>NC_134041.1:9134606-10334606 GCF_965140245.1 Athene noctua | reverse complement strand
CAAAAGAAAAATGGCACAGGGAACACACCACTAGTTATCAGGCATTGCAGGCAGATGGGGAAGAAATTTTGAGATGTGATACCTTTCAGGGGAATAATGGCACAGACCATGTAGCAATAGTACGCTTTCAAAAGGTCAAAAAAGTTTAAGAAGGACTGATCTTGTCTTTTTTGAAGAACAGGATAGATTAGATATCTCTTAAACTCCTTCTTCACCTGATTTACTGTGCTGTAGGATTGGATAATGAAAAAACAACAATTTCTACGGCCAGCATCTACTGATCTTGAGAAAAAATAACATGTCAGGAAATGCTGACATGTTTAAAGTGTTGTTTTCTGGCAATAGTTTCTTTCCACCACTTTCTGAGTCTTTCTTGGGTAGACTCTGCTGATCACACTGAAAAGTGGCCTAGTTCTCCTCCTCTGTCACGGGGACACCTTGTCCAAGCAGTGCTGGACGCAACTTCAAACATCATGATGTTCCCTCTGCCAAGTGTCAAAAGTCCCTTGTGGGGAAAAATGGTCCATTTGGTAAAGTATGAATTAGGGCAGAAGGGGAGACATTCATAACTCATGGTAGAAAACATCAGCAACTAACCACAAGAAGGCAGCTGGGATCAAATCACCAGCTTTGCAGAGCTGATCTCAGATGATGTTATTACAAACCCACTGTGTGTGGGAAAGGTAACAGACATCACTTGGTAGACAAGGTCACACCTGCTCACAGGGCAGGAATCACTAATAAAACATTTGCAGATCAGTGTAGCTGAGGCTGAAACAAGAGGAAAGGTAGCTGAAGGGATGTTATCAGACATGGGATTGAGTCTTCGAAACCAGAGTGTGAACAAGTCAACCAGACTTGCCTCGTTCTCCAGTAAGTCGGTGGCTTTCTAAGATTGAGATCTGCTAGAAAAAAACATCTGTCCAGAGGTGCTTGGCAAGTTTAGGATTCAGCCCTGGCCTGAAGAGGCTCTTCTGCAGCATTCATAGTCCACTGAGTTGAAATGCCCAGAGCGAGTCCTTGGGAAGAGGTCTCCCACCACAGGGTGTCTTGTCCCATCGGACTCTGAATGAGCCAGCTGAGTTCGGCTGCCAAAATGCTTCAGTGGCAAATTCGTTCTGTCATTTCTTTCTGCGTTGAAATGGGAGAGAAAAGAACGAAACAGTAAGTGCAAAAGACAGGTTTTAGGAGAGTGACACGTCAGGCAGTTTGGTAGGGGTCCAAAAACAACCCAAGAAAGTGACCGTGGGAGTCTCAGGCAGCATTTCTGTATTCCCCATGCCAGCCCTTCTGGGAACTGCTCTGCCTCAGCAGCTCCTTCCCTGGCATCCTCCTCGGTCTCTGTGGCACAAGGCTATTTTGGCCGTGCCTTAGCTTTGAGAGCCGTCCAAGGAAAGAGCATTGGCTGAGATGTTGAAAGATGCAGGTCCTGCTCCTGATTGAGCCACGGAGTAGCCAGACAAGGCGGTGCCACTCTCACAGACTTCGTTTGCAGCTGCCTTGGGAGACAGGACACAGAGCTGCTCCTGGCTCTCGCTTCAGGAGGTGACAACAGCTCACCCAGAGGACCTGTGGTTTTGCCAAGGGATCCCACAGTCACACTGCAACGCAAATGAGTGCTAATAACAGAGGGCCACAGGAAACCTCCTGCTCTGTTTAGGTTAACAGACTGTTTTCTTTAGCCAGGATGGCAACATACCAGCTGCATTAGGATGCATAGCCTTCTGCTAGTGGAAAATGGTGTTTGTCCTTGCCTTAAGGAGCTCAACTATAGCTTGAAAATCATGTACATTGCTGCAGCGAGGCAAGTCTGTGATTCTCTCCAGCTCATCAGGTTCATGGCTGTGTGCACACAGACCCCTTCACGCACCCCAGCGGAAGGTCTGCACAGTAAATGTACTCCCAAAATAGATCTGAAGTAGGACTGGTGTGTGGAGAAGGAAGGAAGGATGCAGCTCTGAAAAAAGAACTAGGAAAGTAGGATGACCCTTGGATAACCCTATAGAAGGCCCTTTAGTGATATAACCAAGGGGGAGAGAAGCTGCAATCTCAGCTCTTCAGTGCTGAGAGCTTTGTTTTTAAAATCCATCGGGGGAGAGTGGCAAAGAGAGGTCTTCTCTGTAGGAGTAACATGCAAAATCACTTGAGCACAGAACCCTGCCATCAAATGAAAAGCTGATGCTCTCCCACAAGATCACGTTGCAAACGGGAAGTGTTTGCAAACATCTCAGAAAGAGAAAGAAGAGGGGGAGTGAGAAGACTGAACATCCTCTTGCAACAGCATCCAGCCCACCCCAGTAGCACAGCAGCACGCACAACGGCAGCCTTGAACAGGATGGGTTGCCAAGCTGCCTGCAAGTTCCTCAAGCTGGCCCCAAATGTCCAAGGCATTCATCACACTCTGGAAATCCCCACAGCTCTGCCTTCGTATGTCACCAGCTGGACCTCTGCCAGCGCTGCTGCCCAGCACCATGACCTGCCCTTGAAAAGGAAGCAAGTGCATGGCTTCTCTCTGTGCCCATATTTCTTGATTTGTTAAGAGAGTGAATCACTGCCTTGGGCTAGTTCTGCCTGCACAAAGGATCTATCTCATTCTCAACTCCCAAGATTTGCTGCTAAGAAATCACATCCCAGAGAAGCTTGGCAAAAGGGAAATGAAGGCAGCCAAGGAAGATTCAGCCAGAGGCATGCTTAGAAACCAGGAACTCCTTCATCCCACAATCCCTTCAATTTTTCTAAACTATTTGGGCCTAACAGGACATTTTCTGGCTGGGGAGGTGCTGTTTCTTTTCTTTCTTCTTACTCCTAAATCTGAAAACTGGGTGTCCTCAGCATAAAGCCCACATCTGGAAAGCTCCAACCACAATACAGCACTCAGACCTGCTGTCCTGCTCCAGATGTGCCTCCTCCACATGCTCAGTGGCCTTCCATAGCAGGGAACAGGCACCTCTGCAGGCAGGAGTCTCCTCTGTCATGGGATTCATGTGCACTAACTCTGGCCATCTAAATGCAAGATTAGGACAGTTGTCTCAGCTCATGAGGCAGTCAAGAGAGACTGAACCTCTCAAGGACAGTTCATCTCATCCCTACTGAGAGATTATCATCTTTCCACAAACCTTAAGAACTTAAAAAACTAAACTCTGCAGTCTTAGCTTAAAATGAAGGCAGATGCAATGCACTGTCTGTCCTTGCTTAAGTGTCAAACCAGCTGATTTAAAAACATTTAGGAGCAGGGTGACAGCTATGGTGCAGCCCAGTGAGAAGAGGAATGAGCAATGCAAGTCTCTGGTGCTCTGCCCTGGGCGTGGGAGAATAATTAGCCACAGGAAAGTGGACCAAGGTCAAGTGTAAAGTGCTGGAGAGGTTGGATGTTACTATTTGTGCATCTTCACAACTGCTGCTGAAGCAAAGCCAGAACAGCATGAATACTGGGCTTCCCACATGCTCCACAGTGAACCCGAGCCACACCAGGCTCCTGGGGACTCGTTGGAAAGCCCCTGGGATGCACATGAAGAAACTTCCCATTATTGCTTTCCCTGACTGCAGCAGAGAGAAACGCTGTTGGAAGCTACTGGATCAATCCTAACCCATAACTCTGGGACTGATGGCAGTGTCAAGTGACAGCCTCCCTGGGGTAGCAGCATGGCCAGAAGGATCACTTGCAGTTTTTGAAAGTTCACAAGCTGCAGCCACTTGTATCTCCCCCCTCAGCTCAGCATTGCATCCAGGACACAGCCATCCTCTGGTTGCAGGACACTCTTATACATACCTACAAGTCATTGCCTGAGGGAAGGTCTCCCACGTGGTTAGGTCTGCTTGGGGCTTGGATGCCAGGTGATGGGCACACCAAGAAGTGAGACACAGATAGACCAGAAGTAAATGTGAGTCATTTCCTTGTAGTTTAACCTTGATTGCATCACAGAGGAAAATCTGTTCATCTTAGATTCATCCAGACCCGTAAATCATCTCATGTTGCATGTGAGTCACTGGCACTGAAAACCTATTTAGCAATGTCAGCCTCTGCTTTGGCTATTAGGTGCTAATTATTTACTTTAGCATGCATCAGTCAAAGGAGATTACACCATTATGGACTGTATATCAATGCTAAAGAAGTTTGTCATAGGGAGCAGTGGTCAGGAAGACTAACAGAGGACAGAGTGACTGAGCTGCCATTTTCTGGAGCTGAGAGCCGTTGTGATAATATAGGTCAAAATCAAACTCTATGAAATAATTAATGTCAATGCTCTTGTCATTCAAGTCTCCCCCGATTAGATTATCTCTCCATCCCCCCAGATCACGATCAGACAGGCAGCAAATTGACTGAGACAAATGAAAACAGAGAAAGAGTAAAGTGCCCAGCACTTAGGGGCAGGGGCATCCCACCCACCTCCAGATACTCCAGAACAGGCAGCTCATGCTTGGACTTTTCTCAGCTTTTTCTCTCTGGGATCAGATCCTCTTGGTCTTCCCTGGTGCTCTGCTGCTGGGTACGGCCTTTTCTGCAAACTAGCCCTTATCACAGCATGCTACCTACTGGGTTCCCTATTAATTCTTCTCCTCGTTGCAACATGTCCTCCCTAGGTCCGACCACACTCAACTTTGCCTATGACACACTTGCTTCTGTTACAAAACTATATGCATTTTCTAGTTTATGTGCCTGGGCTGTCTGGCCTCTGCTTCCCACCAGTCCTGCTGTTTTCAAGAACTCTCACTCTCTGCTTGGCTAATTGCTTCCCAAGGGAGGCTGCAGAGAAACTTGAAGCTCCAGCAAGGCCCCTCCAGCTTGGACTCTGTAGCTGTTGTCTGGAGCTACATGTCCTGCAGCCTCATTGTAATTCACACTAGGATCTCAAGCAGGGACCTCAGTCCGCTAATAGGAAAACTCAAGACTGTGGAGAGAAGACTTGGGCTCAAACCTGACCCCTGAAAGTCACGTGGACACAACTGGCTGGAAACACTTTGATGTGCAAATTGCATTAAGAGCTACCAAGACAGGATGACACTATGTTACAGTGGTCCTGAGGATACTTAAGAGCGATTCATATATATGGCTGCAGAGGCAAAGTTTAAGGAGGGTTTTCAAAGGGTAAAGGGCTTCCTCAGTGTTGCTGGGAATTTCTCTCTCAGAGCACCAAGGCTGATGGTTACAGGACAGAAAATGTGGGTGTGCTTCTGAGGTAGGGTGGCTGAAGGAGTCTGAAGAGGGTGACTGCACTGCTCAGAATCCAGCCCGCACCTGAATCTACCAGTGCTGTGTTCAGGCCACACCACTCTCACCCCCTCCACCTCCCCATCCCTGGGGCGTCCTTACCAAAGGCTCCAGCTCCCGATGGTCAATGAGGCTGAACTCCCTGATGAAGTAGTAAAAGTGCTTGTAGCAGGTGTTGACATGAGCCTCAGCACCCATGTTGATGATGCTGTCAAAGTGGTGGATGTAGACATGGACAAAGACACGGAACAGGCGAGTGAGGATCTTAGTGCAAACTTGCTGGAACTGCTTGGGGAAGGGAACACCTGCAAAGCAGAAGCAAGTTGGAAGCCATTTGACCATTAAAAAAAAAAAACCAGCTAGCTTTTAAATGTCAGGCAGTCGTGGATGATGAAGAAGGACTCCCTTGGGTGGTGTCAAGAGTGACAGCTACATTGAGGCAATGTGCCATCTAACTCTCCCCACATGCTTCCTCATTGCTCAACTAGCAGTTTCACACAGACATGGTCTGAGGATTTAGAGAGTTGCCCTAGGAGAGGAAACTTCTCATTCAGTGGAGGAGGCCAAATCTCTCCACATCTGGCTCTGTCGAGAGCAATCTGGAAGAGGATCCTTCTGCCCTCTCTCCCTGCCTTTCCCCTACAAACCTGTGCAGGCACAGCATAACTCAAATTTACCCAGGTCCACGAACAAAACTAAACCTCCTCCTGCCTTCTCTGGTCCTCTGAATCAGTTCATGGTTCATACTGTTTTTCTCCACACACCCTCAGCCATCACTTCTGATGTATCAGCAGAAACAGGTGTGGTTTCTACCTTTTTTCATGATCCTCATTTCAAACAAATGTCTCATCAAAACAGGAAGAAAACTGCCCATCTTAATGATTCTTAGGCTGTAATTTCATTGCACCTGTATGATGCTCCCTCCTGAGATGTCCTCCCAGAATGTCCCTCCAGATGTCCCTCCAGAACAGGACCCACGACATGTTGATCTATAACTTTTAGCCTTGTCCCACACAAGGACACAATTTCATACTCTACATTTCCATCCTTGTCTAAATGCACTGCCATTACAGTGAAAATCTCAGAGGTATGATACAGTGAGTGTCAGCAAGCTTGGGGTAAATCTCTAAAGGAAACAGGGCTTTGAAGCTCTGAACATATTTTTTGTGAGGAGGAAAACAAAACAACTGGAATTTGTTTTCCTGAAGCTTCTTCCTCTCCCCTGAGCAATTCAATGCAAATTTGCAAAGAACGAAATAAAAACCTCCCTTCCCACGGTTGTACCAGCCTCCTCCCTTAGCTTCTTATTAATGCAGCACATAACCTCTTAAAAATCTTTCCAAACAATCTCCACTCAACCCTGGCCAGCTCACACAATTTGCGCTGTGGAAAGCATCAGCAAATCTCTTCACTAAAATAATTTAAAATGGTAATATTATCTTTGAATCTTTCTCATCAGCCTTGCTAGGCAATTAAACTATTTTTCCCAAAGGCTCCTGGCAGTTTTGTTTCCCAGCAGCAGTTCTATGCCCCTCTCCTCTGTGGGTGGCAAATGCAAAGGATCTGTCCCTCTAGCATCATGCATGGAGCCTGTGTTTTGAACGGCCAGGGTTCTGCAGATGCTGGGTTCAGTATCACAGTACTCATAACAGAAAATAATCTTTGGTCTAAAATAGTGTCATCCTCAGCCCAGTCCAGGCTCACTTTGCTTTGTGCACAGCGTGGGTGCAGCAGGCAGCACAGAAGCACGTGTACTTGTGCACAGGTGGATGTCCCAGCCACCACTTGGAGGAGGACACGTATCTCGGCTCAGCATAACACAAACACAGAGAGGTGGTTTGGAGACTGATTCAGAGCCACTGCTCTGCATAACCACGAACATGTTGCAGCCACAGGGATGCTCCCACAGCAGGGACCTTGGCATTACCTGTTTTACTGCCAGCTCTAACAGATCCCGTTATGACTTTCTGGGAAAGGTGTTCATATCTGGCAAAGTATGACCAGGCTCTTCCCATGCCAGCGGTTTAGGGATGGTACTGGAGGTCTGCTCCTGCCCTGCACCCTTGACCGAGGAGCTCTCCTTGCCTACCAGTTGCATAAGGACAGGGATCAAAGAGAGATCTTCAGGTTTACCTGCAGTCAGGAGGGACATGGTGCTTTATCAACAGCTTCATTTGAGCTTTTTGCACTGAGTGAGAATTTGCTGAGCAAATCAAATCTGTAATGACCCAGCCGGGGACTCAGATGTGCCATTAGGGTGGCCCCTGCAGACCAGCTTTGATGAACCAGTCAAGAAACACCTTTTTTTAATATAGAAAAATTAATTTTGGTAAGTAATTTCTTATGAGCATGCGTTGCCAGGCCCCAGTTGGGGAATACACACTGTTCTGAACAGCCTGTCTCCCTGGGACCACAGGTGAGCGGTTATTGCCAGGAACTCAGCAAGGTGCCAGCAGGCAGACAGCAACGTGTTTGTTGCCTCCAGTTTGTCACCCGTCCCACTTGCCTAGTGCTTCCTCCAGTCAAAGCAGGCAGCGAGGAAGAAATCAGGCCTGACCAGCCACTGGGTGTTTATCATCAAACTGCAAAGAGTGATAGTGAAGGCAAGCAGCAAACCTCAGCCTAGTCCTGAGCTGAGAAAGAAAAAAGATCAGATGGTGAACAGCAGATCAAAAAGATCTCAGACTCCCAAGGCTGATAGCATTGACAGTCCAGATACTGTGGTTAGATGAGCCAACTCCAGAGCTGGCAAATGGTGAAAGTGGCCTTCTACCACTTTTGTCCTGAGGTTAGCCAGGAACTGTCTTGTCCTATAAATCAGTTACCAGCAAGTCTTCATGGACATGCTGGCAGCTGAGAGACTTAGAGGGAAGACACCTCCAGCTACATGCTGGGTTCTCCAAAAGCAGCTCTTGCGTCAGGGAACAGAGATTTAACATGAATCATAGAATAGTTTGGGGTGGAAGAGAGACCTTTAAAGGTTATCTAGACCAAATCTTGTGGCAATTGGCAATTATGGGAGCTGCTGAGCTACCCTATACATAATGATGCCTGGAAAGATATCAAGCTGCCAGGACCTACAAGCACCCTTCTGGGCTACCCCACCACTGTGCTTTCACATGAACCCAGCAGCAGCACCAGCTCCCAGGACGTGAGGCTGGGCTGCTCTTCTTTCTGTCCATCACAAGGTGTCAGCATGTGGCCATTCCCTCCAGACAGGGCTAGGCTGTAGTGGTGGCTGGCTGTCACTAATGGACTTTGACAAGTCACCCCTCAGCCTACCGTGTCATGACACCACCACCCGCTATGGTCCTTCAGGTCCAGGGATTACTGGGATCTGGTTTTCTCCCCGCATCACCCCTCCCACTCGCACACATGCCCAGGGAGGCACAGGTAGTCCCAGCAGCACCGGGCACAACCCTGGGCCATTGGGTCCTGCTTCCTCTCCCTGTGCTGCAGCCGCATCTGCACCTCCTGTGCCAGGACCCTCAATACAGGCTACGGATGCTTGACTGGACCTTGTGTCTGGCATGGGAGAGTGCTCCAGTTGATCAAAGCACTTCCCTGCGGGAAGGAAGTAAGGCGGATATCTGATAAGCAGGTTGCCTCCACCAGCAGAAGTCGTGCCTCACTGCTGATCTCTAGTCACTTGAAAAGCAACCCACAGCAGCCCCAGCAGGCACTGGCCATGCTGGCAAGGAGCTAGAGAAACTACCCATCCCCTCGCCGAGAGCTGAAAGGGCTCCCCAGTAACAGCTTCATCTGACCAACCCAAGGAGAGCAGCAGAAAGTTCAGCCGTAAAAACGGCTTGCCCTGGGTCACGGCTGCTAGTGCAGCGGATGTCCAGCAGCCAACGCATGTGACATCCTCTCCAGCACGCGAGGGGACACAGCGAGAGCAGGCTGTGCCTCCTCCCTGCAGCCAGGTGCGCGTTGCAGTCAGCACGTCCCAGAAAGGAGGAAGCCCTGGGACAGGGATCTCGGCACTGGCCATGCACCTATCCTGCCCTTGCTGCTGTAAACCGAGCGGCCAGGCCACTGTACACTGATGTTAGATATGTTCTGCTGCTAGAGGGGGTCACCATGACAGCAAGTGGGGAGCAATGGGGCCCATTTCCCCAGAATGCAGGGTGGCAGGTGGCTCCCACCTCCCTGCCAGGCTGGGCCAGGCAGATCAGTGTTACAACCGGTGGCAGAAAGACCCATTAGTGGCCAAGACGCCAATAAGCAGCACTTGGGAACGTGGAAGTGGTGGCCCTTGCTTGGGGGACTTTCTCCATCTCAGAGGTGGTGCATGGTGGCACAAACCAGCAGGAGTAGCAGCTTGGTGAGGTGAAGGGATGAGGCTGGTGGGACTGACTCTGCATGGCTGAGATGACCTGTTAGCAGAAGTATTCTGGCAGGCCGGAGCAAAGTCAGGATTGTCAGTTTTGACAAACCACCATGGCAGGGTGACGCTTGGGTTTGCTTCACCCTTCCCAGCCCTGCACACATACAGGGACCCAGCAACATCATCCCAGTGCATCCCACTTATATTAGTCCCAGCTACCCCAAGGGACAGCAGAACACCACAAAATCCACCTGGGCTGATTTAAAGGCATTGAAATTACCTTCACATTTAATTCACTGGTGCTCATCATCCAGCAACCTTGGAGAAAGCAGCATCAAACCCACAATCTGTCAGGCAGTAGCCCCCCTCTCGCTCTTCTTGCGTGATGAGGGAGGAACCACAGGATGCAATGTGAGCTCGTTCAGATGCCAGGAAAAAGATTTATACACAACACCAGCTCTTCTCCTCC
The DNA here is from genome assembly GCF_965140245.1 of Athene noctua. Classification (NCBI taxonomy): domain Eukaryota; kingdom Metazoa; phylum Chordata; class Aves; order Strigiformes; family Strigidae; genus Athene; species Athene noctua. The sequence continues at coordinate 10,324,598 of NC_134041.1, read as the reverse complement.
ACACCTGTGATCATAGGTGTGTGCTACCCAGACGCTACACGCAGATGAGACAGCTGACTCATGGGAGCTCAGACGGACTCATGACAGCTGACGGCTGGGAGCATCCCCTGTCCCAGCATGGAAACGCAGCCAGATCCCGGGAGTGGAGCAGAGCAGCCATCCACGGCAACAGAAAAGGGAGAACCTTACCCATGCTCCAAGCCAGGGCAAAAGCTGTAAGTACAGCAGGTACAATTTTACTCACTGCGATGCAGCCAGCGTGCTGGCGAGCGGCATGACTCACAGCCCTGAAATGAATTAGCACCTTCAGTTTATCTTGGATGTTTTGCTTGAAAACCCCAAAGATGTGATTTAATGCTGCAAGAAATCTGTTTTCCCCACTCTGTGCTGATTGCTTTGAAACATAAGGAAACCATGTGGGACTGTGTGTAAAAGGAAATGAAAATGAGAGGTAACAAAGTGCCTGCGCTTACGGTAAGGGACTGCGAATGGCTCTTGGATCGCCTTCTGTCCCTAACCCTTGTGCTCCAGCCAATTTAATTTTTTCATGATGAATCAGTACTGGGAAGCTACTTGGCTTCTTGGCAGTTGTATTTTTTTCCCCTGAAAAAGCAGTAATTCAGTGATCAATTATTGTTGTTGCTATTATTTCTCAATTCCATTTTGGCGACTGTGGTGTTCAGTGATTCATTTTTTCCTAAAAATAAGTCTTTAAAGCCCCATTTAAAACTAGTGGTATGATGGCAGCTGCAAGCTGGTGTGGTGTTAATTTTGGAAGAAAATAGGCAGAAAAAAAGACAAATCATGTAAAAAATAGCCAGCTGAGAGAACAGCAATAATTAGTTGAATTCTGAACATATTTCTCCCGTTGTTATGGGGAGAAAGTATCGGATACTTCTACACTAAATTTTCTCTGGTTTTTATAATTGTTTTGCGACCATGGTTGAATGGCAGAGCTTGAGTTTTGAAAAGCTTTCCAAGAACTGTTCCAAAATCTCCTATGACTGATGCTCTTTAGAGCCACAGGCACATTTGGCAGAGAGCATGGAGTGTTTCCGGCGCTGGGTCTGGTCCAAACCCCACGTCTGCACTGATTTAATAATGGAGAGGTTTCAGCAGCCGGGCTGGTGCTGATGCAGGATGCCTGGCCTTGTGCAACCGACAGCCTGATGCTGGGCTGACTGGTGCAGATGCAGCCAACTGCCACGGGCCCTGCAAACACCATGCACTCAACCCTCCTCCCCAGTGTGCTACCACCCAGCAGCAGCTCCTTAAAACCAGGCACCAGGGGGCAGAACGATTACCGGGAGGAGTCAATATTTCCAAGTGGTAATTTGTTCATGTGGCCACTCACTGAAGAAATCTACTGATAGTTTTACCAGATGGTAAAAATACACCTGTAGAATCATTTATTCTTCTCTTTGCATGGGAACAATGCTTATTCTCCATTTAAATGTATTTTTCAGGACAGCCACATTGGTTGGAAGAGTGGAAACAGAGCTCCAGCGCATGCAAACTGATATGGGTTTGTCTGGGAAAACTGCTGCTGCTGCTGTAGATTTATAGTGATCAGGCTGGCGTAGTTCACCCCATGCAGGGATTTGTCTCATCTTGACCAGCAGACAAACAGGTTTCCTCTCCAGAGGAAGGATTATACAGCAAAGACTTTAAGCGGGACAAAGTCCTGCAGGTGGATTTCCCTGGGGATGGGGAAGATGCAGTATCTCCCCTCTGCCCCTTGCTGTGGTACGCGGAGGGCTTGGCAGCCCCTCCCCAGCCCCATTAAACCACCATAGGGATTTTCTGCTGGTGCATGTGTGTCATCCAAGGGCTATGGCCATGCTGGTTAACTCCACCAGGTCACAAGCTGTCTGCTGGCGTCAGGCTCCCTCGCTGCCGCTTCGGGTGTCAGCTGCCCCTCTGGCCTGGCTGCAGAGCCGGCACAAGCTCTGCATCACGTAGCTTGGCTAAACCAAAGGTGTTTGTCACCTGGGTTACTCTGCTCCCCTCCCACCTTCGACATGTGCTGAAGGACCAGATACTTTAGTGGTGCAAATCAGCCCAGCTCTGCTCCAGTCACTGGAGTTGTGCTGATGTACCCTAGTCAAGGTCTTCCCCATGATGCCAAAGGACCCTGTGAGCCCACAAGCCAGTGAACCATCTCTGCTCATTTCCTGCTGAGTCTCTCATCCCAGGCTGAAGGATTTCCCTGCTCCAACCCATGCAATACCTCTCCCTTAACTGTCAGGACAGCCTTGAGCAAGCCCCACTGAATCATGTGCTGCTTCAGGCTTTGTAGCTTTTGGACTGAGAAGGATGCTGAGGTTAGCCTCAGGCAACATTAGCAAGCTTGGGGAGCACTTGCTGTTTCTAAAAAAAGAAAAAAGAAAAGAAAAAGCCTGTTTTGTCTGTGGTCAGGTGCCCTTAGCCAGGGAAATCTTTGTGCTGGGACAGTTTCATTGCACATGGCAAAGAGGAGCCAGGAGGGAAAGCTGAGATGCACACAGCTCACGAACCGCCCTCTGAGATGGTGGTCAGCCCTGCTGGTGAACCTCTCTGGTACAAGCAGGAGTGGAACAAATCTTCATGCTAAATCCCATCTCTGTTACTAATACTGAAGACCCTCAATGCAACTCCAAAGCATGAAATTTATGATTTCACCCCCATAACCTCATCAGGCTCCTTTCCCCTCCTTAAAACAGTTCACATCTCCCCTGTGTCCTCTTGGTGCCTTATTCCCCTTCTCCTGGGTCTTTTCCCAAGGGTCTGGCTTTTTAGGAGGGAGGCTGAGCATATCTGTTTGCTCACCCTGGCCACTGCCCCCAAGCCTTGCGTCCCTCCCTGCTGCATGTCCCCCAGCCCCCCGTCATCCGGTGTGGCGACGAGGAGCAGCCCCCCATCAGGAACAGGCGGATGTGACATTTCCCTTCAGCCAAACACCTCCATCTTCTGAAACGCCAGAGCTGCCGAGCAATTACCCAGTGCACAAAGCAGGCCTGTGAAAGGCAGTTAACTAGGGACACACTGACAACTAAATGCCGCTTGCTCCCTCCTCCCCCTGCCTCCCACAAGAGCCTTTCATGCATTTTAAAGTGTGATCTCAGACTAAGTTCCCTTTTGCATGTGTGAGGCCAGAGCCACAAAGACACGCCGGCAAGGGGACTGAAGTCACTCAGGGACACAAGGGTCCCTGCAACAAAGGAGCTTGGAAGAGGGACTCCAGAAATGGCTTTGGAAGAGAAAAAAATGTGTTTGCCCCATGAGAGCCTGCAGCCAGCCTGGATCTCACCCAGAACTGCCCCCATGTCAAAAGTGGAAACCAGAGGCACCAGCCATCCCTCCCCATGTTGGGATGTGTTACACCTCAGATGGAGAAGTGCTAGAAATGGAGTTAAAACCAGCAGGACCACAACTGTGCTTGACTTTTGTGCCTCCAAGGGAGACGTGGGAGAGTGGAGGGTGCTGCAATGCCATCGTCCCTCCGTGGCTGCCTGTTTTCCACAGTGTTAAGACTCCCTCTAGCCCTGACTACCCAGAGCAACTTTCAAGCAGCATCACATCCCAAATCCCACCAGAAAGGCATGAAATTGGATCCGGACACTCTCCTGTCTGGCCAGAGGGAAAACGCAGTAAATCCACAACTGCACCCCTGCTTTAATGGTGCACAGAACCTCTCCTTGGGAACCAGGCACCTTTGGAAAGAGGAATACCCAGCCTGTACCCTGTGGCTTCCATGTTGCCCCTTGGCAGCAGCAAACCTGTGCCCAGCTGCAGCCAGAATCAACAGGGACGTTGTCCCCAGCAGTGCTGGGGCTGCTGGCACGCAGCATCCTGCACTGACAGTCAGCCAGCCACGCTTCCAGCCTCCTCCGTCTGCCAGGATATGTGGAGCCCTCTGAGCCCACCTGGGAGGGATGCCTCCATGGCACAGTGAATGCCCCTGGTGAATCCCTAGGGCTGACTCCCCTGCACGCCCTGAAAGCAGCCTATCTGCCTGCAGTCTGTCTGCCTGGCCTGGCCCAGACCGCCAGCAAGGATAAGAAGGCAGCAATTGCCTGCAGGTCTTGGCTTCAGGTGATGGAGGGAGAGAGAAAGAAACCCCTAGAAGGGGAGTTTTACCCCCCTAACCCCAGACAAAGCCAGTTCAGCCAGGTCAGACCAGGGGCCTGGATGGTCACATCATCCCAGACGCCAAAATGATAGTTTGGCACAACTAGCCTGCAGGCTCTCCTCTTGCTTACAGAGACCCTCAACCCCATCCGAGCCTTGGAGGGCCAGAGACTCCCAAAAGACACACAACTAGATACTACAGGTCAGCCAAATGGGGCTACAGCAGTTAGTGGCTGCCCATAAACCCACACAGACTATTTTCTTCAATGTTTCCCAGCATATTAATGAAAATTCTGAGCCTAAACTGCACTGATTTCATACAGCTTTGTTGGCTGTGCTGCTTGGGAAAACAAAAAAGGTCAAGTAGACTTGCAAAGCCATGCCTTCCATTCCCTCACCCCCCATCCCATCTGCGTCACGCCCCCCAGCTCCTTAAATCTTTTACATTCAAGTAGCTTTGTGTTTCATCTGAAAAGCAACTGCTCCAAGGCACAGCCCAAGGATCCAGCAGCCTCACCTGCCAACGCATCAGCTCCAACCCTTGAGCTGATCTCCCCAAAGGACAAGAAGGCAGCTAAGTAGAAGAGCTACTGTCAGCCCTGGCAGCTGCCAAACACTGCAGGTCAGCAGCAGAGAGGTTAGTTTGCAAGTTATGTTGACTTTAGCAGCTGCTGCAAGCTCCTAAGGCCAAACATTTTGAAGGGGTGCATCATACACCTGGGGGTTGGCAGCTGGAAAGGCCAGATCCTGGGGACAGGCATCTCTGCTCAGGTGATGCCTCAGCTAAATAGCAAGATGTGATGTATAATCAGGGCTGAGATCAATTAGCAGAGATGTAAAGGAGCTAAGAAGTGAAGCAGACAGGTGGGACAAGGGTTAGACCTTGGGACCATGAACCTACCTGGAAAACCAGAAATAAATTGAGTTGGCTAGTCAAGAGAAGAGCATGCTGCAGGGATGCGATGACCATCTCTAACCAGCCCTGTGGCTCAGCTTCTTGGGGAAGGGCAAGGAAGCTGATGACCTACCAGTCCCCATTTCTCACAAGCACAGAATACTTGAAAAAAGTTCAAGCACAGAAAAGGAGAACATTGTTTTCCACATCCCGTAGGAGCAGGATGAGGAATCCCAAGATCAATTTGCAGCAAAGGGGTGTGGGGACAGACAACGAGGAACACCTGAAGAGGAAAGGCCATCGTCCCTGGGATCGTAAAGTTCAGCAGTACCAACCCTGAGGTGCACCAGTGGCTTGGGAACCTGCACCAGTTACAACCCCAGCCTTCTCACAAAGAACTAGAGCACACTCACCTATCCTGGTGGGGAAGATGTCCTCGTTGTTAATGAGCATCTCAATCCAGTCCATCAGCATACACATGTATTGTGGGGCTGACAGTTTGGTTGGCTTCTTGTATTTGCTATCATCCTGCCACCTGTACTCGTACTTGAGTCCACCAGACATGATAGGGCAGCTCTTTTCTGTGCAGTACTCTGACATGGTGCCGTAGATGAGGTTGATGCGGTTGAAGAAGTCCACCACGTGCACGGCGATCCAGTCATTGATGCTCTCGCCAGGAGGCAGCTGCACTACTGCTTTCAGATCCAGCCCGGACTTGAGGGAGGCCTGGGCTTTCTTGTACAGCTCAAAGCGCTGGGTGCCCGGCTCAAACTTCTTTCGAGGACGAAATGTTTTGTCTTTGTTGAACACTTGCTTGAGACACAATGCCATCATGGGCAGGGTCAGCCAGGGTGAGGGCAGAGGCTCAGCACAACGTGAAACCCAAGGCTGGCGTCTTCAGGGGTGGAGGTTTCTGAGAGGATAAAGACAAATTCCAGTCACATATGAAGCCAGCTGCACATGTGGGAACACTCGCAAGGATGAGTTTGCACCAAGACACTGGCTGGCCCTGCTGCTCTGGCAGCACATAGGGATGGAGATTTGGGGTGAGCTCCTGGCCCCTCCACACCCACTAGAGTGGCCTGGAGCAGCTGCTGCCACCTCACGGAGCAGCTCCTGGCACCACAGAGGGTGAGCACTGCTACACGTGCCCCATGCAGGGCTTGATGGCAGACAATGCCCTTTGCCCCTCCTGAACATGCCAGGAGCTCGTGGGGCTCCAGCCAGCATCTTACCTCCAGGGCTTTTATCAGTAACTGCAGCAATAAAGCGAGAGCCGCGATATCAGCAGAGATCACCAGCCTGGGCAGACCCAACCCGGTGGCCCAACCCTCTCCCAGCAAAGGGGAAGTGTCTTTTTCCCAGGGATTTCTCAGTACAAATAACCCCCGACCCTGCCGTGGTGGCTGGCGAGCAATGCCCTGGGGAGCACGCTGCGACCGCAGCTGGCTGCTGGTTCACACAGCCCCAGCACCGAGATCAATAGGAAAAGGGGGGATTATTTTTGTTGTTCTGCCTCGTGTGTTTGTCCAAAAGAACAAAACACGCATCTGAAGAAGGGAAGTGGCAGCCCAGCACAGCAACAGACATGCCAGGACGCGGCCGGCCCTCCAGGCATGCACACAATGCACACAGGAGCCGTTGGGGTGGCCAGCCAATGCTCCGGGTGACTCGGTCTGGAAGTCACAGCTCAGCAAAGTGCTGAGCTCACCCCTTCCTGCCTGAGGTTAGCAATACAGATGAAGGCTGTGGTATTTCCCTTTTTTTTCCTTTTCCTCCCTGAAGCTCCAGCGGAAATCCCATCCACCACAGGCTGTCTTGGACAGGCTGAAAATTTTGTTACCTGCACTCATCACCAGTGGTGGTAGCATGAGATCAAGACCCCCTTGTGCTAAATGCTTTGCTGAAGTTTAGGGAAGAGAAGGTCCTCTAACAGCCTCCCCCTGATGGGAGGAGATGGAGAAAGAGTTAAAAAAAAAAGGAAGAAAAAGATTCATGGAAAGGGGAAGTGACTTACCCAAAGTCACGAGCAGGAGGGAATAGTGCCCAAGAAAAACTTGGATGCACATTCATCATTTAAAAAACAGCTTTTAGCTAAAAGCTTGCTATATAAACTCTGTTTTGTAAACTTTGTCCTGAGCCACAGGCAGATCCTATTTTGCCCAGCAGAGACCAGCTAAACATCTTGCAAGAGAAACCCTGTGCTCCCATCAAAGCCCACCCATAGGGGCATCACTAGGAAGCAGCAGGACCTAGTGATCCTCCCAAGCACCAGCAGGATCTGCCCGACGGGGACTTCTATACCACAGCCAGCATGTGGCTGTGAGGGGAAAACCCTAGTGTGGGTGGAAACCCCAGCATGAGTGCTGTTAGTGCACTAACCCTGGCCTTTCCCGCAGGTTGGAGCGTTGCTTTGCCACTGATGTGTAGCTCACGGCATGGTGGTACCAAACCCCTCCGTGCTCTACTGTACCCATGTACAACCTGACCTGAAACCATCTGTTTTTAGGTGCTTTTTGCCCCATGGAGGGGATCACAGCCATCACACAATGTTATGCAGTATGATTTTAATACTGGGGTATCTGCAAACCTTCTCCAGCTCATGTGGCTGGGTGGGATTTGAATGGCTCCAGCCCTGTTGTCCTCATTTATTGCCAAAGGACAATGAGTGAGGGATGTTTCTTGGATGCTTTTTCCTCCCCAGACCCAAGCAGCTGGCTCCAACCATGTCAAAGAACTTTTCCCCACCTCAAAAAGAGAGCATGAGCTCTCCAAAATCCCAGCGGATGGAGGGAGTCACATCCTGACTCCTACCTGTCCCGAGGGGAAGGGTCTCTGGTACTGCAGCCCCGAGGGAGCCCCCGGAGGCCAGGGGACTCTGGGCACAGCCAGGCTGTAAAGAGCAGCCCTTATCTGGGGCTTCCCACCCCACTGTCATGTATGCAAGGCTCATCCTGTTAACACCTCTTAAAAAAGCCTCCTGGGAGTTTGCTAATGCGTTAGAGTTTCTAAAGTACATACATATACATTTCTATATAACCACTGCAGTGAGGATCCTAATCTAATAACACAGGAAGTGTTGGGATACCCTTTGGGATGAGGCATCCTGCAGGGTCTGCCAGTATGGAGGTAGGTGCCCTGGTGCTGAGCAGTGCCAGGCCCTGCAGCCAGGGAGGGAGGGAGGGAGAGGCCAGCAGCACCTCTGGTGCTTTTGCCTCCCCTCAAAGCACTTGTCACTAACTGGCTCTGCCACCAAGCCAGGACCCACCAACCAGACTGTCCATACCCTCATACATGGATTGCTTTTCCTCTCTCTCCTGTCACCAGCCAGCAGGAGAGGGCTCTGGCTGAAACACAAAGGCCATTAAAATAAGCAAAAAACCCCAGTCGTGCCCCTAATGAGCAGTCAGAATCTCCCCATCTGACAGTTGGCTGCTTCCCAGGACAGGGATGATGCAGTACCTGCTAATCCATCCTGCAGCTTCTTCACCCCCATCCCCAGCCAGTCCACAACCCCCAACAAAGCTGAGCAGCCCCTTGGCCCAGCACCCAAAGCCCAGTGACCATCACCCCTCAGGGCTGGACAGCACCACACCAGGTAGACAGAGGTTGAACAACTTGGTTATCCCCGTGTTACACCAGACCGACCCTACCAGGTCACACAGTCCCTCTGGGTTAACATCAGTACTGACAGGGACTGGGATCTAACCCAGGAGGTTTCCCTGGGATTTCAGCAAGGCAAGTTGTGACAACAGACATTTCTCCTTGTCACCATTTCTACTGGCCTCAGCTCCGTTTGCTCTGCTCCAGGGGCTATTGCTGCTTGTAGGCTCTTCCATGCAGAGACAGGGTTGTTCCGGGGTGATGAGAAGCCACCTGGCAGATGATATCCCATCAAAACTGTCACTTGCAGGGGCCATCAGCAGTGAAATCAGTTCTTCATGAATATGGTGGGGACGTCCCTTGTTCCTGTGCCTCACACTTCAAGTCTTCTGCAAATATTATGCCACTAACTGGGAAATAAACTCTGCATCTGATCTCCTGAAGCCAGACCCATAACTCACCCCACAACTGCATCTCTGCACCATCTGCAACTGGATCTCTATCACCCTGCAAGCTGCCCTCATTCATCAGGCAGGTGGGAATGTGCTTCACTACCAACCAAGAAAAACACCAGTTTAAAAAAAAAACAAAGAGCAATGAACCTGCTAAACATCTGCCAGGTGTTTTCCTACCATGCATCTGTTAGACATTCCCAGGAACAGAGGAGCAAGTGCCCAAGTGCTCAGAGCAGAGCTGTCCCCCGAGCCCGTGGGACGCCAGCACATCACCACAGCCTCTCTGCTCCCCGGGCAGCAGCACACGCTGGAGTCATGCAAGTTGTTTTGCTTTCAGGATCCTCGCCAGCATCACTACCAAATTACCAAGTCATTAAAAGGCCGTGTCAATCTTTACTGGAGAAAAATGTTCTCCAGAAATTAAATTTAACACAAAGCCAAAAACACATCCTAGGATTTATGATCCGAAAAAGCAGAGAGAGGCACCAAGCCAAAGAACAGATTTGTTTTCTACCTCGCTCCAAAGCTTTCATTGCCCAGAGAAATCAATGTGCAGGGAAGGATGTGAGCAGCATAGGGAGGGAGCTGCGCAGAGGCCAGGACCAAGGCTTGAAATACCAGCTCTGGCCCTTGCATCTGGGGCGCTCAGATGGGATGTATCCGCTCGGAACAAACAGGCTCTGCAAAGTCACCAGTGCCTCAGTTTCCCCTGGGACAGACACACAGCACTCGCCCCCGCCCTCTGGGAAGAGAAGCAAAGTCCTTTGGGAATGGACCCAGGCACATCCCAAGTCTAACTGGTGGAAAAGGGCATCAGCAGCAAATGCCAGACCAGATTTTCCTGGTGTCCACTTTTATGCATCCGACTCGGCCGGTGCTCTTCCATCACTGGCCAGGATCTTGAGACAGATCCACAAAAAGAGGTGGAAAATGGGAGACTTTCCAAGGTTCAGCTGTGGTGCGGAGTTCAGTTGAGCCTGATGTTCAGAGCTGTCGCGTTCCTGGAAATTAGGCCATGGTCCGCTGGGGCTTAGGGAGCGACAGGAGACCCGCCCAAGTCCAAACCGCGGCTCACACTGCCTGTTTTGGGAAATTTGAAGGGCAAGCTGCCATTCAACAAGCTTAGACAGCAGCTTCCTACAACATGACCATACACATCCCGCTGCCAGCCCATGCTGGCGGGGCCTGGACCGGCACTGTGGCGGCAGCCTGCAGCTCTCTGCCTTCAGTTCCCATGTACAGAATCAAAGCTTCCCCAAGAGGAACCTTGGCAAAGGCTGCAACCCCACTTCACCACACCAAGGTTCCCATCATGGGGTGGTGCTGGCACCCCAGGGGCTCACACGTCCCTTTCTGACACATCTGCAAACACCCAGATCAAACCTTGTCCCTCTCCCAGGAGTGGACAGGGAGTGAAGCAGGGCAGCCACGGAGCCAGACACCTTTTCCACTGTCACCCCATGTCTCTGCCAAGGACAACTGAAGGAGGATGAACAAAGCTGCTGGGTGGAAAGAGGCTGCTGCTTCCTATGGGATGCCCACGCCATGGCATGCCTGGTGCTCGCCCCCATTCACGCTCCCAAAATAGCCTCAGCTTTTCAGAGGACTGGCTACAAACCCATGTGAGGAGCCACAAAACCCTGTCCACGGCTGTGAAGATTGCTGGCTTCAGTTCTGCCCCTATTTTTAACAAGCAACAGCAGAAGCAGAACTCAGTTGGGTTTAGCAAGAACCAGATGAGCACAGGATTAAGCTCTGCAATGGCAAGACAGAGCTGCTGCCGGGTGTGTAGCAGGCAGACACATGAAAAACTGATTTCCTAGATTGCTGGCAGGTCCTGAGATGAAAGGAAATGAACTGGATCGGGTGGATATAAGTTCAGGGTCAAACTAAGCTGCTAATTTCAGACTTGAGAGTTGTTTTGGTGGTGAAGGCTTTGTTGGAAATTAGAAACAACTCTGAAAGGTCTGTTTAGAAACTGGCAAAACAAAAGGGGAAAGCAGGCAGAGCAGTGGGAGGGGGGCTTCCTCCCTCCAATCCTGCAAGCGCGGGCAAGGTCACCAAAGAAATCCTCCAGTTTTGACCCCAACAAAGCTTTAGTCAGAAACCCAGCAGGAAGGATTGGTCAGACACACTGCTGGTCTCCAGGGTGACAACACCAGGGATGGTCCCACGGTCCCTGCCTCAGTTTCCCCAGTTTCAAAAACTCCTTTCCCTCCCCAGGCTGCCTTTATATTAAGGGCTGCAAAAGCAAAAGCTTTGGGGGAAAATGCTTTGCAGCATTAATGATTGTGGAGGGTAGGGAGAGAGGAAGGCTCCAACACCTGGATCTGGCCCAAGACAGTTACACACTCTCACAATATCTGACTGGAAACTGCAGGCGGGTGCTTTAGTGACACGCTCCAGCCCTCGCCAGCAGTGCAACAGCTGGGAGCACAACAAGGGGTCCAATGCTACAGGCAATCCGCAGGGTGACTCTAGCTCCTACTGCTTGGGGAACAGGCTGTGGAGGGAGAGTGCGTATCCAGGCAGCTTCAGGCACCATAGAGCAAACATAGGTTAAATGTAAACATAACCTAAATGTAGGTTAAATTCTACCAGCTCTGCACATCCCCCTTGGGCTTCCCCGGGGCATCTTGCCTTCAGCCACCCAGAGTCTACTTCTGCTTCCCTGCTTTAGGGGAATCCCATCTCCCCACCACAGGCAGTGTAAAAGTCCCCTCCTGCCCTGTCCCGGGCAGAAGAGCAGGGCAGGCATCAGCTCAGCCACTGTCTGCCAGAGCCCTGAAACCGCCAGCCAGCCTCCAGATGGACAGTCTGACCAGAAACCAGCTGGCCCTAGGGCTCAGCTGGCTTTTCGCTGCTCTAGGAAGCGTTACTGTCTGGCTGCTGACTTGACAGTCCTGTCTCTGAGATTCCCTTCAAGCCCCAGAGAAGTCCTGTTGCAAAGTTTGGTCTTCAACTTGTCCTAGAGCATCTTTGCAACCAGGACTTCTTCCTAGTGGGTTTGTGCCCCAAAGAACAAGGGTACTTCTCCTGAGCAACCCTTGAACTGCAGCCACCCTAGCCCCAGTCCAGGCAGGGGCTGTGGGCGCACAGTTCTCCCTGGGAAGGAAACGTATCCCCTCTTTTCCAGCTTTTGTGATAGCCACGTCTGGTTTTAATTGTCTAAGGAAGGAGGGCTGCAGAAGGAGGATACTAGTGAGCACAGTCTCGGGGTGCTGGCCCCGCTCCCTCTGTGCTTCCTGCTGGAGCCAAGCCCCAGCTGGGCTGGCCGTGAGAAACGGGGTTATTGGCTGCCGATCCCAAATATAACCCAAACGATGGAAAATTCCAGGAAACAAGCCAAGATGCTGGGAGGGGGATCAAGGCTCAGCACACGGGCGGGCTGGGGGAGCTGCAAAGAAGCCCGGAGCTCTCAGCAGCATCTCCCTGCGGCCAAACCCTCCTTCTGCAAACCCTCCTGGTGCCGCGGAGACTCACGAGAGGTGTGAGCATCCTCTGAGGTAGCCCCGAGCACCTGCCTCTGGAGCAGCCACCTCCGGAGCAGCAGCAGAACTCACCCCCCTGTGCCCTGGCTGGGGGCAGCTGCCAGTGGGAAGCCGTGTTGGTGCTTCCTCCGGTGCTCGGAAATCCCCAGCTCGTGCAAAACGGACCCAGCATGACTTCCAGGAACTGGACTGCGCACAACTTGGCTTGCTCCCCAGCTGGCCCCCTGCTCTGTCCCACTCCTTGCCCTGTCTCCCTGCCACACCACCAGCAAAGCAGAAGCTCCCTGAGGAGCACAGCCTGGCCCAAAGGCACTGGAAAAGTTTTTCCTGAGTCACCCAAGATGCCTCCAAGCAGAAAACCAAAGCCCCAACTCTCCAGGCTAGAGGCAGCATGTTCAGTTCATTTTGGGGGTGATACCTGATGGGGCTGGGGGCTCTTTGGTGGTACCTCATTCCTGGGAGCTGGGATCTCGCTGCTGCCACCAGTGACTTGCTGGGAGCCCTGCAAAGAGGTGTCCAACGGCTTCCACTATGCCCGACTGCTCTGGTTCAGTCCCAAGGGTGATTACTCTGCCGTCAGAGCCGTAATCCCAAACACCGGGAGCTCCAGGCCTCTGAGCTCAAGGAAGAAGATGAGAGAAGATAAACCAGCTGCTGAAAACCCATCTCCACTGCTCGTTCTCACTCAGTTCCACCCCACACCACCCACAACTTTCTTCCCTCCCTCCAACACCGGCAAAGCCACTGCTGGGACTGTCCCACCCGGGAAACAGGTGTCTGCCCACACTGTGTTCTGCCTTTCCCTGCGGGTCCCCCCCTCCCTTTCCCTGCGCACCGCAGGCCATCTGCAGGAATCCCTGCCCTGCCGCCACCGGCTCCCAGACCCTCATGCATCCCCGGAACAGGCTGCCTTGGTATTTGCACCCTGGCAGCTGACTGAGACATGCTGGAGGAAGGGAAAGAGCCCTCTGCAGGCGTCCGTGCCCGACTGAGTGAAGGATTGCTCCTTCCCAGGCTAACCCCAGCTAGGTCTTGCTCAACCCATGCTGAAAAGCACCCCAGGAGCATCCTCAGGGGTGGGGCACTGGCTTTTTCTACCCCCAGGACTCACCTCATCCCCCTGCACGCCCAGCTTCCAGCCCCAAATCCCTCTGTAGCACTTTCTGCTCTTATTGAAGAAAAAAAAAAAAGAAGAAAAAAGCCCATGTGAGGCTCCCTGTTGGGACTGTCGACAGCTGGGGGATCGCAGCAGCAGAGAGAGCTGCTGCGCTCTGGCGCTCACTGGGGTTTCGTTAGAGAAACTCAGGGCTGAGGGTTTTTCTCTAGCCGGTGATGTCACATCCTGACCCTGCCCGCAGCTCCAGCTGTCCCTGTAAAACCCGCGGGGAAGCCGGCCTGCGAGCCCCCGCCAGCACCACGGCAGGCACCCATGCTCACGGGCAGGCACCCACACCCACTCCCACACACCATTCCTGAATGTTGAGGTCCTTTTTGGTGTGCAGTCCCATGCCGCTGTCTGGCTCCAGGCTTTCACAGGACAGCAACGCGCTGAAAGGAGATGAAATCCTGCAGTACTTTCCCCCCCCGCCTTCTTTTGCACAGTCCCTCTCCCTTCATGCTTCCCCCTCTGCACGCACACAAAAATCAGTCGGAGGTTTCAGTGCCAGGCCAAGCTGGAGGCCATCCAAAACAGAAAAGCCAAAGAGAGGGAAAAGAAGAAACCAGAAAAACTTTTGCTGCAAAGAGCAGACTTACTTTCTGTCGGTCTCGGAGGTGGGGTGAGTTCTGAAGCGCGTTGTGGTATTTAAATACCGCTCGGTAAAAGCAAGCCTGTGCCAGCACGCTCAGTGCCGAGGGGAGCAGCCAGCCAGCGTGGGATGGCTCAGCACAGGCTGGGACTCTGCTTTGGGATCAGACTCCTGGGTGGGGATGTAAAACTGGTGGTGTACCCCACGTGTGATGCTTACAGGCGTTGCAGTGGGGTGGGAGGCTGCAGCATGGCCCTGGTGCTCACGGTCCCCTTCCGGACACGGTGGCGTGTCTTTCCCAGGGGAGCAGCCCAGCTCAGCCGCAGCGAGATGAGATGCTAGTGTTGTTGGAAATGTCTGCAAATTGTCTGGCACTGGGACAGCTCTAGCGAGGGAAACGTTTCTAGGCTTTCCTTTAATGTGTGTTAAGCTCAAGTTCAGCCAAGCATTTGCAGGTGATGGGGCGAGCTGGGGAGTAGGGCGCAGGGCGAGGCAGGGGTAAGGAGCAGCAGGAGTGTGAGAAAGGAAACCACAAACCCAGCAACCTGAGACAGTGGGAAGATCTGGCCCCTGGGTACGTTTGTATGAAGCAGAAGGGTTTAGGATGAGGGTTTGCATCCCTGAACCCTGCTTGGCTTCCCCTGCTGCTGCAGCCATGGATTTACCTTCTGACACCACACAGACTGTGCATCCAGTAGGACACATCTCTGCAGGCTCTGGACTCCTTCCCCCGTAACAAGGCTCCTCAGCTACAGGTGGTGCCAGGGTTTGCCCCTGAGGGACAATGTTCAGCCCATTCAGTACCACAGCTGTAACCCCAAAAGCTCGGCTCTGTGCATCCATCCACCCCAGGACCCGTGGGCTGAGCCTTTTCCACATCAGCCTTGCACCACTTCTGAGCAAATCTCTTCTGGTCATTGCAGATAGTCTCAGGTCAAAGTAACACCCCTAAAATCATGATCTGGCTCAAGTAGCCCAGAAGACTTCCTGGCTGCTGGCAAACCAGCCCTTAGCCTGGCTCCAGCAGGTTCAGGCAGCAACAGCAGCTCCACAGAGTCTTTTTTCAGCACCTGGGGGATCATCCCCAACGCTGGATGCTCCCTGTTTGCACATCGCAGCCACCCCAAGTGCCAGCAAGGGCAGAGCAATGCTGCTGCCCTCCACCCCAGGGAGCTGGTAGGCACCAGTGTCCGTGCTCCTTCCCAAGGGATGTGGGAAACCACACAGTGTGCTCTGACTTCGTGAGCAGGAGGCGGAGGTCTGCGGAGCAGATGTAACTCCGGACTGCTAATGCCAAGACAGGAGGAATCTTTCAACTGAAACCCAGCAAAAAATGGGCACAAATCCAAAATTGAGGGGGCCTGGCCGTTTAGCAAAGATCCTGGAGGAAACTCATGGCCAGGATTTATATCCAGGCAAGATGGAGCCAAAACACTTAAGAGGCAAGATGGGGTCCTCCCGCCCTCAGCAGTCTGGAGCCAAAGGAGAGGGGCCAGGAAAACAGCACAAGGGCTGAAGTTGCATCAGCCCCTGTTCCACAAGTCCACAGGGGTGAGCAGCACCTCCTGGTCAGGGAGTTAAACCCCTTGCATGAGGTTTTGGAAACCTCACAGAGCAGAATGCCTGCGGTCCCAGAGCCACCCAAAGTCCCAGCTGCAGGGAGGGACAACAGGAGTCACTTGGGAGAGAGGAAAAGGTCCGAGGGGCAGGTTTGGGGCAGGAGGGATGTGTTATTGTGAAGAGGGTATTTGTCTGCCCTGGAGGAAGGAAGGAGGGGGGGGATTGGCCCCGCTCCCGAAGGCAGGTGCATTGCTGAATTTATCAGCAGGAAGGAAGCAAGCCCAGAGCGCTGGAGGGCTCCATCGGACCTCATGGGCAGTCACGGAA
Organism: Athene noctua; assembly: GCF_965140245.1. Taxonomy (NCBI): domain Eukaryota; kingdom Metazoa; phylum Chordata; class Aves; order Strigiformes; family Strigidae; genus Athene; species Athene noctua. The sequence continues at coordinate 10,308,409 of NC_134041.1, read as the reverse complement.
AGAGGCCCACCACAGTGATGCAGCTTCACACGGCTTGGGAGGACACAGCCGTGCCTGGGGCGTGGGTGCAGTGAGCCTCCTGCAAGCCCCCCGCCAGCTGCGGCAGGCCTGGGCTCTCCCTGGCCCCGCGCTGCCCTGCACAGTGCGCACCCCTTCGGCACCGCACCCCTTCGGCCAGGGAGATGCTTGTTGCCGGGCAGGGCTTGCAGGCTTGCTGTGTCTTGTGGTCTGCACAGGCTCACAAAAGGAAGCAATGAGGTTGCTCCAGTTATTCCCAGTGAGACAAAGGACTTGCCCAGAAAAGTTTACCTCAGCTATACAGTGCCAGGAACAGCCAGTTCCCCCTCTCCGCTCCGAGTCCTACGCAAGCCCCAAGACAGGGAGCGAGAGCTTCCTCAGCTGCGGATCAGAGGGCACTGGAGTCTTGCCATTTTCCAAGGCACAGGGAAAAAAACAGGCACAGATGAAAAAGCACTGGAGTCAGCATTTTAAGTGAGGGTAAGAACATCATCCTTCAATCTGCACTTCCTTGATTGCTGCGACAGCCGCCTTTGACAAGCCAGGGTGTCTCCCCGCGGAGCAGGATGGGCTCTGGGCTTCGTGCTGATGTGGGGGTACATCTCCCCGGGGCGACAAGGCTGGGTGGGCAAGCCACGGATTTGAGACGCTGATAATGAAGAGCCTCTGGCTGTAAAACTTGCTCCACTGCTCTCCAGCAGGAACTGCCACCCACATCCCTGGCCCTGGGCTCTCATCCAGCTGGAGGCAGACCACAGGCAGCACTGAGGGAAGGAGATGGCTCCTATAGCCCCTGGTTCAGCTGTGAAGTCCTTGCTGCAGGGGCTGAAGCCTACACAGGACCATGAGGAGACTTAGGCTTCTCCCCCGTGAACGTGCCCACTGTGAGGGCTGCTAAAGACAGACGCTCAGGAAGACCCTGGCCCACAGCTGGAAATCAGAAAAGTGACCTGGAAAACTAGTGCAGGATGTTTGCCCTTCCCCGAGGCAGTTCATCTAGGATCTAGGACGCCGGGCTAGGGGAATCGTTGGTCTAACTCAGCATAGCCCACCGCATTATCGACCATATAGGAGCAGTCTGGGCATCTAAATGGTTTCTAGCACAGATCTCACCCAAGCTCACAAAGCTGAGCTGACAGGCTCATGCAAGCCCCATGTGTGCCGGTAGCTCGGAATAAGGAGACAAACCTTCCCTCTAGTGGCTGCATGGCACAGAATCTCAGTTACCTTCTCTCCCCACGCCAAGACTAACGTGTTATTTTCACCAGCCTTTAGGCTCAACACAGATCCTAAATGCATCAAATCTAACAAACCCCATGCAAGTTTTTAGTGGCTTAAAACTGGCACAGCTGCCAATTTGCACAAACCTGCAGATAGTGTGGGTTTGTGCAATGTCTGTGTCTGTGCTGCCGCTTGTAGGTGCCCATCCCCGTGGCCAGCTCCTTCCCAGGCCACGCCAGGCAGCCGGCAGCACGGCTCATGCACAAGTGCATCCCGGGTGCTGCAGAAGCCACACAGCCACGAAACATTGCTGGCCTGTTCCTGCAGCAAGGATGGTTTGCAGGGCCAGTTCTTCAGATGAGTTACTCCCCTTTACCAGGATGGAGGATCAGGCCTAGAGTTTCTCTTGGACTTTTTTATTATGGGTCCTTGTCTCAGTTTCAGCCTCATCACCACCACAGCAGCAGTCAGCACAGATCCGGGTGTGCGGTTCCAAGTCCTAACTGTAGCACAAGCACACACATTAGCATATATATATTTCCAAATGTACCAGAGGTTTCCACTTTTCCATTTACAAAGTAGGGAGCTTATTCACACCATGTCAAACTTGCACCCTACAACTGGACCACTGAATGTTAAAACAACTGTTTTCCATGACTAAAATGCTCTGGTTTGATGATGCAGCATCTCAGACTACCAGGCCATCTGCTCTTATAATCTGTATTCCTATGTGATGTTATAATCTGTAGAAATACAGATTATGATCTGTATAGAGAGCCTACAGGAATACAGTAGGAAATCCTCTGTGAGGCTTCCCTGCTCACAACAGCATTTTAGTGGCACAGTCCATCAGACTGGCTTCCTGGAGGAAACAGCAGTAATGTTTTCTGGGGCCACAGTAAATCCCGTCCCCAGCAGCAGAGCTGGGAATACCCCCCAGGAAGGTGTGCAACTTCCAATTTTGTAAACCCTCGGCCCCCTCCCTGCCCTTGCATACACACGCACATACAAGTCTAGCCACCTCTTTTCTCCTCGTCTTCTTGGGGAGATGGAATACAGCACCAGATCAGTGACATCAAGTCAGTCATTTCTGTGCCAAGTGGTCTCACCCTAACACAACAGCTAACGTGTTATGACATGCGCTTCAATGAATACACCTGCAGAAAAAAGCCCTTGCTCCCTCCATCAGTCAATTCCACCTCTGCCAGGGCCAGAAAATAGAGTCTCTTGCAAAACGGCTGCAGGTGGTATGATCAACTTGACCTTTTCAGTTTGGGTCTTACTTAAAAACCGTTCCAATGCATACAATGCAAGAAATGTTTCCTTTTCTTGACTTTGCCATTTCTGTCAGCCTGAAACCCTTGGAGACGTTCTTAGTTTGGGATTAAGCACGTGATGGGTTGAAAAAAAACCCACTCAAAATTACAGGTAGTGATTGCTACAGACTTCACTAAAAGACTTCGGTCTTTTAAACTCAGAAAGAGGCTCAGGTGTAGATCTGGAAGCCTTGAATTTCACTCCTGTTGCCCATTACTCATCCAGGGATGTTATATTACAGCTATATTAAAAATGAATACAGCAACTTTGACATCTTCAAAGCAGGAAGTGAATAATGAATCAAAACTGCCCTTATTTCAGCTAAGGGAAAATGATAAATGGAGCGTGAATGCTATAGAAGTAGAAAGGCTCTTTAATAAAGGTGCTTTGCTGTTCAGATTGTTAACAGCCCTATCCTCAACTCCTCTGATTATACCCCTGCTATGCACACGCTCACAGACCCAACAAAATCAGAAAGACATTACCAGGGAGAAAGACCGTCTTCTTGCAGCAAAGCCCCAGGAGATGTGCCACTCCTAAAAACATAATTCCCTGAATGCACAAGAGTTCATACCCAACGTATGTGACTCACTGCTAAAATAGACCCCAACAACAAAACCTTACCATCTACTGTCAGTGCTTAGCTGAACACTGCTCACATCCAAAGAATGGGCTGAGAAAGTATGGAGTGACACTACTACAGCAACAGGGTCCTACAATTACACTAGCAAACAGATTAAGAGCCCTTTATAAGTAATCAAACCTTCCGTATCATGTCATGGTTAAGGGTTAGGGTAGTGGTTAAGGGTAGCACAGAAAGTCTGTTACCATCCCCCCACAAAAAATTTATCTTCCTCTGACAGCGAGACAAGTTGATCTTCTGATCTGAAGAATATCCTTCTTGCCTCCGTTTCTTTGGCAAAGGAGGGAATGCTTGCCAGCTCCAGCAGGCTGATGGGAAGACATGATGTGACCCCAGCTCAACGTTCAATTAGTTCTAAGGGCAAGTTAGTGCCAAGGATTTGATGTGGACATGGGAAAGCATTTAGTGTTGCTCCTGGGAAGTTCCAGGCTGTCCTCTGTTTACTTGTCTGCCTGCGCAGTGGTGTGTGCTGGCAGCCCACGTGCAGGCTGCACGTCACACTGCTGCAGCATGCCCTTGTCCACAGACACACTGGCTGCCTCTGCTGGGAATGAAAACAAGAAAAGCTCAAAGCCTGGATGCTCTGGGATTCTTTGGTTGAAGGCAGGTTTAAAAAGCCAAACCAGCTGTAGTCCTTAAAAGCCAGATTCCTACCACCACTGCCATATTAAAGCAGCTATGCATATTCATACCAACACATTTTCATGAATTGTCACTTAGCAATTGAGAAGTCAGCTGGGGGCTTGTGCTCTGTTACTATGCCAGACCATCTTGCTTTTTTTATGAATAGTGCCTTTTCTGAAACAGGAACAAGAACTATTTTCTGTCCCTTCAAATTATCATTTGTAGAGCTGGCTGACTAGATGCCAGTCTGAGAAAAATTAATTCTATAAAGCAGGCAGTAATTCCTCTACACTATTAAAAATATACAAAAATAAAACCATGCTCAGAATATTCTACTCCTCAAGAAAAACATCTCTAAGACAGAAACACAGCAATGGGATAAAATTAATATATCAATTAAGCACAAAATTCCCAGAACAAATCTAGTCACTCTGTTTTTTAATTCTGAGAAAAACATGGTGTACATCTGTGTAAGGAACCTCACACACAAAGTAACAAAGAAGAGTCTGTTTTAGATCATTGGTCCTATTCTTTTTTCTTGATGGACAAGTCTGTATAAATTCCACACAGATTAAAAAGCACCGGACCATGCAATTATAATGGTGGAGGGCATTTAAAATGCAGTTACTGAGAAGAAACGCTGGTTGTTATCTCTCTCCTGATGTCAATACAGTCCATTACATAGCTCCCCTTCTGTCACTTTATTTCAGATTTCAAAAATACAGCATGCAGCAGTAAGTTACAGGACAGGAAAACAGCTTGTTCTGAGGAAGTCACACTGGAGTACAGGGCTTCATTCTGGCAATTTGTTATTGTCGTTCAAATGGCCAAAGTCCCGCATCAGTGCCAGCCAGGCTTGACTACCATATTCCCAGGATGTCTCCAGATCCTTTCTGTAGCCAAACCAACTTCATAAAACAAGTGAGACAGGGCCACTCCATCTAGGAAATCCCCTGCCTGCTGCTGGCTCGCTTCACCCACAGGTCAGGCTCTATGACTTGTCAGAAACCTGACCAGCTCTCAGTTCTCTTCCAAGCCCACTTTGCTCAAGCTCTGCTATAACCGACATATACTTAAATTCACTAGATCTGTGGTTGAAGGTCTCCACTAATTTGTAGGTCTCAGAATGATCTGCTGCATAGAAAAGCTGCACCTGATTCGCCAAGCACTGTGCTTCGTGGACCACCTGCAAGTTAAAACAAAGAATGCGTTACCGTTGAGTTTTGTTGTATTTGAGTATCCCACTGAAAATGGCTCTTCAGCAGCTGAAAGGCAGCAGTCCTACTCACCAAATGACTCAATTCCAAGTCACCTTAGTTTAGCAAATCTCTTAAACCGCCTCCCTCTTGTTCCTGACATACTTACACACTTTAGTGCCGTGCCTTTACACTTTAAAACTGCTGAGCATACACCTCAGAAGTCAAATCATGTCAAATATATCTTTCATGATGCCTGCCCACTCTAAGGCACTGGAGATTCACCAAAGTATCATTCTTCCCTTCTTAAAGTTTGCAAAAATTGATTGTTTACTCAAATGCATTACCAATGATTCCTCTGTCCAGTGTTTCAGAACTGGTATAAGCAGGTCAGTTAGAGGTGGGATTACTAGCCCTACTGCTAGTAGTCCCAGCACTGTGCTATTACAGTTATGCAAATATACCCACATCTAGCAAAAAGAGCAAACACATGCAGAAACCTAACACAAAGCTCTGAAGGTCTCCTGATTTGACAAGTAGCATTAAGCTTCAAATACACTGTTTTAACTTGTTGGCAGGTAGCAAGATCTTCCACTTAAATATGCTTCCATTAGTAAGAAAAAAAGCAGCACTTATATTTTTTTTAAAAATAATAATAAACTATAATACCCAAAGTAAGGAAAAGAAGCATGAGCTTAAATCTCCAGATAGACAAAGACTGATGATTTCCTTCTAGCTTTCCCTAGTATTAAGTAGACTAGGTTAAAGAAATCTAGTAAGACCATTCTTTGGGAAAGGGTCTTTTAAAGACTTCACTTTAATTTGGTTTTAATTCAAAACTGTAGAAGTCGCAGTATAAAATGTAGGAAGCCACTGAGCAGATTTCTCTTACCAAGAACTTGGAGTCCATTTCTGCTGTCATTAATACTATCCCTTTTTCCTTCTGCAGCTCAGGATAATGGTACAAGACCAACTGGCTAGGAGCAGTTTCACCCTGGGTCTGAAGGAGGTAAAGACACCTGTTAGCATCCCCTAAAGAACCTCAGCTCTACTACTGCAGATTTGAAGGCTTGATTACAAAAACTTGAGTATTTCAGGGCTTAAGGGTCAGTTCTAATTAAAAGTTCATTATTCCTGGTATTTACAGAAACAAAGGATCTGCAGTGTTCTGTTGGATTTTTCTTGACTAAAGATCATTTTGTATTTAAAAGAATCAACCATTACCAAGAAGACATTTCATCTTAGAGCATCTACTGGTATCTTAAGTAGCTTTTACAAACAGAAACAAGAGCCAAACTTTTCAGAACTGTTTTGAGACTATTTGACTTTTACCTCATTCTCCTTTAGATTAGATAGACATAATTAATTTACTAATTAATTTACTATTTTACCCATAATTAATGGCAGTTTTTCTCTGATAATTCTTTTCAAGTTAAGCTAGACAATCTGTTTGTTAAACTATCTAGGAAATATTCTACATTGTAATATGCTGATATTATGTATTGCTGGATCCTAAGCCATTTTTGGACTTTTTATTTAAACCACTCACCTGAATGTTTATTAGGGAAGTAAAGTGCAACTCTGTTCCTGACCACTGTCCCACAAAGAACTCGTAGCCTTCTTTTCTTGGCAAAGCATATAGAAACTGCAGAGAAATTATTAAAAAAAACCCCCACAACAGTTCTTCCTTTGACAGAACAAAATGATGCCTATGTCATATTGGCCTCCAGCATAAACACTTTAGCAAGAGAACCACAACAGAAAAAAGGGTTTCTTTGCTCCACCAGGAGTGACAGGACAGCAGGGACAAGACTTCAAAGCAGACATAAACCAGCATTACCTTATCAGTATTATTTCCTTAGCAAATACATTGGCATATATAAAAATATATATAAAAACAGTGATGTTTTTATCACTATTATATGAAACATACAAAGGAAAGGACAGGACAGTGGAGAACATTCAGACTCTGACCTTCTCGTTCACTTCTGGAAAATTAACAGCAGAAATGGTCAAATCTAAGATAAGAAGCACTCCGTATATTTAATCCTGTAATTTCACCAACTGTTCCAGAGCAGGCAGCAAGCATCTTCTCTCTAGAGATTTAGTCTATTTGGTTGCACAGTCTAGGGACTTGCTCATTTTTCTACACCAAGGGAAAGGACAACACAGGAGCAGAAAAACATGCAGGATACCTGACTAAATGCCAATGCACTGTACAGAAATGCACTTAAAGCTATAAATAACTTTCTGAGCTCCAAGTAGCTTGGGAAGCCAGATCTAGTTGATCGTGCTCTTGGCAAGTGAAATATATGGGACCAATTCATCAATCCAGGAATAGTCTCCCATTCAGATCTACTAAAGCACTCCTCTCAACGCAGCAAAGTCAAGCTACTTTGTTTTCATAAACTGCCTCAGCACAGTGAAATTTGCAAAGTCCATGCTTCAGCACACACATTACTGTAAAAACATGCTACTTTCAACAGAAAACAATACTAACCCAGCAGCATGTGGTACAAACTGCAGAAAGATATACGTTAACTGTTCTGCTCTTTTGTAGTTTAACTTCTTCAGAGCAGCAACATTCACTCAATGAGTGAAGCAGCAGCTCATTCACACAAGAATCTTCTAATTGAAGCTTACAAGATATCCACCAACCCATGTGAGAAACAGTGAATCCCAATCTTGGGAATCCACTCATTTCTTAAATAACCGTATTACCCATTCTCAGTATTTCATGCTTTGCTGTGCTGGCATACACCTAAGACACAACCCACAGAGTATTTACTCTATTATCTGTAATAAAGGGTTCAGCTACACACAATCCCCTCCTTCCTTTCCATCACAGCTGTTGAATTACAATGCTCTGCAGAAGAACTGACACTGCTAAGTTTTGCAGTACATGTCATACAGTCTTTTCTGATGACACACACTCCCTTAGAGGCAGAGATGCATTACTGACACAGCACAGTGCCTGCCCAGTATGGCTTCCATGCAAATAACTTGCATTCGCTTACCAACATTTATCTATCACAGATCACCAGCACGGTGGTCAAGAAAGCATGGCTGTGCACATTTATGATGAGGAAAAGCAGGCTAACAGATGACAAGGTTCAGCTCTTTCTTTGGACAGAACCCCAGCACATTGATTTTTTGTCTTTTTTTCCCTTTCAGATACTCCTGCCTATCTTCACTGCCAGTAAAGAAACATAAAAGAGAGAGCAACTCACACCAACTGTTAGACAAGTGAACTCACTTTCTCCATGTACATGCAATGCAACGCCATGGTGACATGTAGCTATAGCTAACAACAGTTCCTCCAGTTTAAAGTGAGGATGCTTTAAGCAATAAGGAAAGATATGCAGGAACATCAGTGAAGCTGGCCTAAAAGGCCTGGCTCTTCACAACACCGCATGGAAGACGCTTAACCACAAAACATCAGTTAATGGAAACCAGAAGCATGTAGCTAAATTCACTCCCTGGGAGATTCTGTGCTTTCATTTCTGAACCTAACATCTCTTATATCTAGATATCTGACAGCTAGATTAAAGTGTTTAAATACATAGGAATAGCCATCGCTTTTATCTGAATGCTAAGACAAGTAACTGAACACATGGACTTTACTAATCGAGCTGATACAATGATACTGAATACAGGAGGGTCAAAAGTTGATGTATTAGGCTTTAGAGAGGATAAATGCATTACAGCTATACATCCACGCGTTGCGAGTCTCTGCCATACGTACCGATGGACATTTCTGGGCTCTCTTCCATATTAAATCAAACTTCTCTGCCTTTGGGGAAGGAGAAAGAGAAACTCAATTTTTGTAACACAAACGTGGATGCAGAGTTATTCAGAATCATCTCATTAACCTTTACAGGGCACAGCTTCCATCTACAGAAGGTCTCGCTGTGGGAACAGCTAACAATGAGCGCATAGAAAACTGTATTTAGTTCTTAGTTACCTAAATGTCATCAGTATCCCATTTTAACAATGCTGTCTCTAAGATGCAGCAGCAAACTCCTCAGATCCAAAGCTTTATTCCTTGGAGATGGGGGGGCCCACGTGCCAGGCTTACATTACATCCACTTTCAGCAACAGCACTACTGCATCATGTGGTGTCAACAGTTGAGCAAGATGATATATCCCTGGCCCCAAACAGGATTTTACACCATAAATATTTACTCAACTACTTATTGCTTACATTTATATTAACAGCACAAACATATTTGGTCATCCCTGATGAAATCTGGCAATCTCATTCATGTGTTCTCTGCGTTCCCACAAATATTCTGCCTGCTCTTCTCTTCCCAGCACAATCTATTAATACCTATGCTAAGGTGTTCAGGAATGACAACATATGTCATTCATCAACGTGAAATTCCTCCATGTGTGTTTCTTCACACTAGAGAACTATGCAGGGCCTTTCTTCCAGCCAACAAAAAGCTTCTAGCAAAAGGCACACCTTTACACCTTTTTTTTTTACCCCCGATGACAGCATGAACTACTTCCTAATGTGCCTAAGATCTGGTTTGCATTAAAGCCTTAAAAGCTTCCAAAGCTCCTCTAAAACAGTGCACCAAAGCACAATGCCAGCCCCATGAATGAAAGACCTACACCATCTTAACCGGAATCTCTGGCTTTGGCCATCTGCTACAGTAAATGTGCAATTTAAAATTATTTTCACAACATCCACATGTTGGGAAAACTAAACCATGAAGCTGCTTGACTTCAAATCCCTCAATGCCATTTTCAGAGTATACAGCACTTCATACAACAGCCTTCCACTGACTTCAGCTGCAGCTCAAAGGGCCAAGTACAATTGCAAATCAGACCCCAGATCTAAATGAGGTTTCAAGAACTCAAGGAACACACAGTTCAAGTCCAGCTGTTAAAAGACAGATTTAAGAGATCACAATCACATAGAGACTCTGAAGCAAAGAATGAAAAGAAATCCCAAAAGCAAAAAAACCTCCTTCAGCCTAACGGAAATTAACAACAAATAACATCTGGTAAAGTTACCAGGAATAAGAAATATGATCTTATCACAGGAAACACCATGCAACCTCAATGACAGTGCTGCCAATAATTTTAAATGTATGAAAGTCATAAGTGATTAGCCACGTGCAAGTCACTAGCCAAGTGCTCTAGTACTGCCATATTAAACTTGAGTTAGCTGTCCATGCTGCAAGGAAGAGGAGAAAGAAACCAGCAACTCTGAGGAAAAAAGAACACAAATGCTACCTCAATAAATACTAGGGCTCCACAAAGAGTTTTGGGTATTCATAATAAAAAAATGCCTGGAAATTCAAGCCAGGTGTGCAGAAAAAAGTACTAGATTTATTGAGACTGATGTAAGTGAGAAAAAGTATGATACACATTTTGGAAACAGAAGCCTTTATTTGAGGCAATAAAATCACTCAGTCTGGAAGAAGTTTGTTCTTGAAACCTCATTTTCCTTCAACGATTTCTTTTAAAAGCAACAGAATCACAGTTGGAAAGGAAAGCTTTGCACACTGGCCTTTCAAGTGCATAACTACAGGGGAACGACTTACAGGAATAACAGCATAAACCGTATCTTTTGCAGAAAAATACTGATTCCAAATCTGCAGGGAACAAAGGAGATAAGATACAGTTAAACCCAAGCATCTAGCAGTAATATAAAATGCTTTAAAAAGAATTTCATTTGTCAACTAGCCTTTAGAAACACTTTGAGAGGTCATTTTTCAATCAAGCCTGACTTGCCTGCTAATGAGATACACTTCTCCTAAGGTTCCAGAGTACTTGTACCAAAAAACAGATTTCAACTAGGTAACAGAAATGAGCAGTGGGCTCAGAGGTAGCTCAAGATTTACTAGCCATCAGAAGGGCTTCTTACATGTTTTCCCAACAATCACACTAGAGGGACTAAGGTGTTTGGTTTTTTTTCTTTTAGTAAAGAACATATGAAACACTTTCAACAGAAGACAAGACTTTGCATAATAATCCTCTGTGTTCACAATCTTCACCACAGCAGGATGGGAATACCTACACAAAAAGTTCACAGCCCTTAATAAATGGCCATGTACAGGTAAAAGCCCAGAATTCAGGACTTCTTCAGTTGTTCTTCCCCAGACCTACATAACTAATGAGGATTGTCAGTAAAACGTTTAATGAATGAAACAGAAAGAGAGGAACTTCAAAGAAACTCATGAGTTATCAAACCCACTCCCTGCTACAACTGGTCGCACACCGTCCCCTGCAGAGCACATAACCACTTCTATAATGTTCTCACACTATCAGGAAAGCAGCTAGATTTCTGCTTTCTAGTCGTGCCAGAAGGCTCCTTCATATATGCTGTGCTGCTCCCCTGAAATGATCATGTCTACTATAGCTTCTTGGCATAGAGTCTGATAATGGAAAAAATACCAGATCCAACTTAAGCTACATCAGAAACATGCAAAAGATGTGACTTATAACTAGATAAAAGGAAACACAGTGCAAAGCCAAGCAGATATTAGGGAGAATAACTTGATTCACACTGTTCCTCAAACAGTCCCACCCACCTCCTTCATACCCTAGGACCAATTTTAGTACAAGTACGCAGGCTCCCGAATGACAGATAGTGCAAAGGTACAAGGTGGCAAAAGCTCTGTTTTTATTCCTGCAAAAGAAATGTAACATAATCTATATGAGCCATTGCTGGGATTTCCCTTTACCTGGCTTCAACCCTGAGAGGAGTTTGCTAACGTCAATTCAACTGCCACACATTAAATGGCAGCAGTAAGAACTACAGTAGAGATAGTTTTTGAGTGACCAAGTCCAGATGTATTATTTATCAAGTGGGTACATCCTAGGTGGACTGAACTATAGGGAGAAAACTGTATCTTCTACTATTAATATGCATGTCAATAAATCTACATCCATAGACATGTTTTATTTTTCAGTTTAAGTAAAATCTCCATCCTCACATATAGATTACTAATGAACACAGATGAAGAGCAAACTTTATTCCATATAAATCCATCACCTGTTTTATCTCCTCTGCTGATTTTTCTTTCACCATCTCAACATTAAGAATCGAATCAAGCGTCTGGAAGAGAAAGCATAAGGAATTTAGCATGACAGTTCTGATTCAAGTGAGAATCCAGAATGAATGGACCCAATTACAGATAACAAAATCAAGCTAGGAGAACTTAACACAAATTACAGTGGGACTAATCCTCTTAATTGCCAAAGAAACTAGTAAATCATAAGCGGTAACACACTGAGAAGTAGATTCACATGCTGAAGCAGAATAGAAGAGATTCTGTCAGGACACACTTTGCTCCAGTTGTGCAGATCTCTACTGAAGCTGCAAGAGGAGCTGCAGCCTTTCGCCTTCAGCCATCTCAGACGCATGCTCTGCTGGCAGATATACACAGAAAATTTGCCAAAATAAAAAATGTGAAAGAGAGTAAAACCGTTCTCTTGTCCCTCTGCTGGCTGATCTTTGGAAATATATGTTGTGAAGGCAGCTCAACCCTTTCTATTTATTACTGTAGGCATTCAGTACAGATCCCCTAACTAGTAGGAATTTAAGGGTATCAGAGAGAAAGGACAGGATTATAAAAACCCAGAGTGCCAGGAGTTTTAAGATTGAACATGATCCCAATAGTAAATTAAAATCTTATACTTGAGTGCAGCATAAGGAACATCAGTTTTATGTCAAGAACCTCTCGGCCGAAGCGCTGATGGTAGCAACACAAGTTAATCTATACCCTTGATTTGCCAGCACATCATCTCCTAACACTGAGGTTCATTTCCCTTACCTTATCCTTTGTGAATCCTCCCTTTGATGTCTTTGTGCCCAAGCCTTCTGCCTAGAAGAAAACATTCTTCTTTAGTTTTTATAGCTGATGCTTTAATACCATTTATTTGCCTTCCTTACCATGCATAACATGGCTGCTGACAGAAGTATCCTGACTAGGAGCTCAGGTTTAAGATACTTATAGATCACTGCAGTGTATTTTTAATAATACAAATGATTGATTAGCAGAAGTAAATCGAATGAGTAACTTAATATGAATTATGAATTTCAAGGCCCGAAGGGATTCGTTAAAAGCAAACTATTAGGCATTTTGGATCCAATATTACTGAACAGTTTTCTTGCATTCACTAAGAAATGATAAATGCAAGATCACGTCACTCCATCTGGCCAAACTAACCTGGAACCAATCAAACACTTAAGGCAGCAAACACAGAATTTACAGTCAAAAAATTGCAAACTACTACACTGGAATACAGAAAAATACTTTTAGACAGAGAGTGAAATTCTGGGGCTCCCCAGAGTATCTGCATGCTGTATGTTTGCAGCATTATGCTGATCCTTTATAAATGACACTATAGTTTTGATATATGTGAATTATAAAGAAAGTTTGCCTTGCCTTTTCCTCCATGCATCTGATAAATTCTCCTTGATTGGAATATCCCACAGGCTGCTTTTTCACTTCATTTCTTTTTTCCATACGGGATTCAAACACATCTGGACTGGATCTGAATCAGAGAAGGGACTATTAACAGTACTAGGTGATTAACATCATTTGCCTTTTCGGAGAGTTCACTGTGACACTGGTTCATGTTCTTCAAATTTTAACTTCTTGTTTGTAAAACTATCTCTTATCAAGCTGATTATGTTGGGGGACGACTCCCCTCATTGACTTGGTGACAATTACACGCGAATTTCAGGGCAGCATTTGGCCTAAACGAATTAATCTTCTGCTGAGGGTGTAAAGGTAAAACCGACCTCCCCTCCCCTCAGAAAAACCCAGTTCCCGCAGCACCCCCCCCCCCCCCCCCCTTCCAGCCCTTCCCCTCAGGGCCCGGCCGCAGCCCCGCACCTCCGCAGCTGCTGGATCTTGTGTCGGTACTTCCCGTAGAAGGGGTTCTCCTCCAGCGGCTCCCCCCCCGGGCCCGGCCCCGGCCCCGCCGCCCCCCGGCACGGCGGAGCCAGCAGCCCCAGCGGGCGGAGCGCGGCGCGGCTCCACAGGGCCGCCCCCGGCCCCCAGGCCTGCAGCAGCGGCCCCGCCATGGCGCCCGCTCCGCTCCGCCCCGCCCCGCTCCTCCCCCGGAGTGAAACGGACGGAAGCGCAGGCTCGACAGGAACTTTTATTGAGATAAATTAAAAGCCGCGTTACATGATTTTTTAAAAAAAAAAAAAAAAAAAAAAAAGCGCGTGGAGTGCCGTAGCGCAAACCCGGCGGAGTAGGAGCACGATGCGCAGCCAGCACCCTGTAAAGGTCAGTCCCTGCACTGAAAGGTACACAGTGGTCCCTACACAGGGGTCACGCAGAACAACACAAATACAGCCTGAAAATGAACCCACGAACCTCCCCTCTGGAAACCCCTACACAGGGGTCAGCCAAAACGGCACAAACACAGCCTGAACATGAGCCCCAAACCACCCCCGGAAGCCTGCAGCCTGTAGGCATGAGCTACAGCAGAATGCAGATCCCGACAAGTGCATTGACTCTGCTTGCGGTTTTTATATGCCCTCTGCCATCTGCAGCGTGAATAAAAGATGAGGAAGGAAGCCTGGCAACACCCAGTGCCGGGGCTTTGGGAAGCATGCGGGATGGAGAGCAGAGCCTGGCAGAAAACTCGCAGGGACAGGTGCTCCCAGCCTGCAGCACACCGCTACTGGCTACCCTAGGCCAAACAGACACGACCACGAGTGATCAGATTTGTTAAACTGACAGCATAACTCCATCCTACAACAGCAGTGACTACAGCAATTAGCTATTAACTATGCTCCTGACATGCAAATTAAGCAGCATCAGCAGACAGCTGTGCCCCTGTGCCAGTTAGGGACCAGCCCAGCTCCGGGCCACAGGCAGAGGCCACGGGCAGCTGGAGCAGCACAGGCTGTCTCTAGCTGACAGTTTCACTCCTGCTGTTGAAAAGCCTTCTAAAAGTAAAGCGGACTGCAACAAAACAAAACACCAACAGATTCACATAGCAATACGATAATCCCTTAAATTTTAAGGTAAGTTAAATTCCATACAAATCAAACTTCCAAAAATATTTTGCAAACTCTGGCATATGGCTATGATACAGTATGTACAAATAAAATACCAGAATGGTTACATTTTATTGCTCTTTTTTTTATTTGGTTAAGGAATTATACAGTAGCATATAAAAGGGCGTGGGAAGCGGCAAGAAGCAAGTGGTGGCTTCTTGTCCTCTCAAAAGCCAAGGTTGGTTGGTTTTGTTTTGTTTTTAAATACTTTGTTCTCAAACATCAAAAGCATTTCTGTATTGGGTCACATCTGCATTACCCGAACAGGATAGAAGAGCAACAGTGAAAACAGCCTAGGCAATGGGTAACAGGGTTCCATTTTGTATATTCCTTCACTACTTCATACTCACATAATACAACTATTCATAAAACATCCAGTCTAAAGTTATACAGAAGTCAGTTATAAACAGACTTCCACATAAACTGATGTTTCAGTGAGGTGGGAAACCTGAATTCACTAATCATGCATAAAACTCCCAACAAGATCAGTGATATTTGTGAGCAAAATCATCCAACTTGGCCCTGATCTAGCCTGCAAGAGAATTCTTTCTGCGAAAGCCATTTTCTATGTTCCAGAAGGTCATAAACACACTCTGTGTTTAGATCCACTACTATAACAAACCCTTAACTTCCTCCACAGTAAGGAAGCCTCACTTACAAAGCACATGTTGGCAGAGAACGCTGACATGGTTGCATACACCTACCCTGCTTTTTACATCCTTCTGTTGGCAAGAACACAAAAGGTAAATGTACCAAGAAGTGATCATGTTCACATTAGTCAGGAAAGAACCCGCAAGTCTACTCTGGGCCTTCACCACCTGCTCACACTCCTAGTGACGAGGAGCTTTACTCTGGACACTGCATCAGAGTGACCCAAACAACAGTGCATGGAAGAAACCAGCTGCACCAGCAACCCTGTTCCAAAGATCTCCAGTGACCTGTCAGTGAGACCATCAGCACACCACTGACTGTACCCAAGGCATGAACTATCCAGGTGCTACTCAGCAGGTTGCAATGTAGACTTCTACCTCTTAAGCATCTGTTAAAGTTATTCAATACATTTTTGTTTTTTAAAAAACAGGTTTATCTCACAAAGTGTAATCTGGACACAATACAGCAAAGCTAAAAGAATGCTGAAGTGAAAACCCAAGCACTTGGTAGGTAATTGCTCCTGTAGGCTCATGATATAAAAACACTTTCAACTCCTCCCTCTAAAAATACATCCTGCTATAGATGGGCCTGATTTACCACTCCTGCTTTCCGCTGACTGAGTCCAAACTCATTCATGGATATACTTAGTCAAAATTAGAATTTTAGCTGAAGCTCTTAACCACCCCTTTTAGGCTCAGTCTCCCATTATAAACAGCTTACTACCAACACAGCCCCTGACACAAACTTCCCCTTAAATATGCATAATTTACTCTATCTCAAATATTTACAAGCGGAAGCAGCCCATCTTTACAAGACAGACTTCCTTCTGCTCTACATAAAGTGCAGCACTCTAATTTAAGGCAAATTTTAGTGAAATATAAAACCATAGTTTTATTTTAGTATGTACACATTTTAAATTAAAAACAAATTCCTTGAAAAGGAAAGAATCAGAGGAAAATGTTTCCAAGTTTGGGAATTTTCTGGATTTTAACACAGTCCCAATAATATGTCCTATTGACATAAATTTGTAAATTTCTTCTCAATAAATGCAAATGAAATAAAGAGGTGGCAATGTGTACAGTAATTTAGCTCCAAAGATCAGTAAAACGCTGGGAAAGTGCAGACATAGTTTTTCATGTCCCGTAGTTTCCTTTAGCTACAGTAGCATCCATCAGTATCACATTTCTAAATACATATCCTATACACCTAACGCTAATCTCAGTTCTTGCAATGAGTATTTCTCATCTCCATCTGTATCAAATTTCTTAAAGCTCTGTGACTCTTGGGTTGTAGAGCCAAGCAGCTTTTGAAGATCTTCATATGATAGTTTTCCATCAGCATCTTCAGTTGCTTTTTCAAACAAATTCTGAAGATCTGCAAAGAGAACAAGGATTGAAAAGTAGCTCCTTTAAATACACAGGAATATCCTATTAAGGTGCTCTTCCAGTTTTACTGCACTAAATAAAGCATCCTCAAGTATGTAGTTTGCCTTCTGCATTGCTACAAGCTGTCAGTAACAGTTTAGGAGAAAAAAAAAAAACCAAACCATGAACATTTCTGGATTAAGTTACATTAAATCTGAGAAAAGTAGTCCCTATTTCTGGCCACGACTAATAGCCCATTCTACAACCACTAACTGCATACAGATGCAGTTACTCTCCACAAAAGCAAGCTCTGAATGGCTGTTGCTATACCAACAGCACAGACGATATAAAGTGAAAAGTGTCTATTCATTTCCTGATGCAAAGCACTGCCCTTTCAGTAGCTGAAGAGGCTGAACAGCAAGATCCAGGAACCATTCATTTACTGGACAGTGTTCTTTTAAAATAAACAAGAAAAAAAAAAAAAACCAAAACATACACACTCACACCCACTTAATTTTTTTTCAGCACCCACATTCTGCCCTTGACTTCTCTCAATCTTTGAGGCACTTGGTATAATACTTTGGAACTCAAAATAATTATAATTCACACTCCTGTTTAAATCTCCTTTTCTTTACATACTATTCTTTCCTTTCAGGTTTTGGTTGGGTTTTTTTAATTACTCTTTTTTTAAAAAGCATGTAGTTCTCAAGCTTTTAAAATTGACCTCACATCTCCCAAAATGCCCAGACATGCCACCATAATTCCAGCTATATTTACTGTCTCTTAAACATTTACATGAAATAGAAAAATAAAAGGTCAACCCACAAAGGACATACCTTGGATGCTGGAAACTCCTGGTAAGGACAGATGTCTCAGCTGTCCATTACTCTCTGTGTTGTCATCAGCTGACCTTGAAGCCAGCCTGGAAAGGTCTGTGGGCTTTTCTGTAGTACTCAGACTACTTTCAACTGTTACAAAACAATTTCTATTAGTGTTACTAATTCCACAGAATTACAGTTAGCAGAAACAAAATAAAAAATGCGATAAAACTAATTAATTTCAATTTTTTTTGCATCATAGATGCTGTATGTGGTAAGAATGTTGCAAAACTGTTGCAGAATACAGCAGTGATGTCCCTTTTTACCAATAACTGGAAGAACAGAGAAAAAATTTTTTATTGGACAGTTATACAGCTTTAATCTTTCAGGCTGTCCTAGGAGATGTGTATCTGTAAATCCCAAAGAATGATTAGGAAGTGCTTTCAACTTCCCTGTCTAAAAGTGCTGAAAAAGCTTTATTAAGCAAATTACATCTGCCCACCCGGGCTGTTTTCACCATGCCAATACAGATATCTATCTTCCCCAACAGCAAGGTCTAAACTTCTAAATTGCTGCTTAGCACATTAACAAGCACAGTTCTACTGTAATGAAATATTTCAGATCTGATCTTCGGCACTACCTGAATATATACAGCAAAAGTGCAGAACTCTGACAAGTCAGCAGAGATGCAGGCCTTTCTTCTATGTTACACTTAGATTTTGAAAAAGCAAAAATAGATGTTACTGGGTATAAATTTCTACAGGTTAATCACAGTATGACTTCGCATACAAGCTATTGATACATGTGGATCCCGCTATACACATGGAAAGCCACCTTCAAACTTGTGTAGTCATAGACAGTTTTCTATTTTAGAGCCATCCGTTTCCTATCACTTCAAAATAATCTTCACCAAAATCTTAAGGAACAATCTAGGTTATCCATTATCATTAGTTATTCTTTGAATTACACAGGGAACCTTCAGGTTTATGGATTACTACTATATGACATTCTTACCATTCTTTGATGTCTCAATGGGTCTGTCATTTTCCGGCTTGCCTGTGAGAGCGCTGATCAGCTGAAGCTTCTCTCTTAGTTTTAATACCTGAGAATCTCTAGTTTCTGTTTCCTGCATATGTAGAAAAAAAATTTAAGAAGCACCTCTTCAGTAAATGGAGAGGACCAGGAAAAGATGGAAGTGCTTTTGAGTGACTTGGAGGTCTCCAGGCTGATCAAGTTTAAAATTATAAACAAGATTTTAAAATTAAAAAAAAAAAGATATAAGGAATAAATTCACATGGTCTGCAAGAAAACAGAATCAATACCTCAACCTGAAAAGTAGGAAACTATTTTGCAGATACCGATTTCAAAAGAATCTAACATCTAATTTCTGTATTTCTTATATAAATGATCAAGACTCTGAAAAATCATAATATAAACCAGTCAAACATACTTGTAGCGAACATTAATTGAATTGCATAATTGTTTCAAATGTTTGTCTGCAGTACTGACTACCTTAGTGCAGGAGTCACTGTATCTCTGTCAAAGTAAAAACACCACATTTTTTAATCTGGAGCTCCTTTGCTCTTTCTATGAGTCGGTTCCAGAAGACTGATTGAGTTCACATCAATCCAATCCAAGCCTAGAACTGACTGTAGCCAGTTCACTCACCTGCCTTCTTTCCAAACATGGAAATTAACCTCAGCAGTGCTGCCTCTTATACCCAGCCCACAATTTGGCCATTCAGTCTGGTAAACTCACAGCCAGTCATCAGATCCTTACTGAGAGGTGGTTTTCAACAATTCCTAGACTCCACTAGTGCAAAGTTTCTCCAAGAAAGCTTCCAAACCTAGATAAATGCCTTAACCCCATTTGCGGTGTGAACCCACAACAGTTGGGCTAGCTTTTGTGAGAGAATGGCAGTGAGTACTCCCATGAGCTGGCTGCCAGTCCACTGGACCAAGGTCTGAACCTCCCAAGATTCTTTCAGCTGCAGGGAAGGCTATTACAGCAGCTCTGCTATGTTAACCCACTAACTATGTAGTCAGAACAGAAAAACTTTAAACTGTTGTAACTTTTCTCCCATCCTAACTACTTCCTGTCCCCAGAATGGGGTAGGTAAGCTGTCCTACTCTGGACTTTTTTTTTTTTTTAAAATAAACTTCATCAGATTAGCCTGCTTGCAGATCTTTCCTCAATTAAGTCTTATTTAAAACATGATTATAAAGACAATGACATGCTCCACTAATCCAGTGTAATTTGGGTTTCCTTACTTTACCTTTGTTTCTTTATTTGAAAGAGTTTCATTATCTAGTTGATCTTCATTTTCCACTTTTACAGAGGTAGTTGCATCCTACAGGAAAAATGGAAGACAGCCAAGTTTATTCATGTGCTTATTCTACAATTGAGTTTCTTTACTACATTTGGCAGACATGAAGCAGGAAAACGACAGGACAAATACATGCTAGAATAAACATGAAGACAGTGGGTTATGTAATTTACCACAGCAACATCAGCATGTCCCTTATTGCTAAACATACAGAACACGTTCTCAGAGAGTGGCCCCAGTATGGCATAGAGAAGCACTGGAAGTATTCACAAACATATTTTTCTTTTTTCTTTTTTTTTTTTTTTAAACATCTAAGCATGATGAACAAGCCAGGGGCCCACCTAGCTCCTCAGTGGTCTTAACAGACCCATGCCAGAGTGCCTTCCTAAAACATAAAAAGGTTTGTGAATCCTGTTCCATTAAGCAGTCACACAAGTCTTAAATGTCACAATGTTTTGGCCATTTTTCCTTAGATTGTGAAGGATAGAAATAACCACTCTCTGAGATACTCTTATATTGGTTATCTGTTCGGAAATATGGAACAAATTCCAGCCTTTTAAAATGAAATCTTAGGTGTCTCAAGTTTCACTCACACATTTTCTTTAGTTAGGTTTGAAAAGTTGTATCTATAGTGTATAGGAAGTATTAAAACTACTAGCCTGAGTAGACACCCTTAGTCTTCAAATACTCACCACACTGGTAGACAAGTTCTCTCTTTTGTCCAGATTATTCACAGCAAGGGGAGAGTTTTCTAACAGCATAACCCTCTGGCTAAGGTTACCAATGGCTGAGTCCACATTTAGAAGCTTTACGTCATTCAACTTTTGGTACACCACTACAGTACTGTTTAGCTCTTCCAAAGCTATATGCAGTGACTGGCTTTCCTGAAATACAAAACCAGCACATGTCAGTTTACTCAACCTCTGCAGTGCTCTTGCTATTAACAACATGGTGACTGACCCAGTTTAACTGGGCAGACTTCAGACTGGCTCTCTACCGACACCGCTGAAAGCATCTATCTGGAAGCTTCCAGAAAGTTATTCCAGCTTTCAAAGTCTGAAACTGAGACTCTTCCTCAGGGCTAACCTCTTTGTTGCTAATGTAATCACTTCAGCTGTGCCAGCCAACACAGAAAGCCTATTCATCTAATTTTCCAAGGCAAGCTTAGTAACCACACCAACCATTTTTCCCAAGAAAGCATGTACTAGGCATATTTATATACAATATTCATTTTTGAGGAAGATATCAACTGTATTAAATGTAAATAAAAGCAGTCATTCCATTCCAACCCTTTCAGCTGAACAGGCACACCTTATCCTTTTTTTTTTTTTAATTGTTGCTGAATCCCTGCTTTCCACACCTCATTACATTAAGGGTGACTCATTACATGCCACTCCCAGATTTGCTGTTTGGCAAGTACCTGCCATGAAATCTATTCCATAAGAAGCCTTTAACTCATTTCCATTTACATGGGCAAAGTACACCTATAATTTGTTGGATATCGTTTTCAGTCTTTTTACTCTTCACCCAGTTATAACACAAAAAACCACTGACTAGGGTACTTTCCTGTTTGCACATATACAGGAACATTAATATTTTGTTTTGAAGTATTGTCTTGATAAAATCCATAATTTTTTTGTACACAACAGTACTGCAGAACACACAAAGTTACATATCGGTCATACTTGTACCTATATTCCTTATGCAAGGGAGAAAAATACCTTTTTGCAAATTTCTGTCTGATTTCTCTCAGTCCTTGGTACAACAGTGGAGGGAAGTGAAGGTATCTGTTTTAATTCCTTCTAAGGAAAGAAGTAGAAAATTATGTTACCAAATGTCTGTAAAAAAAATACTAAGCTTTTAATAATTGGCAGGCTGTAGCTAAGAATGTTTTGCTACAATTATAGTCACTCATGTCTGTTGTGCATGCAGTATTTTAACCAGGCTAATAGAGTTTTCTTTCAACTACATAAGGTCCAAATTTATTTTAATTAAACCCTTCTAATTAGCTCTTCTCCCTTTAATGAAGTATTATGATACACTTTTCACTGCTACCATATCAGCAATGTTCTTGTAACACCCACTGACTGAATCAATTTTTATCATGTGTCTAATTTAGATATTATCTGCAAGTATTCTTATTAAAGTAATGCTGTATTGCAGTTTAGCTGAAAAGCTTTAATTATTGGCTCAGTTTGTTAACCCCAACTGAGAGGTCAGTATAAATACAGTGAGTAGTTTCTGGTAAAGATGGTCAATAATTTAATCCTTATACACATCTTTAATTCAACCAACAACCTTTATCTCAACACTTCCAGCATCCCCAATCCTAAAACAGTGCAGTTACCATAAGCAGTTCCCTGAATCACACAGAAGCAGAGATTCCAAAGGTTCCACAACTGTGTAGTGGGAAACAAAAAAATCTGCAGGGTAAGTGTAGTAGGGACCAAAAATTCTGGCTCCAGAGAAATACATACTTGGTACCATATAGGAAATGCCACACAGGGATTTGAAGATTAGAGTATTAATGTACCAACCAACACCTACTGAAATTTCAGAAGTATTTTGAAGGCATAAGGCAGAACTCCACCCAGTTCTTAATCTTGGCTTCATAAAGGTAACTGTTAAAATGCAGTACATTTTCTTACCACATCATTCTGGAGTATTTCTATGGATTTCTTGAATTCTTCAATAGCTGTCTGTATATTTTCAACATCATGAGAAACACTTGTAAGCGTGCTACCGATGTTCGCTACAGTCTGGAATAAAGAACACGACAAAAATCTCAGCCTTCCTCAAGCTGCACTGTCCCAAAGTTTTAACCTGCTAAACAATGTTTTGTTAGTGAAACTGCAGGCAGACTGCCACAAAAATATGCATGTGAATTTGAAGTATTTGGAACTTTATTTGCAGACAAAACTGCAAATTATACCCATCCCATCTCCAGGCTAATAAAGACACACTCTACACCATGAGAGCTTAAGCTAAATGACCACAATTACAGGTTTGCTACTCTCACTCCCAAAACAATACAAAAGTTCTGTCATTAATTAAAAAAAACCCTGATATTAAGACATCTTACCTCCTCTCTACATGGAGTATTTGTATTGAATACAAGGATGTTGACATTACTGATTTATCCTGCCTTCATTGTCTTTCAGACACATCATACACTGAAAAAAAAATCAGTCTGCCAGAAGTTGCAGATTAGATTTTCAGGCAAGGACTGCTTTTTTTAAAAATGAAAGAATAGCTCTGAAGTATCAGGAAAGCTGCTGTGAATTCTGTGGGTACAGTCAGTGTGCTCTGACAACTGCCTTTGCTTCTGACTACTCCTGTCTCATCTTTCCCTTGCCTTTACCTATGTGAACTCGCCCTACTTCTCCCCAGCTCTAACTTTAGAAAGTAACTGTTCTGTAAAGCTGTACTGGTGTTCCAGCAGCTGAAGGCATTGCACGTAGAGTCAGATTGTCAGCTAGGATATCTGCAAACTAGTGGAAGTAGCAGGACAGAGCATGCCCCTATGCTTCTTATTCCATTTTTAAGACTTTCTTCAATCACTAAAACAAACAGAACCCATTTTAAAATCCCCTTTTCCTATGACTGTTATGTTCATAAACTCTTAAGGCACTGAAGTGACCCTCTAGCTATCCAGACTACATTCAAACAATATCCACCCAAATCTTCCTCCAGCTCTTCATTTTGCAAGTCTGAGCACAGGTTCAGGAAACAACCTCTCCACCCTGGAGGATCTTAGGACACCTTCAGCACCTTTCATCAGTCTGAACAAAAGCCACAGTCCAGGAGGAACTCCCTCAATAATCCTTCAGGACTCTTAACACCAGCAGGCAGCACCCCATTTTCAGGAACAATACCTGCAGGGAAAAAGGCTTAAGAAAACCAAAATCCTATTCTAAGAATAGCAACCTTTTCACAGAATCACTTAGGTTGGAAGGGACCTTTAAGATCATTGAATCCAACTATTAACACTGCCAAGTCCACCACTAAACCATGGCCCCAAGTACCTCATCTACACGTCTTTTAAATACCTCCAGGGATCATGACTCCACCACTTCCCTGGGCAGCCTGTTCCAATGCTTGACAACACTTTCAGTGAAGAAATTTTTCTTAATTTCCAATGTAAACCTCCCCTGGCACAACTTGAAGCTGTTTCCTCTTGTCCTATCACTTGTTATCTGAGAGACTGACACCCACCTCACTACAGCCTCCTTTCAGGTAGCTGTAGAGGGCGATGAGGTCTCCCCCTCAGCCTAAACAACCCCAGTTCCCTCAGCTGCTCCTCACAAGACTTGTTCTCTCGACCCTTCACCAGCTTCGTTGTTCTTCTTTGGACATGCTCCAGCACTTCAATGTCTTTCCTGTAGTGAGGGGCCCAAAACTGAACACAGCGATTGAGGTGCAGCCTCACCAGTGCCGGGTACAGGGGGACGATCACTTCCCTAGTCCTGCTGGCCACACTATTTCTGATGCAAGCCACAATGCTATTGGCCACCTTGGCACACTGCTGGCTCATATTCAGTTCGTTGTCAGCCAACACAACCCCAGGTCCTTTTCCAGTAGGCAGCTTTCCAGTCACTCTTCCTCAACCCCATAGCGCTGCATGGGGTTGTTGTAACCAAAGTGCAGGACCCAGTACAGAGCCTTGTTGAACCTCATACAGCTGGTCTTGGCCCATCAATCCAGCTTGTCCAGATCCCTCTGTAGAGCCTTCCTACCCTCAAGCTGATCAACCTTCCTGCCCAACTTGGGTGTCATATGCAAACTCACTGAGGTTGCACTCAATCTCCTCATCCAAATCATTGATAAAGATATTAAAGAGAACTAGTCCCAACACTGAGCCCTGGGGAACACTACTTGTGACTGTCCACCAAGTAAATTTAAGTCCCTTCACCACAACTCTTTGGGCCCAGCCACACAGCCAGATTTTACCCATAGAATACTACATCCATCCAAGCCATGAGCAAACAGTTTCTGCAGGAGAGTGCTGTGAGAAACAGTGTCAAAGGCTTTACTAAAGTCTAGGTAGACAACATCCATAGCCTTTCCCTCATCCACTGAGTGGGTCACCTTGTCATAGAAGGAGATCAGGTTTGTCAAGCAGGACCTGGCTTTCATAAACCCATGCTGACTGGGCCTGATGACCTGGTTGTCCTGTATGTGCCATGTGACAGCACTCAAGATGATCTGCTCTATAACCTTCCCTGGCACCAAGGTCAGAGTGACAAGGCCTGTAGCTCTCCTGATCCTCCTTTCAGCACTTCCTGTAGATGGGTGTCACATTTGCTAACCTCCAGTCAACTGGGACCTCCCCAGTTAGCCAGGACTGCTAATAGATGATTTCTTCCTGGAATGGCAGGCAATTCCAAAGACAGCTAGCTGGATGCAATGGACAGTTGAGCAGGAGATTTTTCACTGGGGCTATCAAAAGCCAGGCTACCCACCTACACTCACTGAAGTTCTTCTGTATGACAGGAGGTAGTGCAGCATGCACACAGAGGTCAAAAAGTAATCCAGGTCTTGAAACCTGTCACTCTTCATTAACACAATACTTACAAACTATTACAACTATTGTATTTAAACCTCAAAATATTTTTTCTACAGTCAACACCTCACAGTATACCTCCTGGAAGGATTCCAGCACTGTTTTTATTACATCAACCTTTCAAAGCATAAGTGCAAACAAGATAGCATCAAGAGAGCACTGGAAACAGATGTCACATCTAACACCTTAGACTTAACAGCAGAAACTGGCAAAAACTCAAAAATTCCCAAGATCTTTGATTTTCACAAAGTATGACCAAGGGTGGATTTATTTCAACAGGAAAAACCCCTACTGTTCAGCAGACCTCTGCAAGCTGAAACCTGTTGGCCCTAAAACTTTGTCCTAACTGTACCAAAGGCAGCAAGATGACAACAAGGTTTCTCTATACTATATATATTTTAAAAATAGTTGTAGGTTCCAGACTAGGTACTGCCTTAAGAATTACTTCTGATATGACACAGTGAAAATCTAGCATGCTCATAACAGCAAATTAGAAGCTTAGGAAATAGCTTTGTACTCCTCCCAAAAAAATAAATCCTAGCAGCCTGATCAGCCAAACCGCACTAATTGCTTTGCACAGAACTAGCTTGTTGATTGAACATTAATTTTGTGGGGATAGGAAATGAGAAGTGGAAACCCATAAAAGCCACAAAGACTGGACTGACATTAGGTGTTAGCCCAGTATAAACATTTATGCTAAATAAACAGAACTGCATGGAAGAGCCAGGAAGTTTCAAGAAGCCATTCTTTTTCACAAAATAAACAGAACAGTTCTTTAGTAAAGAATGCTCAGCTAAGACACACAGTAAGACACTGTATTAACAGAAGTCACTTTAGAAGTCAGCTTGTGTCACCCAGTAAGGCCCATCTTTCAAGGGACTGACAGAAAACCATCCCAATACCATTCATCTTTTGCTGTGCGTGTACTGAACACATGAACCCATGCTAATGTTCCAGGCCCACTGCTCCCAAGTTAGACCCCCACCCACCTCAAGACTGTAAATGCAAAGCCACATGTAGAACTATATGCTGCTGAAGATAAGGTTTTCCAGAAAGCAATCCATTTTCTCTTCCAATTAAAAAAGCTA
Source organism: Athene noctua (assembly GCF_965140245.1). Lineage (NCBI taxonomy): Eukaryota > Metazoa > Chordata > Aves > Strigiformes > Strigidae > Athene > Athene noctua. The sequence goes on along the minus strand of NC_134041.1, from coordinate 10,281,544 downwards.
AATAAACCACCTCTTTGCAAGCAGAGTTGTAAAACTGCAGACAGACTTTTTGCAAATGCCTTAAATGATATTAAGATTAGCAACCTGAAGGAAAGCAACCAGAAAGATCAGCTCCAAGCTAAAGAAGTGACAACATAATACAAACAAATGCATCTCCATGAGAAACAAGAAGAAACAAGGCCTTCACATTTTCTACCTGCCACACATTATTGTAAGACCATACAATATCAAGTATTTGAAGTCCAATTTAAAAACAAGAGAAGCAAATATTCCTCACATGCAATTCAGGTAACTCCTGTTGTCACTGCTGTCCCCAGGAGCCCAGATGCCGCTTAACACCACAGAACACATTTATAGTACTTGCCTTCTGAAGTTTCTCTACTGTGAGAGGAAGAGAAATCAGATCAGAAGCAGACTTTATGTTGTTTTTGAGATGATTTACTGTTGAGGTCAATAGTGATATCTAAAACCAAAGAGGAATATTTAGAATTAGTCAACATAATATTGACTCTGACCTTTGCCAGTACTAATGACTTAATTTGTAAAACTAAAACATAAGGCAAGACGAAATTATATATGTGCACACACACAATACACCCCTGTCTAGGTCAGAAGTCCTTCCTAGGCTACATTAAAAATATTCTCCCTCTTGCAAGAGAAGCAAGATTTTTTTTTAAAACTGAATGAAAGATATATAAGCCCCCCCCCCCCTTTTCGATAAGGTACCCTCTACCCATTTTACATTCATCCCCTTAGAGAGGCTGCTGACCAAGAAAGATTTTTAAAAAATTGTGCAACAAACCCTTACATAGAGGAAACAATTAGCCATTTCTGTATTGAGCAATCAAATTTGCTTGGCAAAACCCAGAAAAGCCATGCAACTCCTCTAGCTGAGTGATGAGCAAAGAACTTGTACTTATTACCCAAACCTTCTGCCACAGAAGTGACACAGTGACAATCTAGGCACAGCAGGTTAGCTCAATTTTCTGTTAACTGCTTAACTCAGGCAGCAAATTATTCAATGAGCCTTCAAGATTACTCATTCCAACTGAAAGACTCTCAAATAAACTAACTACATGCTAGCTGTTAATTGCTAACACTATCGCTTTAAGATCAATTTGTAGCCATTAGTCATCAAAAATAATTTCTTCTCACATTTGACAACACAGAAGTAGAGCAGATAAAGCCTACTTTCTTCTGCTTAAAAAAAAAGAGTTGTTTTGCAAGCTGAGGAAATGGCAAGGTCCTAATTTTACACTGCACCAACAACGATCAGCTGGCATGCACAGCCTCTGGTTCCACAGCTGTGAATACTGGCTGAAATAATTCCCAGGCAGCACATCCCAACAATTCATGGAAAAACAGTAATTAAATTTTGATCCCCAGAAGAGTTAGCTCAGATTGTAACCAGACTCTGAAGTAACTTGAGGGCCTGCAAGAACCACGTGCAAGTATCTTTAACATGCAGGTGCAGATGATAGCATTTTAAAAGTCCAATGAAGCACTTAAATATCTGTGGATAATGCATACTGACAGATACCAAAGAAAGCAAGTCACATTTTCAAATATAGTTATATGCCCCATTAAGCACTTTACCACTGCATGGGACTGAAAAGAAAAAAGAAAATCTGATCAGGCACCTCAGTACCCTTAAAAATTAAACCCAAAGCGCCAGTGTCAGGGAAGGTTCCACACCTCTCAACAACCACTAACTGTGAGCAGCTCTGAACTTTTACCCTCCATGGCAAGAATTTCAGTAAGAAATGCTGGATGCATTGTTTGAAGCATGAGTTAATACAGCAGCCAAGGAAACAGCTTTCTGTTAAGTGGCTTAGTTCTAGCCACAAACAGAGCTAAGACTTACACTGGCTCAGATTCTGAGTGTGTATTAACAGATTTTTATATTCACAAGACACCAGTACTTCATTTGTAGCAACGTGAACTAATGGGTAACTAACTCCTTTCCATGCTTATGAAACATTTGTGGACATTCTCAGAAACTTGCATTGTCAAATCTCTAGTTATCACAATTATCTGGCAGGAAAATTAAAAACTGCACAGTTCTCAGGTTCTTCTAAGTTTGACCTGAAGTCTTTCCACGGGTTGCGTAACTTCTCTTTGTGATCAGTCTTCAGTCCAAGCGGATGGTCAAACTTTTTTTGTTTAATAGCGAGGTTTGTACTCCATTTTACTTTAAAAATGAAAGTCCTTAGATAAAAGCTCAGCCCTGCATTTGAAATTAATTTTTGTAAAAATAAAACTTCGAGTATTTCATTATTTTTCAAAACCAAGCACTGATTCATCTCACCTGTTTATTGATCTCTGTAATATTTATCCAAATTTTATTTAGCCCCAGTTCTCCAGTCTCAATTTGTTCTAGTTGCTTTTGCTTCTGCACCAAATCTTCATTCAGTTTAGGAATTTCTTGGAATGATGTCTTTTGATTAGATTCCACTAAAAAAAAGTGAAAAAATAATTAAATTTGCTTTCAAAAAAACCCCCAAAGTCCAGGTAAACAATGTTGAAAGGCAGAAAACAAGTTACAAGCAGCAACATCTACATGAGTAAAAGAAGGCAGTAACAGTTTCTACACATGGGTTTATTGCCAATTCAGAATTAAGTGTTTGTTCAGAATAACAGCTCTTTTTTGTTCTAAGAGTACTAACATCTGCAGAGAACCCAGAGGGATCATACTAAATTTAACACTCTGCAATAGTACTGTCATTCTGGCAAGCCTCAGCAGGTCTTTATTTAGTGCAGTTATTTTGCATTACTTTCAGGGAGGAGCATGAAATAGTAATGAGAGTGTGAATAAGAACTGCTACCACTACCAGGGCAAAGGAGGCACATGAAATGAACCTCAGTGCCCTTTTCAAGCTTGCAAAGGGGCAATTGACAATGAAGTGAATTCCAAAGAGATTAATGAGATTACAGTTGTTCCGTGTGACAGACAGACAACTGGAAAAAATGTATAAGCTTACACAGTAACGTCTGTTGGTAAACAAATAAGAAAACAAGGTCCTTGGGAAGTAAAGTCAGTTATTACTGCAATTAATACTACATCCAGGGGGAAACACAAAGCTCAGACTAATGCAAGTGAGCCTCAGAAATGCAGCTCTTCAGGTCTGCAGTGACTAAGCTGTTTAGCCACAAGCGCTATTAGGCAATCTTAAATCCCTAGATCTGGGGAACAAATAAGCAATGGTTCTGAGATGGAGCTGACAGTTCTCCAAAACATGCACCTCCACCCTGTAAGGCAGCACTGGAACGCTCCACAACAAGCTGCCATTGTTCAGACCAGGCTGCCAAGAGAAGTAGGACTTGTGGTACGTAGCTGGCAGCTCCCAGAACAAATTTCCACGTGTGACCCATCTGGTCAAAAGGGGAAGCCTTCTGGAGTGCTTCATGCCTGTGGAGTGGATGCCTACAACTGGAAAGCTGTGCATCTTCAAAAACCCACTTCACTCACCTTGAAACAAGTCTTAAAAGTCACTTCTAGGTACAGAGTAATCTACATGGATCACCCAAGATCTGAATAACACTTTTGGTTAAGTAAGACCTTGAAAGGCGTATTTTAGCCAAAACAGGCTGAACACTAATTGGGCATTTGACACAAGCAGTTCACACTGAATCTGATGTTTCAGAGGCTCTTGTAGAGAAATTATTTTCTGTTTTGCTGCTCTCACTGTGTACAGTGAGACTCCACTTAAGTTTTTTGCAGTGCTAGGAAGGTTAAGAACTACATGCATTCTTTGCATCATTACTGACAACTGAAGGGAAACACCACAATGATTTCCCCTTATCCTAAACATACTACATGCAAAGATGTCTTATTATTAAAAAGCATTCATGCCATACTCAGTTTGTTCAAAAGATGGCAGAACATTAACAAATATTACCACAAGAATCTGCTCTTACAGGGAAAAAAATCTGGATGAAGACTCAGAGAAGGAAGGTTCTTTTCCCAAACTTCTTGTAGGACAGACTGATCCTATGCCTTGGTTTCTCCATCCACCCACACATGTCATCAAAGCATAGTGTTACCTTCCAGAACCAGGTTATTCTTGCTGTCTTTTTTTGTTGTTGTTTTTAATCTTGTAGCTCATTATGAGACTCCCATGCAGTTACTAGGCATGCTCTGACAGTGGCAAGGAAATCTGAGACTATTTTATCACTAGACAAAGTATTAAGTGCACAGCTTTTCTACCAGAGCTATTCAGGAAAAAACAAGCACATCTGTAATTGCCAGAAAGTAAGCGCAGAGAGAGCAACTGCTTTAACAAAGAGGTCTATGTAGAGCAGGAATGATGAAACTTAACTACACCAAAGCCAACAGATGTTGTCATCGTGCAAAACTTTTACTACCAGTACATACTTGAAGGAGACCGGTTCAATAAGAGCTTCTGGGCAGCCAGCTTACTCGGAACACAGAAACAGCTACTGCAGAGCTGCCCAGTAGCCTCACAGTCATAAAGCAGTGCCTGCAACTGAAGGTATCCTCTGTAACTGGTGGAAATCAGTTAAGGCTAACTTTCAGAGTTCAGTATCAATTAATACAAAAGCACATCTATCAGCAACATTTTTTCTCACTCCCAGCCAGCCAGCAGGTTCCACTTCAGCAGACAACTCCCCACCTCACAGCAGAATTACACATTTGAACAGGAAGCTCTAAACACCATAGCAAATAATTTCTATACACATTTCCTCTAACTCTTACCACAAGCAAATCAAGCCCTTTGCTTACCTCCAGCCCTAGCAGTCTCATAATCTTTTAATCGATTTCATCAGCCTTATTTTTAAGGTCATTTTCATGTCCTGGGCACAAAAATTCTAAGATGAAGACCAAAGCTATCGGACAAAATCCACAGTCAACAGCTGTGCTCCTCAGGCAAAACTAACTACAGAGCCTTCCTGAAGCAGCTAGAGACCATCTGAATGCTCAAGCTTCACTCTCTTCTGCTCCATTCACACAGCTCCTCATCTTATCCTTTTTCAATACATAGAATTTTAAACAATGCTAAAATAAGGGACCAAAACACATCTTGTGTCCAGAGGTGAGATATAGAGAACTGAGAGCATACGTCACATGCAGATCTCACCATTTTTTAAAGCTCAGGACTACAAAAGTTGTAATACTGAGATGTTAGATCGACAGAGACAACCTAAGACCTACAAGCAAAATGCTTCACATGAACTCCACACCTCAAAGTACTAAACGTAACTCGACACCATACGCAACACAATACAAAAGTTGAAGAAAAAGGTCAATGCAAGCAAGATAAACATTCAGAGGATACAAAGAAAAAACATAACAGTGAAGCCACATTAAAACTGCAGTAACACCACAACAAGCATTAGAGGTTTTTAAAAGAGCTCAAGACAAGAACATTGTTTTCCATTATTTTTTTTTTTAAGGGATGCATCAAAATCCCCTAGACTGCTTTTACAGGGTTGATCAGAACTTTTTATTTTTAAATAGTGGCTTCCTTTGAAAAAGAGCACTCTCAACACTGAAGTCAGGAATTTCAGAAATGTATGTACAGGTAAGTACAGGCCCACCTAGTCCAATGTCTCCTCGGATGATACAGGACAGGCAAGAATATATAATATTTGCCCTAGATTTGTCCAGCCTCCAAGTGTTTTTGGCTCAGAGGGCTCCTCATCTCAGGGGCAGTTTGTCTACTCAGTACCTTCAAGAATTTGAATAAGCAGGTAGGCAACTAAAGCTCTTCATACTGCCCAAAGCAAATGTGAAATAGTGTAATTACATTTATACTTACTAGTTCGAAACTTCTCCTTTATTGCATCCAGATCCTCCTTAAGAGCCACCTGCATCCACACTAAGCCAACGCACGCTACCACACAAGCGGCAAGAATGACAAACGCACATAATGGGTAACAGAACTTGCAGCATCGCAGATAGTCGCCTCTAAATAAAAAAAAATAACAGGCTGTGAACATTCAACAGTACCTAGAAAAGTTTTTTAAGCTGTTCTATCAAAGTAAGGGAAGTGCTAGAACAGCATGTTTTGGCTGACAAGAGCTAATGAAGAGCTTTTCCAAGAATGAATAAGGCTATACGGTGAGATCAGGGCTATTACTCTGCTCAGTTTATCCTCAGGAGGTACATGTAGCATATTTAAGAGCAGCTGTCAGGTTTCCCTTACTCCCCTTTCCCTCTGCTCACATAAACTTATGTTCAGAACATCTGCTTGATAGCTTGGAAGGCAGGCTTCAGGAAAGGGAATTACCATAATGTTTTGACAAGTACTTGCCGATTATCCTAAATTGCAAAAGCTTAAGTTTCTCTGCGATGTGCCTACTTTTAGTTATTCTTAGAGGTCCATTAATAACGCTGTTACTTAACTGAAAAGTTTATTTATTGGCAAAAGAACATCGTGTCCACGAGGAAACCAGCTCTGCGTCAGCTGGCAGATAGAGGATTGTGCCATGCTGAGCACACACGGATAACTGCGCTCAACGCTTCAAGCAACTGCCCCCAAACCGCTTCTGTTGCTGTGAGCGTAAAACAGAAAAAAAAAAAAAAAAAGAAAAAAGCCAGAGAACAGTTCATACTTTCCACCCCCAGCCAGGCGACCTGTTGGCCAGACACACTCAGGGCAGCCCTAGGTCTTTGCTGGCAGCCCCCAGCGCCCCACGCCCCGCCCGCAACCGCGAAGCTGCCCCGCTCACGGCAACGCAGCCGCCTCCAACTCCACCCCGGAGACCGGCGCCGAGGCGAGGGGCTCCCGCCGCGGCGGGGCCGGGGCACGGGCCCCAAACGGGTAAGGTCGGGCCAGGGACGCAGCGACAACCCCGGGGACTCACTTGCCGCAGCGGCCTCGCGCCCCCGCGAACTCGTCCTCCTCGGAGCTGGACTCGGAGTCGGAGGCGGGCGGCTCGGTGCGCAGCAGCCGGTGGCCCGAGCCCTTCTTGGCGGGCTTCTTCCTGCGGCCGTCGGCGGCCAGGCCGATGAGGGCGTTCAGCTCCTTCCGCTTCTTCATCCTCTTGTGGGGCGGCAGCGGCGGCGCGGCCGGCGGCTGGCTCCCGCCTCCCTCTTCCTCCTCCTCCGCCGCCGCCGCCGCCAGCGCGCCCCGGCTCGCCAGCCTGCGGCCCGGCCGCGGCTACAGGCGCTCCGCGGGGCCGCGGCCGCTGCTCCCCCGCCGGCCCCGCGGCGGCACGGCCGGCCCCACCGCTACCGCCACCCGCCCCGCCCGCGCCATGGCTGCTCCCGGCCCCGCCGCGCGCCGCCCCCCCACCTGCCAGCAAGCCGCGCTCCCATTGGGCGCCGCGGGACCGCCCCGCTCGGGGCTTAAAGGCCCAGGCACGGCGCCACGGGGGCCGAGAAACGCGCGCAGGGTCTGCGGGTTCGCGTCCCGCCCCCGGCGGGTGGGTACGAGCCGTGAGGGAGGAGCCTGGAAGCGGCCAAGCGGAGGGGCACGGCCCGGCTGGCGCCTCCCTCCGGCCCCTGGCCCGCCGCGCTCGGCGGGGACACTTCCTCAGAGATAACGGCGGCAGGGAAGCGGTATTGCCTGGCAGCCGCCTGCCCTCTGCCTGCCACAGAGCTGTGCCGGAGCTGCCGCGTTAGCCAGAGCCAGCCTCTCGGCTGACACAGCGCCCCAAAACCAGCCCGGGGCAGGATTCACCGCGCTCGCTGTGGAGATGTTATCCCGGCCGTTTTTAAGACGCGGCTCAGAATGATATCTCGCTCGGGGGGCCGGCAGCGGGCAGGGGAGGAGGGGTGGAGCTGTCAGCCGGGATGCTGGGGTGGGAATGGATTGAGATGAGGGTGAAACCTTGGGAGGCAGGAATATGTGATGAAGACCTCGGGGGGAGGAAGCCCAGGGTATGCCTATTTTCTCCTTCAGGCTTGTGTGCACTAAAAGCCTAAAGCCCTACATGTAAAGGAGCGATATTCCCAAGTGCCGGTTTTCTACGCCCGGTGGGACGGTTGTTACGGAGCCCCACTCAGCCAGGCTCTTTTTTTCCTTTTTTTTTTTTTTTTTCTTTTTTCTTCTTCTCTGAAAGCCCCTATCGCGCTCGGTCTCTGCAGCTTTCCCCGGTGGCGGTGCACGGGGCGGGGTGGGGGATGCGAGCAGGCTGGCAGCTCTCTTCCTCCTTCCCTCCCTCCCTCCGTCCCTCCCTCCCTCCTCATCCCCAGCCGCCGCCGCCGGTGAGGTGCAGACCGGCGCGGGCAGCGGGGAAGAAGGGCAGGCGAGGGCTGTGAGCCCATTCTGCGGGCAAGCCGTGCATTTCCCGAGGCCCCGTGGGCTCCTTCCCTCCCAACAAGCGCTGTTGTGATTTGGCAGCCGCCCGGCCCCTCCACCTGCCTCTCCGCCCGGCATTGGCTGATCGCGGCTGGTGCCGGCCGGGGCGCCCGGGCGGGGTGGGCGGCCTCCGCCCGAGCCAGACGGCCGGTGCCTGCCTTCCTCGGGAGGGATGAAGCTCTCCTGGCTTGGCGTGGATCTCTCCCGGGTGCTGCACTTGGCTGCCGTCTTCTGCCTGACCTGCGTGCTGCTGAAGGCCATCCAGCTGTACCACCGGCGGCGGGAGCTGCTCAGGGCGCTGGCCGACTTCCCCGGCCACCCGACCCACTGGCTCTTCGGCCACGTCCACGAGGTAGGGCGAGAGCCGGGTCTGCGCTGCCGGGGAGGGCAGGGAGCCGTTTCCCCACATCAGGGGGAATGGTGCTGCTGGGACTCACGCCCGTGGTCCAGGAGAATTGCTTCTGTCAACCCCAGGGGGAGGGGGAAGGTGGGCATCCTTTTTCTCAGCCATACAGACCGCTTTCTCTGCTTGTGATGCCAAAGAACAGCACGCTCAGGCTGCTGCAGAATGCCCGGTGGGAAGAGGTGGTAGCTGGTTCGCAAGTTCGCAATAATAGAATGTGGTGTGGGCAAGGTCGTCCCAGGGTGTAACCCAGCACTGTGCAATAACCCAGCAGCCGTGCGGCTCTGTCCCGGGACAGGCTCAGCTGTCACCTCCCTGTGCCTGTGGAAGTCAGGGCACGGCCGCTGCAGCCGTCCCTGCGACCCTGAGCAGATGCACGCTGCTCCCAGCATCCAGAGGCACCTTCTCTCCCTTGCCAGCTTGCACTGGTTTCACAGCAAGGTGAGCCAGACAGGGCACTGATCAATTTGAGCCACATTTAAGCCACAAAACATCCCAGCTATAGCATCTGGCACAGGGGCCACGGATCTTTTTAAGTTTGCATTAAACCATGACTAACTAAACCTGCGTACAAGCCTTGTTCTGGGCACTTACGATGTGGATGATAATTCTCCAAGGTACGTGCTTGCCCACACAGATCAGCATGGCTGCCTTGGCAAACAGATTGCCACAATTCATCGGTAGCTTCGTGAGGAGTGCTGAGCTGCCTGACTTGAAAAGCTTTTCCATACATGCTAAAGGTTGCTTTGAATCGCCCTGACCTCTGCTGGGCTCTGCTGATGCCCTGCTCTGGCCAAATCTGTGGCATCTTAAAAAACTGGCAGCCTGAAAAGTAGCTGGAAGTCTGGAGGAGATGTCCTAGGGCTTGTCTGTGCTGTGGTGGCCCCAGACAGGAAGTCTTTTGGCAACGTAAGCATGAAGATGGGCCAGTTCACGGCTTTGTTGCTTTGCCAGTTAGACTTTAAAACTGCAGTTAAATACAGTATGTTTACCTTTTTGTCGGTTGTGGCTATTTATCCTGGAATGGGATTTAACCATTTGGGCCAGTCACTAGCTCCCATGATGGCGAAGTTGTTCATGGCTTGACTTTTACCTCAGACAGTATTTTTTGAAGAGTTCCTGTTTTGCAAATTTAATAATTTGCTGATTAAATGCTGCTGAATTCCCCAGAGCCCAGCAGTTCACTGAGCCAGTGAGGAAACTGGCAATGCTCTGGGTACAGACTGAATACAAACTTTATACGCATCTCAGAGGAGGACCTGAGAGCTGTATTCAGGGAGAGCACTGACATTTCCTATGCTGTTGATTTAAAGTGATTAATTGCCAGTTTTGATTCAGGCCAGTTTAGTATCTATAGTTGTCATACTCTGGGTGGATCTCCTGGGAGTATATCACTTTGTTTTAAAGCATTCTTAGGTATTAGTCTCTGCTTATCCAAAACGTTTGGTAGAAATCACATTAAAATATCAGGGGAGGTTGTGTAGAGCTGTTCAGCCTCACTGCAGCAGCAAGACTTAGTTAAAACCCATGGTTCCAGTCCTGAGCTGGCCAAGCCGACCTCCCATGGCCACAGTTGGTGGGAAGCAGAGGAGAACCGGGTCGCTGTCCCACGGGTGTAGGGAAATTGTCGGTCCCTTGGCAGCCCTTTGCCTGCATCTGCCCTGTGCGGGCAGCTGGTGGAGGGAAGCCAGCCTGGTTCTGACTGAGCATGGTGGAGCTTCGTGCTCAGATTTCAGCTCTTGTCTTTTCTGTTTCATCTGCTATCAGTGCGTAGTCATTAAAAGCGCCTTTAAGCACCTCTTCCCAGATGCTTTTAGTGTTGGATTTATTTCAAAACACATTTCAGCGTGAGATCATGCTATAACCTTTCTTTCTTAGATCCAATCAGGGGTTATACTTTTCTTTTCAAGCTCCCAAGGGGGGAAGAAGTAGAAGTGATGGTCTTTCATGCAGAGCCTGGCAGCTGGAGGCCTGGTTAAGAAGCAGGAGCTTTCTGTTCCTGTTCCTTTGCAGCCCACAGGACTTCTTTACACCCTCTGCCCCGGGAGCACCCAGAACAGCAGGTAGAGGTCACTCACCTTGGGGTAACATCTCCTCTCAGATAAACCCTTCACACCCTCTGCCAACATAGAGATGGTTCTTGATAGTAGAAGACAAGGCTGGTGCTCCAACAACAAGGTTGGATGCAAAGGCTTCTAGCATTAGGACTTCTGCCAGTGAGGCTTACTCAGCATCTCCCAATTACTTCCATTTATGCTTTCTGTGATTTCATGATGGGAGGAAGAACAAGAAGACACATCAAAGGGACTTTCCTGTGTTCAAGTGTCACTCAGCTAAAGGCACCATGCCAAGCCCCACTTCTGCTGGCATTGCCAAAGGGGTGGGTGCTGTGGAGGGTTGCCTCCTTTTACCCCAAAACTTGAACCCTGCAACCAGAGAAATGGATGATTCTCTTTAATAAGTCCAAAATATTGAACCTGAGCAAGAGAAGTTTAACAATAACTTTCTGTCATTAATGATAACTGGATGTAGTTTGTCATTCTGCTGAATGCAAGAGACACACAGAGGACATGCTGCAGGGACCCCCCCCAGCTCACAAGGAAGGGAGGTCAGCCTCGGTGCACAGAGTCTGGCTGTGCCATCACACAGCCTGTGCAGTCCCATGGCCCATGCCCCATGGCTCCTGAGCATACTCTCTGAGACAAGCCTGGACATGGGTAATTATTTGAGTACAAGCCATCTCCCAGACTGAGAAACACTAGCCAAACTAAAAGCTGAGCTGAGCTAACTCAGCACCAAAGCAAGTGAGCAAATATTCACTTGACTCTGTCCACGGGGTGACTCTGGCTGATTTCTGCACCAGTAGATCGATGTAATTGAACTTCAAGCTTCAAGTCAAAGCAGCAGCAGCTATGTCAAGCCCTAGCTCACCAAAATCCTTCTCCCTGATATTGTGGCAGAATAGTTTCTGTTCAAAGAAAAAGGAATTCTTGCACGGTTTTGTTTCTGTGACCTTTTTTTCTCTGCCTGGGACTTTGGATCTTTCCACTGATCTTTCCACTTGTTCTTTGGTTGTTGCCTATTTAATATACAACAACACTGGCTATAAAAGCAATAAAACGGTCATTACTTTTGAAGAGTAAACCTGCCAGTGTCGCTGATACAAATGCTGGTGCTCACGTTGTGAGGTGTTGTGCAGCTTCCAAGGACCAGAGATGAACCTTTCTTGGAGCACCAGCTCTTCATCACCTATTACATTCAATTCCTGAAAATCAATGAAATCTTAACCTGACATTATTAACCAGTGTCCCCTCATCTGTACAGTCTGTCGGTAACTTTGGACTCATTCTGTTGAATTTTACCTGGACACTGGCCTTCTCCACCTAAATGGCTGGAGGTAGCTGTGGCCAAGGTTTTCTGGTCAAGAAACATCATTGCACCAGGGCAAACACAGCAGCAATGTCCTTTGCTGCTGTAAAAGTGCTGCTGTATTTTCTCATGACTGCAGGTTGCCAATTGCTCAGCCATGTGCAAGTGAGAACATATCTGGACATCCCAAAATGCAGATGCTGTCTGGGGCAAATCTGAGTCTTCTTTGGGGTGGCCATGGAAAAAGAGCAGAAAATGTATGTGCACTGATAGGCACCACAACTGTCCCTAAAGATGTTCTCCATGGTTAGGGTCAATTGATAGGGAAGAATTATTTTATATGAGGTTTAAAAGTAATGGGCATCTCTACTTCTGCTGCTCTGCAAAACCAGAGAGACAATACCTTGTTTGCCATTACCTGGTTTTGTGACACAGAAAGACCTTGAGCTTTTTAAGACAGTGGTTTGGGAGATGTTTTTTTTTCTTCCTCCAAATCTAAATATTATTCCTCTTTTTACTTCCATACCACTACAGTTTCTCAAGGAGGAAGAGGTGCTGGACAAGGTGGAGATCTGGGCACAGAAGTACCTATATGCTCACCCTCTCTGGTTTGGGAGTTTCTCAGCGTTCCTGGTTGTCACCGATCCTGACTATGCCAAGGCTCTGTTGGCCAGAGGAGGTGAGAAGATGGTGCCTTCAGCTGTGGAGCAACAACGATAGCCTGCAGATTTCCCATGCCAGCCTAAAAATTCACAGCAAGGCAGGGTTTTGCAGAGAGCTTGTCTTGCAGAAATCATCTAAAGTCATGGAGAAATACATCTTCGTACCATGCCCTTGGTGCATCAGGCACAGGGCTATGGGTGTGACAGGGGCCTCTCCAAATCTGACAAATCAGACTTCCTCAAGTGTTCCTTGAAAAGTTATCTTCTTGGTTCCTGATCCCAGCAAAGGGAAGGCAGCTGAAAGCTTTTTTCTGAACTCAGACCCCTGGCTCCTACTGTAGAGCTGTATCTTTAGTGCCTCCAGAGAGAAGGGTGTGAAACAGTGCTCTCTGGGTGGGTTGATCATTTATCTAGACTTTGGACTACTAGTATTCTTGTTTACTCCACTCTGGGCATCTGCTTTTATAAGCGTTTTTCACAACTGGGCCAAATGATGTTGTTTTGTTGTGAAATACTGATGAATTCTGCAGGGATGCCACCAATTCTGCTTCATACCCAACCAAAAGTGAAAGCCCGGAGGGAGCTTTCAGGTGCAAACCAGTGGGTTGATGCTACTGAAACATTTACCATTTTATTTTCTCTTTCTTGATTATTTTTTTACAGATCCCAAAGATAACATCAGCTATAAACACCTTGTCCCGTGGATCGGTATGTATTCCCAGGGCTTTGTCTACCAGGAATGTTTCTGAAATTAGTCAAGATCATGCTATAAATAAACAGCATTCTGTTTGTTCCTTGAGGCAGTTATAGCTAAAAGCTTCCTGAAATTTTTACATTTTTTAAAAGGTACTAAATAATATTATTTTTTGTAATTCAAGGAAAGAAAGTTTAGACATAGTCATATGTACAGATGAGAACCACTTACACATCCACAGATAGCAAGGGGTGGTGATGGTAAAAGCTCAGATTCAATGGAGGACTGGTGAAAAATACATCTGGTGATCTGAAGCTCTCAGCTCCAGCAGTGTTGGTGCTTCTTTTCAGAGGCAGCGCTGCGTCATTTCAGTGAGCAGGGCTCTGCTTGGCCCTGGGAACCCTGGAGCTGGTGGCAGCATTTGGAAATACTCTCTCATAGCAGCTCAGACAGCAGATTTAATCATGGTCCTTGAAGGCAGAGGCTGCATCTGCAGGCAGGTGAAAGAAGCCTGCTTGTGCCCAGCAAAACATGCCTTGCCTGTGTTTCCACAGGGAATGGGTTGCTGATCTTACATGGACCAAAATGGCACCAACATCGAAAACTCCTGACTCCAGGGTTTCATTATGACATCTTGAAACCATACGTGACCCTGATGGCAGAGTCTACTAATGTGATGCTGGTAGGACTCATATGTGATCCTCCTTTCTCTGCCCTGTTTCCTTTACCCTGATACTGGCTGTTTAGTAGGTAAATGCTGGAGCAAGGTTTTCTTGCAGTGCTCTTACTCACAACCTGGTAATTGTAAGGACAGGCTGTGTCCTGGCAGTCAAGCTTTCTGAGCCACCACAAATCCCTGCCTGTGAGTTCCCTGCAGGGACTGTCTCTGATACTGCTTTGGGCTCTGGGGCTAAAATTTGAGGATTAATGTTACTGCCATCCCCAAACTGCACATAATCTCAATCCCAACTGCAGCTGCTTATAAAGTGTTTTTGTAAATGAAGAATTGAAGTTAAAAAAGGTGCGTAATAAATCCTCAAAATATACAGTTTGGAGCAGAACTATACTGTGACCTAAGGTTAAAAGGTATAATTTCCTGTCAGCATACCCATGACTGGATTGCAATCCTTGCCTTGACTAGTAGACAGTGAAACTGCACGGTTCTTCCATCCATGAGTGCTGGGCACAGTGGAAACCAGTGTGAATGACAAGTGAGGGACTTTGTGCATGTGGACCAGCAGGAGTTACCGACAGCGCTGAGGGATCTGGTGTAGTTGGGAATTGTCAGTGCTAGGTTAACGGCTGGACTAGATGATCTTCAAGGTCCTTTCCAACCTAGATGATTCTGTGATTGTGTGATTCTGTGAGTTTGGGTGCCAAATCTATTCCTTCTCCTTTGCCTCACTCCATTCAACCTCCCCAGCAGTTTTCCATGGATCCTGGCTGTCCTTCCTCCCTCCAGCCCAGGGAGCAGCCAGGAGCCGGGGATTGGAGAGCCAGGAGGGCTTTTGCAATGCACACAAGTGCCTGGCAGTTTATAATTCCTTGCAGACAACGCAAAGTGCCTATTGTGGGAATCCATGCCACCAGGTGGCAATCGTTGTATGTACTAAGGACATGTCTGTCCATATAAGCCCGGTTCCCTAGCCTGGTCTCATGCTGCGGGAGCTCAGATGTGAGTGTACTCCTCCATCTCCTTCCTTTCTCAGCTTTTGAGTCCACTAGTTCCTTACAGCCACGAAGGGACGGAGAATCATTTCATGTCTGCCAGGCAAGAAAAACACTTAGATTTTCTCTAAGGATCCCCTATGGAAGAGCTGAGCAAGAGCTCCTATATTATATGCTGGAAAAGCACAGCAGCAGAGAGATCATGGGATGGAGGAAAAAGCTTGGTCAGAAGTTTGCAGCTTAGGCACCAAACTCATACGTGTTTGAGAACAGACTTGGTGAAGCCCAATGCTGACGTGCTGCTCTTGTGCAGGAAAGATGCTGCACTCTGAGACCCTATCACCAACAGTGAGCCCATCCTGGGCTTCTCCAGGGTGCCCTTGCCCCAGGGTAGGGTGTACCAGGGTTCAAGGCTGCCAGGATTCAAGAGTAACAGCTGCCTAAGGCAAATCTTGTATTAACTATCCTGCTCTTGGCTTCCTCCCTTCTCTGGGATTTTGACAGCAACAAAGAGATCCTCTTCTTTTTTCCATTTCTCTGGGATGTATCCCTAGCTGAGCACTCATTTAACCAGAGGATGACTCCACATTATGCAGAACTGTCCCATCACATCTCATTTCTGTCTCCTTTGTGCCCTAGGATAAATGGGAACAGCTGGTCACAGATGGGGAACCAGTGGAGCTCTTTGAGCATGTCAGTTTGATGACTCTTGATAGCATCATGAAATGTGCCTTCAGTTGTCACAGCAACTGCCAGACCAACAGGTCAGTGCTGCCTGCCCCCAAACCCTGGCAGAAAGTTTGCAGCTCAGAAGGGAAATGGGTAAATTAGTTGTCATGGTGCTCCCGAATTTACACACTTCCACCATTCCCCTCTCCCCAGGAAAAACACCTACATCCAGGCTGTCTACAGCCTATGCCTCATGGTGCACCAGCGCCTTCGCATCTTCCCGTACCACAATGACATCATTTACTGGCTCAGCCCCCACGGATATCGGTTCAGGAAGGTCTGCCAGCTTGCTCATGACCACACAGGTATTCCCTTTCTTCATCCTCTCCCAAAGCTTTCAAACAGGGTGCGTGGTGGCTGACTACAGGCAATCAAGTTGCCTCCTTGCCCATACAGTGATCCTGCCCAGAGGCTTGGAGCTGAGATCCAAGCAGAGCAGCTGCTTGCAGCAGTGATCTGATCTAGACATGAAGCAAGGGGCTCACACAGCTCCTGGGTTATTAAATTGGACTAATGGAGAGATTTTCCTCTGGGAACGCTCCTGTTAAATGACCAGACACTGGTGAGACAAGAGATGGGTGTTGCAGGCAACACTGATGAAAGGAATGATTTTCCTTTCCAGGCCAGGTGTGATTTTAATACAGGAGGGGAGGGTAAAATAGGCTGTGGAGTCTGGGGTGGACAAAGAAGCTTGCAGAAAAGGATGGCGGTGTGCACAGCATTTATTGCCATGCTGCTGAAAAAGCCAAGCTGCCTGAGATGCAGAAGCTCACGTCGAATGCATCACGTACTGAGTGGTGGTCACCCCCTTGGTGAGCTTTGCATTTGCAGCATGATTTTGTAGCTCCTGCCCCTACTGAACCTTCAACCCTTTCTTCCCCAGACAAGGTGATACAAGAGCGAAAGGAGTCCCTTAAAGATGAACAGGAATTTGAAAAGATCCAGAAGAAGAGACATTTGGACTTCTTGGACATTCTGCTGTGTGCCAAAGTGAGTGGTGAGGAGTGGGTGTGCAGCAGGGCAGCAGGGGACTGAACATTAGGGAAAAAAATTTTCACAGAAAGAGTGGTCAGACAGTGAAATAGGCTGCCCAGGGAGGTGGTGGAGTTGCCATCCCTGGATGACTTTAAGTGTCATTTAGATGAGATGCTGAGGGATATGGTGTAGGGGAGAACTTTGTAGACTAGGGCTGATGGTTGGGCTCAATGATCCCAAGGGTCTTTTCCAACCTGAATGATTCTGTGAAAAGCCAGTCACTCTTTGCAGGGGTGCCACAAACCACCAGAGTCCCTCAGGAGTGCACAAGCCATTATAATAAATTAGCCCAGTCCTGCCCCGTTGAGGAGGAGCCAATATGATCATTTTCCATCACTGAAATCTTGGTAGCATCTGTTGGGGAATGCATCACACAGAGGGATATCATAGTCCTGGTGGTTTAATATGGTGGGAATAAAGGGTTTTATAAGTGAAGGAAAAGGGGCCCTGAATTCAGTCTAAGCAGAGATTGATTTTGTTTATACATATCCCAAGGTCATTGCCTATATATATATATGGACCATTATAATATATATAATCTATATTATTTGTATTCTATATATCCTATATATATTTTTTATATATATGGGATATCATTTTTATATATATGGGCCACTGAAGTGTCTCTGGGCTGTTAGGATGAGAACGGAGCTGGACTGTCTGATGAGGACCTGCGTGCCGAGGTGGACACATTCATGTTTGAGGGCCATGACACAACAGCCAGTGGGATCTCCTGGCTCTTGTACTGCCTGGCGTCACACCCCGAGCACCAGGCACGGTGCCGGGAGGAGATCCAGGGGATCCTGGGGCACCGGGAGACGCTCCAGTGGTAAGGTTGCACGTTTCCTCAGCTGGTAACATTTTTCCCATTGCTGCCATTTCTAAGTGAGCAATGTCTTCAGGGTTTGAAAGATGGGATGCTAAAGGTTGCTGCATGCACAGGGACTTCATAGGATGGAGCAGACACTGCATCCTTCAGCTAAATCTGCTTCCCTGCCCTTCAGAGCTCGTATTACCAGGGCAGACAAACCACCCCAGACCAGGAGGGACATGGTGGATGCCATGCAAGATCTGGGCCACCAACACCACTCTTTGCTCTCTCCTACATTCTCACAGGATGTTGTAGTTGTGGCTTTTCACCTTCTGCTGTCACTTTGCACTTGAGCTTGTTCAGAGGCTGTTAAGGCTGTTCAGAGGTGTCCTGGGGTCCCCAGCTTGCAGCAGTCTGTGGTTGGACGTTGTGGGTCCCTCCATACACCCCATCTGTTGCAAGGGGATCTGCCCAGGGGGCTGCTGGCCATGGGGCAAGGGGCCTCCGGGCACAGGGCAGCAGGGGGAGTATGGAGCTCAGCCTGCCTCTGTCCCGGCAGGGAGGACCTGGGCAAGATGACTTACAGCACCATGTGCATCAAGGAGAGCCTTCGCCTTTACCCACCAGTGCCCGGCGTGTCCCGGCAGCTCAGCAAACCCATCACCTTTCCTGATGGACGAACCTTGCCAGAAGGTCTGTAAACCCCATTCCCACTTCATAGAATTGTGCTCTCGGGCATCAGCCGCATCCTCACTGCCTGCCACAGAACAAAGGTGACAGCCCTGCCTCTGTGACCTGCTCCTTGCTGGCACAGACACTCAGATAGCACTGTCCAGATGTTGGCATCCCGTTGATAGACTGAGGTCTGGGCTGTACAGCAGCATCCCTGTGACATCCTTCCTGCCACCATCGCTATAGGGCAGCTGTGCCTGTGCCAAAAGCCCCTTCTCTTCCTGGCCATGCACAAGCTCATGGTTCACCCATTTTGGCAAACAGCAGTCGCAGAGGGGCAGGGACTAGTCCCATCCCAACTCGCAGCATGCAAATTTCCCTGTGCTGCTCCCTTCCTTCTCTGATTTGACACACAAGTGGGCAGTGTTGGTGGGGGGACAATGAGCCTGCAGTGCCAGTGCCTTCCTCATTTCCACTGTTTGGCTGCTTACAACTAAACAAATGGAAGAATGGAAGATGTTTAGTTTTCTCTCAAGCCAATGACAAAACCCTCAAAGGTTTCCAGTTGACAGATAAGACCATGACGATTTAGACAGACCTTTGTGTGAGCATGCTGCAACCTTCCCTTTAGTTTCTTTGTCACTGACCCCTTTTCTCCTCAATTGCTCTACAGGCAGCATCGCCGCGATAAGCATTTATCTCATTCACAGAAACCCTGCAGTATGGAAAGACCCTCTGGTGAGTTTTCTTTTGCCCTTCTAATAATTTTTCTCATTTATGTTGTGCCTCTTCCAATGTTCTCCCCACGTGTTAGCAAGAGAGCAGAGCCTCCCCTTGCTCCCAAACAGCTTTGCCCACAGGAGTCATGCTGAGAAGCAATTGCTTTGTGTTAGTCTCGACCAGCTGCAGCACAGGGCAGTCAGACAACAGCATTAGGGCTGGGTGCTGCCCAAATGGTAAGACAGAGTGCTCCAAAGAGCTTGTATTAACAGGCAAAAAGATGATATTTTGCTCAGCCTACACATGGAGAATTGAATCCCAGCTTCGTGGTTTTCAGCATATCTATGTCTGGTTTGTCTTGGCAACACTGCTGCCAGGCTTAGTGGAAAGCAAGGGAGTCTGGTGTATGAGTTTCAGTCCACCTCAGAATGAATTCTCTCTCCAATGGGGTTGTTCAGAAATTATGGGGTGTCATGTTTCTGAAGATACCAGTCAGTACTGTGTTCCTTAAATATTCACTTTCTCTTGCTGCATATTCTTCCTTTACAGGTGTTCGACCCTTTGCGGTTTTCCCCAGAGAACATCTCTGGCAGACACTCTCACGCTTTTCTGCCTTTTTCTGCTGGAATGAGGTAAGGTGTATTGAACACTGAAGGAGTAGCAGGGAGAGAAAAAATGCAACCCTGGAAACTGCTGAGCCTGAAAAGCTGCTGTTATAATTGCTCTCAGGGAAGCACTCGCAGAGTGCTTTCAGAGACCACCACCTGAAGTCCTTGTCCTGCAGCGTTAAACAGTTCATGAGCATATAACAAGCATTTGTGCCGCAGACTGGTTCTGATACCAGCAGGCTAAATGGGAAGGAAACGTCCTTGGCCCCTCCTGAGGGTAGGGAACCAGGTCCCAAAGCTGTGGAGCATCCTGCTGGCATCGTGTGGGGAGCCTGCAGCATCCTTGGCTCACCTGCTCTCCTCTCCTTGATGAAGAGACCCCATCCCACCCCCTGCCCCACCCTTTGATTCCCCCTTCTCCCCTGGCCCCAGTGCTGCCCTTCATCCTGTGCTCACCCCGCCAAGGCAAGATTGTTGCAGACTCTCCTGCTTGGGGACCCCCCACCTTGGCTCTGCTGGCATCTCCTTTGGCTTCCCCATCTCCCCTCCCTGTTAGTGCTCACTGAACACACATCCAGGAGCTCCAGATGCTCCCCATGGTTCCCCCTGCTCAGTCCATGCCCTGCTTTTCCTACCCAAAATACTGCCTGGGGTCCCCAGAGCTGCAGAGGGGAAGGGTTGTGTGCTGGTGTGAGTGCTGGGCTCTGGCCACAGGGATTTGCTGTGCCCAGCACTGAGATGTCATGGCTGAGCTGCTCTGTTTTACCCCAGGAACTGCATTGGGCAGCAGTTCGCCATGAATGAGATGAAGGTGGCACTGGCCCTGACCCTGCTCCGTTTCGAGCTCTCTCCTGACCCCGCCAAGCCTCCCTGCAAAATACCTCAGATCATCCTTCGCTCCAAGAATGGGATTCACCTGTATCTAAAGAAAATCTGCTGATGCTGGAAAACGTCCTGCCTTTGCCAGAGGAAGGGACCAAGCAGATGGCGGGACAATGTTTCTCTGGGGCAAAAAGTGCAGGGCAGGATTTGGGCATGAGGATTCCTGGTTTCTGTGGTTCTCCCACGAGCTGAAAGCCCTCTCAGCCTGGGCCCAGCCAGCCTAGGTGACCTTGCACAGACTCATTGCCATCTGCTCTGCGAGCGCTGCTCTTGGAGCAGCTGGGCATGGCCAGGCCTCTTCTCTGGCTGTCCCCTTGTCCTCCCATAAGGGCTGGCCTGGCCTGGGAACATCTGCAGGTCCCACCAGCTTCCTCCTTACCAAATCCTGCATTTGCACTCATGTCGTGGCTGAAACTAACGGTTCCCAGCCCTGCTCTGTCATCAGCACCTTCCTCAGTGCCTAGAGGTCAGCTCTCCTCTCCTGCAGCAGGAACAGCCTGTGGCAGACCTCTGTCTCTCTTCTCACACTCAATGTGTGTCTGTTTTGTTGAAAACACTAATTCCAGTTTGGGCTCTAAAATTCTGCCTAAACTACATCATATTCTGTAATTTTTGTGTTAATAAACCAATAATTATTCCTGTAACAGCAGCTGCATCAGTTTTTATTACTGATGTTTTCCCACTTTACCATAAATATGGTGTAAAAGACCTTTAGAAATGGGAGATGGAGAGGAAACCCATGAGCAGCAAGAGGCAACCCTGGGGGTGTCTGGCTGGACTCCTGCCTGTGAGTCTCCAGCTGCAGCCAACGCAGCATCTCCTTCCATGGGCAACCCCTTAACAGGGGTCCAACGTGCAACCTTAATTTAAAGCTGCAAGGGAGGAGTTCTGATACTTAGGGGGTGTTTTATTCTTCTTTTTTCTCATTTTTGTTAGCTAGCTGATAAAGTTATGAGAGTTGTATGCTTGAAGTACACTGGAGGACACTAGTGAGCTGTCCTTTGCCTCTGCAGGAGTCATTATTGGGGCAGAAAGTATCAAACTGGGAAATCCCAAATGCTGCTGTTGCAATGTGTCATGGTGATGTCAACTGTGGTTCCGGCACTGTGAGCAGGCTGCTGTGCAGTAAGACAGCAGCTGACTTCATACAGCTCTCATCTGCAGAGATAAGGCAGATAGAAAGCAGCAGGGGAAACAGGAGGAATTTTTTGTGCGATACACTGTGCTAGACTATCAACACCATGAGTCAGTCACCGGTGAGCCCCATTAATGGAAGGTTATATCAAACATAATGTTTTGTCCAGTTTTAATTTTAAATATACAAAGGGTGCCCACAATAAATAATAGACATAATACAAATAACTTGTGTCATCCCTTGCTCTGAGCATACTACCAACCCACTGCAAATGTCACACCAAAGGTGTCCTCAGAACAGCTGTAACGGAGAAGCTGCAAAAAGCAGGCCTGTATATTGTGCAAATAGGGTTGCCCAGGTGCCTCCTCTGCCACATCACCCGTACCTCCTCTAACCACAGCTGTATCCACAGCTACCGCCAAGCCCCCCACAAACCCCTCGTGTGTCCCCTCCACCTACCTCTGTGCCAGCACATCCAGCTGCCGTCGATAAAACCTGCCCACCATGGGGTGCTGGTTTAGCCAAGCAGCCTTGAGAAGACACATCCATCAGCCAGCTTCACCTTTGATCTCCATACCTCATGGTGCTCCAGGCACCCAAGCTACAAATTATTTCCACCTATGAGCAAAACTTACAGGCTGCCCTGAAGCAACTCCTATGATTCAGTAATATCCCATTTCAGAAGAAATGGTAAAGGAAAATCACCTGCATGCATGGGTAAGACAAAGGACAAGACTGCATCATCCAGCTTCACCCTGAATTCAGTTACAACTTTGTTAAGCCTGAGTACACAAAAAATACCAGAAGATACCTACCCTGCTGTGGATTTGCATCCATAGCTAGCAAAAACTTGGGTCACTCCATATCCTGGAATAAATTAAAGGAAAGCAATGATTTATCTCCTCCTGATGAGGCTCTGATCCTGGAGGAAAGCAGTGAATGCACCTGGCTCACAGCTGCTCAGCCACAGCCTCAGTGATATGGCAAGTAATAAGCTGATAAAAGCCATTTTTTTCATTTATGTTCAGTTACATTTCAAGGTCATGGAGTAAAAGTTAATTGGGTAAAAGCTGCAAACTCACCTCACTTCTTCAGTTATGCTTAATCATATTTCAAGGTCACTGGGTAAAAGTTCATTGGGTAAAAGTTCATTGCAAACTCACCTCACCTCTATTACTAAACTAGGGCTGTTCCAGCTGCAGCAACTGAGGAGCTACATACTGAGGGTGATGCCAATACTCCCATGCAGACCCGCAACTGTTCTTGTCATTGAACAGTCCCAGAATGGTGGAGCTCAGCACACCAGAGCCATGCCGAAACCCATCACAGAAAGAGCAGGAGCGCTGTACATGAAGCATCAATGGAAACGGCCGTGTGTGAAAGCACTAGAAGGAATAGCATAAAGCAAAGATTGCAAAAATGGCCCGTATCAATGACCAAGGACACGTGGCAGCAGTAAAATAGTGAATTCTGAGGAAAGCATTTATATAAGGCAGGTGGCCCCTGTGCCAAGAAGACCACAGGGCAGATGGCTCACCAGCAGAAGACCTGTGCTCTGATGGTAGGAGGATGGAGAAAGATTGCATCACCTTGTACCTGCCATTCCTCTCCCCACCTTTAATGGATTGTAATCCCTTTAACTTGCCATTTCAAGTGAGACCGGAGCTATAGTTTGTCATCCAGTGAGCTGAGATGGTACATAACCGCCAGGAAAGAGGAGGTACCGATCAAGCCCCTTTCCTCTCTCCTCCTACGCTGAGACCTGAAGGAGTTTGTGGTCCAACCACCATAGCCAGAGTCTGAATGAACAAAACTGGCCACAAATGAAGCTGATCCTGGGCTGTCACCCAGAGGAACTTTGCTCTTTATGTCCATGGAAAATATACCCATGGAAACTCTTTTGCAGGGCCATAAAAACACACAGACATCCCATCAGTGGGAACAGGAGCAAATTGCAAGTGCAACTTAAAATTCACACTTAGAGTTTGAAAAGGGCAGAGAATTTAAAGCTAAAGAAAGGTTTAGTGGCACCAGATATCTGGATTCAGAGCCTAAGTTTGATGTGCAGGTCTGTGCAGAGCCCAAGCCACCTAGGCAAGAGGACAACTTTTCACTGTTATCATCACCTTGAGAAAGCAGCTGCAGACCATCTGCCAGACCAGGCAGCTCATGAACCATCAGCATCACGAGCCATTGGCAGTGCTGGAAGCATCCCCCAACCTCATCACTCCTGCACACACCTTCATGAGTCCATCCTGCTTATTGAGAGCACTACAGCTGCCTAGAAAGGGTTTGCCCGAAGACCTACTATTTTTTAGGCAAAAGACTTGAAAATCTGTGATATTGAATCGATAATTCAAAAAAAGAATAATTTAAAAATAAATAATAATAACTAAATAATAATTTAAAAACTGAAGCAACTTCTCATGAAAGAGCAGGAATGAAGCTTGGGAAAGTGGGGACCTCAGGGGCCAGAGTGAGCCATTGGGGTTACACTACTTCCCTTAGTTTGACTGGGTGGGTAAGAATATGGCAGATTATTTTATATGCCATACTATCTGGCAAAAAAGCACATGCATAAAACAAGCGTAGGCCAGAATTTATTCTAACCTGATTATGATTTTCTGGGCTTAAAAGAAGAAGAGATTCAAAATACCACTTCTCTTTTCAAAATTCTTCTTCCTTTGAAAACCAGGACTTTCTGGAGGTAAAGTCTCCCAGGAAGAAAAATATATTCTTAAGAAAAAAATTAGAAACTTGTTGATCCCCATATTACAATCTGAATGATGATGCTACTCCCTTCCTTTGTAATGAATTCCACCAAAAGAACAAATGTGAACTTATATTGAGAAAGAGAAATTTTGAAAATATGTGTAAAGGCAGTCGTTGTCAAATGGCAGCTCAATCAGCAAGCAGTCTTAGCCATTGCCCTTATTTATATACATAAGGATCAAGACTAGAAAGTAAAATGAAGATTTCTCAGTAAATCTGCTTTTCCATGTGCTTTTTCGTCTCTATTACCTGCCCTTCAGCAATGTTGGCTTTCTGCTTGTGCCAGGAAAACTGAATCCCAATTCAACTTATTTTCGCTTCTGAGTTAATCCAATTTATTTCGGCCTGAGCCAGCTCCTCTCAAAGAAGCAGGAACGTGAGCATGATGGTACAGAGGCCACTTTGCAGAGGATGCTCACGCAGCTGCACCCACTACACCAGGGCAGCCCAGGCGAACGCCTGCTCACTCCAGCTGCCTGTCCCCTCTTCAGACACGAGGTGCAGCTCTCGAGTTGAAATCAGAGATATCTCTGCAATAGAGAGAGACAGAGTATACTTATTAAAATGTAAAATGTTATAAAACTATGAGACGCTGCAAGCTCTTTAGAGGGCGGTATTAGGATACAAAATTATCTTGATAAATTGAAAAAATACTGAAATGAATGGAATGTAAGTCCATAAGAACAAGCACAAAGCACAAGAGCAGGCACAGCTGTTGCACAAAACCAAGACTGGAAATGACTGATAGGCAGCAATCTCTCCAAAAGGCATTTTGTAGATTTAGAGGCTGACAAAGGTAATATGAATCAATAATATCTTTCTGTTGTAATCAAAGAAAACAGCATACTTGGATATACATAAACACAAATATTTCTCAAAAATTTTTCACTTGCATCTCCTTTCACTTGATGAAATGAGACAGTGTCCTTCAACCCTGTTTGGAGATTTAAGTATAAAGGCAACTGCATTTACTCCAAAATGTACCTTGCCTACATATTCTGAAGTGTAGAATGAGAACATTTTTAATCAGAGTAGCTGAAGTCACTAGAAGCAAATGACATCCATCTCTACATTGGATTCAATTTTCTTTTAAAGATAAGATTTGAAAAAAATGCTATCTAAAAAGGAGTGGATGAACCTAGGAATGCAAATGTGAAAGATTAAAGCAAGAACATCTGATGAGGAGTGCAAGGCTGAAATCATGGTGTACTTACTGAAAGAAAGTAGGTAAAAGGGGATCAAACTAAGGGAACTTGACATAACAGTCCTCATGTAAATAAATGGCAGCTGCTAAATTACATTTAGGAAGATACTCATTACATAGCATAAAACACTCCCTAAGGTTTCTTAAGCCCTGACATAGGTGGCCTGGGGAATCTGCCTTTTCAGAGGTTTTAAGAGCAGGTCACCTTTTTTGCTGCATAATCCAAAAGCCCTAAGAAGCTAATGAAAGTGATGTAAGGTTACAGCAGGGGACCTCTGGTCTGGATTTTGGGAGTGAACTGAATCAGGGGTAGAGGAAGGGCTGCACTGCTGCCTTCCCAACTGTATCGTCCAACATGTGAATATTCCTGGCCCTAGGAAGGAAAAGCCAGGCTGCTCCTGCCTTCACCCTGTTCGGTCATTGTTCCTTACATGACTTTTAGGATTCACTAAAAATCTGTCCCTTCATATCTGAAGAGGAGAAAGAAAGGTGCTCTGCAGCATTCCCATCCTCATCTCTTTGTTGTGGCTTCTTGGCACGGGAAGGGATCAGAACACTGTTCCCCCTGCAGTCCCATACCCAAACCCAACATCAGACCTGCCCACAAAGTTCTTCTTGGTGCTAACACCCTCCAAGGCCAGGAGCTCTTCTAAATAATCCACACATGGCAGCCCAGCGCCCAGTCTCTCTGAGCCACGCAGGCCAGCACTGCATGCCAGGCCAGCCTGCCTGTGTCCCATATCCCGCATCCTGCATCCCACATTCCACATCCTGCATCATCCCGCATCCTGTGTCCCACATCTTCCATGGCTGCTCTGCTTCTGAACTGGACAGCTGGGCTGAGACTGCAACAGGGCTTCTGGGGCAACAGTGTCCCAGTGCCAGAGCAAGACAGATCTTTTCATAATGTAGTTTCTGAGAGCGCCTCCCCCCAGTTACCTTTCCCCTCCTAGATATTAGAGACATGGTAGTAATAAAAAGACCTGGTCACATGGGATGTATAACTCAGAGCAATAAAGACAGTCAAGGACTGGATGCAGAGAGGTTACTGTATTCTTTAATCCTTCTCTATTTTGTGGAGAAAGGGTAATTGCAAAGATGATGAGCTGACCTTGGACTGCCTGATTCAGACCTTCAGATAGCTAATTTAACAAGAACTTGGGAGAGGGGCTATGTGGCATGTATACAGGATAAGTCTGTATTTCAGTTAAAAAGATCTCGGATTTTTCTTATTGCTACAGCTTGGCCTTTCCATAACGGGAGAGCAAAGACACCATCTATTCACACAGTTATTCCTTTTCCCACAGAGATTGTCATAATAGCTGTACAGCCACATCCCAGTCACACAAAGGGTACTCATCCATTGCATTCCGGTGGTGGTACTTTCTCACACACTGCCAGGCATGACAGGAGCAGCAGAACCAGTGGCGAGAGCAGGGGGAACGCGGTCCCTGCACAGGACCCACACCGCTCTCTGGGCAAAACCATTATCAGTTGGTACCAGCAATTTCTATCTAAACCCCACTGGGATTTAACACTGGGAGCAGCCTGTAAATTAAATAAGTATTGCTACATATTTGTAAGACAGCTATATTAAATGCTTCCAGATATAAATTCATCCTCGAGACATGTGTGGTCAGATGGGATCCAGGCAGCACACATTACTCTGCAACACTTGCTGGTGTCTTGCCGCGATTTCCTCATATATCATGTGTTTGGAAGCTTGAAACACTATTATTTTTTTTGGCATTACAGCTACATTTCATCTGTCAGCACTAAGCACTGCAGGAACACACAGGGACAGATGGGCCTGGACTCTTCTTCCTATCTGAATAAACACAGGCACAACCCGGGAAAGCAGCTGCTGCAAGGTCACACTCTGGGGCAAAGTACCGATTTGACACCTAAATTTCACCAGCTCAGTAAACCAGTTCTTCTGCAATGAATGTCAACAGTATGAGTTAAATCAGTGAGGAAGATCCTCTACTTCTTCTCTTTACGTGTCTAAATTAAGTGGGGAAAGTCCCAAAACCCTGAAAGCAACTTCTGTAGCCTGATGTGTCCATGGCTGTGGTACAGGATGGGAATTCTTCAGTGCAACAGTTTGGGTGTTTTATGTTTATAGCCTGACCTGTCATGGCATATACAGCCATCATGTGGACACTCACAGCATCAAGCCAACTGTGCAGAGTCTCTTTGCAAATATTTGATCTTCCAAGTGTCCTTTAACACTCAATTGTAGTTTTGTCAGACTCGGATGTCCAGAAGGTCAAGCCAAGCTCCTGTACACCCTAACAACCTCCCCATACCTCTCTGGCTATCAGGAGGCCCTTGTAGCCACTTTTTCATGCTGATATCTTCTTTCAGAGGATCTGTACTTCAGTCAGGATGCCTCAGAGCAACAGGGCTGTAGGCTCTCCTAGTGCTAGTCAGACTCTTTCTGGCCTTATCCCAGTCCCTTACGATAACCAGACCAGTGCTGTTCCCTTTCACTTTTCTCCACTTGTGGCTCTGTGCCCGTTTCACTTTCCCTTTTGAAATTCCATTATTTCTTCCCTTGCAAAAACCCCTGAGTTCTCTTCTCCAGGCTGTGTTGAAGAGTGTCACACAAAATGTACATGGGCTCTCTTGCCATGAAATCTCTGAAATACATGAGAAAGGCGTTTCTCTCCCCTCCACTAGTGAAACAGAAAATGTAGAGACTGAAGGCTGGATTAGGCATCCAGTTTTGCTATCACCCAAGCTCAGATTCTTGATCCAAATACCCATCAATGTACGTTTAGCCACTTTGTCCTCAGTGGTCGCTCCCTATCAGCTCAATGCTTGACATCTCACTTGACCTTCAAGACTACCCATATCTCCTTGGCTCCACACTCAACAGTTGTTAGTGGTTATTAAATATCTGTCGGGACCCAGATGGATACACACCCACCCTGCACAGTAATCCATGGTCAAACCCATTGCCCAGAGACTTTGTCACCAGTGTGAATTTCTGTGTTGTTATAGAAGTTTCATCTGGGGACGCACCATCAACTCCACTGGTCTGGCCCCTCCACCTGTGGGTCTTGGGGGATTTCCGAGTTATTTTGTAGGTGATTGCTGAAAGGTGCCAGATAGATCCAAATCAGAGAGTCTGGTAATTGGGGTAGGTGCCATGGGACACACCAAACCACCTCCATTGGTGCTGACCAAAGGCTCAACACCCAACTCCCCTGTTTCCTTACATGAACCTTGTAAGGCACCCTACATGACACTGCTGCATTTATGAGCGTTCTGCAGGTCTCCACATGAGGGACCCACAGTAGCAATCCCACCTTCCAATGTTCTCAGCCCCATGGAACTCCTCTTCTCCTCCCTCCATAGTCGCGGACAAGGCCAGACAAGAGGCTAGTTGTTTATGGACTTTTTCCTAGAGAGGGGTCTCTGAGTGAGCCTAAAGGCCATTTCAGAGCTGGTTGAGGGGAAAAAAAGCCCGAAGGAGAGACAGCTTTGAGGCAGAGTCCATGATGCATTGGAGATGGGGAATGGGGTCTCTTGTAGCATATGCCACTTGAACCTAACTTCAAGGTTAATCCCAAGCATCATGGCAGACCTGTCCAAACTCTCTCTGTGACCTTATCTGATAACAAGAGAAAGTGCATGGTAACATTTCTCTCCTCATACCCTTCATCTGCCCACTCTATTTAGGTCAGCTGCACATTTTGAAGGCAGCTTACAGAGCCATAGATCTGCTCAGACAGCCCAAAAGTGCCTCCTTGTGCTGCATGTTCCTCCTTCTCCTCCTGAGGTAGACAAGAAGCATCAGCAGGAGCCTCTCAACCAACTGCAACCCACACACTTCCCAGTCAGCTGGCCCACCAGCCAGTCAGCCAACCAGCCTGAACTGCTGCTTCTCCTCATGGGAAGCCCATCAATCACAGTGCTGCAGGAGAGGAGAGGACCATAGGAACATCTAGAGGTACTAGATGTGTCTCCTACACCTTCCATGGCCATGAAGTCCCTGGAGTCAAATGCTCCTGCTCAGAAGTGTGGAGTTGTTATGGCAGATCAGGTCCCTCTTGCTCTGGCTATGGCCAAAACCCTCCCTAAGAAATGCCTAACCTGACAGAGTGCAGCCTTCTGCCTCCTAAAGAACAATCTTTAACTCTCCTCTGAACTTTCATACAGATCCTGCTGGCTCGGCATAATGAGATACACTTAGTTTCATGAAGATGACCAAGTGTGTGAAAAGTTACTGCTGTTCAGTGCCTGCCAGCTATGTTCTCCGAGGCAACACAAGGTAGGTTGGTGTGTTCTTTAAACTTCAAAATTGTTGACTGGTGTGGCTCTGGCCCAAAGGACTCAGCATTTCAGCAATCGATGGGGAAAAAGCAGGGTGACGAATGCCAGCCAGAGGATATAACTCCTCCTTCCTCTTCTTCCCAGTCTGAAGAACCAGAGACACAATCTTACTGTAAGTCACAGGGGTCCAGTTCAGGGATCCTGAAGAAATGTGCTAGATCAGGGCTCAAGCAGTCAAAGCACCCAGGTCTGGGGAGAGATGAGATTTTCAGCTGTTGTCATTGACTCTTTCCAGTGCATCTTCCTGCCATGCTAACAAAAGCCCAGTGCCGTGCAGATGGCTGTACTGTTGACTGGGTCATCTTACCCCAGCTGAGAAACTTATGCAACCATTTTTTGTGGGGAAATGCAGAAGAAACTTAGTGTTATAGACAGTGTTGGCAGACTAGCAAAAGGGTATTTGCAGCCCAGGCACAGACTGAGAGTAGATCATAGAGTTGATGTCATTCAAGAGAAAAGTGTGTTTCTAGAGCATTCTTCTACTACCAGCATGCAGAAGCAATGGACAGACTCCCTCTTCAGCCCAAACTTTAGCAGGCATCTGGACATGCATGGTAGGAGCTGACTGTTAGCCATCTGACGTGCCATTTTGCGCTCTGGGTACCCATGATGGTAAGCGTCTCAAAGTCAGTGTTGTCTCATCTTATGTGGAAGTATCCAGGCTGCCAACCTCAGGATGCAAACCCAGAAGTGTGTGAGGAGCTCCTGAAACAACGTCACTGCTGGAGCTGGAGGCCACTGTTAGAAACTGCCACTTCCAATACATCATGCCCAAGCCTTTGCAAAATATCACCACCTGAGAACTAGGTGATGTTGCACATGATAGAGACCGTGGAGCACACTAGATAATGTCAGCAGGGGGATTGATGTTCACCCAGAAAATCCACAGCTGAACTTCCAAGACGAAACAGAAGCAGTAGGACTCACAAACATCCCTCCAAGGGACAGGAAGGTGAAGCCACGTGAACTCACAGGGTCCCTCTATGAACAGTTCAGCTGTGAGGTTCAGTCTTGGAGTGGCACTCAGCACCCTCTAGCTCATGACAGGAGGACAAATCCTCTCCCTTGCAAGGACCCACAGGTAATATTGCAGTGCCTCTGTTGGAAAGAGGGTCAGGCTGAGTCTTCCTGCTCCGTGCACTACTTTACCCACCCACGAAGAGCTAAAAAGCTTTGCTGAGTTTGTTTGTACATATCAGCAGAGGAATCTGCACAGATGCAAAGTAAAGCTGCCTCAAAAGCCCTCAGATAGGGGGTTTTGCACTGCGAGCTCCCAAGAGGGGGTGAAAGCTCAGAGAAGTTGCATGTAAAAATTTCAGGTGAAAAGGGAGTTGCTTTAATAATGCTTCCTCGTGAAGAGTGCTGTGCACCACACCTAACCATTTCTACAGTCTGTTGACTTTTCTCTCAAAGAGCACAGGATAAGTTCAACTTTCTCAGCTGGGCACCTTACCATGTTGCACTCAAACTGGCACGTGCTGTGACCTTCAGCCTGTTCCAATGAGCAACATATCGCAATGGATGAGCAATATATCAACAGTCTCTCACATGGGTTTGTAGCAGCCAGACACTTTACATCTCCCTGAGACTGAAATATAAACAGTACTATCTGTACCTAGGGCTTCACCTTTGTGATCATTAATTAACAAATAAGCTACAAGC
Source organism: Athene noctua (assembly GCF_965140245.1). Taxonomy (NCBI): domain Eukaryota; kingdom Metazoa; phylum Chordata; class Aves; order Strigiformes; family Strigidae; genus Athene; species Athene noctua. The sequence goes on along the minus strand of NC_134041.1, from coordinate 10,249,910 downwards.
CAGCTGAGGGAAAAGTTACTTACTTCACTGTCTTTCAGACATTTTTGTGGACTTGGGTAATTCCCAGACAGTGGGTCTTGTAAGATTTTTTTCATATATTCTTTTTGTCTAAAAAGTTTAAATATTTTCATTGGGGGTGTGCAGATTTGCTTTGGCCAACAATCTCCATGTCTTTGTTGCTATAAAAAGGATACATCTGGACAATGAATACCAGACAAACAGTAGATTTTCCAGTAAAATTACTCTATTAGCAGAAAACATGGGTTTCATTTGGCTGTGATGTAATTTAGACTAAAAACTAAAGAAAAGTGTCCGAACATCAGAACACTTTCATCTCAGAGACATGTTAAGATGAAGAGAAACACCCATAAAATTCAGCATCCTCTATGTAGTAGCCCATCAGACTACCAGGTTTAGCAGCTGATGACCCATTTGATCCTCATAATGTCCTGACATCCAAGTGAGAAATTATTTCAGCCATCTGGGGATTGTCCTCTTTGCAATGTGCCTGGAAGTCACCCACATGTGGCAGGCTTTCAGCCCAAGTCCTCCACCAACTCTGAAATTCCTTCCAAGCCATTCCAGACTTCTGTGCCAATGGGATGTGAGCCCAGCAGGATCTGCTCAGGGATTGCTAGAAGGGGTCCTACCTGGAGCCCAACCAAGCACTGTGTTGGAGAGGTAAGTGGGGTGATGTGGAGCCTTTTTTGGAGGATGGTGAGATGCTGTGTAGACAGGGGAAGGAGGACTCACCAGGACTGTAGAGAGAATATGACCTTACCACACAACTCCCTTTCAGGGTAGACATGCCATCACTCTTGCTGAAGCTCATTTCACTGCTCTGCTGCTCTCCCTCTCCTTGTCCGATCTATTGAACATGGTAATTCTTCTGGGCAGTAGTCTTGTCTCCTAGATTTTCTACAGTAGGACCTCTTGGAAACAGGGCCCCTTATGTGCTGACCAGGTTATGTCTGTTCTCTTGATTATAGTCTGTGATGCTGTGTGATGTTGCTGTCACTCAGAGCACTGTTTTTACAGCTGGAGGCAGCTGGATCCATCCAGCCCATGTGTTGGGCAGAGGTGGCCCATTTGTTCCTCACTTCACGCAGGCGGATGGAAGGCTTCCAGACCTGAATTTGACTGAGAACAGCATGGAACTCAGCTAGACCCTGAGCCTGGCTACCTCTTACCTCTTCCCTCCTATGGCTTCATCCACCTGGGCATGGATGACTGTGAGTGCTTTCACTTGCTGCAAGAAGCAAACATGTAGAGGTTGTTTGTTAACAAGCCGCCTCTATCCACAGGTCACTGGAAGTAGATCAAAGGTTGAGTGGGAGCAACGGGCAATCAGGCTGCCTGTCAATCTGACTCAGCTCTTACCATGAAGTTCCTGTGGCTATAAATTGTTGCCAACAACATTTCACGAGGTTCAGCTCCAGCAGAGCAGGAGGGAGAGGATTTTCATCTGCACCTAGCTCCCTGTCAGGCACAGACACAGGAGGAGAAGAAGAGAAGCAATCAGGAGAAGGCAGTATCAGGACGCAGGGCCAGCATGGCATCTCTGCTGGACAACATAGTCAGACCTTCTGCTGTTGTTTTGCAGCTGTCTGTGGTGCTTGGTATCGTCTTTGTGCTGCTGAAGGTGGTCCAGTTCTACCAGGAGAGGAAGAAACTTATCAAAGCTCTGGAGGCATTCCCTGGTCCCCCAAAACACTGGCTCTATGGCCACAATCACCTGGTAAGGAGAGAGCTGGGCTCAGTCGGGGTGGGTTTGTCCCAACAAATGTGGAAGATATCAGTCAGGATGTGAGAGGGCACTGGGTGGGTTGTGTGTGTCCCCTGCTCATATTCCTTCCTACAGGAGAGGACCTCTTTGCACAGGGAGTACCAGCACTTCTGCAGAGCAGGCAGAAAGAAGGCCTGGATATGAGATGTGCATCATTTTGGTAAAAAACAGAGCCACGTTTTTTGGGATCGTGTGGTTAAACATGGACTTAGGTGATTTCTGGGACTTTCATGAAATTATTTAAATACAAGCAACCATAAAATGTCTCTCTTCTGCATTAAAACTTCTACCAATAAAAGTGTCTCCTCCTACACCCACTTAAGAAGACATGACCACAAAAGCATGGCATTTTATTGCAGGCATTTTCATCCTTCTACAGTGCAGATGTTTTCACTTTCATGTTGCATGCTCACCTTGCACTGCTGAATTTAGAGAACAGAGCTGTAACAGCCTTGGTCCCCCTGTTCACTGGGCATCCTGGCATTGCCCATGCCAAGTGTAGCTCCCGAGTATGTCACCAAGCTGCTCTGAGCTCCAAGATGCTCCGAGCCCTGGGTGTCCTAACTGCAGCCAGGTCCCAGCTAGGGACTCCCCATGGAGCTGCCTTGTGTTGCGGGGATGTGGAGGCTCAGACAACTTTGTCACCTATGCACAGTTCCTTTGTCATGCCCAGTAGTGTCTCCACCTGCAGCATGGAAAGCCATGCTGTGTCCGCCCACTCTCCCCATTTCCCAAGGTGATGGAATGATCACCATCAGAGGGCAAGTTTAACCTCTGCTTTCCCTGGCACATCCCTCTTTTTCTGCCTGAATTCAGTTCCTGCTTAACTGTCATTGCAGATAACTTCCGATAAAATATTAAATCAGATCGTGTCATGGGGAGAAAAATATCCCTATGCCTTTCCCAGATGGTTTGGACCAGTCTTGCCTTCTCTAATAATCCACCATCCTGAATATGCCAAAAGCATACTTGGCCGAACGGGTAAGTCTCTGGTTTTGGGAAGTCATGTCCTTGACATTTCCCTAGGAAGAAAATAATGGGAAACTTGCTTGGCGTCATCTCCTTTGCCAGCTTCCTTCACAGCTATTGCAATTCCTCTTTTTCTCCCCTTCACAAATCCTCAGGCCACCCCAGCTTTGATGACACAGTTTGTATTCTCCTGCAAAAGTGACCACATGCCCATTCCTTCCAGTTCACTGTCTCCATTATCATTGGTCTTAATGTCTTCTGTGACATCTACCACCACAATATCTGTGCTTCCCAGTAAATCCAGTAATAAGGGTGAGCTGGCATGGCAATAGCTCTCAGAAGACGTCTTAAGTATTCTCCTCTGTTCCTTTCTGTGTAGCATGATGTCTGTGGGTGGTACATACATCGACATCTCCAGCAACCCCCATCTATTGTTCTAATGTTGAGACTGCCATGGCCAGTTATATTCCACACACATTTTTTGTTATACCTTCTCCGGTTTTATCAAGTCCACTGACACCATATTTGCAGTAGAGTATTTTACATACTGAAATGAGACTGATTCTACATTGTGATTTAGAGGATGAGCTCTAATGTTAATTTATCGTGAATTTCCTTTTTTATAATGTTGAATTCATTAGCCATTCAAACTGCTCTGGTATCTATTTTGTTTTACAGATGGCAAGCCCAATATACCCTACAAATTCTTAGTTCCCTGGATTGGTAAGTCATTCTCTTCCATTATCCCGTTCAGCTGTATTGCACATTTCAGCGACTTCTCTCTCATCTCCCTTTATTTTACTTTCTTCCATTCTAAAACCACAGCTTGCAAATGAGAGGGTTTGTTTGAGTGTGTCAGTCTTAGTACCGGTGGTGTCCACATAGTCATGGAGCACATCAGGTGGCTTTGCCTTGGATCACACACACTGGCCTTCACAAAACAACTTTCCTTTCAGTGTGCTCAGGGACTGAGCGCTGCCATGGATAGCTGGGGTGAGACACTCTGAGGACAGGAGGGTTCATGGCATGCACACAGCTTTGAGGTAGTCCTCCAGGGTCCTGCCAACAGCTGTCAGCATGTGCTGCAAAAGGCACTCAAGTATTTCATTTAGAGTAGAAAAACCCATCTGAGAGAGCAAGTCCTGTGCCTCTGCCATCACAGGTTTGGCTTCAGGGTAGATTAGGTGTGCACAGCTGGTTGCAGTGAAGGACACATGGGCATGCTTCTCCTCCACCCAAAGAGTGCTGCTGTGAATGGCCTCAGAGAGGCTGGAGAAAAGGCTCCGCCATCAACTATTCCTCCTCCCAGACGCTGCATATTAGCCTGGGCTTGGCCAAAAGCAATAACAAGGCCGTCAGATTTGTGATCAGAATCTGGAGGAGCTGGTTGCACCTTTGCTGTTTGTGTCTCCAGGGAAGGGGCTGTTGGTTTTGAATGGAACCAAATGGTTCCATCATCGGAAGCTGCTCACTCCAGCCTTTCACTATGACGTGCTGAAATCTTACGTGGACTTGATGTCAGACTCAGTCAAAGTGATGCTGGTAAGAATCACCGCCCCTGATACTTTTACCTTTCAGCTATGCACCAGTGAAAATAGTCAGGTCTGGGAATGACTGAGGGAAAGAGACTGGACTTAGATGGTTCCTAGAGTTGCAGTGAACTTTTTGGGTAGTTATGAAGTTCTGAAATTGCTCCTTTCACATTCCTCTGGCCATTCCACTTATTCTTTCATCTGCTTGCCAGTAAAATCAACCACTGATAGAATATCCTTTCCTAGACCAGTAATGGTAAACCTGGAAGAAGAAATGCACAGAAGAGTTTGATTAGTTTCACAGATTGTATAGTGAACTAGGCCCTCTGTTTGCAGGAAAGTAAGTAATTAGCTGTGTAGACCTGTGAAGATGGTCAGGAAAATATGACCTGATCATAGGTGATAGTCTGTCCCTCCTTACGCCTGTCTCCACCACTAGGATAAATGGGAAAAGAAGAGCACGGAGAAGAAGTCAGTGGAGCTCTTTCAAGACGTCAGCTTGATGACACTAGACAGCATCATGAAATGCGCCTTCAGTTATAATACCAACTGTCAGACTCAGAGGTCAGAGCTTGAACTTTCAGATTCTGGGAAATCAAGTGCTCCTGTTTCCCCACTCACGTTGCTAATACCAGCTTTAACCTTGGTCTCCTTACAGCAACTCAGACTATTATATCAGAGCTGTTTATGACCTGAGCTACCTTGTGAGCAATAGAGTCCAGACTTTTTCTTTCAAGGATATCTTCTATGACTTGACTCGCAAAGGCCATGAGTTTCAGAATGCCTGCAAGCTGGCCCATAACCACACAGGTATTTCTCCCCCTTTCTCCCCAGCCCCGTCTCTTATCTGAACCTCTCCCCCACTTCATCTAGAGCACGTCAGAGGGGGGTTCCAGCATGCACTGGACAGATGGTTAAACATTAAACAGAGCCCAAGCTGCTGACCTAGCAGACAAGTACATGAGGACTTTGGAGGGGCAGGATGCATCTAACTGTTCGTTCTTCTATGCAGATAAGGTAATAAAAGAAAGAAAGATGTTGCTGTCCAGTGAGAATGAACTTGACAAGATACAGAAGAAGAGACACCTGGATTTTCTGGACATTCTTCTTTGCACTAAGGTGAATGTCTGAAATAACCATATCAAATGCCAAAGAACATACCTGTGTGGCACTGAGGATGCATCAGCAGGGAGCTCACCTTTCCTGGATGGAGCTGCTGGCAGCAGCTTCCCCATTCCAGATTTTTTAGCTCAGGGAAAGGTGGATTGAAAGGGAAAGACATACAAAAGTGTGAGATGCAGTGACTGAACATAAATAGCTTGGACAGACTTTTATCTTCCTTGTTCATTTTCATTGAGCATGTTAATAGCTTAAAATAAGTGAACTGTAAGAAACCAGAGAAGAATGACATCTTTGGAAAGGTTACAAGGGGGTCACCTTGGCTGTAGTCCTCTCAAGAGATTTTGTTTCTTAATGTCTGTAGTTTTACCTTCAGAGACATCTTCAGATACTCTGGACAGAAGCTGCTATTGGGTGTTCAGGAAGGAGATACACACTCTGCTCACTCTGTCCTTCTGGAGCCCCTACTTTCTTTTCTGTCTCAATCTGAAACAAAAGTTGTCCAAACCAAACTATTTAAAAACGTAACAGGGACCCTTGGTAGGGGTGACCCTCTGAAGGGCTGGGATCTGGCATCCCACCAAAGTCCAACTCTATAGCTCTGCAGAGTCAGCAATCAGCGGGTCTGATTATCCTCCTATGTATTGGATATATTTTCTACTGTCTTACTTCCCTATGTACAGGGAGATACAACAGACACCAAATCTGGCCCTTCTTCATCAGTGTCTGAGGTTATTACTATACCCAAAGAAACAAGTCCAATTAATGTGGACTTAAGAATGATGTACTTTCCTCTTTGTTAGGATGCAAATGGAGTTGGGCTGTCCGATGAGGACCTGCGTGCCGAGGTGGACACGTTCATGTTTGAGGGCCATGATACGACCGCTAGCGGGATCTCCTGGCTCTTGTACTGCCTGTCATTATATCCAGAGCACCAGCAACGGTGCAGAGAGGAGATCCAGGGGATCTTGGGAGACCGAGATACCATTGAGTGGTGAGCTAGGACTTCTTATTCCTTTACTTTGAACTCTTTTCACTCATCCTGAGAAGGAAACTTCATCCACCTTATACTGCATCTGCACTGGGGCATTCTGCTTCTCACGTAGCATGCTGGCAGCAAAGGGAGGACTAGGAGGAGAAACCCCAATAGGAGATGGGATACACAGTGGTTCAGCCCACCCAGTCCCCACTGCTGGTGTCCCCATTGCTGCCACTCAAACACAGCCTGACCCCCCAGTTTGCTTTTAGGGAGGACCTTGGGAAGATGACTTACACCACGATGTGCATCAAAGAGAGCTTGCGCCTGTTCCCACCAGTTCCTGCCGTGTCCCGATGCCTCTCTAAACCTGTCACATTTTCTGATGGACGCAGCTTGCCAGCAGGTCTGTTGAGTTTGTTCATCCTTCACACTGCTGCCCATGACGAGTGGGACATCCTCGCTAGAGATGATGGGGGGGAGCGGGGCTGGCGGGGCGTCCAGCCTCTCTTCTCTCTCCAAAGGGCTGTACAGGGCCACCACAGCTCACCATCACAGCTCTCCCAGAAGGGTGGCTGGAGAGTCCAAGAGCATGCTCCAGGGCACTGGGGTGTTCATACAGCTCAAAGCTGACTTCCAGAGTGTTGATCCTGACCAAGACTAAAAGTTCATCCCCTGGTATAGAAATGGGGCCCAGCTCTGAGGCCATTGTTTCTTCCATGTGAGGGTTTCAGGTGACCTGCCCAGACAGGCTGGGCACTGCCCCTGCCAGATGTCCTGCAACAGCCCCTGTAAAGCTGAGGAAGGGAGAGCATCCCATAAACACCTCTCGTGGGTCTTCAGTATGGGAGGTCACCAGCTTTTTCTCACTTTTCTATTCCAGGCTGTCAGGTTGGACTGAACATATTTGCTATTCACAGGAACCGGGATGTGTGGGAAGACCCCGAGGTATTTTAACTTTATAACAAGAAGGGGAAGATGATCTCTGAACCCAGACATCCACTTCCCTTGAACAAGGCAGACCGCCTCTCTACCATGGTTTGGGTTTTTTCCTCTCTTATTCCAACAGTCCATATGCAAAATTCAATGAAATTACCAAACACTCCAAAGGCTTTGAACATAACAAAGTACTGGGAAAGGTGCTGAACAGTCTATCTTTTGCATGGTTACACAGAGATACTCAGACTGCTTTCAGCTATCCTGGAGAGACTTAGGTCCCAAAGTGGTATGGAAAGTCCCAAGCCCTCCAAGCAGTGTGTGATTTGAAGCTGATGTCTTAGAGGCTTCAAGGAAAGAAATAGCCAGGAAACCTGAAGGAGGGTCCACAGCTGCCTCTCTGCAGTGGCTCTCTGGAGAGGCAGGATCGGGCATCTCTGACAGGTGGGAGTCTGACTTGATCACTGATGCCATGGACGAGAAAATACCTGCAGGCATCTTGGGTGCTGTAGTGGATGATCTGGGTGTCTCCAAGGGGAAGATACGCATGGCCATCAGTGCCCTCTTCTCACCCACCTGTCTGGCTTCAGAGAGGGAAGAATGTCAGCTGCAGCTCCTCTGGGGCAGCAGAGGCCACATCCAGCCCTGTGCTGGGGACTAGGGGATAAGCTGGTGCTGCTTATGTCGGAACCAACACTGATCAAATGGCCTTTGTTGCTCCCACAGGTGTATGATCCCATGAGGTTTTCTCCAGAGAACTCCACGCAGAGGCACTCCCATGCTTTCCTGCCTTTCTCTGCTGGTTCCAGGTGGGAGATCCTTCATCCCTCCCCTCCCCCATAGGCTGCGTTGCACAGGAGGCCTAGTTCAGAGCTAAGCTCCTGAAGCTCATTCTCTCTCAGCTCCCATAAACCAAGTTGTCTTGGCCAGCTTAAGCAGGCTTTCCATAACAGGATCTCCACCTTGCTCCATCAGCTCCAGAGCATTTCCCACACTCCAAGCTCTGTGGTTACTGTAGAATTTCACACCATTTTCTTGTGGATCCATGGAGATATTTACATTTCCTGTTGCCTGCATTGAGAACAGGGTCTCCTTTGTTTAGGGGTAATACCTAGTCCACCTCAAAGGCAATCTGGGCCCAAGTCTGTGATTCCCTTGCTGTATTGACACAGATGCAGGGTACTGAGATCTCAGTAACATGAAAGAGGAGATACTCTGCAGAGTCAAAAATAACCTGAGGTGTCTGGGGTTTGAGCTGTAGCCATACAGCACTCTCTAGTGAAGAAATCTCCAGTTCTGTCAATTTTGTATTTTTTTTTCAATGCAATGCTTATTAACAAACAACGGCAATACCCCACTGCAGAGCTGGGTGCATTTTGGTGTAGCATGAGGGGATTCCTAGATAAGCTGTAGCATCATCCTTGAAGCAGATGGAGGTCCCCCAGCACCCCAGAGATGCTGCTTTAAGAGGTTTGCACATGGGCTGACCCCAGCTCTGGGGCAGTTGGGGATGAAGGCTACAGCAGGAGCATTTGTCATCCTCTCCTCAGGAACTGCATTGGGCAGCAGTTTGCCATGAATGAGATGAAGGTGGCTTTGGCCCTGACCCTGCTTCGCTTCAAGCTCTGCCCTGACCCATCCAAGCCTCCCAGACTCATATCGCAGCTCATCCTCAGGTCCAGCAATGGGATCCACCTGCATCTGAGGAAGATTCACTGACCCTGTGGGGTACCAGGGTGTGGGGCAAGTGCTTTCCCAAGGACCAGTCTCCACTCAGAAGTTTATGAGAGGGACAGCAAGCAGACCCACCCTGGCCACCTCAGACCTCTCCCACATTAACCTCCACCCCTGCTGCCATGCAGGAAGACACGCTGAGCCCCTCGCACACACACTGAACCCAGCAGGTCCAGGTCCCATCCTTGCACGGGGGATTGCACTGCCGAGGGGGTTTTGCAGCACAGCTGTGGCTCAGCCTTCACCTCCACAGGCATCCTCCATGTCCTACTCATCTTCTCACCACCAGCCTGTCCCTGCATGCTGTCTGGCAGGACTTCTGTCACCTGCCTGTGTATTTGCAGCACTGCCAGTTCCCTGCTTGGGCACGGCAGTGAACAACACTGCCGTGGTTTGCACAGGTGTCTAAAGCCTGAGTGCTGCTTGAGCACATCATCCCTCCCGTGCCTCCAGCCTGGGTGTGCCAGGGCAGGAAAGCTCCTTCCTGCAGCCACCCTGCAACCCCACACACCACCCTCCAATTTATTCCCCTAATCCGTTCTGGGGTTGGTGCTGTGCCCGCTGTTATGGAGACAAAGGCCAGCAGGTTCTTCTGCCCTGGCACTGAACTTCCTTGAGCTGAGGCTGCTCAGGAGCCAGAATAGAGATGTGTCACCAGCTAACGTGGAAAAAGCCCTCACCATGCTGAAAACAACATGCAATCAGCCTTGACCTCTTCTCTGCAATGAGAATAAAGCCTTGTGGACATGCTCCCCAAGTGTGGCTTTTTCTTCCTTTGTATCTGAAGGGCCAAGGGGGGTGCAGGATGAGTCCCAGCAGGCCAGAGGCAAGGCTGTGTCCAGGGGTGCAACCCTGCAAGTGTTTTCTCAAGCCACAAGGGTTGTTTCAGCAGGTTTGTCCCCCATTGAGCCCGAGGAGCCTGTTTCCACCCTTCCCATGCCGTGGATCACCAAGCCCTAACCTCTGCCTTTGGGAGTTTTCATGGTAGGGAAACAACTGAAACACTCTGGGGTCAAACAAAGCAAAACAGAAATCACCACCAACACTCCCCACAAATGCTGTTGACAAGAACAAAATCAGCTTGCAAAAAAAAAAGAAGTTCCGAGAGAGAACATGAGTCCGTCTCAAGTTCTTTTCAGCAGAGGCTGAGAACTGGCTGATCAGTACATGAATGAGCTGCCCAAGGGGTGCAGGTGAGCACTGGCCTGAGGCTGGCCTTGTTTTGGAGGTGCAGGACCCACTGCAAGCTCTCATCCCAGCACTGGCCATAGGTGGGCTCCTGGGCCAAGGGGTAACCATATGAGTGAGCTGCAGGTCTGGCGTGGGAAATGGATCACTAGGTGGCAGTGGGAGACCCAGAAAAACCCCAGGTCCTCCCTGGTCCCTGGCAAACTCCCCTGGGCTTGGCAGGGAGCATGACCAGGCCCAGCAAGGCAGCAGATGAGCCCCATCCCTTGGGGCACCCCCATCCCCACGCTCAGCCATGCAGGGCAGCAGTGCAGGCACTGCTCCATCATAGTCCCCAGCATGATGGTGGTACAGGAAAAGCTTGTCACTGTGAGTGCCAGGACACTCAGCACACACCAAGGGAAACTGAGGCATGGAGGCCTGCATACATGCCAGGTCACGGTGAGAGACAAGGCTGTTTGTCCAGCTTTGACCCATGGCAATAGCATCACTAGCATCACTGCAGGCATTAACATAGCTAAGCCGTGTCCGTCTGTCTGGGCAGATCACCTATGCTAATGACCAGACCAGGACAGCCAAACCTGAGCATCTCTCCATCTGAACAAACCCCTGCAGCCCCCCGTTCCCCATCTCTGCTGCCTGCTGTTTGAGAAACAAAATTTTTTCTCAGTTTGAGAAACAAAATTCCTCTAAGGCTGGATCTGGACCTTCATTTTGCCTGTCTCAGTACCTAATGGGATACGGATGTTGTGAATAACCAGCAAGGTGCAGATTGTATTTATTTTGCAAGGCAGCTGGAGACCAAGTTCCCCTTCTCCCAACCATCCCCTTCTCAGCCCCAGAAAGAGACCAGGTGCAGGTTGTGTAGCTGCTGATGCCACCACCCTTGCATTGCGTGCGGTCTCAGGCTTCTCTCAAAGGTCAGACTCCAGCTCTCCTACCCACCTCCAGCATAGCGAGGGCATTGGAGGGCAGCAGTTTGATACAGCTTTTCATTACTGGCCCTATTTGTCAGACATTTCAGCCACCCATCTGGGAACAAGCAAGTGGCCTTGAAGCTCTGCTCATCCACTCCCCGACTTGTGGTCCAAGCAAAGAGACTGGGGAGTGCTTGGCCACAAAGACCCAGCCCAGTGTCCTTGGTGGTGGCTTGCAAAGAAAACTAGATGACCCATCAAGATGTCCCTACAGCATCTTCTGGTTTGGGCATGGGGGGATAAAGCCAGAGCAGAAGTTGTTAGATCTTATGAGGACCCACATCTGGTGCCCATCCCTGTCTCCGTACAATGCCCTGCTTTGCCTCCCAGACCCGTGTTTTGAGGCCATAACCCTATTCACTGCCATGACTGAGGCTGCTTGAGGGGTTTCCAAGAGTCCTCCTGACTGTTATGAATGGCCAAACCCCAACCACTTCTAAAGGAGATCTTCCCCAGGGAAAGTGCTCTGGAAAATCTGCTCAGGAAAGAGAGGAGAAACTCCTGCCATCTTTTATGCAAAAAAATGATCATTATTCCAGGCAGTTCTGACAATAATTGAGGTAACCCAAGCCAAACACTTTAAAGTCTTTCCCTGTTAAGAATCACATTTAATGCAGGTTTGCAGTTTGAAGGACCAAAGCTTTTGGGAAAAGATCTCACAGCACCGATGCATCTTGGAGCCATAATGCAGCGACAACCAGGAGAAAAGCTTTTCAGCTTATCCAGGTCAAACCCGGCAACCCAAACGTCCCTCCCGCCTTCAAATGCTGGCAGTTTCTGGACAGCAGCACGTATAAGATAACCTCCTCTGCCAAGCCACCACTGAACGGCTTTGAGAGCAGCAAAACTCAGTGTGGGGAGCCGGGCAGCATCCAGTGACACAGATCTAATCGCCTGAGCATTTGCCCCAAATGTCTCTCTGCCAGGCAGTGACATTTCTGCGCTGTCTCGGCTCTCTCCCTCCATCACCATGGCTACAGCAGCCACCAATCCACGGATGAGTCCTTCCAGGGTACCACCAAACCCTCTGGGAGATGCTACAAGAGCCAGCCTCTTTGGCAGGGAGACACTTCGGGGACCCTGGGACAGCCCGTAGCACCAAAAATTCCCCTTTTTCTTCTTTCCCTCCTCCTTTTTTTTTTTTTTTTCTTTCTTCTTTTTTGAAGCACAAACAATGGAGCTAAAAGGTTGGGTATCAGGCCGATAATCATGAATGACGTGTCGTTATTACACACCACACATTCATTATCTCCCACTCCAGCCATGTCACAGGCGGCTGGAGGAGGGCAGATAACGGGGTGCCTTCATGCAGATGGCTTATTATCAGGATGTTCCAGGAGGGGCTTTAAGACAGTTAGTGATGCTGTTTGCCAGTTAAAGATTAGAGACCCCAGAGAATAATTAACAATCCCAAAACCCAGTTTTTCTGCTGGATTCTTCTGCTTTCTCCCCCCTCCCCCGTCCTCTTTAATCTATTCACTCTAGCAGGTGTAATAAAGTGATAAGGACAGGCTCCGGGGATGTTTGTTTGGCTACTACGGGTGTATAAACCAACAATGGATGGTATTTTACTTCTGGCTTTCAATGGCTTGAATCGAGACCAAAAACTTTGCAGCCCCCTTGCCCACACCTAACAACCCCTACACACTGTGCTTCCAGCTCCCACCAAGGTGACTGGGTTCCTTCTCCAGTCCAAAGGACCATGATGGTGGGACAGGCTCCCTTTTTGCTTCTGGAGGTCCAAATCGCATTGCTTGCATGTCAAGGCACTCAATGCTGGGACATAAATGCCAGGCTACACTGCTTGGGGCCAGGACTGGAGCTGGTGGTCCTTCCAGCAGCAGTTTACCTGCAAATGGCAAGTCTTTAATTAAACCACCTTGGAATAATTTATATGGTAGGTGTTCACCTGCCCAAGTTGCTCCAGGATTGTGGTCACAGCTGGAACAGAAATACCTTAGACCTCCACAGCTAAAGAGCCTCAGGAGAGATCATGGAAACTGATATCAGAGTAGAAGTGGATTTGAACAAGATGCCCCATTATCTGTGAGTCCAAGAGATGAGTTGCACCCTTCTAGACCACAAAGGAAAGCTGTGATACATCTTGTAACAAGTGGTAATGCAAAAACGCCACCCTGAATATCTTCTACCCAAAAGGAAACTATCCTGTCCACCACGGGTCCCAACCCTGAACATCTTCCTGATGCCCAAGCTTCAGAGATACTGGCATTACCGAATGAGGGGTAGGATGGGGCACCCACAGGTGTCCCTCCTCTTCATAGGTGAGCATGGAGTGATTTGTGGCAGACACAGCCACCTCCTATGCTGTGTGGAGAGAGGTGCTGGGGAGAATTTGGCCCCTAGGCAAGTTGGCCTAGGGACCTTCAGAGAGGTCACCAAAGCTTTTGCAGGTGTCCATCACCTGGGGGATATCAGATACAGCCCTGGCTCTGGAGGGCATCCCCCAGCTCACAGGATCAACACAGCAGGCACAAGCACTGGGACACCAGAAGTTGCCTTCCCGATCACACTCATCCTGCCAGGGAGGGATGAGGCAGCATTATGTTTTAAAGAGCATCCCCGACCCTATCAGCAAAAGATGAGATATCCTAATTATGGCAGTACAGGCGAGGATCCGGGCCATATCAGCTAGCACAGAAAGGTAAACAAGAAATACAACAATGGACCCTTAACACTCATTAGCTCTGTCAGATAATACCTCACTTTTCTCCCTTTGGGGCTTAAAATCTAATTAAGATTTCCAACAATAAATTTCATTTATGCTTGCTCCCTTTTGTTCTTTTTAGGATCACACTGAGAAGCAGCCATGAGCTGGCTGCATGGCTCGTGGGAAAGCAGTCTGCTTCACACAGCCAGCCTTGGGTCGTGCTTGACAGACAAGGGAAACTGAGGCATGACGGCATCATGGGCATTGCAGACATGAGGTCCCACCAGGGAGGTAACGCAGTGGTTCTTGCAAAAGATGTTTTCCCTGGGAAAGTGAACTCTGAAGAGGCACTGGCTGGGATAAAACCAAGCATCAAGGTTCCTGAGCTAGCCCAAAACATGCAGCGGTAAAACCTCATCCCTCTGCTTGCTTGGACCTAAGACCACAGGAGCCATCCATGGTGAAAGGGACCCCCCAATCCCCCAGAACACCCCTACTCCAAACCTACACCCAGGCACTGCCAAGGCAACAGCTCGGCCATTTGTCACATATTCAGGGTGTGCACAGGGCAGGGAATAAACTCCCACTGTTACTCATTATAAGGATGCCGTTTCTAACTCCTTTTGCAACAGAGAGGTAAAAATTAATGGGTTCCCCTGCTCTCACCACACCCCCAGCCCCCAGCCGGAGTGCTGACGTGGCAGGAACATGCAATGACTAATCCTCCTTAAACCCTGCTGAGCGAAGCAGTACCGCTGAACTCCAGGGAGCCTGTTTTTTCCAAACCCGCGTGACGTTCGGCACCTGCAAGAGAAAAGTCAGGGAAGCAGCATCCATCAGAGGCACAAGTGAAGAGGTCCGCAACCCAGCCTGGGCTGGCTTAGCCTCCACCTGCCCAAAGGAAGGCGGTAGAAGGGAACAGCTCTGACCTAATGTTGGGGACGACAGCCATCGTGCTTCCACACTCAAGGGCTTGACCCCTCCAACCCTTCTGCCTGTTTTTTTCTACACACACACACCCCACACCCCCCCCCATTTCTCACTGAAGCTGTGATTTCCCAGCGCCAAATCTTGAGGGCATTTTTAAAATGCTTGCGTACATGAGGCTTTTCAGGGAGATGCCTTTCAGGGTGGGTCTGTTACTGGAAGGTTCCTGTTTTACTCCCATGCCCGAATTTTTGTGTCACCACCCGCTAGGGACCTCGACAGCTTCCCTTGTGGGAAGTGAAAGTGGCTCATGGCGAGTGGTGGCACCAGGCTCCAGCTCCATACTCCATCCTGAGAGTTCCTTGTGGTGGGAAATGGCCCATTTTGGGCTGAGCTCCCCACCAGGACTGTCGTATCTTTGCTTTGAGGACTACTCCTCTCACGTTTCAGTGTTGTAGGAAAACAGGGTGTTTTGCAAGACCCTACCTGGGGAAGAAGCCTGCTGCCTGCACCATGCTGGGCAGCACCTCCTCCGGGACAGGCTTGAGGCTTTTAAGGTCACTGGTAAGCGCACAGGAGCAAGAACAGCCCTTGCAGATGGGAAGCCCGTTCAGGGCTGAAACACAGAGAGCAGGAGCTCTGCTAGTGAGAGGCAAAGAGGTACCTCCAGCCCCAACAACTACTTCTGGCATCGTTGCCTGCAAATGGGCCTCCAAAGCGCCTCCTGAGCAGAGGCCAGGGATCCTCACAGATCCAAACCCTTCACAGCTGGTGTTTCACAACGAGTCTAACATTTCCCCTTGCCTTGGCGATCAGAGGGGGCTCAAGTACCTGATGTCCTTGTGCCACCTCATCCCCCTTGCATTTGCACAGCCCCCAAACCACCCTGCTCCCCCCAAACTCAGGGGCTGTCAATAATGCCCCATCCCATGCCATTTCTCCCAGTCCTGCTCCACCTGCTGCCACTGGGCTGCCCTTGACTGCAGAGCCCCTTAACCCTTTCCTCGCTGGTCAAAGGTAGAACTCTGCATGCCACTTGGACAGCTGATGTCCCAGAGAAGGCCAAGGCATTACAGGTCTCTCATTTCAACCTGCAATCACCATGGCTTGGGAGCACTCTTTGCTCCCACAGTGGCCCCAGCGCTGTCCCCACCACAGCAAAAAACAGACTCTGGTTAATGAACAGCCTGGCAGGAGCAGGTTGCACCGTGGCCAGCTGCCCTGGGGAGAGACAGCACTGCTCAGAGCAGCCTGCAGCCACATCCTGGTAACACCAGTAAGTGATTGCCATCCCCAGCTCCCAGCCCTGGGAATGGTCCACAGTTGGCTGTGGGTCTGTGCACTGTGGGATTCAGGGAATGCTGCCTTTCACCCACTAAGCAGTGCTGAGTTGGTGCTGTGCCTCAGTTTCCCCACCTGGCAACTGAAAGGAAATTATGTTCACCTCCCCATACAGCCTGTTGCAGCTCTGGGGCAGTCCAAATGCTGAGCAAAAAAAAATGTTCCAACTTTTTCTCTCCCCTGTTGACACACAGACACATGCAAAAGTGCTCTTGGCTTCATCCAAGTGAGGAAATACAAGGTGGATCCTAGGAGAGATCATGGGGAAGATGGGGCTGCTGATCTCTGTCTAAGCACTCTTCCCACCCCCACGCCGCCTTGCCGCCTTCCCACCCGGTCTTCCCTTTCCCCAACTGCCTGAAGGCTGGGAGTGCTTCGAGATGCCAGAAAGTCCTTTGGGTGATTAGCAAAATGACCCTATTTGCTGTCATATGGGCAACAATTCTCTTTATTGCCCACAGGAAAGATATATACAGGGGAGAAGGTTTGTTCTGACATTAAAATGCATGGTGTAGGTTGTAAAAAGCAGGATGAAACATGGAGAAGAGAGCAAGATTTCCATCAACAGCTCCCCAGAGGGTGGCTGAGTGTGTGGGGAAGTCCTAGGCACCCAGCAGGGACCCCTCCACCTCTGGAGCAGGTCAGCACCTCCCTGGGACTGGAGACATCAGCCTCGCCAACCAGATGGGGTGAATGCCAGGCAGAAGAGGTGGCATCTGCAGACCTCTTCTGGGACCTCTGCCTGCATGGACACCAGCCCCCGAGGCAGAGGAACACATCCCGCAAGTGAGAAGGGAAAAGATCAGGAGACAGAGAGGTCAGAAGCCACCACGCACGGGGGATGCTGGTGCAGAGGGTCCCTGTGAAGACGCCCATGGTGACAGCGGGAAGCAAAGTGAGAGGAGGAACGAGGGCAGCTGGCCGGGACACCTGCTACATGGCAGTGGTGATCACCCTCTCCTCAGGCTCCACGGTGTTCTCATAGGCATGTTCGCTCTCTTTGGACCTGTGTTGGGAGGGAGAAGCACAGCGGTGAGCTCACCCCCAGCAAGACCAACCTCCCTGAAGACCTCACCCTGACCTTGCTGGTGCGGGCCCTGCACTGAGGGGTGAGGTGGGGAGGGCAGGAGGGGTCCCTCTGCCAAGAGGAGAGCCAAGCAGAGGCTGGGAATGACTCTAGAGCAGGCTAGAGTCAGATGACAGTCAACATCTGCGTGGTGGCCTACAGACACTTTTGGTCGTTTACTCTGTTTGAAAGGTGTGATGCAGCACAAGAAAAATGTGGTGTAGCAGGTTGCAAGGTGGTGGATGGACCATGGGGCTCAGCTGCAGGGATGGGGAGAGACTGGGGAGGAGGGGATACTCCTTCACTGCCTTCTCCTGAGCCCCTCGAGAGGATAAAAGCCCCAAAACTAGGTGCATGGGAGATGTGAGAACCTAAGCGGGAGAGACTGCAGCTCTGCATGTCTGAGCTGTCACCAGGGGGACAGAACATGGGAGCCATGGGGAGGAGGTCTGAACAAGTGCTTCACCTGAAGTCGGCTGCAGCTGTTACGAATCTCCCTTCGGGGCCGTTGGACACAACGGCCTCCTGCTTGTTCTCAACGCTCACCACTGTCTCGACATTTTCCCTGGAAGGGGAGAAGAGAGGAGCTGAGACAGAGCAACAGAAGGACTGTGCCAGGGAACAGCT
Source organism: Athene noctua (assembly GCF_965140245.1). Lineage (NCBI taxonomy): Eukaryota > Metazoa > Chordata > Aves > Strigiformes > Strigidae > Athene > Athene noctua. The sequence goes on along the minus strand of NC_134041.1, from coordinate 10,232,064 downwards.
CACAGTGGTGACAGCAGAAAAGAAGCGACTGCTCCAACACTACAGAGACAACAAAGGACCTGGATGTGTGATCCTTGCCTCAGACACCCAGCTCAGCCCCCTTCTCAGCAGAACACGGGCAAGGAGAGACACCCTCATGGCAGATTTGCGGGGGCCGTGCCCAGACACAGAGTGGCAACCCCTGTCTCTGGAGCTGGGACTCCCAGTGCCGGGCTGGTAGTCAGCAAGACTCATTTGTCAATACGTGGGATTGTTTTCTCCCACTAACTGGTTTTTCCAGTCTTCTTCTATGTAATCTGTTGCAAAACAGTCTGCTACAGGTCCCAGGTGACACTGAGAGAAACGCCAAGGCTCTGCAGGTGCCAGGGTGCACGTACACACGTGCAAAGCCGAGCTGCTTTCTTTCAGATGTGATTCTGGATCACTCACAGAAGGAGCCACGGGGCAGTGACTGGGTGTTAGACCTCAGCTGGAGTTTAAAAGCTCAGCTCTGGAGTGAGCCCGTGGCCCGAATGGCACTGGGGGTGGTTTAGCTGTGGAGGGTGGGTGCAGGCCCACCCTGTGTGCGTATCCCTGTCTCCTCCAGCACCTGTCCAAAGGCAAGTTCAAAGGTTTTTCCAAGGAACAGACTGGCATAAACAGGCAGCAGCTTGAGCTGATAGCTGCTGTCACAGTGACAGTGCAGAGCTGGCAGTGCGCCAGGCTGCTGAGCCTCACTGCCCGCTCTTCTGAAGAGAGGCCAGATTAATTAAAACAATCCGCCATCCCCCCTCAAGCCCTCCTCAGCATCCTCGGCCTCAGGGCTAGGGAGAGGCAGCCAGGCATGGGCAGCAGTGGGAAACACCATTCCTGCCTCCCACTCTACAGCCTGGGGGCGCCTCCAGTTTGAGGACAAAGGATCTTCTTTGGGAAACAAAGACTGCAGTTGCAAATCAGACCAAATAAATATATACATATATACATTACGCTATCCACTGGCCCTGAAAGCATCCCAAAGGGCCCTCTTCAAATGCATCTGGGGCAGAAGCTGACCTGCTGAGCACCAGAGTACACCCCACGTCCCCACCTTCTCAGCCTGGAGACACTGCAGGGATGCACGGATACAAAAAGACTCCAGCAACTTTGGGTGCAAAGTGGCTGTGCCAGTGTAGAGAAACTGGAACCAGGCTATAGAGCATTTTGCTCTTCATTCCCACTTGACTTTGGGCTCAGGTTCACAACCATGCTACTGCAGCTTAGCCAGTTAACCTGGGTCAGCTGAGCAGGAGCAACAGCCTGTGGCTTTGCTTGGCTGGCAGCAGGCAAGAGGTAACCAGTCCCACAGAGCCTTTTTCTGATGGTTAAGGCCACCTTGTTCACCTGTGCTATGGGCTCCAGGCAGAGCGCTGCCACAGCTCGGCTACTTCCCTCTTCTCCCAGCTCTTCCTCATGCCTTCTGCTGTCTTGGCTCAGTCTGCTCTGCAAATTAAGCTGTTTTGGGCTTGTTTTCCCATGGATATAGCACACCTGGGAACTGCACCCCCAAATCTGTGGGAATCTAGGCTCAGGTCAGCCCCGAGATGTGTGCCCATGTAAACCAGCCATGATGCTGTGGCTCTCCTGTCCCCAGCAGTGCTTTCTCATGGCAGCAGCATCCGAGTGATCTGCTTGGGGGTGTCCCTGTGCAAGGAGCAGGGGGGATGAATGGTGCACACTCGCATCTGGCAATAAGTAACAGGGAGCAGAGACCAGGACAGGGAGTCTTTGCTTTCCCCGCCCGGCTCCCAGCACAGTGATCACAGTGTTCCCAGCCCTGGCATGAGGACAGAGGTGGCTGGAAGTGATCCGTGCAGAGGCAGCTAAGCCCAAGCCAAAGCAACCCCCAGGGCTCCCGCACTTACACTTTCTCCTTACACCAGAACCTGTTGACCACGAAAGCGATGGCCACCAGGACTAGAAACACGACCACTGCAATGACACCCTGTGACCATGGCTGGAGACTGCCCCGGGCTGCAGAAAAAAAGAGGACAAGTGTTAGAAATACATCTTCAGGTTTTATCTGCTTGGCTGAGCTTCTCCCACCCGGCTTCACCAGCAACCAGCCAAGAGCTTGGTCCTGCAGAGCCAAGCAGGGTGTGCTGCTGTTAATCCAGGCAGACTTACCTGGGTGATAGCAATGAAAAAAGCGCAAATAACAGCAGTTTTTCTGGTGACTGCATGTGGAGCATGGTGCCTTGCAGTTTTGAGGCCCCGTATATACATACATATACGTACACAGTGGGGCACAGGTGACTCTGGAATGGGGGAACAAAGGACTGGGGAACATGGAAGAAAGGAGGATGGTTACCCAAAGCGGCAGGAGAAAGGCAGCAATGGGGTTTCAGCAAACTGTTTAGTCTCCATTCCCAGATGCCACAGACGATGTACCCAGGTTATTTTCCAGACATTGCCCAGTAAAATAAGGAACCCACAACAGGGACAGCATAAAATTCAGTTGTTGCTCTCACATCAAATGGTGGCCGGTGTGGATTTTAGTAAAATCTACCATTCAACAAGTTTCCAGAGCAGCAAGCTGATTTATGATGGGAAACAGAAGGTTGAAGTCTGCAGAGCAAGAGCCTCCAGCACAAAGGCCAGGCAGAGCTGGCGGGGGTCCAGGTCAGGGGGTAGCGGGGGGTGGCTGGGAGCTCCCCTGGGGCAGACAAACTCACAGATTCGTTTTTCTCTAGCCAGACCTGAGCAGTGATCCAACCACGGGTGGGAAGGCTGCTAGGCGTATTCCTGAATGCAGGAGGAACTCAAGGGCAGCTCGATGAGAAGAAGAAACCCTGCCCCAGTCCTTGCTGGGATGGCTGCTCCTCACTTCCCACTGGCTTTTGGGCAATGGAGCACTCGTACATAGCCAAACACATCCCAAGTGTTGTCACATCAGCACCAAAAGACCTTGCTGACACAGACACAACCCTTTGGGATTTAGTTACTATTTATTCAGTCACAGCTTTTCCTCTTTCTACTGGGTGAAACACCAAATCTTGCACACAGAGGAGGTACCTCTGCGCAGGCAGATGGAGCGGGTGGGGAATGCTCTCTGCCAGCTCCAGCATCAGCTTTGGACCACTTGGACCCAGGGCCTGTCATGGGCACTGCGAGGCCGAGCTGCCCCAGGACAAGTGCATTGGTGCTTCAATCTGACTGGGGAGCTTTATGCTAGCTGAATACTTCATCTGTCTCACAGGAGACAAATCTCTGCTATAAACAGCAAATAATCTTTACTAGCAGCAATAAAGGTGGGTTGTGTGCTCCACATGTGTGAACTCCTCATCCACAGCCAGCTCCGCTGCTGACAGCCCTTGTCTCCTTCCTCTGGTTTTGGGGAGGAGAACTGTTAAGACCTCCAGCTCCTTGAGTCCTTACTACAAGAGGATTTTATTTTAAAAACAAAACAAAACAAAATAAACCCACAAAAAACATAACAAAACAAAGCTCTTTTTTCTTCTTGGAAGTGAAATCAGCCCAGCTGACTGATTCACCACCTGCACCAGTCCAGAAAGTGGTGGCACTCCTGGGCAAGTGACCGGGAGAGCAGCCCTGAACAACGGCCTTCAGCCCCTCCACCAGGACACTTGTCGTGTTTTACTGCAAGGTCCCAGGGCCAAAACTCAAGTGAGAGGAATTCAGGCGGAAATTCCCACTTGTATCAGCATGTTTTGGCTGACATCCCATTTTGTCAGCAGGTTGCTGGTGAGGGTACTGGGGGGCTGGTGGCAGTGAGGAAGAGCACATCTTGGTCCCCTTCTGCCCAGTCTGATGGGCAGGAGATACTCCTGCCCCTGCTGCCCACCACCCCCGTGGGTGCAGCCCCAAACACACCTTATGCCTCCAGGCTGAGCTTTGGCCTGCTTTGCTTCCTCCCTCGCTCTGCCCTTGGCTGTTATCTCAGCCACATTCATTTATTAGTTGAGTTTTATTTTTCCTGCCAGGTCCAGGATTTCCACCCTAAGCCTAGGAGGGGACCAGGTCCAGCCTTCAGTGAGGTTTCTGCCAGGGTGAAGGGAGTTCAAGGTCCACCGGGGAATGAAGTCAGCAATGACTGAAATCGCCAAATTTGCATCTCACAATCTTCAAGCAAAGGAGGCAAGAAGACGAGTAGTAGGAAATCTCCTCTAAGCAGCCACACTCAGGAGGTGATGTATATTTTTGCAAGTGAAACCTCTCTCAGATGGCTGTTTCAAAGCCAAAAGGAAAAATATAAACAAAATCAAGCAGTTCTCGCTTTGAGAGATCATTCAAGAGCCTGGCTGCAAGGGGAGATGAAGATGGCAGGGGAACAGCAAATGCCTCCGCATGGGGCTCAGATACCCCTGTGGGGCGTGAGGAACTCATGTGGGCATGAGAAATGAGGAATGAGAACTAGGCAGAGGCAAATGCTTGAGAGCATCTTTTTGGGGAGCAAGTACGCAGATGTCAGCCCTGGGGGGCACCGCCTGGCCAGAGTCCCACCGGAGCACGCCTTGCTTCCTTGCCAGGAAGGATGGCCGAAAGGATGAGTCTCGCCTATGGAAACAGGACTGTGTTCCTGGAAAAATGCTTTACCAAGGATGTCCCTCCTGGGACAGCCTTTTCCTCAGGCTCTGCCACCTTCTCTCTATTTCACCCCATGGCAATGATGGGTTTTTTCCTCCTAAACAAGATATTCTAAGCCAAAGTAAGCAATGTGGGGTCTGCACCACCGACAAACGCGTGTGTATGCATCTGCAGCTACAAATGAGACCAAGGGAAGTGCCAATGCCAATATAAGCCCTTGCACCTCCATTTCCATACTCAACGGCTGCTTTGAAGACACAGATGTGCTTTTTGATACATCTTCCCTGAGCACTTGGAAAGCATCAGCTGGCCCCTGTCTTTTCACCTCTGAGGAAACTGTGCCAGGCTCTGAATCCTCATTAAACGTGGTTTTTGGTTTTTTCCCCTCTTTCCAGGCAACAGCAAAACTTTCAATCCTGCTGTCAGTTGGGACCCCAGACTGTTAAATCCTCAGCAAGTTGGTAAACAAATACAGGAAGAGCGGTCAGGGCTAGGGCATCAGAAGGAGAAAGGGGGGAGGGAATTTTCCAGGACTTTGGCATTGTCATATGAGTTTTAATTACTTATTATTATTTCTAGTGTTAGGCAAGTCCTTCCACGAATTTCCTAACAATAATGCCCTAGCCATAGAAAGTTTATTAAGTCTTCGGGGAGGGAATGAGAGGGCAATTTGAAGAGGAAAATATTGCTCCCTCACCTCAGCAATGATCAAAATTACAGATTAACAGGAAAACCCGCAAGCTCGGGGAGTAACCCAGCACAAGGATTGCCCAGGGACGAGAGCGAGAAGAAAGAAAGAAAGAAAAAAAAAAAGCAAACCTTAAGAAAACAGATTACTCATCCCAGTACACAGTCCTGACAGAGGTAAATCAGAGCTGCTTTATCTCCATGTAAGCAGGTAAGATAAACCTCGGATGGCAGTTTCAGCCTTCAGCAAAACAGGTAGAAAGTTTCTGTGCCCCAGCTCTGGCAAGACCTCCCAACCCACAAGACACCCACACGTCCCCATCACCCACTGACATGAAGTCGGAGCTAAAGCTTAGGCAGGAGCTGGGCTGTTTTATCTGTTTCCAAGAGGTTCTTTTGCAGTTGTCCCTTGTCCCCAAGAGCCACCCCACAGAGCAGCTCCCGCCTGCCTGGGGCTCGGTGCACCTTCCTGCTTGTCCCCTGCCTCAGTTTCCCCGGGAGGTTCAGGCAGCTGCCTGCACTTACCTTCCTGGCAGCAGGCAGGCTCCAGCTCCAGGAGCAGCCCCAGGAGGAGGAGGAGGAGGCAGCGGGCAGGCATGGCGACACGCAGGGCCGGGGGCTCTCGGGGCGCGAAGGAGCAGCCGATGGCGGCCCCTCCTCGCAGGGCGCTGCGCTTGGGCACGCCGCCCTCCCACAGGAACGAGCGCCTGGTCAATTATCAAACGTATTAACGAGGGAGGCTGATGCTCACACCTGGTTATTCAAATCCCGCTGCGGGAAGGGGTGGAAGGAGGTGCCTCTTTCTTTCTCCCCGCGGAAGCTGGCGGGGAATTCAGGGCACGATGACTTGAACCTGACAGTCCCCTTAGGGTGTGGAAGGGGACTCCGCCACAAAACATTTGCATCAGCCCAGGAGGAAGAAACTACACCCAGATGGGTAAATCTCTTCCTCAGCATGGCTGCGGTGCTTGGGGAATGTGACTAAAAAGGTGTCCCCCAAGTCCCCCTCCCTGCAACAGGAAAGCCAGGGGGTCCAGCGATGCCCCAGCTCTGACATCCTTCCCCACTTCATGGGACCCCGGGCCCTGCAGATGCAGGGAGCTGCCTGGCACAGCTCGCACTCGCTTCTTTGCTCTTTTCTACTCAGCAAGTGTCATTAACAACCCAGCAAAACACATCTGTGTCTTAAAAACATCCGTTTAATAAAACAAACCCGACGCTGAGTACTGCCTCCCACCTCCCACGCCTTGCTTAATGGAGAGACTGTTAAATAGAGTGAAAACAGCACTCATTTTATTGAGCCTACAGGGCTGTTTCCAAAATTTCTTTGACACTAGATGTAGAAACACCCAAAGACCTGCAGCAGATATCAAGGCTGGCCCTTCACATCAGCTGCGCAGATGCTGAGGGACCACAAAGGTTGCAGGTTCCAAGTTAAGCAGCTTCCCAGCCCATGCCAGGTTTGGATTGTTGAAAAACCCACCCCACAGGAAGAATAAAAGCTATTTGGATTCACAACTGTGCAACTTCAGTCACTCATGAAGGAGATTTTAAAATTATGAGCCAGTGGTTTCACTGTCATTCTTCTCGTGGTGTGTCACAGCATCTCCGTAAGCCCAGTGCCCAGGGCCACTCAGCAACCCCCTCGGCAGCATCTGAGCTCCTAGCCTCTGGGTCTGGTGTTCCCCCCACCCTCCCCAGGATCCCACCTAGGTGCTGGGTCCCCACGCAGGCACCCACAAAGGACTCACGCTCGGGAATGTGCAGCACCCTCAGGAACACATACCCACCAGTGCAGGATCGCCGTCCTTCATCCCTTGTCTTTTTCCTCTGGATCTAGAATAATGCCATTTATCCTGAAAACAAGTGGGAACTGGCTTGAGCTGCACAAGACTGAAGGTCAGTTCTCAGCTCTCTCCCAAATTCCTTTCCATGGCCAAATTTCCACCTGCAAAGTAGGATAATCCCATTCCCAACCCTGCTAGTTTTCTCTTATGAACTCTGTGGGGCACTGCACTCAGCAAGGAAGTGGCATGACATGGACCTGCCCATAATAAGGCCCTATAAAAGCAATGTAATGCTGGTACAGAGAATAATGAATAGCCTGTGAAGAAATAAAACTGAGAGGGAACTTTGGGTTCACCACATTATCTATCCAGAAAAACATGCAGAGCTTGTGCTCTTTTCTGCCTGTTTATTCCTTGTCTCTTAATAAAAGCCCAGAAAAAAACCCTAGCTTTTGAGAGCAGAAGGCTTTATCAGCAGATCAGAAGCCCCAGAGAAGCCGGGCCTGCTGCTGCCCTTGGAAAATTCAAGGTCTGAGACATCTCTCTGCTATTGCTACCCACCCCCAAGTCACGCCTGGGGCTGCGGCAGGTTGCTCAGGGTTCCTTCTGGTCCTCCTCCACTTGTACTTCAGGGTGTCTTCTCACCCCAGGGCTCTGCCCAGCCCAGCTCCAGGGACCCTGGGCTGATCTTCCAAGGACAGAGATGTCTCAAGGTTCCACCCGGACCCCTCAGTGTGGGGACAGGACATGACAGACCAACCCCTGAGATGAAGGCAGAGCTGCTGTGCCTCCCAGACAGGGGTCTTGCTGTTGGCTCTCTCCTGAGGAGCAAATAACTCTTTACTATTTCACATTCCCACATTTATATGAAATTTAAGGAAATGTTACTGTTCTGGCCTGGCTGATGAGGCCAGGGAATTGCTCATTTTCTTATCTCAAAGCTCCCCTCTACTCCAGCGAGGCTCCTTTAGCCCACGGCAGCTATTAGCAAAAGTATGTGCTATTGTGGCCACAAGCACTGCCTGTGGCACCTGCTTGGTTGCATATCGCTGGGTTGGGCCTGGGGGAATGACAAATAACAAGTCACTGTAATGGTAACAGGCTTGTTGCAAGGGCAAAGTCCTAAATTTTGGCACATAATTTGCGATCCAGCTCATCCTTTTGTCATTCTGGCTCTGGCTTGGGACCTGCAGAGATGAGAAGCTGCACGTTCCCACTGTAACACATTGGAAATCTTGCTGTGTCTCTCATTTAAGCCTTCAGCATCACATAGCTGCAGTGAGCCAAATCTCTACAGGTCCATTTTACAGGTGAAGAAAACTGAGGCACAGAAGTGGCAAATCATCTTGGCAGTATTTACTTAAACCCAGACACAGCTCAGCTCTCTCTCCCAGTGACTCGTGAGCAGCTGGCTGTACAACAGGTCACAAAAAATAGGTCTTGAGATTTCAGAATTTACGCTGGTATCCTCCAAAAATTGGCATTTTTTTCCCACCAAAAAATATGTCAGTTTTTAGCCAAAATTAGCATTTGCTCAAAGCACATTCCTGAGCTAAAATGTGTTCCTGGGTGATATGGCTCAGAGCACAAATGCCGGTTCCTCTTCAAAAAACGTTGTGGGGCTCTGTGTTTTTCTGGAGGTTATTTTTCTTTCTCCTTCACTTCCTTCCTTCCTTCCTCCCTCCTTCCTTTCCTCCTTCATCCTCTCCATCTCCTCCCCCTCTCCTGGTAAAGCCATAAAAATAAATAAAATAGATGAGAACAAGCCTGAACATCCCCTAAAGAAGAGATTGTATTTTTTTCCTAGAGAAAAAAAGTAATAGTTGCATTTCAATGGCTGCTCTAAAAAGAAAATGAAAAAAAGAAAGCCACAGGCCCAATTTTTAATTTATTGGGTTTTTTGTCATTTGCCATCACAGACAAATATTCCCCACCTGCCCCAGAATTCTCTCATTTCCCATGGACACTGGCTTTCAAATCTAGCCTGGGATGGATGCTGCCAGGGGAGAGCCAGGAGTTACAGCTGCTATAGAAAGGGCATTTTCTTGGCCCAGTATGCCAGTGTGGATAAACAGAAGAAGAAAAAGGCTTTTTGTCCATTGCAGATCTGTGTTTCACCTCCCCTCTTTAAGAATGCCTTTAAACGGCAATATATTTTCTTATTCATGTGCTGATGAAAACCTGGTATCAATAGTGTGGCAATGGGGCATGGCCTCATGCTGTCCACATCCTCCCCCGCCAGCCTGGGGTTCAGCTGGGCCGTTTGCTCCCCTCCTGAACACACATAGGGCCAAGAAAAAACCCCACATCTCAGCATTTTATTAGGCATTTTATTAGACCATTCATGAGTCCCCCAGGGCTGATGATAACTGCAAGACTTGAATAAGCAGCAGGGAGGCAGGGGTGGCATGGTGGTGGCTGTGATCATTCCTGGACTCTCATTTGGGAAGGATGTGGATTTTCTCCTTCTTGGGAATGCTGGCGGGATCAGCCAGGATTGCTCCTGGCAGTACACTTGCTGGGAGCTGGTACCCTGCAGCCATCTGAGATGAGGCTCAGACATGGCACCAGCACAGGGGACCAGGTATGCCCTTCATTTTCCCTCAAGATCTGCTCAGTAGCATTACCATGGCCCATGTGTATTATATGGGACCCTCTGGATGATGTTTCTTACACCAGTTGATTTTTGGCATGGATTTCTGGGCAGCGTTCATGCCAGCCACTGTCTCTGCTGGGGCCTGATGATGCTGCTCCATACAAGGGCACCAATGGGCTTTCTCTATCCAGCTGCCTGTTTGCACACAGCTGCCAGGATTTGTCCTCTCTGAGCTCCCTGTTCCTCTGTCTCTGGTGTCAATAGCTGCCAGGGGTCTGACAGCATGTTCACATCAGCCTCAGGCCCCACAGCCTTGGAAAATTAGGCTGAGAAACACCTACCTGATCTGTCTCATTTTGCCCTGGACTTGGAGGAATCAAACTAAAAATTCCTGAAGCAAAGAGAAAAATCCATCTGCCTCTGGTCTGCCTTATTGCTGGGGGATGAGCCTGCATCCGTGATCCCCCCTCAGCTTTCCCATCTGCTCAGGGGGCATATTGCACCCCTAATCATCCCTGAGCACAGGGGAAGGTTCCACTGCATTGCTGGAGTGGCAGATAGCCAGAATCCCAATACATGATGCTCAGAAAGGGAGAAGGGAGCTGACTTCGCTCTGGATATTCCCTCCTGCCCAGCGGTATCGAATGGAATGAATAATTTACTATCCGATCATCTCTAATCTTCGTCCCATAAAATCAGCAGCAAGCTGGGAGGGTTTCTGAAGCCTCCAGCTGCATTTGCTGATAAGACATGAGGCAGGAAAGATTGGAAGCCCATAAAAATGATAATCTCAGGCTTCAGTGTAACTTGGTGGAGGGTTTTCTCCTGTCCTTTCGTTAAGGATGGATTTCATGATCTTCCTTAAATAACAACAAGCCTTCTCATGAGGAATCTCCCACCTGAAAAACTGATTGCATCGTCATTAGGAAATAGGAGGCCAAGAAGCCAGAAAAAAATAGCTGGAGCACAGGTTAGTGCAAGGGCCAAGGCCCTGCAGAGCAAATGACACCTAGTTTTATGGGATGCGAGGAAAGGAGGGGATTGGAAGTAATTTCTGAACACAGAGCAAAGCTTTGGGCATTGGGAGTCTGCCTGGGAGAGTTGGCACCAGCACCATGCCAAGCTGCTGGCCACAAGCCTGACCATGAGCCCGGCTGTGGAGCAATGCCCCATCCTCCTTGTCCTGTACCTCCTCGGCATGAAGAGAAACATCACATGTCATTTTGGTCTGACTTGGTACAGTATCCTCCTCTCCAGCCCCAAATTTGTTGAGTTTGACTGTTGCCTGGGAGAAGATGTTAAAGGAAAAAACCCAACTCATCAACCATTTCCATGTGAATCTCAACCAAGATGGCCAAGAGGAGGAGAAGGAAAGAGTTGGCTGGCTTGGTGGGTGTGGATTGTTTCAGGAAATAATTATCCCAGATTCTAGAATAGGAGAAAATTAAAAGTGTAAACTATAATCAGATGTTAAGTTGCTTTTCTTCTGCTAATTGAAATAATGTTTTCTCTGCTACCCACCACTCTACCCCTTTCAGATGCTAATCCCTATCAAACACGGACTTACAATTACAAATTCATAGGCATCTTTCCCAGGAGCAGAAATTGCTTTGCCCTGTAACCTCTAAGATGAGGTCTTAATAGGAATTCACGAGTAGTCGCTGGTAAAGCTTCATTAGCTGGAGAGAATAGACAAGGGCAAGTTGCAGTGCTCCCTAACCACTCTAGGGAAAAATTAATTTAAATTACTTTGTAAAGTAACAAGGCCAGATAATGTGTTTCCTTCTCGGATTATTGTTTTCCAACACCCTAATGTGCTCGTAGATTAGGTTGCTTTGCCTGTCTTGATGGTGGTCCATGCAAAATTGTGGTTTATGGAGAGCAGCAGCCTTTGGAAGGAGAAACTCCAACCCCTTGGGCCACAGATGGATGGAGATGAGGTGAGGATCTGGCTGTTTCTCACGAGGCTGGGTTGTTTGGAGGCTGTTGGGGAGGCAGGTTTGCAGCCGCCTCTGGTATCACTTTAACACAGCCTAGAAGGAAAATCCAGGCTATTGAAGGCGACACTTGAGCATTTCCCTGGTTGAAAACTGGTCCAAGCCAGTGGAAGGACTCCTGCTGATCTGGACAGCTCTGGGTTTGCTGCCTGGAGGCCAGATCCTGAGCAGTGTTGAGCCCCCTGCTCCCAAGGGCTGGACCGGCATGAGAAACCTCCCGCAGAAGCCACCATCCCTCAGCAAATGTACCTGTGTGGGTCTGATTCCCAACCAGCTAAAAACTAAAATGCACTAAAATATGCTAAACCTCAAGCCTGCACACCCAGGATATGGGGCTGCGATTTCACACATACCCCTTCAGAGCTTGCCAAGCCTCTCCAAGAGGAGCCATAATTCTCTTCCCTTGGCACCAGGCTGGGTGCTCTTCATGCTGGGCTTGAAATTTGCTGTGGTTTTATGGAGCTTTGCAGTGAGCCAAGCAAGGGGCCACGGGAAGATGCAGCGATAAGGGCTTGGCAGAGGGGCTGCGACTCTTCCCAGTGCCCTGGGCTCGCTGCCGGGCTTTGGTGGGTGCTGCCAGCACCTGGTGTTATTAACCTGCAAGTTGTCATGCAGAATGGGCCTGTCTGACTAAATCCTCGGGGGACACGAACATCATTCAACAGAAAGACAAAGAGTTCAAAGGGCCTTTCGGCAACAAACAGCACTGATCATCTCAGCTGATTAAATAGGTTCCCAAACAGATCTGGGAGTCCTAGGAGACCAAACTGAAGCTGGTAAGATTTATGGGGAGCTACCTGAATTGGAGAGGGAATATATCGATTTTATTCCTGGCTCCTGAAGGGAGTTGGTGGTTTTTTTCAGAGCAAAGATAGGGCTGGAGAGAGATGCATTGAGACAGAGGGGTAGATCAGTAGGTAGAGGGATGGATGGACAGACTCCCAACCCATCTAATCATTTTCTTGTCCCCATTTACTTGGGGAAGATAAAAACCCCATTGCACCCAGACCTAATTTCTGCCATCCTCCCGTTCAAAACTGCAACACTTCAAAATAGGATTATAATCCCCAAGGATGAGGTTTCATCCCCATCAGTGACCCATTTCTCTTTGAGCCTTGACAAATTCTACACCACCTTTGCTGGTGACAAGCTCTGTGTTTTGGCAGCTCTGAGTGCAATTAAGTGCACCCTTGAGACCTGCTTGGCTTTGCTGTCTTGCAATAGGCAGGACCCAGCCTCCTGGAGAGCAGAAGAGCATTAGGGAAGGCCATGTCCCATGAAGACACCCCTGCATGACTCTCTGGGTCCCCAATGGGTAGAAAAGAGTCTGATTTCAGTAAAACTCCCTGGTTCAGCACCATATGAGAAAGGTACTTTCCTTCCTCCGTCCTCCACAGCCTTACTGGGTGAAAGGGGGGACCCTGGGCAGAGTGAGCAGCACCCCCAGTAGAGCAGATCAGCCTGAGTGTCCTTGAACCATGCGGTTCAACCTGTCACAGGCCTGCCAGACAGGCACCAGACCTATTTATTTTCACGCTCATCAGCAGAAGCAGCACGTTTTCAGGTGGCATCTCTCTCCTCTTCCTTCTCAGCACCAGAGATTTTGCCTGGCATCTGAAGGGAAAAAAATAATGGGGCCATCAGCAGCGAGTGAAACACATCTAATAACCTCCACTTCTTTTCAACGAGCTCCAGTTGTTGCTTTACAAGTGTACTCCAACCCCAGCAAGTGCCAGACAAAAGCTCCCCTCTCCTCCTCAGTGCCTGTTAAACAGCCTTATTATTTCAGCGAGCTGCATCTGCCGGGTGGCAGCAGCAATTACCATAACACAGGGGCAGGATTTGGCCTGGATGCTTCACCCTCGATTCTGCAACAGGCTATAGCATTGGGCTAGTTGAAAAATAAAATGAAAAATAAAGGGGGAAAAAAAAGATCGAATATATGAAGTCACTTTTCTGGCTGCCACCCAAGCAAACAGATGCAGGTAGCACAGGAGATGGGAAAAAAATCCCGTCATCTTCTGCTCTGAGCAACAGCTTCAGTTGCTGGGGAAGGGAGTGGGAGGGACATGGAAAGGCCAGAGGGCTTTCATGTGTGTCCAAAGGGTGAAAGAAACATTTCTCAGGGTACACTTAACTTGGGGAGCTTTTTGGGAGCTTTAACCCATTGCTTGGAGGCTGCCAGGCCTGGCAGGATGCTGCCACAGCTGAGCTGAGTACCATGAGATTGGGACAGGGAGCCAGGGCTCCCCAGGGAGGGTTGGGATGGATAGGAAAGGGCTTGAACAACGCTGAGCTGTGCCGTTGTGCTGTGACAGCTGAGAACAGGTTGCCCTCGAATCCAGCCCTGAATGGGTTTTGAGGACAAAAGGTGAAGACCCCTGAGAGATGCCTTTGCCTGGGACTGAGGGGGAGAGATTGTTTCCAGGACTGGGTGGGCTATTAATTAAAACACAATAAATAACAAGGCATTGGCACAGCCACCAGTGCTCCCACTGTGAAGTGCGAGCCTTCACAGGGTTGCCTTGCCCCTGATGAAATCCTGGAGGACTCGGCAGCCTGTGCTCCCTAACAGGGAGCCGGTGACCACAGGCACAGAGCCCGTCACCCCCGTGTCCCAGGGAGCAGGGACCTGTGGGGCAGCACCGAGACCTCCAGGGCCTGGCTGAGATCTGGGGAACACCAGCTGTCCCAAACTTTCTCTACCCCAAAATACCAAACTCTGCAGGAAAATAGACGCAGTGTTTCAATATAGGGGGTTTGAACTGTCAGTCTATGGTAACCCCGTGAAGATCTGGAGAGCTGATCAGTATGGGTGGAATGATGGGGGGAGAAGGAGAGTGAAAAAGGGAGAAGGGGAGAAGATGAGAGGAGAAAAAGGGAGAAGGGGGATGGGAGGAGAGGAGAGGAGAGGAGAGGAGAGGAGAGGAGAGGAGAGGAGAGGAGAGGAGAGGAGAGGAGAGGAGAGGAGAGGAGAGGAGAGGAGAGGAGAGGAGAGGAGAGGAGAGGAGAGGAGAGGAGAGGAGAGGAGAGGAGAGGAGAGGAGAGGAGAGGAGAGGAGAGGAGAGGAGAGGAGAGGAGAGGAGAGGAGAGAAGAGAAGAGAAGAGAAGAGAAGAGAAGAGAAGAGAAGAGAAGAGAAGAGAAGAGAAGAGAAGAGAAGAGAAGAGAAGAGAAGAGAAGAGAAGAGAAGAGAAGAGAAGAGAAGAGAAGAGGAGGGAAGGAGAAGAGACATCCTTTACCATACTTTATTTGGAAAGCACCAAGAACCTATTAAAGCCCCTTAACAAGTGCAGCTCCCTCCGCCCCTCCAGCCCGGCGCTGCGCTCCCTCTGGCGGCCGTGCGCGGCGGCGGGCACAGCGGCTCCGGGCAGGCAGCGCTCGCTCTGCGCTTGGCTTTGATGCATCCGCCACAAGGGCGTCCCGAGACACGGGGATCCCGGCCGCCTGGGGAGCTCGGCCACGGGGCGCGGCCGGGACCCCCGTGTCACCCGTGGGCGACAGGCCGGCCAGGACCCCCTCAGGCCACGACCCTGCGAGGACACGGGCTGCGAGCTCCTGTCCGGAGAGCAGAGCCAAGCACGCAGAGTGGCGGGGATGGATGTCGCCATCCTTGGCGCCACGCCGCCATCCGTGGGACCGTATCACCGCTGGAGGGGACAAAACACGCCCCGGCTCACACCCGCTTCGTGCCGTCTGTCCCGAGGGCTGGGGGGTTTCCACCCAGCACCCCATGTCTGCACGCAGCGAGATAGAGAGGGGCAGCTCGGAGCGGGGACAGAGCCAGCTGGCGGGGGGTGACCCCCGGGGACCGGGCAGGCAGCCCTCCCGCCCAGTCCCGGACGAGATAGGGGCAACGGCTTCACCTCTGGCACGCTGGGCAAGCTCAGCCGTTCTTGCACCACAAAAAACACCCTGGGAAAATCATCCAGTACCTGCTTGGGGAAGTTTCATGGCACCTGATCTAGAAGAAGGGAAAAAAAAGCTCACAGTTTGCTAGAATGAGGGAGGGAGCAGCTTGGGAGTGATTTGTGCCGATGCAACCAAAAGCAAAACCACCCTGGTGTTTTACAGGGTGAGGACGACCAGCGGAGCAGTGTGCAAGGGGCAGGGGACACACACGTGAGAGCATGAGGGCTTGGGTAGGTTGAAGACACATAGAGGATGGCACGTTCACATCCACCCAAATATGCGGATTTGGGACTATGTCCTCAGAGGTGCATCCATGGATGCACCCATGCGTGTGGGACACGCAAAAATGAGTCTGTGGACGTGTTTGTGCCCCATCGCACAAGTACAAGCACACAGGCTGTGCATTTGTGAGCAAGTCAGTGTGCATGCTTGCCTGTCCTGTGCATGGGCAGGTATGTGTGGGGTGTGAGTATATTTGCAACTCCTTGCACACATGTCTATGCTGATGTGTGACAGCTACCCCACCCCCCCACCCCCCCGTGATGCCCCACACTGGACCCCCAGCCAGACTTGTTCCACAGGGGCTCTCTGGCCCAGCATCTGCAGGGCACCCACTTCACCAACTGCACACCCACCAAGCACAAACACAGCCCCGAGCTGCAGCTTCCCACCCACAGCACCCAGAGTGTCACGCTGCTCCCTAGATCAGTTGCCCCCCAGGCCACCCCCGAAGACCTCCAGCTCCCATTTCAACATCATTCCCAGGGACAGGGCAAACCTCTCAGAGAAGCAATGCTGCATTGCTGGATGGCTGTACGACACGCGACTGGGAGAGTGTTGATGTTTTTTGTTTCAGTTCCGGCAGCATGTGAAGGGTTGTATGACTGGTGGGGTGGAAGTGAAGTGCTCTGGAGCTGGGACAGCTGCTGTAAAGTGTCCCCTTGCTCACCTGCCCTCCCAGGCAGCCTTGGGTGGGCAGTGGGCGAGACCATGGCTGGACGCTTCAGAAATGCAGGAGGAACTTGCCTCTGGTTTTGGCGGGCTCTGGGCAAGCCCTTGGGCAGCAGGGTACTATTCCTGCCCTGGGAGCTGTGCTGTGGGTGGTGACAGCGGTGGAAGGAGGACAGCTGTGGGACAGGGCTGGCCCTTCTCCCTTTCCAGAGGCTTGGGCACCTCCCCAGCTATACCTCCAGGATCGGCTGGTCTGGTGTTTCCTGCCACAGACACAGGGTGAACAGGGCACACAGGCAGCCACACTCTCGCAGCCACCCCAGGCTGTGGTGCTTGGCATTTTTGGAGCCACTCATTACCCCAAGCCCAGCTCAGGGTCCCGCATCAGGGAGGAACACGGCTCGATGGCACCTCACGTGGAGACCTGCTGTCTCCGCTGCTGTCAACCTGTTCATTTCACACCGTGCAACACAGGATGCTCTGCCACCGCTTTCCCGGACACCCTTGGGCAAGTCCCCAAACGTTTCCCAGCCCAGTCAGCAAGTCACCTCCTCCCCTTGTTTCCAGCATCCCTCAAGCAACACAATGCCAGCAGAAAGCTGTCTTTCATTTTGCACCGTGCACAAACCGAGGAGCAGGGTACCGCTGTGGTTTTGCCAAAAGCCCTTTGGTGCAGGACCAATTCCCACCTTGGCATGGCCGGGTTAGGCTGGTGCCATGAGGGATTTACCGGAGGGCTGGCAGGGAGCGAAGCCCGCAGTCCCACCACGTGCTGCCAGCCGGGCCTGGCCCGGCACATCAAAGCACCGGGGCAGTTTCAACTGCGCTCCAGACGCTCCCTCCCATTTCCTGCTGGATTCCCGTCTCACTCCCTGCGCCCGCATCAGCAAAACCGAGTGTAAAAATAGAGGCTGGGCTTCACCAAAACACAATAGTAAATTGTTCCCCGGAAAGGTCACCAGGGCAGCTGAGAATAGCTCCAAGAGCAGGGGAAAAGGAACGTCTACCAGAGGGACAAGTTTGAAAGTGCCTGCTGGACCCCCATAGGTTTTCTGCACCCCCATCACTAGTCTGGGTCCCCCCTCATGAGCCCCCAACGTCTCAGAGCATCCTCATCATCTCTCATCCACCCCCAGCCCCACTGAGCCACGGAGCAATCCCAGCTCCCCCAGCACCAATTTTTGGATGGACACTGAAAAAAAAAAAAAAGGGGGGGAGCAAGAAATAAGGCAAAAGAAGAGGCAGGAGGACCGGAGAGAAAGAACAGAGCTGGGAGGAGAAAGGAGATCCCGCTCGCTGCTCGTCTCCTTGCTGCGTGTGACAGTGTGGTGTCCCCTGGGCACCACTGGCCGGCTGCAGCCTTTGTGCGGCGGTGGGAATGTCAGGGATGAGCCCCGGGACGAAGAGCATAACGAGCAGTCCCAGAGAGCCATAAATTATCCCCTCCTGTTGTCACTGGCCTGTAATAGCAAAAAGGCGAAGCTTTCTTATCGTCTGCCAGGGTGGGAATGTTTGGGTCCTGTCGTTTCTGTGAGCATATTTAATTCAATAATGTGGGAATGCCCTTAATGAAGCAGGTCCTTGCTCTTGGCTGCAGTGGTGTTCCCAGGCAGGGGTGCCAGTGCAGGCCACCCTCAACATGGTTTTGCCAGAAAGGCTGTAATTAAAACCAGATAATGAGGCTTGAAAATGAAAGCTGCCCAAATTTTGGGTGATTTCAGGTTTTTATGTTTCTTGTTTCATTGTCTTGGACATATGTGTCCCTTCCACCTTCTCTTTTTTTTTTTTTTTTACATTCAATTTTATCTTGGTGCCACTTCTCTGTTCTCATTCCCCAGTGTCATCTGTGCAATGGTAAGGGGAATTTTCTGCCACTGGGAGTCTGAATGTCACTAGGTTCCTGGGACATGTTAAAAACGTGGGTGAACAAAATAACTTTAAATGCACCTGCTTCGAATTTGTGAAGAAACTGCTATTTGCCAGAAAATTTTCTGCAGTAGGAGACAGACCAGAACCCCCATCACCTTGTGATGCCACCGGTTAGAGATAAACCCCAGCCCTGTCCCAGCCAAGGACTGTGCAGTGGAGACCAGGACCTAAGGTGCTTTTCCCAACTTTCTCCTCTGTTTTGCATAAACAGAATAAAAAGCAGGTTGGGGTTGGTTTTTTTCCCCCATATATTTGAATCCATGGATCAGTGCTCATCACCACTTGCAATGCAATCACAATTGTAAAAATCATTACTGTTTGATGGGAAATTAATGAATTTTTCCATCGGAAGACAAGAATGGGAAGGGCTTTCAAAAATTACTTTAAATTTTTTTTAAAAAGGCAGATGATATCTGCTCCTTTCTGTGACATTTGCATCCTTCTAACTGAACAGCAGTAAGGTCCAGATGCTCCAGAGAGGAAGGTGCTAGAAGGAAGATGCTCCTTCCAGCTCGGTCAACATGGGGCCACCAGCCACCCAGCTGGGGACACAGCAGCTCCCAGGGTCTCCCCACCACTGGGGTCCCTCGGGAGCGATGGACGTTGGCCATTCCACCACAGTGAAAGAGGTTGACATTAGCACCCTCACAGCCCTTTCTATAGACTGTAAAGCTATATATTAAATATATTTGTGCAGGGAGTGGTTTGAAACCTTCATCTTGAGGATGTTCTTCCCTTTGCTGGTGGAAAAGGCTGCATGGCCATGAAGGACATTTAAAATGTAGAAAATAAAAAAGCAGAAGGAGAAGGTGGAAGGAGAATTGTCCTGGCAATGGAAGGAGGGAGGGAGAGGGTGGGGAGGTGGGAGGGAGAGATAAACAGTGGGTGAGCTATCAGCTCTTGCCGAGCTGGCAGCAGGACGGAGGACGGGAGTTAAGCCAGCTGTGCAGCCACGATCGCCTGACCCCAGATAAACACCCAGCAACCCCACACCGCCCCACACCCACCTCACGCCTTGTCCCAGCGCCCGGGATGGAAACAAGCCTGGCCCGACTGTGGGGACTTTCCTCAGCCTGGCTGGGGGGCCCCCCATGTCTGTAGTGTGAGGCTGTGCCTGGACAGGGCTCCCCGCACACCCAGGCTGAGACTGAGAAGGGCCCCCTCTTTCACCCAGAGGGAAACGTCACCCAGAAACTTTAAAAGCAAGCATTGGCTGCCGGGCTGCTGGCTGTGGTGGGTTAGTAACTAGGCTTTTGGGGGGATGCTTTCAAAAGCAAGGGACACTCTGAAAGACCCTGTATAAGTAGGTAATGACTGAAAATCATAGAAATTAAAGACAAGAAAACACCCACAGTGACATTTCTCTTCACCTGCTCCATGCTATGGTTATGGTGTTGGCCACCATCAACAGCATGGTGCTGTAGTTATATATATACACACACACACGTTCAGTAGACCACTTAGCCTGTAAACACTCCCTAACTAATTTACCAGCTCAATCGCTTTTTTAAAGTATTTGTGCACATGGCTCTCGTAACAACTTCTTTTTTTTAAAAAAAAAAAAAAAAAAGAAAGAGGAATTACTGTCATTGCCTATTAATTCATGACCAAACACTGCCAGGCTGTGAAGGGGAAGCAGCATTGCCCCCAGCATCTCCCTCCCTGCACGATCTCCCTCTCCAAAAGAGGGGAAAAAAAACATCAGAGCTTTTGGGGGACGTGCAAATAATGTGCTTGGGGTAACGCGGTGGCAGCTGGTAACGCTCGCCTGTGGCGGGGGGATTGCTTCACCGCCCGTCTTCCTTCCTGCTGGCCCCATGCACTCTTCCTCCCACTTGCTCTCTCTGCAAAAGCCCAGCCCAGGCTGGATGGCATGAGCCAAGCAAGAAAAAAAATACCAGATCCTTTTGGAAGGTTTTTGCTGTCTGTTTATGAGATTTGATGGCTGAGGATGGGCCATCCTGGCATCCTCACCCTGCAGTACCCAGGAATGAAATACCAAAGTAGCAATGGATCCAAGCAACAAGGTGGGAGAGAGGCAGACGGCAAGTGGAGACTGCTTTGTAAAACTTTATTTAGAAATATTCTTGATATATTCATTATATATATATATTTATATATACACACACATTACAACAAATGTGTTTTCTAAATAGCACATCCACAGTGGGTTGAGACTCAGGGTACCAGGTCTGGTTACTTCGTTTCTGCAGAAAAAATGCAGAAATCCAAGGGGAGGGTGGCAGAGAAAATGAGGGGGCTGAAAAAAACCCAAAAATCGTAAGGTGGGAATTCATTCACACAGTACGACATTGCCCCAAAGTGCTGTTTCCAACAGAAACAGGGGCGATGATCCACACAGCAAGAGGTGAAGCAGGCAGGAGGAGAGGTGGGCAGAGGAAATGTACCATTCAAATCACAATTAAAGTACAACTGTACATACCCCAGGAGACCTATGGCGCGCTCTGCTAAGGGCTACGAGCAGGCACACGTGTGCATGGGGGTGTTGGGGGGTGCCACCAAGGTTGTACCATTTTCCCAACCGTTCAGCTACCAAAAAGATTCAAAAAAACCCAAATAACTTGTGGGGAATGAGGAATTTCTGAGTGTTGGTGATTTTTTCTTTCAATACTTTAAACAAAAGGGTGTAAAACACCCACCCACCCAATGTCAGGGTTATTTCAAATGTTGAAAACCAAGAACAGCTTTACCTGCATGACAGTATCCCCATTCCTTCCTGGAGGACCCCACCTGCCAGCCCCCACCACCCACCTCTCCTACCCCCGGCTCCAAGAGCAGCCCAAACCTGTTCCTCAGCATCACTCCATCACCCGCTAGCACCTCTCCCCTGGCCCAGTCGTGTGGGTAATCCCCCTTAGTAAAAACCCCCATGCACAGGTGATCCAGGCCCAGGAAGGAGTTTTGCTCCTTTTCGCCAATTTAAGATGGGGCAGGTTGGTGGTTCCAGAGGATTTTGGCTCTATGCTGGAAACCTTTGCTTGGGCCAGGACCCCTTCCCAGGCAACTAATTCCACCTAACGTGCCAACCCATGCACCAGCCTCCCAACCTATTATTTACAAAGAGTCAGTAAAACCAAGCAGGGACAGAAATGATGGGGCTCTGAATTAAGCCTGGAGGGGTTTGCAGACACCTACCCAAATCCTCTGTGCTTTCTTGTACCTCAAGCACCCTTTAAAGAAATGAGTGTGGTTGAAAGTGTCCCCATCAAAGGACTTTTTCCCTTTCAAATGATGCATGTGGGTGGTTTGTTTTGGTTTTTTTTTTTCTGACTGTAGCATGGTAGATATTTCTGTGCCTTAGCATCTTTGCAGAGGGTGAGGATGGGCTTGGGGCAATCACTCCGTCAGGCATCAGGTGGTGGATGAGAGATGGGCCTGATGGAACGGTGATGGCATGATGTGGTCCTCAGCTCCCAGCCGCCAGAGCAGCAGCCTCCTGCTCCCCAGTCCTGTTTCCCAAACACCCTCCCAGGGATGGCAGCAGGGATCAGAGGATCAGCTCAGTCACAAATATCAATTTTGCAGCAATCCGAGCACTCGGGAATGGAGGCTAATCCTACTGCTGCTTTTAGGGCTTCCCCCCAAGATTCAAAGAGGGTGTGGGCTCCTACCAGCCTCAGGCAGGCAAGGATCCTCCTAATGCTGGAATAAATCCAGCACTGCAGTCCAGCCTGAGGGCATTGGCACAGCTGAACCACCATCATTTTCAATGCAATAAAACCAAAAAATTCAAAGCATACCATTAAAACCCTTTTATACCCTATGTACACGCGCACTGTTGATGCATCATCAACTCCCTTTGCCTTTCTGAATTTAAAAATCCCCCAGTCCAAACGGATGCTTCACTAGCAATTTTTTTTTTTTTTCCCTTACCAATTTTGAAATTCATCTTCCTCGAGAGAAGCTCTGGCCCTACAAAAACTGCTGGGAAAACTCTAAGAGAGCTCAAAAGTCTCGGAGCTCACCTCCTGAGTGATTACAGCAGAAGAATCAGGGACTGGGAGGGTGACAGAAAACACCTATGTACCTTTTCATTCAGTGGATACTGCATGACAGCATTAAACAGAAGTAATCCCACGTCATAAATACAACAACCCCAAACAATCCAAAGTTAGGTATAGGAGAAAGGAAGAAAGGAAGAAAAAAAAAAAAAAAGGAGAGAAAAAGAAATAGTCTTAATCCTTTTAATAGTTCTTTTGCTGAGGGTATTTTTTCACCTCTTTAAAAAGATACAGTCAAAAGATCTCGGACAACAGGAACACGTGGCCCCAGCTCCTGCTCAGACTGGTTGTATATGTCACAGCCCAGAGAAATGCTGCAGCGCTGGCAGGTTTCAGCAGTCTCCAGCACCACGTGGAGCTGGAAAGCGTCGGTGGCCTCCGCCAGCAGTGAAAGAGGAGTTTCATGTCTCAACCAGGCGACTGTTTAAAAAGCGATCATCATCAAATGGTCTGAAAACCCTCTAAATGCTGGAGAGGTGCTGGCCACATCTCCTTCCCCTCCACAGAGTCACATCACGAGCAGTATGTACAATGAAGATGACTTCAATGCTTTTCTTCTTTGTACGATCACGTACCTAAATACCGAGCGTCCATCTGGTTTGGTCTTGTCCTCAGCCAACGCTCCAGCCGCTCTGTCCCGGGCTGGGGAGGACGGGGAGCCCGAGCCCCCAGGGAAAGACAGTCACAAATCCCACAGGCACAAGTTCCAGCATCCGCACGCTCGGGTCTCGCCTTCCCCTTGGTGCTTCGGGAGCGATGCGGAAGGTCATCACCGCTGCGCGCTGCCTTCTACAGGGAGAATGGCATGGTGCAGGCTCCGCGTGTGCTTCGAATCTAGTGTTTCGTGCTCTTCCGTGAAACTGTCCGGGCTCGCTGCTCCGTCTAAAGAACTTCCACAACTAGAGTTAGGAGACAGCATGTCCTGCAGGAGGTCTTCCTGGACTATCCCAGAGTCTTTGTTCACTTTGCCCCTTTGGTTTCCTTCTTCCTCCTGGTCATTGAGCAGCTTGGCTAGGAAGTTGATGTATTTCATAGCCAGGCGCAAAATCTCATTCTTGCTCAGTTTTTTGTCGGGTGGGTGGGTGGGGATGAGCTTGCGAAGCTCTGCAAAGGCTCCGTTAACATTCTGTTGTCTCCACCTCTCCCGACTATTGGTAAAAATGCGACGAACCACTTTCGTGTGAGGACCTGCAATTGCAACCACACAGAATTAGGAGCAGGGCACAACAAGCCATTTATTACTTTGCTGAATAGGTCATGGTTTCCCAGATTAACCAACTTATTTTAGTGACATCATCAAGGCCATGAAACAGGAGTTTCCAGCTAACTGGAAGCTAACCTGATGAGCTGAGGTAGCCATAACTTCTGTTCGATCCTGTGGAAGGGAAAAATGGAGTTGCAACCTTTTAGATGTCTCTTGAGGCACCTAAATTTACCTCTCCAAGGAGGAAGTCTTAGGCCTTGACACATGCGCAGATGGCTGCTGTATTTTTAGAGTATTTCAGTTCATCAACAAGGCTATCTCAGCATCAAAGGTCCTATTCAGAGTTTATCTCACTATATGGTTTTATTTTCTATCCCAAAACTGTCTTAAGGACATACCATTGGGACAGGAAGAAATTAGCTTGAGCCAAGGCTTTGACAACAATAAGATCCAGAGATCTTCCCTGATGTAGGCAGGATCCAGAGTTGATAGAGACCATAGGATTGCCTCCAGCCCTCTGGGTGGTTTGTATGCAACAGGGTGGTAGGATTCAGCCCGTAGCAATGAGCACAAGTAGCAATGCGACCCACAGAGTGAAAGCAGTGTCCTTGCCAGAATCATGGTGGTGATCATGGGTAGAGGATGAAGCAGTTTCACAGCTGACCTGATGGATCCACCTGCTCTCTCTGAACATCATGGCAAAGGCTCCCTATCTAATAATAATTGCAGAAGGGACTCTAAATTGCTAGAGGTGTCCATCTGGCATGTGAAATCCAGCTAAATCCCTGTAATTTTACAGCTGTTCTCCTGAAGGGGGATGTTACAGGGGATGGATGCACAAAACACAGCCATTCTCTTTGCAGATCATCAGGATAACACCTGTTGGCACGAACAAGACATTGTCTCTGTGTCAGGAGAGACCCAGAAGTACTGTGCTGCAGGAGTAGCAAAGCTGGAAATCAGGACTGCAGGTCCATGGAAACCAGTTCATGTCAGGAGACATTACTATTAAGATGCTTTGATTATTGCACCCTTCCCATCTGCACCTCCAGGAGACACCAGCAGTGGAAGGACACACCAATGTAATGAAAGTCTTTGAGAAT
Source organism: Athene noctua (assembly GCF_965140245.1). Lineage (NCBI taxonomy): Eukaryota > Metazoa > Chordata > Aves > Strigiformes > Strigidae > Athene > Athene noctua. Next base: position 10,207,315 of record NC_134041.1, on the reverse strand, counting down.
GACCATGACAGAAGACCCCATAGGATGGGAAGCACCACATAGAGTGAGAATCATCACAAAGTATGATGTAAAGACTTGCAGATACCACATCAGTGAGTCGTACCCAAAGGACAGGCTGCAGATATCCGCACCATCTCTCCCCTGTAGCACCCACTCTGAGACACTTGCCTAACTAGTCCCTCCTAGTGGCAACAAGTCCCTGGCCACAGTGAGCAGTTTAAGCCAGCAGCTCTGCCGTCACCAACCAAAACCAGCATCCTGAGGGGCATTTAAACATCATTATTCTGATATAGGAAAACTCATGGCTGCTTTGACTATGGCAGATCAGCCAAAAAGATGTGATTTTGGAGGCATCCTAGTCAGGCTGCAGCTTGACAGATCCCATGGCATCACACGAGAAGAGGAATCCTATGTTCCAGCTGACTGAACACCATCACCCTTTCCTCCCTTCAGCGGAAACTGAGCCCCTTCAGTCCAGCACATCCCACGAAATACCCCCACCACAGGGTTTGCATGGAGACACACTCCCAAGCAGCTAGATTAAAGCTACCACCTTCCCCAGCATGTGAGCAGCCCTACAACTCATTTGTCCTCACAGCATGCTCAGGAGCAGAGAGTGCCCCAAAATCGCAGAGCCCCTGGGGTAGGCTGAAGGATGTCGGAATGAAAAACTCCTCTCTGACCTCTAAGATACTGGTCTGATGCTTTAATAAAGGTAATTTTCCACTCCCAAACAACACTTAAGTGTCTTTCATATGAACTAATGTGCAAGAACTCAAGGAAAGAGGTTTCTTGTGCCTGATGTGCACAGCCCACTGTGCCACGGGGTTGTGGAGAAGGTGATGGGGACCAAGGGGACCTCAACAACACCAGGCTGCCTGGCACTGCTAATAAAGCAGTGGAGAATGTGCTACAACCTACTGCAATAATACAGCAGTTTCAATATTTAATGCTCTTTCCAGACAAAACAAAGCAACAAGCCTTGAATCCCAGAAGAGATGCAGCTTAAAACCTTTTTACTCCCATAGGAGGGAAAAAAAAAAAAAAAAAAAAAAAAAAGCTTTAGATACTCTTTTTTTTAAAAAAAAAAAAAAAGAAAAAATCTCAAGAGACTTCCAGACTTCAATCATACATCTCTGTTCACTGAAAGTTGCCAACTAAAAGGTATCCATAAATAGGTCAGAAATCCAAAAAAAGATGTGCTTGTTTTCATCCAGGGGCACCCAAACCAAGCTCCAGTGTATAACACAAATTCTGACACAGCTCAGATTTTTGATTTCTGCATCAACTGAATTAAACATATCTTTTAGAAAGAGATCGGGCTTTGTCCAGGACATGTCAAGCAATGGAGAAATTTAAAATGCCCCATAGACGTGTTATAACAGAGATGTGTTTCTCATAAAGAAGCTTGCCTCAATTCCAGCAGTTGGCTGAGAATTTTTGCCTGGATTTTGTCCCAATTGATTGACAGATTTTTTTTTTAATTGTGTTTAGAGATCTGAAGAAAACTAATAAGAAGACGAACTTCCAAAGTTCCAAAATATCCTTGAAGATACTTGTTTTTACATTTTTAATCTCCATTTTTATCTAAAGAAATTCAATGCAGCAAACTTTCCCAAAAATGGATAAAGAAATAGTTGCAAAAAACCCACCACTTGTTTCCTTACAGAGGAAACCAAACACCAAGAACCCAGCGAGACTCTCCTGCCCTTCTGCACCTCCCGAGGGCTGAGGACCCGCAGGAGCGATGCTCCGGGGTGTCACGGATGTCACCCGGCAGGTGACCTTCAGAGCGAGGAGCAAAGCCCAGCATGATGCCCGGCATGGAGTGCATATCCCTACAAATTGCTCCTGTTTGGACAGCATCATCTGGTACCTGCTTTTTCTAAGCCCAGTCTTGGAAATTCACATGAGCCAGAACCTGCAGGATTGGGCCCAATCTAGACACCTGCGTCAAAGCGCATATCGAAAAACTTGGTTACAACCAAGTATCTCTGTAATCCTTAATATCTAATTTAATAGCAAGGCAAAAGCTTTAGTCAGACACAGTGATTTGACGGACTTTTCACCGTAACCGCTAAGCCTCTGAATCGAAACCCAGACAAAAAGCCCTTCTTGTGGCGGGGGCTGAGACGAGTCCTGCCCCACGGGGCTGCGGGCTGAAAGGACCAGGCAGACGGAGGAGGGCAGAGAGTGGGGGGAGAGGGACTGATGAACGCAGATAATGCCCTGAGCCCTTCATTTCGGGCTGTGTTATTTGAGAGTGGTGTGGATTATGATTTGATCTGATTTTAGATTAGCCGGGTAGCAAGGAAGGAACAGCTAGCTAGAAAGAAGGAAAATTAATTGGCGATTGAAATAAACAGCGTTTACAATTGCTGAAAAGAAAACACGTTTCAACGGACGGCGTTTGTATGGGCTGTTAACTCTGCAGATAAACCTGTCAGCCGTCCGCCTGCAAATTGTTCTTGCAACCCCCCCTTTGCCTGGGCAGCGCTGCCGCCTGCCCGCAGCCTCCCGCAGCCCACGCCGGCTGCCTGCGAGCGGGCAGCGGGACCCTGCCCTGCCTGCTCCCTGCCTGCTCCCTGCCTTCCTTTCTTTGAAATTACCCTGCCAGGCCGCCGGGGAGCCCCGCACCCGGGATCTCTGCTCGGACAGCAGACGGCCACCCTCCCCGATTGCTCGCCGGGTACCCCGGGATGCTTTCCCCGGCGGACTGCAGCGGGGTGTGGATATAGGCTGAATCGAGCTGGCAAGAGGGACCAGCCACAACCCCGCCGTGACCCTGCACAGGTTTAGCTCTCCGCTTCCAGGCAGTTCAAAGGCGGGTGGGATCTTTCTGCCCAAGGCTGTGGTCTGCGTTCGGCACGTCTGCAAGCGCAGGGTGTCACTGCAGCGGCCCTGATCCAGCCTCTGCACCTCAACAAAGACTGAAATTTAGTGGCTTCCTTCGGCTTTAATCTCTAAGCAATTTGCAGAACGGGGATGTAATTAACCATACGCTGAACTGCTGTGCTGCGTGAAAGCAAATCCACGGAGCAACGCTGGCCGTTAGTCGGGGCAGATCTGGGCTCTGCTGTACAGAGCCTTACCCGGGGGAGCGACCCTGCCACCACGGGCATCCTGTTCGCCTTTGGCGATTTTTAATCCCAGCGTGTGGCACCGTGCAGCAATTTGCCCCCGTCAGCAGCCGGGGAACCCCCCAAGAGCCAGCGCAGGGGCGAAACGCTCTCACCGTCGGTGATCTCCATCTCGTAGGGAGAGGGTCTCCTCTTCACCCGGTTGCTGCCGTACATGGAGAAGGAGTCCGGTTCGCCGAAAAACCCGCTGCAAACGAAAGGCAGAGAGGCCGTGAGGACACTCCGGCATCCTCCCGGCCCCCACGGGGCGGAGGGGAGGAGGGCCCGGGGCCGGCGGGAAGCCGGGGGCTGCGTGACCTGGAGGGAGCTCACGACTCACGAAGCCGGACCCGGAGTCGTGCGGCCACTCGACACGCGGCCGCCCCGGGACACGCACTGAGGGACTCCAGCCCTGCCTGGGCAGAGGGGCCGGGAACAAACCACCCCCCTCCCCGCGGGCACGGACGCCCACCCTGGCCGGGTCCGCGCCGCAGCCCCCCCGGGGAGGAGATGGCAGCGGGGCGCGGGGGCTCCGCTCCGCTCCTGCGGGAGCGTTTTCTGTCCCTTGCGCTTATTTGCGGGACTCATCAGAAGACAGAGAGAGTCCGAGGGTCTAAACTGTCTCTCGGCAAGTACCGCCCTTCACTGACGGACCCCTTTGCTCTGCCCGGGGCAATTTTTTTTTTTTTTTGGTCCCCTAGGAAAAACAGTTTTTCATTTCGGGTTATTTCTTGTTTTCCCCCTTTCTTCCTTTGCAAAGTTGCATGCAAACCCGCGATGACTAAGCGCCGAGCCCCGCGCAGCGGAAGGGATGCTGCTGTTGCTGCCCCCCTCCCTCCCTCCCTCCCTGCCCGGCACCGAGCCCCGCAGCCCAGCGGGGCACCCCTCGGGGAGCCGCTCCGAGGGACCCCCGCCGGCGGCGGGGTGGAGGGGGGACAGACACGGACCTGTTGATGGTGGCCAGCGGCTGGCCCAGGTTGTAGAGCATGGCCCTGCCGGGGGGCTGCAGCGGGATCGCGGGGGGGCTCAGCTGCACCATGCGGGCCTCGCAGGCGGCCTCGGCGGCGCGGCACGGCTCGGCGCCCGGCGCTCTCTGCATCGCCTCCCCCGCCGCCTCCCGGCTTTTTATGTCCAGGGAGCCCCCCCGGCGCACCAGCTCGATGACGGGCACGGGGGCGGCGGGGGGCCCGGGGGAGGGCCGTCCCGCCTCCTTGGCCGCCCCGTTGAGCAGCAGCTGGGGGTCCGCCGGCGCCTCCATGCCCCCGCGGCTGCTCTCCGGCTCGCTCGTGGTCTCCGCTTCCGAGTCGTGCCGCCGGGGGGGGCGGGCATCGCGGGGGTCACTGGGGGGCGGCGGGGCGGGCGGCCTGTCCATCGTCCTGCGGAGAGAAGCAGCGGTGAGGGGCGGCCCCGGGGGGGGGGGTGTGTGTGTACCCCGCCCCGCGCACCGCCCCTACGGGAGGGGGGGCTTCGGGGCTCGGGGTGACAAATGGGGGGGAACGGAGGGGGGGCGAGGGGGAGGCACTAATCGCCCCAAATCAGTTTGTCGGCGGGACGGGGCCCGTCGCCGCTGCGAGGGGGGCGGGGGGGGCCGCGGGCCACGCCGCCGAGCCCTGCCGTGACGTCACGGAGCGCTCCGGCCCTGCCGTGACGTCACGGAGCCCCCCGGAACGGTGCGGCGCCGTGACGTCGCGCAGAGCCCCGGCCCCGCACGACGCAGGGGACGGTCGGGCCGGACACCCCCCCCCTCCACTCCGCAGCCGCGCAGCGGGGCCCGAGCGGCGCCCGGCGCACCGCGGGGATTTACGCCCTACAGGCGGAGGGCTGACACCATCGGGGCGGCGGCTGCAGCGAGAGGGGCTGGGCAGGAGGCTCAGCCCTCCCCCGCCCTTTGGGGGAATTTCTCCCCGTTTTGGGGACCCCGGCGGTGCTTGCTGCCCCGCGGAGCCAGCCCCATCGTGGCCCGGCCTGTCGGCAGCGGCCTCAGCCTCACGAGCGACCGCCTCTCCTCCCGGTTTTTTATTATTATATTTTTAAAACGGCGAGGTATACCCTGAAGCCACCTTTTGGGGGAGAGGGGGTTAAAGCAGCCCATAACGGAGTCAATCCCCGGGCGCGTTCGCGGCCGCAGGAAGGAGGAAGGGCCGGCCTGGCGCGTAGGAGCCCCCCATCCGCGGCCGCGCACGATCATTGTCCCCTTTCTCGCATAGAACAAACACTGTCGCGACAGGGCACCTTGCGCTAAGGTCAGGCAGCGATTATTTCCATGTCGTTTCTCCTCCACTCCCCACCCCTCCCTCGTTCAGGCTTTTTTCTTTCCTATAAATACCTATAAATAACGGGCTTCAAGCTAAATAACGAGCTGCCACACACCGGGTCTCCTCCCCATCCTTCTCTCTCCTTTGCCTTGGGTAATTTTTTTATTTTTTCGTTTCTGCTGGGCTGAATTGAGAGACAAAACCTTTTTTTTTTTTTTTTTTTTTGGCCATATCACGCCATCTCTCTTGGAAAAAAAAACAAACCAAAAAAACACCCAAAACACAAAACCACCCAACATAAAGCACAAGCTCTCTGCCTTCCCTCCAGCCCCCTCCGCGCCAGCCCTCCAGAAGGAAAAATCTAATTGCCTATTCCGATATTGTATAGGAAGAGATTACTCACATGTGTCATATTTAAGTAGGGACACCGCAAGTCTCTCCTGTTTCAACAAAAGCGCTCTCAGTGTCAGGCTGAATTTACTCCTCCCACCTCAAGGTACTTACGACTTTACAGAGAGGAAGGACACCCGCATCGGGATAAAACTGCTAAATCCTGGGAGGAAGAGAAGGGGGGGAGAAAAAGAAGAGAGGGTGGATCTCGTGGGCCCGGATTGCCAGAGATCAGTGGAGAAAGGGGTGCAGGAGAGGGAAGGAGGGACAGCACCCCGGGGCGGCCCCTGTTATAGGGGACAGCCGGCCACCCCCGGGTCCCCCCCCCCGCCGCGCAGCCGGGAGCCACCGCCTCGCAGACGGGGCCACAAAACGCGGCGGCCACGGCCTGATGTGGAAAAAAAAAAAAAAAAAAAAAGATGAAAAAGAAGGGGAAGGAAAAAAAAAAAAAAAAAGGCCAAAAGAGCACCTTATATTTGGGGCGAATTGGGCGGGTTTTTGGACACATTGCAAACACGGTCTCCCCGGGAGAAAATCCCGGACGGGGCCGGAGACGGAGCTGTTTTTTTCCCGATGGGCTTTCAAAGAGCGGCGGCGTTTCTCCCACGCCCGGCTGGAAAATTTAATTCGTAAAGGGGCAAATTTCATTGCTAAAGGGGCCGGTTACCGGCAGCGCTCCCGCCCTAGGTGCCGCGACGGCCGGGGCCGGGCCGCCGGCGGGGTGAGCCCGCTCCCCGCCGCGGATCAACAGGAAGGCAAGGACGGTTCCCCCCCCCGCCAACGAAATTATGAAAAATGAGGTTTTCCCGGCCGTAAAACCCGAAATAATCCCGATAGCGTCTCTTCCCGTTTTCGTTAAAAAACGAAATACACAAAACTACAAAAATACCCGCAGTCTTTTGCCTTCATTTGGGGGTGATTTCGTTTAGAAAAATGTGGGGGGGCATTAATTCCCCGCCCGTTGGTTTCTGCTCCGCAAAATCCTTTTGTTTTCCAGCAGCGGATAGGCAGGAAATTTCCAGCCCAGAAACGCACCTCTCCCGCGGGCCTTTTGTAGGGAAATTGCCCCAAAGCGGAGGGGCGGGAGGGAGCGGTATCTAGGGGGAGGCCCCCCCCGGGAACAAGCGAACAGGCCCCGGCCGTCAGCCAGGCCGGGTCCCGGTGTCCGTCCCCCCCGGGGAGAGGCTGGGGGAAGCGGGGCCCGGTGGGCGCTTTGCCCCCCGACCTGACCCACCCGCCTCCTCGCTGCCGCAGCCCGGGGGTCCGGGGAGGCTGGGGGGGTGGCAGCGTACCCCACAGTTTCAAAGGAGAAAGTGTGTTTTCCTCCTTCTCACCCACCCCTCATCAAAGAAGAAAAAAAGATTAAAACCCAACCGCGGAGAAGATCTGGGTTTTTTATCCCCCCTCGCCTGTCTCTTACCTGGGGTAGAAGCCCCCCCAAGCACCCCTCGCTGCCCCCCGAAACCCCCCAAAACCCGAGCCCGCCACACCCAGCGCCCCGGCCCGCTGCAGGGCCCGATTCCTCTCTACTCACCATTTGCTTTTCATTGGGAAAAGTGAGTGGAGCCATTTTGTGGCCTACGCATCGCGGCTATATTTGTAGTAAGTGTTGGGTGGCTTCATCTGGGTAGGCTCTAATTCCACATCACGTCCAGTTTCCTATTTAGTATGGAGAGCGGAACACTACTGCAATGTGGCCGAGAGAGATAAAGCCCCAGCAGTGGCCCGCCTGCCCTGATAAGCTTCTAAACCCATTATTTATGAAATGATTCATTATTATTTGGCAATTTTATCGAAGGAAAGCGGAAAATTATTGCAGGGATATGCATAGGAATAACTCCGGAATGCATGCCTTCTAGCTTTTTATGTGTGTGTGCTTAGATGCTCTTAAAAAGACACTGAAAAAAAAAAAAAAAAGAGTAATAAAAAATTGCACTGTGGCTGCCCACATCTGAATAGCAATTCTTTATTTTAGTCCTCTTGGAGGTTATTATGCCCCTGTTTTGGTGGTTTGGAATTTTTTTTTGTTGTGTTTTTTTGTTTTTGTTTTCTTTTTTTTTTATTTTAAATTTTATTATTAAATATGGAACACCTACTCCGTTCTTAATTAAATTTAATGAGCCAAAATAAATTGTTGGAGATGCTGAGAGAGAGGGAAGGGGTGTGGGCTGCTCTGGGACAAGCGGAGGTAAATAAGCACATCGAGAGGAGATGTTTTGGAGAGAAGTGGCCCCATCCCCAGCCTTTCTCCCCCCACACAGTGTGTTTACGCTGAAGGGCTAAACTGGGGTGAGCTCCCCGTCCCCTCGCCCGTGCTGGGGCCGCGGGAGCCCGAGGGTCCCCGCCGGCCTGGGGGATGCTGGGGCACGGGGAGCGGAGCGGGTACCGAGCCGGCACCCCTCGCCCTCGGGAAATTTGGGATGTGAGAGGAGGCGAGAGCTCGGTGCGGGAGCCAGGGCCGACGAGCCAGGAGGAGAGCGGCCTGGGGAAGGGGAGAAAGGGCCCTTTTTCCTCCCGGAGCAGTGCGGGGCGGCCCGCGGGGCTCGGGGACCGGCTGCGCACCCCGTCGGGGCTGGGGCTGGGCCCGGCGGCCGCGGGGTCCGTGCCCGGGGGGGGGGACAGGGACACCCCTGGCCTTCGCCAAAGCCGCCGTGCAAAGGGAGCGGCTGCGGGGGTCGGGGAGGCGGGCGGGCGCGGGGGTCGGTGCCCTACACGGCTCTTGCAAGGCGACGGGACGCGTCTGAGACCCTCCCCAAATTGCCAGAGGGTCCCGGCAGAGGAAGGGAGGAGAGGCGGGGTCGCTGGAGGGTGCTGGCTCCCTGCCTCCGGACGCCCGCAGGTAAAGCGTCCTGAAGAAGCGGTTTTCGATAGCTCGGGGGGGTCGGCCTGCCCGGGCGAGCGAAAATCAACGAAATTTCTACCGGAGCGGGGCGGAGAGGAGAGGGCCGGGGCTGAGCACCTCCCGGGACGCCCCCGGTCCCTGCTGCGGGCTGGGGCGAGGCTGCGGCCCCCGGCCGTGCGCGAAGGCCGGGGCGAGGGCGAGAAGCGGCGGCCCCGCCGGGGCGCTGAGCACCGGCCGCACCTGCCTGGGCGGCCCGTGTGGCGGGGGGCGGCGGCGGGGCTGGGGGTGCGGGGGTCGCCATTGTCTCCCCACCACCTGCACGCCCCCCCGCAGGGGGAAATGCCGGAGCTGTTATTCTTCCTTTCACTCCTTCCCCTCAACCTCCCGCTCTGGACGCGGCCGTGGGAGAGGTTTCCACAAACCCTCCCCGCTTCCCCCCGCTCCTCCTCCTCCTCCTCCTCCTCCCCCCGGGCGCGGCTGGGGTCGGGTCCCGGCAGGCAGGAGCCCGCACGATGCCGGCGGTCGTGCGTGGGGCGGCGGGGCAGGGACGGTCACGACGCGGTGGAGAGCCCGCCGTGCCTCCCGCCAGGAAACACGACCATTTTCAAGCCGTCTCCTCTAACCAACAGGAAGCGTTAAAGATAGAACAGCCGGCGCTGGGCGGGGGAGATTAGGAAGCCGAGCATCTTCTGCGCACCGAGAGCGGCTGCGGGGCCGCTCCCACCCGCGTCTACCCCCGCGGGGTGGCACCCGTGGCCGTGGGCAACTCACCTCCTCCCGAACGGCTGCCCCAGCCTAAGCGGGACCCTGGCGTGGCCGGTGACTGGGGTCTTTCCCCGCCGCTGAGCGGTCACGGGTGGGCTTCCCGGTCACACCGAGCAGCCCGGGGCTCGCCTCGCCCCCTCTCCGTGGTTTCCCGGGGCGAAGGGGTAGGAAGCCCTGCAGTAGGGAGCACTGAAATTATACCGAGTGAAGAGGTCAGGGATGCTCCGAGCAGGCCCAAGATCTTTTGAGCAAGCCCTATAAATATCTTCCTCCAATTATAGTAAAAGATAGCTACAAAAAAACTAAAAACCTGCCCCTCCATGCGTGTCATTGCCAGCACTTGAGTTTGGTCCCAGAATTGAGCCAGCGCTTGAGTTTGGTCCCTGTTGCTTAGAGTTAACAAAGCCAGACCTGGCTTTCCATGTATTTCTGTCTTCAAGCTGCAGCAGATGCTTCAGGAAAAAAATCCAGGCATCTTGAAATTACTCAGCACTACACTATGAAAGGAGAACACTGCTTTAGGGAAGGGTGAGTTTTTTGTTGTTTTGGTCAAGTAAAGGTTTTGCTCACTCAGAGGATGCTGTCCAGGATTATATGATTTGTGTAACTTAATAACACCACACCCTTGTCCTGAGCTATGTGCAAGTAGTTTGGCTTTTGTTTTCAAATTGGTTCTAGCCCTCCAGCATTTGAAGAAAGTCTTTAAAATATTAACCAATACAACTGTCATCTTCCTGTGTTTCCAGACATTTTACAATAGGAAACAAAGAACAAAACCCTACAACAATAGCTCAGAGGTATGAATTGCCTCATTCATCTCACTGGAATGTTCAAAAACATTAACTATTTTTTGACTGATTCAGCAGAAAAGGGGCTGCCAGATAATAAGCTTGTGCCTGATCCAGAGACTGAGAAAGGTTTTATTTTTCAGCACAGCAAAGTAGCACCTTTCCTGAAAGGAAGCAAATATTCCTGTTGATGGAAGAGGCTGCGTGAGAGGAGAAATTCTGACACAGCTTGAAGGGAGCTGCTGCCGCCTTCTCTTTGTACTGGCTCTGAAATAGCAAATAGCTTCTTTCACCCCCAATTCTTAAATTCACAAAGGCTCAGAAGAGTGGTAGATGCTGAAAAAGACTCACATCATTGTAATAAATTAATTAGCAATTAGTGCCCACTCAAAAATACCACAAATACAGTGCAGTTCTTTGGAGGCGAAGAGGAAAGGCCTGGGACTTCAGTGTGGGGTGTTTTAATCTCTAGTTTAATACTCTGGAGCAGGAAAGACAAGGTCAGCACCGTGGGCTGAACTTCTGCTGAGACAATGCCGTCATTAAAGTTTGAACAAACTCCGGTTAGAGCGTGTCAACGCGCTACGGCCAGTGTGAAAACAGATGGCTCGCCCCTCATTCTGCACTGTCCTCCCCTCAGGAACGGTGGGAAGGGGAATGAATTGCCACTTCCAGCGCCGGTGTCTCATTTCCAAGACCAAGAGGTCAGGACGGAGGTGCGTCACAGCCCAGCCACACTCGCCCAGCCCTGGCCTCAGGCATACACGTCAGCACCAGGCACCCAGGGGTCCCAGCGCTACGTAACCGACAACACGAGACACCTGCTACACCTAAAACATTGATCAAAAGTCAAAGTCTTAACAGAAATGGAATCATTAAACAATAAATAACTGAATTCTTCTACCTATGGAATATTGTCATCCCAGGGTTATGGAAAAGGGCTGTTTTATTAATAAACTGTAGACCTTGATGACAGAATATTTATGTGTTAATACAGAACAAAGTAAATAAATTATTTTTGTAATAAGAATTCCCGAAGAGTTTAGCAGCAAGTGGCATCCTCATGCTTCCAGTCAGACATTCTAAACAATGACTGGGAAGTGGCGTATGTCTTAAATAAAAGCTACACCAGACAACTGAAGATTTTTTTTTTTTAATGAAACCTCTGACCTTTATGAGCAATATACATTTCTTAAATAAATAGAAAAACATTAATTCAGAAAAAAAATATTTAAAAAAAAAATCACAAAAGTTTTAAAAGTGCTAGTTTTTCCAGTTTCATGATACAAAGAGTTACATGTGCCATTCTGGCTGAATTCAAAATAATTTTAGGTAAAGTAAATCCACATTTATACTTCCCTTCCCACCCAACAACCCCCCTCCTCAGTAATCCAACCATTTCAGTAAATTTCTAGAAATTAGTGCTTTAGCTCTGTTACCCCTGCTCTGCCACACACAGTATCAGTAGCTCACAGTTGGCACAAACATTTAAGTCAGTTTTATAAAAGTCAACAGAAGAACATTTAAATAAGCATCATTGTTAAAAGTATATTCAAAATACACTTTGGGCTCAAGTTGATTCTCCTTTTAGATACCTTAAAAAAAAAAAAAAAAAAATCACACCTAACTGTAAACAAAAGTGCACACATACTTCAGTGCTGATCAGCACTGACTCAACCAGGCATTTAGAAGTGGCCGTCTCTGATCTGGGCTGAAAACTCAGTTCTGCAAGTTTTACATTGCTATAACAAGAGCAACCTCTTCAAAGACAGCTTAATCCTTGGTTTCCTGTAGTCTTTTACAGAGAGGTCCCTCTCAGATTTGAAAGGGTGGTTGCCAGCCATCTCAGGGGATGTTCAGAACAACTTTGGCAACTGCCGGAGTTGTTTCACATCAAGAATGGTGCCAACAGAATTCATGCTGTTCGACTGGTTTAATGGTTCAAGGGCTGGAGTGTGCAGATTTCCAGGGAAGACCTGAACATCTCCTGTGTCTTTCCTGCCAGGTTGTTCAGTGAATTCAACCCTCCCAGGTAACAATTTGGGTTTTGATTTTAAATCCTTTAAAACCTGAACTGAGTTTACATCTGCTTGATCTGCTCTGGGAAGAAAAATTTCATTTGTAATATTTCTTAATAGAGGGCTGTTTAATTCTGGTGGAGAAGCATTAGTAGTCAGCTCTCTGCTGTGACTTTTTAAATGAATGGGAAGTCTTCCACCAATTCTTTCAGATAATTCAGTCCAGTGGTTGAAGCCATCCAACACAGGGGTACAGTTTTTGTTCAGCATGCTTTTGCTTTTGACATTGTCCCAGTTGCCATCTCGAACCTGTAGTTCCTCTTCGTCTTCACTGCTGTCATCGCCCTGTAGCAGCCCATAGCGCCTCATGTACTTCTTGGTTGCAAAAGACATATTGCTTGGTGAAATTAAGCTAAGACCCACCATGCTCTTGTCCATATTTGTATGCAAGATGTCCTGTAAAGAGGAATCTGCAGGAGGATTTTGGCCTGAGCAACTGAGAGAAAGTCGAGATAACTGATTTTCACTGAGATACTTGAGTGCTATAGCGTTTGCTTCCATGCTCAAATCAGCAACATTAGGAGTTAAGCCACACATGCTGACGTTGGCAAATGACATATAGTTTAGTCCAGGAACCACTGCTTCAGGACTGATGCACGCTAAGATGCTGAAATAAAGTATCAAAAAGATAGTTGAGCATTACAGGAAAAGTGTGCATTTCACAATATGATCTGGTAATTTCAATTTGCTCACTGTAGCGATTTCTCCTTCCTCCTCAACACCACAGTTCGATGAGGCTGCTCAGTGCCAAGATAATACATTCTGCACATACTAAAAAGCAACTCTCCACCTACTCACACTGAGAGTATCCAAACACTGTGTTAGAGAACTGATGATATTCCCTCTGATTCAATACTAACCACAACCTGGTATGAAGAGCCCGTCTCTAGCAGGTTTCAGAGCTGGTTTTGCCTTTAAAGCAAGTTTGAGCTCTTGGTTTGCTGTCACCAGTGAAGATGACATTATATGGCTCTGATCCTAAGACTCTAGATGCTGCCACCCAACCCAAAATTTATCTCTAGATAGAAGATACAAGCCCAATGACAGCAACCAAGAACATCTCTTCTTTCCCAATGCATACCAATGCCAGTACTTTTACAGAAACTCTGAGATAGTATCTGTTTCCAGAAGCCTGCAAGGTTCTAGTTTTTGAAGGCATCCTTCAGTAAATGAAATGTTCATGTGTTCTGTACACTTGTACACCAACTTCTTGTATACATCAGATGTTTAGTTTAAAGACTGAAAGGACAAGCTCTGGTACACTGGTAGTGGTTATAAACCAGTGCATTTAGTACACGTGTTACATACTAGTTCATAAACGTAGACTCCTTGTGTTGAGAGTTAAGTTTTCCTATTTCACTGAGCACAGATTCTGAAGTTTGCTTAGGGAGAGTAAACTCCTGGCTGAGATGAACAACCACTAATTATGCTGTGGAGTTGCACTTGTTTCCTTCTCTACTGAGCTGTAGACTTTTTCTCAGAATTGTTTACCAGTCATGAAAGTGGCAGAAGTCACTCCCCAAGTTGGAAGAAAAATACCCAAGAATTCCAGCTTTGTTTTATGGGTTCACTTATTAGCATATTATTTACATTAAAAGAACACCGACAGACTCTCCAGCCAGGAAGGTAGCCCAGAAATTCCAGAAAAATGTCTTACGAAATTCAAGTAAAAAGGAGAGAAAAGAGCTTAGAAACTGTGTGACTGGAAACAGTTTTTGATACATAGCTGAAGAGAAGATTAGTTAGGAGATGCTTAGGGGGTTTTCTGTTTACTTAACAGTTATGTACTAGCATCAAGAAGACAATAAAGATGAAATGCTGACTGCCTGGACCATGCTTAAGCACCTACATAATTCCTGTGCCTCAAAACACTTCTTCAGAAATGACTTTTGCTCCTTCTGTTTCATCAGGGCTGTTTCCCTTCCCAGCTACTGCAGCCTCCCTGTCTCAAGTCAAAGCACCCACAATAACAAGCGATTAGGACAGAACCAGTTTTGGCTGGTTTGATGGCTTGATCAAAGCCATCTCAACAATTTCACTTATACTGGTGATGTGCAAGACAAGGACTAAGAGGCAGTGACAAAATACACAGCTGCTTAACGTTCAGCCTCCCAAGTCCAGTGTTTTGCTGGAATACTTTAATATAGCCCAAAGGATTGAAATTACTCAAGCAGCTTTGTTATTATTCTAGGGAATTGTGTGCTACTGCATGCACAGTGCTTTAAGAATCACCAGATGCTCTAACAGCTAGAGCTACTTGTGTTATATTTAAATAATCTGAGTCTTGCTAGCAGAGCTCTTAAACCTATCTGAAATACCCATAGCATGAGCCAGTGTTTCATCTTTGCAGGAAATGTGGATCGAGTTGCCAAACAAATCCCCAGTGGCAGTGAACATGGTCCCTTCTCTTTGCTCATTGAGCCATTCTTGATTTTTGGTTGGATCTAAAAATTGCTACTCAAAACAACTGGTATTTTACCTGGCATTCTCCACTTTGTGTGTATTGTTCTTCATTTTGCCAGGCGAGTCAACTGTCACTCCAAGACTCTTCAGCTGTTTGAGTGTAGCACTAATGACACTCTCTTTATCCACTACTCCCATGTCAGTCTCTGAAGCCATTTCTGTTGTATCATCAATATCCTGATAGTTAGGACCATCACCATTAACTAAACCTGGTTTTACAGGCAAGTGATCTTGATCTTCAGATGACTTTAAGAGGTAGTTTACTTGGCCCTACAGAAAAAGGAAGCAGGGGAGAGACCACATGGACAAAAACATTATGACATGCAGGAGTTGTCAAAAACCAAAACCCTGGTTTATTCTTATGCAACTTAAAATACAACTAGATGGGTCAACATCTTATTCTGCCAAAGAAGCCAAATTCAGATTTGGTTCCGATGCAATCATGTAAACTCACAGCAGTGTAATCAAACACTGTAATATCTTATATTTCAAGCTTTCTGTAAGAGTCTGTTCTGAATTTAAACACATCACATACTGATACTCTTCGAGATTAAAGTATCTGCCCTTTAAGGGACTTGAAGGTAAAATGCCATGTCATTTTAAAGGGCACTAATTGAGGAAGTTATCAACTGACATTATCTTTGAACTAAAGAATTATTATTTATTAGGCAGCAGACAGTACTCTATGTATGCACTGAAGACTGAAGTACAGAATAACCACTTAAACCTTAAAAATTAAGAACCACAAACTTGGACCTTTTCTGTAGAGCACAACATGTGAACTTGAAAACCGCAGGAAATTTTCATTCCTGCCATTACCACATCAAAACTTCAGCAGTGTGCCGTTTTGGCTGTTGTATTCACTGCAGAATATCAAATTTACATGAATTACCAGTAAGTCCTGGTAAAGCTTCTGATCTTCTGATGTGTGCCGAGGCAGCAGCAAGGCGGGTGGCTCTGGGTTTTGCTCACTTGGTACCACCACGCAGTTGCCGGCTCCCTCTGTTGGTTCTTTCTGTAAAGACACGGTAGTCGTTTCTTCCAAGGATGAGCTACGAGCAAGTGCTTGGGAAACGTTTCCATTTCTGAAAGAGAACACCAAGATAGCCAGGTACTTCCTTGAAAGAGAAAAAGCGCAAGCATCACTACATGTAACTTATCTTTCCATGAACACCAGAAGAGGAGAAAAATCGAGTACTGGAAACAGTTTCTTGGTTTGTCTACTGCTTGAGTCTTTGCTACTTTCTGCAGTCATTTTCTTTCAGAAGTAATTTGAGGACTGAGGAAATATACCTCACAGTGTGAAACTATGACAGCCTGACTAGTTTTTCAAAAGATCATTTGAAAATGACAGTGGTTTCTCTGGACTAGTAAAGAAAAAAAAGTTATTTAAGTTATTAACAGTTTAGAGTGTGTCTTGTTTTTTCAGCATTTTGTGGACACTTAAAAGCCTTTAGGAGTAAGTATCTTCCATATGTTCTGAAATATGACTTAGTCAAAAAAAAACCATTTTTACCAAGATAACTGATAACAATATTCCTGTGCAGTTTAAAAATGCTTTAAATACTTCTCAAAAACACTGTTACAAGTATAGACATACACAATACACACAGAGTATCATGAACTGAGAACAAACACCTAGCTGAAATATTTCTTAATAGCAAATGTGAAAGAAGAACCATAATCTATCCTGAAGTTTCCAGACAGAAAGGGTAAATATTCTAGAATGAGTGACAATGCAATGCTCTGCATCCCCTCCAGCTAGCTGGTGTGTGCATCACAAACCTTTTGAGACCAGACATATCAATAGTACTATCATCCCAAGGAGATCCTTAAGCGACCCGCCTCCCCCTTCCTGTTCCTCCTCAGGAGACAAGTGTAAGATAAGGGAATTTCAGAACTCAACTGATCAATTGCCTGTGTTGAAAGCGATAAGATTTAAATCACGTGACATACTAGATAGTCAATGTAGGTTATCAGTTACTGTTACACTAGCAATTATTCATCATTCCCAAAAACGTCCCCCTCCTCCTCAGAGAAATCTGGGTGACGCTCTACATTCTTACTATAAGATACTTATACAGCTATTTCACAGGTTTATGAATCTAAGTTGAAGAGAATCTTAAGATGGCATCTCTCTAAAATACAATGTTCAAAACACTGATTTAAATCAGTAACATTTATGGTAGCAGTATATGCTTGCAGATAATACTTTAATCAAGGACTATGAATATTTAAGTTACAGCTTAATTATCATCCTCTTTCCAAGTATGATTATTTTAGAAAACTAATTTAACTGGAAGGGTATTCCCCATCCTTTGGCTTTTTATACTTAGAGAACATTAGATCATTAAAAGTGCTAAATTGTTGAGCTATTCCCTGTGTAAAAATAACATCCATATAGATAAAATATTTTTAAAATCACTTCCCAAATTAGTCTGAGATTAGTCATTGCACTATAAAAAAAAAAATATCTGAGTTTAAAAATAATTAGATTAACAGCAGCGAAGTCAGTACCTGCATTCACTATACACAGAGTAATTAGGTGTAAAATGTAGAGAAATTCAGGGAACAGTCATATAATCATAAACTCCTTGTCCTCAGCCCCTCAGAACTGAAAGGGTTCTGAACGCTGACATGGAAAAACCACTGTAGGAAAACAACTGACTAGAGCAGCGTCCCCTTTCCCCCTCAGGATTTACGCTAAGAAAGGGAATGCTGCCAGCACTGTACATGCTTTTCCAAGTTAAAGGCTTTTGCCATCAGCTGCTGCTGATAGGTAGGCTAGCTAAACATGCATGCCTGATAAATGCAGACTCTAAAGGCAACTGTGTTTTGGTGAGCTGTACGATTTGAAGCATAATTAAAAAACAAAGAAGGGAAAGAGCACAACAACTGAAGTCAGGTGACTATTTATAATACCTGAAAAAAAAAATTATGAAAGTAGTAACTCATGAAAGGCAGTTCAGCTTATTATGTGAACACAAGGTATTTCTGGTCACTTACTGGAGAGTGTTCTGATTAATTCCTTCTTCTGCAAGATGAATACTGTCTACAAAGCTGGGCATGTCAACCACCTTTAAGGAAGAAGCTATACTTGTATTACTAGCATCTTGTTCAGCATTAATTGAAATGCTTATGTCTTCCTTAGAAATCTCTTCATCCTCTTTTTTTCCTTGTGGTATGGAGTCGTCTTGTTTTTCTGAGGCTGTATTCCAAAATAAGCTAGCACCTAGAACAGAATTAGAGATTTATCCACTTAAGGAAAGTCATTGCTATCTTCTGAGACCCTTTGGGCTTTGTAAAGCTATAGGAATCATTTCCTCACATTCAGGTTTTATCACCATTTTGAGTCTGATTTAGGGTTTAGAACAGTTAAGATTTGCCAAAACATTGTTGAAGTCCTAGTTTCTTCCAAAGCACACTTGATGAAAATAAATGGTTGCATTAAAGCATTTTAATGCATTGACCTTGAGCTAGTTGGAAAATTTCCTCCAGACTAACCACAATATTTCCACGGATTTCACAGGAACCAATACATTAATAGGTAACTTCACAGACACAGCTGCCTAACTTGCTAAAGTTCAAGTGAATACAGTCTCCTCTCCATGTGTGTAAATGCATGACTTAAAAATATCAACAATATATTTAATAGAACATCAGGTGGGATAGAAGCTATTACTTTTCAAAACAGCATATTAATTCGAAAAAGGATGTGGATTTTTTCTTTCAATAAGGCACAATTTAAAGTAGAAGAGCTTGCTAAAGCTACAAAAAGAATTATTCTTCCAGTGATAGCAATCACTGCCATTGCAGCCCAAAGACAAAAGTAGCTCCAGCCTGAACTTGCAAGTAACACCTGAAGAACTTTGCTGTTTTTTGTATCTTGGTGCGTGTTTGTGTACGTTCAGCATTTCTGCAAATCATTCCCTCTGTGCCCAAACAAATCACAGAAACATCCAGAAAAGGCAATGCGAGTCTATTTTTAAAGAATAAAGCGTTACCTGTGCTCACAGCAATGCTCACACTTTTCCTCATGTGCGAACCTGGTGAGGACTGTGTTTCCATAGAAACAAGGTCCCCTGGCTCCTCAGGCTGCAGAGCATGGCCAGCTGCAGCTGGTTCAGAGGAACAAGCCTGACGAGCCTGTGCCTCCAATAAGCGCTGGATCTGTAACAGTTATCAGAAAGTTATAATTTGTAGAATAAAAGATAAAGTATAATAGGCAAAAGTGAATTACTATATTAGGCTCCTCTAAGATCTGGATTCAAATTCAGGCTGCATTGCCACAGAAGACTGATAACCTTCCAGTTTTCAGCAGTGCGTGCAGCATAAATCAAAACATCAATTTTGATGTTGGCAGAGCTAGCAAAGAAGATGTTTTAAGCACGCAGGCAGAACCACACCAAGACAACTTGAGTAAAGCCTATTTGCACTACACTTGTTGGAATTATTCTCTGTCCCTTTCATTCACATACAAAGCCTATTACTACTGACTTACCAGCCAAGCATTTATATGCCAACTGTCCCTACACTGTGCTAAACCGTCTTTGTATTAATTGCAAAACCGAACACTTAAATGATAAAATTAAGGTTGCTCAAGCAATCTTCACTCTAGTCGTTGCATCCATCCTGTTCACCAATTAGCTCACAGCTCCAAGGAGAAATATAACAGTGAAGGCTGCATTTATGCAATAACGAGAGGTTTCCCTCTCTCATGCATAACCCACGCTTTGAGAGCTTCGTTTTACATATAAGAACTATATTTAAAGAATATTTCAGTTGTAATTTTCTAGTTTAAGCAGAAAAAAAAAAATGTATTGTGAGCAACTTTCCTATTCCTAATTCATCACCACCAGCAAAATTTAAAATCTGTCTCTTCAGCCTGAAATCATACCCTGCAAGATACAGGGACAGCAGTGTAACTCAAGGGGCCGATATTTTGGAGCAACTTAACCTGGTATCAAGACAGAACTTAGTGAGACCACCAAAGCCCAATTTTCCAGTGCAGCAACAAACACCTGATGAATTCTGCCAGTCTGCTGCAAACAGACAACTTAAGTTTTCAAAACAACAGCCTCAACAGCTCAGGAAGCTGCAGGCTTGAAGGTGGGCAAAGCAACACATGAAGTTTTGTACTTCACATGTATGCTTACAGTAATTAAAAAGTCTATAGGCTATGCAGTAAATTTTTTTACATAGGCAAGCATATTTATAGAAAAGCATTTATACAGAAGGCAGACCAGTTTGCATTATAGAACAGTCTGCTAAAAGGGAAACCTTCATGTTACAGAAATATGATAAAAATAAATGTAAAGTTTAATTAGGCAAGAGTCAAATAGTTTTCATTTAAGGGACACAAATTAGAATTGCTAATCAGGACCCCCCTCCATCCCCAAGCTGCTGCTAGTATGACAGGCTCTCTTGTTCCAACAAGGATAGACAACAGTTAATTTAATTCCTTTGGCAGGGGAACTATCAAAGCACAATCACTACGAGGGCAGAGGAGAAAGCTGCCATTTCCACAAACCTGAGCTTGAAGTAATTTGAGTTGTCTATCTTGTTCTGTAAGAACGCGGTATGCATCTGGAGATAATCCCATCATTCCATTATCTGATCCTGCTTTAGAAGCAGGCATGTGCAGGCACGGTGAGTGGGCTGCACAAAACTGCGGACTAGAGGGGCTTGCACTTGAAGGCAGTCTTATTCTAGGCGATAAGCTATGGTCGAGAGAACAGTTCCCTGTTTTCCCATGATATCCCACGTTTATAGGGCTGCTTGTGGTATATCCTGGATTGCAGCAAATATTTGGGCAAATGATATTTTGATGGAGCACAGCACATGGACTCTGAGCCATCTCCGACTGGATTTCTGCTCCATGTTTGGGGCTCATTTTACCAACTCCTTGCCATGAGTTTATCGGATTATATTGGATGGAAGCAGGAAACTGACAGTTGCATGCACTGGCTGGACAGCAAGGTGGCACTTGAACTGGCACCTGCACTTCTGGTGGTCTTCTGCAGCTCTGCGGTGAAAAAGCAGAGGTGTAGAGGACTGGCTGTGTAACAGCAGGAAAGTGCTTGGAACTGGATACTGATGTTCTTCTAACTGGAGGCTCTCCCTGCTGTGCAACTCCATCGGGATTTAATACAAGTCTTTCTGATGGCTTCCTGGGGTGGTGCACAGATGTATCTGGGGAAGGCCCACTGCAAGGGGTTGAAGGAGAAGAAGACCCGGAACTTTTTCTTGATTGAGGGCAAGGTTTCTTAGAGTGCAACTGCTGCTGTAGTAGAGCTTGCTTTCCTCTGGAAGGCCTTGAAGTCAACATTT
Source organism: Athene noctua (assembly GCF_965140245.1). Lineage (NCBI taxonomy): Eukaryota > Metazoa > Chordata > Aves > Strigiformes > Strigidae > Athene > Athene noctua. The sequence goes on along the minus strand of NC_134041.1, from coordinate 10,186,285 downwards.
TCTGGTTTAAATGGTTTGGTAATTGCCTCAGAGAGGGATCTCCCATATTAGCAGAAAAGTTTTGCTTGTCTTCATAGTGCTGGCTGGGATAATATGTAGATCCCAAGCACCATTTCTTTTTAATAGGTTGAGGTAGCGTTGAGGGCAGACTTTTAGCATCCAAAGTCTCCATAGGCTTAGACGATTGTCCTGATTCTATGAAACTCCCATCCAAAACAAGTGACAGTTCAGGAACTGAAGGAAAGATCCTGGCAACCTGAAGGGACAATTACACATGCAAGTTTAAGATAATTTTAAAATATCGTCTTTCAGCTCTTCACATGCAGAATTTCAAAGAAAATGTTTTCATTTAAAATCAATACATGACCATTACCAGCTCCAAACCGACTATACATTGAATACTTTCTAAAGACTGTAGAATCCAGATACAGAAAAAGCAGCAAGATCTCTAGGATCATTCTTAGAAAACATAATTGCTTTCATATGGCATATAGCCATGTCTAGCAAATGAATGCTCCATATCATCCTGGAGCACATTTCAGAGTATGGATCTTTCTCCTTCAAAAAGTTGACTATGTGTTCCCTCTTACTATTCTTAGACCCAGTAGACAGGTGTAACAGAATGTATTTTACAACTCACAACTGTCACATCCTTCTAGACCTATGCTGTACAAGGACTACTATTTCATTATATTTGTACATGCTTCAAGAAAAAAGGACAGGCCAGCCGACCTTTATTTCATTTACCCAGCAATATCCAAGAAAGAGTTTCCTTCCTCTATCTTTGCCTCAGACACCATGGCTCTTCCATTGAATGGTAGCAAGAATCCCAAAGTAGAACCTACTATCTCTGTTCCCAAATCCTAGCACATACAGGAATGAAAGTGTCTATAATCATGGAAAAAAGGCAGGTTAACTAGAGCAGAAGTTGGGACTCTTGGACCATTTCTTCAGTTCTGTTTTCCCCTGCTAGCACTTTGAGATAGAAGCTTTGTATTCTCCAGACTCCTTGTAATGAGTTTTGCTGCTTTAAGTGTCACATCTGAGATGCCTAGAACAATTATTTTCTTAGTTACCTGTTGGCTAGCTGGGTGAGGACTTGGAATTGGTCTGGGGGATAAATCCTCATCTTCTACACCAGAGTCATGATCGCTTGCTGACAACTTGCTGGGTGAACAGCCTTGGGGAGGACTAAAACCAACATAAATCAAACTAAAAATGTTTGCTTGTCAGATTTGGCAGCAGTAACATGAATCTTCATGTTTTTCACTGTGCCATCTACAGTGCAATATCAGCATAATTTTTTCAAGAAGCAGTTGCTATACATCTCCTCCCTTGTTAGCTGGGGAGTTCACACAGCAAATGGTTCTAAGATCAAACAGTAAAAATAGGAATGCTGATTTTGAGCAAAAAGATACTAACCCTCCCTCCCCACACCCTCAGACATACACCCCTTCTAAATGACATTCTAACAGCAAAGCACTGATTCACATTAGAAAGATAGAGAGTGCTACAGTAAAGATTGTAACATTGTTTAAAGGAAAAGAAAGGCCATCTTACAGTCATAGATATAAATTTGATGGATAAGTCAGGTTGAAAAACTTAGGGATTTTTAGAAACCCATCCAGGTCTTACAGCTCTGAAAAGTCAGAAGGAAAAAGGATTTTTTTACCAATTTAAGTAGATTTCAATCACAGATTTGCTTCAAAGGACAGGTCTCACAGAAAGCTTAATACAGTGAACTAAGCTCCATCAGTAAGGAAGCCTTTTTTAGAAACATTCACTGTTTAAATAACAGCCACTAGTATCAGGAGTAGAATTACAAGCAGTTTCTTTCAGAACACAGTCAGCTTGACCATCTTACTTGAAGAATATTAACTCAAGGAATAAACAAAAGTACATGCACAGATTTTAATGAGAAGATCACTGTATATACAGCTAAACTGATACCTGGCACAGCAGAGATCAAAAAAACCTCATCCAATAAATGACCTAAAAGATTTACCTTTTGATAGGAAGTTTCTTGCAAACTCTGTTGAAGAACTCAGTTTCTGCATTTTGATTTTCTGCACTCAACTCAAACTGGATAGGGCTCTTGTCTGAAGGTTCAACATTCTGCAATGAAATTGTCTGTATTTGTGAAGCATGAAACCTTCAACTTTTAATCACTGAGGTACTACTCCCATAGAAATAGTTTTAAGGATGTTTATATCTGATCATTTGCTGCTTGTCCTCTACTTTCAATTCTCAGTTCTTTCACCACGACAAGGAGGCAGGCAACTTCCCTTCCTGTTTAACACTGTTCCCCCTACTACTCTAAAGTAGTTGGCCTAATTATAGCCACGAGCAGATGCTTCCTTGCTGTAGCTGCTTAGATATTCTCCCACAAGCCTTCACCACTATAGGAAACAGCAGCTGTTCCTATACTGTTTCACACACCACAGCTGGGCATGTCCTGGAGACAACAGAAGTGAGCCTCTGTTAAGAGGCTCGTCACCTTCAGAAAGCTAAGCTGTACCTAGGCTAAAGGTGGAAGGCAGCCCTGAACAGGGAATTTTAATTGGAAAGAGAACAGAGCAGATGGCACAGGACACACATTACACTAGCTGCTTCTCTGACAGAACACAGGAGCATTTATTGAGCAGAATAACAATTCAACTTCAGGTTCTGTGTGAGCCTAGGAAAATATGTAAGGAACTGAGATTTCCTAGAAATTCCTCAAACCTTATTTATTATCTCCCAGACACTGTGTGACCAAATTCTTTGAAAGAGTTACTTTGCACAAAGATAAAGTTGTTCCTGCAGCGCAGCATGAGATCTGCAGATTAGTAACCACCGAATTCCCTTTTGCATTCAACTTCAAGCAAAGTGCAAGTACCCAGCTTTGCTCTCCAGAAAGCACCGAGGTGCATCACCACAGCAGTTGTTAGATGTGTCCAGTGTGCACATAGCATACCAGATTAACAAATGCTATGAGAAATCAGAATCTCTGCTCATAAAGCCAAAAGGTCACCAGTAAGAAGGAGCACTAACCAAGTCCAACACAGCACAGTACATTTTAAGAGACAGGTTCTTAATGCTATTACAAAAGCGAGCAGTTGCTGACTTCGGAGGTCATCTCTCAATTTGAGGGACAAACTGAATTTACAGTAATCACTGTAAAAAGGTAGCTTTATGCAGCTACATCATTTTTAAGCACGGCAGTCCCATTTGGGTCACGTTATAGTGACTCCTCCTTTCAGTACTTACACAAAAAGTCAAATTTTAAAGTACCCCAATGCAGTAGGAAACCGAGCCACTTACTTTGAAGAGGTGTACTGTTTCATCACAAGTTAAGATCTGAAACCCTAGTTCAGTCTGTCCGCTGCATGGAATGCACTCATAAAACTCTGGTTCCTTGTGTGTCAATGAATAAAGCACAGTAAGAAAACTCCCAGATTCTGAAAAAACCCTAAAATAGAAAAAACCCACATCTTAAAAAAGCGTTAAGAAACAGGAAGAAGGCCCTTAGTTTCTCAATATACCGAGCAAACTATGACATGATTTAGCAAACTGGTGAATCACTGCACTGTGAGTGGTACTTGGCTACAGATAGAGCAGATGGACTTATGCCTGACGCTACATGCAAGAATCAAAGCAAAGTAGAGAAATGGGAATAACCTATCTACTTTCTAGCTCAAACTGTTAGAAACTTGGTACTTTAATTCCTGGAAGACTTCAATTATAGCATAGAAGAATACATCTGTAAAAATGAGATATTTTTTTTTTTAATAATTCAAATGAAGATGTATTGTAAAGACACTTACTGTTTCAGTTATCCCTAAACATTCCAAAAATGCTCATTAGCAAACGGATATTTTTGAAGAAAAATTGTATTGAAGTTTTTCCTATGGGCTGAGATCAGTGAGTAACAACAATCAACATTTAACACAAAAGGTCAAAGATAATGAAATAATGTATGTTTCCAGGAAAAGGTAGTACTACTTTCAGAACAATTTTTCTTTTTACAGCATTTGTAATAGGCTTGTTTGTGTGTGGGTTGTTGGTTTTTTTTCTTTAAATAATATATGTGACAGAGAAAGCAGCAGGAACAAGAGGCTTGAAAAACGCATTCATACACAACCTTAAAATTACACTTACAACTTAAGAGTTAAAAATGTAGATTAAGTGGTTAGTCCGCAGAGGTTAATTCTGTTTGCATGGTTCATTATATCTGCCTAATCCACTTCCAAGATGGAATCGGTGAAAGCTAATGAGAGTCAAGCATCTAACTTGCCTATCTAATAATCTAATTGGGCTCTTATCTTTATTTGGGCATATTTAAATTGTTAAGGGAAAAAAAAAAATCTGTTCTGTAATTACAGGCACATCTGTTCACCAAATGTGGTTTTATTTCATAATTTAAAAGCAAGCGTGGTCCAGCAGAAGAAATTCTTATGTGTACCACGTATTTTAAAGTTTTATTTACCTGAAAAGCAGTTTCAAACTATAAACACCTGAAGTCCCTCCCAGCTTTCATATAAATAGAACCTGGCAAATGTTACAAGTCAAAGATGTAGAGAATAAGGAACAACCGTCTACTAACATCACAATAAAAAAAAAATCAGAATGCAAAAAACCTTAAAACTTGAATATTTAGCAGGAAGTCATAACAAGACAGTATTAGCTGCAAATCAATATGCTTTAATATGTTGGTCAGATACAACCAGGCAGAAAGTTTATGTCAAAGAAAACACGTATAAGAAAAGTTCAAAACCAAAACACCACCACTATTTAAACTAATGTTTCCTGCTTGCTGCTACTTATTCAAACTAAAATGCAGTGCCCTTGATATTAATGTTTACCCTCTTCCATCCTTGAGCTATCAGCCCAGCTTTCTAACACTTCAGTCATAGAAAATTTGTGAGACAGAAGTCAAAACCAGAAAGAACAATTAAAGCAGACAGCCTTACCTCCTATATGACACATAAATCACAGAATTTCTTCAAGTATCTTTGAGCAGAGACCATGTTACCATGCCTTTCTGTAGAATACATTTTTAGGCAGCAAATAGCTTTTATGTTTTATCTATAAAAGTGACTTGCCTTTCCTGAATTGAAGAACTGAACAAATATCGCAAGCAACAGGCCCAGACTTGAGGACTACAGATGTGAGTAACTCCACTCAGCCAACTAGAAGTAAGAAGAAATACCCAATTAGAGACAGTTCCATTACCAAGATTCTACTATGTAATTCCTCAAATATGTTTCAAATCAATGTGTATATTAATCTGTAGAGCGCCAAACACTTACACTCCAACTAATGGCAGAGCATAAGCCTTGGGATCAGACTCGAGCAGCAAAAGCAATTTCCGTGTCTGGTCCATAGTAAGGTAGCTGAAAGAAAGCAGAAGTTGGGTGTTAGTATTTTGGAAGGCAGTCTTTCAGGAAAAAAATCCCAAAGAGACAAATACAAGTTTAGAAAATACTGCAAAGCATTATAAGCACGATTAACAGAAAAAGCTTTGATTCACATTCATCTGATTTTCATTCTAGTGCAAACACCGATATTATTTAAAAAGTTGGATGCTGCTCATATTTATTATGTTAACCAGAGGTGTGTCCCCCTGCCCCAGTAGCAAGATCCTTCTACTGAAGTCAAAAGCAAGAAAGATTCCTACTGAACCAGTTAAGATTTTTGCCCCACCCAATTTCCTGTTTATAACATTTTAAATTTTTCCAAGTCCAAGAAGTTATTTTTATGCCAGATATTTTACTAAAAAGCAACGCATTGGTTGAGATCGCACCTACCTACCCGCCTTATGAAAGGCAACAAACTGCCAGGCAACTTTGATAGCTTTAGCATCACTCTGTACTCACCCACATTTGTAAGTTCCTTGAACTTGTGCAATATTTATAGGACTGTTCAAATTTCTTGCTAGGGCTGTGGGAATGATTGGGACAGACTTCAAGGGGGTGTATTCCAAGATATTTGCTGCGGTAATAGAAGCCCAGCGGAAATTAAAATGTAGATTATCCAGATTTTCTGTGAAAACAATGTGAGCTCTAACAGTGAGCAGTTTAGAAAGATCCAGTGATTCTTTGCTGCACAGACTGTGCTGCAGACCCTAGAAGTAAGGAAAGGAGAAAAAAGTTAAATACACTAAATTGTCTTCACATGATTTCCATGATTCAGTTGTATTACACTAGGAGCTCAAATCATTCATCATAGCTACTATTGCAGTAGGCACTGTATAAAAAGCTGTTAACCCAGGTCTCCCAAACTCATGGCTATATTGAATATAATGAATAATGTAAAATACACTTGAAATGACGCTATGCATATATTAGCATTGATTTATGATGCATTAAAAAACCCGGGGTTACTTAAATTGTATAAAAATTAGTAACAGGCAACTAGGAGGCTCAAGGTGCTCTGTCACGGTTTTCTTACTTGTATTCAAGAAATGTGTATTTTAACATCTGGGTGTATCGTCATGAGAAAGTTTAGATGTGAAGTAATCATTATTTGTATTAGAAAATGCACACAACAACCACAGGCAAATGTTTACAGGAATGGAAGGTGTATTTACTAGATTATATGTCTACAGCAGAGCACAGAAGCCACAGGCACACATTTCAGCTATAACTACTAACCTACATAGACTTTACATGTTTTCTTGCAAGCCACTTGCCTAGCAATAGCTTATGAACAATTGCACAAATACTGCAACTCATCCATGATAGATTTGAAAGAAAAAGCTGATTTTTCTCTTGTTCAAGTAAGCTGCAGTCACTGTTGTCTTGCGGGTTTTGGTGATCAGAACAGCTGAAAAACTTTGGTCAGACAGCAAGATTCTAGTCCAAGATTAAAGACTGTGTGATCCTTAAACACCTGTGAAGACTAACTGATTTTAATAGTTTCCGATAACATTCTTTGATGACCCTCAAGCAGCATATTTTACATAATCAACTAAAGTCTTGCTTCCATCACAACTTCGCTGTGTTTGAAATTGATGGTGGTTGGACATCACGCCCTGCGCATAGCCCAGTCTCCTGCCTAGAAGACAGTTTATTACTTAAGAGACCCAAAAGTTGCCAAGAGCTGCCTACCTTGAAAGCCAAGCTGATATCTTCAGCACTGTGCACTATAATATTATCTGAAGAAGGTCCCCAGGCATTAACTGTACATGGAATCACAAAGTCTCCAGGAAGAGGCGCAGTTGGCATTTTGCCCGATCCACTAGCAACTTCTCGACCCGGATCAAAGCGGTCTATTGTTAGTGTTATGCCTTCCCCACCTTTAAAATAAAAAAATAACGTTAACAGTCCAAGAGCAACATCTCAGGCTCCTTGATAACGGCTTAACCAACCAACTAACATTGTCTGTCTATCTGATATTTAAAGTTACCTTCATCTAGTGCAAGAGTCCCAAGCAAAAAACAAGAAAATAATTTCTTTTCATTCTGCTTAGCATGGCGATAAGCAAGTCGCAAGGTTTTCTCCATCACAGATAACTTTGGGTTTCTAAAAAGAGATGATAAGCAAATTTAAGACCCAAATTATTTTAAATCCTTTTTAAAAAAGTATTATATTACAATATCTTCCACTTTTTTGACCTTTAGAAAGAAAATATACAGAAACAGCCCAAGGCCCTAAACAATAAAAAGGTATGAATTAACAACATTGTATAAAATGCCAATGGAATTCTACTCCTGTTCTGTGCACCATCCCAACTATTCATATCCAAGAAAGCCGTATTTTAACTGGAGCAGCTCCACAGAATGCTCTGTACGATCATCTCAACAAGAATATTTTGGCTTAACTAGTCCAGCAAACCAACATCAGAGGGGAAACAATTTTTCCTATGGAGAATAGATAGCAAGAAGAGAAAAGAGCTATTTTTCTGTGGAGAACGAGTAACAAGGAGAGGGAGAAGCTTTTTCATATGAAGGGCAACTTTCTCACAAGAACTCGAGATGAACACAAGTGAGTTATTTTAATAGAAGGTGGAAAAAGTTAGAAACACAAAACCTCTAAAAAGTCTCCTAAATTCAACCAGTAGAATAGGCCAAAAAGCTTAACTAATTTTGATGTGTTCTCTCATTTTAGCACAATATCTAGCAGGGATGCTTAAAACAGCAGCAGACTGGGCTCAGTGACACAGGAATGCAAATGTGGAGAAAGATTAAATATTGATTTTATAATTACCTAATAAAAAAAAAGGTAGTAAGTTTAGAATCTGGGCAGTAAATAATATTATTTCAGCTTGAGATAGCTTATCTGATTTTAACTTGAAAAGAGGTCAGTTGAAAGTGAAGCTACTGCTTTATGTGAATACTGTGATGACAGCTCATATCCTACCTGCTCAAGACTAAACAAGTGAAATGCTTCCATAAAAACAAAAGTAATTTATTTGAAAACTTTGTTAAAAGTTGAGAGGTTTTAATATTAACTCAAAGAACATTAGGCGGCAAGTACAAGTGGAAGCCCCCCTGACCTGTACGTAAGGGCTGTCCGCCCTTATACACACATATATATATACATATACTTGCTCTAAAAACTACAGTAATATTTTTGTAACATCTATATAAAAATTACCCATTTAAGTAATAACGATCAATTTCTACCCTCCATTTGTTTTACCAAACAGGTTTGGCATATCCTGCCCTAGAAATTCACAAGTGCTTCAGATCTGCCTCTAGACTTACTCTGAACAAAAAAACCCATCAGAACTTCTGGAATTTTTATCCAGATTCCTGAAGCAAGGAAAATGCTTCATTTTAAGTTTTACTTGAAGCACGCTATCTGTATCCAGATTGTCAAAAATATTTTTTTCTCCGTAGAAATTTAGAGACAAGGAAAAACATGTTAAAGAAAACAACAAATATGCAGTTACTTTTACACCTTTCCGTATGGGAAGAAACTGAAAGAAATTGTAAGTTACTTTAGACTGAGGCACCTCCAACTCCTGTGTTACTCTGTTACACCACAGAAAGGGAAACTCAAATCTTTCCAGTGAAAATCCCTATATACTTACAACAAACACACCAGTTGATTCTTTTTCCTTTGTGCCTTGTCATAAACTGGACTCAAAAGATAAAGTGAGGCTTTAAATCATATAATCCTTAATTTATTTTAGTGCCTTAAAAAAGATTATTCATACCTGTAATAGGTAATATGCGAGCCAATGACACCACCCATAGGGACTGGGTCCCAAAGTGCATACTTTGACAGAGGGAAACTGAAAGGGACCATCCTTTCAGGAACAAATCTGGGAAGAAGATCACAGAAATAAGAAAGGAAAATGAATTAAGCTTAATATTTTCAAACATTATTTATAAGAAGGAACAAAGGAGAAACTGTAAGAAAAACAACAAATAGGATACATAAGCTGTTAGTACTTCTTTTGTTTCAAGTCCAGGCCAATGAAGCAGAAATTTTGTCCTATAAAGTTGTCAAGGATATGAATTAAAAAGTCAATATAAAACTTTCAATTTCCACCTGATATGTAATCTTGGAAGATGTGTAGGCCAAAATACAAGTTTGCTGATAAATATCAAGAAAAAGCTGCTCTGGATATATTGTAGGAAAAGAAAAGGTTATCAGTCATTATAAACTCCTATGGCACACAGAAAAAATTGATTTAGCAAATTTAACATTAGATCAGCTTCCAAAAGCCTTGTTTTAGTCACTTTCTAAAGTCATCATTCAATTCACTTAAGCTTTGAAGCCCTCTGAAATAAAGCCTTGGCTTGACTCAAATCATATAGTGCAAAACTTGCAACAGGACTCCAAAGAGGTCTGAAGAAATTATTACATAATAATGTAAACTTATTTAGACAAGCAGGATTACATTTTTTAAAGAGCTGCCTAAACCAAGTGTATTAAGTAAAACACAAAACATTTAGCAGTTCACACAACTCGGCAAATATTTCAACACTTTTCAGCAAATAAACAAGAACTTCCTTTGTAGCTATCTGAAGTGCCAAACTTCGCCAAGGTGATTTCTTTGCATTTTTTTAAGTTCCCAGGAAATAACTTTATTTTTAAAGCGGTCCTCTAAGCAACTCACCTACCTCTCATGTTTTCAGCGACAGCTGATTCCCGTTAAAAGCCAAATGCCCATTGGGCTTATAAAATGAGCTTAGTGCGGCATGGAGCCGAGGGCGATACCCCCACCTGCCCCCCCTCGCCAAGAAGGGTACGGCGGACCCTTCCCAGAGCGGTTACCTCAGATCCGGGCCGGGCAGAACGGGGTCCATGCGGGGCGGCCGCAGTTCTGCCCCCTCCTCCGCTCCCCGCCGCGGGGCGCCGGCCTGGGGCAGCGTCCAGGCGCGGGGCCTGCCCGCAGCAGCCCCTCCCTCAGTCGGGCACCAGAGGGGACCTGCCAGCGTCGCCTGAGGGAGGAGGGGAGCGGGCAGTGACGCCCCTTCCCCAAGGCCTAACCACCGCCGCACTCGCTGCAGGGAGTCACCAGGGACCGCCGGGCCTCCCGCCGCGGCAGGACCCGTCCCGCCCCGCTCCGGCGCCTTCCTCAGCCCACAACCGACCCCCCGTTCCCCCCGCCAGCGCCCGCCGGCCAATCAGAAGGCACAACCGGCCGCGCTCCCGCCCCCACTACCTGCCGCGACCCAATGGACGCGCGGCGGGGAACGGCGCGCTCGACCAATCAAAGCGCACCCCGGGGAACCAACCGCCAGCGCGCGCGCAGGGGATTTAAAAACGCCAGCGGGCTAATAAACGGCTGGCGGGGAGCGCGCAGGCGCAGTACGGCGCGGCGGGGTTGCCATGGCACCGCGGGGCGCCGCTGCGCCGGGCCGGGGCCGCGGGTTTCCAATTAAACCGACACAACCGTCGCGCTAGCCTCGGCCTTTCCCAGTCCCGGGGCGTGAGGCACCCACCGCGCCACAGTTAGGTGCCTACACCCGGGCACACGTTTGTTTGTGACGGCCGCCGGGGGCTCGGTGGCTGGTCGGGGGTACGGCGGGTCCCTCACGGGGCAGCTCCCCGCGGCCGCGGGGCAGCCCGGCTGCTTCGCCCCGGCGGTCACGCGGTGCTCGGGGGTGAACGTTCGCCGAAGGACGGTGCGTTGCACGTTGTAGGCCGAGCCGGGAGGAGAGCGCGGTCGGCGGAGGGGCGGGCAGCCGCGCCCGTAACCGGATGGGAGAGCCGCGGCTGCCGGCCCTGCGCGCCCCGGCTGCCCCGCCCCTCCCGGTCGGCGCGCGCCGCCGGGGACCCGGAAGCACTTTCCCTCGGCGGGGACAGCTCAGCAGCGGGAGCGCGGCGGCAGCTCTGCCTCAGCCCCAGCCCTGGCCTCGGTGCCCGCCGCTTCCCGCCCGCTCCACGGCCGCCCCCTGGCCGCCGCCCCGCCGCCGCTGTCCTGCTGCTGCTCCGCCGCCGCCTCCTTCTCCTCATGAAACCCGTCGTCGTCTTCGTCCTCGGCGGGCCCGGGGCGGGCAAGGGGACGCAGTGCGCTCGCATCGTGGAGGTGAGGGCAGCGGACTCGCCCCGGAGCTGGGGGAGGGGGGGTGTGCGGGACTACGCGTCCCGGCGTGCTGCGGGGGCTCTGCGGGCGCGGGGCACGCTGGGGGTTGTAGGCCCCCCCCGGGGGGGTCGCTTGGGGGAGAGTGTCCCGCTTCACCTGGCCCCGCATCTCCCTTGCGGTCTGGGCTCTTGCCTAGTCTAGATCCGTCCCCAGCCCCTTGAAGACCGTAAAATAAAAATAATTAACCTACAGCTCCCCGTTAGCTGTTGAAGTGGTGGGGGCAGCCCCCACTCCAGCCTCTCCGTTCCCCTTCCAGCCCCTATCAGGCGGCCTAGCCAGGGGCTGGCCTTTTTCCTTCTGACTTTCCTTCCCTGACACCCCCCGCTCAGGATCCCATCCCACCGGTGGGTCTGCTGGCATCCACCCCAGGCGGTGGGACACCCACTTGGGGTTTGGAGGCTGGTTCGGGCAGGAGCGCCCATCACCCCGCGCCTTGGCGGAGGGACAGGACTGTGGCTCTCAAGAAGTCCCTGACAGCCCGGGCGATGGTGGCCTGTCACGCCGGTCTTGCAGCCCAGCCCCTGTGGGTGGCTGTGAACACGTCTGCGTGGCCACGTCGGTGACTGTGTGGCTGCCACACACACGCCTCGCCCTGGGCTGCCGGTTTTGTGGCCTGGGAGTGGAGACGAGGTGATTTACAGTGGTTGGGAATATATTGGCTTCAGATATGTGGGATCAAGGGCCGTAAACGTAAGAGGTGGTACGGTAGATGTTGCAGGGTGTTGGCTTTCTGATCCAGTGCCACCTCTGTAAGTTGTGAAAGTAAAATGTTAAAAATGGTACTAAAATTTTGTTCTATGATAGGGGTTAAAGGATGTCCTGACCCCATAGGTGATTAGTCTTGTTCTCACTTTTCAAAGAGCTTAAAACCAACAGTAGAAGTTGAGAAGACTTTCTGCTATGTTTTTCACATTTTCAGTTTTCTAAATATGTTTTTACAGCCCTTTGAGATACAGGAAGTATCTAAGAAAGAACAGTGAATGAATGCTACATGTTGTAGTACTGTCCCTTCAAAAACCAAAAACTGCAGGGATAATTGCACTGTATTCAGGTGGATAATTACAGAAGCAGCTAAGGCTGAATGCTTCCAAACTGTATGTTGGATTTGAAACAGCTTTTTTTTTTTCTTTGAGCAGTTGTATATATTTTTCTTATTGAAAGTCATGTAGGATCAAAGTTTATCCATACCCACACTGAAAAAAATTACTAAGAACTGTAGCAAGGTCTATGTTTCTGAAACCACTGGTGGAAAAACACTCTGAAACTCCTGGCAAAGGCATGTTTTGTGTGTCCTCTATTCTGGTGATGCCCTAGCAGGGCTGTTACAGTTTATCCGTGCTGCCATTATATCCCAGTCCTCAGTGTTGTATAACTAAGTTATGCGAATTTGGTCCAGACTGAAAAATGCCGTTATGACTTCAGTTCTGAAGGTTTTTAACCTCAAATTACATACTCTCATTCAAACTGGCTTATTCATTAAATTGTGGAATGAAAGGTTCACAGTGCTCATAAAGCCATTTTGGTGAGATCAAATTCTGCCCCTGGCACATAGCAAACAAATGAGCTTAAACTGCAGGGGAATCTTGTAGCTTGTCATTAATGGCTTTCTCCAAACCATTAACATTTCTTCAGGGCTGAAGTACCTTATGTGGCCGCTGGCCTGTGTTTAGAAGCCTTTGGCTTGATAGGCTAATATAATTGGATAAAGACCGCTTTATTACGAGGAGTTCAAATGAGTCATTGCTACTCAAATTGTATTTGCAGCTAAAAATGAAAGAAGAAAGTTAACTGCTTGTGCTGTATTTATTTTCTTTTCTAAGCCTGGAAAGGGAAGTCCAAATACTAATAAATGTGAATTTGCTTTAAATCTGCTAATCCCTTACACTGCATGGAAAGAAGTTTATTGAAGTCAGTGAGTTGACAGCAGAAAGCACTCGGACCCACTGACCACAGGGGACAGCTTTCCTGCTTGCTCGGACACCTCTGCAGGAGCCGCTGGCTAAACTCTGAGGGAGAGAGGGTCTGAGGTAGCCAAAGGGAGAGTTGGACTGATGTGAGCCTGCTGGAAAACTTTAGAAAAAGGGGACATGAACAGGGAAATGTGGATGGAATGCAGCAAAGGTACTGGAGAGCAGCATCTTAAGCACACGTCCTTGGCCTGGCCCCTGGCAGCTCCCCAGAGGGGCCCTGGTGCAGGTGGTTGAAATAGCCTGTGTGCTGTCAATGCTGCCTTTAGGTTGAAGGTGTGTTTTTGTTCGGGTTTTAAACCCTGTTGGCAGCTTGCCACAGAGAGAAGGGGCTGTAGCTGAGTAATAATAAACCTTATTCATCCTTGTTGTAAAAGGACTGAGTAATACTAGTTTACATTTGGAATTAATCTGACCCAGTATCTTGCTTTAAATCTGAAGTTCGTGCTGAACAAAAAGTCAGTATGAGCTATAAATACTTCTCCGTTGCTATTCATACCGGAAATTTGGGACAGAGCACATCACATGTGGAAGAAGTCTCGCTTTGCTGAGGTGAGTTCTTGTATGATTTTAGCACTAAATGATTTTATTAACAAACCAAGGGTAGTTTGTTTTATAGAGGTAGGGGTAGCTGTGTTTTATAGAGTGAAGGGGGTATTACACACTACCTGGGAACAATTCCTCAAGGAAGAGATGTAATTATTTTGCTGATTGTGTTTTACATTCCCAGAAAAGGGAGATGGCTGTCACGCTGTAGGTGAAGTATGTATTTGTTAAGTACTAGTCTAAATCATAACTGCTCAATATGTGTGTGTTGGGAGTCCCTCATTCTGGAGAAGGCACATCAAGGCTCTATTCATGTCAAATTTGAACCAAAATAAAGAAATCTTTAGAGAGAAGAAGACACAGTAACAAGTGGAAATGGGTATTGACACAGTGTATGAAAGGGAACAGCAGGTAAGTGATTAGGTTTCTTTATCTCTGCAGATAAGGTTGGAGGAAACAGCTGAACCAGGGTGGTTTCCTCTGATACAGAGGGAAGGCTGGTGTATGATCCACAAACTCACAGAATTGTCACCAAAATGCACATGGAGCAGAACTGCTGCTCTGGACAGGTTCCTCCTATTTAGGAAGGGATGAAGAATTCCCTCTTAAATTCTTATCCTCTCGCTTCCAGCTCTGCAGATTAACTCCTGAAAGCTTCCACAGCTCTGTTAGGTGGAGCTGGCCATCATCTGGGACTGTTGCATAGCTGTCCTGCGAGGCAGAATATTTGAGCAGGTAGTTGAATGATGTCATTTGAGTGCAGGTTCTTGCAATAACCTTTCATGGTTTCCACAGTGTTCATATCTTCCAAGACTCTGAGATTATTATGTGTGTGTAGGACAAAATGAATGTGGTTTTTTGCCGACTTCTGAACTTTGCTTACAAAATGGCTATGGTAAAGTCAAGGAAAATGCATTCTTCAAATCTGCACAAAATATGTTTTCATATACTTAAAGTTGTAAGGATTTAAAATTTTACCTGAAATGCAAAGCATTTTTGTTGGTGGGAAGAATAATAACTAAATCATTTGTCTTTATTCCAAGCAAGCTTTGGGATGTATTTTTGTTTGTTTTGGCAAGGTGATTCTGCAGGGATTTGGGGTATGCAAGACATCCTTCTCTGTGACCCTAAAATATAATTCACCTCCACCGCAGCCCTATCCTGTATATTTGTGGTTAAATCTAAAATTAATTCCACAAGGTGAGATGCTGGGCATTCTCCTTTTATAAGACCATGAGTTAATATCCAAATGGAAAAAACTGTTAAGTTGCTTTGGGATATATGATAAGGACATTTCCTAGGGTGATGAAAACAATGGAAAGAAGAACTCATTATATCAGAAACACTCTTGAAAATAGAGTGAGTTTAGGTTTTGCTGTTGTGTGTTAATTGTCTTCTGAAAGTCCGCTGAGAGACAGTGTTAACTTCCTGGAAATAAAAATGTTTTAAAAATTGTTTTCTTTAAATTCAACTTATGAAATCTCTTTCAAGAGTGCCAAGTATTAGTATTCTACTTAGCCTTAAGTTGTCATAGTTATTTTTTGGAATGCAAGTTTATATTTCTGAACTTTGGAGCTTTTTTTAAAACATGGTGAGTGATTGTTTGAATCTACCCCCTGAAGATTTATCCCTATATGTTTCCATTTTGCAGAACACTGGGCATTGAATTTTGGACTTTCTCAGACCTACTGGGTGCCTTTTATTGAGCTCAGAGTTCCTGAAGCACTGGGATGCTCTGTTTGCCCCCCCCCCGCCCCCTTCCCTGGGAGCACTGTCAGTGGGATCTCCTTTGTGCATTTTGTTTTGCTAATGTGTTTTTTTGTTTGCTTTTCCTCCCCCAGAGGCAAGAACATATTTCAAACTAAGAAAATGTCTTCAATTTTTTTTTTTTTATTGGCATAAGCAGACAGAAGGTCTATAGTTTATACCCCAAAGTTCTAATTCCATGTGCTAATTGCTAATAGGACAGACAAAAGCTTTTTAGGTAAAAAAAAAATGGGCTGCAGGCTTTACACGATTCTATTTTAATTTTAACTAGTTCTTGAATGGTGTATGTGGGAAATTTTGGTTGTTTATTAAGGTTGCCCAAGAGATGACAGGTCAGAGCTAGGGCAATAAAAGTTTGTATTTTATTTGTTTAGATCTTAAGCCCTGTGGCTTTCATTTTCAGAGTAACAATGATAAGCCAAGATAGCAGTCAAGGTCAAAGTAGTAGTTTGTGTTTCTTTTGCCTTTTCTTGGCTTCTGCTCTCTTAAGGAAATCTCAAGCTGTGTGCTTAGTGGAGAGATGCATTGCTGGACCACACAGGGCTGAATCAGATATAAACCTTGTGCCCCCCGAAAGCTGGTGGTGTAAGGAATCCCGGCAGCAGCTGCTGCACGCTGCTGATCCTTTCTCACTGCCGTGAGAAGATTGCTAGGGCACGCCTTGCCTTATTCAAGTGTGACACACATATGGCTCATGTATTTTCAGTTGTATTCATCTATTTATTGTATTTACTGAAAATGAAATGTTCTGTCTGCAGAGTTGAAGTTGCAAGTCCTGGCTGACAGAAGAAAGTTAGAAGTGGCTATAGGACAGGGGAGAGAAGGGCATCCCAGGGAGGCTGCAGTCTCAGCTCGTAATTTGGAGATGGGGAGCATACAGCTTGCATGTTCCAGTTTGTCCTGCTGAATGGGGACTGATTTGCCAGGCCACTGTGAGACAAACAAGCAAGCAGTGTTCTGCTCTGCTCTATGCATAACGCCTCTATGGTGGGATTGATGGAAACTTGATCTTGCCTTTCCACGTCACCCTTTTTTTTTTTTTTTTTAAAGCAAAGGAGAAAGATGTCTACTGAGGTGCTGAAAACAGCTGATTTTTGTCTTGCATTCACAGATAATTTTTGGAAGAGATTTGGATTATGGCTCTCTAAATACGAAATAGTTTTAAAAATAATGAGAACTTGTGTAATAGCAACTTTTTTACTTATTATAGAACAGCAGGCCAGCCCAGTAGCATAGCAGAAAACATTATATCTGAAATAAGTTTTAGAATAGTTAATTCTAATATTTTTCCTTCTCTGTAATCTAAAAATCGGTCCAGATTTTAGGTCCTTGGCATCCAAGTATTTGGGAATTTTTTTTAATCTAGTTTCTATGTCAAGTCTTCCTTTCAGTTTGACATTATGAATCTAGCACACATGCATTCTTCAAGAACTGGAAAAACTGCTTTTTCACTGTTTGGCAGCCACAGTCTTGCTCACTTGCTGATTTCGGAGGAGAAGTAGGCAGCCGTTGCAGCAAGTCATGTTCTGGGGATTGCATCAAGATGTACTTGGCACTGCTGGAAAATCATGCTGGCACAAGGCAAACCTTGGCAAGACACGAGAGTGTTTTGCCCCGGTTTTTGAGCAGTTACATCACAGTCTCTTTTGTGAGCAATTGGGGATGTGACGATTTTCTCCAATTCAGGACGCTTGCTGAGGGTTTATCTCGCCTAAGATGAAAGAAAACTTTGTGCCCTGTATGCACTGATTAAAACTGGCAAGAGTAGCGTGAGCACCGCATCTCTGAAGCCTTCTGTGTGTGGAGCACCAGCCAAGCCTTTCTCCATGCTTGTTTGCATTGTTTAAACCGACATGTTTTCTTTGGCTCTTGACTCAGTACAGTTAACAAATAGATGTTTTGCCCCTGAAGGAGAGGTTTGTTTTTCTTATTGCCTGGTTAATCCTTTCTGAAGGTTACTCTAGAATACAATTTACTATTATCTAAAACAACTCTATTTATACACTTTAAAACACTTCTATCTTTTACTTTCCTGTTCAGCCGTTGAAAACTATTTTAGCTTGCTGTTGCAAAAGACAGAGAATTCCAAAAATTGTCTGACTCAATTTCGTTTTCATGCATGAAAAGTGAAATGCCAAGGAAAATTAAACGGTTTGGTAATCCTCTAAAACCGAAGGGATTTTATTTTCCTCCTGTTTTCTTCTTTGTAGAAACTTGATGTTAAAAATAACGTAATTCTTTAACTTTAGCAAGAAGAACTACATGTTAATTTAGGGTACAGCAGAGTAAGGTTTCTTGCTTATAAGAAAAGATTTATTCTGGTTTATGGCTTCTGTAGTTCATAGTTAGTATTTAGATTTGCAATTAAATAGGCATATCCAAATGCAATGCACATTAAAGCAGGAGTACAGTGAGCTTATAGAGGATGTCTGTGGAGATTTTTCTTCACAGTTATTTAGAACAAAATCTTGCTTCCTTTTTTTTTGCCAGCTGTTAGAGTTTTGGAGATTTAGGTAATTATATCCCTTCTTAAATTATGACTATGGCAGAACTAACTTTCCACGCTTTTGTGGGTGAAATTGGAAAGCAACTGAAATGTTTTTAAAGTCACTTAGTGGGTTGTGTAATATTTCTGTTGTACTTAGTCCAGTAGCCAAGTTTTAAAATCTCAAGTTCACAGCCTTAAAAAGTGTGCAGTCACATTATTATGCTGCTCAGACACCTTTTTTGAAATTTGCTTTGGACGTTGCTGCAGCCAACCTGATAACCCTGAAATTTTGTGCTGCTGCTTTTGTTTTGTGTAAAAACTTTAGGCTGAGTATATGTAGGTGTATTCTGGTTTGGATGTAGAGTTAGCTTAGGTAATCACCAAGGACATGTCTTTATTGCCTGTTTTTATGGACTATATTTGGTCAGGGAGCATAGTACACTAGGTTTGTTTTCTTGTGTTAAATGAGCTGAGAAAATGATTGTTTTGTGCTCTGAAATTTCCTTTATAACAATGCATTTCTCTTTGGTAAGGGTGTATTTGTATGTTTGCAATAGGTGTCTATTTATGATGGTAAATGCCTGAGAAATTCAAGTGTAATGAATACTTTTTTGATCTCTCTGCTCTCTATTTACTGTACATGGCGTGACACAGGGTGGCACCAGTGTAGTTGTTTACCTTTATCTGTCACATCATCCTTACCAGAAGGCACTACTTTGCCCCAGGGGCTGGCCTCTGAGTTTGTCATGAGTTTATCCTGTTTGTCCCAGGGCAGGAGGTAGCCGGGGCAGGCACGCCCGGCTGGATTTGGAGGAGGGCACGTACAGGACTGTTTGTGTAGCTGCAGTGTTAGGTGGAGAGTTCTAAGTGATTTGACCAAGGTAGAGTAGGAAGTTGGTGCCAGAACCACAAGGATTTCTGACTTGTGCTGTGCTTGAAACATTCCTCTGGCTCCAGAGGACTTGGAATCACCTCACATGCTTTTGTTTAAATAGGTAAATAGATAAAATTACAAACCTGTTGCATAAACACAGCAAGGAAAGGCACTGCCTCAACTTTTTCACTTTGTAAATCAAGACTTGATCCAGTAACTGATAAGCACTTACAGTTTTTAAGTAGTTGGACTGTTAGGATGGAGTATAGCTTGTATCTAATTTGGTGATTGTTAAATGTCTCATTGCACAGTGTAACAGTTCAGGAAGCGCCTTGGGGACTTCGAGACTGTCTGGTTTCCAAACGTAACAAAATTACCTTTGAAAACAGTACATGAATGCCTGACCAAAGCCCTGTTGAGCATTTTACCCAAGAATCTCTCTACTGCTGTGTTTTCTGTGCATACAGAATGTGCTGTATTGTCGGATTACACCCTGAAGATGGAAGACACCTGTCACCAGCAAGATGCTATTCCCTGTGTTTTTCTGTTGTAATGCAAAGATAAATGTGGTTGACGCTGTTGACTGATGTTAACTTCTCAAGTGTACTAGTTCAAGGGAGTCTATATCTGTTTGTTTTGCACATTTCAGAAATATGGCTACACGCACCTTTCAGCTGGTGACCTCCTTCGAGATGAACGAAAAAGGCCAGGCTCACAGTATGGAGAACTCATTGAGAACTACATTAAGGAGGGGGAAATTGTACCAGTCGAAATAACAATCAGCTTGCTGAAGAGGGTAAGGAAAGGGCTATTTCCTTGCTGGTTCACTCTTGCAGACTAAGCAACAAAGCAGTGACCGTACTCTGGAAGAATTGCCTTTCCTCTGGTGTGAGTAGTGTGAAATGGCAGACATGTCGGTGTGCATCGCATAGGGGGCTTCAGTTACTCATATTTCTTTCTGGCTGGTTGGAGGGCAGTAGGTGGTGGCCTCTGATACCTGGGGATCCGTGAGAATGGAATTTTTTTTTTTTTTTTTTTTTTTTTTTTTTTTGTAGCTCTAGGGAAATCAGTGAAACTCTGTATTTCTTATTTCCCTTAACTAGCTTCTGGACCTCTTGGTCAGCTCAGTCATATTTCACTGGAGGGTGGAGGCCTTAAAGGTACTAAGCTGCTGTAAATTTTACTAAAATAGATAGCCAGGTGAAGGAGAAGAGCACCTGCTAATGTTCCTATGGAATGAAAAGTTCCAGACTTGGCTGTCCAGGAAAACAACCAGAATATCTTTTTTAAGACAGAAGGCCTCTGTTGCTCATGGCACTCAATTAATCTGGAGTTTTTCCATTAGAATTAACTCTAGATCAGGGATGTTTGGGCATCTTATAGTGTAACAGCACTTTGTGTTATACATTTCCAGTATCTTTAAATCTGGGATTGTGTGTTACGAGACTGAGCTTTATGAAATAGTGGATTCAGTTTGATGGAAGGTTGTAATGGTGCATCAGTGAATTAATTAGCATGCATTGAAGATGAACCAAAAGTACATTTTGTAAATCTGCAATAATCTTAAAACAAATGCTTCTCAACTTACCATATCAACATTTTGGGTATAATTTAATAAGCAGATAAATGGTTGAATATGCAGAGATCATTAATGGAATTCTCTTTTATCAGGCTATGGATCAAACAATGGCTGCCAATTCCCAGAAGAACAAGTTCTTGATTGATGGATTTCCCAGAAATGAAGATAACCTACAAGGCTGGAATAAAACTATGGATGGAAAGGCGGATGTTTCTTTTGTTCTCTTTTTTGATTGTGACAATGAGGTAATGGAGGGTGTTATTCTGTAACTTCTGTTCTTGCTATATTGTGAGAATCATTCAAGAAGAACAATAAAATGTCAGGTAGTGAATGGGCTAGTGTAAGAGTAGAAGGAAAGTGGTTTGTGTTTCAAGGATTTTTTGGCAACTTGTTTTTGCAGATGAAAAACTGCATGTTTTTGAAATATCAGGCAGCTATTTATACTTATTATAATCATGTGTGACTAAATTATATTCATAGAATCGTAGAACAGTCTGGATTGGAAGGAACCTTAAAGATCACCCAGTTCCAACCCCCTGCCATGGGCAGGGACACCTCCCACTAGCCCAGGTTGCTCAAAGCCCCGTCCAACCTGGCCTTGAACACTTCAGGGAGGGGGCAGCCACAGCTCTGAGCAGCCTGTGCCAGTGTCTCGCCACCATCAGAATAAAGAATTTCTTCATTCTATCTAATCTAAATCTACTCTCTTTCAGTTTAAAACCGTCACCCTTCATCCTGTCCCTACATGCCCTGATCAAGAGTCCCTCCCCAGATTTTCTGTAGCCTCTCTAAGTACTGGAAGGCTGCCATAAGGTCTCCCTGGAGCCTTCTCTTCTCCAGGCTGAACACCCCCAACTCTCTCAGCCTGTCCTCACAGGGGGTGCTCCAGCCCCTGATCATCTTCGTGGCCTCCTCTGGACCTGCTAGAGCAGGTCCTTGTCCTTCTTATTTGGGGGTCCCAGAGCTGGACGCAGCACTGCAGGGAGGGTCTCATGAGAGCGGAGCATAGGGGGAGAATCCCCTCCCTTGACCTGCTGGTCGTGTTTCTCTTGATGCAGGCCAGGGTACAGTTGGCTTTCTGGCTGAGAGCACACGTTGCAGGGTCATGTTGAGCTTTTCTTTAACCAGCACCCAGTGTTGAAGAAGTACTTCAGGCAATTGCATTCTTAAAGAAAAATTATAAAAACTTTAAATACACTATATGAAATTATTTGGTTAATTTTTGGAAAACATTACTCTGTTTACTCTTAGTAACTGTTGTTTAGTCCAAAATGAACTTCACAGCAATGTCTGCTTTAATTCTAAACAGCTGGCAGCAGCAGTCTTTACTTTCATAGTTAAGAGTTGTGCTGTAGGACAGCCGGTAATCAATGTTTTATTCAGGAAATCATTAGATTACAGGAGCATTTTGACAGTGATATATTATATTCATATAACAAGTGCCATGATATGCTGTCTTTTTAATTTGTCAGTGCCCTTGAGGCATAAAAGCTGATAGAAGAATCCCAGCACCTTAAGCTGACTTTTTTCCTTTTACCCTTTTCCCCAACTTCCTGGGAAATTTTGTTACTACTTTTTTTGGGTTTTTTAATTAATTGCAATTATTTTTTAATCTCAAAGAACAAGTGACTTCATTTTGGCTGGGACAGAGTTAATATTCTTCCCGGTAGCTGGTACACTGCTGTGTTTTGGATTTAGTGTGAGAATGATGTTGATAACACTCTGGTGCTTTAGTTGTTGCTAGGTAGAGCTTATCTGAAGTTAAGGATTTTTCAGTTTCCCTGTGCTCTGCCAGAGAGCAAGTGCACCAGAAGCTGGGAGGGAACATGGCCAGGACAGCTGACCTGAACTAGCCAAAGGGATATTCCATACCATAGAACGTCATGCTCAGTGCATAAACTGGGGGGAGTTGGCTGGGAGGGGCGGATCGCTGCTCGGGCATCAGCCAGAGGGCGGTGGGCAATTGCATCGTCCATCACTTGTCTTTTCTTGGGTTTTATTCTCTTTGTTATATTCCTTTTCAATACTACTATTACTTACATTGATAAAATATTATAATAGGTTTTATTTTAGTTACTAAACTGTTCTTATCTCAACCCACAAGTTTTACTTTTTTTCGATTCTCCTCCCCATCCCACAGGGAAGGAGGAGAAGTGAGCAAGCAGCTGCATGGTGCTTAGTTGCTGGCTGGAGTTAAACCATGACAACAAGTGGGGGGTTATTTTTTTTCTATTTAAAAAGTTAAATAAGATTAAATTAATTTTTTTACTTGGTGGGGCATTAATATTGGGGTTATAATTTTTTTTTTTACTAGATTAAAGATAGGCAACAGTGCCTACATTATCTTCTGTATTTTTTAAAAATATGGGTGTACTATATAGGAAAAAAAAAATTTTAATCATTGTCCTCTTGCATGAGTAGAATAAATGTATTAAGTTTACATGTGTCAGTGTTGCTTATGTAACTTTGTTTCAAAACATTTCATTAGGTGGCTTTTAACTATGGTTGTTCTTCAGTTTTTACTTAGATTTTAATTTCTGAGTCTTCATTGTAGCAATGTCAAGTAAGAACATTTTAACTTATGATAACTTAGTATGTAGCCTTACAAAATTCTTGGGAAAACATACAGTGACTTTATTTCAGTGCAGGCATATATTAGTAGTCTAATTTGACATGCTGCTATTCAAAACGTCTGAACACATCCTTGAAAATCAGTAAATTTTCTTCTTTAAACGTTTGAAGTTGGAGACCCAGTCGAACCACAGAGCTTGATGTTGCTTTTTACTTCCACTGACCCCAATCCCATGTTAAGAACCCCTATTTTAATAAACTGATGAAGTGCAAAGCTATCATCCTTTTTCTCCGGAAGAATCGAACTTCCCATGTGAATTCTGCTTACATCCACCAGATCTGGACGGCATTTTTTGTGTCAGGTCTATTTAGATTTTTTCAGGATTTTTTGTTTTGTTCCTGCTTTCAAGATAGCACCTTGTCTTCTTGGTTGTGATCATCCTTTTAATGTTTTTTGTAGATATGTATTGGTCGCTGTCTTGAAAGAGGCAAGAGCAGTGGTAGGAGTGATGATAATCGTGAGAGCCTGGAGAAGAGGTACTGTCTTCAAAACTTTACAGTTCCCTGCTGGTTATATTTTACTGTGTAATGCTTTTTCCCCATGTGCTTTCTCCTAGAATTCATACATATCTACAGTCTACTAAGCCTATAATAGATTTGTATGAGAGAATGGGAAAAGTCAGAAAAGTGGATGCCTCTAAATCTGTTGATGAAGTAAGTATATAGGCCAAAAAAACCATGTGGGTGACAGTGGCAGGGTACATACATTTGGCACTCTTCCAGGAGATGTGTGTATGTGTGGTTAGTGTGCTAATTAAACACTGATGTGTATTACTGAGGGAGGCTGCGGAACCCCTGTTTTGACTCTTGCAGATCTGATTAAGATGTGAATAACTCTAAGAAATCAATTAGTTCTGGTTGAACATGAGCTGGACTAAACACACTTTCGGTGTTTCTGTGTTTAACAGTGTCTTGTCTTTCATGAGCTTTTGCTTTTCTGAAGTAGTATTGCTCTACTATCTCAGTTTCCCGAAATTGATGCCAATTTCACTATTAATTATTGTGAATATTCTAGAAAAATCTATATTTTTTAAAAAATACTGTTTCATTTGAAGTAACTGACTAACACTTCATAAAATTTGTATTCTCTCTCTTTTTAGGTTTTTGAAAAAGTTGTACACATTTTTGACAAAGAAGGCTAATTCCCAGCTTGAAAGTTCATTTAAACTCGTGCTTGAATCTTGCTTGAATAGCTGCTACTGCAGTCCACTCTTTGTAATTGTTTTAAAGTATTTTTTTTATTGTTTTTCACATATCTAATGATGATTGGAAAAGCAGTTAATTACAAATGGATCTGTTTTTTAAATAGGAAATAATTTCTTGTGGCTATAGTATACAAATTTCAGGGTTCTCTATTAGTACAAGTTCAGTTACATGGCAAAACCACAGTTAAAACATCTCTCTGAAGAGACTATTCTCTCACAGTTCTGTATGTATCATGGGCAGCCCTTCTTATTCCTTATTGCCATACACCTTTTTTTTCTTTTTTTTTTTAAGGATCAACTAAACAGCAGCATTAAGTGAGGAGGGACCCATGTGCCCTTGTTTGTTTTCTTGATGCTTGGACCAAATTTAGCAGATTTTTTTTTTCAGGGTATAATTTTGTCACAAAGTTCCCTGGTATCCCCAAACCTGAATTCTGTAAGTCAAGCTACAGTTAGTATGAGAATCTGATTTAGCAGTTCTCATAAAATTGTTCAGTGGTAGACTTACAAAGTACTTTATGAAAGTGGTGCTTTCTTATGACTCTGGATGTAAACTGTCTTGTAAGTTCTTGAGTACCTGGATGATGTGACCCTGGGCTTTACCTTGTCTTTATTTGCAAAAGGTTAAGAATATAATTTCAATGTCAGGTCAGTATTCCCATACTCAATTATTTTAAATGATAAGTTATATTCTTAATTACAGCATGGTCTTCACAAGATGGCAAAACTCTTAAATAGTGTACAATAAGCAAAATCTTCTAACAGTTCTGTCTTTTGTAACAAGTGGAAGGGATTTTCTGTATTATTATTATTATTGAAATACTGTGTTACTGAATGCTTTAAGGTTTGTTATCTGGGGAAATATTTTTATGGTTAAAATAGTGAATTTGTTTCCCTAAAACTGTATCATTTTACTAGCTGTTTGTTTGAAAAGATTGTAAATTATTGCACTTTTGTTATGATGTGGTCAGCTGAGGGGAAGATACCTGCAGAAAAAAGTTCCATTCCCTTAAACAAATTTGGTCCTTCTTCATCACGTTCTCTTGAATTAGCCAGGGACAGTCAGCAGCAATAGTTGGGCTAAGCAGATAACTATTTGAAACAAACTGGTTTAAATGTTTGCACAGATGTGGTGTAATTCTGCCTTTTGTTTAAAGTAACCTTTTCTTTCCCCTACATAGTACGCATAGGTCTGTGGGGGCCCAACCATGCATTCCTTGCATGCCCTAAGCTTTCAGTGAAGAAGGCTCCAGAAGGCTTGAAGATGAGTGTTTTTACTAATTTTGGTGATAGAGTGGTTCTTCCTACATTAACTGACACTGTAATGGGTTTGTGATATGCTAATAGATATTTCAAATTACAGGGAACTGCAATTTGGAGTTCTTGGGGTTCAGCTTTTCTTTATTGATGACTTTATTTAGGAAAAGCTTTAAATTAAGCCTGGCTTCTAATTAGAATCAGACGTGTTGGTCCTCATCCTGCAATCTGATCTGTGCAGACAGATTTGTATTTGCATGAATTCTTGTCTCGCTGAGGTTCCTGAGGCTGCTGGTCTGGGAAAGAGATGGGTACAGAAACAGAGACAAAGGATAAACTACAGTATCTTTTCCAGTATGGTAGGAGTTCAAACAATGGACTGAGCACAAATAGCTGTTTACTACTGCACAATATATGGACCACGACTACTTCTGTGAGTGTGGGAGGCTAATGCTTTCACTTTATGGAAAAAAAAGAAATCATGGAATTTAATTCTTACTGTATAAGTATGCTGACATAGGATAGGATCCAGTGAAACTATATGTTTTGATATGAAGGTTAGAATCAGGGTTTTTCCAGAAAGACTTCAAACAGGATTCTTTAATCTAATTAGAGAGACTTAATTATCTTTTGTTTCTAAGTTACTGGTTTTTACAAGTTCTGTTCAGAATAGAGTATCTGTTTTCTCTCATCATATACTTTTTTTGTGTACTGAAGTGCTGAAACAAAAAAACCCTCCGGAGCAAGTTTTTAGAAAAAAACCAATGTTTTGGCAATATTGAATTTGGAGTGGATTGTAATGTGTCTGTGCAAAGACTAGATTTTTTTTGTCATTTTATTTATTGAAGATGCCATTAAATGTGTTACCAATTCTTTCAAGTTGGACTTATAATTGAAATAAAGATTAAAGGCAATACGCCAATGTGTTGTGTCCGTTTAGCAGCGAAACTGTACAAAGAATTTGAGGAGATCCAATAAACTTTGTTCTGTGGCTTAATATGAGTGCTTGGCTTACTGTTATCTGTCACAAGGGATATTTTTCAAATACATATACATTTATATAAAGTGTGTATTAGTGTTTGATACCTTGTGTGTCTGCATGCATGCAGGTATGTATATAAAAGTTCAGTTTTCACCGTCAGAACTGAAGTCCTGAAGACCCTGTTAGGCACAGGATACCATCAGGTAAACGCCTGTAGAATTAATACATTTTCTTGTTTATATAGGTTTATCAAATTACTCTATTTGTGTGGTTGTGCAGTTACAATTAATTTGGCACATCTGTGAAAGAAAGGGGACTTGAAGTGGACTTGGAAACACTAACCTATCGTGCAGCTGCTGTTGGAGATGCTTTTTGTCTTGATTTCTCATGGTTCTTGCTCAATCACCAGCTGATTGCCTGAATGCTATTCTGCTGCCTTGCAGCACATGCCTACGTGCTGTGCTCGAGACTGTGTTCTTAAAGAAGATTGGCACAACATAATATTCTTTATAAAAGAAACTGAGGATGCCAGGCTTATTTTAAAATAAGTTCACATTTTGCATTAAAGTTTGTCACAAAATGGGTTGTTTATTTGCATGTAGGTTTCCAGTAAACAACATGTTGAGCTTGAAACCTTACTCTGGAAAGATTGATGGGGTGGGAAGAGCAGGGGAGTTTCCAGCAAGGGTAGGTAGGTATCTCTGCTGGTATAACTACATAGACCAAACTTTTGCTGAAACCTCATCCTGCGGTTGTAGCGTCTCCTCAGGGACTGGCAGACAGGGGCAAGGCTTTCCTAGCTTGCCCCACAGCGAGCTTCCCACTCCCCCAAGTGGGAGACTCAAACAGAAAATCCCTGCCCTAAAGGTGCCAATTTGATGGAGTGGGGGCAGACAGAGAAGACCATAAGCATGCAGCAGAGGATTGCCTCAGTGTAAGGTATTCCCCACTAGCAACATTTGTCCTAAGTAACAATATTCATGAGGGAGTTCCAAGGTCTAGTGCAAAATGCTGTGTTTTACAACAGTGGGGACATCTGTGTGCTGCTGCCCAGGCTGAACTGGGGAGAATGGGAGAGTTAAATGAAAAAAACCCTCAGTTCATACTGGAGCTGCCAACTGTCGTTACCGGTTAGCAGTTTCTAGCTGCCAGCATTTAGGAAAGTTGCAGCTTAGGGGATTACTTTTCTGCTTAGTTTGAAGTTCAATACCAGTTCGGTCCCTGTTGTGATACAGATGTCTCGGAAACTATGATCTGTGACTACTCAGCTGGCGCCTGCCTTGGGGGGGAGCAGCACTTTGCCCCTTGGCATGATCAGGTTATTTCTTCGAGACGTGGTGCAGCTGGACTTGGAGGCTGGTCACCTGGGGCTGTGTGCTTGCCACAGTTCAAGGATCCCGGGGTTAACAGCTAATGATGAAAACTGCAAGACGATACAAAGAGGATTCAGCTAATCAGGTAACAAAGGAGACAGTAACAAAAAATATTAAGACTTTTGGTTTCATATAGCAACAGTTCTTACACTTTTTATCTGCAGACCTTCATAAATCTTCCAGTGGAGATACGGGGCCATAAATGAATTTAATCTTGCTGCTCTCTGTTATTTTTCATGGACTGCTTGGTTTAAGATGGTGGTTTTCAGCCTGTGGTCTGTAGAGTATTTCTGTTGGTAACAATAGGCGTCTTTGTTGAGTCTTCTAATCTCTCAGCTGATATATTCTCTATCCTCTACTTTCTACCTTTTAATGTCTTTTCCTTTCTGAATTGCAGATGCTTTTTAGGATGGGGAGGGGAGTTGCTCTTACCAATCTCTGGGTGCCTTGCAAAAGAAACAAAATCTTTAAATAACTTCAGCTGGAGCGATCAGAACTTGTTTCTGCCAACGAGCTTGGTACATAATCTGTTACAAAACTGAAGTAAAGCACATTGTCCTTTTTTTTTTTTTTTTCAACTACAGAAAATCTTGGTGTAGTACCTCTGCTCTTTTCTCCTATATGAGTGAGATCAGATGTGTCTGTCTTGCTTCAGCACAGTGTTTAGCAGCAGTTGCATGAAAAAAAATCTCTTCAATCACTAGATGTCAAACTAGCAATGACCTGTTATGCTTCAATGGAAGCGAGTGAGATGATTGAGGAGGGGAGAAAAGATGCTTAAAGAAGCTCAGTCAATTCTACTTCAGCTTTAGATACATATCTGTTCCACACAGCAGCGATGCTTGTTTTTAGTCTAGCTATTTCATGATTATGCTGGATAGAAATTCATGCAAAAGCACTCCCTGCCTAAAAGTTGCCTGTCTTCCCTCATTGACTTTGCCACCTTGAATTCCAGGGGTTGTGGAGACAGGAATTTGTCTTCAGGGTAAAGCTGTACAAGCTAAACTGGGCAGCGTGAAGACAAATCGAGCCATGCTTGTGAAGAACGAGATGCACAGCTTATTTCACTGTGGGCAGCAATGCCAGGATATTTTGTCAGTCTGGTTTATAACTGCATTCAAACAGCAAAGCAGAAATTTTCTCTTCCCCCTAAATGTTTGGCAGAAATCTTGCTTTTGTCTAAAATGCTTCTTAAGCACTGTGCGAACCATTCAGTCCTAAACCAAAACCCAGTTTGATTTGTGCTTTTTCTTCCTAATTTACAAATAAGAGGATTTGGTTTAGTTTCTTCTAATAGCTGTTGGAAAATACAAGGCACCATCCCAAAAGATATTATCTGCTTTATTCTGGAGGGCTTTTTAGCACAATGCAAGTTTCTTTGTGGTAAGAAATGGCGAAGATTGCTGTGCGACTACCAAAGTGTAACGATACGTGCAGGGTATGTGGAAATGGTATCTTGTACAACTTCTGTGCTCAGCACACGCTTTTACTTAGTGCCATGAGATGTGAAAAGAGATTTTAGGACAGATTCTCAATTGGGTCAAGTCTTAGGAGTGAAACTTTATTGTGGAGGTCTTCAAGGGCAATCAGGATCTATCAAGGTATTTGGAGGATGGAATTCTCCAAATTCTCCTCTTTTCTGACTGAGCATAGAGCTATCTCTATAGGTTGCTGTTTGGGGTGTTACTACTGTTGTTGTCTTAAACCAGAACCAGTGGAAGTCCCCAGCTGTGGTCACCAAGTAACCTGAGGTCCATGTTATGTTCTAACCCAAATACTTCTGTTCTTCTCCAAATACCTCCTCTGGTTTCATTTGGATATGATGGAAATCTTCAGTGCCTTTATTTCAGGGGGAGAATGGGCACAACCCAAAGATAAGCTGCTGCCCCACCTCATACTCTGCACACACAAACTTCTGTGAGAGGAAGATGCTCTTTGGGAGCTGTAGTGGCTTCCTTACTTCCATGTTCCTTTCCAGGCCATGCATCCTGAATGGCCAAGACTTCCCAAGGTATAGCAGTATCTCCCTACCCCAGGAGGGGAAATGGTAGCTGGACCATGGGAGAAGCCCTTGGGCATAGAACACAACAATGGCATGAAACATCCTGGATGCATTTTTCAAATTAAAGTAGAATCAGCAGCCACATTTTTGCTGGGTAATCAAAATGTCCATGGAAAATAGAAACAGGGATAACTTTACCATGTTCTTTCTAATTTAAAATTTTCTGCGGAAAGAAAGTGCATTTGACCGCGTCCTTGCAACGGAGAGCTCAGGATTTTAAGTGCTGTTCCTGAAGCAAGCATTGCATTTGGCTTACCATGTGTGACTTCTTGTGAAGCTTCCCTGGGCTCTTGGATGCTGTTCTTGCCAGCGAGAGCAGATTGCTTCCAGCAATAAACATCCCACAAAATTATGTATGTTCTTTAAGAAAAGTACCAAGATTTTCTGCTAATTGCAAAAATACATAATGGATGCCTTCAGCATCTGTTATTTATTCTCTAACCAGCTTTCATCCAAAAGTAACCTTTAAACAAACATTAAGATTGGGTAGCGTAACTGTTCCAATGTGTCACACATATCTACACCCTCCAGTTTAATTATGTTTGAAACACATGCTTGTAGTTAACTTCTAGTGAGAGGGAGAAGTTGTTTCTGTCTATAGCTCGGAGACGTTCACAACCTGGAGAAGATGATGCTCGGTGCCAGAGCTGAAAGCCTGTCTCGGGCTTTTAGCTGCTCTCTTTTTGGAAGCCGAAGCCCAGCAGAGAGGATTTTGCTCACACGACAATTGCTTCCATCTACCACAAGGAGGGGTGCAAGACTCGCAGAGAGGAGGATGTAGCTTGAAAGTGCCATTCATAGACTGTACAGTATTTCCCTATATAGAAAAAACTTTTTAATTAAAAAGCCTGCTTTATTTTTTTTAATGGTGCAATTTTTAAAAAAATCCCCATAAAGAAACATATTTTTGGATGTATATTTTTTGCACTGAGATCTGCTATATTGGTAACTTGGCAACAGTGAACATCATGCTTTTTTTGTCATTATTTAATTGAATCTAATGAGACCAACTAGATGGAGCCAACTTAATTATTGTGGTTGTTCTGTGCCACTACATTCGTGATAAGTTTGTCATTCCATCCTGAAGCAACTAAGCAACTTTCTGAGATTGACTTGGGTGAGAGATTTCCATTAGTGAAGGAGTCGCCTACCTGGTACCACAGCAGAGAAGTGTTTCTGGTGTCTCTCCATCCCGGAGTGCCTCAGAAGTGAGACCTGTCCTGGGCTGGCAGAGGAAACTGGTGGGAAAAGCTGAGTGGTAAACACCTGATTCCCTTTCACAGGGGAATTTTAGAGGGAAACGACTGTAGCTACAAAGTCAAAAACCTAGTGTGCTTTGTCTGTTGATTAATGTCTTTTGGCAAAATCTCCTAGTTGCCCTTCTGCCCTATTATTCCTTCCTCAGGACTCTGATGGAAAAGCATGGACTAGTTTACTCCTTCAGCCATGGCTATGCAGACACTACCTGGGCATCCTTCAGCAGTGACATCCCCATGCTTCCCAAAAGGACCTCAGGGTAGGGGAATGGGAAGAGGCAGGATGGGGCTGGCATCTTGACTGGTGGAGGGCAGAGGAGTGTGAGGAAGCTGGCAGGGTTGCATTGGCAAAGCCTTGTGCTGGGGCATGGCCAGTAATTCTGAGTACAGGGTATGAGCAGGACCAGTACCAGCAGCAGTCCCCAGTGCAGGCTCATTGTCTCCTTCTGTTCCAGTGATATCTGTGTCTTGTGTCACCTCACTGGCAGACAGCAGAGCAGCACTGCTGGAGACTGAACCCCAATGATTTTGCAGCCCCTTTTAGTCAGTCTCCTGTTCCTCTATGCTTAGATGTGTTCCCATCTCTATTACAGATGAGGAGATTAATGCACAAAGAGACTCTGAAACTCAGCAGAAGCACAGCCCAAATGAGTGGCAAAAGGAGAAATAGCCTTTGTTTGCAATGAGCAGCTGCTCAGTTTTGACCAAAGTAGTTCCTAACTCCATGTAGTTAACAGGACAAGTCCCTTAGGAAGGACAGGCTTACTGTGATTTAGGACAACTTACTGCATCAATGAGTAATCCCCAAAGTTATTCCAGGTGTTTAGGTCAGGATGTTAAACAAGTTCTGCTGTTTCTACAAAGTATTGAGAGGAGGTATTTTTTTCAAGGAAATTCGTCTGTGCTATTTTTTAGGGCACCTGCTCATGTTGGTAGAGAAGTGTCTCAAGAACAAGTTAACATAGTTGCAGGCAAAGTCTAAGAACCAAAACTAGTTTGGAAGTTCAGTCCTCCTTGAAGGACATGATATCTCTCAGCAGTCATCCAACCTGCTAATGTCCATCTCTGCTGCAGAATATGACTAGGTAATTATGTTTCAGATAATATGTATTTTTAGAAGTTAAGAACATCAGTTAATTAAAATGATAAGGCACAAGTGACCTTAATAATAATAACAATAAAAAGTGATAACCTTAATTTTGAAAATTAGTGAAAAAATGACTCATCTATTAACTGACACTGAGATAGGGATTACTCTGGAGAAGAGAGATTTTGAGTCCCTTTGGGAGAGCAGGTACGTTTCTGCTGTCTGAATAGGCACAGGGTCACCACAGCAGCTTACCACAGGAGGCATGTGAAGAGCCTTAATTAGCTCGATTGTTATTTTTCCCTCACGAGCAATTCATTAATTCCTGCCTTATGTACCCTCTCTGAACTGCACAGTCCCATAAAAATATGACCCCTGGGGGAAAGGATAAAAGCGGGGAGATGAGAATCCCCACAAACAGCCAAGGAGATGCTGGTGGCACAGAAATGGATAACGTCTTTGGCAAACACCCACATGTGACAGTCCTTGGTACAAATGCAGAGTAATCCTGATGTGCTACTAATTGGTCTAATTGCTTCCAGCAGGGAACCTAGCTCAGATGGGTGAGGACAGGCACTTACTAACTGGGCTCCTGCTGATTCCCAGAAGTTGTTAGTGCAGAATTGTTGAGTGGAGCTCAGGACCTCACACCCAGACCCTGCTTTGGGCGAGCAGAGGTGAAAGCTCTGGGTTTAGTTATTACTGTGTTGATTTGCTCAGGGGCAAAGCTGCTGGCTTCTTTGGGCTGTCTGAGAGGGACTGGACTGGACTGTGTGAGGGGAAGGTGTTGGAGGGGGTTTTGAGCCGTGCCAAGGATACATAGCGAAGTAGTTTCCTTGCATTTTGTCACGTGTCACTGGAAGCAGAGCAGGGACCTGAGTACAAAACCTTGGGATCCCCTGGGCAGAGGTTTCCATTGGGTGCAGGCCTCTCCTGCACTGCTGGTCCCTTTCCCCACCAGTAAAAGGCCCAAAGCTCTCAAGTTGCTAAAGAATTTGATGTTACTTAAGGGGACTTTGGTGCCCCAAAACATGACTGGAAAGCCTGCCAGGCACTCGGAGAGCATGAAATTTGGTTAGAAATCATCTGAAGCTTGTATTTTTTTTCTTTGCTTTCTGATTTCCCTACTTCTGTTTTGTTTGTTTCTGTCCAGTAACCACAAGGAGTAGGAAAGTTGTTTTTTAATTTTTAAAGCAGACTCGGATTTCTGCTTCATCTCTTGGAGCTTTATTTAAGTGAAAAAAAAAAAAAAAAATTCTACCCATCTCCCTCTAACTCCAGTACTGAAAATCTCAAGGAAGTATTATTAGCTCCACTCACCATGCAGTACCTGAGAAAACTTCCCATGCTGTCTCTGTACTGCAGAGTTTAAACTTAAACTGAGAAAATGAGCAAAGGATGAGAGGTGAAAGAGAAATGCTGAAGGTTAAATGTGTTGCCAGACACGTGCAGCAAGTCAGTGAACCTTGCTTGCTGGAAGACCTGCCCTGGCTTATCGGACTGGTGGCAAGCTCTGCCTGCGAGGGCTCAGCCCTGCCTGCAGATCAGCACGTGTGATGCTGAGGAGTTGGGATTGGTCTTTTTTTGGCTCAATTTTAAGTCAGAGCAAGCTCTAAGTGATGGGCAAGTGAGATACATGAGTACACCCTGACCCCCTCCTCTGCAGGCGGTAGAGGTGAGACACAAAGACCACGACCCCATCTTGTCCCTTGCCCGCAGCAGCACCAACCCTGCTCTCTGTCTCATGTGCAGGTGATGGCATCATGGCTTTTCTGCCTCAAAAAGGTGTTTTTAACACCTTAGAGGCATGAGAGAAATGAGAACTCTTTACCATGGTGCTGAGCTGCTTCTGTGAACTTGTTGGCTCCCCACTCTGCTGCTGCTGTGCTCAGCTGTGGGGACAGACCTTCCATTCCTCAGCAAACTCATAATCCCACGCTTGATTCTTTGTGCTTTTTTAAGCCCCTGATGGTGTGAGCAGAGGAGAAGGACTGCTCGTGTGCTTAAAATCCGGTGTCCACCAAAATGAGCCTGTGACTGGTGGGTACGTGGAGGTGGAAAGGGGCTGTTATGCTGCTGCTGGCAGCCACGGGCAGAGGGGCTGCGTCAGCCTGGCCTCCTGTAGGGCTCGAACACAAGGGGGACAGACACCAGTGGGGTGGCAGTGCTGGGCTGTGTGTTGTAGGGGTGAGAGCCTGTCTGGGGGATGGGTTCATCAGGTGGCCATCCATGGGGACTTGGGAACCCTGTCTGGTCTCTGCACACCCCATCCCTGCACACACAGACACCAACAGGCCCCAAAACCTTCTTCTTTAAGGATGACACTACCAGCATCCCATGAGGTCCCTGGGGGTGAAGACACCACCAGCAGCATGAAAAAATGTTTCTGCAGGTAAATAAAGCCCCAAGTTTTCCTATTATTTTAAAGAAGCTGCCTCCTACGTGTGACCTTGGGGTGCGTGTTGATGGGTACCTGCCACAAGAGTTTAGTCTGAATCCAAAGCCTCTCTCCCTCTGCCTTTCTCCCCCAAAATGGGAGCTGTCATCATACTGCTCAATCAAGTCGGCCTGGATGCCAGCTGCCTCCTTTAATAAAAAGGAAAAGTTTCTGGGATGCTGCGTGAGGCCGTTGCTCTGTTTTAAGGAGTGCTCTTGCTCTCTCTTTAATATTTGCCTGGTGTCCTCTGCCTTGTGACTCTAATAAAGGTGTGTTCCTGATGAAATATTTGTTTTAGTGGAAATGGGGGAGATGGCAGGGACCACAGGTCTGTGAATAGACCAGCTGTTGAGGTCACTGTCATCTCTTAAACTGGGAACCCATTGGTAGGGAGGGGAGGAATAATAGGCACCTGGGATGGGTGCAGGTCCCCCTTGCTCTGCAGATGACAGGAGCCCCTGAGGTTGCCCCTTGCCTCCTGGGTAAGAGCACGGCTGTGGGCTGGGTGAGGATGAGACAGGCAGAAATTGGGCTCCTACTGCTCTCTGATAACACAACTGCTTGAAATACCCATCATAAGTAACACAAACCCACCAGAAGCTTCCAGGAAGCTGTTGGGGATTGACCAGCAGTGGGATGTTCGTTGCTGAGCCCTGGTGGGAGAGCATCAGGCTGATCCAATGGGGAGACATATCTCAGGTGAGACATAATCCCTCTGCTGGGGATGAAATAAGCTTTCACAGCAGGTACCTTTCCCTGCTGACCTGTGGTCTTTTCCCTTTTGGCCCCAAACTACAGCCTACTTGATGGGGACACCTTTAAGCAAGTCAGTCAAAGGGCAGTGGAGAAGAGAAAGACAAACGAGAAGGGCACAGTGGAAGGGCAAGTTTCAGAGTGACCCAATGCAGGGGTGGGGACACAAATCGCTGGAGCGTGCGTGAAATGACTGGCTCCAGCAATGACATGGTCAGTCTTTTGGAGAATGTGAGGAGGAGGAAACCGTCTGTCTCCAGGACAGTATCTGGTGACTTGTGTAGAGGAAGAGCTCTGGCACCAAACGATGTGTGAGGCTGATGAGAGGTGATCTGGGCAGGTCATTCAGAAAATCTGGTTTACTGGCCTGGGAGGACATAATCGCCTCGGCCTGATGTTATCTGGGAGGCTGTGTGTCGAGGAGGCAGCGAAATAGGCGGGCCAGCAGGAGCCTCTGCCTCAGAGTCAAGCCCTGGGGTCCCAGGGAGGGGTGGTGCCTGCTCAGAGAGGGGATGTGCTTTGCCAGTGAGGAGAGAGATGCGAGGGGCTGGAGGAGAGCTGGTGTGAGGCTGAGTGCTGGCTTGGCTGGGTCTGGTTTAACCTGACCCAGCTTTATCTGTGTCCTTTCTTATGCGGGGGGCTATGGTTTTCAGACCTATTTCTAAGCACATTGTTTTCATGTGGTTGGTACTTGGGTCTCCCTCGCAAGAATTAAATTTCAGTAAAATCTGTAATTTTTAAGAAAAATTTCAGTTTTTATCCATATGCGCACCTTTGAAACTAGAGATTAACACGGCAGAGATGCTGCCTGGCTGAGGATGAGTTTTCTGGACATCACTGTGCAGTGAAGTGGTCCCAAATCCCACAAGATCACAAAATTTATATCTCTGTGGGAGTTAGGCATCTAGCTCCTGATGAGTTGAGCTGAAGTGACTTTCCCAAGGGTTCTGGGGCACAAAATATAGAGGATCCCAAATCTTCCAGCCAACATCAAACTACCAAAACATCTTGTCTCCCTCTCTAGTCTACCTTAACAAGCAGCAAACTCACAATACCTATGAGCATAAAGCCTTGTTTGTATTGGTTGGTTTAACAATGAAATTGATGTATTTCTAGGGTAATCACAAAAATGCGTTGGTTTATTACTATTTTCAATGACATTCTTATTTTCAGATGGTAATGTCATGAATAGAAGGGACCTGCTGAATAAACAGCCATTGCCTTTCTTTGTGAAGAGATTATGTTTTGTTGTGCTTGCAGAAATGACTTCTGCTGCCATGTGTTGCCCTTCAAAAGCAAAAGAATAATAAATAAGCAACAAAAAGCATCTTGCTTAGATATGGTGCCTATTTGGAAGGAAAAATCAGGTTTGGTATTGTGAGCATCGTTCAACTTATTTTATATTATTTTGATCTTTTTTTTTCGGTGCAGCATGATTAATTCCATATGTTTTCCCCCAACGTTTGGGCAGTAAAACTGCTTGTCTGAGTCATCAACTAGATAAATAATTGGCAACTTCAAGGGCCCATCTCCTAAATCATTCCACAGTTGCTTGTGGCCCTAACAGAGCTTGGTTGCTTGTGCGTTCAAGTCAGCTGTAAAGTCTAATCTGGGCTTTCACTGGCCCTGGGAGACCAACAAACTGCCGATTACGGAGCCTCACGTCGGCTTGTCTTGGCACATCTGCTGGAAGAATGCAGCGAGCTGCTGGGGAACGTGTGGTTGTGGCAGATATTTATAGCCGGGGTGGAGGAGCCTTCCCAAAAAGGGCACCCTGGGGTGCACACCTGGCAGCCATGCCACCCCTCCTGCAAGGAGCTGATGCGATCCCCTGTGTGGAGGTGGCAGGGCTTGTCCTTCCCGGGGGGTTTCCTGAGACCACAGCTCAGGACATGCTGACCTTCCACACAGGGATGCCTAGGGATGCCACACTGGTCTCTGCGATTTAACAGGCTGACCCTGAAATGGGTCTTCCCAGCATCTTTATCTTCTCCAAATGTAGTTATCAGTCCCAAGTCCAGCTGGCCTAAATAATAACCCCCACTCGCAGCCTCGTGGTGGTGGGACATGAGAAGCACAGCCACAAGGGCTACATGAATACCACCCTGTACAGCCCCCTCCTTGCT
Organism: Athene noctua; assembly: GCF_965140245.1. Classification (NCBI taxonomy): domain Eukaryota; kingdom Metazoa; phylum Chordata; class Aves; order Strigiformes; family Strigidae; genus Athene; species Athene noctua. The sequence continues at coordinate 10,148,369 of NC_134041.1, read as the reverse complement.
GGAGTCTGGCCACATGTGAGTATCAGGAGATTTGATGGACATGTACCTGATTCTTCATACATGGTAGCTGTCTGGTTTCTGAGACATGAGCGCCTCTGCTTGAATAAGAGAGACGTTGGACTTCAGCTCTTGTGGCCCAGTGAGTTATTTTTGGCTTGGCTTAATTTTTAGGGGTGCCACTTGGGTCATGTGGAAATTGGGTCCAAAATGTAACCCCATCACAGTTGGAGAAGTCATACTGCTGTCCTAAGAATGTGAAAGCTGAACTGGATGCTCCCTTGTCTGGAAGGGGGGGGGGGGGGGGGGGGGCTGTGTTTGGGGGGTATGATTGCAGTTTAAAATGCAAGAAGGTGCCAAAAGCAGGATGAGAGACGGCTCAGCGACAGCCTCTGAGCTTAAGGAAAAACAGCGTAAATGTGGAACAGACCCATCATCTTCAGAGCTGGCTCCAGGCTTCTCAGCAGGAGAGGCACAGCTTCTGCTGGATTGGAAAAATAAAGCCGCCCAAATGCCTCTCATGAGAGGTCCTGGCCCCTTGGCTTGTATCAGGCATGTTTCGAGCAAGCCTGGTGCCTTGGGAAGGATGTCACTGAGCCCCAAGTCAGTGCTGGAAGTGGTGGGCATGGGGGGGAGCAGAGCCCTCCCCTCCTTTGGATGGCATCAAGGAGTTAAAGGTAAGTGGAGTTGAAGGGGAATGAATGGATTATGCTTTGCTGGGAAAAAAGGTCACATTAACACACTGCAGTGTGACACCCGTGAATGCTAAATCAGCTCATTGAATTAAAGCTGAGCAAATCAGTGTGCTTTTGTGTACGTGTGCCCATCACAATTTGAGCTGCCTTGGCTTTTGTGGTGGCAATTTCGGATATGGGCACCTGAAACCCACCCAAGTCCTTGTTTGACTGGTGCCTTGTTTGGACACTGGGCATGGACACCAGCTCAGCTGGGGAGGTGACTGAGATCTTGTGGCTTTGCTAAGCAGGAACTATAGCATAATCATCCTGTTTAATGCCTGCATTATCCCAATTAATACAATGATGAGAAACTCAATGGGCACCTTCCTGCAGGGACTAACCCCGGGTTTGCAATGATCTGCCTTTGGTCCTCTATGTGCTTCCTCTGTTTTCCCTGGGAGAGAATTGTTTGTGCAGCTGAGTGTTTTATTTTGATAGGCCTTGCTCTCACTTCTCTTAACAAGATTTTGCTCCTTGAGGAATGGTTTCCAAAGAGAGCACAGTGTACATGTACACCGTGTACAGTGGGGTGTCAGCAAGGTGGGAGGGGAGCTTCACCCCAATCCTGGGGCTGTCTGAGGGCTCCCAAGAGCCCATCAGCCATTCTGTGTAAGGGGGAAGGAGCTCAGCCAGCCTCTTTGCTGATGGGTATTTCCTTTGCAGGTGGTTAATTACCCTGTCCAGCCAACTCAGAGCCAGCCATCAGGTCTCATTCTCTTCCCTAACTATCCTCTTGTACTTAAAGAGGCTTTCTTCCCTTTCCCCACCCTCCTAACATTTGGATTTGGGTCTAGGTCTAGCTTTTCGTGGCTGCTTTGCCCCTTCTCTTCTTCCTCTTCCAGCCCAGGAAGGACTGGACTGGTTCCTGATCTCCTTGTGGGGCTAAAGGGTCCTTCCATGTGTAGGCACCATTTGGTGGCAGAGAAGAGTAAAAAGAAGCAGAGGAGTGGAAGAAGCCTTTTGGCAGTCAGTGCAAGTGGCCAAGTCATGTGTTAAAATTTGTCAGTTGTTGGTGTGTTGCATATTTTGTACCATTATAATATTTTAGGAGTCCCAATGCAGATTTGCTGTATTTTGTTTGTTGAGATTTGTGTGTTTTTCTTGTAGAAAGAAAACTCACCCAGCAATTTGCTGCATGCATTTATGCCTTTTCTTAATGTGAAGTGGAAACAAGCATCTGAAATCATTCTTCTTCTGACAGCAACATCTGTAAAACCTTAACACTGGAAGGAGGCAGGAACCAAGAGATTTATAACCCCCCACTGAAATATTGGAACGACCTTATTTCCCGGCAATTAGCTTTGCTCAAAACATTTTTGTTTCCTATTAGAAGCAATCTACTAACATTTACATTGATGTGTTTAATAGTTTTTGGCCATCTCTGAATTGAAGCAGGCAAGGCAGGAGGAGAGGGGAGGAACATGCTTTGTAAACTGTGAGAGCATTTGTATTGCATCATCTCTTGTGTTTGTTGATAGTGGTGAAAACATCCATCATGCTACGCTCCAGAACGGGGAATGACATCTTTTGGGAAAGGGAAGAGAACTGGTGTTTGGCCAAAGCTTCTCTACCACTGTAGTGTGTCAGGACTAGCTCCAGTGACTTTACTGGAGAGTGGGTCTTGATTCATCTGAAACTCATGAAGAGTGGAGACGAGAGGAGAGAAGAAGATGGAGTGGTGCCTACATGTAAGCTGCTGCAGGAACGAATAAGGGCTGTGATGGTCAAGTGGTGATGAGTTAGGCTAAGGAGTGGGTGGCTGGGCGGATTATTCCCCTTCTTCAGAAGATGCAGTGATCTCCAGCAGAGCAAGGAGCTGGTGACAGCAGCAACCGAGACCTCTCTGGGGCATCTGGGAGACAGTTCCTAGCAGCAAGAAGTGGATTTTGGTTAGGTGGCTGGGTTTGCTGGGGTTTTTTTAGGATGTTGAGAGTGTGATGTAATGGGATGAAAATGAGAATCAGATATTTTAGGTTGAGCTGCAATGTGAGAAAAGCCTAATGTCTGCATTGATAGCCTGAGTTGGAAGCGGCAGTGAATGTTGCAACAGTATTGTCTTGTATGAGCATAAGAAAGAAATGCCTATTTTCTCGTTGGTTTTGAGATCAGGAAGATAAGTGTATCTAGATAAGGTAAGGGCCTGGGTGGATCTGAAAAAGATTAATGGTTTAAATATTGGAGAAACACAGTTCTAGAGATTTTGAAACAAAGCTGAGCTTGAAATATTGGGGATGCTTAAGGACAGTGTCTTATTTCTTTGTTTTGAAATTATTAATGTGCCTTGAAAATTGAAAGAACAAAAAAATTATGATTTTGGATATTGTTAACTGGCTGTGTGATGGGCAGCATGGAGAAGAAGCTTTCTGGGGAAACACTGTAGCCCTGAAGATGACTGATGGTCAGCTTTAGCATTCTCAGGGTTTTGTTGTCTGTTAGCTTTCTGGAGGTTTCTTTCACTATGTGATATGGTTTTGGAAGTTTGCTCCAGGATAGACAGCGGATGGTATCAACTCCATTTAAGTCATAGATGATCACTTTGGCTGAAAGTGAGCTTTTCCTGGCCCACCTGCTCTTCCAGCTATGCCACAGTTCCCCATCCCCTGTGCTGTGCAGTTGTAACTGTTTTATAAGGCTGAGCAGTCAGCTGGATAACAAAATGGTCTGGCTTAAAAACTAATCCCTTTTGGAGGTGCAGCAGTGAACTGTAGCATGGAGCTGCAGGCATCAAGGACGGCAACTTCTTAATCTGGTTTTGCCTTGGGAGCCAAGGCTTTATATAGTTATGCATGAATATTCAGCCATTCAGATGATCTCTCCCCATAAATTGCCCCAGTGGCTGCGATGATTTCCTCAGTCATGTACGTGCTGAAATAGCCGCTTACTAGCAAAACCTAGAGATACACTGCAGGTGAAGAGGGTCTTTTTAACAACCTTGGGGAGCAAAGATGTGTTCCCCAAAGAGGCAATGGTTACCTGCCCTCTCTACTGCCCTGGGGACACTGACAGGGTTCTATGAGTAGAGGTGCCCCAAACCTCACAATCTGCTGGGGGGGGAGGGTGGGGGTTGACTTATCTCTTTGAGGTATCACAGCAAAGTCCACCTGGTCCATTAGTCTCCATAGATGGCTGGAGCATGACAACACAAGCTGAGAACTGGGACATCAAGACTCCACTGATGTGTGGTGACACCAGAGGCTGAGATAAATGTGCCTCTCCTGCTCTTTGCCATAAGCTCAGTGCAACGCCTGCTGTGGAGGGAGGGTGCTGCTGTCAGTCGTCAGCCTGTCTCACTCCAGGCATTCCTGGCACAAGTCTCTTCAGGTCCGCCTCTTTGTGCACAGCCAGATAATTCCTCCTCTGAGGAGCTTATTTGTCTTTTCTTTTGCTTTCTGAGGGGCCAGGGCAGCTCTCTGCACCCCATTCTTACCTCCTGAGACACAAGTTGAAAAATTCCCCTCCTCCTCAGCTGCAGGCAGGGTCCCTGGCACATGCCTTGGGCTGCCCTGGATGGTCCCTGCCCAGCCTGCCCGTTGCACCAGCAGAAACACCACATCCAAGCACCAGCAGAAGCAATGCTGTGGCTGAATACCAAGGGAAAGGAGGAATGATGTCTGTTCCCCCAAAAAGTGTTAAACTGACCACAGTTCTATTTATGCTGCTTTTAGTCTCAGAAGGTGAAGTTCTGAAGCCAGTTAATGTAGGAGCTGGTGGGAGGCAAAAGCTGAAGTGAGTTTTATGATGGGGACTGATGCATTTCTGAAAGGGATGAGCTGCCCTAAGAGGCCCTGTAACATATCTCTTCCTGTGGACACGGTGTCCACCCCAGAGAGATGACCCCCCCCAGTCCCTTAAACAGTGTTGTGGTTAGAGGAGCACCACGGAGGCCTTTTCTCTGAGGACCATGTCTCTACGTTCCCTTTCATCCCCCAGACCATGAATGCTATGCCTGTGATGTGCTGCTGGTATCACAAGGGTGGAGAGAGAACCAAGCCAAGGTTGGACTGGATGTTTGTGGGTTGTTTGGTTCAGTCCTTGTTCCCAGAGCATCATCTGGTCACAAATGATGTGTAGCTGGGAGGAAGGATGCAGACAGGCAAACTGGTTCCCTCACTTAAATAGATGGTGGGATTTGGGGAAGACAATACATTCATTTCACACCTAGCACCAAGGATTCATCCCATGCAAAGGTGTTTTGCTCACAGCTGGCCCAGGACAGCTTCCACATGTATTCCTTGAGATGGAGGGTACCCTGGCTCGCCCCCCATGTGCTGGACAAAGGCTTTTCAGCAGGGGATTATTCTGGTGGAGATATAATTCTAGTGTGTATTTCAACTGAAGGATGTTGCTCTATGCTATTGTGGGTTTTGTGCCAGAAACTGTCACACGATGTGTGGGAATGTCCCTTTTCTCTTTTCTTGAAAGGCAGGTTTCTTTTCACTTTCCAGCTGCAGGCAGGCTCAACACACAGATTTATCTGAGAACAGGGATGTGTGTGTGCACATGGTAGGGATTTTTTTTTTTTTTTTTTTCTTTTTTTGAAAGAACAATGTTGTGGCGGCCAACAGCTAATCCTAAATTTGGGATACCTGACATCGTAATGAGAAAACAAACCTTCCTGCACTTAAAATGAGTGACAGGCCAGGTTTGGCCCCAGCAACCTTCAGAACTGGTTTGACCTTGCAACCAGACCTCCTGGGCTGACTGACAGCTTTTTACAGCTGCATTAGAGCTGAGCTGACCTTGTTTATCTGGGGATTCACCTGGGAGACAGCAGACATGTCCAGGGATATTAAGTCTCAAGCTGAAAATGTTTGCTCAGGTATTAGGGGGAGAGTTAATTTAGACTGAATACCTCCTATATGGCACCAGCCACTGCTCTGAGGGACAAAGCGCCCCTTGGCCGATGACAGTTGGTTTAGACTTTCTTTAGAAATTGGAGTCTCCTTTGAGTGGAGCTGTGCAGAGTCCTTCAACTCCCTTGGAATTTCCCTTCACATTTAATATTTTGGGGATTTTGGTAAAAAATTGCTCAAGTGAAGGTGCAGGTTAGTGTCCCTGCAAAGGGGTCTTGCTGCTGGCACCAGAACCACCATGTGTTGCACTGGGTGGTTTCACTTTTATTTTATAAAACATATGATACACGTGAGCTGACATCTGTCCCAATGGTATGGCTGGTGTCCCCTTACCCCAGTACCCACCAAGCCCTTCCTTCCCACACAGGCAGATGTGCTTCCCATGTGGCAGCAACTTAGGAAAGGGCTGGGGACCAGCAGTTCTTCCCCTTCCCTTGTGTGGACTCAGAATGAGAGGACCCAGCCCCAGAGCTGCCTTCCTCCCACCCCTGAGGATGGGCAGAAAGGGGTACCCAGCATCTGGTTCTCACCCTGTCTGCCCCTATCTACACAGCTGGGAGCGTCCAAAGGATACTGCCTGAAGCCTGATCCCCTCTGATGTCACTGATGTCTCTGATCTCAGCAGAATAATTTAATCTGCTGTGTGGGTGGCTGCAACCTCTGATTCACACCAGCATGCACATGCTCTGGGCGGGTGGTACAGAATCTCTGGGCTGGGGGAGATGATTCTGTATGCAGGGAGACCTTGGGATTTTATTTTTTTAATTCTTTCTTTTGGTTTGCAGGTAACTAACAGCCCTCAATGTGCATGACCACATGGGTGGTCCTGGCTGCATCCCATCCCTGGGGAGGATCAGGTATTGCTGTTCCCCAGGGTCAGGCAGGCGCCTTCACTATTGATCTTCCCCAGGTTTTCCTCACCTGCTTTTTGTGTTGAATCCCTATCAATCCCTCCCTTTTCAGATGTCTGGAAAGCTTCTTTTCCTCCACTGGGACCATGGTCACTTTTCAGGAGTGAAGGTTTCATGTGCTGGAATCCCACATGTGGGTGTCCGGTCTCTGCTGGATGGGGCTGGGCTCATGGGAGAGAGGCAGAGGGTGGCTTGGGGGAAACCTGGAGCTGATTCTTGGTGACAGTGCAGATGTCCATGCTGTGACACCCCTCACAGATGGAAGCTCTTCTCTGGTGTTGAAGGACAGATCTTATTTAGTTAATTCCTTCCCATTTTCCCTGCTGGTATTCCCTGGTATCACCTCCTTCATCTCCTTTTTTGCTCAGGTTTTGTCTCTGCCCTCCCTCTCCCCTCACATGTGCCTGTTTGGAGATGTTGGGGTAATTGTTTGTGCTCTGTATTGCTTGTTTTCACCTTGGCACTGGATTTTTGGGCCCCAGCCAAGGTGAGAAGTTGAAATGCCTGACCCGTGTGTGGGAGAGACAACCTTGTTGAGGTCCTCACAGAAGCAGGAGAAGATGAAATCTCCAGGGAGGGAAGCCTGAAAGCAGCTTTCTCTGCAGTTTGTGGAGGCATGGCAAAGGATGCTTTTCTTTGTCTCGTTCTTTCATAGAAATTTTGAGATCAGATGGTACGATATGAAATTCCTTATTATAGGTGTGACTTCATTCAAATATCACATGTACTTAAGGACAAAGTTAGCTGCTGCTCTGCAAAGGGACAACAGCCAGTCACTGATTGTCCTGGCTTGGGTGCAGCATGAGAGCTGTATCCTTTTCTCCTGCATCACTTCTGTCTAGCTAAGGGTCTCAGGTCCCTGAGGAGCACCCCTGGGATACCCAAACACCTTCTCCTGAGGTCCCTGATGCCCCCATGGTCACAGACACTGCCCAGGAAGAGGAGGGAGGAAGGCACAGATGAAAAGCTCCCGGGGAGGAGGAGGAGGTGGTGGTGCATCCCACAACTGGAGAAACAGCAAGAGGCCCATAGGGTTATGCAAGTGCCCCAAATCCTGAATATTGATTTCTCTTCCTGACCCACCCTGCTTTGCCTTCCTCTGTGTCAAGATCTGGCAGGTATCTAAAGGCAGTATGTTCCCAAGGGCAGGAAAAGCCCTTCGTACCAACTCTGGAAGGATGCCTGTGCTAACTGATGTTACTATACCGCCCTCCCAGGACCTGGTGGGAAACATAAGCTGAAAGTGCCCTCTGGATGCATGGATCCTCAGCACAGCATGGGCCCTGCTGTCAGTCCCTCCTGCGCTGGTCCACCCTCAGTAATGAGCCAAGCAAAGAGGGGAAGTGTTGAAGCAGTTTGGCCTGGAGGGCTGGAAATGGAGCTGCTGCAGCGTGAAGCCTCCCTGTGCCGGGGGAGGCTGGGATCCTGCTGCTGAGCTATTTATTTAAGAAAAAAAATATTATCATTTCAGGCGTTGGCAGCGTGGGGTGTATCGGCCATTGTATCAAAGATGTGGTTTTAATGCACTTTCCTCCGCTTAAATGCTATTTGCCTTCTCCTTCAGGCAATTGAATTTAAGAAAACTCTGGTTGCCCAGGTTTTGTTGAACAAATTGGCCCCTCTGCACACAATTCCCAGGAGGAGCCAGCTCTGCAGAAACTCTGGGAGCTGTCACTTCAGTGCATGGCTGGGAGGGGCTGAACGGATTACCCAGCTCTGCATCGTCTGCTCTTTTATCTGTCTCAAAGCAATGGGAAGCCAGGAATAACCCCCCAGGGTTCCTCTGTGCCTGGCGGTTTCTGGAGCCTGGGGTCAGATGACTGTTATTGTAGCTAAAGGTGTTTAACCCCAATTGATTTTGACAAGCCCTATTAGCAGATCCCCCAATTACTTATCGGGTTTTGGAGGAACGTTGTCGATTTAAGGCTGGATGCTCTAACCTGAGCACTGCTGACAGGACGCGACAGGTATCAAAGCTGCTTCTGCAGGAGTCAATGGAAAAACTCCCCATCAATCTTCAGGGCCAAGTTCTGACCCTTTCCCAGGGCCTGGCAGCTCTTGAGGGTGTCAGAGTCAGCTCCAGAGAGCAGTGGGATGGAATGAGATATATGAAGCTGCCTACCCTGCAAAACATGGAGCATCCTTGGAGCAGCCCTGTGTTGAGTTTAAAGCCCAGGTGACTTGTCTGCAGGGCAGCTGCCTGCATCCCAACAGTGGGGAATGGTGCAGGAGCCATGGGACCTGGTGCAAAGCGTGGGAGAGTCCAGTGCCCTGAACAGGCTGAGGGTTGTTCCTGCTCCCCTTCAAAACCGATCTGTCCCCAGGTGTGTCCCGGAGGGTGGAGAAGGAAGCTGAAGCTGTCTGGTACCAGTGGCTGCTGGTGGTGACTACAGGAGAGAAGGGAAATTGCTCTGCATCTTTGCATGCTCAAACCCAGTGTTTATCCCATGGGGTTGAATTCAGAGGTCCAAAACCCTGCAAACTGGAGCCACTACTGGGCAGGCAGTGAAACCGCATGGAGACTAATGTCTGAGAGAAATATCGAGTGATGAGCTCTCTGAGGCTTGTATCCCAAAGATGGTTGAGATCATTTGGACACAAATGGGAGTTATGTGCCTAAATAATCTCAGAGGATCTGGGCTTAACAGCATTGCTGATTTCTTTTTTCTTTTCTTTTCTTTTCTTTTCTTTTCTTTTCTTTTCTTTTCTTTTCTTTTCTTTTCTTTTCTTTTCTTTTTTAATGCATCAACTGGGAAATAAAAACACCATCCAAGGAAGGAAATAACTGCATTAGTCTAATATTTTAACAAAGTGCTGTGCTGTATTGCTGTGTGGGTTGGGTGTAGGTGTTTGTACATGAGTGACAGCACCCTGCTTTTCACCTGTCCTGGGGCAGGGAAATGTGGCCATTACAGGTGCAAATGCAGTTTAGCCTGAAAATTGCTTTTGGGCAGCAAACTAAACAGCCTCTTGGAAGCCCTACAAGTTTCACACTTGCTTTTGCATCTCGGTTGCTTAGGGAGAGGAGTCACCCTCTCGGGGAAAACAAACAGCCAAACAGCCAGCATCACCTGCTTGGCCGGGGGGTCACACGGGCTTTACTCGAGCCTAGCAAGCAACTGGAGCTGCTATGAGACTGCGCTGAGTCCCCTGGGAGGTTTTGTAACAAACACCTTGTAAAATGCAAATATTTGAATAGCAACGTTCACAAGTAACGTGCCAGGCCAAAGAACAACTGCTTGTTTTTTGACGGTTGTTTGAAACTTAAGGATGAACTTCAGGATTTTCCAGAGACAAAAGTACTGTTTACAACCAATACGCTCATCCCTCAGTTAGTGGACAGATTTATGAGCCGTTTATTTAAAAGAGACCCTAGTTAATCAGCAGTCTATTTATTGTTTCTTAATCATTTGACAGGAATTCATAAGTGTGTCTTGTTTTCTGTTGTGGGCACAGTTGCATTAAGTGTGTTCATTCCCCATCTACTATATATGAAATTCATTTTCACTTTGAAAATTGCTCATATCCTTCCAAATAAAGGGTCATATTTAAATGAAAAATACTTCTTTTAGATGATTGTTTTCAAAAGAACCAGTTCCTTGACCTGTTTTGGGTTATTAAAGATTTTTTTTGTTTTATTGCAGGTGTTTTTAGCTCAGCCTCCAGAAAGCTGGGCAACAAAGGAGGCCACTGTAAGTCTTGGTAAACACTTGGGGGTGACTTTGATGTCCTGTGCAACCTTGGCCAAGTCATTGAATGCCTAACGGTAAGGAGACCCTTTATGCTGATTTTTGGGGGGTTATTAGTTATCTGACGACATGTCTCTGGTCTCTGCCTGTCTATGTGGTGTGAATAAAGGCTGAAGGAGCTGTGTTGATCTCAGCCCCACCAGTCTGCCCTGTGTTCTGGTGGGCTCCAAGCCTGACCAAAGAGACTGGATGGTTTTTATCTCCATGCTGGAGCTCACTGACCTCCAGCACAGGAGATCTCATGCCCCAGCCTGCTTGGCTCTCATTGTGCTTTTCACCTGGAGATCCCAAACTACCAAGGTGCTTGCGTGTCTCTGCAGGTGCAGAAGTCACTCCTCCTTCTCCAGACACTTGGCTGACCTCAGAACTCTTGATTTACAGCCATGCGAGTGCAAGGAGATTGGGGCTTTGCCTACATCCAGTGCCAAGCAGAAAACAGAGAGCCAAGGCAACCATGCAGCCGGGGAGCTGTTTATGGGGTGCTCAGTAACATCCCATCAACTTCTCAGGAGCTTGGTGCCAGCTTGAATCAGGTCATTAAAGTCACCTGTAAAACTTTAAGTGTTATCTCTTCTCCCACCAACTGCAATATTCGGGAGAATGCTGATATCGATGAGAAAACTTCTGGCAATGGCTGGGTTAGAAGCAAATTACTTTCCCACTAGGGAAAGGTCATCTGTGAAATTTCACTGACAGTCCTCCCATTTACTAAACACCCTCTTCCCCTAGCTTTTTTTTTTTTTTTAATTTTATTATTATTATTTTTTTGTGTGTGTAATTGCGTGTCAGACCAAGTGCACTCAGAATGTGAGCAGGGTCTGATACAAGGAGGGTGAAATGAGATAATCCATGTTTTCATCATCCATAGGCCTCTCTTTTCACGGGCCGTGGGCCGTACTTTATTAGGCTGAGCAGCTCTGGGCCTGCAAGAAAGAGGAGTCCTTTCTCATCCCGATGAGAATAGTGCAGTGAATGGATTCCAAGTGTTTACTCAGCATTTGTCTCGTGGTTTATCAAAGGAATGAGGAGGAGGTGCCGACAGACCTTTTGTCCCGCTGATGTGTTATGACAATGTTCCATGAATATGCAGAATGGCAGAAGGGATTAGAGCCAGTACAATTCCCCTCCGGCGCTTTTTTTTTTCTTTTTTTTGCCTTTTTTTTTTTTTTTTTTGCCTGGGATGTTCAGGGGTTTAAGAGTGACCTGCTCACAGTCAGGGCACTAAACATCAGATTTTCCTGCAGATAGGGGTGTAAAAATCCCACACTTGTCCAAAGCTGTTAGCATCTGACTTGAAGGTTGGGCTGTCTTAGTCACTAGCTGCTCTTTATGAAATTTCGGCTGGCAGGAACTGCCTGGCTGAAAGCTTTGTGTTTTGGGAGACGTGGAGATACTGGGGCATAATTAAAACTTGAGTCAATCAGTGACACGTGAAGCCCAGGCCAGTGGTGCTCTCTGGTCTGCCACTGTTGGTGTAGGCTGGCAGTGGTACTTCGCCGTGCTTTTTCTGTTGATTCCCAGAGTCCTGGTCCAGGAGTTTGGGTGTGATTCAGTAAGTGGTGCTGACATCAGGCACGGATACTCTTCATGCTATGCTCCATGTACCATTTTGGATGGACAGGTTCATGAGTTAACCCTTGCAACACACCGCTGAGGCAGGTGGTGAACATTATCTTTGTTTTCAATATGGGGAGATTGCAGTAGGATGGTGAGAGCAGGCACATTGCTCCACAACACCAGAATGCCAGGTGTAAACCCAACTTTTCCTCTTGTGTTTCTGACACTTCATCTCCAAGTAACTCTGCTGAGCAATGGTCAGCAGCTATCAACTCATTTTCAAGGCTGGTAAAGCATTATTTTCTCTGTAGCTGAGCAAAGATTTCCACCTGAGAAATGACCCTCCATTGGTTTCCTACATCCCAAGAATCTTTTCTGTCCTGTTCCCCATATGGTCTGTGGGTGAGCTTCTCAGATACATAAGGGGAATAATGACTTTGTGTCCTGATTGGGTCTTACCCTGGGAATAAGGGTGTTGGCCATGCTCAGCACTGGTCTAATTCTGGTCCCGTCCAAGGCAACAGATCAAAGCGCTGCTGAGACTTGTTAAATTCACCTGAAATCTTCCCACCCCAGCCAGAAAGATGAAACTAGCCTGTTCCACCCTTGCTGCATACAGGTAAACTGTTTGTTTAGGGTCTTTCCAGCATGCCCTGTCTTTCTGTTCAGGATTTTGGTTGCTCTGTGGAGAATCTGGAGGACATTTGGTCTGGATCAGGTGAGAGATGGAACATAGTCTACATTCACCAAGCTCATGGGAATCACCCTGGCTGTGATGACCACAGCATCTGCTGTGGGGACATCCAGCGAAGGCAGCCGCAAGATGGGGGAATTGCTGTCAGCTCCTCCTTTGCAGGGACATTTGTGCAGTGATGCTCTGAAGGTGGCCAAGGACACCAAGTTGCATGGGACTGCTCTGCTCCTGCCCTCTTGGCATACATGGTGTTGCAGGGCCCTGGTTTGCATCCTGTGTAAAGCATCCTATGGCAGGCTTAGCCTGAGGCCACTGTTGTCACTGGTTTTCCCCAGAATGGGTCGGAGTGGGGGTGTTTCTTCACAAGCATCAACATGAACAAGGCCCATAAGCCCCTCTGAGGCATCGAGTCTCTGTTTGCAGAACGAGGCACTGGCTGAGCATGGGGTTGCCAAGTTTGTAATTTGAGTGTATGTAGGGGAAATAGTGAAGAAAGAGGCAGAGCCTCCTTGCAAGTCCTGGCACTGGCCATGTGGAGGCACCGCCTGCTATTGTGGTATGCTTATTGTGCTTGCTGAGTGCTTCTCCACCTGCCCGGGAACACAAGCAGTCATTAGGTTAATGAATTTTGATACAGATATCCCAAGCCCAGCTCTTGGCTGGTGGTCCCATGAGAGCAGTTGGCAATGGCTCCTGCTGACAGAGAGCGCATGCTGTGATTTTCTCCCTGAGGTGGTTTCTGGGTTGGTCTTGCCTTTGGTGGAGAAGTGACTTCCTATCTCCAGAGGCCTTGGACCGTTGTCCAGATGGTTCTGACATCCCCTCTGTGGGGGTCTCCTCAGCACTGGGATCACCTGGCAGCAGGTGATAGGGGACCTGAAGCACCTTGGGCTTGGTGCTTCTAGGCAAATTCTTGAGACTGGTTTAGAAAGAGAAAGAGCATTTTTCCCCATCTGCCTGCTTTCATCACCATCAGCAACACCAGTTCTTTCTTTGCCCTCTGGAGGCGTGAACGAAGGATCACAGTTTACACCTTGTCCTTTGTAACTGGGACTCCTCAGATGTTGTGTAAGGGGAAAAAAAAATTAAATGGGAATAAATCCTTCCCACTCTGAGAAGCCTGTGATGAAAACACAAAGGTTTGCAGCCCTGGGAAGGAGGCCAACCTCGGTACCACAGGATGCTTACAGCACAGACACCTGTCTGCTGAAAAGGTCTTCCATTCTCCTTTGCTCATCTTTTATCCTCTGGGATTTTGTTGACTGCTGAAGTTGCATCTAGCCCCCTTTTCCTTAGGGAGAGACTAAGCACTGGAAGAACAAGCCCATGGCAGCTGCCAGCCTCTGAATTTTGTGGTTCTACAAGGCAAAGCAATTAGGACATGTTTGCAACCAGCCAATTCTGTGGTGGAAGCTGCTGAACTCTCTGGTGGGTGCTGGCGTGCTGCTGGCTGCTCGCTGGGGCTCCTCTTAACCCCTTCAGCCCTGCAGTTAAGTACGTATCTCAGATATCTCAGTGTCGATGTGTTGTTCATCTGGAACTTGAGACAGTTCTTTTGGCTTCCACTCTGCCTGAACGTGTTTGTGCCTCTTAGGATCGCTTTTTGCTGCTATTGAATTTCTTTTTTCTTGAAAAACTTTATGGCAGGATGCAGGTGCTTTGTTCTCATTGGTTTGGGTGGGAGATAGGTTCCTAAATGCTCTTACAAACCTCTCCCAGACTCTATGCTAGAAAAATGATGATGAGATCCTGATTTTTTTTTCTTTTTTGACCCGCTCCCAGGCTTGTTCCAGGTTTCCTGTGTGCCTCCCTCTGCCTCAGTTTCCTTCCCTGTGTGGTGGGATCTTTTTTGATCTTTTAGGTCGTTGAAGATATGCCATGCCTACTGACACAAGGTAGGAAAATTTGTGCAAAGTTTGTGCACTCTAACTTCAGTGGAAAGAAAATGGATAATATTCATTCATCTGAGCATCTTCCAAAGAAGAGTATGTAGTACAGCAAGCTGACTGAGAAAGGGAAAGGGAGCAGCTGATCCCCTGTTTTTATTCCTGGCTTCTCCTGGACCTGCAGAAATCTGTATCAGGCCTGCCCCCATTATCTCGTGAAGACATTCAACTCTCATTTTCTAGTTGATGACTACATACCATTTTGAAGAGGTTTTCGTCCCATAGCACTAAGTGACATCACCTCCCTCCCAGCCTGGCTCCCATTGTGAAGCTCTGTTGAAGTATTTAATTCAACTTTTCTTCTGCAAGAACAAAGCATCCTCTTAGTCATCCCTGGGACAAAAACCCCTCCCTTCCCCTGACATCTTGGCATCTCAGCATCTTGGGTCTCAGCAGGCCTGCCATGCTTCACAGACGGCCTCCTTGCCACTGACCCTTTTCCTCTCAAGCCCATCATATGAAGCAGGCAGAGGAAAAGGTGAGATAAATACTGAAGTTCTGGCTGCAGTGGAAAAAGAAGGATCTTGTGCTCTTTCACCACGTTTTTCAGTCAGGAAACTCCACCAGAGTCCGTTATTCACCCATTCCTATTCAAAAGTTAAATTATGAAGGTTCAGAGGAAACTTAACCTGTGTATGGTTATCAGCTCCATCCTACAGTCAAGGTAAAAATGTATTTCATGCAAACAAAATGCATGAGTTGTATGTGGTGTGACTCAAACAACACGAAGTATGTGGGAAAAGATTCCAGGGATGTCGATTAGACCCAACCGCAAAGTCAACATGAGTAAGACTTTTGGTTCCATCAGAGAGTATTTGGACCAGAGTGAATCATCCCACTGGCTTGCTGCTTTACTCCTGGTGTGTCAGTTCTTTATGCTCTACTTGGTATTTCAATTTAGAAATGGACAAAATAATTTCTGACCTTTCCCCAAGGACATACTGTATTGGATGTTTTTAAAAAAGGGTGTTTGGGGTTGATATCGTGGTCTCTGATCCATGCTCATGGGCCTTCCTTGAGGCTGAGATGTAGTACAGGCTGAGGTCTCCTCCACTCTCAGCTGGTAAGGAAGGTCAGTGTTTTGTTTTGCACTTATCCTGTTGGGTAACCAGGATCCAAGACAGGTTTCAAGTCCAAATCCACCTCTCTCATTGTTTATACTCAAGCTGACACTACCAGATGGAGATGGATTTATCGCCAACTTTCTAGATGAACACTGAGACCTCTTCAGCCTGCTATGTTATCAAAAACTCCAGTTCTCAAGCATGGTATTGACCCTTCTGGTCCAGGCTACAATGTGGCTTTGAGCTGGCAAGATGAGCAGAGAAGAGGCAGGACCAGGAGTTGGGGGTGCTTTGGATGTCTCTCAGGTCCATCCCTGTGTGGACCGGTGGGGTTTCCCTCTGTAAGATGAGCAAACCTGTGTCATAGTGTCTGGGGTGAGGACTGTGAGCAGGGAAAATGAGTTGCAGGACAGCCCCAGGAGCTGCAGGCATGAAGACAAAAAGCCAGCAGAACAGGGAGTGAGAGGGACTTGGAGCCCCAGCAGAGAGGCCAGAGTGCGCATAGCTCACATTGCTTCGAGGGGCTGGGGAGGTACAAGTTCTGCTTTTGGGGAACCAGCCTACCTCAGTCATAGAGCTGGCCCAAGTATGCTGCTGACTGGCATCAGCCGTTCCTCATCCAAACAGAAGCAATTCACCAAAGCCCACATCTTGACTGCCCAGGATGCAGCTGGGGTACCACTGCAGAAACAGAAGTGATGTGGTGTGGCCCTCCAGAACAAGTGGTGATGGATGAACCACAGACACTCCCCAGGCACTCAGTTCTGACAGAAATTGCCCAGGACCTGGATGCTGGTGCCAGCTGCCTACCTGCATCAAACGCTGCTGTGATGTGGAGATTCCCATGTCAGCTGGAGGACCCTGATGCCCACAGCACTTCAGAAGTGGCAGATGGAAATCAATTAACTGTATCTCTGGAACCCCCAAATTAAAGAAATGTCTGGGTTGATTCCCCCAGCCCCAAGTAGCACCAGGCATGGATGGTTTTGGCTAGGAGGAATGTGAGACAAACACTGTGATTCATACTTGTCCAGTCTGATTTGAGTCTGAATCATCTCTCTTGCCTTCTCACGAGGAAATGATGTGATGAACACTGGCCTGTCACAGCTGGAGACCCTTTTCCTGTAGCACATACACTTTGAAGTCATTACATGAAATTTTAGCTATTGGTCATTTGTGGAGTGGTCTCAAAGGCAAATGAGGTCTTCACAACCCTAGCCAAGGCTGTGTCCCCTCCAGACAGCCAGCTTCTCCACACAACAGGCATGTGGCAGGATGTCCCCATTTGGGGCAGAAGGGCTGGGCAGTGGCCAGGCCACCCCCTCTATGCCTGGGGAACATGAAGGTAGGTGTCTTGCTCCTGGACTTACCTCTTCTCTTACCAGGCTTTAGGATACCCAGCAGAGGCATTGTGCCTGGCTCCACATCAGTGCTGTGGCCTTGGAGACCCCTCTTCCAGGATAGTAAGTGAGCATGTGGGCCGGGTGGGAGGATCTCTGCTCTTCTTCCCCCCCTGCCAGATCATCATGACCATCTTGTGGCTTCACCTCTGCGCCCTGGCTGGAGTGCTCTCTCTGCTCCGAACCCTGCTCTATCCCCAGCATCTCAGGAGACCTTATGTCCCACCCAGCTTCCATCCACCTGGTCCCATCAGCTCATAGGGTGTCCCATGCCTCCTGCTGAGGTTCGTGCTCCCCCTGCACTCCCGGGAGAGGATTGCCAGAGGTGCCAGACTAGGCTGGGAGGATTAAAGAGCCTTTGTTTCAAAAGCATTTCAAGCGGTGAGAAACAAACAACCTGCCAGCCTGGCTGCAGGCAGATCAGGCTGAAGGTACAAGACAAGGGAAATTTTCCATGACAGAGGTGTGCTCCTGGCCTAAGGGGAAGGAAAAGGCTATTATGGTTGGAGTGAATGAAATCACCGCTGGCAGGACCATTAAACAGAGGAAAAGGAGAGCGGGTAGTGAGCTAGCAAGATGGGATTTTAACCATCTGCCTTAGCTTGTGGCTAATTTGTCAGTTAGTTGTAAGAGAGTAAAAAATGGACAAGGAAAAGGGAAAATTTTGCAGTGAAGTCCTTACCTGGGAGCCCTGGTGTGTAGCATCTGGGGTACTTGGGCATAAGTTCCTCGATTTAATTGAAAAATGCAAGCCTTGGCAGGTCTGGGGGGGCTAGCTGGAGCTGTGGTGTAACCAGTCTGTGCCGCAGAAGTGCCTCTCACATGGCAGCTGGTGAGCACCAGGGCAGAGGCAGGGCTTCCTGGTGTGGGGAGGGCTTGGGCTAATATGTGGGGTCAGGGAGAGGGAAATAGTGTGGGAGTGCACGAAACTCTCCTGCTGCAGTGCCCATGTCCAGGCTGTTTCCCTGCATGTGCCTGTTGTGTTCTTGTGATCCTCCCATAGATTCGCAGAGGCTTTTGGCAGACCCAATGGGTCATGTTCTCCCATGGCTATATATATGGTGAAAGCACCAAAATTTCTGGGGAGAGGCCATGAACGAGCTTTTAGAACAGCCCTGCAGGGCCATGAGCTTTAACCACCCTACCTCCCATCCTCTGAACAAAGCCTGGGAAACCCGGTCAGTGTGCATCAGCTTTTTTTTTTTTTTGGAGGAAGAGGCAATTTTTTAAGGAGGATTGGAGGTAGTTGGAAAGCAGACTGAGGTTTCTTGTGAAGATTTGCTCTTGGAGGGGTTGTCCTCTGCAATTTTGTGTAATGGTTTCTTCCACTGCCTCTGAGTGCTGCATAACCTGAATCATTCCAGGACAGAGGGATGGTCAGAGGACAGTCAAGGCTGTGTCCTACTTGGAGCAGCTTGTTGGTAGAGCAGATTGCCCAAGAGGAATTTTTTGGACCTGTGTTGTGGTTGTATTACAATGATTGTAACAGCCCCTTTGGGTTTCTAGAGTATTTCATAATGGTTTATAAAAGCAAATATTTAAATGTTCCTTACTAACCCCAATGCATGACCCACGCTTTGCTCTTCTCAGTGTGTTGAAGCCACCAGGCAGGACAGCTGAGCCACCAGGGAGGACCAGCTCAGCCTGGCCCTTGTGCTTGGCCTTTCCTTAGGCTTGGGTTTTGGCCTTGAGTTATAGACCTAGGGCAGGAATTTTGGGTTTGTTTTGTTTGCTTTCCAGGAAAAGAGAAAATTACATATTTATTCACATCAAACAGTGGGGTTTGTCTTGAACAAAAAAAGCATCAAACTGTATAGAAGCCAAGTTTTCAAAACTTCAAACTAAATTTTGCCCCTGAATCATGGTTTTCAATAACAAGTCCCTTAGGATCTTTCTCATTTTCTTACAAGTTTAAACAAGTAGATGCTTCTGTTAATATTATTTTTAGTAAACAGACAACAAAAAAGAACGTGGTTTTGTTTTGTTTTGTTTTGTTTTGTTTTTTCTCCCATCCCCTTTATTTCCACAGGAATAAAAGAAAACTTCACAATTTTTATATCAAAATGAAGTTGGGGGAGAAAATCTGGACTGGTTGTAGTGGGAAAAAAGCCCCAAAAACTTCCCCACTACAATGGTGAAGAATAGTTTGCAAGTTTCTTTAGGAATTTTCCCCTGATATTCCCCAGTTTGGTAAAGGCTTTACCTATATTTTTTGTGAAGAAATGATTTCACCTGGATCTTGCTGCACAATTACCTACAAATACATTAATGACTCCAAGAGTTAGTTTGAGTCAGTTCTCAGGAAGAATTTATTTGCTTTGGTTATCCGCTTCCTGCATCTTGAAGAAATGGAATAGCTCAGGAAGGGTGTTTAATTGTGGCTCCTTTGACCCCAGGCTGTCATTGCCTGGTGTCCTGGGCTGGTTTTCGCACAACTGCTGATCCTGCAGCCAAGCAGCCTGGTGCCCTGGCTCCTGCACATGTGCTAGTTGTGGTTATAAGCCACAGGGTCGACCCTCCAGGTCTCCTGTTTTGCTTTTGTTGCTGTTCTCCATCACATGTTTCTGAAAGGTGGTATCCCATGAGGGAAATCTCCCAGAAGGAAAGGATTTCCCCTCACACCCCCAGCTGTAATTGCCTCATTCTAATGTACTGAGCTGTTGTGTGAACAACATGATACACCTTCTGGTGGCAAAGCCTTCCCATCACACAGAGCAGCTGTGGTGGGAGGTATCTCAGGCTTCTTCTGGGGGTCTCTATCTGGGAGTTTGGAGCATGGATGGATTCAGACAGGGATGTGTTGGCTCTGAGCCTGGAGGATGCTTTGGACTGCTCATGGCAGCAATCCCTGGGAGAGGAACCAGAGAGGTCCTTGATCCCAGGGCGCCCACACCCTCTTCTTCCTTGCACATCCTGCGGGTGGCTGAGATACAGATAGCTCTGCTTCATGGCTAAGAGAAGGGCTCTGCAAACAGGGATGCTCCAAACACAACTCAGCGCAGTGCTAATATCTAGGCCACCCCATTTCACCCAAAATAGGGCAAAAACACTGGTCTCCCAGCATGACCTCACTAAGGAAAGTGAACATCGCACCCAGTTACCTGCCATATTGCACATGGTTTAGCAGAAGATTGCTTTCTTTGGGGGCAAGGAAATGCCCGTTTTTCTAACCCACATGGTTGCAAAGAACAGTTTGGAAATGTGGCCCGCGTAGCACTGCAGCAATACCTGCCTGGGCACATGGCGTGCTTGAAACAGCAGCTCTCTGAGGGTGCACGGCCCTGTTCCTCTGCCATGAAGTTCACCCATGCTGTAAAGCAATTCAAGTCTGTGACATTTCTAAAGGAAGCTGCAGCTCCAGTGCAAAATGGTTTTGGGTCTGGAGGTAAAAGAGCAGTTGAAATTGCTCTGTGTACTAAGGATGGACTGATTCCGAAGGCTGCAGATTCTGGCAGAACTTACACATACTTAGTAAATGTGATTTATTCCCTCTTCATCACCTCATTTTAAAGAGAGATCCAGACTGCATTTGTTTGGTAGCCATCTTTATTGTTGTCTTCCACCTATTTATGAAAGATCTGGGCCAAGAAGAGCAGCCCAAGTGATAAGGCATATGTGGGAATTGGACTATGTCTGTTTTGGCTTTCCTTATTCGATGGTAAAACACAGTTTGTTTCCTGTCTTTGTGCTCTTGCCCACCTCTGTCCTGCTGTTTTATCCGTCTGTCAAAACTAGTTTGACGTCTGGGTCCTAACCTGGAGAAGTTGAGAGCAATTTGAACGGTCCCATCAGCTTTAAAGTAACTACTCACCAGCTGGAGTCTCAGCCAGCCCTCAGCCTGAGATGGGGCCCGGGCTTCTCCCATCATGTGTAAAATGACATGAGATCAGGGACTTGGACTATAAACACTTCACACAGTTGGGTCTTCATACCCCGTTGGCCAGATGAGATGTCTCTTCCTTTGCTAGATGTGATCTCAGGTGCAGGCAGCTCCAGACCCAGCCATGCTGTTGCGTTTTCATTTCCCACTTCTTTTCTGATGTTTAGACCAATAAAAAAGGAGAAAGCGAGTGATAAGCAAGGGCTGTTTGATATGTTGGCATGAGAAAAGCCGTTTATCCTTTGCATCCCAGAACTCTTTTCCCTCCCAAACCCATTCTTGCTAGATCTAAATATATTAAAATCATTGCATCAACATGAAAATATCACCTGCTAATGTCTGCAGAGCTGAAGGTTTCCAGCTCCCCCATGGAGGTAATTTTCTTTGTGCACCCTGGAGTGATCTCTCTTCTTGGGTGACTGTCCTGCCACCATCTCCAGTGACTGGAAAAGTTAGATCCTCTGACTGAAATGAACTGGCCTCATTGAGATACTTGCTTGATTTAAATACATGATCCAAGAGAAATATGAATCTTCCATCCTTTTTCTCTCATCTCTCCCAAGGTGAACGAATGGTTCTGGCCATACCCTTGATTTGCTTTTCTCCCTGAAGATCCATGTCTTCTGTAGAGAAAGGCAGCTTTCTCTAAGGCTGTATTTCACCCTTTCTCACCTGCTGTCAGTCTTCTACCCAGCGCCTACACTTCTGTTGTTATCCTCCTTTGGCAGATGGGAAACTGAGGCAGTTTAACAGCAGCTGGTCTGTAGCAGACCAGGACCGGACCCGACACAGCTCTGTTAGACACACAATTCCCTGCCTGAGCCCCGGAGAGCAGAAGAAGAGGTACAAATATCTGCAGGAAAAATAAAGCAAGAACAGAACCACATGCAGACACAAGCAGGTGAGTGCGTAATGGTGGAAATAACCTGGTCAGTGAATTTAAAACCACTAGGAAATGCTTAAAGAAAAGGGCTGAAGAATCTTTTCCAAAAGACTGGCTGGCTTTTTAGCTTAAAAAGGAAGGGAGGAGGATGATACAACTTGGTCAAGGTCACCTACTTGCCTCTGTGGAAAAAAGACTTTCGTCCTGCTCTGCTATTGGAAATATTTTCAAGAAAGTTACAAAGTTGAAGGCTGCGATTTTTACTCCACGCGGGACATATGGAATGATCTTCCACTGTGCTAATGGTGTACACATTTCCACCTGTCTTCTCAGGACACAGACATGTACCTACATATAAAGCTGTGATCTGGCTATAAAAGTCCACGCAGCTTGTCCAGCCCACCCTTAGGCAGCGGCTCCCTTACCTGCTCCGGGCCAGGCTCTCCATGGGCAGGCTTCTGGCTTAGAGGTGATGCTCAGCAGCAATGGGTGAGGATGGGGTGAAAGCCCACAGCTTTTCTGGTGTTGATCAAGAAGTCAGCAGCCCCCCCGCTTTGGTATTGGCATATGCTGTGGACTGGGGGGCTGCGGTTCTGCCCAACTGGCTTTGGAGTGCAGGGTGAGATATGAAGAGATTTTCCCTGAAACTCAGCAGGGCTTTCTGAGTCCGGTGTCTTCCTTCAGCTTCAGCCGTGGGCTCAGCACCTCTGCAGTGATAGAGAGACCCCCTACTTCCCCTGTCTGCTCCCAAAATGCCATCCCTGCCCTGTGTCCCTTGTCCACCCCGCAGGAGGTACCTGAGAGAAGTCCCGAGATCTGGGGACCATTTTCCTTTCTCACAGGGGAAAAGAAAAAAAACTTTTCCCGGGATTTCCTTACCCAGGAGGTCTCACCGGGCTGCAGAGTAACTAAACCGAGGGGCTTGGTTTCGGGGAGAAATCCCTGGCTGTTGCCGCCGCTGCGGCTGGGGCCGCCTCTGAGCGCTTTTCCCAGGGAAAAAAAAAACCAAAAACAAACCAAACAAAAAAAACCCAACCCAAAAAACCAACAACGAAATCCAAGTAGTGGGGGGGTACCGGCGGGAGGTTACCTGCTCTGCTGCTGGGGGCTGGTCGCGGCACCAAACTCGCCCTGGTCTGGTCGTCTGCACTCGTTTAGTTTAATTTTTCTCCTGGGAGGAAACATCAGTTAAAAAGCCAGCCCAGCGCCACGGAGCACGGCCCGGGAGCGGAGCCGGCCGCCGCGCTGGCACCGGGACCCCCGGGGGAGGGACCGCCCGGGGGCATGGCTGAGAAATAAAACCCTGGAGAGAGGCTGCGGGATTCAGCCGGGGGAGTCAGGACCCCTCCCCAGGGGCCTCCTCCTGCCGGGGGAGAGGGGCCGGGGCGGGCCGGGCACCGCACGCCCCTCCGGGGGTGGGGGGCGGCCGCCCTATATATTGCAAAGCGGCTCGGGACCGACCTCCCCATCGCCGGGAGCTGCCGCGGCGCCTGCCCCCCCCTCCCCTTCCCCTCCCTCTCCCCCCTTCCCCTCCCCTCGGGGGGGCTCTTTCTCCCGCCGCGCCCCCCCCATCCTCCGAGGAGGAGGAGGGAGGCGAGGGCCGTATATGAACGCGGCCGGTTTCCCCTGCCTGCGAGGCATGTGCACGCTGCCGGCGCCCAGCCCCGCCGCCGCGGCCAGCCCCGGCTCCCCGGGGCCTCCCCGGGGGTCCCCGCCCGCCGGCCAGGCGCCGCCGGTGAAGCCGGAGCCGCGGGGCGGTGGGGGCAGCCCTCCCCCCCCGCCGCCGCCGCCCCCCGAGGAACCGCCGCCCCCCGCCGGGGGCCGCCGGAGGAAGCGGCCGGTGCAGAGGGGCAAACCCCCCTACTCCTACATCGCCCTCATCGCCATGGCCATCGCCAACGCCGCCGAGAGGAAGCTCACCTTGGGGGGCATCTACAAGTTCATCACCGAGCGCTTCCCCTTCTACCGGGAGAACCCGAAGAAGTGGCAGAACAGCATCCGCCACAACCTCACCCTCAACGACTGCTTCGTCAAGATCCCCCGGGAGCCCGGCCATCCCGGCAAGGGCAACTACTGGACGCTGGACCCGGCCGCAGAGGACATGTTCGACAACGGGAGCTTCCTGCGCCGGAGGAAGCGCTTCAAGCGCACCGACATCACCACCTACCCCGGCTACATGCAAAACTCCAGCGCCTTCACACCCCCGCCCGCCGGCCGCCCCGCGGCACCGACAGCGCCCTACCCCAACACCCTCTGCTCACCTGGCTACGGCCCCCAGCTCTCCAGCACCGTCTTCCACCCCTACGCGGCCGGGGCAGCACCGCCGGCGCAGCATCCCAGGATGTTCAGCATCGACAGCCTCATCAGCGGGCAGCAGGCCCTGCAGCCCTCGCCACCCGCCGAGCTGGGCCACCCATCGCTGGGCTTGCCCGGGGCTGAGCTGGCTCCCTCCTGCTCTGCCAGCAGCTCCGAGCCTCCCTGCTTCCAGGCACAGCCCGTCAGCCCCGGCTTGTTGGGCCGGGCCGGGCCTAACACCCTGGCTTACCCCTACGCCGCCTCGCCACCCCACCTGCCCGTGGCACAGGGCAGCTACTCGCCCGGCAGCCCGCAGCTCTACGGGGCTCCCAACAGACTGGCCCTGCCGGCCATGCGGCCCCCGGCCTGCGCCGAGCACAGCGAGCAGCTCCTGGGGCTCTCCGCGTCGCCCCTCGGGCAGTTCGGCTCCAGCAACGCGTACATGAGGCAGCCCAATTTCCCCGCCGGCCTGGAGCGGTACATGTGATGGCGTCGAGGGGCGCCTTGGCTGGATATCCCCAGGCTCCCACCAGCATCTCTGGACACGTGGACTTCTCCCCGCTGTGGGGATCGGCTGGGGTGGGGTCGGGGGTCCCCAGCCTCTGGGCTGTGTGTGGACACACACCTGCGGGGGGACCTAACTCCTCTCTTTCTCCGCCTATTTTTAACCAGAGGCAAGGTGATCTATTTTTCTGCCCCATCCCCTCCTGGAAAAGGTGCTCTCTGGCTACATCTGCCAGGCAGGGCTCCCCACGCCCAGGGGTTATCCCTTTGCACAGCCTGACTCCCGGGGATGCCGTCTGCCACAGGGCGCCCTGGGGCACCCAGGGCACCCCCGGGGCAAGGAGGAGCACACCCAGGAGGTGGGTGCGTGGTGTAACCGTGCAGGAACTGTCTCACAGATGGGGTTTCTCCTCTCTTCCCTAGATGCCTCCTGTGTAACTGGAATGAAAGTTATAAAAACAAACCCCACTAAACCAATTCACTGGATTTTAAATATTTAAGATGTTTATCATTTCCTTCCCCTGTAGGAAAAAAACCCAAACAAACCAAACCCTGACTACTTCTTTTTACTATTTTTAAAAATAACTTTTATTGTTAGAAAGGACTTTTTTAAAATAAAGCTTTTCCTTCCAACATGTCCAGTGCTGCTGTTCCTCTGGCTCCGGCCGGACCTTGGCAAGAGGAAATTATCAGTCTTGTAACCGGTGGGAGATAGATTTGTGCTGCTGTTGTGACACTGCCATGTCTTACATTTTTAGTGACGCTTTCTAAAGATCTCTATTTTATTATGATTTTTTAAAAAGCGAATGGTAACTAACCACTGCCGAGCCACATGAAGGCTGCAAGAAGCTCTCCATCACCTGAAAAGTTTGCCCACACAGCTCTTACTGGACTCGATGGTTTTAATTGCGTAGCAGGGAACATGTCTTCCCTCTGAGGAATCCCTTGCAGGTGAAATTCTGATTTAACACATCAAATTAGGAGATTGTATGTTTCCTTCCTAGCAACAAAATCAATTAAAATTTCAAACTGTTCACTGGCCAGGCTGATGCTTTTTATTTACAGGACTGCCAGCCAGACTGTCTCACCAAGTTTGAAGGCAGAATTTCCCATCCCTGGATTTAGCTTTTTTAAAATTAAACATCCTCCATGTAACAGTGACAAGTTAGGATTTCTCTCCCATTTTTCAAAGGTGTCCTCCAAAGCAGAGCTGTTTCTCGTAGACCCTATTTCACCTTCCTCTTGCTTAAAGAGGATTCGGATGTCAGTTGAGCTTTGGTGCAAAACTGAGCATCCCATTCCCTGGCTGCTGGTCATGGTCAAAAACTGAGTGTACAGGCGGGTGCCCAAGGAGTCAGCTTTTGCCCACAGCTTTGGACCTTGTGGCTTTTCTTTCTTTTATCCCATGTGTTCTGTAGAAACTGAGAGTGGGGCTAGTCGGAGAGGGGAGGGAAGAAAAAGCTTTTTTCCTCTTGGCCTCCCTAAAATTGAGGATTCATCTGTCTCTAAAAACTAGCCTAGGTCTGGTCTGCTGCCTTCGACTGAGCTGCTGAGCTCTGCATCTCCCCCCCCCCCCCGTCCCTCCAGCTTCACCTTTTCAGCTTTCACACTGGTCTTTTCCCTTAGTGATAGCCCTGCTCAGAGAGGGCATTGTGAAAAAACATATCCCTTGAAATTCTTTGACTCTCTACAGAAGATATTTAGACAGAGATCTTCTATCTAATGAAAGTTTGCAAAGTGCCATTCCTGGCCCTAACATACTGTCTGTATAGATAGACTGGGGGATGTTGAAATAATTGCTTGCAAGGACAGTCAGTAGAAAAGACACTTGTCACAGCTCACATTTGTTCCCAGGGCCTGATCCTGCAATGCTTTGCAAACAAAAGCACTTTTGAAGTCTTGCCTAAGTATCCCTGGGGTCAGAGCCAGACACGTGCCTGAAGCGCTGGGTCTGCAGGCTTCCCTCCAGCTTTGCCGGGCACCAGGCTGGGACTCTGCTGTGTTTGCACCATGAGCAGGAGGATTGCTGAGGTAGAGGAGAACCAAGTACCGGCATAAAGGAAAACAGTGTTGAGTGGAGGAGGTGGACAGATGCTGTGGCTCTGCTTGGGTGGGATGCACCAGGAAGAGGTGACCCAGCTGGGACATCTCAGACTGGGCTGACCCTGCTCCTCTCCAGTCACCCTGGAGCCCTGCAGGAGCAGGGAGCTGGTGTCAGAAAGGGTCTTCCAAGTTCCTGGCATCTTTGGGTGTTAACTCGAGTGCTGGTGGAGCCAGGAGGGGCTCAGTGTGCCTGAAGGGCTGGGCTGTGGCTTGCTCTTGTTCCCCAGCCGCCTGCACCCTCCTGCCACAGAGCTCTCTGGAGAGCAGCACCTGGCTCCAGATCTGGGACAGGTCTGCAGGAGACCCATCCCACCCCTGTGCCTGTGCAAGAGGAGTCCTTTGAGCTAAGGGGGCTCTGGTATGAAACAAGAGTCACCGCAGTGAACTGAGTCCATGAAAACCTGTCTTGGAGAGAGCAGTCACCCTATCCCAGTGTGTCGGGACAAACCCTGGTGTGCAGCCTTGAGTTGCACGTCTTCCCAGGGCCCTGTATACCCCCATCTGCCAGACAACCCTAGCCTAAAGCCCCCTGCAAGTGGCAATAAACCACTCTCACCGTGGGCCTTACGCTGCCAAACAAGCTGGAAAACATGGAGAACAGACCTCTTTTCTTCTTTTTCCTGTAGATACTAATGCTAACATGCACAAAACTCTGGCAACTTGTATTGTGATTGTCATTAAACTAATGCCTTAAGAGTGTCTTCTTGGTTAACTTAATGTATCCCAACCAGGCTTTTAAGCTTTCATTTCAAAGCTTTGTTTACAGTTAGGGTGAATCTAGCAAATGACTAGGATTAAAGTGTCATGTAAAGCATGAGCCTTGCTGGGACACGGTAGTTTTAAGCTTTGTAAAGTTTATACCTGAGCCCTTCATCTGTTTTAGTGTCTTTTCGATGTCCCTGTTTAGTGAATAAGAGGGATTTGAATGAAACAGGAGTAATTATCACCCAGATTTCAGTTGTGAAACCAAGTCTCCTTTGAAATCCTCCCCTCTTTATTTAGAGAGTTTAGGGAATATTAAGTAATGACAGTCATAACTATCTTGGTCTTGCTCACACAAAAGCCAAAGGCAAAACTTTCTTTGCTCTCTGAGATTGTGGAATGAGCATCATCCTTCAGGGTGATGGCAAGAGGTCCTCTGGACATCCCACAATGGGGAGAGCCCCATCTTGAGCCTGTGAGACACAGAAGAAGGGTTGGAGTTGATCCTGAGCACCAAAGAGATTTGGATGGTGATCTGGGCTATTGCCAAGACAGTCTGACTTTTCAGGGAATGGCCCTTTGCAAATCAGGCTGCATTCAGATCTCTCAGGCTCCACGTTCAGAAACAAATAACCAAAATGAGCTGCCACTTTGAGAAAGATGCTTGTTTTCCTCCGGGAAATACTGGCTGCCCAGGGAGGACCAACCAAGCTGCACCTCTGCATACAACAGCATTGTAAGTGTTTCATGCTTGTACCACTTTCCCCACAGGTTAAAACAAGCAATAAGAAATGCTTTTTACAGCTGATATTCCCAAGCTATGAATAGTTTTCCATCTGGTTGCAAACAAACACAGGATTAGCTGGATTTTTAGTTGAAGCGCATTTCCTGAAGAACTTATCTGTCCCTCTGGTAGCGTTAGATTTTGTCTGGATGCTGCCAGCTGTCTACTGGCAGTCCCAGTGTTGGAAATTTTATACCATAACTAGCTCTTATTTTATGCAACGGTTTGCCCTTTGCAAATACATGGCTTGAAGACAGCCAGCGGTGTCTCCCTGAGGTTAAGAATGAGTTGGTAAAGTCAGCTGGGAACGGGGAAATGGGCAGTGGGTACAGTGGCACTCCTTTGCCAGCTGATAATGAGTTTTTAACAAATTCGTGTCTGAGAGTCAGCACTGCCCAAGCTCAGAGCTACATCTCGGGGTATTGGGGCTCTGTCACCACCTCTGCTGTGTTACTTTTGGGTTCTTTATATTTGGGTCCTTCTTATGCAGGCAGGAGCGGGTGTTGCAGCCGGTATGTTTGAACAGGACCAGAGCAACACTACCCTCCACCTTCCGCCGCTTTACCCCACGGGTGTAACGCCCCGGCGTGGGGGGTGACCGGGGGGAGGTGGCCCGGGGGTACCAGCCGCCGTGCTCAGGCCAACACTGACCTCCAGTGGAAAGCCCTGGGAAGCCGCTCCCGGCCCCCGCCGTGGGCCCAGGGACCCGGGGCGGGGGGGGGCTCGGCATGTCCCGGCAGCATCCCGGCCTCTGGGGTCTGTCGTCCTCACGGCTGCGTGGGGAAGGGCAGGACATCGTGGAGGTTTGGGGTACGGTCAGGATTAGAACGGGGTGAGGCTCGTTCAGGGAGGGCCATTATTAAGCACAGTGGGCTGGATGCAACCTCCAGGCTGGGAAATCCCTAAAGCACCAGTTACTGACTCTGGGAAGATTTCAGAGAGGAAGGATTCCTCTGGCTATACCCTCTTCTACCCTTTTCCTAAACATCTGCGCTACAGCATTGCTGGGGACAGGGTACAGGGCTGGATGGTGCTGGCTGTCCCTCTGTGGCTCTTCTTCCTAGAGTGTAAACAGGGAAACAAGGGGAAGCACAGCAAGAATCTGAGCCCTTGATCGAAGGTGAGGGGGCAGTGATGAAGGAGCACCTGCCTGCAGCAGCCATCCTCGTTGGCAGCCTGACTTTGTGTCTGAAATGTGCTACACGGTGTATGGGAATGGCAGAGCTGGGGGCTGCCCCGACTCTTACAGCCCTCGAGAAGCAAAGCTGCAGTTAGGCAGCAAAGTGGCAGAGCCTGAGCATTGGCAGCCTAACACCAAGCTCTTGGGAGAGCATCCAAGGTCCATTCATTTCATGGTCTTTGTAGTGGGACTGCTGAAATGGTTATGCTGCGACGGTTTTATGCATGTATTGAATCAACTGTGCCACCCCAGTGGCAACAAGCAGCCCTGGCTCATGGCACCTCGGGGTGCTGCATGGAGGAAGGATGCATCTGAGCTGGTTACATACATGCCTGGGAAAAGTTCATTTTTCATTTGTGTCGACTCTGCTGAGTCAAAGGAAGCAGTGTACGATCTCTGCAGAGAATGGGCCTGACTGTATCAGACATTTTGGGTGCTTTCCATCTGCACCACAGACATCTCTACCCAGTTTTAAATACTCCTTCTGCTAACCAGGTGTTGGAAACCAAACCCAGCCCGTAGGTCCATTTTCAGGAGGCTTCAAGCAGCCCAACCTGGCTGGAGAAAGTGGATCTCAGAAAGCATGGAACTGTCCAAGTGCAGTGTCACTGGCCACCCTGGCTCTTTGCTCAGAGCAGGCCATGGGTTTCAGCAGAGGAATTAATTCACCAGGGCAGGTCAGGCCAACCCAGGTCTTGTTTATATCCTTCTCAGATGTTCCCTGCTCAAAAGACAAGAGGCTGAGTAATGCTAAGGGGACTCTGCTGCACCACATTATTTTCCGTTTCAAAAAGGTGCTTCGCATGGAGCTGTAACTCCTCCAAGTATCCCATCCAGCACTCATCTACAGCAGAGATGTGTTTGCCAGTGAGAAAACAGGAGGCTGCTGAACTGATCTCATCATTTTCAGTCTTTACCCTTGAGAAATCACAAGTTTTGCCATTCCAAAGACACAATTAGGGAACATTTTCCTGCCAGACCCCAAATGCTTCCCAGCACAGCTACATGTTCCCTACATTGTACAGAGATGGCAAAACTGGCCACTTGGCCATGGTGCTCCCTTCAAGTCACCACGGAAGTTCTGGGAGTGGAGTATGGTTTTGCCTCCTGCACCGTAGCCAGCACCCACGAGGTGGCAGCCAGGTGACAGCCTGACCGAGACCCTGCAGCCCACCCTCAGCTCTCCTGCCCAGACCCCACGAGCCGCAGACCCTCTCCAAGCAACATTTACTCCTTGCTGGCTACTTATTGTTAGGTTTTCCACAGTTTAAGCATGTATCCATCTTCCCTCGGCTCGAAGCCCTTTCTTTCCAGGCTGTCTGCTACTTGGATTCTCTCCAAGCTGATGCTCACCCTCTAAGTATAATTGCAATACAAAGTAGTTTCAGAATAGCGTGCAATAGTGGCTAATTATTTGGAACAATTATACATAACAAAGACAGAGCCAAGCAGCAAGAGGGCTTAATTGTCTGGCCAAGCATGAAATAGCACAGGATTATCGCTAACAGGGGGAGGGGAGGCAATGGAGGAGAATTGCCCCATAGAATAGGCAAGAATCCAGGCTGCTCGGGAAGGCAAAGTTTATTGAAGAACTTGAAAATTCCCCTTTGAAGCATCTTCTGAGATGCCAGAGAAGACATGAAAAGGATAATGACCCAGAATATGGGCTTAAGGCACAAATCCCCACACTGACAGACTCCAGGCCTACAGACGCTTAAGCACATGCTTAAATTTTAAGCACATGAATAGTCCCCTTTGACGGCTCACGTGCTTAGAGTTAAGCTTAGGCATAAGTGTTTGTAGGATCGGAGCCCAGATTTTTATTACAACTAGGCTCTTCTTGGTAATGACAGGAAATAAGAGACCTATAAAGCACACAAGCTCCTAGGGCGATGGCATGAAGCCCTTTGCTCCACATGAGTGGCAAGCGCCTGCGATGAGACATGGGGACATCCACGCCTTCCCTCCCTGCCATGGAGCGGGAGAACAACTGTGCGAGTGGCGAGAGCCACATCTCCAAGACGTGGGTTAGGAGTTGGGCCTGAGAGCCCACAGGTGTAGGGGAGCAGAAGGTGAGGAGGGTGAGAAGGGAAACAGGATCTCTGTTAAAAGCAAAAAAGGTGCTGCAGATGTTGCTTGGGACCAGCATCTTGGGGAACTTCTGAGGTGGTGGGAAAAGCAGGAATAATCTTTGTTGAAAAAAAGTGAAGAAAATATTTTAAAAATCCTGCAGAATATGAGCAAATCGATGCAATGGCAGCTCCTCTCCAAATATTCTTCACTTAAGTGTGCACCTGCTTTTTCTGAAGAATAAGGTTTCTCTCATGTGAGATCCACCCTGCTCTTTCTCCATCTCTGAAGAGGTTTTTTTGCAAGGCTTCCTGTTTTTACAAGACTGCTACCAGCTGGGCGGTAGCACTTGTGCCTCTGCTTGGACCTAGATCACTGTTTTTCAACTATCTATGGCTGGAAGGATTTGGTTTTATTAGCGGGACAACAGCCTTGTGCTGGTGACTGCAGATATTCACTGGTGGTGGTAGAGGGAGAAAAGTGGAAGGTGTGGGAGACAGATGCTGTGGGCTTTGGTGGGCTGACTCTGACCACAGGAGGATCCAAGACCTATGGTACCTGCTGTTCCACGTGCTTCCACATTGCACATCTCAGACCTACAACCACGCCTGAAGGTTTGGATGAGAGTGCCCATGACAGCAGCAGTGTATGAGAGCAGTTCAACCTGGGAAGTTAGCCATGGAGGAGACTTTATCTTAGGAAAAATGAGTGGACATGTGGATCTGCCCCACAGGAGGCCAGAGCCCCATCCCCACTGCCCGGCTGTACCCCAGTCACCCATATCAGCCCCCCAGGGGCTCTGCAGGGCTGTGCTCCACAGAGTGGCAGCTGCTGGTGGAGGAGGTGACCCCGCCACCGCCTCTGTTAGTGCACCTCAGCCCTCACCTACAGCTCAGGCATTGGCACCCAGAGCTTTACTAGCAGCCACTGGAGAGCATTATATGACAGAAACAGCCTCCTTATCCTGCAGTATGTGCAGCCTCCTTACCTTTCTCAGAGGCAGACATGGTAGAGACCATGTGCTATGGAAACACCCACATTGCCTTCTCCTTATTTACACCCAAACATCCATACTAGTGGGGCTGGGCAGTTGACATCACCTGTGGGGAAGGGACAGGCCAGCATGTGCCAACATGAGCTGGGCTGGCCCTCAAGCACTCGGGACCTTCCCGAGATGCCCCGATGCCTTGGTGCATCGCCAGCCTGCTGTGACGTGCCTGTACAGCAGTCCGGAGCAGCAGGGCACGGAAGGAGGATTTTCTCTGAAGCCAGAGGTTAATTATGCTTTATTGGATAATTTTCAGCTGCCAGTCCTGGCAATAAAGGGGATTTCCTCTAGATGGCACGCTTATCTCTGTGCTGGGAGGGAAGCCCCACCAGCCTGCTTCCCCCGCAAGACCCCAGCGATGTATTTTCAGGGAGCAGATAACTTATCCCAACGCCTCATGCTCTCTTATAACACAATTCTAACGCTCAACAGCTAGACTATGCAAAAGCCTGAGAAATGGTAATAAGAAAAAGGCATTTCATAATGACAGTTGGTGGGATCCGGTTAGCTGGGTGATGCTGAGGATCCCTCCTGCAGAAATCAGGTCTTTCCAAGAGATGTAAAGCCAGATGTGAAACATCAGCCTTTCCTTCAGCAGCCCTCAGTGCCATTTCTTCCATCTGAAGGATGCAGCTTCCTCTTTCCAGCAAGAGTAATCAGAGGCTCACCGGCAGTAAGTGGAAGAAGCGGGGATGTATGTGAGGTTTCAACACCCCCAGAGTGCCAGGATTAATTTGCTTATCTGTATTGACAGGCTTTCCCTCTCTTACCTCTGTGCAGCTTGGGACAGCATTTTCTTCTGGTAGTTTGAAGAAAGGGCAGGAGGAGTTCACACCAGTCTGAAGATGCTGGGGATGGGTTTCTTGTGTGTCCCTTTTACCCACTGTACACTGCAGAGCAGAGTATAGGGTGTATTTTATAGAGATGGAGAGCTGTCCTTGGAGCCACACTACCACAGAGTCAGCCTGGGCTGTTCCAGGGCTGTGTGTCCCAGTGCACAAAGCAAGGATTAGCTTTGTGTCCTGGGCCTGAAGGAGGGAGCTGCTGGGGTGTGGAAGTGCCAGAGCCGGGCTGTGGGGTGAAGCTGTGACCTGGTGGAGATGCAGTGGAGGAATTGGCATCCACAGCTGTACGCTGGTGGGGCAACGGAGCTGAGATTCACCCTTCTGTGCAGATTCAGCCCTAGACTGTTACAGTGATGCCTCGTTTGATATTTTTTTCTACCTGGCTGTCCTTCATTAGATAAGAGAACAGGGTTAAGGGGTTTGGCTCTGCCTCTGCTTCTCTGCATGGGTGAGATACTTCATCTCCCTCCCCGTACTTTAGACTGCAAACTTCTCCCTCTGTTTATTCATCTCCTTCCCAAGATGGGACCAGAGAAAAGCAGCCCTGTCTTATATCCCTGAGCAGTAGCAACATCACAGCCTCCAGGTGACTAAAACATAGTCTTATTTGAGTTCACGAGGCAAAATATATCTACAAACCTGTTTGCGAGTCACATCTGTAGATATCAGCATGTATATGCAGGGCTGATTTTTTACAAGGAGACAGCAGATTCACCCCAACCTGATCCCTAGCTGTAGACTGCTGGATTCTTCCAGCTGCAAATACTCCTATCCCTAGCCATTTACTACATGCAGAAAAAAACAAAACAAACAAAAAAAACCCAACCCCAAAACCCCAAAAGGAGTCAAATTTTTGTCCCAATCAAGCTGTATTACAGTAATCTTACAACTTCTCTGTAATTTCCCCCTTTGAAGGCCCTCTCTCTGTATTGCTCCTGACCCCCAAGCTGAAGGTCCTCAGCTGATGTTTCTGTCAGAAATGGACTTCTGCAAACTCAGTGGGTGAGGTGGGCACTCGGGCTGCTGAACCGCAGAGTGCAGAGAACTCGGCAGCAGGGATTTCCTGGGCACATTTGGCATGATCAGATGCTAACGTGG
Source organism: Athene noctua (assembly GCF_965140245.1). Lineage (NCBI taxonomy): Eukaryota > Metazoa > Chordata > Aves > Strigiformes > Strigidae > Athene > Athene noctua. The sequence continues at coordinate 10,114,069 of NC_134041.1, read as the reverse complement.
AAAACCTGGACTTGGAAACCTCAGCATGAGTTTCTACATCCTTGTGAATCTGGCCATTTATTTAGGTTCTTACAGTGGTGCACCCGCTTTTGGAAAATCTGATTCCCCCCCCGCCCCCCCCCATCTCTCTCTTATTTTCAGGGGATTCAGGGAAGAATGAAGTGATTTAGCAGGCTTGTTTTCACAGGGATATTTTTCCCTGTGTGGTAGGCACAGTTACCGGGCTGTTCTATACATGTTGCCATGTGCCAGAGCATAATTGCCTTCCACATGCATCGGCCTTTGGCTAATGTGTTTTTTATGGCAACCAGGAGAGCTGGCTTTGGTGAGTCTCAAAAGTGCACCTGGTGGTTTATGGCTTGAAATCACTGCGTTCCTCTGAGTCATGTAAGTATGTGTGTGTATCCATCTCTTTTCATGTCATACTGCTGAAGAACACTACCAAAAAAAAAAAGCTTATACCAAGCCAGAGTTAATCAGTTGAGTGTTAAGCCGCGTATGAGCTTGCCTGGTGTGCTTCAAATCCATGTGGGATGGGATCAGTTATGAATAGAGAGCAGCAGACAAAGTTTTTGAACTGCAAGTCCAAAACCAAGGTCCTAAAGTCAGACCATAGCACCTAAATAAATGTGTGGGTATGAAGGGAGAGAATTTTCCCACTCGTCTGAAGACAGGGACACTTGATCTCCAGAGTTTCAAGGGGGTTCAGCCCTGCACATGGGGTGCCTGGGAAAAGCTTCCCTCGAAATCCAGGCCTTTTTTGGTGTGAATTTTAAGACAACTGCATTTGAAAATGCAAGTCAACAAACCCGAGCTGTCCAACATCTGAACGCTGCAGGGATGGATATTGGCACTTGAATCCAATGGTTTCCAAACTGGGAATTTCACGCATCTCGCACTATCTGGCACCACCATTCCCACTTACTTCCCTGTGCTGGGAGCTCTTGGTGTGCAGGCTGCAAACTGATCTTTGCAAGCTGGGAGCTGGCGGTACGGGGCTGGAAAAAAGGTTGAACTGCAGGGAGCACTGAAGGTCTGAGCCTTGGATATGGAAAGAAGAGAAATAATATCAAAGGAAATCACATAAGTGGAAAAAGAGCCCCCTGGGGCAGCCCAGGCAGCAGCAGGTCTGTCTTGTTCATGTTTTCAGAGAAGTTAGAGGTCAGCCGAGCTTGATAACGAGGTAATACAGAAAAATCCATCACTGAGCCTTGGGGGACTTGTAGATGCGGTTCTCATCAGAATAAACGAATGTAGATGCTGCTCGGCAGAAGAAACAAGAACAACTATGCACCGCAAAACCAACAGATCATCTGGAAGGATCTGGGAGCAACGTCGGCTGGGCTGAAGCTAAACGCCCCGCACTGCCCAAGGCAGCTCACGGGGACGCTGCAGGGCCCGATGCTGCCCTTCCCCGGGCTCTGCCCCCGGTAAACCCCAGCGCCCGGGGATGCCCGGCCAGGACCGGCTCCCTCAAGCTGGGGCACGGCCAGTGCCAGGGCAAGAGCAGCGATCGCACCCCGCGCTGCTCCGGGGTTGGTGTCCCTGCCTACACCCCTCGGCGAATAACGGTCCCGGGACCGGCAGGGAACAAGCTTTTCCCCGTGGAAAAAAATTGTGCCTGGTCGTTGTTGCCGTTTTGCGGCTTGCAGGGGCTCCGACCCGCTCCCACGGAGCTGCCCGGGGATGGGGCGGGGGGGGAACCTCGGCCGGGGAGATCCACCTGCTCAAGCGGTTTGCAGGGCGTCGGAACGCCGACCCAGCACGGCTGGACCAAACACCTCGTTAAGACAGACGGGGCAGACAATGAAAGCCAGTTTAAGGAGGGGAAAAAAAAAAAAAAAAAATCCTGATCGGTTGATGGACTTCGCCCCCCCATTTTTGAGATTTTTTGGAGAGTCTCCCCACCCCGCCATCTCCCAGTCCTACGCACGTTTGGTACCGCAATTTAACGTGAAATGTAAAGCAGAGTCGGGTTAAAACGGGAGATGGGAAGGGAGGCTGGCTGTAATGAAATGCTTCAGAGAGGAGAGCAGAAAAATTAAAAATCTGCCCAAGGAAAAATGCTCCCCCATCCAGCCCTGCGCGCCTGGGAAGAGTGGGGCGATGACAAGGCAATCTTTTCGGGTAGATCGATAGGGCTTCTGTGTCGGGAGACCGCATCATTTCTTATCCGGGCGTACAAACCCGTGATTAAAACTCACTCCTCGCTCCGTTCGTGGATGCACGGCCGGAGCGCGCGTGTGCGTGTGCGTGTGTGTGTGCATAAACGTGTCTGGGATCCGACCATCTGGTTTGGTTCAGTCCAGGCTTTCCCTTTTCTAAATCATTTCGGGACGGGTGTAGTTTAGGTACTTTTTCTCGTTTTGATTTGTTTCTGCAGCCGATCTTGCGGGGCAAAGCCGAGGCTAACACCGACTCGGAGAAGAGGAGCCGCTCGCAGATGGAGGGGCCGGGACTCATTCACTGGCGTTTCCTTTCGGGTCGTTGCCGACTTTAACTGGGACGATATTTTGCCTTGGAACAGGCAGGAATCGTGTCGATGGTGGCTGACCGGGACACGCTGTTTCTCGAGCGGCGGCGGCTCTGGATGCGCGATGCTGGGGGAGGGGGGGGGGGGGGGGGGGGGGCGGGGCGCGTCCAGGCGGGAGCGGGACAAGGGGCACCGGCCGCATCCCATCAACGGCCACCTCGGATCGACCCTTCTCGCCCTTCCCCCGCCCCCCTGCCTAGTTTCGGGGTCCCGATGCCCACGGGCACAGCGGCGAAGGGCTCCACCCGCGCCCCCCGTTCCCGGCGCCCCCCCGCCGCGGGCTGCCCGACGCTGCCCGCCCTTCCAGGCAGCCGGGGCAGGGCGGGGGGGGGGGTCCGGGCAGCAGAAACCCACATCTGTTTCCCCTCGAGGCGTGCGGGGCCGACCCCCAGGCAGGGCGATCGGGAGGCGGCCGCCCTGCGACTGGGCGCCGCGGGGGCGCGGAGGGGCGCGGAGAGGCGCGGAGGGACGGCGGAGCATCCCCCGGGCGGTGCCCGCTGCCCTCGGCCGCTCGCAGCGCGTTATTTTGGTGCCCCCGCTGCCCTCCCCTTCGCCGCCCTGCAGAGGCACAAGGCGCAGCTCCCGGCGGTTCCTCGCTGCCATGAAATGCACCAAGTGGAAATTCAATCGCCCCGTTGTGTGTGTGGTCGAAATCTCTGGCAGCTGCTTCGGAATTTTTTATGACACTTTCGTTTATGTAGGGGAGGCATAACTATTATTTTACTTAATAAAAATGGAAAGCGGCTCGGGTCTTTTCCCTCCCCGCTCTCTTCCATTTGTCCTTCCCATCGCCTTTCCGCGGGGCTGATGAACGGAGAGTTTAAACAAAGTCGGTAGGAAAGATGAGGCGTCTCCGAAGCACTTCTTCGTGTTAGCTAATTATACATATATAAGAAAAAAAAAATATAAGAAAAAAATATAAATATATATAACTGAATATATATACACACACTTAAGAGAGGAAGATGTATGTGTATGTGTTGGAAACGCAAGTGATCAGCATCGGAGGAGTATAAAAGTGAAAGAGCTCTGGAAAGCTCCACCAGCCCTGACACACACCCGCGGGACAAACTTCCCACCTTCCCGCGCAACTCTCAGCACAGTTATTCAGCTATTTTTCCCCTTCGGTCGAGAAATCGTCCCCGATCGCGGCGTTGGAGGCGAGGGAGGAGGATGCGACCGCGCAGAGGCTCCGGCTCTGTGGTAGCTGCTTCCACTGGAGATGCGCGGGAGAAGCGCCGTCCCCTCCTGCCGGCTCCTGCCCGCTCCTCGGGGTCCCCCCGAGCTCGGCGAGCCTGTGCACCGAGTCGTTAGGGCTTGAGTAATTGTGACCGGCATTTGGAAGCGGGGCCGCGCAGCTGTTTGGCCCGGCTCCCCGGTATTAGTGCTGGAGATTTTATCACCAAATGCTCGCACCTGTTAACGGCAGCGACTGGCAATTCATCACCGCGGATTCTCACACTGCTGAACGCGACCCTGGACGGGGGGAGATCTCCCCCTGGCACCCCCTTGGAGGAAGCCATCCCCTTCCTCCCTCCCCAGGCATCCTTCCCCACCGGGAAAGCTGCTGCGTGCTTGCAGAGCCTCTAAGGGAAAAAAAAAAACCCAACCAAACAACAAAACACCTCGTGCGAGTGTGACTTGGCCTGTCCGCGGCAGAGGCAGGGACACACCGAGCTGCCACAGCCACCCACGGGCCGTGGGGTGGGCGGCTGCAGCCGTGGCCGTGTCCCCCCGCCCTGAGCCGGGGTGGCCGCCCCGGCCTTGTCTTGGGAAGGGGCGGCCGCAGGCGGGGGAGCGGGGCTCTGCCACCCGCGGGGACACCGCCGTGGCTGCGGGGGGGCCTGGGGTGCCTCTGGGTACGGGGAAATCCTCCCGTCTCGGCTGCAGCCCGCGGCGAGGCCGGTGTCCGCTGCCCACCACCTCCTCCCTGACAGCCGTCGGGGGATGCTGCGCCTCGGGGGGACCAGTGGCGGGATGGCGGCGGGCAGGAGAACCCGAGGCCGGGGGAGAGTCCCCGTCCCGGAGGGTGCCTGCGGCCTGGCCGGGCTGCGGGTGGGCCGCCTCGGAAAGCGGCAGCGGCCGGGCCAGCCCTGTCGGGCGGGGATGAGGGATCGGATGCTGTCCCAGCACCTCGCGGACACGCACAACCTTCGCTTTGGTAATTTCTCGCGTGGGGGGAGGCTTGACCGAGCGTTGCTCCTCGCCGTCCGCCTCGCACCTGCCGGGCGGCAGCATCCCTTCCGCGGGTGGGGGCCCGTGGGAGTCGGGGGGGGGGGAGGGGGGAGGCGGGTTTCCAGACAGGGTGCTCCGGGCTCGGTGACGTGTCAGTGACGTGAGAGCATGGAGAAAGGGAGCGAGATATCCTCAAATTCGCCCAACCCCTCAGGGGGGTCGAGGGCTGGGCCCTGGCGGAGCCAGGGTCCCTGACGGCAAGGCTGCTGGAGGGCGGCAGCTCAGCCCCCAGCCCCGGGGGTGGGCAGCCCTCGGGGGGAGAAGGGACCCTCCTCGGCCCCCGGCTGGAGGGAGGCGGCCGTCACATCCCGCGGGAATGGGCCCTGCGAGCCTCCAGCACCACCGCGGGGTGCGGGGGGCGGCTTTACTTAGCGCCGATCCCCCTTTCGGCGGCAGCCGGCTCCCGGCGTATCCGGGGGCATCCGAGCGCCGGGGGAGCGGGCAGCGCCTTTCCTCGAAAGCGTCCCCGCCGGGGGCGGGGGCCGCGCTCCCCGGGGACCGGGGCCGGGCCGGGCAGCCCCTCGCCGTGCCCCGCGGGGGCTGCGGCGGGCGCCACGTGATGCCGGGGCGGCCGTATAAAGGCCTGGGGAGCGCTGGCGGGAGGCGCAGAGTGGGAGCGTTTCCACCGGGTCCCAGCTCGGGAGGGGTGGGGAGGGGGGGAGCCGCCTTCCCAACTTCTGCCCTCCCCCCTCCCTCTTCCCCCGCCCCTCCCTCCCTCCCCTCAGCCCTGCCAAGGAGCCGCCGCACCCCCCGCTTCCCCCCCCCCCCCCTCCCCTCTCTCCTTTTATTATCATTATTACTATTATTTATTATCGCTGCTTCCACGCTCCCTGCCCAGCCTCCGGGCGTCCCGTCCCTCCGCCCCCACCCCGCGCCCCCTCCGCCGCCCCTCCCTCCGCAGCCACCACCCCGCAGCCCAGCCGCGGCCCCGCCAGCAGCGGCGCGGCGAGCGGGGCGCGGAGCGGCGGCGCCGGGGCGCGGAGTCCCAGCGGCGGCCGCAGCCCTCCAGCACGGCCCCGGGCCCATCCCGGGAGCCGCCGCTAGGTGGGGGGGGGAGCCCGGCCCCGGCCGCCCCGGCCGCACAACAATGACTTTGGGCAGCAGCGGCGGCGGCGGCTGCGGGATCATGTCCGAGCGCTCCCCGGAGGAAGAGCCGCTCTCCGAGGTGGAGGACGCGGATATCGACGTGGTGGGCCCGCCCCAGGATGGGGGCAAGTACAGCGAGGACGAGGAGGAGGAGGAGGAGGACGAGGAGGAGGAGGAGGACGAGGAGGACGGCGGCGATCCGCTGGGGCTCGCCCTGCCGCGGAGCGGGGCCGCCAAGGCGCGCATGGGGGGGTCCCCGGAGCGGCTCTCCCCCGCCGGCGGCTCGGAGCCGGCGTGCGCCCGCGGCGCCGCGCCCGGGGAGAAGGCGCCCGCGGGCGGCGGCAGCGGCGGCGGCGCGGGGGGGAAGAACCCGCTGGTGAAGCCGCCCTACTCCTACATCGCCCTCATCACCATGGCCATCCTGCAGAGCCCCAAGAAGCGGCTGACGCTGAGCGAGATCTGCGAGTTCATCAGCGGGCGCTTCCCCTACTACCGGGAGAAGTTCCCCGCCTGGCAGAACAGCATCCGCCACAACCTCTCCCTCAACGACTGCTTCGTCAAGATCCCCCGGGAGCCCGGCAACCCGGGCAAGGGCAACTACTGGACGCTGGACCCCGAGTCCGCCGACATGTTCGACAACGGGAGCTTCCTGCGCCGGAGGAAGCGCTTCAAGCGGCAGCAGCAGCTGCACCCGCCGCACCCCGAGCTGCTGCTGCGGGCCGGGGCCGCCGACCCCGCCGCCTTCCTGCCCGGTTTCGCCTACGGACCCTACGGCTACAACTACGGCCTGCAGCTCCAGGGCTACCCCCACCACCACCACCACCACCCCGGCGGAGGCGGCGGCGGCGGCGGCGCCGCGGGCGCCTTCCCCTTCCCGGCGCCGCACTGCCCGTTACCGGCTCCGCCGCCTCCCGCCGCCGCCTCCGTCTTCTCCGCCGCCTCGGGGCTGCCCTCCTTCCTGGGCGGCGAGCTGAACTGCAGGAAGTCCTTCTACCACCCCCAGCTGAGCCCCACCGCCCTGCCCGCCGCCCTCCTCCAGACCCTGAAGCCGGACCCCACGCCCGCCGGCGGCGGGAGCGGCGGCGGCGGCACCACCAACCACCCCTCCCGGCCCTCTTTTTCCATAGACAACATCATCGGGGGGGCCGTGCCCCCGCCGCCCAGCACCAACCCCAGCGCCGCACCCGCCGCGCCCTACCCCGCCGGCCAGGCGGGCCCCCCGGCGCAGGTCCTGGCCGTGCTGAGCCCCGCCTTGGCCCCGGCGCAGCCCCAGGTCAGCCTGGCACACGAGCCGCTCCTCCAGCCGGCCCAGAACTTTTCCAGTAAAATCACAACCCTCAGCAGCTGTCATTTTTAAAGTGTGCTGGGGAGGGGGGGGGGGGGGGGGAGTCGCGAAGCAAACGGCCCCTTCCCAGCTCTCCCCCCCTCTCCTCCGAAACTGCTCCCCTTCCCTCTCCCCGTCCCCCCCATCTCATCTTGTTGTGTTTTAAGGTAGGAAATATTTCTTTTTTTTTTTTTTTTTTTTAATTTTTACTTTATTTCCAGGCTCTGTGGCATCCAGATCTATTTGTGTCTCTTTGCTCGGAAAAAAAAAAAAAAATAAATAAACGGGGAGGGCGGGAGGGGGGAAAGAATAACACGATTTGGTCCCGCAAGCGCCAAAGCGTATTTATAAAGTGGCCGTAACGGAAGCTGGGACCTGGGCTGGTTGAACACGCAACGTCTTGCAGGGGGTGAGGGGGGGCATGTTAAGAAAGAAACGGTCTTAGGGTCGGAAATGTTTCCTTTGAGAGGTGCGGATTTTCCGGGGGGATCCCCCAAATCGCCTGGGAAAGTGACCAGGGGACTTGCAGACGCCCCCGGTCTCAGCGAGCCCTTTTTCGTTCCTGCAAATCTCTCTCCCGGGCGGTTTTGCCATGTGTGTCTGTCTCTCCCCTGCTCTCAAAGAAAATGTTTTAATGGTTCGATGTTATTTTTAGTTTCTTTGAAGCTTCGGGTTTGGTTTTAAAAGGCACTGTTTAGGGTTTCTTTATTTTTAAGAAGAAGAAAAGTCGGTGAAACTCAGGACTGCTTTTTTTTTTTTTTTTTTTTTTTTTTTTTTTCCAATGAGACATTCAAATGCACGTTTAAAAGAAAATCCGATCCGTCAGGAAGTTTGGAGAATTTCCATACTTTTTTTTTTTTTTTTTTTTTTTTTGATCCCCGTATTCCCACCCCCTCCGTGCGTGGGTTTTTTGGTGTATTGGTAATTATTTGTATATAGATTATTCGGGAGCTAATGAGCGGAGTCCAGTTAACTCTTCACTGGTTGTGCATCCGTCATATCTATTTTATTGAGAGAATCTGTGAATAATTTGATGTGGAAAAGGCAACAGAATTTTGTCCACCGTTGGTGTAAATTAATAAATGTTTGTGACCTGGTTAAAAAAAAAAAAAAAAAGTAATAATCCCGATCGTTCTTTGCGATGTCCTTTGTCACGCTGAGAGCCGAGAGCTCCGCTCGGGCCTCGGGGAAGCGAGTGGCTCCCACCGTCGGGCTGGCGACACTCGCCCGGCCGCGGAGTTCGGTCGCCTGAGGCCGGCGGGGCTGAGCCGTCTCCTCCGCGGCCGGGCGCGCAGCCTGCGCGGGGCTGCTCCGCGCCGTCTCCCTCCCCACCGTGCCTCCCTCGGACCCTTCCCCGGCCGGGCGCGGAGAGGGGGGGTCCCCGCTTCGGGTCCACGGGCCGGTAAGGGAAAGGACCCCCCCTAGATTATTTTTTGGTGTTAATTTTATTTTTATTTCTTTGTTTGCTTTTCGGTGTGTGTCGTCGTAACCCACCCCCCCACCCCCCAAAAAAACCCAAACCAAAACCCAAAAAACAACCAAAAACCCAATCAAAAAAACCCAAACCCTGCCTGTTTCCAGGGGGAGGGAGGTGGGGGGCGGGAGAAAGGTTCTCCGTTCTCTCCCCCCTCCGCCTCCTTTTATTTTGTTTGGAAAAGTTGACACATGAGAAAATAAGTTGGAGGGTTTCCCCCCCGCACACACGTCCCCCTTGGGCCTGCAGCATTTGAATGACCGAATGAAACTTGATCTCTGCCTAAATTTTGCAACAACTTACAAAGTAAATAAACATCTTTAAGCGCTCCCTTCTCCTCCAAACCTCCCCCCCCTCCCCTCCCCTTTTATTTATTTCAGGGACCAAACGTGGCTCTTCGGTTTGTTTGTTGGCAGGGACCCTGATCTAAAGAATCGAGGCCTTTCTGCCCGTGCAGCCAGCTGAAGGAGAAGGAGAAAAAGAAAAAAAAGCTGAGACGTACGAGGCAGGGAGCGGGGGACGGAGCCGGTCCCCGGGCGAGCGGGGCTTTGTGCGAGGCCTGCCGGGGCGCGGGCAGGAGCCGGGCGGTGTGCGCCGGGGGAGCGGCGGTGGGATGTCGGCCTTTCTTTTCTCTTCTACTCCCCCCTCTTTTTTTTTTTTTTTTTTTTTTTTTTAATTCCCCCCTCCTCTGGCCCTGTCTGTGCCACCTCGAACCTCCGCGCAGTTTGTTGATGTTGTTGCTGAGCGTGCCGCCTCCCCGCAGCGAGCGGTCTCACATCTCGCCTTCACACACATTTGCTTTTGAAAAGCGATCTTCGTGTCCGGCACTTGGTTGTCTCCCTTTCATGTCCAGCTCCTACAAAAGGGGCTACAAGACTCGACATGGGAGAAAAGAGGAGGCCAATGAATCTATTTTCCAGATTGCCAAGCACATGGTTGGAAATTGAAGGGGCTTTTGTAGCATTTCCCCTTCCTCCCTCCCTCCCCGCTCCTTTTCTTTTGCTTGTGTGCAAATTGTTCAATTGCTCTGGCAGGGGTGTTCCTGACAAGCTCATTACTAGAAGGTGCCAGACCCCTCCTCTCCCTCTCCCCCGAAGTCTTTGATGAAGTTAAAATGCGCTGATAGCTGCTCTCGGGGCTATCTTTGTTCAGCCTCCTTTAATAACCGAGCCTGCTTTGAGGAGTCGGGATCCGAAGGAAGAAAGCGATGTGCAGCGAGGCCGGGTGGTGGTTGTGTGTCTGGAAGAAGGGGGGCGGGTTATTTTAACATCAAGTAGCGAATTTTAATTTTTTTTTTTTTTTTTTTTTGGCTTGTTTGCGAAGTGCGGGAGGAAAACGAGCCAAGGGTGCCAGGAGCGGATAAGAAATGGCAGCCGGTGCCCGTGGGGACGAACGAGCGCGTCTCACCCCTGCAGCCCCCGCTGGGTGGAGGGGACTGGCCAAGTTGGTGGTCTCAGGGTGTGGAAGGATGGAGGGGGGTCCTCTCTGCAGGGAAGCGCTGTTTCCCCGGAGAGACCCCTTCCCCCACACGCTCAGGGGAGAGGGCTCGGGGTTGCCTGAGGCCGGGACCCCTTTCCCGGACTCCGTTCCCCTTCTTTTGCTTTGCGGAGTCACTGCGTGAGTTTAAGCCGCGGTCGCCGGCCGGGATGGAAGCTGAGCTGACTTGGGAGCGGGGGGATTTTCCTCCCTTAGCCGGGAGCCGCGGTACCCCCCGCAGAAGGGCCGGCCGGGCCGGGCTCGGCTCTCCCGGGCCTGCGGGGGCTGCGAGCGCCGGCGCCGTTAGGGGGTTCTTCTGGGTTTTTTTTTGGTTTTGGTTGGTTTTTTTTTTGGTGGGGGGGTGGGAAGATCCCCAAGCGTCTCTAGCTTTAGATTTTTCCCATCCTCTACATTTCCCTCAAGCACCCGAGCTCTTTCCGTGCCCCGGTCAAGCTCATGCCGCCTGCAAATATCTGCGTCTCTCGGGGAGCCGGGGGGGGGGGGGATCGGCAGAGACCCCCCCGGGAACCGGCTTACCCCCAGCCGCCAGGGCAGAAGGCTGCGGGGAAGGTCCCGGGGGGGATCCTCTGGGGCCGGGAACCCCTGACCGAGCTCGGTTCGGGGGGTTAACGCGAAATCTTGCCTCGGAAAGGCAGGACGGATAATGGCTCCTAATTACGGGGCTGGCTGGCTCCGCAGCCCCGATCTTCACGGGACATTATTTTTAAGCGTTCAGTGAGGATCATTTTTCACGCCTCGCTGCCTAAAGGAGGGTTTTATTTATTTATTGGGGGTGGGGGTGGGGGGGGGAGGCGGGGAGGACACCAGCAATAACTGAGCACTGAAAGGAAAATAATTAGCTGTTGCAGTCGCTGCTCAGGAGTCTCTGGCCAAAAAAAAGGCGACCCGGCATTTCCCTTCCCTCTCTACGGCAGGCGAATCCGCCCGGTTCTCGGGGTTGCTTTCGGTGGTTGTTTTGCCAGTGTTAAACTCCGGGCAGAGCCGGACCGGCGGCGACCCCGGTCCCGCCGCGGGGCCCGATCCTTTGCCGCAGTTTTGGGTTTTTTTTCCCTTCTCCCTTTCGCTCCGGTGCTGGACCCGGAGGCTGTTTCCAAGAGGGGCCGGAGGGATGCGGATTTCCCCGTCTTACTTTGGCTTTGGTCAGGCATCTGTGGAGCTGATTTTTTTTTTTTTTTTTTTTTTTTTAACAAATGTGCCCCCACTCCTCCTCTTTCCGTGTGTCAGATAAAGGGGTTGTAACAAAGCCGCGATACTCTCTGCTTATTTACTTCTCTGCGTTTTCCCCGTATGCGCGCAGCCCCGGCCAGGCGGAAAATGGGGGGTTTCTCGGGACGGGATAAAACGATCGTGCCCCTGAGTATCCCCGTCGGGACCGCATCGGGAAGGGATGGGGGATAATTTAGTTTTCTGCTTTCGCCCAACTAAGCCCGTGTTAAGGAGAGCGGGTCCCGAGGAAGGAAGCGAGTGGCCCTTCCCTCGCCGGCCGGGCTCCCACCAGCCGGCTGCGGGGTGCGAGGTGCGGGACCCCGGCCCGGCCGGCCCCGCTGCACCGCCCGCTCGGCCCTCGCCTCCTGCCTCCTCCCCTGGCACCTTCTGCTTTCCATTACTGCCGATTTGGAGAATTAGGAAAGGTCAAGATCTTACTCCTTTCTCCGGTAGATTTTTGGTTTTCTCTTTCTAGTTTCTCGCAGCCCCGAACAAAAATAAATCAACCTGGATTATAGAAACCACCTTTAGACAACAAGGGCATCTTTTCCAATAGCTTGGCCCTTCCTCTGGGACTGCCCTGGCCCTTCCCTGGGACTGCGCAGAAACTCTCGTTTTCACGGTGAATTTAGGATTTAATAATAACGCCCAATCTCCCTGTGCCCCAGTGCCAGACCTGAAAACATTTTCCTGTCTCCTAACTTTGGAAAATAGCTGCCCTCCAGCATCTTCTTTCCTTCCCTATCTCCCTTTCGTTTCTTTCCTTTCCCGGGACAGAAAGTAGAGAAACGAGGTGTTTTTGTTTTTGTTTTTTTTTAAAAAAAAAGTTTTCCGATCTGGGGACGGCGGGAGAAGCTGTCGCAGCCGACTCCGCCGCAGGAAAAATGCCTTGAAAATTAAATTGGTGCTTTTGAAATCCTTCCCGAGATGTTCGTGGTAGGTCAGGGCCCTGCACTCGCCCCTCCGTCTGTCTGTCGGGAGAGGAGAGGAGAGGGGCCGGGGCTCCACGGTATCCCCTCGCCTCCCGGACCACGGCTCGTCTTTCCTTCCTCCTTCTCTTCCTCGCCTTTTCTTTCTCGACCTCTCTTTTTTTTTCTTTTTTCTTTCTCTTTTCTCATTATCCCCTCTATTCTTTCTTTCTTTCTTTCTTTCTTTCTTTCTTTCTTTCTTTCTTTCTTTCTTTCTTTCTTTCTTCCTTCCTTCCTTCCTTCCTTCCTTCCTGTATTTTCTATTTATCTCGTTCCGTTTCTTTCCCTCTATCTTTTCTCTCTCTTTCGCTCCTCTATTTACCTGTTTCTTTTTCCCTTTGTCCATCTTTCCCTTTTTCTTTTAATATATTTTCTCTCTCTCCTCGTTCTATCTCTCTCTATTTTGCTTTCTCTCCCTTTCTCCCTTTCCCTCTTCCTTGTTCTCTCTTTAGTTTTCCCCCCTCTTTTTTTTTATCTTTCTTTTCTAATTTTCTCTCCCCCCTCTTTTCCTTTTTTATCTTTTTCTATCTTGCTCCTTCTTTTCATCTTTCCTTTTCTCTCTCTTGCTCTTTCCCCCTTTCTCCCTTTTTCTTTTTCCCTCCCTCTTTCTCTCCCTGCCGGTCTCTCCAGTCTCACCCGCTTCGTCTCAGCTTCATCGAGGGCCGCTTTCCCGCTCTCTCCAGGAGGTTTCCAGCTCTGTCCACCCCCGGGAATCTCTCGCCCGGCCGCAGCGTGGGGGGTCTCCCCTCCTTTGAACCAGAGAAGACATCGGCGGTCCCCCCCGGGCTCAGCGGTTCTCCTGCCCGTGCCTGGTGGGCTGCGGGGCAGCTGAGGGCGCGTTTCCCGCAGCCCAGCACCCCGGCCGGCAGCACGGAGCACCCCCCCGGACACCCCCCTTCTCACCGGCCCGTCGGTGCGTTTACCGGGGGAGGCCGTGCGGGAGGCTGCATCCCCGGCCCGGGCGGGCTTGCAGGGGGGAGCTTGTACTGGTCCTCGCTCCCCCCGGGCTCGGCCGGGGCCCGCCGCCCCTGCGGCACCAGTTCGCATTTTATTATTTTACTAAATAAGACGCAACTTGGTGCCCCAAACCCGTGGCAGCAACAGGTGACGCTGCGATCCGGGACGGGAGGAAAAAAAACACTCGCGACAGGGTTAGACCGCGCGTTTCCGACCTTTCCTCATCATTTAAATGCTATTAACGATCAGCTCGGGTGGACGGTCCCGGGGTGCGCCCGCCCGCCCGCTGCCCGGGAAGGGGCTCGCCGGCCCGGGCCGGCCCCGCTGGGCAGCCGGTACCGGGCAGCGCGGAGCCCGCAGCCCGGCGGCCTTCCCGAGCGGCGGGCAGGCGGGACGCCTCGCTCCCCAACCGCCCTGCCTGCCCGCATCCCTCCCCCTGCCATCCGGGTAAATTCGATAGATGGAGACGGAGCGAATTCTAGCCATTCCTCTCCCCGTGTGTCAAAGCAGGTCTCGCACACCCGAATGGAAACCTGCGAGGGAGATAATGAGAGGTCGGGCGAGAGCCCGAGGGGTGTAATGAGTTTGCGTGTCGGTCCCCGCAGGGGAGGCTTCGTGTCGGTGCCCCGGGATCTTTCTAATCACCGATTTGGTGGTGTTTCTCCCGTCCTCGATCCCTGCTGGATATCGAGGGTCGGGCTCCATGTCGCAGAGTGGCAGAGAAGCGCTTTTCGGGGCCCTCCTTGTCCGTTTCGATCAGATTTCGATTTCCCCGCGTTAAGTCGCTTTTTAAGTGAAATTACATTCCTCTTTCGTTAGTACCGGGGTTTTGAAATGGGCTAAACCAACACCGGCGAGTCCTTTCACTCTCACAAAAATTCCCAGATACTTCAGTTTTCCCTGCCGGCGGAGGCGAGCGGAGAGTCCTCGGGAGGTCCGTGTAACATGAAAGAGCCCCCCCTGTCCTCGCCCCCCCCCCCCCATCACTCCTCAGCAGTGAGAGCCGTCTGCGAGGCACACGATCGCCTTTAATTCCAGCCGCACTCCCTGAAAAATCCGTGGGAATTTTTCCCCCCACCCGGATGAGATTACCGGGGGGTGCTCCCCATGTTGCCCCCCCATCAGTTCTGGGCAGAGGGAGAGCGGGGAGAGGGGACACACACACACACACACACACACACACGACAGGACAAGACCCCGAGTGTGAGAAACCCTACAGCCAGGTGGGAGCGGAGCCCTCCTAGGGGCACCCCCGGCCGCGGCTCAGCTGCGGGGGCCGGACCCCCCGGCGGGCCGGGGCCGCAGGGGCCGCCGCTGTCGCTTTAAATTTAAACAAAGTAAGTGGAGAAGGAAAAACTTCCCCCGCCTGGGGATAGGGCCAAAAAATGCCAGGGTCCAGCTAGACGGACCCCCCTCGCCTCGGAGCGCTGCTCCCCCCCTCCGCGGCAGGTCCCGGCGGGGTGCGTGGGGTCGAGGGGAGGGAGATGGGAAGTGGCTGGGAGGGGGCAGCGCTGCCCCCCCCGTCCCCCTGGAGCGCTCCTGTGATCTTCCCTTCCCAGGGGAGAGACGTGGCCGCAAAATAGAGGCCACAAAAGGAGCGGGCAGGGCTCGGCCGAGCGCGGGGCCGGGCTCCCTCCAGGCTGGCTGGGGGTGCAGCGCCGAGCACCCACCGCCGGCCCGGGGGGGATGTGGGGGGGCAACCCCCTCCCTAGACCAGCAGGGTCTCCCAGGGACGCTCTCCTGAACCTGTGCACCCCAAAAGCACCTTCCCACCGCTCACCCCCCGGAATTTTACTGGGGTTATTTCTGAAATGC
Organism: Athene noctua; assembly: GCF_965140245.1. Taxonomy (NCBI): domain Eukaryota; kingdom Metazoa; phylum Chordata; class Aves; order Strigiformes; family Strigidae; genus Athene; species Athene noctua. The sequence continues at coordinate 10,098,974 of NC_134041.1, read as the reverse complement.
CCTTTCCTCTCCTTCCCCCCCCCTTTTTTTTTTTTTTTTTTTTTTTTTCTTTTTCCTATTTAATTACTTCTCTTGCAAAACCCCGAGGCCGCTGCCACCTAACGCGGATCCCGGCACTGAAATCCACGTCTCCTCTGTGACTTACAACCCAAATCCCAGTCCCATGACCTTTCTCTTCCCCCCCCCCCCCCCCCCCCTCCGGCCCGGGTCCCCCACCCTCGGTCATGTGGGACACAAGTAAATTTATCCACCCTGGTGGAAAGGCCTCCCTTCTGCAGTTGCTCCGCAGAAGCCCGACACGTTTCACAAGGAGGATAATTTCGTTTTCCCACCTTTCTCTCTCTCTTTCCCTCTTCTTTTTAATTCGGTTTTAATTTCATTTTCTCCCCTGCCCCACAATGCCCCCATCTCCTCTCGGGCGTGCTCCTGCTCTGTGTGTCTCCTTCAGCAAGCCCCTGCCAAGAGGATCACTTCAGAGGGACGTTTCTGACGGCTCTTGAGCTCAGGAGATAGTCTGAAAGGGCATTTCTGGCCTCCCGGGAGCTGCGACGAGCTGAGCCCCGGCTGCCTCCCTTCGCCCCGCGCTCCCCTCCCGCCGCACCGCGGGGTGTCCCACACCCCCTGCGCTCTGCCCCGAGGAGATGGAGTTGTGGCTGGGGGCCGGGACCCCCCTTTAGCCCTGCGGGAGGGGAGGTACACCCGCGACCGCCTCTCCGTCTCTCCCGCGGCTCCGGCCGGTCCTCGCCCCCACCCCGGCCGTTCTTCCCCGACCCAGCTTCTGGTGGGGGACCTCACCCTGGCCCCCCTCGGGGAACAGCGGCTGGCGAAACCGCCCACCCTGGGTGTGTGTCCCCCAGCCCAAGAGCCTTCTCCAGCTGCAGGCGGACGTGGGCAACCTGTGGCCAGTCTGCGGCGGGGTCCCGCATCTTTGCTGAGAAGTGGGTGGCATTAGGAATGGGGTGTGTCCCCCCCCCGCGCCTTTCCGGGGGGAAGCACGGCAGCTGCGGGTATGTGCGAGGGCGGCAGCTCCGGAGGGTCGTGCAGCCCCTCAGGGAGGCCGGGGCCAAGCGGTGCCCCTCAGACCCCGCACCCCCTCCGGGCCCCGCCGTCCCTGTCGCAGCGCTCCTCGGCCCCATCCCCACCCGCGACGGGCTCTACGATTGGGGTGCTCGGACCCCTTCACCCCGTCTGGCCCGGGGCGCTTGTGGAGACGTGGCGTGGACGGCCCGGTGCGGGTGGCAGCGCCGGAGCCGGTGCCGCCAGCTCCGCCGTCGGGGCCGGCTGGAGGAAGCCGCTCCGCCGCCGCAGACCGCGTGTGAACCGGCTCCGGGCGACTCCCGTTCGGATTGCGCCGAATTCCCCCCCCTTTTTTTTTTTTTTTTTTTTTTTTTTGTTTTTTTTTTTGTTTTTGTTTGGCGCTGCCAGCCGTGGGTAGGTCCCGCGTTCTTCCCGGAGTGGGGATTTACCCCAACCGCAGGCAGGTGTCGGGCACATTTTGGTGGAGGAAATTAAAGCACGGCTTTGAGCGGAGCTTTCTGGTCATTTGCCTCAGTCCTTGCCCGGTAAACTCCTGCCCACGGGCTCCTGCGGCGTAAAAAATGGCGAGAAATTGATAGAAATGTTTTCCGGCCCCACTCAGAGATCGGGAAAGATATTTGGGAAAATGTCCGTGAAATCCCGGAGAGCCCGGGTTCAGACGCTGCTATCGACTGCCGGCGACGAAAGACAAGCAGTACGTTCTCCCATATGGAAAATACACGGATCGGAGCCCCCCGCCAGATTCAGTTGATATTATAGTCCATAATCTCAGAAATTTCCTTTTGCTTTTGAACAGTATTATTTGATCGCGCTTTTTTTTTTTTTTTCTTTTTTTTTTTATGTGCCCGGGACGGAACCGACTGGAAATATTAATCGAGAGGGAAGGGTGTCTTCTTGTGATAATAGGCACCACGGATCCCTTTTTTAAACATCTTTTCTCGCCCGAAATTTCGAGGGAAAAAAAAAAATATGCGGGAAAGCAGCGTGGCAGCGCCGGTGAGAAATAATCAAGGAAAATTAATCGGAAACGAACGTTTCTCCGAAAACCAAGTGTGGAAAAGTGAATTTCCATCGCGGGGCCGGCCCGAGGGAGGGGGGGGGTGTCTCACCGCTCGGCCCGCAGGTGCCTCGGCGGGGGCTTTCGAACCCCCACGTTTGTGCCATTTTCCCCGCTCGGGGCAGGGATGGACCCTCGCTCCTTCCCGCTCCCACATCCCGGCCCCCTGCGCCCTTTTCCCGCGGGCGGGAGAGCGCGCGGCTCCCCGCGCCCCCGCCCCCTTCCCCGCGGCTGGAAACTGACCAGAATTGGTCAATTTCGCCTTCCGCGGGCGCGGGGGGGCGGCCCCGCTCTGTTCCCGCCGCTTTTCGGTTGTTTTCCCCGGGCCGCTTTCCCCGGGAAGGTTCAAATACACCCCCTCCCCCCCCCCTCCCCGCGCTTTGTTCGCCCTGGGTACGTGCGTGATTCCCCGGGCCGCCCCGACGGGAAAGGTGCGGGGCTTCGCCGGGCCGCTGCCTCCCCACGGAGGGAGGGCGGGCTGTGCCCGGGGAGGAGGAGGGGGGGGCTGCCGCCTCTATTTTAATGTCATTATAGTTGCCGTGGCAACCCATTGGATCACTCCTCCTGGAATGAACCTTGTGACAATGGTTGGTTTGAGAGAAATCGGTAAATGTGCAACCGAGGGACACAGCTACATTACCGCGAACAACAGCGAGGGTTTAACATGTGACCCTTCCAATTATACTGATGATACCTCAGTGCAGCTGCCTCCGCCGCGCTGCGAAGAGGTTTGGGGAGGGATCCCGGGGATGTCTGGGGGTGCAGCCTGGTGGGGATGGGGCCGCAGCCCGCACGCCTCTGCCCTCCCGGGGAGCCCGAAGAGAGGAACAGCATCTCCGCACCGGGATCGTGAATGTGGTCCCAAGCCCTCCAAAAGAGAAGAAAGGAAGAAAAAAAGCTTCTCCAGGGGAAGATGGAGGGAGCTGAACATGTGGAGGGGCTGTGGCTGCGAGGCTGGGGAATAAGGACCTGCCTGGGGAGCGGGCAGGGACCCGCCGCCCCGGCTCGCCGCCCCCGGAGCACACAATACCGGCGGCACATGTGTGGCACGGCTGCAGGGAGGAACGAACAAAATCCGCCCCCTCCCCGCAAAAAAAAAAAAAAAAAAAAAAAAAGTTTGAAGCCATAAAATATGGTTCAGAGAATTACAAGTAATCAGAGCTGCGCGGGTCAGCAGTGCAAACTTTTTAAGACTAATGTTTATTTAGAAAAGTGAGTGGTGTCTGCGTTGCTTTTCTAGTGCCCCAGCACAAAAGTCCTAATGGCTTTTGCAGACTTTCCATCACAAACTCCTGCCCAGGGCGCGGGGACCACCGCCGAAAGCAACCCCGAGCCGCCCCCTTTCACAGAGAGCACTAGCACAGGGCTATAACTCCCCCTCGCCCCTTTCCATGAATCAGTGACAATATTTTCTGCGCCCCCTCCCCAATTTTACCCTGCTTTCGCGTTTGCCTGATGTAACTCGACCCCTCGATAATAGCGGGGAGGAGAAATCGGGGGATGGGGATGGCGATTCCCCCCCGCCCCCCAGCCCCGGACGGCTGCGGTCCTGAAAGCAACGCGGGGGTTCAGCCGAGCTGGAAACCTCGTTAGGAGGAACCCGGGGGCAGCGGCAGGAACCAGCGCTGGGCGGGCTGGCCCGTGTCCTTCGGGGAGGCATCGCTGGCAAATCCATTCCCCCCGCCTCGCCCCCTCCCGCCGCTCTCCCGGGAGCGCCGCCGCAACAACAGTCCCTGTGCAGTTTTGGGGGTCTCTGCTGAGCCCACCCCAAAATTCACCCCGGGGGATCAAACGTGATGGCCAAGTGGGGTTTGACTGCCCTTGCAGAGATGCACGTCCCCATCTCAGGATGCTCCTTTTGTTCCCAGGACTGGAGGAACAAAACTATCAACCCCCAAAAGCTCACACGCCCTTTGGGGCAGTCCCCCTCTCTCTACTTGAAACAGGAGGTGGATCCAGGGATCCCTTTGGGAGCCAGTGGCACCAGCCCTTGCAGCAGGGCCGGGGCCACTCAGCTGTGTTTAGTTCCTTCCCACATCCCCCTCCCGCCCTTGACAGGTGGCAGGAGCTGGGAGGGATGAGCAGGGCGGGGGCTCAGCTCCCTTGTCAGCAAAGCACCGCAATTGCAGCCTGGATGTGGGCTGTGACCAGCAGCAAGCCCACGTCCTTCCCAGGGGCCCAAGGGAGGGCAGAGGTATTGGGGCTGCTCAGGAAAATGCTTGTGCTGTCCCCCTCTCCCCAGTCTGTGTGCCAAACAGCCCCAGGAGTTTTCTATTTACTCTCTTGCTAAACACAGACCCTTTTACTAGCAGTGAGCCCAGTCAGCAGAAGACAGTGTGCTGCTAAAATCCTCCTGTTCCTGGCAAAGGTGAGACCAGATATAACTCGCCCCTCAATCCATGGGGGCTCACCAGCCATGCCAGCCTCTTTCCCATCCTCTGCAGGTCTCAGCAGGTTTGAGCGTGCCGCAGCAGAGGGACGGGGTTAGTCTGGCTGTGGTGGGTGAGGAGGTCTGGGGGCTGCACCCCCCGTGTGTCCCCAGGGGGTCTTGCTTAGCAAAATATCAGCTGGGAAAGGGCTTGGTGGTGGAGCCGTGGGGAGAGGAGACCTGGAGAGAGACCCATCTCTGAACTGGGGGGGTATGAGGCTAGTGACCCCTCCTCTGTGTGCTGGGTCTCCACTGTGGATGCACTGGGAAGCCCTCGGCGTGGCTGGGATCAGCCCTGGGTGCTGACGCCATTGTCCCCTCTCCTGTCATTAAGGCTTACAGCTCACCATCGGGGTGCCTGGGGAAGCTCTGCAGCAGGACAGTGCTTTCAGCAGTGGAAGGTGCAGGAGAGAAACAGGATGGGGGAGAGGAAGGGGCTGGATCCTGCTCCTTTTCCAGCCAGGTGACTGCCTTGTCCTGCTCCTAGAATGGTGAGCTTGGTTTAAGCCCTTCCCTGGTCTGTATCGGGTAAAAAAAATTAACTCAAACCTGAGAAGGCTGAACCAAGCAACAGCGGCTGAAGGTGCCTCTGGAAACATACACCCACCTGAAGCCTGATCCTGCCTTCCCCTGGCCAAGTTGAGCTCAGGTGCTCAGTTCCATCAGGACTGGGTCCAGGGCTGAGGATGCAGCCCATGCTGCGAGGCTGAGCATGATGAAGGGATGACACTGGTATTTATAAACTGCTGAAATGTGTCTGACGCTTGATGGAAAATCCCCTCCGTTTGAAGGGCTTGACTCTGCCCTCCAAGAAGTTGATAAGACCTTCTGGCTCCCGTTATCTCCCTGAGGGCCCTGTGTCACCCTCCTCGCAGTCAGATCTGAGGCACCCGGAGCACTTTGCTGTAATTGCTTGGGGAATGGAGGGTCCCTGGGGCAGAACCTGTCACCTCTTAGGTTTTGGCCTCCTGGTGCAAAGCTGGGCTGTGGGAAGGGGCCAGGTGGCACCAGCCTTTTGCTGTTCTGCATCCCTCACCCCCCTTACAAAGCACAAACAATGCCATTCAGCCCCAAATTTGGAACACTTGGGCCAAAATCTTTTAAATACATTTGAAAAGGGGAGAGAGGGAGGGGAGAGGGACATGGGAAGGGGGAAGAGCCACGGCCTTGCTGGCATGAGGTTGATTTGTCTGGATCCTGTCCCTTTGTGGCTGTCATCTGTCACTGTACCTGGGAGATGCTGCAAATCACGGCAGATGGGGCTCAGCCGTGCATGACGTGTTCCCACATCAGGTATCATGACACTGCACCCACCTCGCCTTGTCCCGCAGTTTAAACTAAAGCTGTACTTCTTGCTGGCAGGCAAGGAATGGGAATTTCAAGCAGCTCCTCCTGCACCTGTGTCCAACTCCCCAGGACCTTGCTGAGGTAGAGGGGTGCATGTGGCAGCATGGGTGACCGTGGGTGATGGTGTGGGTGCCAATGGGTGGCCCAGGGAGGCCAGTGGCGAGTGGAGCAAAGCCCCTCTGTCCCCTGGGGGCTGGGGACAGACTGATGCTCCAGTGAGGCTTTTCGTCTGCCTCTGCGATGTCAGCAGAGCACAAAGGCAGGGGAGAGGTGAACCTCTCTGTTAATACACGTGTTTTAAATAACTGATATTTTTATTTCTTTCCTTCGGTGCGGTGGGCTTGGCACGCATCTTTGTTTGCACAATTGTCCAGCCTATACATTCTGTTGCCCAAGTAAGGAGAAAAAGATCCCGTGTGTGATCTGGAGGTGTGCTTTAGTGGTTCTGACATGTAAATATTAAACAACACTGAAAAGACAAAAACCCCCTCCTATCCTTGAACCCCTTCAGATCCCTTTATTGTCCTGGCAGTTGTTGCACTTGGACTGACTTTTCGCTTTCTCCTCTCAAAGCTGCTGGCTCTAGTAACGGTCCCCAGATTCCTCAGCTATGTCCTACTGAGGGAAAACATTTATTGAAGTTTTCATATTATTGGGGAAATACATATTTCTGCTTCTTTTCCAAACTCCACTGGCATCTTTTCTAAGCCAGCCCTGTGTGTCAGTGTGGAGGCAGGAGAGGCATCTTCTTGCTATCCTCTTGCAGCTGATGCCTGTTGTGTGAATTTTGAGTACCCAGGAACACCACAGAGAGGGATTCCTACCATCACTGTGTGCTTCATTAGTGGTACATAGCGGTCAGTATACATGAAATTTATTTTCCTCCATAATGTTGCACTTCAGCTCACTCACACCTCCGAAGAAACTGGAGGTATATACACAGACATGCAGCTCCTCAGATAACCACATTTCAGATGACCTTCGCCAAGGCAGCATCAATGCCTTGGTGCTGTGTGGGAGGAAGAAGAGGAGCGGGGGCTATGGAAAGTGGGGAGGTTGGAGGAGGAGAAAAGCTCTGGCATAAAGCTGTCCTCACCTTGTCGGCACACACGCCTGCAACTGAATTGTGGGTACATACATGGGGTTGGGCCACGTCCTTGACTGGAACATCCCTCATCGTTCCTCCCCCACGACTGTGTGAGCTGGCAGGACCCGCTGCCTGGCATTGCCTGCGAGCCCTGTATGTGCCCAGCGCTCACCCCCTGCCTCTCAGCACCCCAAACCAGGGCGAAGGTGCTCAGCACCCACAGAGAAGCACCCTTGTCAGCACAGGGTGTGATGTTTCAAAACAGCAGCAGGTTGCTTGCTCCAGTTGTTCCTACTGCAGGTTCTGCTCTGTGTTTGCACTTGCATGTATGTGCGTGTGTGTGCAGGTGTGTATATGTGTGTTTGTGCACAGGTGTGTGTGTGTGTGCATGTGGGGAGGCCTCCCTTGGCAGCACAATGGAAGACAGAAGTGTAAAACGCTCCTGTTCTGGCTCGGTGGATAAATTGTCTACAAAGGGCTCTTCAACCTGAATGCACGCCGCAAAGGCGCATGGCACTTCTCCGGGCAAACAATGACTGGGGTTGAGTCACAGTGCTGGCGAGAAGCATCCCAACGCTGTCTGTCAAGGGAAGGGGACTTGTGTTTACCTCTGAGACAGCTTTTATTAATGAATTTCTGAGACCACTGTGGAATCAGGGGTGCAGGAAAGAAGAGGAAAGGAAGAATAGGGATGAAGCACTCAGGCTCTGAGTCAGATACAATGCTTGCAGCAATAAGCAGGTCTACAAGTGATGCTGGTCCCTTTCCAGTTTCCACCCCAAGAGCTGGGGCTGGGGTCAGGGGGAGAGGGCACAGGCAGGTGCCCGGTGAAAGGACCAGGCAGCCTGTTTCACATGAAGACAAGGAAATAACTTTCCCCAGGGCACCCCATAAAACTCACTCTGCTGTGACTGTCACTCTGCTGGCAGCTTCTCAGATGGTAACTACTAAGCACTCAAGTTTGGATGTGGCCTTTAGCTTCAGATGTCCTTGAAAGTTCAGCTGCCAGAAGTTGGCAGGGTGCAGTGGGGAGAGGATCATTCTGTTTCTGGTATTTACTTTCTAAGCGTCCATCCCCAGCCACTGCTGGAGAGGAGATACTGGAGCTTTGGATGAAATCCCACAAATTTTCATGGAAGCAGAACGGCAGGAAGGCAAACAGGAAAGAAGAGGAGTAATATACTATTCTCAGGGGCTCTGGTTGCATTTCTCTGTTTGCTTTGCTATGTTGTTTCCTTTTCCTCCAGCCACATACTACAAGATTATGGCAAATGAATTAAGGGATTAAATCATAAGGGAGAATTAGGATCCTGCTGATTTAGAAGCAGAAGCCCAGATGGGTTTACTGAACTCTAGATGATGCAAGAGCATCTTGGGTAGTGCTGTGGATGTAGGTCACAGGATAATTCAGGTCAGAAGGGACCTCTGAAGGCCTCTGGTCCAACAGACCTCAAAGCAGAGTCAATTTAGATCAGGATACCCAGGGCTTTGTCTAGCCAAGTTTTGAATGTCTTCAAGGACGGTTATTCCCCCACCTCTCTGGTCCCCTGTGTTTAACCATCCCCAGGGTGAATTTCCCCCCTAATATCTAATCAAAGCTTTCCCATCTGCAACTTGTGTTCATTGCCTCTCTTTCTATCACTGTGCACCTTGGGTGGATGTCCAGGTGCATCAGGGACTTATCCAAGCCCTGCTGTACCTGCTTTGTAAGCCTGATTGTTGGGCATGAGCTTCAGAGATAGTCCCAGCTTAGACAGCAGTTTCTCAGCCTTCTGATCTGCTTGGACTCTCCCCATGCGAGCAGGCCTGGATGGGAAGTCTCACCTCTCCATGGTGCACTGGTACTGGTGTTGAATTGGTCTCATCTGTATAAGGACAGGGTGAGGATTTGGTATTGCTATGACTGGAGACACCCCAAACAACATCAAAGATTGCTCCCACAATCCATTTCCAAAGTCATCCAGGAGATGGCAGATCTGGGGAAAAAGGACATATAGTGACCTTTGGTCTGCTGCATCCACCTGGAGAAACAAAGGCATGGATAAAAAAGATCATCTGCCCACCTTCATTGCTGATGACTGAGCCAAGCAATTCCTCCTCCTGCACAGGCAGGGCTTTTGGTGACAGGGTCACAGGAGGGCAGATCTCTTCTAGTACATTTTGGCAGCTGGGAATCATTTCAGTGAAAGATGGAGCTGAAACATGTTTGGCTATGCCAAGAAAGAGGAGAGGAGAAGGAGAAGGAGAAGGAGAAGGAGAAGGAGAAGGAGAAGGAGAAGGAGAAGGAAGAGAAGTTGTCTACAGCATCCCAGCCTGACTCTGCCACTGGGAATGGATTTAAGGCCTTGTTCAGCGAGGAGGTAGCTGGGCCCTTTGCAGCAAGGAAGGGAGAGGCAGAAGTCGTGAAACAGGGCTCTGTTTGGACTGAAATCAAATTTGCATGCTTAAAACTTGTGGATCCCATACAAGGTTTTCCTGGCTTAGAGCTAAACTTGGTTCCACAGCCAAGCTTTTTTCTTTTCCAGAGTGTTCAGCATAAATCAGAGTTTCACAGCCGCCTTTGAGTGGAAGGAGCAAGAAATCACGTTTTGTCTCCTGTCCAGGAGCTCTGGGAGAAAGGAGCTGTCAGGAACCAGCCCAGATCCTCTGACACGTGCTCTGTGCATCCTCGCTGCCTGGCTCTGCCTTCCCCATCTGGTGTAATGGCTCCATCAGCTCTTGCGCACTGCCTTCCCCAGCTGAGATCTCAGCCCGGCTGCTGATATCCAAGTCAAGCCGTGCCCCAAGCAAGGGACACGGTAACACCTTTCAGGCTGGGTTATGCTCTCCTCTGCCTCTCACCCATGCCATTAAGTGGGTTTTAACACAGATCCAGATCTGGTGTGGTGCCCTGCTGAGACCACTTGCAACCCCCTGGTATCATATCTTCAGGCTTTTTTTTTTTAGAGTATTGGCCCAGGGAAGCCACCTTTCCATGTGCTTTTCTAACTCTCTTGTCACTAGCCTCACTAGGAATTATTTTCATAATATCTAGGTAGAATTTCCCTTGCTGTGTCTTGTGTCCATTGCCTCCCACGCACCTCCAGGAAGAGTGCGGCTCCATTTTCTCTATAAACACCCATTAGCATTCTCCTCTGGCCAAACAAGCTCAGTTCCCTCCACATCTTCCAATTTGGCAAAGTACTGCTATTTTTTCTTGCACTGCTTCAAAAACATTTGAGGGAGAGGGGCAAGTTTGCACAAACACTACTCAGGGCACCTACACCTGAACATCGGGAGGGCTTTGCTGGAGGGGGTGCAGAAATCCTACCAGCACCTGCAGTGGAACTGAGCAAGGGACCAAAAGCTCCATTGCTGATCCTGTTGAAACAGAGGGTTAAAGCCTCTCTGCTGGAGTCATTCCCTGCTAGTGAGATCCATACAGTCCATTAAAATTAGGGATCTTATTATGGGCTATATAAAAAAGGTAAAGAGGAAATGAGAACCTTATGAAGGGTTTCTTATGTGTGCAGATGGCAAGGGCATCTGAGGCCAAGAAAGCCTCTCCAGCAGGCTTTTTCCAAACAGAACTGCTTGCTTTACAAGTTTTCCCCTTTTTCAGAAAGAAATAAATAGATGCAGGACTAACTTTTCTGCACAGCTCACCCCTGCTGACCAGCCACACTGTTCTCAGGATGGAAAAACAGACCCTGCACATGTGTCGTGCTTTCAGGAACACAGTCTCCTCTCCTAGGATTATTTAATTAGCCTTCAAATGCACTTTTAGGTCATTCTTATCTCTCCCAAAGTCAACGCAGCTGACTGTGTTTGCTGCCTTCCCCATCCTAGTTGAGGACCGGTGATGCATCCTCTGTCCATCAGCACAGAGGAATTATTTAAGTCTATTAAGTAGCATCAGGAGCACTGAGAGCCAACCAAAACTGGGAATCCAGCCTTCTAGCAGTGGCACCAGGCCACTGCTCTTCCTCTTTTCAAGATGGCAGAAACCAGGGACCTCAAATACGAGATGGACTTTGGGTCTGTAGCTGAACCAGAGACCCCAGGAGTCAGGACATCCACCTGCTTTCTATGACTACCTGCTGGGACATTTTTTCCCTTTCTCCTCCTGTCTCCACCCACCGTATGTGGCTGTGCTGTCATATGGCAGTTCCAGAGTGGGAGAAGGTCCAAAAGCTGCTCTCTGAACCTGTGGAATCCCTTGGTCACCCTCTTGGGTCCTGCCAGGACCCCAAAGGGACTGCAGAGGCTGGAAGTGTCCCTGGAGCCTGATCCACAGAAGTATAATTTCTCTGTAGAGCTGTAGGGGAGTGAGTGTGCTGTGCAGGCTAAGAGCACAGTGAGGCTAAATGACATGATCAAGGTTGTGCAGACAACCTGTGGCGGAAAAAAGAAGAGCAGCCCAGTGGAGCTGTGACCCCTTGTCACCGCTGCTCGTTACTGCTGCTCAGTGGCAGAGCTCTGGCCGCCTCACCTCCCCAGCCACCCAGCCAGCCCGCCCGCTCCCTTCTCCTTCAGACTCTTAAAATAAGACTTGCAAAAGCTCAAGCGTGGTTTCGTTTTCACTAATAAATCCCTGCTTGCACTTGAAGCTGCTGTGCCTTTTCAAACATTATCCGTGGCTCTGATTACACTCCTGATGAAAGCAGGCATGGCCCGATTAGTTTTCATGGCAAACAGCACTGCCACGTCCTGCTATCCTTTATGCACTCAGTGTAACCCAAGTTTCACAGGAAAGGGAGGGGGCAAAAAAGGCATCTTGTAAAGGCAGTGTCTGTCTCCACCTTCACTTCAGACTGAGGGCATTACACACTTGAAATCACCGCTAGAAACACCTTTGATTAGCCCTGCCTTTTAAATTTTTTTTTAAAGTTATTTTTAAAATTGCTATCAACAATTAACTCATGCTCTCTAACTCCAAGCTGATGCCTCTGCCTCTCCAGTCCCCGCAAGGGGCTGCACCAAGGGGCAGTAATGGGCATGAGGTGGGGAGAAGGGGAACAGGACCTACTTAAGCAGTGATGAGCAATAGCTGCTCTGTAGTGGTGTCTCCTCTTCATGGTTCAGAGAAGAGGGGGATTTTTGGGGAGCACAGTTCAGTGCCCACAGTCAACCAGTGAAAAAAACCCACCCCACAGATACAGGTTTGCTCTGGGTCTTTAATCCAGATATGCAGGTGGGTAAACTGAGGCACAGAGCATTAGAGGTAATGCTCTCTAACGGGACAGGATGGGAGGAGAAGGGGAAATCTGTTTCAAAACTGCTGAGGTGAACTTTGCTTTTCAGACTCCTTCAGCTTTATTCTGTCCCTCAGGCAATGCTTGGAGAACTTTTTGGAAATGGGTTTGCAGTGAAAGTGGAGAAACTGTGCTTGAACAGGCCTGCAAGTACCAAGCACAGGGATGTGGGACTGTGGCAGTGAGGAAAGGAAATAGGGAAATAAAGAAATAGGGAAAGGGAAGGGAGACAAAAGGAGCAAGATAGTAAGGAGGAGAAAAAGAGAAAGATAAAAAGAGAAAAAAGGCAAGAATAAGGAGGAAAGAGGGAAGAAGGTGAAGAAGCCTCTCTGCAGGCCCTGTTATGGCCGAGTGCTGGGGGGGTTGTGCTCCCCCTCTCCCGCGCTGGATCGCGTACCACCGCCTGTGTCCCAGGACATTTCCTGCCCTGGAAGGCCTGGCTGCCCTGCCTGCCCCAAAACCAAGCCCAGCAGCTGTCGGGGGGGCTGGGTGGCTGAGCTGTGGAGGCAGCCGGGGAAGCGCTGGCTTGGCTCAGCCTCTGCCTGCCTGGAGCAGCCCAGAGAGGGTGGCAGGTGAGCGAGGCACAGTCATTACTACAACAGATGGGAGAGGCATGACATTACATGGCAGGGCTATTATTTACTGAGTGCTCATGTTTGTCATGGCTGAAGATGACATCTTATTAAGGAGTCATGACACTGGGGGATTTTTTTTAAGCCTGGGGGCCAAGAAGGCTAATGAACAGGAATAGCTCTAGGAATAGATGGAGGGTGGTGCCGTTTCCAGGTCACAGGCGAGGCTGACTAACGTTTCACCAACCTGATTTCTGGGAGATTTCCAGGCTGTGGCACGTCTCCCTCATGCTGTTTAGGGATGGACGCTCCTTGCCACAGCCTGATTGTGCTGGCTCAGGTGGAAGTGGCTGTCTGGAGACAAAAGCCTGAGCTGTGTTACCAAAAAGCTCCCACCTGTGCCTAAGACCCATGGACAGCCACACATTGGTACCCCTGCAAACAAGGGCATGTGGCAGGGGATGGCTTTTGGACAGATCTCCCCAAATCTCACGTTGCAGGGGATCTGCGAGGCAGCACATGCAATAGCTGGGAGAGTGCAGGGAGTGGGACCCCACTCCCACTGCCGTACTAACACTCCTGTGTCATGCTTGTCAGGACACCTAGACCAAAAGTGAGGCTGCTTGACCCATTATGTCCCCTCCCAGCCTGCGCCAGCACTGGCTCTGCAAGCCTTGCCCTCCTTTGCCTGAAACAAGAGCCATCTCCCTGCAGCTCCCATGCGCCAGCTCCTTATCGCTGACCCGCTCTGTCAGTGCGGATGCTTGACTAATGTTCCCTTGTAAAATGTTGTGTTAAGCACATTCCAGCTGCTGACATTAAATACTTGGGCCAGGGCAGCGCTCACCCTCCGGCGGACAGAGCGCTGAGCCAGCCCCAGCCACACGCCCGATGCTGCTGCAGCCAAAACATTTGCTCTTTTCTGCCCCATCCCCACCTCTTCCCTGCCCTCCCTCCGGCACAGGCAGCACGAGCAGGGGGGGGAAGGAGGCAGCGGGCAGGACCACGTCTATCTGGCAGATGAAATAATAATTACCCCAGCTGCCTCCCAGTCTCCCTTGCATTCCTCTGTGCTAACAGCTTGGCTTATTTTGTTTTCATCCACAAATATTGACTCGCTGGGTTCTTTTCACCTCGTGCCTATTAAAAAGGCATTGCTCATAGTATTGTTATTGAATTTGTTCTGCAGCTGTTAGAAGCATCCAGCAGCTTCAAGGAATTCACCCGTGCTGCTAGCACAGGCCCTGAGGGCTGTGTGCCCTCAATACCCTCTGAAACTGCTTGGCCCACTGCTGTCCAAGGGACAGGACCCCAGGCTGGCTCAGCAAGAATGTTGCCCAGCCTTTCCACCAAGGGGGAGATCAGGGTGGTCCTGGGGATGAGACTGCAGAGATGTGGTCTGTTCCTGGGGAATGGTGCTTTGCTGCTCTCTGCCTCAGTTTCCCTGTTTCAGCCTCATGACTCCTGGTCATTTTTGCAATGCACTGTGAGTGCTAGTGAAAAGATGTACGATTTAACAGTCTGACCTTTTGCTGCTGCAACTTGTCCTTCTATACTCAGTTCAGCTTGAAAATGTGGGATTTGTTTCCAGATGCCTTAACTTGGCTGGGGCAATAACCAGAAAAAATAAACCCCTTAATTTTGCACTGAGCTGAATTACCCAGGTAATTAATGTGACAGCAATTCTCACACAGCCCCAGCCCTGAGACTTTGGGATTGTGGTTGTGGTGGGGTGTTCATGTCTCTCCCTTATGTGGGAAGGGTTTGGGGTGCAGGAGAGGGATGTACAATCTCTCCCCGCTTTCCCCACAGAGCTCAGCTGAGGGCAGGGGCAGCGGGACAGCTGCCTGCTCATGAGGAAACCCCGTTTCGGCAGCTGTGCTCAGCTTTGGCATCTCTCCCAGAATAAAATTGACTGGCACCACATTCCCGGGGACTCCCCTCTGTCCCCAGCCATCCCTCTGGGGGAATTCCCAGGGATGCTGGTGCCATGTCAGTGGCTTTTACCTGATTCCCAAATCCTGAGACAGAAGGGGAATAAGGAATTGGGACAGGTGAGAAAGGCTGCAGCCTCAGCAGGCACCTGGGCGTGGATGTCCTCACTGAAACCTCTTCCTGTCCCCTGTGAGGTGTCCCGATGCCCCCTTCTCCATCGGAGGTCTGACAGACACCCGTTCCTGCAGGTGGGCTGGGGTGTGGGCAGCCTGATGATCCTCAATGTGCAAATCTCTTACTGCCTCTGGGGGTGGGAAGGAGCCAGGCAGGCAGCTCGCTGGGGTGAGATCTGCACATATAACCAGTGACAGGACTGCCTCTCCTCCTCCCAACTGGTCTTGCTCATTCACAGGACAACTGAGCAGCAAATCTGTGGAAAAGGACTTTCCATGCTGATCTGATGGATTGACCCTTCCCATCCTCCAGCGGGGCCCTTGGCTCAACTTCTTCACCCCTCTGACCCCCCCTTCAGATGACTTTTTAACATCCTCCAGCATGAAAAGAGCCAGCAGGTGAAATCGCAGCTCACCGCCCCTGCCTACACCCCAGTGATAGCCACCAGCCAAGCACAGGGCCTGCTGCCATCACTGGCATCAGGCGGAGCTGTGACCCCCTCGGTGGAGGGATGCTCTTCCAGGGGGAGGGATGGGCTGTGTGCTGGCTGCCTGTCCCCTGCTCAAGGAGGCCATACCTGCTGCTGCTGTGCCCCACTCAACCCTCCTGCTCGTGGGGCTGTTGCCCTGGCAATACTCCTGGTCCTGTTGTGGGGACAACAAAGTGTGGCCAGAAATGTTTAATGATACAGAGACACGCGGGAGCATTGCCAAGGCTCAGGACGTGGAGGTGGGGTCAGTGGGGGAAGAGGTCCATGTGGAGGATGTCAGCTGGGGTTCATTGGGGATGGCCACAAAGTCACGGGGGCAGATGCGATTCCAAATGCCCCACGTTGAGCAGGTTGTCTCCCGCCTCGTGACCAGCCTGCAAAAAATAACGCGGCTGCCTCCTTCTCCCAGCGCCTGTTCGCAGAAAGCAAATGTCAGCGTTGCCATGCCCGGAGTGTTTATTTTGGCAACGGCTGGGGGCCTGGCCAGCAGGCACGGGGGGGGGACGTGGCAAGGAGGATTAGCCACACGGCAGCAACTCCTACCATACTCCACTGAGGATGCAGAATGGCCAGCAGGCACTTTTCTCCTGGCTTCAGACCGCCCCACATCAGGTCCATTGTAAATACCGACTGGTCACAGGGAGGGCATCATGCTGGACTCTGACGGCAGTGGAAACCTGGAGGAGAACAAGGACCTCCCTGTGGGTACCACTGGATCCCAGAGTGACCCATCAGGGCACCGACTCTGACTAATGCCCAAGGTCATTCCAGGCATAGCAGCCCCACGTCCCTGCAATGGGGGCGGGAAGAAAATCATTGCTGAGGAGTGTCCTGTTCTCCTGACCTTTGCTCTCCAAATATTTAGGATCCCACAGCGCACAGTCACAGGCCTTGTTCAGCTTCAGCGTGATGCCATTTGCCTCCTGTCTCAGCTGTCCCCAGTAATTCATCTCCGTCTTACTGAGCTGAAGATGGGGAAGACACACTCACTCCACCAGACTCCCCCAGGGTGAGTGCAGGCACCAGAGAACCCTCCCAAGCCCTGTCTGTTCCCTGCTCCATGCCCCTCTTCCCTTTGTCACAGGCTCACGGTCAGCAGGGATAGAGGGAAGCATCCATGGGAGGGCAGTCCCCTGTCCCTGGCAAGACCTTCACTCCCTGGTCTGCATCCACCACCATCCTGGTGGGGATGAGGGAGAGCCCAAGCATGGGCAGTGACCAAACCCTGGCAAAAGGTTGGACTTTGCATTAGAGAGGGTGCTGGGAGAGTGTGTTTGGGAAGAGTCGGTGTAATAAGCAGGAGGGGAGAACTGGGGTGTACATGAACCACCAGTAAGACAGAGAAGCAACCTCAGACTCCAACATACCTGGTGTTTTCTGGTCAAGGGCCTGGACTGGAGACCATATGAACTTGCACTGCATGTGCTGTAATTCCCAGCGCGTGGTGTTGGGCAGCATCTGAGAGGTCTGAGCTTGCTGTCAGGGGTGGCCTAAATTAAGAAGGATGCTCTTATCTCCTGGTGTGACTGTGGATATACAACCCTTGCTTCTTGAGTTCTGAGAGGTGTCTCTGCTCTGTGGCTTCTTGGAAGAGGTGCCTGGATGGAGAAGTCTGGACAGAGACTGGGACCTTCAGAAGACACCCCAGGAGGAAGAACCTCATTTGGGCAAGATCATCCCCTCAGTGAAGGAGGGAGAGTCAGGTGGCAAGTCTTTGGGGAACTGGCACTGACTGTCATTGACCATTAGTGACCTGAGGTTGCAAAGGAAGAAGAGGCCAGGAGGAGGATGCTGAAAAGAGGAGTGACATTTTGAAAGGGGCAATAGTGGCTGTTGGATTATCTCGCTCTGACCATAGGTACGGCTTATTATAGAAGCTAAAATCCTATGGTTGGCTATGCTTTTGCTCATTTTGGTTGAACATCCACTGCTTACACAGAGGACTTTCCCATTCATACCTGACACAGTGAAAGAAGAATAAGGATTAGTTTAGTAACACCACAGAAGAGTCAATGCTTTAAATGAGAATAGGGGATGTGTCCATCAGAGACCATTGAGCCAGAAGCCCCACATAGACCCTGCCATTCAGAAGTCCCTTTGCTGATGGTTGCCAGGGGCTGAGGATGGCAAAACCCCTGAACTGCAGTGTGCATGGTTTTATTATGAGCTAAGAGTTTATGGTGTTTCACAGGCAAGAAGGTTTTTTTCTAAGATCTTTTAAAATGAAATTTTAAGAAAATATATTAGCACTAATTATATTTTAATTTTTAAAAATTAAATTATGGGTGATTTTTCACTATGTCCTTTGAAACCCTGATAGCAATTCTTTTATTGGCCATGCACTATATTATCAAAGATATATTTCTGATGGTTTTCAAAAATAACAATAATTTCAACAAAAAATACTGATGAAAAATCATAGAAAAGATGACAGTTTCAAAGCATGCCAAATGGGAAAAAAAGTGAATGTTTTTTCATTTTTTTTTTCAGTTGTATTTGTTTCCAACTGAAATAAACTTTTGATTCATCCAGTAATGATGTTTTCTTGAGAGAAAAGAAACCCCAAGTGACCACAGCAACACAGCTTACATTTTCAGCTGGTGCAAGTAGTCCATCTCCACAGGGGTTGGTTCTGTGTCGCATGGAGGGAAGATTTAGCCCTGCGTGTTTATGTGGTGTCTTCACACACCTCCGTTTCCTGCTGAAACTAGTAGCAGCACTTCTGCCCAGACCAACAGGGCTGCAATTGAACAGTGCAGAGCAAAAAACCCTGTGGAGATAGAGAGAAAATCATAAGCCAATGAAAAATGGAAGTTGAAAGGTGAGGTTTGATGGGGGGAAGTGACTCATGGGTTGGGAATGAGGGACGGGGTCTTGGGGAGGCTTGGCAGCTCAAGCTCCAGTGACCCCCGACTGCGAGTAGTTGTGGGGAGGAGGGAGAAGAGGCCAAGCATGGAGCAGTGAAGTGAACGGTCGAGCCCGGGGAGAGCTATGAAAACCAGGAAGACAAGCCCATGGAGGTCATGCAGAAAGTGGAGGGATATCCAGCGTTTCCGACTGTCTGTGCTGTTTGTCCTTCCCTTGGCTTTGATCAGGGGCTGTGTGAGACACAGTGAGGTAAAGACCTGAGGGAAACCAGTAAAGCTGATGCATCTACAGCAGTGGTTTAAAGCTGTATGCAAGCTCCCGCCTCCACACCTGCTGTGCTGTGTCGGGAAAGACAGTGCTATTACCTAAGCTGCTATAGCACAAAGAAATGGGGTAGTATGTTTTAAATAGTTTGGATGTCCTCGAATGAACCCTCTGATCTTCTCCTGTGAAAGCTACCAGAAGCCAGCAGAGCCATTGTGTGTCCCCAGCCAGGGCTGGGTGAGTTGGGGAAGGACGTATGGATGCTGCAGTGGCACACATGTACCATGTTAAGCAATGCAAATGTGGCAGTGAGTCAGGGACCCAGTCCTCTTCACACCGCTCCCCAGTCAATCTGGGTCTGTGTGGAGTGAGGCTTGGCCTATTTGCATCTGGTTGTAAAAAAAGCTATTTAAACACCGGCTATGCTTTAGCAAATGGTGCCTGAAATAACACAAAGACCTCCTGCCTATGAAAACAGGGCTGGCTCATGAGTTGGAGAGCTACCTGGAAAGGCTGTGATGGCAGCTGGAGATCAAGCCGTGTGCTCACCCACTGGTGTCTTCTGCCTGCCCCCACCCTGTCTCCCCATTGCCTGCACCCTCCTCTCCCGCTCCACACAGGTCATGACTCTCGTGGTATCCTCACAGTTCTGAGGGCAAGCACCAGCCAGCATCCTTGGTGTCCTCTGACTCTGGCAACACTGAGCTGTTCTTGGCTTTGTTAGAGCCTCATCTGCACGGAAGGGAAATAATTTGCTCCAATTGACAGTTTGGACATGGTCTTCAGAGAGACACAATGCTTACAAGGGTGTTGTGAAGTATCTTGCTCTGCACTAGGGGAATGACAACATATATATATATATATATAAAAAAAATAGTAGATATCTGCTTTTTCAGGTAGATAAAACTTTTAATTTCACCTCATTGTAATGAAAACAGATTTTAGCTTTAGCTATAGCACCAGTCAGTGTTATTTAATTTCTGAACATCCCAGATACACCTCTGCCCCTCACGCATGGTTTGGATGGAGTATTTCTAGTGGCAAAGCAGGCTGGAGATGCTGCTTTCTCAGGAGAATGCAGCAGTTGTCTGCAAACCCTGTTGGTGCCTGAGCTGCCATATGCCAGGGCACAAAAAAGATTTGATTCAGGGTCTGTTCCCTGGAGGTTATATAGGACAACCTCAAGGAGGTGGAGCTGAAGGAGACCCCTTTGATCTCTTGGTCCTTCTAACTTCATATTTGATCATTGCTTCTGGGGACAGAGGAGGCAGAACCCTGTTATTTGGAACATGAAATTATTAGGCGAGCTATTGCAGCATGGAGATGTTATATTCCCCAGTTCCTAGACCCAATGATGAAAAAGCACATCTTTTAATGACCCCTTCTGGGTGGAAAGCCCCAGAAATACCACACAGAGCCTACCAAAGCCCTGGCCAGGCTTCAGCTGCCATGGCGAGGTTTCCAGGCTCACATCCAGAAGGCTTGTGGCCAACCTAGTTTAAACTCAGCGTGTGGCAGAACTTGGTGTGGACAGGAGAGTCAGTCAAGGTATGCTTGATGCTTGCCATCTTTTCTGATAAATCTGCAGCATTCATGAACTAAAATTGAGCTTTTGCAGACTGTAACAGGGTAATTTATATCTTACTCTCCTAGGCCAGCACTTGGATGAGGCTCGGCAGAGTTTTTAGTGTGGATTCTACTGGGCATAATACTGGAGAGTTTAATTGTTGTAGGAGTTGGCTTGGAGTTCTCTGTTTCTTGAATGCTGTTGAGACAAACACCCCAGCCAAGGAATCAGCTCAGGCACCCCCTAACACGGAGGCAGTAATTTCGGCCAAGTATCGCTGTGAAGCACCGAACAGCTCTCCGGCATCTCTCCTGGCTTTGCCTTTAGTGCAGAAGGCGGTAGGTGCCATCAGTTTGGACCAGGCACTTAAAGAAGATCTTTTAAAGAACTGAAACCCTGCAAAGCACCGCTGGTCCGGAGCCAGGGCAGCGCTGGTCCTGATGGGGGCACAGCTGGGTGGCCCCACCTGGTCCCCACCGGCCCCGCCTACAGGCTCCTCTCCTATAAATAATCCTCGAGTTACAGCAGCCTCTGCTCTGCAGCACAAGATGCCGAGTGTGGGGAGGGGGTGGAGGTGTGTGCCCTGCTCAGAGGGGAAGAATAGGAGATTTAGTTTGCTGGCAAGCCCTCTGCAAGTTTTTTCTTCTGCTTGTCCACCAATTAGGCAAGCAATCTCACTCTGCTGCTTGGAAAACAATCTCTGTGATATTCACCAGTGATGGATTTGTTGATTGTAAAATTAAAGGAGGTTTTAGGATTAGGGATCCTGACCTCAGCTCTAGCTCTGCTGAGGCTGTGAATCCAGGCTGGTGTTTTAGCTGGAAAGCAGAATTTTTTGAGCCAGCAAGTAACAATAAATGAACTTAATGTTGGTTTGTTATGCCTCTCTTAGAAGGGTTTTAAATGTGGAGCCCTAATTGTAGAGAGAGACAGGTTAATACTGAGTCAGGGAAGCTGGCTGGAGTGTTTTTTTTGATTCTGTTTTGGAAAAACTTGAGATTTTTGTGGGAGGCAAAAAATGTTTTATTCACTTTCTGAAGCTATTTTTAATGGATTTTAAAAACATGAGTTGAACTTTTTGTGTATAACTGGTATTTCCTCTTCTTGCATACTAAAATTGTAGGGGAAAGATAAAGGAGCTGGGAAAGAATAGAAAAAGTGATAGAAAAAGATTAGACCTTCTCCTCTAGTCTTTTTGATAAAAGCATTTATAAAACAATTTTTAGAGCATAAACATTGTTCTTTCTTGAAGTATATTGGATGGAAGCTGTTGTATTGTGGTGGAATGAGCCTTTCACTTTTTAAAACCAACTCTGGCAAAATATCTGTAGTTTAACTTGAGGGTCTTAAATTGCATTCATCTTGCATACTCTGAAGTCCTTCCATTACCTTCTGAAAACTCTGACATCTGTCTTTTTTTTATGTAATGCAGAACAGTGGAGAGATGTTGTTGAAGAGACGTTCCTTTTTTTTTTTTTTTTCTGATGATCCTCCAAACCTGCCTGTGCTGTAAGTCAATGATGAAATAATTGTAGTCTGGATAAAGCTTCTAGTGCTGAGCATGAAAAAATAAGCAATAGGAATGGGGTTAATTTGTCTCTCCCCTTGGAGAAGGAAGACTCTTGTGGCCCAGTTGCCATAGTGTCAGCCAGAACTGATTTGCAAATGAAGGGTCTGCAACTCTAGCATGAGTCTATTGCTGCTCCAAGAGTTCATCCCATAATTTTCTCTGTGCTTTTCTCTGCTTCGTTGCTCAGGGGTATGGCCAGGTGCCAGCAATATGACAGCAAGGGGTGAGCACTGCCAGCAGATCCATTTTGGGCTTAGTTACGAGTATCCCAGGTGAAAAGTGTTAGCTAACAAAATCTGCCTGAAGTGTCAGCCTCCGTCTCCAGGAGGAGACTCCTTTTGGGGATCTCATTTGAGAAAGGGAAGAACATGCCCTGGGTTCTCCTACCTATTTGCAAGGAGATGTTGGCTACAGCTTTTAAGCCTCTTGTTACTACGGCAGTCCATGTTCCATGTACCCATCGGGACTTGCTTTAGAAAGATGTTGGTGACTGACAGAATTGGATAGTTGGTGTCTGGGGGGAAAGGAACATCTTGGGTAGCTTGTGATGGGTCTCTGTCTTCTGTCTAGGTTCCCTGGGGTGCCAGCATTGGGGCTCAGTGGTCAAACAGGACAGCAGTGCCTGGCTGTAAACTTGCACCTGGATTGCAAGGTAAGGACACAGGGGTGTGTTTTATGACAAAGGAAGAGAAGAAGCTCCACCAGCTATGTCAGACAGCCAGCTTATCTTCTTGGCCTTGTGTGTCTCCATCTGTCATGGGCTCACAGGTAGAAAATATTTACTACTATTGGAGACATTAGTCTGAAGGTGAAGATAATTGTTATATATTTACTGTTACTGCTTTGTTACTGCTCCACTACCCATGTGGAGCTTATCACAACTTTACCCTGGTCATATCTGGCCCCGGTTCTCCTCTGATATTTCAAAAATTCATTATGGCGAAGTTCTTTGTGGTGCTGCTTGGAGCAACATGGTCCCTGTCTGATGAACAGGGTTTCTCTTCTAGGTTTGAGGACTGAGATGTGACATGGATGGCAGTTACTTTTATTTATGTTGTCAAAGGGAAGGTTAAAAAGTTTTGATGTATGTTTTGTGTTAAAAAACCAAGCTTACTGGAATGTGGATTTTCTTGCTGCAAAGAAATGCTATTTTGTTTTGTTACATTGTGTGGACCTTTAAAAACAGCATTTGGAAGCTTCTGAAGTTTAAGAGACTGGATGTATTTGTGTTATCTGCTAAATTGTCTTGTGTAGTAATGTGGGCTGGTGGGATGGGAGAAGGTCACCTGCAGAATCTGAGGTTTCATGATGAAAAAACCCACTGAGCAGCGTATGTGGGTCTGTGATTTGCTTGCAGTGGTCCAGAGTGGTAGAAGTAGTGTTTTGTAGTACATGAAACTGCTTTTGAAGTCTGATTTTTCTGCTTTTCTTATCCAGCCATGTTGCTTTAGGACAGGTGGGGTGATTTGCTACAGGTGTTCCTCGGGGGGTGGTGAGTAGTGAAGATGATCAGGTGTAGCTGAGGGCATAATCAAACACTAATCCAACAAACCAGGTCTTTTGGCTCTGTGAAACAATGCTGAAAATATCTTTTCCTCTTGAGGAAGGATGCGTTTGCAGCATCTGGTATTCCTGGGAATTTATCCTTCTGTATAGGCTTAACCACAAGTAGAGTAGAATATGCTTGTCCATGCAGCTCCAGCTGGAGACTTCCCTGGATGATCCTTACATCTGGCAAAAAGTCCTGGGGCTGGGCAGTGTCTAATGGCACTGAAAAAAATCAATTTCAAACTGAAACTACTAAATGTTGGGGAATGTATCTACTCCTCTTGTTAACTTCACGATATGCTGAAATTTCCTAGTATATACTCGCTAACTCGTTTGTTCAGGTCTCTGGATGAGGCATTGAGCATTTTTTTGATAAGGGATGGAGATGTGTCAGTGGGACTCAAGCAGACCTGGAAGGAATTTGGGGCTGATTTTTTTTTTTTCTTCTTGAGTGGTCTTCATGATGTAACTGTGAAGGTCAAGATAAGTCTTCAGCTTTAGGTTTGTTTTTTGGACAGTTTTGGGAATCATTTAAGCCTGTGTATTATTTTATCCTCTATATAAAATAGGCATTTACTTTTTGTGTGTAAACAGGTTTTATATCAGTACAGAGACAGTAATCCTAACACATTAATTTTCCTTTAGTTATCAGATAAAATACAGATCAAAATCCTCACTGATTGGTGAAAAACTTTCTGCAGATATTTGACCCTGATTTATGTCCTGGTGTCTGTTACCCATCTTTGGCACAATCAGAGAGCTTCATTATAACATCTGAAACCAGATTCTCTAAAATGTTGAGTGGTATGCTTGACCTGGTGTTAATTATATGTGTCAATGATATTTAAGTGGTAGAGAGAGGGTAGATGTGTCAAAGACTGAGTTTTGCTGGGCCAAGATTCAGTAGTAAAATAGGACATGGCATTTACAAAATGAATCCTCAGTCTCTGGCAACATCAGCTCCAGATCCTGGAGTGCTACTCAAGTTTGTTTTGCTTTGATGCAGGAAGGCAGCATCAGACCAGGTATTATGGGAGAGGGGGGCTGGGCACCAATCTGATGCACTTGGCTTTGGAGCAGAAGAGCTGAGGTGATGAACTAGGATGTCTTCTGCTGAGAATGAGACCATCTGCTTCACAGACTCTTGACCAGCACTCTGACATGTGAGCTTCAGATTGTATTTTGGAAATATGCTGCTTAAATGGCAAGGTTGTTTCTGACTCATTTCCTGAAATCTAAGAAAATTCTGCTTTAACAAAGGGAGAAATAAGGCTCTCCTGAGCAATGGATCAAGTGAAATTATTGCTGCAACCTTCACTTCCCATATGTTCTCCAAAATAGTCTCTTATTTCTCTGATCTCCTAATGATTCTGTGGATAGCAGCATGCACAAGATGCATCGGGTTCTGAGCTCTTTGTGGTGCTTAGCTGGTCCTGTTTCCATGTTTGTGGGACAGTTGAAGTGTCTTTGTTTCCTTTGTCTTGAGAGATATTAAACTAATCTTGCTTTTTTCTTTGCTTCCGCCTCTCTCCACCCAATTCACAGCAGCTTTATTTAAGTTCAGTAAAGACTGATCCAAAGGGTAGAAAAAGTGAGATGGGGTTCAAGATTTTTAGGGGGAATGTTAGGGGGAAATTCCTCAACAGAATCATTGCATCAGTGTCCTTAGAGTTAGCTCATGAAGTTAAGAGAATAAAGTTAAATATTTTCATCTCATAAAGATGAAATCGATATGACTTTGTTAGTATGTGGATTGTTATCACCAGGAGAAAATGTACTAATCGATCTCCTTGCAGGGGTTGAAGGAAAATAGCACCTGGATATCAGACCTATATTCAAAGTAGAATTAGAGCACGTTCCGTTTTTTTTAAATAGCGAGGAGCAAGCTGCAAAGAGAAATTGTGGAATCTTCATCTTCGGTCTTCAAATCAGTGTGAATATTCTGCTTGTCTAAGGCTTTGTCTTCATTCTGTAGACTCTTCACACCTCATTTTACAAGGCAATAATGAAACTTCCAAGAAAAGGTCTATCAGGAGAAGGAACATATGCTGTATAAGCCTGGTTCTTGCATTATTTCTGACTATTCTGTGGTCATGTAGCAACTGTTAGGCAACAGTACTTTGCTCCAGCATCAAAGCTGGCTTACAGAATGAGCTGGACATTTCATTTGGTTTGCCTTTGGTTTCAGTGAGGTAGATGTTTACCCTGTGTTTTCTCTGTACTGTGTGTATAGCTTAAAGTTCTCCTAGATGCCTTGTGACCACAAGTTCCTCCTGAAAAAAGGTACAGGACACTTTTTTGACTACTTTTAAATCATGGAAATTTTGCTGAGATTTTCTGTGAAAGGGAACAATACAACCTCAACAGAGAAGTTAATTGTAGCAATGGAAATTTTTCTTAAAGACTTTCTGATGTGAGGCTGGTATTGCTTTTCAGCAGGATAGAAGTCTCAGAAATGCCACTTTTAATGAAAAATGTTTTAATGGCAAATAGTTTCCACAGTGTAATGGTTATTCTTGGGTTTGTCTGAAGCCTATTGAACCTCTGTATTTTTGTGGAGTTATATGTAACATGGTTTGGCTCTGCCTTTTCACTCTTTCTCAAGTGCAGTCCTGGTTTAGGTGAGCTGAATGCCAGGGAAGTCATGGGAACCAAATAGGATAATTGTACAATGATGTTTTTAATGTTGTACTTAGACTGTGATTTGTATTGAGCTTCTGTATGTAGTAAGACAGTTCTGAACCTTGGACTGATGGATATTTGTTTCTGCTACCCTGGCCCCTCTAAAATCATAGCCCTTATTTCATCTTTATCTTAAACTCCATCCAGTGTGAACTATTACTGATTTATCTAGGTTTAAATATGGGAGAATACTTCTAAGAATTGATCCTGTAGGCTGATAGTCAGGGAAGGACTGCCTTGGATGTCAGCAACAGGTATCATCTTGTACAGATAAAATCATAAGCAGGATTCTAAAGAACACAATTTTTTTCTGTAACAATGATTCTTTGAGGACAAGGCAGAAATTTTTATATAGCTGAGATGTCCCATCTGTTCTTAACCTGTTCCATCACTGGACGGTCTGAACTGTGCTTTATTCTCTGAGTCTGTGGTGCCCTCTTCTCTGGAAATCTCTGCAACTGTGATTAAGGACAGCTTATGCTAGCTGGGAAGGTGTGAAGCAAGTGGCCAGGCTGGGTCATGGTATCAGATTGCCACTGGCACTAATAAAAGAAAAGGACTGATAATCTAGTCATGCTTTTGAATACTGAAGCAACTTCTATGACCTTAATAATATGGAGAGGAGGAGGAGGGGAAGGGAATAGAGAAGGGACTGACAACAGATAAATTCACCTGTAAACCTGTGAAACATAAGTCAAGAGCTCTATAGGTCACTATGATCTTATGGAGTGGTACAGTCAGAATTTAGATACTGTGGTCAGAGCTGACACATCTTCTCAAGGACCATGACATGCCCTGGCAGGCATCTGCCTTTGCTACACCAGGGATAATAAAGTGGTGGGACTCTGCCATTTGCTATGATGACCATAAATACAAGTGGGATGAAAGGTATTAGGTACAGTCACAAATGACAAGTTCATCAGTGGCTGTTGATCATGGAAATCTTTACCTCATAGGAAATTGTTCAGAGGGAGGTTCTGCACTTGGATGGATCTTAAGTGCTGGGGCTCTGCTACAGTACTGAGGTAACATCTTTGACAAAGCTGAGATCTTATCCCATAGGTAGGTTTTGGCTTGCAGCTAAGTTTCTTGTGTCTGCATCTCCAGTAGATGTGCTTCAGGTGTGCCAAAGACCACTCTAATAGCACTGAGCTCAGCACTGAGTATGGCCTCACAGGGGTGTTGAGAACTGACCTCTTGCTTTTGAGCATGTTAATGCCTAGACATGTACGTGAGAGACCAGGGGTATTGGTGGCCCATGGCTTCTACTTCCAATGTTACTTTTCCATGTTAACTAGTCACTCTTGGATCCAAAGTAAATCTTTAGCCCTAGAACCAGAGTTCAGTACTTCTCAGATCACAGGACAAAATCTTGTCCCTGCTTGTTTTTTTTGCTTTGGGCCCTGTAGGTCTGGTGTGGTAACATGGCCTGAGGGAACCCTTCACCTCTGGAGGGTGTGGATGAAGAGTACAGGCTGTGATCCCTCCTGGCTGTGCTGTTCCCCAGGTGAGGGTGTTTGTCACCAGGGGACTGTTCAAGGTCTTTGGGATGCCTCCCTTTCTGCTGAGCTTTGGAAGAAAGCAGCTGGGTATCGGTGCCTAAAGTATTGTGTTAAATTTCTACTGCAGGAACAAATTTAGGGTGAATCCTGGTTTCTGAAGCACTTGTGGCAGAAGCCTCTGTTTACTGCCTGAAAAGTAATATGCTCAGCAACATGAGTTATGGAGTCTTCTCTAGCACCCATAAATCTTGGAGGAGAATCAGTCTTCAACCATGTACCCACCCAGGCTAATACCATTTCTTGCAGCTGGAATTAATCATGGCATTAGGCAAACAACAGGGGTTCATTAGGACCAAAGGTGACTTTAATTTAATTGAAATATAACTTGGCAAGTAAAGAGGTGATCCAGTTCACAACACCTAATGGGAGGTCTGGGTTATATATGGAAAAGTTAATGGCCGTAAAAATATCCAAACAACATATTTGTGCACGTGTTCCAGTAAAAGTCTGAGCCAACTACTATTTAATGGCTTGGGTTTTCAAATGTATATATTAATGTTCTTAAAATAAGAATAAGAGTATATGAGCACATACAGCATAGAAATATGAGGCGGGTCAGGGTGTGAGGGAGGGGAGCCTCATGGTCAGGACAGCATTGGTGGGAGCCATGTTCCTCCTTGTGCAGGAGGAGGCTGCTAAACCTCTTAATTCCCCAGAGAGTGGGTATGTGTAATGCATGTTGTAGCCTTGCCCTTAGAGGCTGAGGAATAAAGACTCTTACCTGTTTCTTGGGTAAAGGTGCTACACAAATATACCTGAAAAGGATGTTTTGGGGTTTTGGCAATATCATGTATTTAGATGTCATATAATTACATGAGGCCGTGAAATAAATGAAAAGCCTTCAAATGATGATATTGGCATTCCCTTGTGAATGACCACCCACAGCCCCCAAATAATCATATTCAAATACTAATTAAATCAGGCAGCCTGTAAATCAGTGCAGCCACACAGCCCTTTTAACCTCCCCTCTCTCCTGTAGAACAGGCCCTCTCATTTCTGCATAAACACTGCCTTGTAAATGGACTCCTACATAAAATATTATTTATATTTTAGTAGGTAAACATATGACAGTATGCACACATCGGTGGGCTGTGACATCATAGGACCAGCCTGCAGAGTATGTAGCTTTATACCTATTTTATTCCCTAGGCTGTTTTTCATAGAGAAGGGGCCATCTACATTTTCATGGGCTTGCAACCTATATATCCAGTGGTGAATGTGAATCCACACTTTGAAACAGACTGTTGGAAATGGAACTAGAAGTCCTCAGATTTTTTTTTTCCTCTTCCCACTGGTGTTTTTCCTTCCCCTAAATTTCTTGTGCATCTTGGTGAAAAGGCTCATCTCATGGTGCATGGTAGAACATCATCTTGTAATCAATTTCATAGGGAGTTGGCCAGCACTGGCAGCATGATGCCAACATTGTGAAAGATTGAGATGCTTGATCCTTCAGTGCTTAGACTAAGAAGAGTAGGTGAAAGCAAAGAGTCTTTGGTGATTATGTTAGGATTGTGTAATGGAAGAATATTTACGCATGGAAAGTAAAGGAAAAGATGGAGGCAGGCAAAGAAAGTGAAGTAGAGGACAGGGAAAGAAAAGGGTCATGTAGGAGACTCAGGAGGTCTTAACTGAATGGGCTTACTTGGTTTTATCACTTTGGGCAGGTCACTTGGGATGCTTCTGTGCTGAAAGAGGGACTGCTATGAGGCGCTTGGAGAGCACGCTAGCAGGCGCCAAGTAGGAATACATTTCTTGATGGCTTGGCTGAGATTGCCATATGGTTTTGCTTAGACGGTGCCTCTTGGGGCTTGCTCTGTCTTTCAGTGGCCTGTGTGCCTGTTTCTCGTTTCAGCAGTTTCTCTGATGGTTTTATCTCCATGTCCTTTGGGTTTTGGACCACTGGGGAGAAGACAGTCTTTTCACCAGCTGACTTGAGCCTTCAGCAGGGCTCACCTTGTAGTCAAGCTGGCTTTAAGCATTTCCTTTTCAATAAAGCAGCTGTCTCGGAAGCTTTGTGCAACCCAGAGTTTGGGAGGAGGAAAAGAAAAATGAGATAAAGTGGCAAATGAAAAACTGTTGCTGCAGACAGGAGGTGGTGGACTTCCAAGCCCCAAGGGGAGGAGTGTGATTGAACATTAATAGTGAACCCCTTTCATTAGCTCCACAACAGAAGAGATAAGAGCATAAATGACTGCCAGTCTTTGGTTTTAACATGGAAATGTCTGCCAGACACCACCTCCTTGTGCTGGAGCTGTCTCCAAAGGGATCTCCCCAAAAGGGGGAGCTTTTAGCCCACCATATGTCGTGTCCCCCACTGGCTGGCCTGTTTCACTGTGTTGGAGACCTTGTTGGACGGAAAATGTGTTTTACACCTTGCAGTTACCCCTGAAATTCAGCAATCATCTCTGTGTGGGGAAATGAGGTGTGAAAGTAGCCACAATCCACTGAGAAAACCATGGCTTGAGTTGCTTCTTATCAGAGCTTTGCCACCCCCTAAGACCTGGGAAATTTTCCCCCAGAGGGGGTCACTTTCTTTCTGTTATTGCAGCACAGGGAGATGAAATGACTTTTCGAGGTCCCTGTAGGGTCTGACAGCAGATCCCATGCTGACAACTCTTCCCACACCTCCTCCTCCTGACATCTGCTAATATTCCTGTCTGGTGCCTCAAAAGGCCAAAATATGTGTGTGTTTTTAACCAGTGATGGCATATTTGACCTTCCCCAACACTTTTGGCACCTGGTGTCTTGACTAGTTTTGCATGTGTGACCCTGCATCTGTGAAGAAACCCTAAAGGACTTGGCTTTAGATAGCTGTCAATCAGTGTGCGGGAACATGATATTGTCACCTTTATTGGCCAGACTCCAGCCTGGCATGGCCCATGCCAGCTCTGGGCCCTCGTGCCCTCTGCCAGATGATGCCTGATATAGCCCATCCTTGCAGCATTCTGACCCTCTGTCCTTGTTGTATAGCAAAGGGGTGCGAGCAGAATAGCTGACCTGCACAAAATCTCTGTGGTGGGTATATTTGTTCAGCACTGAGGTGGCCTGATGTTGGCTTGTTGCCCTTTGGCTTGGCCAAGAAACCAGGCAGAATGAAAGTGAGCCAGCTGGTCCTCTTTAGATATTTCCTTCGAAGAAGTCTAGGTTGAGTTCAGCCCTACTCCCCTCCACCAGAGCTCCTTGGTGCCTTGCACCAAAAGCATGGGTGTCTACCATTGCTCTGACTCGCTGCAGCCTCCTGGGCTAGACCACTGTGGCTTTTCCTGCTCCACTGGCCATAGGAGTCTGAGAGAACCACTGCAGCCACGGGCAGGGATGGGCCAGGGAGTGGGTTGAACAAGATGCTGGGATGACAAATGCACCCTGGCTTCTCTATCACTTCACCCTCAGCTTTCTCCCGAGGCTGGATGTGACCATTGTTGCAAGATTGTTTCTGTCCAAACCTGGGGGCTTTCTGGGGGCACTTAAGGGTGCTGAGCTCAAGCCCAAGCTCTTGCTTACATGCTGGAGGCTGAGTGTATTTCTCCTAACCCCTCCCTCACTCCTCAGCTTGGACTTACTAG
Organism: Athene noctua; assembly: GCF_965140245.1. Classification (NCBI taxonomy): domain Eukaryota; kingdom Metazoa; phylum Chordata; class Aves; order Strigiformes; family Strigidae; genus Athene; species Athene noctua. The sequence goes on along the minus strand of NC_134041.1, from coordinate 10,067,988 downwards.
TCACTGTGCAAAGCCTGTGGTGTGGGCAAAAACCAAGGAGTTGATGGGGCTCAATTTGCTCTTGTGGGCTTCTGTGAAAAGAAGCATTTGTCAGAAGGTAAATGAGGTAAACTAGTTCCTAATTAGTCTGCACAAAGGGTCTAATGCTATAAATGTGGAGTGAGCGCTATAAATCCAGCCTGTAGCTTGCTGCACAGTAATTTCCCTGCATAGACAAGCCTTAAGTCACAATTCATTATGGCTCTACTTCATAGACCCTCCGAGGTTGTGCTTCCCCTTTGCTGAGGGCAGATTGTCAAGCTGTGACCCTGCCTTAGTTAATTAACCTTCAAATGGGATTTATTTTCCCTTAGTTACTTGTGCGTGCACACATTTGGTAATAATGACTGTCTGCTTCCCTCACATTCGCTAAAAGGGGAATAAGTCATTTGTTACAGTGTTCTACCAGGGGTAAAAAAATAAAATAAAATGAAAAAAAACCCAGGCCTCAACTTTCATGGAAAATTGATAGCTTTATGCCAGAAAGAGACAGTTCCATCACAGCCACTTCTTCAGCTGTCTGCAAATATTTGAAACCCTGAGATATTTAATGTTTTTCAGATGGCGATAAATCTGCAATAGAGCGGGCTTGCTTGAGCTTAGTGAGAGATGAAGTGAGATAGGAGAAAACGCATGAGCCAGCACGGGAGAGGTATTGCTGGTCACACTTCTGCCGATGTCAGGACAGGTTTTCAGGACCTTGCACATACCAGCTGGCTTCTCTTCGCCAGGGAGAAATATACACAAACACGAGCTTCCAGTTAATTTCCCATCCAGTTGTGAGCTAAATGTTTGCTTTTTTTGCCTTCTCCCCCCCCCTTTTTTTTTATTATTTTTGCAATCTGACATTAAAAATATGAACCTACAGCTGGGGAAGGAGAAATGTCACTGGCTGAAAACTTTTTTTGCATCTGGCAAGCCTGAGACATTACTCCGGGTTTGTTTGTTTAACCTTTTGTTTGCTGTGTAGAACCTCTGTGGCAAGTTGCAGAATGTGGTTTGGTTGCAGATGCGTTGGTGTCCTGCTTTTTATAAAGGAGGAAAAAAATAGTCAGAAGATCTCCATGTGCTTTGCCTGCAGCATTGCTTCTGCCTGGGGTAAGCCCTGGATATCTTTCCCTGTTACTCTGGTGCACCTGATGTGCCCTGGGGTTGGTCTGTAGGGAGATGTGTGGTCTGGGGGGAAGACTGTGGGATCTTCAGGGACTTCGAGGGCAGGTGTGTTGGGCAGGAATGAAGTCTCATATGCAGCACATGCATCAGCTGGCCAGGCATGAGTGCCGAGAAGGGGCAGGAGGGGTTTCTGTTAGGTTTTCAAGACACTTGGGCTGTGCATGTCTCGCAAGCAGATCAGCAAGGTGACAAGCTGGGAAAACATGGCCTGGCCAGGGTGAAGTGCAGATGCTTAACTGAGTAAACTAGCATCATCCTGCTGAAATATGGATGGCAAGCTGCATCACAGCCTGGTAGCACTGGAACAGGAGGGGACACAAGTTTCCTGATTTATTTTCCTTTGGAAGTACAGAGTAAAACAGTTAGTGCAGAAAATGCCATTTTATCTGTTGTGAGGAATCAAAGAGCAGTCTGGCTCTCCGGACACCAGCACCTTTCATGCCAAGCAAAGGGGCTGTGGGTGATGCCAGTGGGGTTGTGTGAGGCTGTGAGCCCCTTGCCTGGGATGGCAGAAGGATAAGGCTGTATCTCAATTTGGGTTTCTCACTTTCAGCCTGCCATGGCTAAATTGAATCTCCCCACCGCAGCTGCGATTCACTGATGGTTTTTGTCCAAGTGTCTGTTTATGAAGTTTTAAAGAGACAGAAACACCTCAGCAATTTGATTTTGGCAAACAGCTGTGAGCCAAGTGTGGAACAACAACAAAAAAAATCCCTGTAAAAATCAGGGAAAATGCCTGTGAATTTCCACACATTTCACAGAGGCGGTGTGGTCTCGGAGGCAGCAGGGTGGTCTGGATGTTTTAGCACTGGCGTAGAAAACAGGCACGCCTGTGCTCAAATGCCAGCTCCGCCACTGATGTGCCATTTAGCCTTGGCGAAGGCACTTGACCTTTCCATGTCTTGGTTCCTCTCCTCTTCCTTTTCCCCCCTTTTTACTTAAAAATGGGAATTGGTGGCCCCAAATCTGGGTGGTGGCCAGCCTGAGCTTGGCACAGCCAGGGAAGGTGGGGCAAAGGTGGCTATGTTCCCAGGTTTCAAGGGCAGCCAGGGACTGGAGATATTCCAGGAATAAAGAGCGTCTTTGACCTCAATGGAGGCCCCGATCCTGTAGCAGAAGCTGTTAACACTTAGCTGCCTCCCACCTCCCCACTTTGCTCAAGTATCCCAGAGAAGTGAAGAGGTTTTTCCAGGAGTTTGGGATGTCGAATGGGACTTTATTAGCACCCGGGCAGTATGGTTTTGGCAAAGCCCATGCAGTCTCCACACCCTGCTTTTACATATTCACGCCTATCCAAAAATGTTCCTTCTGGGCTGGACTTTCTCAGGCTTCACCTCTGGTCTCTGAGCTTGTGTGCTAGTGGGAGGGAAACCCTTCTGAAAAGGGTAAATTTTGTGCAGAGCTGAAATGGCCAAATGCTGCCTCCAAAGATGGGGTGAAAGGGGAACAGTTGTGGAGAGGTGCAGGGATTTGTTGGACTGTGAGTTTAGGGACAGGGTTGGGAAAGCAACCCAGGCATCCTGGCTGCCTGCTCTCCTGGGAAGTTGCCCTCCCCTGCCTGTCCTCTTGCTGACCATCCCAATCCCTCTGTTGTTGAATGAATGGAAAAGCTCCAATGGGAATTGATTCAGGCTCTAAATTTTGAGTGCTCTGAGGACGTCCAGAGCCTGCTGCCAAGTTCAGAGCTTTGTAGAATATGCAATTCAGTTACTGTCACTTTTTTATCTCCTGACTCACTTTTTTTATCTTCTGACATTCAAGAACAGGATTAAGAATTTAGGTGAAACAAACAGGGAGAAATAAGAATAATTGGTAGATCAGGTGTGCCAAAGTTGAGGATATTCTCCAGCTGCCACTTACTTTGACAAATTGCGTAATTTTCTCCTGTTCACTGTCTCACTGGTGACCATGGCATGCAACCTGCAGTCTGACAACTGAGAGGGACCTTCTGTGCTTATCCCATTTTCTGCGAGCATCCTCAAGCAGCCACTGGCAGAGAGCTGCTGGGCCCCTGAACCTCCTATTTCCCAGGGCTGTCCTGACCCTGCTCACCAGGGTGTATATGTGCTTTCATTCCCTGTAGAACCTCCCAGGTGCTTCCTTCCACTTCTGCAGGTTTTTCTCTAAGGAGGATGGTGTTAAACCATGAGAAGCAATTGTAAATCAGAGCCCCTTCAGGGCAGCTCAGACTTGCATTCAGAGCTGTCTTGGTGACACAGAGTCCAAGGATGTGAGATTCTCTCTGTCCCCTCTTCTCCTGGGCTTACATTCATTAATAATTACTGTGGAATGAACAGGATATATGATGTGGTTGAGTTAACGTTGCTGTTTTGACTGAGACCATCTGAAGGGGAAGCTCCAACGACATTTAAGGCTTCTGCCTTTTTTTCCTTGTGTTTGGTTTTATTCTGGACTTTATTTTCTCTCCTCCCATCATTCAGCTTAACAGGGACCTAGCCACAAGGCAGGCTGCCTTACTTCAGTGCTAGCTTCTGCCAACTCTGCTAAAAAGTGAATAACTGGAGAGCTACCTAGCAGGATAGTCAATGAATGCTCCATGTAGCGCTCTTGGAAACAAATTATTATTTGCTTTCCTAGATCCACCCAAATATTGTTGTTTGTTCTGCATAAATTGCTTAAAATGCATTAACTGTGTGTCATCTTTATATAATGAAAATATTCTTAAAGTAACTATGGAAAGTTCTTGCCTGTTGGATTTGGAGTATAACCTGCATGACTTGAATTTTAATAATCATCTTTGCTCAGCAAAAGGGCCTTTCTCTCTGAGGAGTCCAACACCACCTTATATTCCAATTCATGCACTTCCTATCAGTTCATATAACTGTTTTCTTATAACTAGCTGTTCTAGGGGAGGTAAGCAGAAAGCTTAATGAAGTATTTCTTTGTAAGAAGATGTTATTTTCACAGGCTATAGTACAGTGTATTACTGACATGTTATCAAAAGCAATGGGAACCAAAACACTTTTGCCAAGGATTATTCTATTTTGCCAAGAAATTATTCTAATATATTTTGTAGTGTGTTGTTCATACTTTTTATCCTTTAATTTCTTTGCATCCAGATTCAACAAAGAACTTAAAACACTACAAGAATTTTTTGACAACCCATTTCCCCCTACTGTCTCCCTAACCCCTGTTTGGAAATTGCAGCTTTGTCAAAAATGGTATTTTAAAATTAAACTTTGTGTTCCCTGCAGCTTTTGTGGGGAGTGACTCCTCCCAGCAGTCCTTTGGTTACAACATGAAAATGGGATATGGGGATGGCTCTAGACTTTACCCTGGGCATCCCACACCCCCTGGGAGCAGAGCCACAGAAGGCTATCCAGTGTGGATATCTACCAGGAGTGGGGGATCTAGCTCTCTTGCAAACCTTGGTTTGGGCTGTTCTGAAGAGTTCAGGAGTGGGTTGTGTGAGGCCTGTAATGCCAAGTCCTCTGCCCCTGTATGGAGTGTTAAAAGGTGATGCTCCAGGAGTGCTTTGATAAGCATTGGGTCCTCAGAGCTATGGTGCCACCTTGGTTCCCTCAGCAGTGTCCTGGGGCTCTCCACCATGGGATGCTCCACAGTGTCCATAGACCAATGGCTGAGACTGCCTTGAGGCCAGGATCTGCTTGTTGACAGAGCAGGCAAGGGCTGGCATGTATCTCCTCCTGTAGCCTTGGCTCTTATTCCCTGTTTGCTTCAGGAAGAAACTTCCAAAAGATAAAAAATAAAAGACTGAAGGTCTGGCTCTTCTGTGTTAGCATGTGCTTAGTTGTCAGTCATGGAGGTGCTCCCCCTGGGAACCCATTGCTCTGAGGTCTCATTCACTCCAACCTTTATAGCAGCCTTTAATTCTATCTGTAGGTGTTTGCACCTCATCTTCTCTGTGCTTGATAATGGTCAGTAGCAAATGCATGTGACATCTCTCATTTCCCTTGGGTACAGGGGAAACCACACTATCTGACAAACTTCATGGGCTCTTTGACTATTTTTAGCTGAAATTTAGTTTTAGATCCTTTGACATAAAGGAGCTCCCCTCCGGGGGGGGGGGGGGGGGGGGGGGAGGGCACCAAGTGCCCATGCTATTTAAGATGGGAAATACAGGTTTTTGGTTCAAGCATTTAAATGAGTGACTGAGCCTGGTAGCACTATCAAAAGACCAGGGACCTTGTGCTGGAGAGATAAAGACACAGCTTTCACCCAAAAGCCTGTCCCACTGTCCTGGACAGCCACTTTCCTATCTCATGGAGCTGCAGTGCTCCAGTGACATTTCTCTTGTTATAAATTAACTTCTTGGCTTCTTGTGCACATCCAAGTGAAGGACAGGCAGGGCCCTGCATATATTTCGAGAACTTTTAATTAACATACCACAACTTCTTAAGTGTTATGACAATGTTCTGTGATCACAGGTCTCAAGAGACATTTTTAGTGCTTTGGAATAAACTAGTCTCTGGCCTAAAGTGTCAGGTTTTCTGGAGTTGCACCATTGATGGCCCCATGAGTTCAGCGGCTCCGGCAGGCTGTTTGCAAGAGACAAGCTCTGGCAAATGATCGACTCTGAGCTCAGTTGGAAAAGCTTGTGAAATGAAATCACAGTGCTTTGCCCATTAGGCTTGGGATGAAAAGCGAGCCTTAGAGCTGCCAGTGGTTCATATTTCATGCACAGAGATTTACTTGTATTAGTTAAGATTGCGATGAGTTTGAGAAAGAAAGAGGGAGACAATCTGTAAGCCAATGCAGAAATAATACTTCCCTATAGTAAGTGTATAATGAGAACTGTTGCTTTTATTGGATTGAATAAGTTTAGATCATTTAAGATACGCAGGTTTTGAATCATGAACTGTATCACTGGTGATTGACCTCCTGTGTTATTTTTACATCACTTCTTATTTCTTGACAATCCTGAGTTTGCTTCTGAGACTTTCATTCCTATTCCTCTGCTCTTTTCCTTTTACACCTCTTCCTTTAATCTTTCCTGCTCTGGGTTTGGAAGCTTCTTTGCTTTTAATGGACATCTAATATTTGTCATAGACAGCACACGCTTTGCACAAAGCGGATATCTAGATATGATTACAGCACATCTAAGCAAATTTGAGCTGGTTTTACTCAGAAAGCAATGTAACCACACCATCAAAGAGCTTTAAAGAGCTTTGCTCATGCTGTGGTTTGTGGCACCTACATTGTTCACTTTAGAAGTATCCTTCATTGCCTTGTGCTTTCTATGGTAGCTCAGGCCTTCTGGCAATTAGATCCTGTAGAAAGAGCAAGTTAATCTGCAATGCTGAGTCTGGCACACAGACACCACCACAGTTGTACACCACAGTCCTGCCTGGTTACTGACAGACTTCCCTGTAACTTGAAGGTCTTGGCTTTTGGATCCAATGGTTGAGGTCAAGAATTGAATTAAACTTTGGATTAAAGAAAGCTGCCCATCTTCTGGATCCCTTCCAGAGCAAGTGAACTCTCTCACAGTAAGAGGGAGGATATTTCAGCTGATTTCATGTTCCTTGGTTTTGGATGTTACTTCCTCTTTGGTTTGGGATTTTATTTTTTCCATACTCTGCATTTGGTGACCTCCAGAGCAAGCTACAGATCCTGCCAGTTTCTTAGGGAAAGGGTAGATGTGTCTCAAAGCAGTGAGCCAGCTGCTGGGCTTGGCCAGGTGATTTAAGGTCTGTTCCCTGAGGAATCAGGGTTTGGATGCCTGATCTGTTGGACTTGAAGGGGCCTGATTTTCTAAATGGGCTGGGGAGCTATCTGCCTTCTGAACATTATCTAATGCTCCCCACAGAGCACCCTCTCATATCACTCTTAACAGCCAGGGGGAATAGGGGTGTAGTACAGTTTATTACTTACCTGTGCTTCCGCTGGACTCAGGAACAGGTGTGGGAGACTCATCTGTGAGCAGGACAAGCCCCACCAACAGATCAGGCCTGCTTTAACACACTTCTAGTCTAGCTCTGATCTGTCTTCTCCAACTCATTGTATGCAAGCAGAAATGGCTAGGGAATACTAGAGGCTATCAACAAATGTTGTTCAGAGGTTACACAGAATTTTAGAATGATAAATGCATTTATGTATATATAAAAAATTATTCTTTCTGGAATTTCAATGGTGCTTGTGTCCTGTGTGGAAACATCCATCTGTATCTATAGTGGATGTACTGGTCGTATTCACATATGTGGAACATTAAGAGACGAGAAAATTTTTCAAATCTCATTTACAGCAGGACTAGATATCAAACTGGTTTTAAAAAAGGTTATATTGAAACTGTTGAAAATCTGTTGGAGACCTTCTGACAGAAAACTGGGATTTCAACCAAGAGGATTTGGTTCCCCTGGGTAATTTTGGCTTTTCATGAGACTCTGATCATATAGTCTAGCTCTCCACATACCTCCATTGTTCATTAAAACCAGTCAAGCGTGGAATATTTTTTGCCCCACTACTTTTTGCCAGAATGTCTGTTTATATATATAAAAAAGGAAAGCTGATTATTATTATGACCTGCTCTCCCTTTTCTCCATTTGTATGCATAAAGCTTCTATAACACATCTTGTTCAGCTAGGATGTCTCAAGGCAGGCTCATTCCTGTGCTGAATAACCATGGCAAGTGTGAGGAACACAGCAGTGTCCCTCTCACAGCATAACTCCGGGCCCCTCCAAGGCTTTTGAGAACAGTTAAGAATCAATCAGCTGTAGGAGAAAGAGGCCAGGAGGAATGAGAATAGTGGAAAGAGTGTTTGGCTTCAATAGCAGTTGGAGCAGCAGAGCCGTGTTCTGTCAGAGCTGTTTTGGGTGCCCTGCTTGTGCCTGCTGTCGGTGTGCACACCTGCACAGTGTGTACCATGATGCCGCGTGGGGACAAGGCATCAGGTTTGTGCCACCTGTCTTCATCGTAGCCTAAGCTGAGAAAGTCCAGCTGGTAGAAGGCAGTGAGATGTCAGGCTTGCTTTCAGCACTGCACGTTTGTGAGGTGGCAGCAGTGAAGTCTGTGCTGCTGACTGCTGGTACCCCGGGAGCAGGGACAAGGAGTGCTGCCAGCCAACAAGTTGCTGCTGGTGGGTGAAGACAAAGTGGAATGAAACTCCCTGTGCAGAGCAGAGTTGCTGTCCCCAGGCATGAGGGACCAGGACGTTACAAGGCAGAGACTGATCACTAGCATTTGGACTCTCACTTCTTTGGTCCAGGCAGCTCCTGAGCAGTTTGTATTCCATTGCTTGAGTGGCAGGGGTGTCCTGGGATGGGGGGGAATAGACTCTGCTCAGTCTGAATCTGGAGGGGAGGTGTGCATGTGAGAATATCTCTGGGTTTTTTAGGTTTAGCTCCTCACTAGGAATCTGTTTTACATATATCTACAGCAGGCTGTTTTCAGACAAAGATCCTGCCAGGAGTTTGTGGTGCAGGTCACTCCAAACCTGGTGATGTTGCCCTTGCCCTTCACTTTGCAAATGTTTTTTTCATTTGTTCCACCATGACTTTTGAACTGCCCCTGTTTTAAGACTAAAATGAGAGAGATAAAATGTTCTTAATTTTAATTAAAACAAAGTTTATTTTGTTATTTCATTAGCTAGCCATGTTATTTCAGGGCTTGACAGTAAAGTTATATGTTACCCTGTGGGTACTTCTAATTGTGTTACAGAGTTTCTCGTCTGCTGTGTCCAGAACAGTTCGACTCCTGTGCTGAGCTCCATTCTCCCGCAGCCTGGAACCAGCACAGCTAATGAAAAACACTCCAGTAATAACAGAGGGCTCTCAAGGGCTCCAGATAATTGGGAAAAGGTACTATTAACTTTACTGGAAGGCAAGCAGGTTGAGCTTTAAGAGCCTACTGCTAAAGATACCAAGAAATAGGGCCTGATCATTTTGGAGGTAAGATAAGAATGTGGAAGCTGGTCAAAGTAAACTAACAGATCTAGGGAAAATACTCTGTCAGTAGATGTCAACACAGGGACATGTCAGACCAAGGCAGCCCTGAGTCTAGTGAATTCCCAAAACCGAGACAGGAGGCGAGGTCTTCTCCTGCCACACTGCTGGGAGAGATGCATTCCTGATGGTGCAGCTTGTAAGAGACCTGTGGGAAAACCTCGTGCTCCAGGTGGAAACCTGGGACTGACAAGGCTTTTTTTTTTTCCTGGATGAAGGAATATTTCCTGCTCTATTCTGGACTATTTGGGCCAGTCCTGGACACCTGGTCCCCCTGGCTCTGGCAACATCACACAATACACTTTGAAAAGAGATAGGAAACCAAGAGGGGGCTGCTGGGAGTCATGCTCCCTGTGCACAAAGCCTTTTCCCATTCATTAGGAGTTACAGATTTGCTTAAATCCCAATCGTAAATCCTGGTATCTTGTGCAGCATGAACCCAGGGTGGCTGTAAAATGCTTTTGCAGGGGAACCTGAATAGAGAATTACACCGATTTAGAGGTGTTTTATCTGCTGTTCCTGGTATAACTACAATCACTGCTGCTGAAGTTTTGGTGCCTGGAATTTATTTGCTTCAGCAGAGGAGGTGCAGAGGGAGAGGTGTGACAGTTTAATTCTTCTCTTGTGTTCCTTGTGCAGTTTTAATGTTTTCAAGAAAATATTTAACAGGCATTTAAGGCTAAATGAATCGTGTGGATTGGAAGGGTCTTTTGAGGATGTTGGTAAAGTAGTATGGAGAAGATCAGGTTCAGGTCCGTGCTTTGACCCAGGGATCAGGCCTACAGAAGGTAGACAGGTGCCTAATTTCCAGTGATCCAACCAAGTACCTCTGACTTAATGGATTGAATCTCTTTATGTCTCTCTTTTTCCCTCTCTATTTGATGGTGCCTGGGGAGCTGTCGTCTCAAGCCTGGGTAGTACATAAGCTGTCTTGCTAACTTTCCTCCCCATTTCTCTTGTTGGTTGGCATTCTAGGCTTACATCATTTTGTAAAAATACGAACTTCTTTTAAGTTGTTTGATCCAGTGCTTGAATTTCCAAGGATTGCACTGTACTTAACCTTCAGTATGTTATTGTTTTAGTAGTTTTGTCCAATATGAATAACACCTTATACCATAACATCCTCAGTGAATGTAGAAAGATGTTCCAGAAAGAACTGAAAAGGGTTCCAGGAAAGTCAAGCTGTATGGCTTGTTTGATTTTTCTGTTTAGCCTCTTAAAGTAGCCAGAGAAGGGGGAATAAAAACATTACAAAGGATACGTTGCTGGATAAAAGATATTCCATTACAAACCCTGTCAACATTAATAACTTACATTTCTTCAACAGTGCTCTGAGCTGTCAATAAGAAACAGGAATGAACTGAGATAAAACCGATCTGTCAGAAAGCAGATCATATCGGAAAGATAATAGAATCAAATTAATTTATGGTGAGGAGATTTCACAACAGACAACGAAGCAATACTGAAAACCACAGTCCAATGTAATCCCTTTGAAGAAACGTTGTACTTATTACAGCTGTGATGATTACAAATGTTTGGTTTAAAAGGCTGTGTTGCAGTCTGGAGGAATAAAAAAAACCTGGCTATTTATGGTCTCCAGATTTTAAAGATGGGAGCTAAAGAAAATAAGCCTGTAGACATATGAGCTGAGGCTTAATATTTCCATCTTCATTTAAGAAAGGGTGGTTAGAAAATAGACCTGCCAGCCTGAAGGAAATTTGGATGTGTCAACATTTTGTTGGGCTTTTGAAATTTTTGGTCTCCAATTAAGATGAAAAAGTCAAAATAACCTGTTTCCACTGAATACTTTTTGATTCAATAGTGCCAAAAATTTAACTCTGTCATTCTGCTTTTGAAGTTAAACTGCCTCAAAACAAATTATTCCATTTGCAGTGTCCATTTTGACTTGCAAAAGTATGATTTTAAACCCAGTTTGGTCTGGAATACTTCAAACTGGAAAGCAAAACCTTGTATTCTGAAAAGATGGGTTTGGTTTCCTGCAGTAGTTCTAATTTCCTAGAATTTGATGCTTTCTCTTATTTGGGGAACGTGAGGAGGAAGAGACTACCTGGATTCCACAATAGTTTCTGGTGGAGGAGAGGAAAGAAAGGAAAACTTGTAATGCAAAATTAAGACCATACCTGTACTCTTAGTTTAATTTCCTTATTAGCTAATGCATGTGAAGCTGTGAATCACCTGTGGTTTAAGATCTCCCCTCATTACTCCCTGTGACCCTGCTCTTCTTTTCCCAGCCTGTGACCCTGGGCAGGGCACACAGATGTGCTGCCTTTGGAGTGGGTGCAAGCCCATTGTGATCTGGGGGGTCTATGCCTCCCCCTTTTGTTAGTCTTGGTCTTGCCTTCATAAACCTGACCTGAGAAGTGGCCTTATTATGTGGCTTGCAGAGTGAACATGTTATTATAGTTCTTGTCCCTGAACCAAAGCAAGTGAGGCGCAACCAAAGCAGGTGGATATGCGCCTTGTCTCTTTGCATGTGTCCTGCATCATCCTGTTTGGCAGGGGGCAAATATCCCCTTTGCTGTATCTGAGTGGGTTCGCTGAGTTCTCTGATAGCCTGATACTGGCTTTTGAAGCCTGTGTGATGCCAGCACTGTACTCCCCCAAAGGGGAAGGGGCTGGGTGCTGTTGAGAGTTCTGGCAAGGGCTGTTCTTGCCTCTGCATACATGGATGCAGGTAGGAAGCAGGCAGGAGTGGGGCTGAAGAAGGCAGCATGTTGTGGGGAGGAGGGGGTTGTGGTTTTCTCTGGCTGGTACCATGCCCCAAGGGAGCCTGAACCCATGGTTTAGAGAGCAGAGGGATGGAGCTGCCCTTCCTATGCCAGGGACTGTGCACTGCTGCCTAAAGGCCTTTTGGCTTCTTTGGAGTGGGTGCTGTGTGGGGGGGAGGCACTGGTCCTTCCTCTTCCTCCTCCACCCTCTTTCATAACCCCCAAAGGGACTTGTGTTCCAGCTGAATTGAACTTACTCCAGTGGCTCCAGATGTGTTTTGAGGAATTTTCTGTCCCTGTCTTTTTGCCACCCCATCCCCTTTTTTTGCTGGAAGATTCTGCCCTTGGTGTTGCTGGATGTGGAAGTCTGTGGCTGCAACCAAACTGAGGGGGTGGGACTATCCAGCAGAGAAATCGGAAGGGATAAAGGTCCCTACCATCTGCCTTCCCTTTCCCTGGTCCCCTGTGTTGCTTACAAATCAAAATAAATGACCTGAATCTAAGCTATGTGTTTTTAAAGGGATGAATCCCTTGGTTCCTTCTTGCTGTCAGGGCTGCCTGTGCCTGCCAGCCCTGTGTGTGGGCATCGTCTGCAGCGCGCTTAGCACTGACTCCCCCCCGGCTTAATGACAAGTTCTCACTTTGTTTGTTGTTGTTTGTTTTGTTTTGTTTTTTCCCCTTCCAGCCAAGCTGACATTTAATTCTGCCTCGGCCAGTTAAATATAACCCTGAAACCCGCGGGTGAGAAAATGTGGCTCTCTGTCACGCTCATTTCAGAGGGGCCAATTAGCAATGGTGATCCTTGGGACTTGGCAGACTCTTCCTGGGCACCCGGCAGCCCTGGCCCTGCCTGTCATTCTCAGGATAATGTGCTAGGAAATGATCTTGTGGTTTACTAAGAAAAGCAAAACAAATAAACTCCCTCTCCCTCGCCTTTGCAACCCAACAACCTGTGGTCATAATTGATTTGCAAGATTTGCAGTCAGGATGTGGCTTTGTTGCAGATGAAACTGGTGAAGAGCCTGCTCCTCTCTGGCTCTTTGCCTGGTTCCCCCTGGTCCAACAACTTTCCACATCCAAAGGCATTCAGTGTGGAGGCACTGATATGGTGGAAGGACATAGCTCTTCTACCTAACCCCTTCTTTTACCACCTCGATTTCCCTTCCCTATTTCCCTGCTGCAGTGCTGGTACCACTTCCATTCCCACTTAGAGGCTGTGGTTTCTCCTCTGGACGTGGGAGGCTGGTTGACCAGTCTGTGGAGTCGCTAGGATGCCTCCCATCCCTGTGACCTGCTTGAAGGCTGCATGCTGGGAAACCCTTTACCAGAGATGGCTGTGTCCTCCCAGGTGCAAACGTACCACCCACTGTGCTGGGTCAGTCCATAGTGTGTCTAACCCAGTGCTGTGCTTGTGGCTGGGTCTGCTTGCTCATAAGTGGGAAAAATGAGAGTGAGTCTTTCCTTGACACATCTTCCATGTTAGACGTTCAGCAACATGGTGGGGTAAGGCCTCTGTTCTGTTTGAGTCAGTGATGGGTCTGGCACTGAATTTGTCTTGTCCTTTTTTTTAAAAAATGCCTCTTGGTATCCACAGTGCCCTGGTAAAGGCTTCTGCTGCTCCTGTCCATTTGAAATCTGCTGCCTGATCTCTTCAACAGTGGCCCCCTTTTTGCAGTGGTGTGAGAAATGGTAGTTAATTTTGTTCCCTGGGGTCCTGTTTGGTTTGTCCTCCCTCTGCATGGAAAACATCAAAAGCTCTGTCAGTGCAAAGGTATCTTTCAGAATTTTCAGGTGATGCTGCTTTTTCAGAGCACAAACCTGGGCTAATTTAAGCCATTTATGGCTGGTTTATGCAGATCCCTGCTGTGTCTGAGCCAGGGCTTCCACTCCTTCCCAGAAATGCTCCTCCTTGTCTCCCTTGTGCTTTTAGAACCTGCATTTTTATTTGCCATGAGGTCCCTCATTCTGGTGTGACTTCTGGCCCTCTCCCCCTTTTGCCAAGCTGGGTGTGACACAAGGTGAACCTCTGGGTTGAAGGACACCTGTGTTGTCCGTTGGGTATTGGTGAATGGGGCCAGCTGGGGCTGTCATCAACCTACTGACCTGTGTGCAGTTAGCTCCTGGTGGGAGTAAGTCCCAGTGATCATAGAACAGGCAACACAATGGCAATCCAGCAAACAGATGGACATATGATATTCATAAAAACAGGGGTGATTCCCTTTCTGCTGCAGCAGGAATCTTGGATTAAATCTGTGCTGGTCTCTGGGGTTTAGCTGTTGTCTGTTATCACTTCTTATCTGGCAGTCCCACGTGCTGCTGTGTAGTGTCTGTTCTTGTAACGGTCTGTACCTTGCTACAGAGTGGTGCTACCCAAAATCACCTGCAGGCCGGAGAGATGGAGATGCTGCCCCAAACCCCCCTGGCCATATGCTGCCTGGTGCCCATGGGCATGTATTGGCATGAGGACAAAGTGATGGTTTTGTGAAGGCTCTCTGAACCCATCTCCAGTTATTAACTGATGTCTGGTAAGTGGCCCAGCTTTGATTTGCTGACTTAAACTCAGGCATGATAGATGTCTGTGCATGGTGCTCGGACATCGTTGTCACTTCTGTATTTTACATTGGGCTGTAGCTTATCTTCAAAACATTTGCAGCAAAATAGCTCAAAACAATGTTTCTTCTTAGTGTTGAGACTTATTTTCCTTGTGCTCATTTGATTTTTATCTTCTCTACATTTTCTGTACATTGCCCTAACAAGTCCTAGAGGCTGGACAGTGTCCATATCACATCAATACTAAATTTCATTATATACAAACATCAATCTGGCTCTCGGCTGCCTTTTTAAACTGTCATCCAACCTGGTGGTGTTCAGTTTCTGTTTAGGTCTGACCGTGAAAAAGCATTGGTTCAAAGCTTGTTACCCATAATGTTCAGATCAAAACAGTTCCTCTGTGTGTTTATAATAAAAATATATTTTCACCAGCTCATGGGAGCATTGACATTTTCATCAAGGCAATTTTCTATGGCCCCAATCCATCACAACACATGAGCTGTTCCATTGGTTCCAGTATGACTACTCATTGCTTAAAGTAAATTGTTTGCTTAAAAGCTTGTTGGATCAGGGCCTATAAGTGAGAAAAGATTGCTGATTAGAAAGCGCATTTGTTCTTGTTGTGGGATTTGATGGCAAATTAAGGACATTAGGAGGATTCCAAGATTAATGCCTCTATATTTTGGGAAAGAAATATTTTAATACTTTCACATTATCAAGAGGCCCTATAATAAACAGAGCTTATGCAAATGGGACACTAAAGACCAAATCCCAGAAATTAATGGGGTTCGCTGAGAGTAAACTGAAGGTAGAATTAATCTCCAAGAGAACTAAATGGCTGTTTTCATGCTTATGAACTTAACATACTTTCAACTCCACCTTAATGAAAGACATTCTCAGTTCACTGTTAAAAGAGGCACTTAAAAGGTATTAGAGGCATAAGTCCAGCTGTTACAAACTCCAATAAATTTGGATTAGGTCTCCACTGTTTGAGTTGTGTGTGTGGGTGCCTGACCTCAAAGCAAGTTGTTGGTTTTTTTAACTTATTGATATATAGCATTACATCAGGTTAATTACACGTCGCTGTATTTCATGTCGTCTCTGCACAAACCCGCATGCATCCCGGCATGGCGTTGGAGAGCGGGCCATCGGGAGCCTCTCAGAGGGCTGGGGTGTGCTGGCCGCCCGCCCGTCTGCCACCCAGCCCTCCCTTGAGATGAATGCTTTGAGCAGGGGCGGCTGCTCAGTTTTACAATGCACAACTGGCTCCCTGCCCTCCTCTCTCCAACCCATCCCATTTTTTCATTCCCTGGGGTAACTTCCCGTCCTTCACCTCACTTGATAACAAAGCATATTTTTAAAATTTTATTTTGGTGCATTGGAGCAAAATGCCCAATGTTGTGGGGCAGAATTAAAAGCTTGAATTGGTTGGGGCTTTGAATGAATTTTGTATTGCGGGCTCTGGTCAATTATTTGGTCCCTGTGCTGTTTTGTTAGGAATTCCTGGCCACCCGTGGAAGGGATCACCAATGGGCAGAGCACGTTCAGATTTATGGCAGCATCTGTGTAGATGGGTCTAGATAACAGCAAATCTTTTGCTCTGAAAGCACTGCAGTTACTACGACAAAAGAGATGGCTTAAAATCCCATTTCCATTTAAAGTAACACCAAGCACTGTGGCCAGCCCAGCCATGTGAGGGAAATATAAAGCTCTGTGATAGGGAGCGAAGGAGGAGAGGGGAAAAAATCTGGGTAGTGAGTAACTAAAATAGATGAAGTGGAACAGTTGGAAATCTCAACTTGAGTGACAAGGGAGAAAGAAGAGATCCAAAGTCAGCAGCAGATGACTTCGGTCTCACGTCCCATCCCTCTCTGCCCCCCCTCCTCTGCTGCTGCCGCCACTTTCCCAGCAAAGGCAAGAAAAAAACAGAACGTCTTTTCCAGATTGGGGGCTGAGTGGCCTCACATGTTGACACAGCAATAATTTTTAATGAGAAATTTTTAGTATTTGTGTGGGAGAAGTTAGCGTTGTGTACACAGATGCCTCTCCGGCCACCACGCCGTGGTCCGGGCTTGGCCGCGTCCCCCTCCGGCATGGCCCGCGGGGTCCCAAGGCAGATTCCTTTCAGGCGAAAGGAAACATTTAGGCTTGCTCACCTTTGAACTGCATGCGATGGTGTTTACCTTGGCAAGACAAAGTGGCAGTTTTACAGATATTAAAAACAGTCCTGAGGGGAATCTGGAGGCCTTCCTATATTTTAATCACCCAATTTAGCCAGCCTGAGGAGTCGGCTGGAGGGAAAATGTGTGGCAAAACAGGATTTTTTTTTAATAAATAAAGGGGATTTAACAGAGTAGCCCAATGCTAAAACACAAAGACAGAAAAAGCACATTTTTATTTTTGATGCCCCTCTTAAAAAAAAAAAGCTAGGAATTCTCATATTAATCCATAGCACCTCCACACTCCATATGGTTTCTTTTTTGACATTTCCTGCTGGGCTATGCTCTACCTCAGTTAACCCTGCTCCCTCATCCTTCCTTGGTATGTTCCTCCTCTGTTCTGACTTCTACCTGTCAGGAGGGTTGGGTGCAAACGGGTTTTGCCCACATCTTGAGGCACGGCCTCCCCTCCCTGCCAGCACTCCCTCTGGTGTGCACAATTAAAAACAAAATTAGGTTTTTGTGGGGGAAGAGATTCAAAGGAGTCATGAGTGATGTCTGAAGTTATGCTGAGGTCAGGACCCTGCTTATTGATTTTCTAACACAGCAGAACCATGTACAAAAGGAAGAGACCTCCTTGCCTCCCCCTGATCCAAGATACTCCTCCAGCTTGGAGGAAAAAAAAAAAAAATCTGGCTGCAAGCAGTCAGGCTTCAACCAGCCTGTCAGACGGCTCTCTGCAGGAACACAATCCATGTTGATTTTACAGAGAAGGTTGTTATCCACATTTCACCACTGATTTATTGTTTTTTAACCAGCTCCTTATGCTAGATTTTTTTTCTTTTAAAAAAAAGGTTCTTTTGCACTTTGCAAGTGGGGAGACTGGCTGGCAGTGGGATGGTGGTGGAGGTGCCCTGCTCCTGCCCAGCTGGGGAGGAGCAGGGGTGAGCGCTGCCATCCTCCAGCCACTGCCACCAGCCACCTGTGAGGCTTTCCTTAATATTTGTCAGAATTTATGTAGGCTGTGGCTAATGGCCAATAACGTGCTTATGCATCCGCTCTGCCCACAGGCTGCAGCGGTGCAGCCTGGCTTCGAGAGTGCCGAAACCTCTTCTGTTGGTTAAAGAGTAAGATGGGTATGTTGAAGACCGGTCTGATGAAGCCCTGCAGAATTAAAATGGCCAAATGCGTCCCGTCACCTACATCTGCAGAATTCATTAGGCGAGCTTGATTGGCCTTTGTTAAACAAAGATGGGATAAGGTTTCATACTTTTTCTGTGGGAGTCAAGCTAAAGTTTCAGGCTGATGATTTAGTCAGGTGTAAGCATGAAGTTTCCAATTTAGAGAAATAAATCTAAAGTGATTTTATTATCCTCTGTTTTACCCTGACACCCTGCTTCACCCCGACTCCCTGTCAGAGCACACATGATGTGTTTATACAGGCTGCACTGTAATCGACTGGCAGGCAATATAACACAAGACACAAAATGCATCTTCCACCTAACACCAGCTTTGGTAGCTTCTATATTTCATCATCTTCTCCTTCCTCTGCCGGCAAATCTTTCCCTCTTCGAGTCCCTTCTATTCTGCCCAGCAAGAAGCATGTGCCCCAGTTCTGTGGAAAGAGCCATCGGTGTGCTGAGACACAGCATTTTAGCTTTTGTGTGCTGCAGCTTTTTTTTTTTTTTCTTCATTCCATGCATCTTTCAGGGAGATCCAGTCATCCTTTGGCTGGAGTAATTTTAACAAATGTGTGTGCCTAAAACACCCACATTTTTTTTTTGTGGGAATTGATACAATTTTAAATATTTTAAATACAAAAATAGAATTTTTTTTTTAATAGTTACTGCTTCAGGAGCAAATATTCTAGGTAAACTGTATGTCAAGATTTTGATAATACATCCATGAAAAAAATTATATTATTAAATTGGCTCAAAATACCTGTTTTCCAAAGTTGCTTAAAGAAAAAGCATATGAAAGTACAGATAGTGATGCTGGGGGGGAGAAAGTAAGCCGCTTTGGCCAGGTTTTCAGATTCCGTTGATTAAAAGTCTGTACAACTTGGTTATTAGTTAGAACATAAGGACACAAAAAGCAATAGGTCAAATTCATTTCTTCATCTCAGATATATCCCTGTTGACTTCAGTGAAGTTCCTTTAATGATGAATTTGTCCTGCTGGCTCAAAGATAAAAAGAGAAGTTATTTTTGTTTAATATTTCAACAAGGGGAAGAGGTTAGCGAGGGAATTTGGTTTGCACAAGTTGTGTTTTTCCATGAAGTTTAACAAGGGCAGCCACCACCTAGCCAGCTCTGTTGTATATTTGTCTTTTTGAGGGCTGAGTGCTTTCTCTATAGACTCTCCCAAACCCTTGTGAGGCAATTTTTGCCAGATGCAACCCACAAAGGACACTTGCAGCCATGGTTTGTTCGTGTTCCTGTGAGCAGTGATGGGAACTGCTCTCTTTCAGGTGCCTGATGATTTGATTCATTTGAGGGTAGGCTTTTGGAGATAAAGCTATAGGCTGTCTCTGCTGTCCCTGGCGTCGCAGCATCTGAGTGCCACCTGGTGCTCTCAGCAACGTGCCTGACCCTGGTTGCATTGTGGCTGTGCTTTTCCTAGGCAACTGTATTGCTGCCATGCTCATGTTTGCCTCGATGCATGGGTTTGTCCAGTGTTATGTCCTTTGCTTTCCTATGCCTTTCTCTTGTGCATTAGCAGGGCTGAGTTCAAGTTTTCTCCCACCACCATCAGGTCCTTCTGGCTGAGGGCAGAGCAGCGAGGGAGGCCAAGAGCCTGCAAAGCCTGGAAATGCCTTCGGAGACCTTGTGAAGGCAAAAGTCAGCTCTGGCTGGGCTCTTTCCTCCTGTATCAAGACTGTGTGGAAGAGCAGATTTGAGAGATTTCAGTATTCCCAGCCTGAGCCAGGGCAGGACTCAGCACACATGATGTGTGATGACTGAGGAGGTTTGATTATCTTGCGAGCTCAAACTCTGGGTGAACTTGGCAATGTGGGTATCCCCGTGTGCGTTCCCTGGAGAGGAAAACTTGTGCACTGCAGTGTTTTGGTTGTTGCAGCTGCTGTGATGTGATGTGTGTGCATGGCTGTTCAGTGTGGGTCATGTTTATGGGTGTCAGACAGGTATGTGTGTGGAGAGTTGTTTTGCTGGCTTGTTCTTGTTTCAGAGAAAAGAAGTTTCTCTGCCCAGGCAAGAAGTTGAAAGTTTCACTGGTCACTCTCCATCCTGGAGTTCAAGGCATCTGGCAGGTTTCTGTGAGCCTTGGCTAAAAGCAGCCTTTCTGCTGTGAGCAGTATTGCTTTCAAACCTGGAAGCAAAATGTTTTGATGAAAGAGGAGGAAACCTTTCTCATGCTCTTCTCATCCCCGTATCCTTGGATACTTTCCAGAGTCATACAAAACTATTGCAACTGGAAAAATGGAGGCACCAAGCAGCACAGTGTGTGGTTTGACAAACCTCTTTTCATCTAAAGTAACTTTTAGGGAGACTCTAGCTTTCTTAGAGGAGGAAGAACCTTCAAATAGTAACTTTTCTGGAAAAAAAACCTGCCATATTTTTGAGATGCTATACTGACTCTAGTGACACAGTGGTTTTATTTCCCTCTTGGCCTGCTGCTTCCAGTGTTAGCTATCATTATGTACCATGGCCACCTGTGAGAAGGCCCTCAGTGGTGGGGGAACTGGGAGAAACTGGAAAAAAGTGTTAACTTCATCGGAGAACAGGCCTTGGTCTTGGCTATGTTTGCACTTACCCGTGATGAATGTTGCTCTCCATTCCCTGGTTCCCATACTCTGTGGAAATCTGGAGCTAGGATAAGGGTCCCCAGAAATGGGGCTGAGATGTGCCCAGGGCACTGTTCCTAGATGTGAGGACTGGGAATAATTTCTGGTCCCCTAGTTGTGTGGCACCCATGGCTGTCTGCACAGGACATAAGACTTCTGGGACAGAGAGACAGCAAAAAAAATTGAGAAAACTGATGCAGGGGATTGAATGAAAAGTTAGACACTAAAACTTTGATGTAGCCACATGGCTGTGAGGAAGAGGGCAGAGGCAGGAGCTGGCAGCATCTCCATGTGGTGCTCCCCTGCATTGACCCAGAGTCATTGCCCTCAGCATCTCCTGCTGTCCTGCTTCCTCCTGGCTTACCCAGTAGCCCTTGTGCCAGCACGTTCCTGCTGCCACTCAAGTGGATGAACATTGGCCCAGGAGACCACACGTGAACTTCTTGTGAGGTACAGATGTTGCAGAGTCAAAGCCTGGCCACCCTTGGTCTAGGAGTGACTTGGGTTTCCAGTGCCCCAGAGAAGCAGGAAGTGCAGGAGACATGGATATCATGAGAAAAGAATCGATAGTCCCCCCTCGGCCTGACCAAATATTGATTTTGCTGTTCAGTTCGTATCGTTTTTCACCGCCTTGCTGGCCCTCAGGGTGGAGGCTCCCTCTTGCAGCCCCATGAGGGCTGTTTCAGGGAGGGAGGGACTGGACCTCTCACCGCGCAGGGTGAGAACAAGGATCAGTTACCTGCTAAACTGACCCTGGACGGGGGATGGCAGTGGTGGGCAGGGGGGCTTTTGGACATCCAGGCCTCCCCAAAACCTCCAGCATTGTCCTGTTAGCTGATGCTGTTGAGAGAGCTTACATTGGAAGAGGTTTGCTGTCTTGCATTCCCTGTTAGTGCCCCCCATTGTGCTATGACTCTTCTTTATGGTTAAGGTTTGATATAAAATCCAGGGAATGTAAAGGATCTTTCTGGCTTTCGTCAGTTTTGGAGTATGTGTTTAATTTTCAGATCCGATCATTAATAAATGCAGCAATTGGTCAACCACAACTCAGCCTTCCCTGGCAATTCCTGCTACCACAACTTTGCAGGAGTGCTGCTATCCAAACACTCACAAATTATGATTTTTGACTCAAAATTGTATCTGCTACTGCTGGAGGTAAAACTATTAATATATAAATAAAGGCTAATTCTGTCCTGGTTGTTTTTCTTCATGAGGTCACTGGTCCCTGAGGAATTATAAGCAAAACAGCAGAGTGCCTCACAAGAAATAGAAAAAGTCATCTCTCATGACATGAAAAAGAAAGATGTTTGGAATGTTTTTAAAGGATGCTCTCTAGCTTTCTTTGGTTGTAGTTTCTACCACATATACCGTGTTTTTACTGGGATTGAAAAAGATGGTGTTTTCTTCATGACACTGCTAGAAGCTAGACTTGCTGGGAATTATGTGGCCAGTTAATTTTTTATTTTAAATGTGTAGCTGATTTATATATTGATATAATGATGCAAAACCACTTTGAATCCTCATTAAAACAATAATTTTCAACAGTTCTGTGGTCTCAAGGCAATGTCAACTTGCTGTCTTCACAAATCTTTGGCTTAATTGTGTTATGTTACCTGACAGGAAAATACTCTTTAAAACAGGAAGAAAGGGTGTATGGAATTTTTTCAGGCATTTCTGTGCAGTATTTATCGGCCTGTGTAAACCAAAGGACTAACCAGCCTTAAAAAAACCCCACCAAAACATACCACTAATAAGTATCAGAGTGGGGTGTGTGTGATGTGAGCCACCTGTTGCAGTGAAAAATCAGGCTAATCTTCAAATGTTCATTTATACTCTGCAGGTCTGGATGTGTTGGCCTTTTATCAATCTTGCACGTTAAGATAAGATGCCTTGCTCAGGGAGTGGTACGGTGCTGGAGCAGGTAGCCGGGAAGGCTGTAGGATCACCACCCCTGGAGGCTTTCAAGACTCAGCTAGTGGCTGACCTGCTCTGGTGTTGGCAATAATCCTGCTACAAGTGGGAGGCTGGGCTGGGCAATCTCCAGGTGACCTTTCCAGCAAACACATCCATGCTTCTATGGTTCTTCTGCACCTTTGCAAGTATTGTGTCTTCTGGTGTGCTGTGGGCCACAAGCAGGGCAACATTGACCTGAAGCGGCTGCAGACTGGCATGTAACCTCTGGGACACTGGAGCTTCCCATGCAAAGTGTGGCTGTGTTCTGTGCAGAAGATTGGAACTCATGAACTTGCAGGCAAAGGTGACTTGTGTTACGCCCTGTGATTCAGGCCTAAAAGCCTGTATTTCCCCCATGTAGGCATTTCACTGCAAGCATCTCAGTTTGAATAGCTTGGGTTTCCTCTCCAGTGAGCAAAGAAAAACCCTCCAGAAAGTAGCTCAGTCCTCCAAAATTAGCTTCATCAAGAATGGGGATCTTGAGCTGTCCTTGGGTGTCTCTGGCCATGGTTTAGAAAGCACCTACAGAGGTTGCTGTGTTTCATGGGACCACAGATGAAAATCAGAGGATGAGTCTTGGCCCTGGATTGATCTTGTCATGCCCTTTTTGTTTGTGGACTGACAGATGAAGTCCTAAGCAGCAGCGAATTCTTAACCTACACCATCCTTGGATGGCACAATGCTCGTGACCTGACGCGGGGACAGCTGAACTGCATCAGATCCTATGATGTGTCTGCGTTTACCTGCCTGGGCTTTTAGCCCAGTGTAGATAGAGCCCATATTTCAGGATAATCCTCGACATCATAAATTTACCTGTGCAGATGGGACCCAAAGGGAATATTAGAACAACGAAGGAAAAAATCAACAAGGAAAAATGTACCTATTAGGCAATCTGAACCTTTGTGCAGCCTTCATTAGTACCAGCAGGGTTATAGTTACTTTTAATCATTCAACTAACTGTACTAGTGAAAACTTTCAACTTTCAGCCATTTAAATTGGAAAGGTCTTTAAAATATTTATTATTACTGTAAATCACACCATTTAAGGTCAAAGCAGAAGCATTTGTTGGATTTGAGCAGGTTCCCAAGTTGTTTTCTTACCTGGAGGTTGAGTCCTGGTGGAAAGGTCTGTGTTTCTAATTTTGCTATGCTATTTTTTTACTATGAGATGATGGGAACACCATTATGCTGTGCTATTTTCTATTTTTTTAATTGGTCGTTCATACACAGGTCTGGCTGGAGTTGAAAATCTCAGGGAAAAAGCCATTAACACCTGCATGTTTGACCTGCAGTTTATAAATCAGAACATATGTTTTCATATTTCTAACCCCCCAAAACCAGAAAAATGTGTTAGTGGATATTTGCAGCAAACTCCGATGCACATTGTCTTTCCAGTGTCAGCAGACCAGAATGTCAAAAGGTATAAATCATTGCAATTACATGGATTTTGCCTGAGGTCTGGCCTTGATTGATGTCTCGCCTAAATAAGACATTGGGGGTGTGGAACATGCACGTTTCTTAACCTGTTGTATTAAGAATGCAGAATGACACTCTTGCTCTGTGCGTGTGTGTCGGGCATCTAAAAGTCTTGGTGGATTTCTCCATGTTGTGTGACTATTGGCATCTTAGGTGGTTTATTTAGCTTGCTGTTTTGGAAAAAAAGCACACACTTGCATCCTGTTGCAAGACTGACTTCTGCACTTGCATTTTATCCCAATTTAGCTGAATAGGACCATGAAGACAGTCTATGTGGAGTGCACTTTTATACTCCCTCAGCGTTGGTCCTGTTGTTCACCTGCCATGGCAAGAAATCCAAATCTCCCCACAGGTTTTTAGTCTTTTTAACATTTGTGTTTTGCCTTATGGGGTGGCACAAGGAAAACGTGCTTGGAGGGCTGGCTGGATTTGAAAAGCCAGGGTAGCTACTGATATAACCTGGATCAGAGCTGGTGAGATGGGCTGACTTTTTGCAGGTGATGTCTTAAGATCTTACTGACTTCCATAGAAGAAAGATTAGGCCTAATTACATTCCTGAGCTGCAAGCTTTCATCTGTAAGAAAATAGCAGTTTGCATTATATCCAGATTTGGCTTTGTTTTTAGGCTGTACATTAAAAACCCCCAAACCAACAGATGGATCAGTGGATTGTCATTGAAAAAAGCGTATATGAAAGAAAAAGAAATTAATCTTCTTGGGAATATCACACCTTTAAAATGTTCCTACCTCTGCTATTCTGTCATTTTAGGTGATGAAGATGCAACCATTTTTTGAGGGCAAGGATTTAAACAGATGAAAAAAGGAGAAAGTTTGGGTTGCTGTGTGGTGGTGTCTTTTTGTTTTGTTTTTTTTTTTTTTTTGTTTCCTAGAGTAATGGCACTTACTTGGAAATAATTTTAATGGTTACCTTACCCTTTAAGACCAAAAGTTCTAACTTGAGTCGATGTACTTAGCTAAAAATCCCTGTAGAGATTCAGGTTTCTCGCTCAAGCTGCCTGGAGTGGTGAGTTCAGGCCTTTGCCGTGATTGTCAGCTAGGAGAACATTAATGGAGTATTAGAAAAATGAAGTCCCTGACCCCTCCTCCCTTCTGGCTGGTTGTTTCTACATGGTGGGAAGGAAAACATTTTCCCCGTCAGCCATTTACTGTGCAACAGGGGGAAACTGTCAGTTTGCTATGAGCAAACCCCTGCAAGATAAGTCAAAATGATTTACCCTGTAAATAAAGTGGGCTGTTTTCTTTACTTGGAAGAATTGCCCATGTGGCGAGACTTCCTATGGGAGGGGATGTGGTTGGCCCTTCGCATTTATCCACTGTGTTTGTCTTTTTTGAAAAAGCAACATTGGAAAGATTAACAAGTCTGTCACTGAAGGAACTGATATATCAAAGCTGCAGAGACAAAGCAGACCATTCATTCCTTACGTTTCTGAAATCTCACTTCCAGTGCAAACCAGGTCTTCCCATTTAGGTCTAGATGAAAGGAGGGATTTCCCTCTTCTTCCTTCCCTGAAAAGTCTTGGGGATATTTATATATCTGTGTATGTACATATATATAAAAATGTATATATATACGTGGCCATATGAACACACTCACTCTGTACATTGTAGTTGGAGCCCTCCCAGGCTGGTGAGTTATTTGCCACTTGGGAAGAAGCCATGGGGATGCAAGGAGATGGGAGTGATCTGAGTGTAGACACCAGGAATCACTTCCCATGGGCACCCCCAGAAATTTACAATGAGTCTCCCAGCATTTCTACTTTATCTCCTCACTGGAAAAGGTGGAATAAGTTTTTGTGTGGTAGGGTGTGTTTGGTTGGTTTTTTGTTTTTATTTTGTGTGTTGTGGTTTGTTTTTTTTTTTTTTTAATTTCAAATCACGTGAGGGCTTGGGAGTGAGGAAGGGGAGAAGATAGAGACACTACTGTAGAGGGGACTGGATATCTTGAGATCCCTTCCAGCTGTGTGGCTGTGACTTAGTGATTACTAAGGTTTCCCTCCATGCAGCAAATCCTGTACAGAACTACCCATATGTATAGTATGTCTGACAGGTACCGGCTATGCAGGATTTATGGTGCACAGAACATATGCACATATATCATATTGATTAGTGTGTATGCACTGGAGAGGAAATAAATTCACTTATCTCATCAGGCTGAGGGATGTTCTGAAATTACTGCTGCTGTGATATTTGGCCCACATTACCATTTCGAGGGAGGATAAAGGAGTGTATAAAGGACAACCCAGAGATGTGGCAGTCCCAGCTTGCAGTCATTGTTTGGCAGATAAAAAAGCTTTCTAGTCACATGTTTCACTTTAGATATTTTCATTTGTCTACTTTAGCTGGTCACCTATATGTATATGTTCTTTCTTCTAAGGCAGAGAAACACATACTGCATTGTTGCTCCCAATGCCAGAAATGCTGGTTTTAAACCCTCATGTGCGTAAACAGCTGGTGTCCAGATAAGGATCCCAGCATTAAACCCCCCCCTGCTATTTAAAACTGCCATTTGTGGACATGTCGTATGCTTCCGAGTGTATTCAGCAGAGAGGCAAGAAGATGCATGCAGGATGCTTTCCAGAGTGTCACTTCCGTAGCACTACGACTCGGAGAAAAAACCCCTCTTCTGAGAGGTGCTGCCTCCCCAGATGTGCTCAACTCCATCTGGAACACAAAACTCTGCTTTCCTGGGACTCCTTTTCCCATTGGCCTGCAGACCTTCAGCCACCTGTCCCTACACCCTTGTTTACGCCTCAGGCAGGGCAATGCATGTGTCCCAGGCAGTGGAGGTGTTTCCTTGCTGGCTGTTGCTACTGGAGGAGCACCTTACCCAAGCAGGCACTGTGGTGTGTTGTACCACTCCTCCTCTATGCCAGTGGGGTAGGAATGTCCTCCCTGTTGTGAAAGCTGTGCCAGTATGGACATGCTGGTCAGGATCACACCTCCTCAGCTGGTGGTGTGCGGCAAAAGGCTGAAGGGCATCCCTGGTGAATATCAGGCTTGTTACAGCATTGGAACATGCTGCTCTGCCCCTGCCCGTCACGCGTGTGCCCAGTGTTGTGATGGAAGATGGGAGCAGCAAGGCCTGTCAGGGTTCCTGCTTTTCCCTCTTCCTTTCCCAAATCATTTATCAGAGAGAAACAGCCCTTCCCTTAGTGGTGCTACACGAAGGCTATAAGAACTGTGTGTCTTTTGTCTTTCCCCTTCCCTGTTTGTTTCTGTCCAAAGGACCCTTGGAAAGAAGGGGGTGAAGATGGGATAAGTGTATAATTCACCCAGTTGTGCCTGTATTTGAGAGGCAGTGCAAGGGGCAATGAGGTGGTTAAGGACTTTTTCTTGGATGAAGAGGATTGAAAATTTAAATCCTCACTGTGAAAGGAGCAGATTCTG
Organism: Athene noctua; assembly: GCF_965140245.1. NCBI lineage: Eukaryota > Metazoa > Chordata > Aves > Strigiformes > Strigidae > Athene > Athene noctua. The sequence continues at coordinate 10,040,779 of NC_134041.1, read as the reverse complement.
GGTTTCTTTAATTTCAGGGGAATTGTGGCCTCAGGGTGCTCTATTTTTTTTTCCTTCCTACCTCTTATAAAGATTTTGATTCAGCCTGGTACAGAGCACAAAAATACTTAATACTGTGTCAAACTGGACCTTAATATATTGCACCACAGTCAGTGTAAACTTCAGTGACAAGCTTTTATATGACCTTGGGCTATATTCTTACCTGAGTAAATGGTAAGTGTTTCTCTTCTGAACACCTGGGTTGTATTTTGTATAAAATATGTACATTCTGGAGAAAACAGTAAATATGGCCATGAACTCCTGAGCTCGAGTTTCTTCATCAAATATCCACCACTTCCCCAAGGTAAAAAAAAAAAAAAAAGAAAAAAGAAAAAAAGAAATAAAAAAGCCCAGAAAATGCTGAAGCTTCCCTGTATAAACGACAATAAAATACGATTGCCAGGCACAATTCCATCAAGTTTTACAACAATTGCTTTTGAGCTGTTAAGTATGCTGTGCTTTAGTCAAGGATCTTGTGCTTTTGTACACAAGCCTCATGTTTGGTGACATTGAACCTTCGAATGCAGATACCGATTATTCAAAAAGGGGGGAGGAAAGAAAACTCGGGAAAAGCTATTTTACATTTGTACTGCGGATTGTTCCCTTTAATCTGTAATCAGAACAAAGACTCACTCAGTTTTTATTACAGTCGTCTTGGAGGCTGTTAGCTACAGTGTGAACCCCTCCGGGGTTAAAGTGTAGAAAAATTGGGAGATGCTTGTGGTTTTGACCGAGAAGTGGAAGATTCCAGTGAGAGAAAGGTTGGTGCCTCTGTTGGAGAGTAACAGGAGGCAGTGTTAAGTGAAAGATGTTAGCTCATTTACAATCACTTTAGTTCAATTTACTTGCTGAGGTCACCGTCCTGCAGAGTTGTGTGCAGGCTTTATGCTTTCACATAAGAATAGTTTCACTGAAGTCCTTAGCTTAATCAAGCCATTATCTATCAAGAACGAGCTGTGGGCAGGGTGATGGAGGTGATGCTATTGTTAGCCAGGTATACATAATACATATCCTGCTTGTATTGTCCACAGCCATGGCTGAATACCACAGCTTTCACTTGGAATTACTTCTGTTTTCTTTCTCAGGTTTTCCATTAGATCTCTTGTACTCCCCTCAAAATTCAGCATTTTGGCATTTGCCTGTGGGATCAGGCTTCTGGGACAGGCGATACAGCTACTTGGTCAAGACAACTGTGGTTTAGGGCCAAAACACTTGCTGGTGAGTCAAGAAAAAGGACACAGAACTGATTTATAATTGCTGGGTTTCCTTTAAAGTTTCTGTCTCTGAGAAGTTTCTTCTCAAGGAAGAAGTGAGAAGTTATTGCAGGATGCTATTCCTGTTTAGAGAGGCTGCTGAGCTCCATATTGCTCAGCAGAACGAGTGGGCACAAAGCATTGTTGCACCTTTTTACGAAGTCTAGGTGTGTGGTGGGGAGAGGAACACGGTCATCTTCCAGGTGGTGCTGTTTTGGCTGGGCTGGGCTGGAGGGGAAGAGCATTTCTAATGCCTGTATTCTGCTTCCCAACACAGCTTGGGAGCAGAACATGGTCATGGACTAAATACCATGGAAATCTGGGTGTCTGTGAGTTCAGAGAAAGGCTGGTGTTGGCTCAAGAGCTATTGCTATTGTGGTCACATGTAAATCCAAACAGAAGAGAGTGTCTATTGATGATAAATGCGACCTTCCAGACCAGGCTGGTGGCTGAAGAGGTAGGGACCAGGAATGCAAGCTCCTCTACAGCGGAGCATGCATGGGTTACACAAGGGTTTAAATGGCAGGGTTACTTTGAATGACAAGGCCAAGGCATCTATCTCTTCCAGTTCCCTCTTCCTATATTGCAACTCTGTCTGCTCAAACATTAACGAACCAATCACATTTGCCTACCATCAGCTATTTTGGTGAGGGTAATTAAAAACAGCTAAAGCAGTGGTGCTTTCAAGCTCTTATCTACTAAGTTCTAGGACTCATAATGGGGGACAATTGGTGAATGCCTTTTAACTGAACTTTGCCAGTCATGAAGGGGCAGAGGATAAGTGATTATTTTTCTTGCTATGTCTCAGTTTCCTTTGATAATATGTTTAACACGCACGTACTTTCCGCATCTGATGTTCAGGGTATGACGATATTGTTAACTAGTCCCACGTTTTATGGTGCTCCTTCATGTAGTATGTTTTGGAAGAGGGTCGTTAACAGTCAGTGGTGGACCTTTGTTAATGAGCTGCAGTGTGTTGCAAGAAAGGGTTAAAACAATCCAGAAAAAAAAAAAAAAAAAATCACCTCCTTTGTAACCTTTGTTTCAAAATCTTGACAACTCAAGGATGTTTGCTTTTCTCCCTGAAGGTTAAGTTGTCCTAACAGGTGCTAATTTTGTGTTTTCTTATGGAGATCTGTCCATATTAGAAGCAACTGTGAGCAAACAAAAAAGCCAATTAGAGTGCAAGGGTATTCTTCCTTCTCCTTGTTTCCATGTAGTCCCCAGCTATCTCTATCAGTCACCTTAAGCCATAGACTTATCCTTTCAAACCTTCAGAATCTGTAGACTTGTGTCCTCTTTGGGGAAAAAACCATCCTTTTAATGTCATGGGAAAAATACTGTCATGGGCAAGTAGATGATCCATGCTAACCGGGGTTTGTCATCAGCTTTGGCAATGGCAGGGTTTGAGATTAATGGAGCCAAAGACTTTAAGCAAATATTGTTGGCGTGTAGTTAAACTGTCAAGAGAGCAAGAAAAAGACTTGCTCTGCAGCCACTAAATAAAGATTTGTATTCACCAAACACAGTGAACCTTTTATTAGCAATTATTTGCAGCTCACTACCTTCCAAAAAGGAAACAACTTGGTGTAACTTATTGTCAGGGGTTTATTTGCAGTTTGGGGTTTTTTTTTTCTTCCTCTCTATTTTGAGGGTTTAATTTGGGCAGGAATTAAGCTTTGCCATCTCTGCTTCTATCAAAACACTGTGGGCCAAATCTGTGTCATAAATAGTTTCATTTGATTTCAGAGAGATGCGAGTCTTTGGCCAAATTTGTATAGGCTGTTAAAATAACAAAATCCCCTCAAACAAACAAAAAACCCCAACAAACAAAACCATCACTGAAATTCCCCAAATCCAACTAATGGCTATTAATTATTACAATATGTTAACACAAGATCCAAAATGTTTTCTTTCATATAATCCACTATCTAGTTCGTGAGATGTAATAAACCAGAACAGCACATCAATTATAATATTTTATGATTATTTTATACTCTTGGCAAAATGCATGTGCTGTTATCTCAAACCTTATTAAAGCTCAGCTGATTAGAGGTTGAAGTTTTTACATAAGTTATTGATGTTGTTTTATTTTTATTCAAACATTTTCATAACAAACTAGCTAGGAAAATATTTTTCTTGGCCAGAGTCTTAAGATGAGAGACTTATGTTGTAGGTAAGAGTATGCAACTGTTTGTTTGGATTAAGAAGACTGAACAAACAGCTATGTGCATCTGTCTTTGAAACAGTTCTGTAGCACAACATGTTTAAATTTTCCAAGATGAGACCAATATTTTGTGCTCAGAAAAATGGGCTATTTAAAAATGACCTGTATAGATTGCTCGTGACTATTAGACTCCTTAGTTATTCAGTGGCTGCCCAGCTCTCTAGCTCCCCTTTTGTAGAAGTTTCTGATATATCTGTTGCCTTAAAATCCAGTAATGCTGGTCTTTTTCTGAAGAATTAGATTATTCTCTCTGATTGAAAGGGAAATAATTTATTTGCTTTTATTGTGGTGCAGGAAGGACATGTATGTTTGCATATTGGTGCAGCAATGTATTCAATTCAGTCCATGAATGCATTCCAGAACATTCAATGAATCAATTCCAGAGCAGTAGGATGAACCTTCAGAGGTGAGATAAAATCACATAAAAACACAGAGATTGCCACTTACTCCACCTCCAGGCATCTTTTCTGTTCCTCTCCTCTGGCTCCCTCAGCAGCCTGGTGAGGTATCTGCATCTTAAACAGAAGAGTACTGCAGGCAGCTGAGACGACTCATGCTGTAGTCTGGAAGAGTAGTCCACGTACACCGTTTCAGAACTCTCGGTATTTGTGAGAGGACTACCATCTCCGGCTGTGCTGCTTGCACTGCTGCAGGCTGGTTTATCTGCTTTTCTGCGCCTCTCTGCGTCAGGCTGGGACAAGGGGGCACTTAACCTGCTTGATGGGTGATGGAGAAATGGGTGTCTAGAGATGTCATGTAGCTTTACCGAAGCCTTACAAGCAGCTTGTGATGAAAGGGAATTGGAGCCAGGTCTTGTGAACTTCTAGATCACCCTCTCAGGAGTGCTTGGGCAGTTGGTAGCACAGAGAAAAGCAAAAGAAAACTGTTGGAAAACCTCAGTGATTGCGGAGGTACAAGAGTTGGCATCACGGCTATGCAAGGAAAGACGCTTTTCATGTGAACAGAGTTTAGAAAACTCTGTGTGCCCAAAGCTTGTTTTCTTTAGCTGTATCAGCTGATCCAGGAAAAGATTATTGTCTAGAAACCTTGTCCCTCTATTTTCAGACCATCATAGCTACAACAACACTACTCACTGGAAGAAAGTACCCACTGGAGTATTATTTTTGGGTCAGTGTGTACATTTCTGCTTCTACCTTTGAATGTTTCTCCAGATTCTGGGAAGGAAGTCTAGAGGCAGTTTATTACAGAAATGCCACTTAATTTTCCTTCACCCTTTTGACACAGAAAATGCATATCTGATGGAGGTTATTTGTTTTCACTTGCCAAGCGCTAACAAAGTTTATACATTGCAAGTATTACCAATCTAAACAACACAGGCTAATTGGTGTTCTTGTAAAAATAAAACAACATGGTTGTTTGAAGGATTGTCATGTGTTTTGGAGTAGAAATGTTTAAATGTAAAAAAGATTCAGTGTCTGTGATTGAACTTTCATCTATCTTCTGAGTTTAGAGCTATAGGAAGCCCTTCATCTGTGTCATCTTCAAGCATGACTTGATGCAAAGCTTTGGATTCTGCATACTTAAAGGATTTTTTTTTAATAGACAAAAGGTCTTTGTATAGAGGCATTAATGATCCTGGTCACACGTGTAGTGATCTGTACTTGACAAAGTGATGGATGATATTTGAATAGTGTTTCTTAACACTTCAAAGGGAAGTCACAACAGCAGCAGTGAAGAAAGATGAATGGCTGTTGGGAACAGCCTCCTGCAACATGTGATGTACTGTGTATTAAACATGTCCTTGTAAGGAGTTCAGCGCTGTGGAAGTTACCATGTGTCAGCTTATCCACAGTGACATGACTAACAGCTAATAGATCTGCTATCAGTACCCTGATGGCGCACAGATTAACTTCATAATAGTCTAAGAGCCTGACTACACCAATACATTATGTCTGCAGCCCTACTGAGTCTTTAAGGTGGTCTAACACCCTGCTTACGGCTGTACTAACACTGAGATAAAAGTGTTCCTGTTGACATGGGCTATTGTCAGGCAGGAGCAGAAGTAGTTTCACTGCAGCAAGGTATCACTAAGGTGAGCAGTGACCCAGACACACTTTTGGTTGAGCCATACCCTAGACTTGTTTTATATGCCTCTGGGCATGAAAAAGGCATCTGACCGTAAATACTAGGTCATTTCACTTCTGTGGCCACTGGCCAAAGAAACCAGTATACACAAATCCTATTAGCCAAGGAGGCTGAATCTTTAGCACAGAAAAAAGAATTTATTTACCCAGGATGCTTCTCTTGACATACATTGAGCCCCTTGGAAAGGTAAGGTCCAGTGCCATGAGGAAGCATGGCCTTGTTGTGCATGCGCATTGTATGTGGAGATTGTGGTGTAATAGGCAACACTTGTGGAACAGGCCTTCCCGAATGTATGGCATCCCAACTAGAGATGTTCAAAAAGTGTAGAAACCCTTGCAGTGATGGTAGTCTCTGCAGATAGCTCTCTACTGGACCCTTTTCTTTTATCAAGGAATTTTCTCCTTGAAGATCACGGTTCTTATTGCAGCCTTCTGCCATCCTCTCTAAGCTCTCTCCTAAAGAATGAAGACGACCAAAAGCACCACAAATGTTCTGGAAAATGTCTGAAGGTGCATCTGGGTGGTCGGATGACATAAAAGGCTGTCTGGAATTGGAAAAATGGTTTATGTGAGTTTAGCTTCTAGGAAAAGATGCTTCTGATGAACTTGGGTCCTGAACAATGCAATTCAGGCAGTGAAATGAAGGATTCTGGTCTTAAGCACTGGCCAAGGCTCCTGAAGGACTCAAGCTCAGGTGCTGGACTCGGCTTTAAAAGCTCTGTAGACTTTCGTCTGTGCTTATCAGCGATTTCTGAAATTCTTTTTCCAGTTCAAGAGTATATGAAGCTACCTCTGAAAATGTTATGTGTATTTATATCTTGAGAAGCTGTGATGCAGCTTGCTTTGAGCTGGATGAAATTAGGTAGCGGCTGTAGCTGTGAATAGCTATGAGCTTACCCCCACCAGCAGTGGTGCTGGGTGGAAGTGCCATTATGGCTGGATTCAGGGAACCACTCTGACAGTGCCTTGCTGTACGTGGAAGCATCAGCATCTGCAGAAAGGAGTGACTCGGGGTGGTGAGGGAGTTGGAGGGAGAAGGCTGTGGTGGTTCCCAGCAGAAGCTCACATCACATATGCTATTTCCTCTCTATCCTGTCTCAGGACGCTCCTTGTTGACATACGTGTTTCCATTTACACTGCAGTATGTTTGCCAGAGGGCAATTGCTCCTTTAACCTGAACCTTTCTCTTTATGCCTTCTCTGTTTGCTCATTTTAACCCTGTTCCCTTTATCACTGCCCATCCCTCCCCTTCTCTCTCCTCCACCTCTGATTCCTATTTCTTAATCTGCCTTATTTTTTCACCCTTTTTTTTGTGTTTGTTTCCATCTTTGCCTTCCCTCTGAATTTGCCCACCATCTGTCCCCTCCATCTTGATGACTTTCTTCTATCTTTCCCCCTCATCCTTTCTCTTGTTCTTTTTTTATTTTTTTCTTTGCTCACAGTGAACTAAAGGTCATCCTCACATGGAAAGAGATGCCTTCTTTGGGGTCACATCTCTGTCTTTGGTTTCATTTCATCATATTTGAGGTCCCAGAAGCCTTGAATCTCCTTTCTTCTTGTAGCAGTCTAACACACTGCAGGAATGCCGGAGATAGCAGGTAACCTCCATCCAAATTTCACAACAAATGCTCAAAATTGGAAATTTTCAGGGCTCTGTTTACACCAATATACAATGGCTGAATTCCGTGGAGCTATGCCAGTCACACCAGCTGAGGACCTAGTTCAGGACTGAGTTACTTCTATTGTTCAAAGAAGTGGTTTGCAACATTTGCAACATTTTCCTGGATTGTGTACATTTTCAGCATTTCCTATTTTCAATTACTTCTTCAGAGCTTGGAGCCAGACCCCAGTCTCGTATAATAATGCCTTTTGTATCTCTGCTTGGCACTCCAAGCCAAATCTGTGCAAAGAATCATTGTCAGTGGAACAACATTGCGGAGAGGCATGGCTTTTCATAAAAATTTTTAAATATATATATACGTTGGCAAATGTTGTGTAAATGTTATAGCTTATCCTGGCAAAACAGCACTTTTGCTGTTACAGTGGATTTCCTTAGGGAAACTGGTATAAATTATCCCAGCGGAAGCATCCTTTTTGCCAGTTGTGAGGAAGGTAGGCTTGAAAGTGGTGCCAGTAAGGCATTACTAACACATCTTCGGCCTTGGAACCGAATCAGTATTGTTCGAACTCATGCTGTGGAGGTTAGCATGTTTAAAATTTGAGATGGAGCATCTGTGTAGCTTTATACATGTGTGTTTCTTCATAATGACAATTTGTTCTTTTTTTTTTTTTTTTTTGTATTAGCATCTTTTTCAGGCTAAAACGTAAATAGTCTCTGTGAGTAAATCCCCGTGAGTTAAAATTAAAGGAGCTGACATTGGGTTTAATGGAGCCTGAGCTGTTTTTCACTTTTTCCTGGTGATTGGGAATTTAGTGTTCAGTATCCCATCCTTGCCCCAAAAGACACTTTGTTATCAGTTGCCTTTGTTCCACTAGACTGTTGTATTTCAAAGGCTTCATCGCATCCATGAGTTCTAGAAAATCATGTTTTCAGAGGTAAGAGGGAAATGTCTGTGTTCCTGTGACTCCGGATCTGAGGACTGGTGGAAAAGTTCCTTGTGCCACAGAGCTGGTAGTTGTGTTGTGCGGAGAAGTCACCGTAGCATAAGAATCGCTCCCTGTGGGTTATAGCTGCAGAGGTCAAAGTCATCATCCATTTTGGAAGGTGGGGTTTTAGATTGCGTGTGCCCTGGGTTTGCACTTTGGACCCCAATCTGCTTGTTGTTGTATCAGGGTTATGTAAACCTCAAGTAAAAATAATTTGAGCTGTGGCATACAAGCTCGTTATGCCTTAATAAGGAGAACAACACCACATTCACTCATCACACTTTGAAATTAAAGTTGTAATGTCATAAAAAGGAATTTTTATTGTTTTCAGAGAACATAAAAGCCCTTGGAGCAAAGTCAGAAGGGTATTTTCATGAATAAGGTCAAAGTCTGGTGTACATAAAGCGAGCATTGTACAGCATTATAGGTTGTACTGAGTGTCAGCAAGTTACCAGAAGCCCTGATCCTGTCAACACTACTATGTGTGCATGAGTTTACCCTTGTAAATACCCTCATTCAAATACAACTGTAGTAAAGTTATGCTTGAACTTGTGTTGGAAGAATCAACATTTTCTTAGTAAAATGGTAAGGAATCAACATTTTAAAATCACGAATTGGCCCCAAAGAGCTAAAAACGTGGATTTTCCAATGAAACTAAATTTTCAAAACTGTGAAAGCTTTTGTTTAGACAATCTGAAGCATTTCATGCGACATGTTCATGTTTGATTTTTTTTTTTAATATAATATCCAGCATTCTTTTGAAATAACAAATATCATAACCATAAAACCAAAAAATGTAAGGACATTACAGAAATGCTTTATTTGGATTTTTTCCCCCTTTTGGTAAAATTTCCACATAAATCACCAAGTTTTCAGAGAAAGGCTTGACTTTAACACAGATGTCCTTTTTCGGTACTTTTATGATGAGCTTTAACATTCAAGTTAGCCAGAAATCCATTTTCCTGACAAAAAGTTGAAATAGTAAAATTGCTTTCAAACGCTTTCTAGAGGGGTTAAAATTATTTTCTTTAAGCACTTTTTAAAGTGCTTTCTGTATTTTGCTAGAAGCAAAACAACAAACACACACACAGAGCCCTCCAGTTTTAAGATAAACTTGAAGATTTGGAGAGTGCAAAATATTTCTGTAGCTATTTTGGTATTTTTTCCAAAAGTATTTTGTAATTTTGTTTTTTAAAAAAAGGTAAACCAGCACTTCTGTGGAAGAGGAGGCAATTCAGTCATGAGAAAATATACTGTTCATTGGTGAAAGGACAAAAAATGCATTTAATGACCCAAATTTCAGCAAGGACCAATATTCAGACCTTTGAAATGTCCAAGTCCTCTCTGTTGGCTTTAGCTGTACATCACTGGCTGACCCTCTTTGTGCTGGGTGCTGTGCAGCTCTCTTCCCCCCAGCAGTTACAGTTATTCCTGTTCTCTAAATATGCAGCAGTATTTAACTTATCATACCTCACCATGACCTGGTTTTCCAGCCAAAGAAAGGATGACCCTGGGCAGAGAACCTCACTGTCCAGGGCACCCGAGAGGTGCAGTAGGAGGAGGAGAACATGGGGAAGGGGAGAAACTGAGGTTGGCAGCCCTGCTCCTTGCCAGCTCCATCTCAGCTCATTTGAAGCTTTAAACAATTTGAGTAATGGCTCTGAAGGGTGGAATAAAAAGTGGAAAGGAAAACTCATTGAAACAAATGTCTCTTCTGCTGTTTGTTTGGTTGTTGTTTTTTTTTTTTTTTCTTTTTTTCCCTACATAAGAAAAGGCAGACTGTGACTTGCAGTGAGTGGTGTGACTCATGTGGCAGAAAAAAACCCCACCAAGCCACAGTGTGTTTGCTCATGCAATGGCTGTGGTGCTGCCCTCCTCCATCCCTTCTCTGTTTTGCTCCTGAGCCCACGTGGCAGACATTATGCCGATCTATTCTTAAACTGTTCCCAGTTTCTTTTTGGTACCAGCCGCAGGGGAGCGGCGTCACACAAGCAAAGGAGGTATGTTTTGTGGCTCTGCCAGCCATGCCCACCCTGGTCGCCCTGAAGTCTGAGCAAACCCAGCATACATCACGTGGAAAATGTGGGAGCAGCCTCATCCATGAGCTTTTTCAGCTCCTCCCAAAGTGGGTGTCTGCATTTATCCCTGGGTGGAAAAAAAGAAAAAGGAAAGAAAAAGAAAGGATCAAAGTGTTAATTGTAAAACATCTTATGGTGCCAGGTGGAAATGAAAGCATAGCGATCAGTGAAATAACTGATGGGCATGTAGCTGAAGTGCATTTTCCAGCAGCTCATTAGAATAATGAGGAACCCACAAAGGACATGGGAGATGCAAACAAGCTTTGTTGCTCTGCCATTATTTTTAGGAGCAATGGGATACCACTGAGGACTGGGTTAATAACAGATAATTGCCTGGCTTTACTCTTGCTTTTCTCTCTATTCCACCCCCCACCTGCCCCCCCCCTCTGCCCTGCTTCTTCCCTGAATGGTTTTATGGGATGTGGACTTAGTAATGTTGTGGCAAAGTGTCATTTCCTCTTTTATTGGAATGACTCAAGTCTGTGCGTTGTGGTGGAGGTCAGGAGCACGGTTATGAAGTTTGCACTGTGGTTAATCAGTAGGAGCATGGAAGTTTCCGCCTCTGTCTCTTCACTTCGGGGGGATGGAACAAACTCCCCATATATTTACCTGGACTGTGTCATTCTGACACGAGCTTGATCCTGAAATGATTTCAGTGAATCAGCCTGTGAATCCTCCCTACCCCTATGTACTGCTGGGCTCAGACTCTGCAGGGGTTGAAAATCTGTTTGCATGAAGCTTATTGAAGCTCTGAGATTTTGAACTACAGCGGGATCTGGGCTACCAGTTGCTATTCCTTCTTTGCCCAGGTCCGTTGGGTGACATTTGGCAAATGCTTTTCTGCCTGTGGCCTGTTTGCCCTCCTCCTCTGGTTTTGCCTTTGTCAGGCTGCACTGAAGGCTATTGGTCCCAGGTCCCTGGACAGAATCAAGTGTAAGGACCTTCCCTGGGTAAGCTGTGTCCTGGCTGCTCAGGCCCAACGCAGAGGCAGCAGTTGGGCAAACACAGATCCAGGGCAAGGGAAGTGGAAAGGAGGAGGGCTATGGTAATGACTGATGGTAATGCAGTAGAACAAATAATGTTGCTGTTTCTGACTAATTTAAGTTACTGTTTCAATCAAACCTCCATATTATGTTAGTTGATACAATTTATTTTTATTTTATGTTTTATTAAGGCCAGCTTTTTTTATTTTATGGCCTTGATTTAGCTGTCTGCCTTCCTGGGTCTGCAGAGAGACTCTTAGCTGTCATCAAAGAGCTCCCAACTGCTCATGGGTTTGCACTTGCTGACCTAATGTGAGGCTCAGAGACTGTATTTGCAAAGAACCATAGTCAGGGTCAAACAGTCAGCTCACCCCCAAGTCCATCGTGCCCTTTCTGAACTGACACAGCAGTGGCGAAGGACTCCATGAGAACAAATATAGCCATGCATGGCTGTTGGGTAGATCTGCTAACCGGGACCCAGAAAGTGAAGTATTCAGCAGCACAGTCAATTGAAGTGTGAAGCTGCTTGGAAAAGAAACAAAAATGCTTAAACTTGGTGGAGATGAACAGGAGAAAATATCAGCAGAATTATCAGGGAGAAATAGGGTTTTCCACAAAACAATAAAAGAAGGCTCATAAGATTAGAAAGACTTCCATTTTTGTCTCTGTGATTTTCAAGAGACTTGTCTGCTGGAAAGCTGAGGAAGAGAATTTTATGCTCTTTTTAAATGCTCTGACTTGTCCTGGACTCATATAAGTTAAAGCTGAAACGGAAAAATCAATTTTTATTGTTTTTCAATGCCCTGCCTCATAAGAAAAATTTGAAGTAGGGGTAAACAAAAAAGCCTCCAGAAATACAACTGTTCAAATCTGATCTGGGTTATACTATTGGAAAAATCTAGAATATGGTCATAAATTGTCTTAATGCTCTTCAAAAGATATTACTGAAGAGGTTTGCTCTTTCTAATAAAATAGATCAAGTAGAAAATTTTACAGTGAAGGAGTAAGCACCCAGTTTAACTTTGTAGCTATCTATGTGGGTAAAGGATTTGTAGCTGTAACACGGGGTAGCAAAATGTGTAACTTAAGGCCAGAAGTTAATCCTTCATTTCAGCCCACTACGTAGTCTGATGGCATTGGACAAAACTGATGCTAGATCTCTATTCAGGCCATATGGTCAGAGATGTGGACACTGGGTTCAAGGTGTGGTTGTGATGGGATGTCCAGCCCCATGTTAGGCTTTCTCATGCTCTTCAGACTAAATGCTGCAGGCAATGAAAATGTCAGAAGAACTGCTGATGTATCTGAGACTGCAGGTTTGGGAAACAGCAGAGAAGGGTCATCAGAAGGAGTTCAGATGGGGAGAGTGATGTGGAAAAGGCAAGGAGATATTTGAACCAGGAGAAAGTCAACAAAGCTGATGCCAGCTTGGCTGTCTTCACACTCCTTTGAGATAAACTGTTGGTGGAGCAGAGACAGTCTTTGCCTGCTGTAACCCTACAGCTTTCCTCATCCTTTTATGCCATATTTGATTTATAGATGTACTTAGTGGCCAGATGTGAGGGTATAAGCAGCAGTCAGGGGGACGTTAATGTAGTCTCTTTTTGATCTGTTTCTAATGAATGCTCAACCATTTAGTCTCACTTTCTTAGCTGTATATTGTGAATGTGGGTTAAATAAATCAGTAACTGGTCAGCAGAGAAGTTCAGACGAAGCTTAAAAACCAAAAAAGCAACCCATGTTCAAGTCATGTTAAGAGTGGGGTGAAACCATCAAGAGGAAGGAAATTAAAATTGAAAGAAATTTTAACTCATGCAATTAGAGACTGGGGGGACCTGGAAACACAGTATGTCTGAAAGTGACCTTAAGGTGATAGTGAACAGCAGATGAAATCCAAGTTCTTAACACAGTGCCAAAGGCAGGGTACAAAATAGCTGCTTAAGACCTCCCATCACTAAACTTAAGAGTGGCAGCCTTCTGTATGCATGAGTACAACAAACACTGACATGTTGGTGTTGTAGAAAGATAGCAACAAGCCAGGCTTTAGAGAATAGCAGATCATGTTTAAAAAGCTGGAAGGACTGAACTATGGAGAAAGCTGAGAGGCAGTACTTATGAAGAGAGATAATATCACTGGGGCAGTCACTGCTATTGAAAAACATTGGATGAATTACAATGGAAGAAAAGGAATAATTAAAGGTGAACTTGCTGCAGGTTTAAGGGATGAAACTCCTATGGATGCAGCTATATGAAAGGATAAAGAGAAATCTTTTGGAGCCAGGAACAGCATAAGTAGTAGATCAATTTGAACAGGGAAACAGTGCCAAAGCCACTGGCAGCACTCTGAGGCTCAAGCTTGCATCAAGGGTCTAATTTGACTACTTCTCTCTGGTCATTCTCTACAATGGACCTGAAATGAGATGCCAGACTTTGGGGAAAATCCAGATCATTTCCAGATTTTGGTGTGAGTGTTACAACTCTAGGATCATCTCTGTATTTGAAAACAAGAAATGTTTGCAACGAGTGACTATGGGAATGCTGTGATGGCAGATGGGCACCAGAGTAGGAGCACTAGATGGGAAAAAAACACAGGGTATGGACTATGCAATATTCTCTGACTACCCAGCTTATGGTAGGTGGTCCAGGTTTCTTCACTTCCCCAGACATAGTCAAGTCTCCCAGAAAAAATAAAAAAAATTGTTTGTGACTTTAATAACCAAGCCACCCTTGGTGGTACACGAGGGAGAGCATGCATTTTAAATTACAGGAAAAAAAAGTGGTTCACAATCTTATCCCAGTTTGCAAACCCACCAAAGCATCTGAGAGCCTTGAAAAGCCTCCAGCACCACGAGGTTTGCCTATCCCAACTTTGTCTCATTATTTTCCTTTCCCTGCACCTCTCTGCGTCTGGAGCCCAGCTGAGAATGGAATGAGCAGCGCCGAAGGACTGTGAGAAAGACGATTTGTGTGGTAAACCCAGCACAGCCAGAAGCAGGAAGTACCAGATTTATCATGGGAAATCCTCTTGTTGTTAGATGTTTCCAGTCTACTTCTCCAGGCTTAAGCTATCTCAGTGCTGTGCATAGGCCCTGGTTTGACAGGGATGCTCAGTGTTTTCCTGACTTGAATTGCATGATGTTAATTAGCACCCTGTTAAATCGGGGCTCTGGCACTGTGTCAGACAATCTCCATTGACTCAGAGCTGCTTGAAAATTGGGACAGTGTAAAAAGGCTGTAAAGGGGGTTTGTTACTAGAGGTAGGGTTGGATTCCCCATGCTCTCCTTTGGAAATGCCAGCCCCAGGACTGCTCTGGTCCTGCATCATACATGTGGTTTTGGGGCTGCAGGCCACCTTTTGAGGAGCAGATTCTCTGCCTGACATCGCTGGCAGCTCTGCAGTAAGCCATATACTCCATGAGTCTGGTCCTCACTTTTTCCATCACATCCAGACTCGGGAGCCAATCTTCTTGCTGCCCTCATGCAGATAAGTAGTGCAGCATCTGCAGTGCCTTCAGGCACAGAGCCAGGCTGTGGATGATACATGTGTGTTTCCATTTTCTCTGCTGTTGTGAGAAAGAGAAGCCCAGCCCTCCATCCCCATTTTCTGCTCTGGCTTCCCTTGGCCCTGGAGATGAACTTGAAGCCTTTAGAAACTTTCTATTTGTGCAGTCCCTGGCAACAGGGAGTTGCACAGCTTCATTACGCACCACGTGGAGAACGATGTTTATCCTTCCCCTTTATTCTGCTTCCTGCTGGCTCCCTTTGATTGTTAAGTAGTAAGAGATGGTTGGATCACTCCCTATGTGCTTTCTCTATGCTACTCAGGAGTTTTGCACTTTCCATACCTCTGTGATGTCTCTCACATCATAGCCCACCCATCTGCCTTTGTACTTCAGGGTACCTTCCTTTCTCTGGAAGAGCCTCCATCACTGCTGCACTGGTCTGAGTTATATGCAGATTAGCACTAATCAGGAGGAATAAGCCAACCAACAGCTAGGACATAGCAGGGTGTCATGAATGATTTGTAATTATTTCTTCCTGAAACCACTTGACATTTGCCATTACTTGAAGTCTGTTTGCTGTGCTTGAATCAGGCAGAAACATATCTCCCGTTGAACATAATGGGGGTCATTCCAGTAAGCAAAACTGTATGTACTGTCGACAGCTACAGTATAATTTTATTGATTTAAAGTGTTTTAAGTAAAGGCATGATTTCAAGCTTTGAGATAAAGGTGGCTTGTTGGTGTAATTGCACAGTAATCTTTTTCAGTGCCCCAAATAACACTATGATGTCTCCTCATTTATGGACAGTGGTGTACATCAAGTGATTAGGGGTCTAGGATGATGAGGCTGCAGTATGGAGGGCATGAATGAGTGGGAGGAGATGACAGTCCTAGGCAGAGGCACTTCATGAGGGCAGCCAGCTCTGCTTTGCACTTAGCTGATGTTCTGCTTGTGTCCCCTACTCGCCACAGGGGAGCAGAGGTCAAAAGTGAGGACTATAAGGTATGCAGTGTGGATGTCTCTTGGGAGGTTTCACAAAAATTTTGAGAGTGTCTAGAAGTGGAGTTTTTGAGTCAGGCTTATCTCCAGGCCCTTCAGTTTATAGCGTAGAACTCTGTTTGGATGTTGGATGGTGTATATCTTTGCTGTAGCTGCCCTTCATACCAAAATAAAACCAAAGGAGGGCAGAAATTTGTTGCAAACATTGTTAATGCTAGGTTTCTTAAGCTTTGATGATTGTTCCTTCAAATGAAGAACTTTTGCAACGTTGCTTCTCAAAGCATCCACCTGACTGGAGCCTCAGGGAAAGGATGTACTGTATCTTCTGGGAGCCAAGCAACTTATCACACTGTCTGTAGGACTCTGATGGCTATGAGATCCCAGCTCTGGGGGAGGGTGACAGTACTGAAGGTCAGCATTGCAGTCTTGTTAGGCCAAGAAATTTCCAACCATGTGAGCTGAGGGTAAGGGGACTCAGCACAGTAAGTTGAGGGTGCTGAGCAGGAGCAAGCTGGCCTGTGACCCTGAGTTTTCTTACTGTCATGTTTTGCTTTAATATATAGTGACTATAAGATAAAAAAGTGAGAAGTGATAGATTATAGCAGAACACATGCAAATCTTCCTTGTTTTAGCAAGCTAATATGTGCCTAGCACATCCCAGTGGGATGCCAGTGGCTTCCATGGAATTTTACTGGAAATGAACTGGGTATGTCTGGTCAGAGGGAAGCCTCAGGCCGCCAGCAAACTTTTGCTCTCTCTCTGATTATTTTATTTATATATATATATGTATGTATGTACAGTAATTTAAGGCTAAGACTGTTGTATTGACTATCATTTTCAAAAGGCTTTGAAAGAAAAGTGGAGCTTTTTTGCCTCACAGCTGAGCTAGGGAAGCCTAGCTGAAGATGAATCTTCTCTAACATGACTGTAAGGCTAGCTCGAGATAATACTCAGGGACTGATCATCATAATTTCTCTGTCAAAATTTCATGCTATAGGTTGGGGGATCTTGAGTGCTCTGCTCTGGTCTCATTACTCTCTAATTTTTACCACCTGGGATGATGGTAAGAGAACATATCTATTAATTTTGAAGGTGTTGCTGAAGAGCTGCTGAGGCCAGGTTTAAGACATAAGTGAGCTTGGCAAACCATAATCCGAGGAAAAATTTTGGTAAAGACAAAGACAAGGTTTGGTAGAGAAATCAGCTGCATGAATATAAGAGACCTGAGACGGTAGTTCTGCATAAAAACTTTTGGGTTTGAGAGTCAAGCACAAGCTTAGGTGCTAGTTAGCTCAGGTGTGCTAATGCAAAAAAAAAAAAAAAAAAAGTGAACAGTCTGGTGGGATGTGCAGGTGTCACATCAGGCCTGTGAAGGGATCCTTCAGTGTGCAGTGAAGGCCTTTCAAGATGGTCCAGAATAACACCACTGGTTGGAGGCCAAGACCATAGGACTTGTGTGGAAGGGTTGAAGGAAGCAGGTTGTTCATTTTAGGAGGGGGTGGAAGTGAAATATGATACAAGCATTCCAATGTTAAAGTTGCAGTAGGGCAAGAAATAATCTGTTGTTCACATCCATTCGTTCAGACAGAGGATCATTGATTTACATACAGTCAGGGGAACCTAATGGAATAGTTCATCAGATTTTGATTGGTCATGTTACCTGTTCATGTTACCAAGGAACCTCTTGGCTTCTCAGGTAGGAGGTTTCAGGGTTATCTGTTTGTAAAGTCTGCTTGCTACTTGCCACATCATGGGTAAAAAAGAAAGGATCCTCTCTCTGTCCAGGGACTGGGATGTTTTTTGCCAGATTTCTAATGCTCAGTTTTCAGGGATGAAGGGTGAGTGTAGCAGAACTGAAATGAAACCAAGATCTCATCTACTCAGTGCTTTGCAGGCAGATGTAAGAGCTGGCTGAATGGGGAGGTCTTGTGCGCTATCACTGACTCAGCATCATATTGCAGAGCATCTTCTTGGCACCAGGCATGGGCAGAACATGCTTCTATTTCCTGAAAATGACTGTGAAGATACTATTTGAGATGGCAGTCACTTGCATGCACCACCCATGTGAAAGAAGAATGACATGCCTTAATGATATTTGCCCTGCCACGGGATCAGAGCCCAACTTTACTGGTTGATCCAGGCCACAGGGCCATAATCCTCTCCTGATGATAACACCCTTGCTATGAATGACTAGAACCACTGTGGCCTTCTCCCTCTCATTTTCTGTGACAGTGCCGAGGCAGTAAAAGCAGTCCCTTCTTAGCGATTTGATTTTATAATGTTTTGGTTTCAGAAGATTTTTGGGATCCAACTAGCCAGAAATAGAAAGAGAAGCCTTTAGTGGCATGCAGGGCATGTGAAAATGTCCATCAATTCCTCTCCACTTGGGTGTGTGCTTCAAGGGCAAGGATGGCTGTGGTAAAAGCACAATCGATTATGAGGGCTTAATTGCTTTTGAAATGACCATGATCTTTTTATTACCATAGCAGAACGTGCTTTGGACTCCACCGTGGCCAGTGTTTAGATTGAGGCAAACCACAGGAGGAAGAGAGCATGACCCTGCTATTCAGTTCCCCACGCTCCTGTCTAAAAACAGATAGACAAAAAAAGAAAAAAGAATTTTTCCATGTATTCTAGTCTGCAGAGCTGTGCAAGCTGCATCTAGCTGTAGGCTGCAGTGTTTGGGGTCCTGTGCTATTAATTTTGTGGAAACGGGGTTTTGTATTTCCCTGTTCATCCATGCAGTCTGGAGGCTGCTCAGTGGCCAGTCTCTGTCCTCAGAGAATTTCCTTGGCCATGTCTTCAAGAGGAGGGAGCTCTTCAGCCTATTTTGGGCAGAGGCAGGACCAAAGCAAAGTCTTCACACAGAACAGTTGAATTTGGAGAACCCCTCTGGAGATCATCTAGTGCAAACCCCTGCTCAAAGCAGGGGAAACTAGAGCAAATTGCTTGGGACATTGCCCAGCTGGGTGTTGAGTATCTCCAGGGATGGAGACTGCAGTCTTTCTGGTCAACCTGTTTCAGTGCTTGACCACCCTCAACATAAAAGTTTTTGGTTTCTCTTTGGATTTAATTGAAGAGAGTAAAATGTGGACTCTGTTTTGGCTTGTGTAGCTCTGCGTGCTGTCCAGATTGCATACCTTGGCCTCTTTTTGTGGAGGCCAAATTGAAAGTGACAGTCTCAGACTTCTGTGGCTGACGTTAATGCCTGAAATCTGGCTCCCTGGGACCCAGGTTTTGACTTACCCCTTGCATTTCAGACATCCCACATTCCTTATTCTCTGAGTGCTTCTAGCCTTGACTGGGCCAATTTCACAGTCAGTTCCTCTACAGCAGAGAAGAATCGTTCCCATTTCACTTCACCTGAAGGGTGGGCCAGTTGTTTTATGAGATTGCAACAAATCTGTATGCGGTAGAGACTGTTTGCAGGCCCTACCTAAACCTTTCATATTGCCTAGAAGAAGTTTTCTCCTTCACTCACTTCCTTTTTCACTATCAAGCTTTAGGGAATTCAGTGAGACTTGTGGAAAGGGAATGGTTAGAGTGGAGCCCGGCTATAGAGGGTTGCACTTGTGAAATATCTCCATTTTAATCCACATGTTTGTTCCAGCTAGACTATTTTCACAGCTGCTTAAGGGGGGAAAAAAGGGACACTAACAAATCTTGTGAGAGACCTCTAGTGCTTCAGTTTCTCATTTCCAAACATCCTTGAAAAAGAAATTACATCCACTTACTTACACAAATGCCCCAAATAGATTTTTTTCTGTAAACTGAGGGAGAAAAGAAATATTCAGTCTCTAGTTGGAATTTAATTCAACAAAAGGCTGAATCCTCCCAGCACTGGAGCTGTTCCACATTTGCATCCATTGAGGATGTGACCCCCAGCCCTCAGCCCTAACTGAACTTTCTCAGTAGTTTTATACAGCAATAGGACACACACACTAAAAAATAAATGTAAATTTCAATGGGAAGCATTTACAAGACTGTATTGTTTCTATAGTTTCACTGCAACTATAATTCTAACCCTAATGATAAAAGCTATAGTATTACTAAGATATAGGGCTTTTTTATCCCTTCCCTTTTCTGGTCTTGGGTGGTCCAGAATGTGCAGTAATTCATGTTCTCAGCTGGGTTTCCACCACATTTCTGATTGACCTGATTACTTTCCCAATGACAGAATCCAAAATTGAAACCACATCAGAACTCACTGGAGTTGGTTCTGTTTTTGATGTTCCTGGAGCTTCTCTGGTGGCTCAGCAGGATATATGTCTTCATGAGCTTCCCCCCCCCCCCCCTTTTTTTTTTTTTTCTTTTCTTTTTTTTCTTCTCATGGTGGGCTTACATTTGGGACATTACTAACAGACTTAGGACTTCTACCTCCACAGCCTGAACTAGTTAGGGAAATTCTGGAGGGAGGGCAATGAGGGAAGAGAGAATTCAATAGAGATGTTATATTTCAGGGCCTAATTCTGGACATGAGCACATATAGCTTTAGGGAACTGTTCAGAGGAAAGGGCTTTTTCTGCAGCAAAAAGGATCTCTCAACTGTTTATGTTGTTGTACTGACCACCTAACCTCCTTTCTCCTCCCAGTCCTCTGGAAGGATGGGCACATGTTAAGGGAGTCAAGAACTTAATTTTTCATCACCTTTGCTATAAAGGGAGGGACTGGGACAAGCTGAAGTGAATTTACTATAGGGAAGAGTGCTTATGATGTCATTGAAAATGTTATTCTGAAAGCTTTGGAAGTCCTGAATCTGAATGTAATCGATGGGGGAGGTTTGTCTAGTTTCTTTTCCTTTCTGCCCCAGCTTCTTATAGTCATCCCCTGGCAGAGCAAAGGAGCAAAGAGTAACGGGTCTTCCCTCACACTGTGGCTGTGTCTACTTTTCTTTCCCTCTGTCCCAACTAGACATAAAGTCACTAGGGCAGTACGTGATGTGGGGCTGGAGCTAGTCCAACTCATACCGAGGACTTCCTAATGCCCCTGCACCCACATCTTTGAACAGTTAATATCCACATTTGCGTGACTCGGGTAGGGTTGCATCTGGGGGAATATGTGCCATGTTATGTAGTGTTAATGGTAGTGGCACCTTCTCCTATTACCTCTGCTCTCTAAAAGAGTTTGGAGGTGGGAGAGCAAAGCTGCATGCACTTTACTTTCATGCAGTCATAGACAATAGGGATCCAGAGAAGACATCTAGTTTTGCTCAGCTCAGTAGCTCCTCCTAGCAGAAAATCTTCACTCTGAGGTGTATTGTTTTCAGAGTCCTCTTAAGAAGGTGGAAAATGCGTTTTACAAAACAATAGGAAGTGGAGAGTGTCGTGAAAACACACTCCAGCTGAGTTTTGGCACCAGCAACAGAAAGCTTAAAGAATCTTGTCCAACTCTTCATGGCTTTCAAAATGAACATCACAATGTTGTAAGTCAAATAACATTGTCCAACCCTTTTCATCCTGTTTGTAATTCCACTAGGGACATCATTACAGTAACCAGCTGCTCTGGGATTCTCTAATGAAAACTTTGTTTCTGAATAGAATAATTAAAGCTTCATATTCAATTGTCAAACAGCTCCGTCTTTGCTCTGTGCATGGATGTGATTAGCCACAGCAAACCATTCTACAGCTTAAACACACAATTGCATCTAGTATAAAAATGATTAATTAGGCGACGTGCTGTTTGGGAAGTTTACAAGCAGATCAATGAATAATGTTTAAGTGAAAATTTTATAGAGACGTTACGGGCACTGCAGGTTGTGTGAAAGCCTTGTTGACGGCTTACAAATGCATGTGTTCATGTCCCATAAAGAAATTCCGCATCATGAAGACAGGTTCAGCAGTTATACATGGGAAGAGAAAGCCTGAGGTTTTGGGGGTTTTCTCTGTATAAATTTGACAGAAAATAATTTATTTTCCCCCTCTTAAAACAAAGTTCAATAGATTATACTTTGAGCAATATTTTCCCAATTCTGCTAAAAAATATTTCTTTTCATTTCTGTTCAGAATGGGGGAACAAAAGGGAAAGATTGTGTATGTCTGGGAAAATTACCAGTAAACTGGAAAAAAAATCCCCTGTCAGTAATTGAGATATTAAGAGAAACAGCCAATCAATTCAGATTAATTGACCCCTTCCCTTAATATTCATTATGTTTTTTGCATATGCAAAGAAAGGAGTAGTTGTATTTTGGAGTCCTTACAACCAGTTTTATTACATAATCCATAAACTTCTCCAGTCTGTCTTGAAATATGTGTCCTGTGCTCATAGTCCTACTGACTTCTGATATCAGAGATGAATCAGGGCTTTTAACTGAATCTTAGAGGGTAACTATCACCTTGTATTGTTCCCTATAGCTGTTTTGGGCAGTATCTTTAGAAAAAATGTTAATGCCTTTAATTCAATAGAGCAGTCTTGTGGTGTAGGAGTATCACAGTGAAGTAGTTCTTGAGATGTCTTTGTCACCCTTCATTTCTGGTTCCCATCAGAGAATCACACAGTTGTCTTCTGCTCCTTGCAGGATAAGCCACTCCTTCAGCTTTGGTCACAGAGATTGCTGGGTTTGGTATCGGTTTTCCAAAACTTTCACTAGGGAAAGCTCAGAAAGGATCTAGTATGGAGGCAAAATTTAATTATCAAAGAAAGGTTAATTCTGTCCCGCTGTATGTGGCCCACAGATGGCCCTAGGTGAAGGCTTTTGGTATGCACCTGAGTCATCTTCACAGTGACAGTCACAGGCTTTCTCTGAAGTTGCTTCTAATACATCTTTCTCCTCATTTGCAACCTTTGGAATGAAGACAAATAAATAAACGCGAGCAAGCGCATTTCTATCCTGTACCGTATGTTGCCAAAAATAGTAGTCAGATGGAAAAGATTTTTCCAGAAGTCTTCTGCTGCATAATCTGTTTCAAATAAAGATAATAAAATAAACAACTGTTTATAAAGAGAATGCGAACAAGCAGGGCTCCCCCACTGCCTGTTGTGAGGGCGCTCTGTGCAGGCGTTGTCTGCAAGAATTCCTGATCTGGCATACAAAGTTCTGGTTTTTATCTCCAAACCCCCCACTCTGAAGCACTAGGGACAGATTTCAAGAAACCTATGTTAAATATAGCACTCCAGGAAACCCTCAAGCTGTGGTGTGAGCAGAGGTTTGGGGTCCAAACCCCCACGTCCTCATCTCCATCAGCAGCAGGCAGTATACTCAAGTGGTCCCCGTCTGTCTGTTTGGCTCAGTGGTGGGAAATATGTTGCATGAACGAGGAGACTTATCAGCTAGCACTGCTAAAGAGCATTGCAAAGCAAAACGTGATCCATGTAAATACTGATCCAGCCAGAGGGGTGTCACTTTGATGGAGCTGCTGCTCAGTTCCCCCTTACCATGAATGTTCACAAGCTTCTGGAGATGTGAGTATGGCCATTTTCCAAAGATCTTTATTTCCCCTCCAGCATTGCTGTGGAAGTCTTTGAGAATCAGCTCTATTTGGAGATTTCCAACTCATCTTGCACTGAGAGTGGTGGCCAGAAATCCTTCCAGAGCAGCCTTTCACACCACAATATGTTTAAGAAAGTCTGCCTCTGATCCTGGCCAGATAGCTTGAAATGCAGAAGAGCAACAAATGAAAAAGAGCCAGGGAATGTGGGAAAGGAAAAAGTGACCCAAACTTGGGGTTGGTTTTTCTTTCTTTGGTTACTTTTTTTTTTTTTTTTTTTTTCTGGGAAGATTTGATTCAAATTCTGGCCTTTGCTTTGGACTGATTCTCCTATTAAAAAGAAAAAAAAAGTTTAAACCCAAAACTAAATACACAGAGAAATAGATTTCCCGTCACAGGAAAAGAGGAGCGGACCTACATGGCAAGCACAGGGGAGAAGATTGCCAGAGGTGGAAATTTTCTGGGATCTGTGAGTTGGGTTCAGCTGGTTACAAGTAAGAGGGGCGAGATGTGAATATTGGATCCCCCTCTAATTTGATTCTTATGGCAGTGATTATATTTATATACAGCCTGCAGACTTCAACCAAGTGTGGTGTCTCCAGGGATGGCACAGCCACACGCAAAAGTGTTCCTACCCTAAATTGTCTGTAGTCTAAGCCAACAACAACTGAAAAGGGAAATGGAAGAAGAGGAAAAGGGGTGGTCAACAGGAAAGTTTGGATGTAAGGTTTTGATTCAGGCTCCCCTCTCACTGGAGAATCTGCCTCGATCTTCACAAATCTCATCCCTTTTTCACCTTTCCCTTGGCTCCACTGCCTCTGTGCTGATCCTGCTGCCTGGCCTCCAACCTCCAAGCGCTCTCTGAGATTCGGGGTGGCCAGCTGTTAATGGCACCCTCCAATGTTGTGGGGTGGGGATGGTTCAGGAGCAGAGGGACAGACAACTGTCTTTCCCCCTGGAAACCCACAACCTGGGCCCCTTGCCTGGATGAGGGCCTGAAAATGTGAATCTCTTTATACACTGGGGTTATCCAGTTTATAGTACAATTCTCTGGCAGTGTATCTTTTGGGCTTTTTTCCCCCCTCTATCACAACCTTTTCATTATTCATGGTATAGCTCTGTTTTATTAGTGTAAGTTTACACGTTACGTGCAACATAAGGTTGGATGAAGCATATAAAAAGGGCTGATGTTAGAGTAATTAAAAAATTACTGCCTGAACTCACTAATCCAGTCAGACAAACCAGTCTTCGCAGTTTGTACCTAATAATGGAGTCCTTAATTCCAAAATGAACAATTTAAAGATGGGATTTTTTCTGTCTTTTCCCTCCCAGATCTTTCACCAGCATGTGTTATGTGCTCCTAAACAATTTATTTATCTGCCGAGTGGCTCTGGAAACTGGTTTCTGTCTCACCCATCCACTTTAATTGCAGCCAAGGTTTCCTTTTAGGAATGAGGAGGGGAGGCAGGCTTGGGTTTTCCTTTCTCATCCAGCTATTTCTGGGCTTTATTTAAATTTTGACTATTTTATTTAAATGTTCATAAACTTGGGGCCTAAGCCGAGCTTAAGAGTGTGCTGGGAAAGCGTTAAAAGCCCATATCTTGAGCAAAGCTGAGAAGAATAGGTTGATGCCAGGGCAATGTGTGTTTGATAAACATATGGATTTAAAGGCAGATAGGAGCAAGAAGGCACTTCGCCTGCATATA
Organism: Athene noctua; assembly: GCF_965140245.1. Lineage (NCBI taxonomy): Eukaryota > Metazoa > Chordata > Aves > Strigiformes > Strigidae > Athene > Athene noctua. The sequence continues at coordinate 10,015,854 of NC_134041.1, read as the reverse complement.
GCTGTATTATTTATGGATGTCTTTGCTGTGCAGTGAGAACCAGGTTCTGTTTAGCTCTCTCTTTGGGTGGTCCACGAGAGATTCTGAGTAGCCTTCAGTAGCCTTCAGGCATAATTGCCAGGCATGCTCTTGTATCTGAGATAGCTTAATAAAGCATTACATATCTTACTGCTTCTATATTTTATTACCTAACCCAGTGCATGCGGTCAGCGGGTAATTAAATTCAGCTGTGTTTTTACTCTCTGTTTTAAGGTCGAAGTATGAATTTCTCCGCGAATTCTTTGAAACGGACTAATACGATGCATACATGATAAAGGCAAGGATAATCAGAGCCAGACTGTTAGTGCAATATAAGGTTGCCCCAGGTGTAATTTATTTTCATATTATTGGTGGTTTTACTGTTGAACATATTAGAAGACGAAGAAGAAATAATAATTCTTTTCCGTGTATGGCCAGAAAGCTACAAGCTGGGTTGAGAAGCTGGGTTTTCTTTTCATTTCTATTTTATGCCACGTTTCAGCTCAACCTCTTGTGCTCCATACTGAAGTCGATTTCAATTAACCTATTCCTTCATTAACTCACTCTCTAAGTGCATGAGGATATTGCTAGATTGCTTGGTGCTGTTATGAAAAGGATTGTGGTGCAGCCTTTATTAAAAGCAATGTCTGCAGTAAAATGTATGCTGGAAAAAGCTTAAACAAATCTTTTTCTTGGATTTGACCAGCTGGGGCTGGAGTAGCCACATAGGCTACAGGAGGTGGAGTATTTTCACTGGGGGTGAGAGTGGGTTGGGAGCTGGGGGTGACTGGGAGGAGGAAAGGGGCAGTTGACCCCTGTCTTCTGCCTCACCAGTGAGTTTGGGCAAGGCCATTTTTTTATTTGGAACTCTGTGGTGGACAGGTCAGGAGCGAGGGTTGACTAGGTGAAATGAGGGGGTACCAAAATCATGAACTCAGGACTTGTCCCTGCCTCTGTCAGGGGATCACCTGTGGGACTCACTGCAGGAGGGAAGGTGGGTGTTTGTACAGCTTTCTGGGAATATCCAGAGTTGCAACAAAGCTGTTGTGTTTTTCCTATCAGTCAAATTTATTTTACAAACTATATCCCCTCTCCCTTCAAAACTGGTCTTGCTTATCTCCTTTAACCACTAAATGTGCAATTTTGCTGTTCCTCTGGCATACTGCTTGTCAGTGCCAGAAAATTGTTTAATGAGCAGCAAAACCCGTAAGAAAGTCCTAGGGGCTGGTGCCACAGTATCAGTGCCCGAGAGGCATCTGGTGCCTGCTGGTGGCTGAGCCTTAACCTCGCAGGGGGCCTCTCTTTCCTCCAAGAAGACTTTTAGAAAACTTACAGGGTGTGATTAATCTCTGAACTGAGCTGATTACAATAAAAACATGCCGGTGGAGCTAGTCAGCATCACCTTTTTTTTTGGTAGGGAGAGATGGGCACCTTCATGATGCAACTCATCTGGGTCCATTCAGCATTTCTTGGAAACATGCCCAATAATCTTTATGTTAACTGATTAAAAACAGTTGAGGAAAAAACATCATGTTAGTTGTGATGAACCTTTATGGTTTCCTTCCCTGGGTAAAGATACGTTTGAGATCAGCCACTGGATCAAAATCCACTGGAGATGGCCCCATGCATACATGTATGACCACACAGACCTCTCGGAAGAAGGCTCTTAAAAAAATTTGACTTTTGAGGGAGAGGACTCAAGTCACCCATGACTAAACATGGAAAGGCTATGGCAAAATTGCCATATGAAGTACTGCAATTTACTGCAGTGTTGCCCTTGTTCGTTTTTCCCATGAATTAGATTAAACCCTCCTTTGCTGAAGTTCCAGAGCAGGGAGGAGCCATACCGTGGGTAAATGATCCCCCACACACCACTTCCAGGGCACTTCTTTTGTCCTTTCAGACAGGTGGTTCTTGACCCTGGCCAGGGGCAGAAGGCTGGGCAAAGGGTGGGAACATGCAGCCGCTTGGTGAATCTGCCCTTGCAATTGCTGTGATCACTTGGGCAAAGCTCTGTGGGCTGTAATCCAGCATTGCCCAGGTGAGGACCAGCAGCAGCAGAGAGCCTGGCTTAGCACACATGAACTAAGGTCGTTGTTTGACCCCTTCTTCTGCTTCCCAAGCTGTGAAACAGTGAAAGAAATGTCCCCTCTCTCACGATTGACTTTTGCCTCTGAATTAATACTTGCAAAATACTCAGAGCTCCCTAGCTGATGATGCTGCAAACCACACAGCTTGACTCTGCTGTCACCAATTGGAAAGAGCCATGCTGGGCTCGGGATTTAGTCCGATAGAAGTAAGATTATTTTATTGTTCTAGGAATGATAGGGTGGTCTGGCTGCTAAATTACAGCACTCCCTGGGCTGGGCCAGTGCTTTCCCTGCCTGTTTGGGGTCAGGATCTGGCCCTTTCTGGTTTCATGTTTTCCTACTGAACTCATGAACCTGTATCGAATGTCGAAGCAACAAGAACTTGATGGTGATGCTCTGCCAACGAGAAAGGGCTTCTCAAAAATCAGAGCTCTCCTTCCTCTGAACTCAAACTCTTTCTTCCCCGTTTCCTTGCTCTCCCCCCTAACCCACCCCTGTCGCCCCAGTAGAAAACCACCCCCTGAAGCTGGTGAGCCCAAGTACTGCCTGAGATCCAGGAAAACTTGATAGTGTGCAGATGCTGTTTTGTCTCAGCAATATTTACTTTTCGGATGGGTCTTAAGTAAGCGCGCGGCCAGGAGACTCTGGAGCATTTCTCGATGTGATGAAATGGCCATTGCTTCCTCCAGCTGGAGGTGGGACGCCCTTCCTTAAATTTTCTCACCCTCCTTGGTGAGAAACTCCTTGCTTGGGGAGTGGGTGGAGCTGGACCAGCACCCCTGTTGCCTGATCCCTGACTCACTCTGTGACCTGGGTGTGGAAGAGAAAAAAAGGCTGTTTCTCCCCTCCACCCCCCTCCCCAAACAGAGTCTGGGACTATTCAGGCATTGTGATATTGGGATTAACTTTGCTGCATCTCCTCTTTAGCCTGTGTCCTGCACCCAGCACTGGGGGCACGGAAATGCCCTTCCCTCTCCTGGAGTGAGCAGAGGGGGATGTCCTTCACCCCCAGGGAGACCAAAGGGAATGGATTTGGGGGGGACGGGAAGCTGAAGGGCTGTCTGAGTCCCTGTGCTTTCCAGGCATGGTTCCAGGGATGCGCACAGCCTTTGCCATGCAAAGGCACGCCCCGGGGCCCCGGCGAGCTCTTGGGGGATTTGAGGTTTTCTCCAAGCCCATCTCTGATGTTGAGATCTGACTTGAACACATGCGGCAAGCTAATCGCGTGCATCTGTGCCTTTTAAAAACGCGGTTGCCTGCTGATTGGGTTTAATTCTTTATCTTATTCCTGCTAATCCGTTTTCCAATCTGGTTCCCATTTGGAGACAAATTCCCCCAAACCCCAGCCACTGGTGGGATGGATGTGCCACAGTGGGGGTAAGGGGGGAGGGCACGGTGCGGTGCTTTCTGTGGGGCAGTTACAGGCTGAGGAGAGGACATGCTATGCCCTTAGATGCTGGATAACAAAACCCCACCCTGGCTTGTGCCACAAATGTATAACAGCCTCATAACTGTCTCCACTTGGGATCCCACCTCCCGCAGGCTGCTATTGCCATGAAAACGTGACAGCAGCGCACTGCCAAGCATTCGAGGAATAACGGCCCGAGGGTTTTATTGCGTGGAAAGATTCCCTTCAAACATACCATGAAGCTGGCCTGGTGGTCCAGCAGTAGCGTAACAACCTGAGCTGCATTGAATTCCGTGGCTGGCGTTGGCTGGAAGGTGGCAGCGCCCACCAGTTTGCTGTAGGGTTGGTGAGTCCCTGGAGGCTGTGCTGACCCTTTGGCAGCTGCCAGCGCTTCCCAGCCAGGAAAAGATGTACTGGATGCATAAACTGTCCTCCTTTCTCCTCTTGCTCTCTCTCCTTGCCCAAGCCTCCAGTGTTTTCAGGCTCAGAAGCTGCCAACAAGGGGGAAAATACGCCCTGGCGCTGTGCATTGTCTGCAGTTATGCTGTCAGGGCATTTTCCCCTCTGCCAAGGGAAGAGAGGGGAGATTCGTGGTCTGAGGGCTGGGAAAGCCTCACCCTGCCACCCCTCCAGCTTTTGGGCAATCATTAACTGTTGTGCCTCTGTCTCTTCTCCCATTTCCTCTTGGTTATCCTCTGTTTCACCTCAAATTCCACCTCCACCCCCCAGGTATTGCTGCAGATTTTAGTTTTCCTAACTGCAAATTTTCACAGGCCATGGAGATGGGGCAGAAGCCCCTGTGATGTGCTTCCGTTGTGGAGTGTGTCTAAGGACTCACAGGGATGGTTTTCCCTTTGGAAAAGTGCATGTTGTTAAAGTGACTGACAGCACCAGGTGAAATCCAGGAGAAGACCAGGCATATTTTAATATGAGCTGACCATGAGCCCCCATGCTTCCAGATCTTCAGCTTGTCCTTGATCAAAACTCATGGTTTCTTATCTTTGCCAGGCTTTTAACCCAGGTGTGTGACCTTCAGGGTTGTTTTCTAGTAAAGACCAAACCCAAGAAACACTCTAGCAAAAGACCCAAGCAGCATATAAAAGTCCTTCCAATTTCTGGCTGTTCAAAGTCAGTAGAAAAAAATTGAGACCCACTTAAATTAATCGAGTTGTGTAAACAAGGAATTGATGACTTGTAGAGACATTTGGGACCTGTGTTTCCCCAGGTATATGCATTAGCCCTGGTTCTCTGCTGCATGTCCAAGGGATGGGCTCTGTCCTCACAGCTCCCCTTTCTCTGGGACCCCTAGACCTTCCCAGCTTCTCTAAACACACATGGTGCAAGAAGCAGGTTGGTGGTGTTTTGTTTTTTTTTTTTTTCTCCTTGAAAATTACACCCCTCTGTAAAAATATCTTGCAGTTTGCTGAAAGATTCAAGAGTTATGGGAGGGAAGTAACAGGCAAGTACAGAAGGCAAATGAGAAATGTCTCATTTATTCTGCTGTGATAAGTGTTCAGAAGATGTGGCTTCTGTTCCCAGATTCATCACTGGTTTTATTTTGTGACTTTGAATGAGCCATTTCACTTTCTTCTGTCTCCGCTTCTCCTCCTGTTCTTTGGCCCTCGAGCTTCTAATTCTCCAAGGTGAGTGTGCTCTACCTTGTGCTCATGCAGCAGGATCTGCTCCTACAGCCCGGAGCACCACTTTGTGAGCTGATGTGACTTGCGTGTTGGTAGAGCACCTCACGCTGCAGAGAGCTGGGATGCTCAAGTGCTGGCAATAAATAATGGATTTTTTTAAAAAATGCAGAAACATAGCTAAAACATAGAAATGAAAGGAAATAACAATTTCTAAGCTCTCAGAGGACTAACAGAAAAACTAGTAAGCTTATATTTTTTCTTGATCCTGCAACATTAGAAAATTGTGGTATTGAAGGACAACCAGTTTGAGGGAACTCTGCATTTTTAATCTGTTTCCAAGCGTGTGTGTGTGTGCACATGCATAAAATCCACAGTGCGTTTTACAGGCCAGCCAAAAGGCACATGAGTAAAACAGCACGTGATGCAGCCGTCGAAAGAACCCGTCACCCAGCCCAGGAAAAAATTATGACTGTAGTTCTAACCATTTTTTATCGTTTCCATCTCTATTGACTGACATGTATTTTCTTCCTTCCCTGACCCAGAACACCAGGACTCTGAAACTACTGAAATGTTTGCACAATCTTGAAGCATTTATTTAAAAGTTGCTTTTCCCTGAAGGGTAGGTACTACAGCCAGATTCAAAGTCAGATCAAAAAAAACAAACAAATACTATCTTTACAAGCCCTTCATATCGGTATGTACCAAAGGACCTATCAGCTTCCTTTTCCTTTTGGCACACTGACAACTGCCTAGCGCCTCAGGCAGAGAGCTGGAGTACGTGTTTACAACCCTTTCAAATTCACAGGCCAAACAGGAAAAGAAGGAAAATGTCAAAAATTACAAATAAAACAGTTGATCTTCAAAAGCAACGAGGCCTGCAAATGAATAATTTTTAGGCATGCTGTATCGGATTTCTTAAATATTTGTCACAGCTGTGAGTTGCATACTGCAGTGTTTGTTAACCTTAGAACTTGTCTTAAGTGCTCTCATGAATAAATTTATTTATACTGAAAAATCCAAGTGTCTTAATAACTGAAGTGTTTTTCAGAGGAGTTTTTCCTCTTTTTTTTTTTTTTTTTTTAATGCTGCTGTAGAGAATCCTTCTTCATGTGCTCAACATATTGCAGCTTTCTTCAGCACAGAGCAGGAGGGATCATAGAGATAGTGAGCAAAGGAAAAAAGAGAATGGGATAGTAAGGTGGAAAAATGATGGGACTTGCCTATGTCTTGGGTTTTTGGCATGGACCTGCCATTATGTGGTGCCCTTCAGGTTATGAGTACATCACTGCCTTGGATGTTTTGTTTTTCTAAACGTTTCAGGTCTTCATGGACATCTTGTCTGAGGAACTGAGGCACCAGAAAGCTTTGTAGTGGGAATGGTCTTGAGCTTGTTTAGAGACTTCTTAAATGAAGGCATCTGGTCCTTGTTAGTCTAGATTTCCCCTACAGTCAATGGGGAGAGACTGCAGCTCCACGGGGTGATCCTTCTTATCCAAAGATAAGTATTGAAGTTGCTCTGAGTGACATATTTCTCTCCAATGGCTATTGTGGGATCCTGAATGACTAGTTTGGATTATACACCTCTGTTTTGGATGGCTGGGGTCAGTTGAGATGAATCCCATTTTCCCCACTTTCTTGAAGAAAATGATGGGAAGCAGATGGACCTGAGCCCAAGTGCTCGGTCAGGTACTGAGTGTCTGAAGGCAGTGTGTGTGAGAGTGGTTTGGGTTTACCCCAGACTTCTTGAAAACTGTTTGCAGAGATGAGTCTACAATTTGACAGTTTGCTCTGGGCAAAAGAAAACACTGATGCCTATGGCCTGGTCAGGCAGATGTGCTTTGAACAAGCCACTTCTTAGCTCCATGCATCATTGTCATTTTGAAGGGAGAAGGAAACTGTTCCAGGCTACACAACCTATCAGATATGGTTTGGTAAAGCAGCATAGCTTGTTTACCCAAGAAAATGCAGAGAGAGGCTGAAAGCAGGGTACAACCAGTACCTGTCAGAATAGCTTGCCTGGGGAAGAGATGGAGTGACCATCACTAGAGGTCTTCAAGAATCGAGAATGAAATAAGATTTCTTTCTTTGCCCCCTTACTTTTTGGCAATGAGATGTATCCTAAAATATCTTCTCATTTATATGCTGTGGATCTGTAGATCTCAGGGTACCCCACAGATGACAATTTCTGGTCTAGGTTAAGGGTGCAATTGCAATGAGGCATCACCATCAGTCATCTGCTGCCGTGGTGCTGCTCCTCTGACCTAGCTCAGCCACCAGTGTATCTGCACTAGCCAGCATGGTATTGATTAAGAAATCACTGATGCACAGAGTAAAAAGAGATGTATTTAGAACCGTTATTTTGGCAGTACTTGCAAACTTTTTTGCTTTGTTGAGAAAAGCAATTCAACGTGAATAATCTTTTCCTGTAAACGTGTAGAAAACCTTTAATCAAATACAAATTAGTTCTAGGCATGAGAAATAAATGTTTGATGAAAACGTATCTTAGTCATGGCACATAAATAGCTCTTCACAGTCAATATATAATCTTGCATCATTATGAAAGGAAGTGATCATTAAAAATATAATTTGGAGAGCGATATTTTACCTCCTAGTTGTCATAAGACCCCCCCTTTCTGCACACAGTTCTGGACAGGGTTAATCCCCAAATGTCTTGCAGCATTGTAAATCAGAAGTAACAAACCCTGACTTCAAGCAAAGGCTCTTCGTGTAAAACACAGGAGGATCTAATCCTGTTGCCTGAAAAAAAAAAGAAAACGTCTTAGGAAAATACAACTGCTTTGGCACCGCAGAGAGAAAAATTAAAGCAAAATACTTTAAACTTCTAAAGTAATATTTCTTTTCAACTTCACCTGTGCTTTTAGTCCTCTAAATCAGTAAGCTGTTATAAAGGAAAATTATATGTTCCAATCTCTTGATGAATTGTGTAGTGAGATTTTACATTAGTAACCATGAGTATTTACACTTTCCTAAGATTAAAGGCAGTTTTCCAAAGCTGTGTCTGCTTATTAATTAGTGTCTGATGAAGACAGATTGCAGACAGAAATAGTGGTAAGAAAATGGAGCTAACCTTTAAAACTAAATTAATCTCAGGTTTAATGGGTTTTAGTATGATTTACAGGTTTTGTACAATTTCTGGTAAATTTCCAATAGAAATGAAAGTGGGTACAAGCACAAAAAAGAAGGCTGAGTAAACATGGTGAGAGCAGATCCTTAAGAACTGCAGATCCACCGTAATTTGCTAGAATGGGCTTGTAAATCTTTGCAAGTGCACAATGAGGGGAGGGGTTTTGAGGGACCAGATCCTCAGCCCAGCATGACCTGGACAGGGTCTGTTGCACTCCTGGAGCGGTCCCAGCTGGTACCAGTATGGACCAAGCTCTCTCATGGCAACTCTCTCCAAGAAGATGGGAACAGGACCGAGGTTGAATGCATGTGCTGCCTGAAGGGTATCCTCAGGGATATCTTCATAAGGGGAAGTTTCTTCCTAACTACTAACCTCATTCTGGGGGTGGTGCTGCCTTACCCCTTGGAGAGGTACATGGAGCAATTGGGTAGGTCTCCTGCCTGGGAGAAAGCGAAAACTGAGTTAACAGCAACATGACCCCACTGCTGTATCTTAAATGGAGGTAGTGGATTTTTTTTTTGAGATCTCCTAAGATTAGCAGCTGTTTTATTTTCTGGCATTTAAATTTTGTATTGTGCTGTCGGGTATCATGTGATGTTAAAAGCAATGACAACAAAGCATGAGGGAGAGTTGTCTTGGGGGAAAACCTAGTCTTATACAACTATTTAACATGTGTTTCCATAAATCTGCTAATCTACTTCAGTGTGCTTTGAACATAATCTGGGCCTAGTAAAATACAGTTAATTATATATCCATTTTAATTGTAAAGTTTCAGAATGCTTGTATTGTTACGTAAGTGCTTCTAATTCTCCTATTTCTATCATATTTCCCTGTCACCTCATTTGAATTTACATGTATCTGAGGTCATAACTAGAGTGCAGGTTCTGCTTTTGGTTAACTCTGGAGCATAGATCAGCTATCATGAGTTTAATGAAAATGTTGTCATTTTAGTATCTTGCTAAAAAAAAAAGCCTAGAAAAGCAATGCTACATTTTGTGACTGTTCCCTTCTGTCAGCACAGGGCTGCTGTGTCATAACGTACCACGCAGCAATCACCACTGCGGATAAGTGTAGTTGCTACCCTAAATCTACGTGATTTCATGGGTGCATATGATGTTGCTCTCATTTATGCTCCTTAAGTATCTGGCCCACCAGAGATGGGCAGCTGGGGTTTGCTTTGAGATGCAAGAAAAAAAAAGTGGTATTGGAATGAGGAGTGAAGTTAGAAATGTGCACCAGCTTTGGGGTACCCAGCTTTATGAGCCTGTTTACACTTACGATTTTCACACCCTTCTGGTTCCATCAACATAGGTTATTTTTGATTTATGGTGAGGTCAATCTAAGCTCTGTATCTAGAGAGTGAGTAAAGTCAGCTCCAAATATCCCTACATGTGATGGTTGGAAGCCTGATTTTCAGTCCGTGCTTTCCCAGCCTCTGGCATCTCCAGCAATTGTGCAGACAGCACAAACTGCAAATAAGGACTCCGAATTGCACTCTATTTCCAGCCTTGGAAACACACTAAAAGGCAAACAGCCCTGGTCTTTTCCTTCACCTTGATTGATTTGATGTTGCTGCCAGAGAAAAAAAGCCTTTTTTCATTCATTAAAATAAAATGTCCTTTAAATTGTTTTAGAGTTCTGAGATAACAAACAGCAAGACAAAGACCACAGCTGAAGACTTTCATACCATCAGAATTGTTAGTCATTGTCTTTGAGCTTTGTATAAATAAATGATCGATGCCTCAAAACAAGACCCTTGAAGGTGTTTTTATAAGGCCACAAATGTGTCAAGCAGACTTATTAGATGTGAAGGGAATGATTATTTGTACAAAGTGAAATGAACATGTGCAATAATATTGTAAAATGTTTATTAGTCTAGAGTGTGCTGAATTTTCCTAAAATATATCAGGTTCTCAGTTTGCATTTAATGTAGTGTTAGGTATGACGCTATATCCTTCCTAGGCTATTTTCAGTTAGCCTTATGCTTTTTGCAGAGTAAATCATGGGTTTGTGTCCTTTATAACAAGGGTATTATCAAATGTGAGGCAATGCTACCTGTCTAAAAATCCAGTGTGAAAAAACCCACGTACCGATCCTTGGTTCAAAGGGTGGTTGATTTGATCATGTCTATTGAGCAAATCTTTGCAGAGTAAATGGAATGCAAAGCTCTGGGAATGCTTGAGCATCTCTGCTCTCTGGTGGCTGTTGATGCACCCATGCACTAAGGTATGAGCTCCTTTGCTGATAACTCAGTTCACGTATGGCTTTAGCATCAGATGCTACATTTCCAGTCAAAATACAGGTTTCTGTCCAGAGTGATGGTTTTGGGGTGAGCAGAGCTGTAAAGGATGTTTTAGTTGCAGTCTTCTCCTCTGAGTTGCCTCCTTTGTGCTTGCACTCTACCATCAAGGCTTGCTCTGTTAGGAGGGCAAGAGAAGCAATGCAGTGGCTTTGTTCAACCTGTGTGCTACTAACGTACAGCCCCTATTCCTTCGTGGTTGCAGGGTTGATGGGGTTTGTGGAGGTTTGGAACTGAGCTCCGAGGATCTGGACTTAAATACTCAGTGATGCTCAAGGACACTCTGCATGCCCCATCTGGGTTGGAAGTCTAGTGAAGGCATTGACCGTGGGGCCTCAGCAGTCTGTTGCACCTCTTCTTAGGATTGATAAATTTTCCCAAGTTTTCTGCTCCCTCTTCAATCAGGATATTGCTTCAACAGTTGAGTTTTTCCTTGGTTCGGTGCTGTGTGTCCTGACTTGTTTAGGTGTTTAGAGACACACGTTGGGGGATGTCAAGTCATGTTAGATCTATGCAGATTCATTTTGTCTTCTCTTCAGGCATATACCTAGCTAATGGCTTTCAGCTAGGCAGAACCTTTCAGTCTTCCTTCAGGAAGGACCTTTAGGGAGTCTTTGCTAGCAGGCGATCTGAAATAGAGCTGCCTGCATTAATGGCACACAGTCTACTCCAGACTTGGGTTCTCCTATGGTATGGAAGCCCTTCTGCAGAGCAACACTGCCCTGGTGGGACTAGCTTTCAAGATGAATGATGGTTGCACTACTGTTATATTTCCTTATTGTTCCCTGCCCAGGGATACAACTCAGAGGTGCTATTGGTTGTGGAAATTTTTACATGAAAGCTTAGCATAGGTGTTATCCTTTTAATTTTTTTGAGGTACATGGTTTTGAAGCTATGTGTCTTGAAAATACTTTGGGAAACTCCATGGAAGGCATCCTCTTTAAACTCATATTCTTACACAAAATTTAATGCATTTCAGGTAGTTGTCACCAGGTTACTCTTTGGCTCTCCCGGTTCAAAGAACTGGTTGAATTTAACAAAGAAATTGGGGGAGCACACCTAGGGAATAAAGCTTGCTGTGAAATGTTTTCTGTGAAAGCCAGAACCAGGTGAAAATCACTTAGTTTCAGATTTCATTACAAATTTGAAAACCATATCTCAGGTTCACTGAAAGGTTGGTTAAGGGTCATGCTGCAGGGCCTGGTTTGGAATGAATGTGGCTGATTTATGTCGTTTACAGCAGAACTGGGTATCGTTCATTGCTTTGACCCAGGTTCAGAGGTCTGCTCCTCTAAGCTCTCCTTGTGTGTTGAAGTCAATGGGAATTCCCTCCACAGAGGCCTTGGATCCTTGGAGGATCCATCTCCATGAGAAACTCATTTCTGATTGCTTTAAATGCTGGCTTTATTTCACCCCCTCACCACCTCCTCTGGTATAAGTTAGCCTGATTCCATATTAGCCAGATGAATGGCTCTGTTGCCCTCAGGTGAGGATCCAGCCTGACTTGGAGAACCCAGGAGTCAAGTAATCTAACAAGAAGTTTGCACAAATCCATCTGTGCTGCAATTGTTAACTCCCATACAGCCCTGCTAGAAGGTCCCATTGCCATTTTGCAGGCAGTCAAACCCACAGTTTAAAATCTAGACTAGCATGCTATTTGTTGAATATTAGCCACATCTTGACTAACGAGCATCTGGTTCCCCTTACCATTAAAAAGATCCATGCAACTGACAAGCAAGGTCTTGCAGACCTGGCCATTGATACAGAAGGATCAGTCACTTCATCTCCGCTCCCCAGGGCTGCTGATCTTTCCCACTCATGCCTTCAGGCTGTTCTTCACATTCATCTTCTGGGAAGGCAAGCAAACAATGATAAGAAGACATGAGTATCATCTTAACACTTCTGACACCACAGGAGCATCCACTGGAGCCTCATCACCAACTAGAACCTTTTTGTTTTGCTTTTTTCCAGTTATTAATTACTTGCAGATGCTCCTGCAGCAGCATTCCTGTGGGAGACTATCGACGTCAGCATGGATTCTTTGCCGCAGTGTTACTAGAGTAAGAAAAAATGCTGTCCTGAAGTTCTGGAGAGGGTCTGAATAATTCCTCAAAAGCAAGAACATTTACTTGTGTAGCAAACCTGGAAACTGGGCTAGCAATATGCCTTCGAGAAGTGACTGCAGCAATGCTGAACATTCATCTTGAAACCAGAGGTTAGGCTCACTGAACTTGGTGCCTGAGCTGGCATCTGTAAACATTAAACTGGAAATTATCGCAGAGCTGATTGGTTTGCCCAGCCACCAAGGTAAAACTAAATTGCTTCACCTGATTTCTGGTTTTACCTCCCTAGTAAAATCTTTACTTCCCAAATTAGTGGTGTGACCAAGACATGAGCCAGTTGGAACCTTCTACTGGGATATCTCTGTGATCTCTTGGCTGGAAGATACACCCCAAAGATCAGATTGTGACTGAAACATTGTCAGTTTGGTGGGGCCTGTGGGAGACTCAAACAGACAAGCAAGTCTAGAGATGGACTTATCCTGCTGGGACTAGACTGGACTCTAACATGCAGAGTCAATGGTCGATGCCACAGGGCCCATCAGTACCTTGGCTCCTGGTAGCTACCTTGAGATAACATTGTGCGTATGTGTTTTGGCCACTGGCAAGTGTGAGATGATTCAGCTTAGTTTAAACCTCCTTCTGGGTGCACTAAATTAATCCAAAATTGCCTCATGTTTGCTGTGAGCTAGGAACATACAGAGGCAGTTGCTGTGGTGTTTTACATAATGTAAGATCAGTAATACTGGGTAGTGCCAAAGGTGTCTCTAACATGGTACTCTGCCACTGATGGTGGTCAACAGGGTACACCAGGGAAAAACTACAACCACAGGGCAAGCATCTGGTGATGTTTTTCTGGCATCACTCTTTTAACCATCAGCATTTTAAGGCTCCACGACAGATCAGATAAAGGTGGTGTTTTGTATTTAAGGAGGTCTTTCTCCTGATGAATTTGACTAATCACTTTTTGAACCCACATACATTTCATAGCATCCCAAGCAAGGACTTCCTTAGCTTCATCAGGTGCTGGGGGAAGAGATGTTTGCTTTTGTTTGTTCTCGGTCTGCTCCTTGGTGTTTGTTTCTGTTTCCTATGCCTTGTGCTGGAAAGGAGAGTAAAGAACTCATCTGTATTCACTGTGGCCAGGGTCCCACTGATCTCTACCGCATCCCATTTCAGTCATCTATTCTAATCTGAGAAATCCTCCTTTACTGAATTATGCCCTGTGCAGCAGCCATTCAAGGCCTTGGATCATTCTTGTCATGTTGCTGGTCCAAATGTGGATGTATGCAAAGACCATTTGAATTGGCTTTTTATTCAGATCTCTTTCCACTCTTAATTTTGAAGAACAAATCACATGAAAAACTAAAGCAGTAGACACCTAATCTGCTTGGTTTCATAATGATGCCCTCTCCACCCCTTCCTTTTCTCCTGAGTCAGGGCACCATCAGTAACATTCCTTGTTACTGACCCCCTCTGTTTTTTCACCCTGTATCTGAGCCTTGGGAATTAAAGATAGGGTGACAAATTATGGTATTAAAAAGTTCTCTACAAGCTTAACAGAGGAAATGGGTTTGTTTGTTCTTTTAAAAAAGGTGGTTGAATTTTGCCTTTTATCGGAGATTATCTGTGTTCATTTGCTTAAAAGGCTTGAACTATTTGGCTCTTGAAGCTTTCAGGGTGGGGTAGGGAAGATGTTCAGTACGTATGTACCATGTTGTTAAGACACATTGAGCAGTAACCTGACGCCCAACCTCTGTGTGGCCTTTCTGTTTTACATGCTATGGACAAGTACATTACTGTTTTAACAGTCGACTTCCTGTGAAATGAAAAGCTGGATTTTTATTGATCTTATGCTGTTTCAAATCCACCTACTCTCAGCTGCATGGTGTTCACTTGGAAAGCATCTGACGGGATGTTCCTGGAAAAACCTCACTCCGCGGAACAATACAATGCTTCTTTGTTTGTCGTCTTCTTGCTGAGGCCAGTCAGCCTTATTGAATGAACCTCAGATGTTTTGATTTGTTCTTTGGTGAAAGTTTATATGACTTAAGCTGTCTTTTTACCCTTCCCGCCTTCCCCTTTAGGTTTCTTCTAAAGAACAAAGCCAGTTGAATTAAATTGCTCTGTATTGGGATTTCAAACATTAATGAATGTTGTTTCAAAGTGTTATCTCATTTGGGGCCTGAAATGACTAAGGGCCACCATTCTTGTGCCAATAGAAGAGTCTCTGTGGCTTTGGGATTGTTTGCTATTTCTTTAACAAATCGGCACTTTGAAAGGGTCATTTGTTTCCATACATTTCTTATTATAAAAACAAAAATAATGAACAGTTAGAATGCCAACATAAAGCAGCTGTATTATACATGCGGGGAAATGCAATGTGTAGTCTAGCTATTGAAATAGTAGACTGAGGATTATTAAAAAAGAACCCTTACTACTATTTTTGAGATCTACAGGCACTGAAACTGTTTATTTTATTTAGGTAAGAAGCCAAATTCTTTTCAGTGCAGCGCCTTCACTTCCCTGGAATCACGGAGATGAAGATGGCCTTCTGACATGATGTATTAAAGATCTACATTTAAATAATGTGTCCCCAGATGATAACCTTGGACTGAGCCTTTCAGGCTTCCTCTGAAATCACAGCACAAAGGCTGTGTGTAAAAGCAGATGTTTGCACTACATGTATTTCCAGTGGAGTTTAGTAGCAACATAAATGACATTAAAAGGAATTTATTTTTCTTTTTAAATAGCTATTGAGTAGCATTTGTGGTAATGGGTGACTATGATCAAGTCAGGTTCTTTATTGATAATAATCCCTGGTCCCTGTGTCATTGAGAACAGTTTCTATAGGTACAAATGAGCCGATATAAAGGAAGCCAGTATAATACATCAGGGCTGGGTGGGAGGTTACTTCATTTAACTTCCGCCTTCCTTTCTTTGAGTTCCTATTAAGCTAAATAATGGCAGTCTACAAACTGAAGGAGCGATTGAAGTGTGCCTGCAAACCAATTATATCATTCTGGACATGGTCTCCAGGACTCTTTGTATATGTAAGTGTATGTGTGTCTTGTCTCTCTTGGCTGGGACTCTGACTCTCTTGAAACTGCTGGTTTATGGACACTGTGAGAGCCTTTGGTTTTCAGAATTGTTGCTTTTATTCTTTTCCCCCTCCTTAGCCGCTGGTTGCATTTTGTGTCACAAAAGGTTTTGTGAAGGGCTGTACTCTGAGTATGGAGTTTAGAACCTGAACTTGCATTTTGGTCCTCCAGGAAAGTCCCTGTTAGCTCTGTCTAAAAAGGGGGGAAAAAAGAAAAAGATGAAAAAAATGGTTTGACGAATGTACATAAAACAGATCTTACACTGATTGCCTCTCTGGGAATGTCATTGGATAAAAGAATATTTGGAAAGGAGGGAGGGAAAACATGAAAAGATACTTCACACCAAAGCCAAATACTGATTTCCTGCACAGGAGAGGGTAGGTTGGTGAGACCCACTGTATCGAGGATAACCCGCTTAGTCCTTTCTTTGACTGAGACCAATAATAGACGTAAACTTCAAAAAAACCATAGCAGATAATTTTGTATCAAGATGCCAGAGAAATAAATTTCTTGCTCACATACATTAAATGTTGCTTTATAGAAGACAGAAGGATTATATATTTTGTGTTTTGTGCCTTTGCTGCATCATAGAGGAGTTTCTTATAATTTCCATCAGAAGATCATTCTTTTTCATATCCAGTGAGACTCTTGGACCTGGTGATGTCGTGAGAGAAATCCCATGGGTTAGTGGTGTAAGGAGTCAAGAAATAAAGCATCTTGCAGACTTGCGTGCTCATCAGCTACCCTTCTTTTAAGGTGTGATGGAGAGGAGTAAATCCAAAGCCAATGTTTCTTTTCCTTGTTCCATAAAGTCTCTCTCTGTTGGTGTGGGTGAGAAGTTTAAGCTGGCTGTGCAAGTTTGTGATGGGTGGAGCTAGGAAAGATCAGACCCACACCAAATAATTTATAAACTCTCTTATCAGGTCTGTATGTCAGGTATATGAGGTTCAGATGAAAGTAGTATCTCTGGCCCTTCACGAAACACGATATAATCACAGATTTATGCCTTAGTAAACTGTTTCTAACCATCTAAATGCAAATGATGTATATAACAGATTAAGCGAGAGTGACAGGGCTGTGTAGATAGTTAGAGGTTTAGCACAGTAAAACCAAACTGGGAATAAACTATCCAAATAGGTGCACCATGACACCCTTGATCAAAGGTGATCAAATACAAAGTTAAATGAGGCTACATAGAATACAGCTTGGGTCCTTGCTTGCATCAGTGACAGACTCACACAAAATCCCAAGGTTATATGTGTATGTTGCTGCTTATGAAAAATTCACTTAGAAGTGTTTTCTAAGGATTAGCAGGTGATAGATGTTTTAAAAAAATATTATAAATTATTATGAAAGCCAACAGGTTGTGCAGAATCACGGGTTAGAGCTGCCTTTTACTAAGGGCTTTGTAACGGTCTGTACCTCACAGTACTTGTGTTCACCATCATGTTACTACATCTATTAATAATCTCTTGGCTCCTTTTAAAAAGCTTGTAAGTATAACCTTTGCAGGAAGTGAGATAGACATGTCTGTGTATCTGCCTGTTTTATAATGGTAATGTTGCTGTAATTGTGATGATATAAAAATATATTAGAGTTAAAACCACCCTGTTGTATTTTATAGATCGTATTATGGGAGTATGGAGATGGTAGCTGAGATGAAATGGGAACTTGCATTTAAACCTCTGTTTCTGTTCATTTAAAACTTGAGTTCAAAATGGTCTTTAGAGGCCAAATTTCTCTCTAATGTATATATTTTTTAAGCTATAAGATGATTCCATGTCCAGACATTCCTTTGAGCACATGGAGGGTTAGGTCAGTTTTTGGTGGTCTTGTCGTTTGGGAGAAGTCTAGAGGGAAAGATAACTTTAGTACACTGAACATAACACTGATTCAAAGTAATTGCTTTGTAGGGTCTATAGGCGCTGTCAGTGTGCTGGACTGGGATGCACAGATCTCTTCTTCTCTTACATCTTCTTCCCTGTTACAGCTTATTCTTTCTGTTGTATAAAGATGCGCTTTATATGCTCTATCTTTCAGTTTGTTTATTCAGTACCAAAGCTTTTTGTCTCATCAGCTGATCTGAACTTGGAAACACCACAAGAGAATAGAGGATTCTCATTACCAACAAGGAGAAAAAAAAAAAAAAAAAAAAAAGAAAATGTGTATTTTCTTTTCATTTAACTCCAGATCTTTGTGGTTAGTAGTTACAGCTTTCAGCAAAGTGTTCATGTTTATGCATAGAGAAAGCAAGTGCTAACTTGCTTACTTGGGGACTTATGCCCATGGAAGTGTTGCCAGAAATCTCCGCAAGCCTTGCTTTAAGTGCCTCTAGCTTTCCTACACTTACTCTTTTCAGACAGAAGTTTTTCATGCTGATTAGAATTGTCCCCCAAGAACATCATACCCAATTGATACACTAACTTTGAGAGAGAAGGGGAAGTGCTGCTCCAAGGGATGTTACTGCTTCCTAGGGAGCACTCTGAACTGTCCCATGCTTGTGGGAAGGTGGGAAGGATTTTGTTGTATCTGCAAGAGACCATGTGGATTTGGCCAGGAAGAAACTACTGGAAAGAAAAGAAAAAAAAAAAATAATCAAAGTTTGCATGAGCTCAGTAGAAATTTGATAAATGGGGAATGCTTTTTGCCTGTGTGCCTCAATTTATGAAAATCAGTCCCCAAAGGGGAGTAATGAACATCTTCCCCTCCCAGGGTCCCAGCTGGACTTTTTCTGCTATTTCTCTACTTTTGGGCTTAAAGACTGAGACCAGAGGGTATCCCCACACCAGGCTGAGAAGGAAGTGAAGGAGGAGGCAGCCAGCCTTGTGTAGGAAGGAGAGAGTAGCACAGGCGAGGAGGAGAAGGGGGGGGTCAGTTTAGGTGGTCCATTTTCCTGGGGCAACTGCAGCCAGCTGCTCAGAGAAACAGACTGGTGGGGTTTTGGTCCCGGCAGCACCTAGGATTAACTGATTGTTTTTACAATTGTTTTTAACTGTTGGAACTTAATGAAAAATTATGACAGACAATAATGTACCTTTGTTCTTGGGGCGGTTTAACAGGTGATGAAAATACAGTATTTCCATGTTTACACCTGGATGACTGTCTTCATAACATTCTGCAACTTGTTGCTCTCAGCAGTTCATGTGTGCTGAGACATCTTCAGTCTCCCCTTCCCTGTGGCCCTATACCTACCTTGCTTTCTTCCCTGATGCCATATGACCTTGTTCCTAGGTCACTCCATGCTTCTGCACCTTGTCTGACATATGTTGAAGCTAAAGCATTATTTCTACTCAATGGTATTTTAAGGTTTTCTGAAGTGCAAGCTGAGCATGTGAAGAGCAGGCTTGCATTCCCTCTTGGATGCAGGGTTTGGGAAGTAGACTGTAAAGGAGTCTTGGGCCATGCATCCACTCTAGAAGATTATAAAGACATGTTGAGTAATACAGCATCCAGCAAACACCATCCATCCTAGTCAGGGACCAAAGCAGGGGTTGTGTGAAAAAAAGAGGGTGGTGTATTTAAAGACTCTTGCATAACATAGGCAAGGAGCTGTGCAAAAGTCACACACATTCTCGGTTCTGGCATTTCTTGATTTTAGTATACCTGACCTGTGCAGGTTTAATGTTCTCTCTATGTAAGTTAGTTTTTGAGTGCAGTAGGTGCTTATATTCTTGATTGATGCATAACTCATAAAAATTTCCATGCTGGTATCTGTATTTATATACAGAGATAGCTGTTGCTATGGTTATGTGGTGTCCTGAAAATGCTTAGTGTTTCTTTTCCTATTTATGTTTCAAACAGGGCTTGGTCAAGTAAAGTAAATATCTTGCCTTAATTTAGGTTTTATGTTTGCTGTAAAACTTGTTAAAAAAAAAAAAAAAAAAGAAACATTAAGCATTTCACAGTAGAAACACAAAAATTTTGCATTACCAGGCAAGTCAACTTTGGCATTTTTCCTTTCAGTCAGTTTGTTTTTCTAATATAAAACTAATATGACATAATGTATAATCTAATTTGGAAATTACAATTTACTTGGAAGGATTATGCTGCCAGCCAATACCAACAAAGAAAGAAATTATTCGAGAATGTTTCTTTCCTTCTTAACATGGTCGATAATTTATTTTTCCTTCAGAAGATTACTTTTTTCTTTACAACATTTCCTGCTGGTGTGATTTGCATTAGGATTAAATAATATGTTCCATGCTTAACTTATGTACCGAAGAAAGTGAATTTTTCCTCAAATTAAAAAAAAGGTGCAAATTACTATCTTGTTATGGACTTCACTCTGCTTACTTCACAGCAAAGAGTGTTGATCACTTTCAGATGGCTCGACAGTAATTACTTTATTTGTACTGACAGTATTTACACGAAGGGGCAATTTGAAATGGGTAGATCTGTGCCTTAATGAATCAAGCCCACTAAAATGGCTTAGAACAGGAGACGCTGAAAAACGGGTAATCCAACCGTGGTAATTCTGACTAACACCAAATTATCATCTTGACTCTTGTTAACCACATAAGTTTAAGTGTTCATCCAACATGTTGTGTTACAGGGCTGTAGCATTTTTTCAGGAGCTTCCCGTTCACAGCAGCACGCCAGGAGTGTGTTGTGTTAAATGTTCCCGTACCTCCTGCAGATGCTGTGGAGGGAGCAGGTTTGTTAGCCTTGAGCATGTAAGGGAGCTTTAGGAAAAGAGGGGTGCCCAGACGCTGAAATGAGTTTGTGTCTGGCACAGCACCTAAAAATGCAGCCTCTAGGTTAAGTGGAGAAAATTAGACACAAAGGACCCATTTTATGAAGAATTTACAGTTCTGAGCAGAATATGGCGTGGGCTAAATAAGAGTGCTCTTAAAATAAAAAAAAAAGTGCATCCAGTTTTGATTTCTCCAGTTAGATTACAAGTGAGATTCAATTGTAATATTATTAGAGCTGGTTTAAAGCAAGTCTGCTACTGGATTTGGATGGTATTTCGAGCTGGATTTGGAAAATCTGGCTCAGTTATGGCTCTGCCACAGACTTCTTATTGAAGCCTCTGGCAAGTCACTTATCCTTTGTATTCCTCAGTTTTCCATCTGTAAAAGCAGGGGTCATTCCACTTCCCCCCTTCTTTTCCTCTTGCTTATTTAGTCTTAAGTTCCTTTAAGGGGTGTTTTTTTGCAGTGTATTTCTTGTTGAATTTTACAAGTGTCCAGCGCAATGAGACCCTAGTCTCAGTTGGGATCACTGCTGTAATACAGATAATATTATTGTTGACAGCTGTTGTTGTATCTGTGTAATGTAGTAGCATAAAGCAATAAAGTTTCCTTCCCTCCTGGTATTTAAAACTTAGAGAACAGTTTTGTTGACTCTTCTTCTTGTTTGTTCTTTAATAAAGTTAGCTCAAAGCTGTTTTCTGCAAGGCTGATTGAGTACTCATGGTAGTAAAACAGGACTTTGAATGAAATCAGAGTGCTGCCATCCTGCTGTAAAGATCTACATTGTGTTGTAGTTCCTTTTCTAGAAACCTTGAAGGTATGCTGATGATATAGTAGGTAATCTGCAGAGTAGGTAATTGGGACCATCATTTTAAACAGCTTGTTTTATTTTTAAAGTGTTTTTTTCCTGCTGTAATTCTGTTCTTCTGAAGTTGAATATTAAACTGTGTGACTTTTTAGTTTGTTTTCCTTATGCAAGTATGCAGTCTGTCTGATTTTCCTCATTTTCAATCTGTTAGATTTGGTGGAAAAGCTGATGCAGACCTGGAGATCTTAGAAAGACTAACTGCTTACCAGATTAATGAAAATCTGAAGCTAAGTGAAGGAAAGAGACTTTGTTAACCTCCCCCAAGAGATCTTTGGCTTGACCTTAGCCTGAGTATTAGACACTGGAGAATTTAAACCACAAACGTCCCAGGACACCACGTTTCATAAGTTCTGAAACTTCCTAACATGGCAGTGTGTGCTGTAAATGCAGCAAGACCAAGTGTATCTTCCCAAATAAAAATGCTTTTGACTGTGTTGAAAGGTGCCTTCTCCATGTAACCCAACCCAGGCCTCCTCTCCCCCTGTCCCTCTGTCTTAGGGGGCTGCACTGAGCACCAGGACAGGGCTGTGCCAGGCACCGTGCAAACCTGTCCTTTCTGCAAAGGGCCTCGTGTGTAACTAGGTGCAAGAACCACAAACCATCTTGGGATAACTTGAATTCCAGCCACAGTAAGCGCAGAAACATACTTCTGTTTGGATGTAAATAATATCTTCCTTCTACTGCGGTTGCTAGTGTCAAGTTAGTGCCAAAGTCCAAGTGCAGCCATCGGTTTGTACGGCAGCAGCGGATGGTGAAGTTCAGGGGCAGGCTGTAAAGATCTGCATGTCATCGCTGCCATTTCCAGCCTTAATTGCCAGACTCAGAGACAGAAAACAACATGGATATAAGGCAAGTGATCTCGCTTTTATTGAGTGAGTTTGTCCTTGAGGATGGTCCACTCTGTGGCTTCATCTAAAAGTCAGTCTCTGAGAGATTCAGGAAGGCTTAATGAAGCTGTGCAATGTATTTGGAAAATGAGTATGGACTCACTGAAACACCCTCCAGTATATCCCACCATAAAAGATACATATCAGGTTCCTTGTGTGGCATTTGAGGACTATAAACATGTTGCCATGATTTGCTATGTTTCCTGAGGGTTTACAGAAAAAGTGGCTTTTTTAGGGGACTGCCATATTGAGATTGACAATTTGATGTAAACCATGGCCCAGCATCCAATGTTCTGTTTAATGCAATTCTGTGTTTGTCAGCTGTAACTAATTATGCTTTTCATTGTGTTAAATGACACCAACATGGCTCCTTTTGACCAAGTTGTTGCTAATACCATTTTATACGCCTTCCACCTCTGAGCCCTGTTGGAAGCTGTGTCCTA
This sequence comes from Athene noctua, assembly GCF_965140245.1. Lineage (NCBI taxonomy): Eukaryota > Metazoa > Chordata > Aves > Strigiformes > Strigidae > Athene > Athene noctua. The sequence goes on along the minus strand of NC_134041.1, from coordinate 9,993,201 downwards.
TGTGTAAGCTGCTGCTCCTCTCCCCATGTGCTAGTAAAGTGTGTGATACCCAGACTAGTGCTGAAATCAGGATGCTAGGAAGTCTTTCGTGGGGCTTGGGGAATAGGATATTGAGGAAAGCACTGGGACCTGGAGCTGAGTAACAATGGGATAATCAGCTGTAGTTAAAGATGACATCTGAGATGCTTCTGGAGGATTGTGCTGGTCTCCTGTATGCCAGGGCTGCTAATCCCAGTTTGTAATTGCAGTAGGAATCCTTAAATAGGAAACAAGTCAAAGCTTTAATGTCATCTGCTTCTCCCTCCAACTCATACATACAAAGTTTTGTGAAAATCTTAACCCTCATGGTCCCTCGTGTGGTCCTGCACAGTTTCATGGTAATATCGAGGACCAGAGAGGACCTTGGAGGAGCAGGGACATTTATGCCCGTGGAGAGCGTTTTCTAGCAGAGTGTGCTCCTATGGGATAGGTTTCTTATTCACACCCAGGGTTGTTTTCTTGCTGCCCTTTCCCCCCCAAAAAGAGCTACTTCTACTATGAGGAAAGTTCAGTAGTCCGTTTCATTAATTTTAAAAGGCTGCTAGTTTGTGAAGCTGTCAGTCAGGAAACTGGTGTCTGGCGCTGTGTGGGTCCATGTCTACCAGAGAAGGTCATGGCAGCTGTTATGTCCTCAACAAATTAGCTCCCATCACCCTTTGTTTGGAGTCTGGCAGCTTCTCTGGAAGTGGTGGAAGGATCTCCAGGCATGAAGGCTACTGAGCCCTGGGCATGCCTCCATGAAGCATTTCAGGACTTTAATTTTATAACATGGAAGTGGCCACCCTGAGGGCCTGTGTAGGATCTTCTCTCTGACTGAGGCTGCCAGTGGGTATGAAGAGAAAATGTGCAGGGCAAGCATGTAGGATATTTCCAGATACTCTCCATCTTCCAAGTACTCTCCAAGGACCTCTTGAACTAGAGGTGGTTTAATCTTTTTTAATAACCCTTAGCGTTTGGGGATTTTTTTTCTTGAACTTGTGCAGTTCTGCCTATAACCTGTATTATTGGTTAATTATACATCCTGTGATGGAGTCCCACAGTTTAACACCAGGTTGCATTTGAACCACCCACCCTATTCCCTCACATTTTCTTTCGACCTGCCACAAACTAGTTTTGTTTGATGCTTCTGCTCTAGCAACCCCACCTGGTGTTGGAAGAGATCATGAACTTGCCCATCTGCAGGATTTTGTACAACTGAATCGTATTTCCTCTTGTGCACCTCTTCTCCAGCCAGAGAGAAGCTTAGTCATTCCTTGTATCAAGACCATTGGCTATTTTACTCTTCTCTTCTCTTGGTCCTTGGGCAAAACAGGCAGCAGGACAAGTTCCTGAGGCTCAGAAGCTTTGAACAAAACATCTGGGACTATTTTACACTGACAAAGACTGGAAATTCAGTGTCAGCCAGCAGCCATGGTAGACACTAGATTACATTGTAACTGGGAGTTGGGATTACTCCATTTTTAGGAGGTCTAGTTGCAGGTTCCTATTTGTTCATAATCTGCTTGCAAATTTTGAGGTAGTGTGTTTGGAGATTAGGGTCCAGGGATGCTGCAGCTGGAAAACTAAAATTTCAGCTTTAAACTGAAAGAGGGTAGATTCAGATTAGATTTAAGGAAGAAGTTCTTTCCTGTGAGGGTGGAGAGACACTGGAACAAGTTGCCCACAGAAGTTGAGGCTGCCCCTTCCTGGAAGGGTTCAAGGCCAGGTTGGACGGGGCTTTGAGCAACCTGGTCTAGTGGAAGGTGTCCCTGCCCATGGCAGGGGGTTGGAACTAGATGATCTTTAAGGTCCCTTCCAACCTAAACCATTCTATGATGTTATGAAATGGGATACAATCCAGAAAATACTTTTAATTTTTGACTTTCAGATCTACCACTGAGTGTGGTTTTCCCTAAGGCGACTGGAAGGGCATCTTCACCCTGCCATTATTTCAGAGAGCCTGGGACTATGGGGCAAAGCTTTTTCCAGTCTACCTAAGTAATCATTGGGAGAACTGGGAAGAAACCAGATTACCTTAACCCTGCAGCCAGGACTCTGCTTGTCATTAGAATAAGTGAAAGTACTCCACTCCTTCATATCATAAATAAACTATTAAATCCAAGCTTGGAGGGAGGAAGCAGAATAGCACTTTACAAAAGTGGTGTTGTTTCCTTTGAGATTGTTTATCAGCTGGCTTCAAACCCAGGATTTAGCTGCTGCTTGTTTAAAGACAAAGTCAGCCCTTCTGCAGTGCCATACACTTTCAGAAAATTGGAAAGATCCCTCATAGTATTAATGAGATTTTTATTTCTGCTGTGTTTTCACCAAATCCATGAAAAGATTGGATGAGTGACTGCACAACAATTGTTTCTCATTTTTATCACTTTCCCAGTAGAAAGTTAATTTTTAGCAAAGTAAGTAACAGGAAAAAAAATTTGTAGTGAAAATTTTCATTTTTCCCCCTGAGGTTTTGGTTTTAAAAAGCTGAGAAAGCACCTTTTGCTTCCATTGATTTTGGCAACCAAAACCTTAAAACGACTGGTTTCTAGAAATATAACATTTCTGGCAGTATGGCATAAAATGACAAAAATATTAAAATGAAGAACAATTTTATTTTCAGGCAAAACCCCCCACCCTTTTTGCATTTTATCCATATTTTTCACCAAGAAAGATTCCTCATCTGAGACCCAGACCCACGTGACCATGCCAGGGAAGTTCCTGCTTTCCCATCATGGACTGTGCTCTTTGAGCCATGCACTGCTGGCTGTGAAATGATGTTTCAAAGCCATTAATACCAAAAAATCAGGGCTGATTCTCTACACCCCAACAAATTAACCAGTTGCTTCAGCCAGCCAGTTTCTCAGGGCAGCAAACAGCCCTGGATTATGGCAGAGTCCAGCAGGAGCCTCACCACAGCCAGCTCAGCCCTCCGGGCACTTGGGGCTCCCCAGCCCAGTGCTGCCTCTCCTCCTGGCCCTTTCTCTTTTGCTGTCATGATGCTGGGGTGGTGAAAGGCAGTTGTACCTACTTGTGAGACTTGGCTCTGACATCTCTGCTTGCTGGACACTTCCCTATGACAAGAGTGCTTGTGATGGCAGTGGCATTCTTCAGCTGCGGAGTGTCAAGTGTAGCAGGGTGTGGGGAGAGCAGTAAAGGCATCACCTCAAAATTATTAATCAGTAAAAGTAACCTTTGCTCTTCTTTTTTCCCTTTATCTGCTGCTGAGTTTGACTCTTTTTTTCTCTCAGTTGCACCAGTGTGTTTTCTTAGCTTTGCACACTGGTGTGAGTGAATATTAGCTCTTAATTCTTCCAGGAGAAGGGCTGGATCTGTGGGACATACAAGGAGACCACCACCTGACTTATGCTTTGGTGCTCCCACTGTAGAGGTGGCCATTGCTTGTGGGCCCTCATCAACATTTGGTGGTGCACATAGCACAGGCATCTTTGTGTGATGACACACGTGAGGAAGGTCCCCTCAGTCTGTCTGTGTGCGGGGCCCATGTGCCATGAGAGAGCCAGAGCAAGGGGCCATGGCGAGAAGTGGGTTTCCCTGGAGCAAAGACCCTGTGAAGTAGGACACTTCCAGATGGCAACAAGAGAGGGGTTGCTCCCCACAAAGGGTCAGCAGCAGGGAGGGAGCTGGGAGCTGAACGGCTGAGGCTGGAGGGACATTGTGTGTTTTCTGCTCCCATTAGACATTTTTGTGATCCTCACAGAGTTCCTCACCTGAGAGAACACAATCACTGGAAAGAAAAGCAGTAAATGCATTGAGGGTGCTGCGGGACTAAGTGGGGTTTCATCACTGCTTCCAAGCACCTTGGCTCGGGCTCTTGCATAACATGCAATTCTTCAGGGAGTCTCAACCGAAAAAAATTCATTTAGGAGATCACGACCTCCTTCTGCCGCCTGAATTTTCTAGTAAGGAGGTGGGTAAGACAGACCCTCATCCCCAGCCAGAGCCCTAATGCAGACTCTCTGGCCCCAAACCAGCCCTGCAGGCTGGGTGAGATCTCTGCCCTGTGAAGGTATCTGTGTCATTTGTGGTGCGGAGGTTGGAGGTTCATCTGATGTGCAGTGGGCACATCCTCCTCCTTGTCAGTCCATGCTGCTATGTGCTGCCAGCTGGGCTCTGAGTTCCCCTCAGGCAGCTGTTGCTGGATTTCCAAGTGCTCTTAGGAAAAAAAGGAAGGAAAAAAGCATGGAGTTTTACCAAGTGTAACTTGTAACAGACCATTAGCTGAAAGACGATTTTCTGGATAATGGAGATTGCTTTAAAGATTACTGCTGGAAGCTGGTGCTTGCCCATAAAAAACATCAAGATTACGCTTTATGATGATAATGCTTTGTCTCTCTGAAAGTGCCCTTCACCCCATCTCTCCTAGAGCTTTGCAAATGTTCATTTAAGCTTTGAACAATCCTGTGAAGCAGATATATATATATTTTTAAAGCAGCAGATTGACTCAAACTGAGACATATCAAAGTATGGACACTAATTTTCAAGACCTGCAAGGGAGCTTATGGCAGAGTTGGGAGGTGAACTATCCCTTCTTCCACCTTTAGCTCTTAACAGTCTCAGTACTGCCTTTGGAGGGTGTAATTTGTAGTAGGAAGGCTATTGAGTGTCACCCATGAATGTGACCTGTGCTTCTCTCCTGTCACGGTTTAGATTTTTTCTTTCCCCTTTCCCTTCTGCTTCTTTATTCCTCTCTTACTGTACAGAAAGGACAATAAAGAAAACAGCATATAGGTAACAGGTTATCCACGCTGGCCAAGGAAAGCTTGCTCTCTGCAGCTTGGCTGCACAGCAGAGGCCATGAGGAGCTTGGATCATTACTGGGGAGAAAAGCTTTCTTGTTGGGAAGGTGAATAAAGCTGTGGCTTGTATTGCCTAGAGTCTTCAGTCCAGAAGGACTCTGAAAGCAGATCGGGCAATATCTGTCACGTGCTGTTTGTCTGCACTCAGAGGGATAGACCGGACAATTTTGCAAAATCTTGTATTTTTGAGATGCTATTTGTACTTGCTCAGAACTGGCCGGGCACAAGCATATGGGGGAGGTGAGGGTGTGTAAAATGTTACCTCTCTTCTTCTGCCAGCAGGGGATGCATTTTAAGGCCGGTAGTCTGTTTTTCAAGTGGAGGAAAAAAAAAAAAAAAATCATTGATACAGGAGTTTCTCAGGGAACTTTGCTTATCTGATTTGCTGCAAAACAACTGGTAAAACAGAAATGATTGAAATCAGTGGTCAGGGAGGAAAAACACCAACAAATAACAACCTCCCTCCCAAATCTTAGCTTGGTTTGAACTTCTGGTTCCAGAGAAGAAACTCTGTTCTGCAATGGATGGTAGCAATTCGAGGACTCCCAGCTTGCTAGGTTTGTTCCCAGAGCTACTCTAGCCTGGCTTGTCTTTGCAGCCTCCACGTTGCCCGTCGCTGTGTCTCACAGTGCTGTTAACTGACGGTACTGCTCTGACCCACAAGTGCCCAGACTCTGCCTGCCCTGCATGGGGTAAATGCCTCTCCAGGAGGGAAAGGTCCAGCCCCTGGTTGACTGTTTGCCTAATAGGAATTGCTTTGAAACACCAAGTTACACGCACAAATTCAATTTAAGTGGCTGAGTTAATCCGACATAAACTCATGTTTCCTCTGGAAGTGGTGGTCCTAGCTTTTCCTCACCCTGGGTATCTGCTCCAGTCCTGTGCCTTGTACATGGAAACTTCTGTGCTAACCCAGGTCAGGGAGCTAACCCAGCTGAAAAGGTATCCCACAGAAAAGCAAAGCTAGTTTGAAATGACTGCAGCTCCCGTGGCATCCCACCTTTTGTCTAGCATTCCCAGCAGTCCCGGCTGTGCTGCCATGCTCAGTGCTAGGTGTCTGAGCAAAACGTAGTGCCGATGATCATAAGAAGACTCCAAAGTATGGGAGCAGCAAAATACCATCCTCTCTACCCGCCTGATGCCCTTCTCAGCCCTGTAGATCTCAAACAATTGGCAAAAGGATTTAAGAGACTTGATCCTTGCCCAGAGGATTAAATCCCACCTGAATCCTTCTGCCAGTTGGTGTGACCCCTCTGAAGACTCAGAAGCAGCTTGTGAGAAACCTTGAGGCATAGGGACATTGGTAGAGTTTAGGCTGGATCAACCCATGCCTTTACTCTTAGCCAAGCAGACAGGAAAATCATAGGGGGGGAAAAATGTGACCGATCGCACCTACAACTCCTCAGTGACTCATAAGAGGAAATGGAAACGCTCCAGCTACACTTTCAGAGCATCTTCACCCTGTTCTTGCCCATGCCCTGGAGAGCACTCGGGAAGCAAAAGGGTGACATTGTTCTCTGAGCAGTTTCCAACACATCTGGGGCCTGGGCTGGGATGCTTGTGCCCATGGCACGTACCAGGGTAAGCTTCTACTTGTTACAAATAGAAGTGTCCCAGGCTGGCCATCAATAATTTGAGCTGATGGCCTGGAAAAATCCACTGCAAATGACTAGTGTGATCATAATGCAAAGACTCAGGTGACCAGGTTGGCTGGGATACTCCTGCCATCAGCATCTTGTCCTCATCATCCCAGCTGGTCCAGGGTTTTCTTCTGTTTTCCTTCTCAAAGCATCCTTGGAAAGGGAGGTCCCTGTGCTGTGGCAAGCAGCGTTGTGAAACACTCTCCTTGTCTGTCTTTGGCAAATGATGTTTGAGTCTGGATTCTGCCTTAGTTTTGCAGAGCCTCACAGCGTATGAGTAAATGTTCAGCAGCGTACTTTGTGGGACTAATGAAGTAACGTAACACTTCATCCTCACTGCTGTTAAACTCTGTACAGCAGGAGCCAGAGAGTGTGTGTGTGTGTGTAATATGCTCTTATGAGCATGAATAAGAGACGTGCAGGAGTGCATCTGCTACATTTTTGTTGTATTTTGCTGATCTAAAGGGTCTTGAATTAGCATTGATTTTCTTTTTCCTCTATGTCTTTTATCAACCACAGTGCACATGTAAGCAAAATAGCACTAGAGGAACAACCAGTGAACAGTGTAAGTCAGGCAATTGGGAAGAAACTTTGCTCATTTGTCCAAGGAGTAGCTTCTGTGCCTGCAGAAATGGAGCACTCTTGGAGACTGTCTGAAAATACCTGTTAATGAAGCACAGAAATACACGGTAAAGTCTATCCTTGTCTGCAGCACCTGTAATCTATAGAGTGCATAGAAAAATCTTTGTTAGTCTCTTTAAACAAACTCCTTATTTGAGAGAAACTCTTGTTTTTAGTGAGATAAATGCTTTTCTTGTTCAGACACATGGTAGAAATGATTCTTAGCAATCTTTTTTCCCCCTTTTTTTCTAAAAATAAGCTGTGACTCTCAAATCATCTGCCCCCAATTTACTCCTGTGTGACCTTAAGACCCTGATCTGTCAGATCTGTCCACATCTGTGCCCACCACTGAAGAATGTGGCAGATTCAACACAACATATGGCTGGAGCTGTGCATATGATATTCATGGGAATGGAAGAAGCATCACCATTTCCTTCGTAGCAAACACCTCCTTGAGCTATTTGTACCACACACTCACAGAGATTCCAGGGTTTCGCTCTGCCGTGAATTACGTTCAGCAGGAATTGAAGTTTCAGTGCAACTGTTTGCAGATGCCTTTCTAGGGATTTCTTTAAGACATACTTTAGTTACTGAGTTTTCCTAGCAAATAAATGAGCTTAGAAAACAAGGCATGTTTTCAAGCCATGACACCATACTGAGGATGTGGCAAGACCCTTCTGGTTAGGGAATTCATTTTGCATGCTATGAGGTTTAACTTATTTCCCTTTAAATCCTCACTTTCTCTTCTCTACTTTGGACGAGGAGTGGAAAATCCTAGAGACTTACACTAATGCAAGACTATAGTTCAAGCGCCAGGATTGAAAAGTAACTTAGTGTTGTGTGTTTCAATCTTGGGGGTACCTGACCCTCCACATCAGCTGTGATTTTAGAGTTTGGCATCACAAAAATGTCAACAGGATTTGAAACTTGTAGGGGCTGCTCTGCTCCCCAGGCATGCTCCCTTTGGGGTATCTGAGCGTAGTTTAGGCTGTGCCAGCCTGCCTTAGGCTAACACCGTTTGGGGTGAATTCTGTCGCGAGTCAGTGCATTGTCACAACTTCCCACCCACCACTGAGCCCAGGTAATTGCGTGTAGGGTCTTAGCCATCTCGGATGCAAACCAGACCACAGCTTCAACCTCAGTAAAAAGAGCTGAGGGTAAGTCATTTTGACTCATACTCATCTCATTTGAAGGACACACATGTTGCTGTTTATTGTCATTCAATTGGCACATGGTAGTCTGTTAAGTTGCGGGAATTCAAATGTGTTTTTAAACTTTTTTTACCAGTTTCCCAAGAAGAGTTGTCATGGTCCAGTGTAACTGTATCCACACTAATGGTTGTCACAAGTAGAAGGGTATTGGTTAAAATACCCCTTATCTCCAATGGAAGTAGATTTAATCCTATAAACGTTGTTTAGCCTAAACTCTACAAAGAAAGGGTCAGGAGTCTGCAACTCTGTAATCCCAGGATAGAGAATTGTTTTGCACTTTGCTTAGGTAAGTTTGGTGTAATTCATGGTTCTCATTTATTCTCCCTGTGGGGAAAAAAAGCCTTGTATAGTTACAACAAATGGCTTAAAATAGAAAAGCATGACTTAACAATTTATTTTTTCAGCTTTTTTTTTTTTTTTTTTTTTTAGTAAATGAGGAGAAAGGTAGTGCTGCCAAGAGAAGTGGAATGAAACAGTGTCAAACTATTTTTCAGTTTTGCAGGCTGCCTCTTACCCAGGAAGAATGCAAATTGCTGCTTAATTGTTGACAAAACAAACGGTTCTGTGGACTTTTGGTGGGAGGAAGTCTGCAAATGCAACTCTTTTGGAATATGAAGAGTTTATGGGTGTCCTTTGAGATACATGGGTGTGCCTGGTGTTGAAGTGTCCAAACCGATGGTGTTTTACAGATAAAAGCAGACTCAGCCTGTGAGGTGGATGATTTGCATGATTTAAGTCTGCATGTAGGTCTGACTCTGAAGGTTTCGTATGGTTGATACCAACTCCAAGCAGAGAAATCTGGGTGTCAGCTCCAGAGCAGGGCATCTCCACCCAGGAGTGAGGGCTGAGGGATGCGATCACATGCAGTTCCCGAGGCTTGCCCCCTCCTAGGACTTTGGACAGATGTTTTAAGGAAGGCTCAGTTGCGCCTCACTGCTTCTCCGTTCCTCAGATGAGATGGGCCTCTGGGCACAGGCTTACCATGCCCCAGCCCTTTCCTGCTTTGTTTGTACACTGCTCTCCGAGCAGAGATAATGGGACTGATCCGAAGCCAGCTCCGAGGCAATCGCAAGTCTTTCCTTTGTCTTCAGTGGGGTTTGGATCAGGCCCAAAGCTCATAAGCAGTTTTCCATCAAGAGTTCCCGGCACTTATGTCAGTCACTGGCAAAAAGGGAAGGGATAAATCCAGCATCGGCTGCTTCGGATGCCAGGCACGTTCTCTCTGTGTATGTGTGTGTGTCACAGGGGTATATATACTCACAGAGTCCGTCTTGGTTCCTCCTAAATTGCATGACAGCTTGCAAAGGGCAGGCTGCTACTGGTCTGCTTCCAGGACCAACCTCTGAAGATTTCTCTCTGAAAAGAGCTGGAAAGGATCCACACTTGCCCAAGAAAGCCTTTTTCAGGAGCGGCTGCCTGGGCACGGGGAAGGACTAGGGTGGCTGCCTGGTTGGGCTGCACATGACAGGATTTCATCAGCACCCCAGAAGGCAGGGCAGAAGGAAGGTAAGCCCAGGCGAGATGCTTCTGCTCCCACAGGGCCACCTGTGCTCCTCCAAATCTATTCGCTTTCTCTACAGGGCACTAAAGCTGCTTTGGATCCTGGGGTGGGTGGTCTGTGGGGGGCATCAATGCTCACCCATGTCAGTGGGAGTTTCTCCACAGCCTCCAGCAGATTTTGGATGGCATCCCGGATGTCTTTTAGGACTGGGTGTTCATTTAACACCAACCTTAGCCAGCCCCAACTGTGTGAGGGGGGAAGAGCCGCAGGGGGGTTGAGGAGGGAGAGGGGAAGGTGTTTTTCTTAGGAAAAAGGCAAGCAGAAAGAGACACCCTGTGTCATTTTTTTTGGCAGGCAAGGGGAGTTTTGGGAGGGCTAGAGGTCAGAGGAGCTAGATCTATGACTGAGTATTTAATTGTTTTTTTTGTCAACCCAATTGTTTTAATCCCCCTTTCCCGGAGGGAGAGGGGAGCTCTCCTGCCCTCTTACTGTGCCTGGAGCAGGCCAGGAGCTCCGCTGTCACCTGCAAAGCTGTTTTGGAGCAAGGTGCGGGCAGCTGGGATTTCCTGATGCAAAATGCAGCAGGAAAGCTGGGCTCCCCAGGCCAAGGAATTAATGACACTGTTAGGGGGGAATTTGAGTTTCCACATCAGTAAGGAAAGGAATTGGATACCCAAGGCAATAGACCAAAGTCAAGATATAAAGTAATTATGTTTCTCCCTGCGTTTCATGTGTTTGTTTAATTTTAGTGTTTAAAGGGAAAGGTTTCCTGAGAACACTGTGCCAGCAGCTCTAAAAAATAATTGTGTGTCTTTCTTTAGCATATATTCTGGCAGGAATGTCCTGCCTATATTTTTGGCAGAGGCTTTTGCTTTATCATTAGTCTTTAGACTATGGTTTTAAGTCTGACTTGAGGTTGGTAGGATGGCAAACCCACCCTTTCTGGGATGTCACCTCTGTCTCTTGCCCTTCACCTGTAGGACTCTGAGGCAGTTTGGTAGCCCCTGCTGTGCTAATCCCTGTTCCTCCATACAGCAGGCAAGAGTTTGCACAGCCATCTTTCAGCATTGCTGCCTGCCCGGCTGGAATGAAGCGTGAAAAACTGCAGAACTTTAAAACAAAACTTGTGAAGACACCGGGCCAGCACTTTTCTCTCCGCTCTGACCCTGTTTCTGGGTAGAGCCAGTGTTGTACCTGCCGCCGGCTTGGGATGCTGGGGGCCGGTCCCTCCTGCAGACCCACCCTGTGCTTGAAGCACAGGTGCTGGGTGTGAGGTGGGGGTACACCTGATCCCACACAGGGTTTACTGAAGCAGGAGCCATTTACATCACTTCAACTGCTGAGGGCAAGAGAAGGGAGCACGGAGAGGTGCCGGTGCTCACTGGCATCACGTCTGGGCCCTTTGCAGGCTCATGAGAGCCTGACCTGGAGATGGGCCCTGTAAACTGCCCAGTCCCACCTAACGCTGTTTGCCAGCATAGGTAATCTATGCGCTGCCCATGCTCTGCCTGTGCCGTGATGCAAACCCACCATGTGCCTCAAAGGGGAAGTGGGGTTTTCTCTAAGTTTTGCACGTTTTTTGGTGTTACTTTCTACAAAAGAGACTTTTTTTTTTCCTCCCCCAATGGTCTGTGAGAGGCTGTGGTGCCAAGGAAGCAACCCACTGCAAGATGCTTGTCTTGCCAAAGTTATACCTTTGTAAGGGGGCTTTGCAGTGACAACCCTTTCTCCCTTGCCCTGCTGGAGCAGACCTGGCTGTAGTTGTGAGTGCTACTTACGGGCGTTACTTAATTTTCTAGAAATATTTTATAAATCCTGTCACTCTGCCTTTTGTCAGAGCTTTTCTCTACTGCCTCTTCGCAGGGTTGTGACAGCCACAGCCTGATGCTGGGCTCGGAAATGTGAGGTGAAACACCCCAAACTGCCATTTGGCATCTGTTAAAGAAGCCTCAGCTCCTGGTAGAAGGAAGGAAACGTGTGCCTGGAGCAGCCTGTGCCTGGGGACGGGGCAGGTCATCTCTCTCACCCTGTTGTAATGAGAAGCGTGTCATCCACATAGCTTGCAAGGCGAGCAATTCCTATTCTCATATGCAAAACCATGTATAAATCCCAACACACTGAAAATACGTTGACATGCTGCGCATGTTAACTCACCCTTCAGTGGACTGGGTAGCACAGGGAAGAGGAGAGGTTGTTAAATGGGGAAAATAAAAGGAATATGGTAGAAAGTGTTCATACTTTAATGCAAGTCACTTGTTGTGGGTGTTTTGGGTTTTTTTAGATTAGAGATATCTTTTATTTAGTGTAGCAGCGAGCAAAACAGGAGAAAACATATGCAGAGGTATAATGAAATGGAACCATTGCAGAAGCACATGGCTGGCTGGAATGACATGGAACAATGGCACAGCTGTTGTCACGCTCACGGTTAGTGTTTGTAAAGCAAGCTGAAGATGTGAGTTACTGTGCAGAGCCCTGTGCAGATAAGAAATCCATCCCGTGTCTTATTTACAGTAGTCTAATTCTGTATAGCTCAGGAAGGAGTGAGAGTTTTTGTTTCATGGTCAATTCGGTATGGGTGGAAAGGCTTGAACCAGTATCTCAGAAGATGGAAATCCTGTACTCATAAAGCTGCATCGTTAATTTGGGATATTTGGGGATACAAGGAACCGCTTAAGTCAAACAGTTGAAATAATTTGATAAGATATAGAGCCAGTCACTTCTCACGGCTAAACCCATGCACCAACAGCTCTGGAGGGCCTCTGTGAAGCTGAGAGATTAGTAAAAGTCCCCCTCAAGAATGAGAAGTGCTCATCTAAAGGAGGGAGCAGAGATGCTGTGTAATGCAAAATTGTCATGCCTGCTTTTGCATAGAATTGCAGAGCATCTTGAAGTGTTATTGAGATAATTGGGGTAGTCCGAACCAGAGTGCGTTGCTAAAGGTATGTCTTTGTATTTCTGGAGTAGCTGCAGATACCTTTGTGGGGCAGATCTGGAAACAAAGAGCACCCTGCAAGATTTCCAGAGTCTTTGACATAGGCACCCAATAGTAATTAACCTGCTGCCTCCAAAAGAAACTAGAGATGCATGTGTCCTACTAGAAGGTTTTGTTATTGAATATTGACTTTGCTCAATATTACTGAATATTGTGAATCTTACTACAGAAAAATGTAAATCTTGCTACTCTGTGCACTGCTCCTGGGTACTCAGTATTTAGTAACATGCTAGTTTTTCCCACAAAGCTACTCTGTCCATTCTGCTGGAAAGTCCATGGTGTAGTTGTTTTTGTGCAGTTATCCCATAGAAGTTGGCTTCATCTCCCCTGGTTTGATAAGAGTAGAGAAAAAAAGTTTTCTGAAGATGTTGAGAGGATGCAAAAGCATTTTAAGATGATGTGCAGTTCCCTTAAATCATGTTTTCAGTCATGACTAATGCAAATAGATGCAAAGCAGGTGTCTCGTGCAGTAACAAGCCTGTCTCTTTGAAAGTTTTGGCACTAGGACTGTATATGATAAAACACATGGATTTTCCATGATAGAAAAGTGCAGAAGTAGGAAGAAAACCTGCTGCTACAAGCCTTTAGCAGTATCGTGCCAGTGAAATCATATAGTTTCCTCTTATTGGTATGACATACCTCAGAAGAATCATCCTCTTTCCTTTTTTCTTCATCTTCCTATTGGTCAATTATCACTGCTTGGAATTTCCGATAATCCCTGATCTCTTGTCTAGACAGTGGGTTTTAATTTTCTGATGCGAAAGGAGTTTTCTGGCCCTTCCACATGCTATTTTGTCTGCAGTCATGAGATTTGCTGTAGTTGTGGAGGTATGTTGGGTATGAAGCCAAATTTTCTGAGGCTGTATCTATGCTGGGTGATGCTGCAGAGGATATTGGGGGATCCAGCCCATGGCTGGATCAAATACATCCCTCAACCAGAGCAGCTGAGGTAGGATGATTTCAGGGAAGGTAGTGGCTGTTCTTGCCTCATAAGCAGGAGAGTCCTTGCATGACCCTTGATGGTGGCACATGTAAGTTGTGATTCCCAAGAGATAAGGGTTGGTCACCCCAGATCCAGGCTATGACTCGGAGCTCAGCTGTGGGCAGCACCTCTAGAGAGGAGGAAAACTGCCCCAGTGGAGAGGTCCATGTAGCCTGGACTCAGTTGTCAGCAGTAGTCCTCCAGCAATTGCTCATGATGCAATATGTGCTCGGACCTTTGTATTTACTAGCTGCAGATAGAGCTTTCCTCTCTGAATGTGTCTATCATGTCTTGAACCCATTTATACGCCCAGCCTTTACTGCTTGCTTAGGAATGTGTATTGCCAGTTTACTAAGTGTTGGTGATGCCTGTGATTTTTTAGCTGGAGTCTCTCCAGGTTGGATTACTTTTCTGAAAGCCTCAGCCTCTGGGGTGTGCAATCCAATGGGCAAGAACAGATTTCAGTAACAGAAAACTAGAATTTCTGCTGCTTGAGGCTGCAAGGAATGGTCATTCTTAAGGGCTAAAAATTTCCTAGGTAGTTAAAATCACACTAGTATCTATGTCACGCATGATTTTGTGGAGAGCTGATTTCCAGCCAGAGGGTCTCTGGATAAGAGTTGTGTGAGAGTTTTGGGAGTAGACTTTGATTTACTACTGTAGTTCACTATACCTTGTGCGTACCATCAGAATACTCAAAATTATGGCATTTCCTAGTCCGACTATGTCTGCCCTTTCATTACATCTTCCTGCCATGTCTTTTTAGCCTGTCAGCTGTTTCAGTGTGTGGTTGATGTAGCATTGAAGTGCTTTGCTGTTTGGTGTCCTCGTCTGGTGGAGAGCTCTGGGTGCTCTAGAAATGATAACAGACACAAACTGTTAGGTAGGAGAAATATAAGGCTGAAACTCAGGAGCTTTGAAACATGAGAATTAAGGCCATATCTCTAGCCTTTGCCCGCTTCCTTGTGCATATGTTTTATCGATGTTTTTATTATATATCATTGCCAGACTATTCTGCCTCATTTTTCTGGCTGGTCTTCCTTGATGTAGTAGCAAGTGCCCCCCTGGCCTGAATCTCTTTACCAGGTCTATGTTCCTGGCTTCAAACTGGTCCTTCCCCCATTTCTCCTACTTTGCAATTCTGTTGCTTTCCCCTTCGTGTGATTTGGACAGCAAGGGACTACGGGGGGAAGACCAGGGGCTGAGATTACAGGGATGGCTTTCTGACTCTCTCTTCTTGTGCCCGGAGCCACAGCTGTGTCCAGCAACCAAGAAGGGGAGTCATAGCAAGGAAAGTCCTGGGCAATCCCCAGAAGCAAGCCCCAAAAGCCTCAAAATGGAGTGAGATCAAGGCAGACAGAAACTGTAGAGGTTTTTTCCCAAAGACTAGTAAATTTTCAGTGGGATGTTTTCAAAGGCTTTTCACTTTGCCAAATTTGGATGCAAAAGACACATTCCTGTTCCCAGGGTGACACCAAATTTCCAGTTCCCTTTCCAGAGGATGGAGGCGTGAGAGAGTCTCCAAAAAAATAATTGTTAGAATTCGTTTTTACATCGACTAAGCACTTTTCTTTAATCTTGTGTTGGAAAACTCCCAGGCCTTCCCCTCTCCCACCCTCCTTGTAATTTTGTAGAAAATTCTGCTGGAGGCAGACACCTGGCAAAGGAGAATTTCAGTCCCAATAGTTTTAATGTGGTGAATATAACTGGGAACAGGGACTCCTGATGGCACATGCTAGGGTATCTCTACTGAGTGCTAACAGTCTTCTGGCATCCCAGTCCTGCGCTGCACTGCATCGCCTACTAGCTTGAACTGAGGACCTCTTGCTAGAAAATTCATTACTCATCGCTTTGAGCAGAACAAATGGGAGATGTAAAACCACTTTGCCATGTTCCAGGGAGCGTCAGGCGTGAGTACAAATGGAAGGACCATGGTAAGCGCTCCCTGCTTGTGCTTCAAGGTAACCCTGCCAGCATGCACCGCCTTCTTGCAAATGCCATACAATGTTTTTTGCTCTCTACTGGAAGAAAAAGCTGCCCTAAGAAAAGCAGAATGAGGGCTGATGTTTTGAAAGGTGTCCAAGAGTAACAAAACTCAACTCTCCAGGGCTGAGTTTCGCCTCTTGTGTTTCTCAACCAGGGTGGTTGAATGTGTTACAGACCTATCAGAAATTTTGCTACAAATGCACAAATATTAATCTACAGCCATTTCCTTTGCTTTCTTAAACATGAATGAGGATTTTTGTCTCTTTCTCCCTCCATAAATTGTTCATGGTCAGAGGGGGCATGTTCCGTGTCAAAGTCTTGACCGCCAGGATCAAACAAAAAACCCTTGTGAACTCAAAAGTGGAGACAAATAAATGACTAGTACTTTTTTTTTTCCCTTTTGCCTGGAGTTAAACCTTTTCTCTGTCAACAATATTGACTTTGTTCACTTGGAAGGAAACAGAGAGAGAGAGAGAGAGGGAGATTTCTCTAGATGCTGCACAGAAAAAAACATTTTGGAAGGAGGAATGAAAAAAGACAGAGGTTACAGGAAATGGTAGACATTTTTTGTTGAATTAAACCATTAGGAGTGACCCAAAAACCAACGGGAAAGAAAGGAAACAACTGGATACATTTAGGTCACAAGAACCAGCCAAACGGGGAGCTGAAACCAATTATCATAAATGAATGTTTCTCTTTTATTCATGACCACCGTGTATGCTCCCATGATGCTCTTTGTCTTATTATAAAAACAGATGAAACTATTTCGTTTTGTTCTTATACTTATTAGCTAATGCAACTTTTGGGCAATTTATCAAACACTAACACATGTTGTGATTAATAAGCTCAGAGAATTAATCACGGCTAAAGCCCCTTAAAAAACAGAGGATGTCGGGTCCTTCTTAAATATATGTTTGTGCAGGATTATGTAACTTAAGTGGTGACATCTAGTTATGATGCATATTCATGCATTTTACATGCTGAAAGATCCTTGAAACCATATGTTCAGGCAAGCTATAATTACAGGAACTTCCATTTCTAGGGGTCTTTGCCTTGTAGTATGGGCAGAGCAAGCTCTGCTTGCCCTAGACATTGGTGCTGGGAAGCGTGAGGTGATGCACGGAGTCTGCTCCTCCACTGGCATCAGGGCGGGGGAGCAGCATTTGGGGTTTGGACTACTGTTGCTGGGCTTCAAAGGGAGTTGCCTCAGTAGTTCTGGACTGGGGAAAGAACAGTGGCTGCTCCTTTTTAGACTCTTTCCCAGGGGTCTAGCTGTCCCCTTGAATCCAAGTACCAGCAGTGGGGAGGAAAATACCATTAAACCTGGCCATAGCAGCTCTCGGCATCTTCCTCGCTCCCACTAACCCAGTGCAGCGTCTAATGAGCCATAACTGGCTTTTAAGTGCCCCTAACCACTTCACTGAGGTTAGAATAAATTTCTAAATGGGGAAGAAGAAAGGCAGAGGCAGCCAGCACATCCCACAGCCTCACCAAGGCACACAGGAGCAGGCTTCGTGCAGTAGAAGGCAGCTCTGGAGCTGGGGGACCCTCTGCGGGGGTGGTGGGGTGAAGAGCTGCAGCATTGCTTTAGGGTGGTCTGCTCAATAGGGAGATGACCATGGTTTGACTTAGAGGGGACTAGGGTGAATATTTTCCGCTGGAACAGTTTGTGGAAGCAGATGTCGTGGGAGTTTGGGTGCCCTTTGCCATGGGCAGTTCTGTGCATCTGTGGTGGGAAGGGGTGGGGGGAAGCAGTCATTTTGGCACTGGCATGGGCTGCATTGCATATAAATATCTCCCAACAGAAGCTGAACAGAAGCATTGAAAAGGCTTGCTCTGGACTGGCTGAGGCACAGTGTTGAAAGTGTGACTTAAAATATTTGAGAACATTTGTGCTTTGTTAAAAATGCGTACTTACATATATGTTTGAATTTGCACTCCAGCTCTAGGCAAGACCAAATCTTAACATCTTCAAATGTCACATGGGATAGAAAGACCATTGTTTGATTGCTATAAAAATGAAGAAATGCATCCCCAATTCTAAGCTCCAAAGTACAGTAATGCAGTTCACTGAGGCTCCCTGTTAAGCAGTCTGTTCTGCTCAGCGAGCTACTTGCTGTGTCGACATCCAGTTGACTTCAGCAGGAACAAAGTATGTGTTTAAGTGCTTTTATTGACTAGGGAGGGACTTAAGCATGTGTTTAAATGCTTTCTAGAACTAAGGCATAAATGCTTGATTCTCAAAGCCCAGCAAAATAATGGGGCTGGTCTTCAGTCGAGCATAAATTCTAGGGTGTGCTACAGGAGCAGCTGAGTGAAATTCTATAGTATGTGTCAGACCAGATTTTCATAATGATCCTAAAAACCTCTGCATCTCTCCACAGACTTCAATGAGATTTAGATCTTGCCCTTCAAAAAAAAAAAAAAAAAGGGGGGGGGGGGGTGCAAAGAAAAGCAAAGCTATTATCCTCTCTGGTCAAGGCATCTGAATAAACTGTTGCTTGCTCATGAATAGCTGGGGAATGGAATTCATGCAAGTTTATGCAGCTAATTTGTCAGCCGTTCAACAAAATATGCAAAAGGATGCTGCCAGGACTGTGTGTGTGGAAATACTCTGGCATTTAAAAAGGAAAAAACATCCCTAGACAACACCTGCTGGCATTTTCCACAAAGACAAGATATTTTGCTATGCCTCTCACATGTCAGCAAATTAAATTTTTTCTCCCAACCTAATCCCAGTGAAGTGGTTTGGTTTTTTTGGGGGGTTGGTTTTTTTTGTTTGTTTGTTTTTTTATTTTTTCTAAAATTAGACGCATGGCACCAAAATGTTTTTGGTGTGTGTTAACAACACGTTGGCCTTATGGGCTACATTTCTTCTGGGGAAGATAGACGACCTTCTTTTACTTTGAGTTTCCAACTGAGATTGCCAGAAAAAGAAAATTAAAAAGCAGGCTTTTCGTTTTCGTCTTTCGGCAACCCTGATGTGGTTGCCGAGGCATTGCTTAGAAACACAAACATTACAGCACATATGGAAGTCTACTGTAGAGTGGAACTGAGTCCTAAAGCAACATGTTAAGTTGGAAAAATTTATGTTCATGCTAAAGCGGCAGTGTAGTAATCGCTTTCAATGGAAGTAAGAGGAATGCATCAGAGATGGAAATGGCTCACTCCCTTGGATGCAAGTGCAGAAATTCAGACCTATGGTCTGGGATGATTGCGTGAAGAGGAAGTTGCTTTTATCAGTGAGAGCAAATCAGGCTTGCAACAACTGTACTTCTCTGTGTGTGCGTGCATCTGTTTGTGTAGCAGCAGCTTTATTTCATGTGCCCGTTTATGCACACTCATAATATCCATATTTGCCCTTTGGCTGGATGTAAATGAGGTAGTTCCAGGCTTGCCAAGAGAGATGGAGGTGCAAGTCCAAATTCTTGCTTTGCCAAGACAAGCCATTTAAACATCTTCAGGGGTTGCTCATTTAGGTTCCCTCTGTAATCAGAAAGAGAGATAAGTATGTCGAGGCAGTGATTCTTCTCAACTATTTTAGGGTGGTCTGAATCATCTCATGAACGTGCCTTCAATTGATTCAGAAGAGAGCTTGGAAAACTCCCTTAGATATGTTACCTTAAAACAAGTAAATCCACATGATATGGTTCCTCTCTTTGCACCCTAGTTCACAAAAAACTCTTGGCATCTTGATTGAACATCCAGTTCAATATCTAAATATCTTCAAAAAGCTCAAAATACACATAGTTCCCTATAATTATGTGCCTCAGTTTCTCATTTGTGAACTTGAACCTCCTTATCTGATGAGAACAATGTAGGGCTAAATAATGAAGACTGAATTTTTCAGATATTAGGAAAATTCATGGATTAAAAATATTTCAGAGACAGACGGAGCTTCTAATGCCGTCAAGTAAAAAAAAAAAAAAGACTTTTTATTGCTGCTTGGGTTCATGTGTCTGCAGTCTCAGCATTTGCTAGTCAATGGACTAAAGTACTTTTGCAGATATAATTGCCTTGAAAATTACTGTTTCCCTTTCTTCACCCCCAGGGAGGCTGCCTGTCTAAAGACTCCCATGTTTTGAAGTCTAGTGAGATACTTTGTGGGTTGTGGGTCCCAGGATCAAACGTGGTGGTCAAATGCAGGTTTGAGGGTGGAAGGCATTGGGGAAAGGCACCTGTCCTGCCCCTCACCTGGTCCCATCCCTAAACCACCACTGGGCATTGAGGGCAGGATAAAATGTACAGCTCCAGCGGCTCCTCATCTCTACAGCATCATGTCCCTGGCCTCAGTGGAGCTGAAAGCATGTGGTATCTGGTTTAGGCATACCAGGTAGACTGAGCCTGGGCTAAGCTCAAGACAGGTCAGTGGTGAGGAGCTGCTGGGGCAAAGGTGGCGGGTGTCTTGCAGGAGAGAAGGAGGTTTTGGGGACCTAGCATGCAAATCCTTCGAATCCCGTTTTTATCAGCTTGCCTCCTCAGGGAATATCTTGTCTTTTAAGTTGCTTATTGTTTCAGGCCTACAGCTAATCCTCTAAGAAAGTAATTTCTGTTGCTCATGGCTAATACCCCATTCTGCACTGAGAGTTATATCAGAGCAGAGTTGCTGCTTAGTCAGTGGCTGCTTTTCAGCCAAAGAAACATCATGGGTTCTGGGTTATTGTGTTGGATTTTTTATTTTTATTTTTTTCTTTTTAAATCCAGATGAATATTTAGATGTCATTTTTGATGTTCAATTCCTTGATTTTGCCCAATTGAAAAAGCCACCTATTTATTTGAAAAATATTTTTGGAAGCCTGAAGATAACCACGTCGCTCCCATGGTTAAAATGTTTTATATAAAACTTGTTATTACCATAGATCAATGGGATATGTACAGAATATGTTACAATGGGGCCTGTGTTAAGGATTTGTCAAGATTTCCATTATAAACCACTATTTTCGAGGGTTTATAACTCAGTCATAAAAATTCATTCCAAGCTAAAACTTGGCAAACAAAATGTCAACCCAGGAGAGATTTTCTTTTACCAGATTTGCTTTAATGCTTTAAACTGATTTGTCTATTTTAAAATTATACGAGTGCCCTGTTTTATAGACTTTCTGTATATACAGGGTGCGCGTGTGCATGTGTGCTAATATAACACACATACCAGGGAAGAAACAATGTTAAAAGCACATTAGCGCTGCAGAGCAGAGCTCCAAAAATCCCATAAGGTTAAAAACGGGGTTGGATTTGCAATTTGTGGAATCTTAAACATTGAGATGCCAGCTTTGGGCTGTCTTTAACTGGCAACTTCAGCCGGTCAGGGTTGATCTACACAATCTGAGCTTCTGTCCCTTCCTGACACACCCAATGCATAACATCTGCAGGCCTCTGAAAAGGCTGTTGTTGAAAATTGGTGCAAGTCTTGACACTAAAGTGAGGGGTGGCTAGAGAGGATCTAAAACCATCTTAGGGCACCTGGTGTGACAGGGAGAGATGTTCTGCCAGTCTCCCATTCAGTCATCCTGGATCCTGGCTGCTCTTGATGGTCAAGGGGTAAAGGTAGGTTTAAAAATTAAGTACCAGTATTAGATGATTGAAGGACCACTATCTGTCTATTCTCTGTGTCTAAGGAGCCAGGATCTGGCATCACCAGGTAGTAGGTGACCTGAGCTGCTTATCATTCTTGAACACAGATGTCATCATTAGCACCTACGTTTGTCCTAGGTGCCATGGTAGGTGGTCCAAATATTCCTTCACTGGTGCACTGGCTTTGGCTGTGATAGATGAGGTTTGGCTCATCCCACTCAAAGCCCAAAGCCATGCAATTGCAGCAGTGCCCAGGTGAGAGGAGAACACGCAGATGGGCTTGCAAACACGCAGCCTGAGCCCAGGCAGTTGGACAGGCAACGGAGAGGCAGAAACAGATGTTTTGGGCACGGTCTAAGGCCTTAACCCTGCCCCTGAGGGAGATGATTTCTGTCTTTTGACCACAGAGGGAGTCTCAGGTGACCGTGCTCCCAGCTTGTGTGCTTCAACTGACTGCCCAAAAGCTAGAGGAGAAGAATACAAGCCTTGGCTCTTTACAGCATCGAGCTTTAGACATGGAGGATCAGACTGGTTTCTCATTTTCTAAAGGGAAATGGATGAGTTGAGTCTGGTAGCCTTCTCTGGTGCACTGGCTCTCCTTCTCCTGAAGTCCTGGGGTGTCAAATCATTCTTCTCAGAAGACTGGGGTATTTGTCATCACCGTCGCTAGGCGGTGTTACACTCTCCTTTAGCAGCTCCCTCCTGGCTCTTGTGTGGAGCTTGGTGTTGAGTCCCACTTGCTCACAGGTTTCCTTAATTGAGGGCAGAAGTAGGTTCCCCTTTCTGCCATAAATCCAGCATACACACAAACACACTTGTGAGATATTTAGAAAAGCTCTACTCTGCGTATCTTAAATGTGTGTGGGGGGGGAGTAAAGAAAAGCAATAAAGAACCTACATTATACCACATGTGTGAGCAAAGGGCTGTGGTTAACTCCCTTCAGATAGATTTCAACCAGGGCCCCTTTGTAACAGCCCCCAGAAGACTACTGAAAAGTCGGCATCCATAGTTTTAAATAGGTTCATTTAAAAAATAAATTGTATTAGGACCTTCTCCTCCCCACGCTCTGCAAGCCAAATACACAAGTGACACAAATAAGGAAAACTGCATCTGGTTGTGGCTTACGCTGGTTACCGAGCATCTCCTGGCACGCCAGGGACATCAGCAGTGGAGCAGGTCTGCTGAAATTAAGGTGCTTGTGGGAGGATCACCATGTGTGTGTCTGCCTAGCGGTCCCCCTTTGCTGGGAGAAATGAATGGTAGTTTTGTGGTCAATGCACTGGAGAAAGATGATGTTGAGTAGTAGATTGGTGAATGTGTCTTGTCCAGGTATGGGATAAATAAAGCCTTCACCTAAATAAGGGAGGAGTACTACAACCCCTGAACCCCTTTTCCTTCCTACGCCTGCTTCACCTTCCCTTCAGTTAGGAGGAATGACAAGCTATTGTCTTCTCTGCCCCTCACATCGCTGAAGATGATGGGGTCCTCTGGTCAAGGGCCTTTGCTGCCTCTTCTGATGCGCTTGTGCTGCGTCCAGCCCCGTGTATCTCCACAGTGTGCCTGCAGACTGCCATGCCCAGCTACACACATTGCTGCAATGCGTCCAGCTCTGAGCACACAAGAGATTAAGGGACACTAATAAGAATCAGATTGAGAATAAAGTGAGTTGACAATTGGCCTTTGATTTTCCAAAGTGCTTTTTGGATGAAAAATGGCTTCTCCTTCCTTTTTTTTTTTTTTTTTTTTTTTTATGAAAATTTGCACAAAAGATGACACTATTTGCATTGGCACCTTTTCCAGATCAGCCCCCAAAACACTTCAACTCTAGGATTGTCGATTTTTCACTTGTCAGAAAAACAAAACAAACCAGAGTAGAAATGACGGGTTTGGCTTTCAGTTTATGTGTTGTGAAAAACAAATAAACAAACCAAATATTTTTCTAAGTTTTTAATGGAAAATCAAATTCCCATTCTTACCACTGTTGCTAATTAAGCAAGCTAAGATGAGGACACTACGCCCAGGGACATGCAGCCTTGCCTTGTAGCTGGTCAGACTGTTTATAAGCAGGAGAAATGTACCTCAAATGTATCTCCACGTTGTTTCATTCATCATCAATGTTAAAGAATTGAACTATTGGATCAGTGGAAGCAAGATCTCAACTTTTCTGGTGAACTCAAAGTCAGAAATAAAACAGCTTTGTCGTGGACAATATAGCCACAGTGGAGGGAGCTGGGTCACCTTTTGGTGAATTTAAATGAGTTCTTAATGAAAAAGGGAATAAATTTTTCACACATTCCTCTGCATTAAAGAGGGGTCAGAGACTAGCATCAAGGTGGGCCTAAACTCAGGAAAGACACAAAGGGAATTCCTGAGCTGCCGACAGAAACGTCTCTCTAGTCTGCCAGAAGCCAAAATGCTACTGCTGGAAAAACAGCAGGCAGGGTGGAAATCTGGGTCCAATGAAGGACCAGCAAGGGAAGCTGTGGAGTGGGGTCACAGGGGGGGAAGATAAACAGCATCCCCCCATCAGAGCGGTCAAGCTTATTACAGAGATGAGGCCGGTGGTGGGCATCAATAGGTTTAGTCAGATGGCAAGGGATCAGCAGTCCTGTTCCCCATCACTGAAATGCTGCAGCATCCAGTCCTTATAGTAAATATGTGATGGTTTTGAACACTGACTGTCAGGATTTGGAAAAAATGTGTGACTTTGGGCAAGTTACCAAATTCTCCATGTTTTAGTTTTGCTATCTGTAAAATGGGCTGTTACTCAAAGGGAATTGCTGTGAGGATTAGAAATGGAAGTAGACAGGGCAGCTTGTCTTATCTGAGAGCTAACTTTTATTTATCAGTCTGATGGAAACTTTAAATGCCAATGCAATAGATTTTTTTTTTTTTTAAATATATTGGTCATTGCTAAAGCAGTAATGCAGAGGCTGTCATTTGATAAGTGCTTTTCTGATCTGTAGTGTTCCTCAGAGATGACGTCAGGAAATTTAAGCAATGGCCTTGCAAAATCAGACTTCACTTGTCTGTCTTTACTCAGGTGGGAAGGCTGCAGGAGGACTGGGGGCTCAGCTGTGCTCCTCGCTGCAGCACTCACCTCCGTATCACAGCTCCTTCCCAGGGCACGTGTACTGGGAGCTGCTGGGCTGCCCTGAGGGGTCTGACACCGCTGCTGCAGTGACACCTGCAGTGCCCAGATTCTCTGCTACGGGAGCGGTGCCCTCCCTGGGTGATGAGGGGGTCTCTCTGCTCTTCTCCATGAGCGAAGAAGTGAATTGCAATTTCACAGGTGCCCGGTATCTGAAGTGCTGCTGCCAGCAGCCCCCCCGCAGGCCTGGGTTGGATCTGGGCGTGATGATGATGTCCCTTTTGCACAGCCCTGGTGTTTCTTGGTTGGACCCACAAAAATGCAGGGGGTGGCAGGGGTGCGGTGGGCAGCCCTCCTGGGCTGCAGCCTGAGCAGTGGCGTGGGCACTGAGTGGGTAGGCATCTTCAGGAACAGGGCCTGGGTTTGTTTTGCATCTCGTTCTTGAATTAGGCACGTAATTACACTAGACTCTTTCCAGCATTAATAAGGGGCAGGCATCTCTAGAGGGCAATTCAGACCCGAGTTGTCTATAGCCCTCCCTTGGTGGGGAAAGGGGCCCAGTTAGGTTCCTAATTTAGGCTTTTTGGTTGAGAACCTCACATTTGGTGCAAAGACTCTCAGTCTTGGGACAAGCATAAGAAAACGTGTGAAATCCTGCAGATATCCCCCATTGCTGATAGTGCCAAGGAGAGTTATCTTCTCGGGGGTAAGCAACTGTTCTCTTTTCCCCCTTGTCTTCTGGGGTTAATCGAGGGTCCATGAAGGTGAACAGTGCTGGCCTGCCTTCCCTGTCTGAGGACCTGTTTCCTTTTCCATTATAACATTATTTAAAAAGGGGGGGCAGGGAGCAGTAGGGAGACAAGGAAAATATTTGTGCAAGAAAACTACACTTTAAAAGACAACTTAAAACTGGGATTAATAAGTCTGCTTTTATGGAAGCATTTCTACATGTTGTAAAACATTTTTAAAAACATTGTAAAAACTACAGAGTTTCACGTTAAATATGGCTGATTTTCTTTATAGAGCTGACCTGCTTCCCAGAGGTGATGTATACACACCATATGACACAGGGGTTGTTAGGGTAGGCAGTGTTTTTACATTGATTACTGTAGTAAATAATAATGTAAAACCATTTATAAATAGGGAGTTCAATCCAGAGCTGCCCCTGGGGTCTGCAGTTCTTTACACATGGCCCATTTTTCATCACTTGTGTGATTATTTTATTTTTTTGGAGGAAGAGGAAAAGGGGGAGGGAATGTTCTTGGGTGTTGGTTTTTTTTTTTTCTCGTCTTTTTTTTTGTCTCCAAAGAACATCTCCTCTTGGGTCAGTTGTTTAGCAGAGGCCAAGAATACTGGTTAACGCTACAGGGAATTTGTTCCCTCAGCAATTCAGGAGTACAGAGAATAACAAGAAGAAGGAGCTGAGGTTTCCAGAGGTGGCCACAGAGGAGTGGACAGATGAAGTGTGCTCTGTAGTTTAGAGACTGAGGGAGACATGGGAATATTATTCAAATATCCCAAAGGAGCAGCAGCCAAGTGAATAATCTCTGCTCCCCTCCTGCCATGGGTAATGTATGGTGTGCCAGGCTCAGACTGCAGAAAAGTGGCTTCGTATCCCTTGGAAAAACTTTTTAACTGGATGGATGGTGAAGTGCTGCAGGCAGGCTCACGGATGTCTGTCTGTCTGCTCATGGGTGAGCCCTGCTGCTGGGATATGCCCATTGCCACGAGCAGCTCTGGGCAGATGGTGATTTTGGCTCCTCTTTGATGGAGACACAATTAATCGTCCCCTAAAAATATGCTGTGACTACATTGCCCCTTAGACAGGGTTTGTCCCATGTGGAGGAGGGTGGAGTGGAGATGAGGACCTTCCCAGCTGGTCTAATAGCCTCTGTCCCTGGTGAAATTATTGGCCACCACTTAACGCAATTTGTTTCATTTTGCAATTATTCTTCAGGGGAAATTTTATAAGCTCCTGTAATAAGTCACTTCTGCTGGGATCCAGAGAGGAAGTGAACTGCATTAGAGGCAGAGGCATTACCCCAGCCTCCCTCCACGCTGCCTCAGATCTTAACAAGGTGTTTTCCATAGGTCCTGCATAAATGTACATGGAAGGCTCTGTAGGTGTGCATGTGTATGGATACATGTATTGTTCTGTGTATGATTTTTTATATGTAGGGATGTGTGTGTGTGTGCTGCATATGGAAGTAGAAATCCTCAGGTTTTTGGGCTGAGGAGCACAAAATACAGCTCAGCTCTCCAATGTTTCTGCTACAGAGAGACGTGCTAGCAGAAACCAGCTGCTTGCTGGCTCTCTTTGGCCATGACTGGATATATAGCCTAGTGCTGCCTATCTAGTAAGCCTTTTGGAGGTGTAACCCTGGTCAGTGCCACACTGCTGTCTCTCCGCTCAGGAGCAGAGGTGCTAAGCACAGGTGCTCATGTTCCTAAATCCGTGGCCAAGGCCGAGCTCCCACTCCCTGATCTGCATCTCCCCCCGAGGTGCTGTGGGCTGGCTTTCCCGGGAGAGGCTTTCAGGTTACTGAGGTGGAGCTGGTCGATAGCTAGTGGACATCACAGTCAGCTGGGACTGACTGACTCTGAGGCTTTCCCACACGGATAGAAGTATCAGGCTCAGCTAGCCCCGTGCGGATGTAACGCAGACACAGGCAACTCGCAGGTCGCAAACAACACGCCGCGCCATTTCCACATGAGCAAAAACAACACGCGTGCACACACACAATAAACATGTCACCCTATTTCCATACAGACAAACACAATGCACGCCTATATAACCACACACGCAGAGACGCACACACGCTCCTCTTCCAGATTCCAGCAGGGCTGCGATTTTTAACTATCTAAATTAAAACCAGATATGATCCTCCAGTGGGGAGCTGCCAGGAACTCGTCTCCCCCCAACTTTTCTCTCCCAAATGCATTGGGTAAAAAATATAAGCGGTTCTCCAAAGGGGCAAATGGTTTCTCAGCATGCAGTGAGGTTGGGAATGGGGGTAGGGGGACATGAGGAGGAGGAAAAGGGAATGCACAGAATTACTTTCTAGTGGCAGAAGAATAAACAGCTTAAGTTAATAAAGTTGAGGCCGAGGAGAACTATTTGGAGAGTGTGGAGGAAGTCAGGGATTAGGGAGAAAATAGGAGCCCAGCAGCAGGAAATAGTATGGCAACGCAGAGGACCTGAAGGGAGAGCGGAGGACAGAGGGGAGACCTGGCCAGCGTGACGGGGGTGAGAGCGAGGAAGGGGGAGGGCTGTGCATCTCTAAATCACAACCCTGCTGAAAGCAAGCCACCTTGTATTCAACAAAATCTGCATCAGGAGCCAAAATCCCTTCCGAAAATGATGTGACCTATTTTCAGGAGCCAGTTTACTGATGGAGATGCCTTCTTTGTTTTGAGGCATGTGTAGCAGAAATGAAAATGAAAAAAAAAAAACCAAACCCACAAGAGGAGAAAGGGGAGCTCTGGGGTGCAAGAGTAGTGCCAGCGCTACGGGGGGGACACAGGGAGTTCCCCCAGGCCTGCAGTCCCTGCCGGCACATGAGCCCCATCCACCAGCGCTGCTGTCCCAGCCAGCAGCCGTGGGCAGCCCCTTTGAGTGACAGCCCCCAGCGCTGGGCGTGTTGCTGACTTGATGACTTTTTGCAACTGTCGAAGAAGCTTAGCAGATAAGCGCACAACAGTTTTTATTATTCCAAGAGGCAGAAGACTCGCCTTAGCAAGCGGTAACAAATACGGACATTCACGACCAGGATTAGAACAAACTGCACTGGTGGGCAAGGGCCAAAGGCAGCACGGAGCTGCAGTGTAACCCAAAACCTCCACAGCTGTTTTCATTTTCCTCCCTTCAACACAGTCCCTGTGTGGTACTTCAGGGAGAATTATGAAAGTGGCGTGTAATTCAGAGAAGTAATGTCTTTTTTTTTTTTTTTCCTTTTTTTTTTTTTTTTGTCCCCCCCTCCCTTCTCTCTTGCTCTCTTTTTCTTGGAGTAATGAAAACTGCTGTGGTAGATCGTTTTCAATTCAAGGGAAATATCAGACTCTATTTTCTGTGGGTGAGTTAGATAACAATAGATTGAACGGGGTGCTGTGTTTGAAAGGCCCTGCTGCTCTTGTCGCTGCTCTCCATCGCTCCCCAGCCCTTGCACAGTGATGACTGGGCAGTGGAGCAGCATTTTCCCCCTTAGCAGTTTAAATTATAATTATAAGGAAAAAAACCCCCAACAAACCCAAAACAGGAAGAGGGGAGCATCTTAGAAATCCTGGGCATTGTGCAAATGATGGCAGTGACTTCAGGGACTTTGGAGGCCTGAAAGGGACTTGCTGCTTTCGTTCCAGTACAAAGCCTGGTCTGTACAAATCCCCGCATCGGAGAAGGGCTCTGCTGCTGTGAAGCCCCGCTGGCTCCCACCAGCGTTTTGATGGGAATTGTTTAAAATGCATGAGGCCACATCCTCTGCTGTATCTTGGTGATTCACGCTAGCCCGGAAGATGCTCTACCTAGAAGAAAAAAAGATGATTTTCTTTCTGGAGAACAAATCCTCTCTTGAGCTAATGATCTTTGCTTTGCTAGGATTAGGTCAGCAGGGAATTTAGCCCTCTTGTTTTTGAACAGAAGTGATCACATCACGGTTCCTCTGTCCTGTGAACATTTTTGGCATAGTTTTCCAAGATGTTATACATTTTCTCATTAAAATCTCTTAATTTAACATGTACCAAAAATCTGAAAAAAATTCCTCATTCCGTCAACCAAAATATTTTGTTTAAAGGATATTGAGATCTTTCCTTTCAATTTTGCTGTTTTTTTTTTTTTTTTAAATATAATTTTAAATTGAAGCTATTTTATGCCAGAAAAAAAAATCTTATTTGTCAAAATATTTTGCTCCAGGATTATAAAAAATTATCTTATTTAAAAACCAATAGAACAAATATTGAAATTTTTTCATCTTCCCTTGATGTAATTCTGTAAAAAAATTATCCCCAAACAAATATAGTTGCATTTTAAAAAAACCCAACCCAACAAATCAACCCCCCAAAAAGCCCTCGGTTTCACCCCAGGAAATACTTCACCTCTAGTGAATATTAGACAGAAGTGCTGAAAGGTTATATTTCTCGCCTGAAATTGTTGGCATTGTTCAAAAACCTTAGATAGCTGTTGCATCTTGTTATCAAATTCTGTTGGTCTTTCCTTGTGGGTTTCACATTATTTTTATTCAACAAGAAAATAACTCAGCGAGCAACTGGAAACACTTAACGTGTGTACCCTGACACATCTGCACATACCATAATAGACACATGAATTTAATGCTCAGTTGATTCAATGCAGGGAGTGGAATTTAGTGTCAAGTCAATTAAAATATCCTGTTCCCACCCCTTTTTTTTTTTTTTTTTCCCCCTGAAATATTTATCAGGACTGCTGCATGGGAGGTATGTGGTGTGGAAGTTGTGGGAGTCCTCGGCGTGCTCCGCTCATGACGTGGTGTTTGTGCAGCACAGCAGTAAATGTACTCGTTCTACTGCGGTAACCCGTATTAAAATTACCACAACCATGCTAACGCAATGAGGCTTTGACAGAGCTCTGCTGTGCCATGGAAAAGAGAAAGAGGAATGATAAAAGGATGACCACACGCGATGGTCTCTGCACTGTCCTGGCTGGGTTTTGGTCAGGAGGTGAAGCAGTGAACTTGACTCTGTCTGTGCACGGCAGACGTGCTCGCTGCAAACCTCGGCTCACTTCCTTGTGTAAGTCTGGAAGGCTACTGTAGCTAAACAAAAAGTGTTATAAAACAAACTGTTATGAGCAGTAGATAAATATAGCATGATAAAGATGAATGGTTAGGCAGCTGGGGTGTAGAAAGACGCTGCTTTCCATCTTGATGTGAGTTGTTTTGTTTTTCCTAGAAGCTTATCGATAGGTCTGTTGCTACCCATCTGGAGTTTTATACCCGGATCGCAAGGACTTTGGGATGAGGGCTGTGTGTATCTTGCTGTCGATACAGTGCCTAGGACTGTCCTGGGACTGGTAAGCACTGAGCAACGTGAGAAATATGTAGAATACACAAATCCCTTATTTGCAACGATAAGGGGGTTTAATGCCGGAGTTGTTACAAAGGCAACGTCGTTGCTGCAGTAATTTTAATATCAGTTTTGGTTTCAATTTGGAAGATCAGCAGAGCTGGTTTCATGGGCTGCTACAACGTCCCCTTCAAGTCAATGGATTTTTCTCTACTGATGAGTGTGAATTTTGGGTATATTTATTTATTGTTAACATCTGCATCCAGTACATCAGAAAAAATGTGGGGCAAAATCTAAGTATATTAAGGCAAATGTATTTGAATGCTTACATCATTTTTTAACTAAGAGGATAAACAGTTGTGATGTTTTCTATTGTTGTAGTATTTCTTTCAGTGTAGGCAACCTTTGCAGAACAAAGCACTCTTTGTAAAACCAAGTCCTTCAGCCTGTGAATACTTACACATGTCCCTCATTGTTTAACTGGAGGCAGGAGGAGCTTAAACCTTGGAGATAAACTTGTATGCAAGTCTTTGCAGAACTGGACGTGATCCTGCACTGTGCCAGTGCAGTGATCCCAGCACACCAAACCGTGTCTGGTTCACGTTTGGGGCCAGTCCTGACGTATAATTCATACACGACATTTTATTAACTGGCAAATTTCCCCCCTAACCCGCCCCCACAAATTCTCTAGACTGTAAGGAAGGAATTTGTTGTGCGGTGGCCTCTTCCCCCTCGCCTTGCCCATTTTTTTATGACTGAGGAAACCCTTTTATTGTACGCAAAATAAAAGCTTGATGTGGTCTGCCATTTTTTAATTTACCGTGGCATTAAATAAAAAATGTATCCGCTTACAGAAGGTGCGTCGTGGATTGTGGTCTGGGGTTGATCCAGCGCCTGTGTGACTGGGTGTAGGGACACAGGGAGACGGTATGAGCTTCTCCAAGGTCTGAGCAGAAATTAGTGGGGTGAAGGTGTATGAGAGCCCTCACTCATACCCTGTTGTAGAGTTTATCATCCCTATACTTTCTGCCTATGTAATCGCTGCCTTGTAGTGCTGCAGGATTAATGCCATTCTCCTGGGCTGACAGGGTGACAAAGTGACTCTGAGTACCAGCAAGAAATGAAACCACCAGGTCAAATTCTGCTCTTCCAGTGGAATAAAGTGCAATACCCAAAACAGCTGCAGTGGTGGGTGGGAAGATGATGCTGCAGATAACTGCAAGGAGATAGCACAACTGGCCTTTTGCTAATAAATAAATCTGTAGTTCCTCTGAGGGAGGAAGACTACATGAGCGGCTGGGATGCTTGAATGGGGTTTGTGAAGACACAGGCTCATTTTGATGCAGTACTGTTGTGCCTCCTCGTCTTGGTTTCTCATTTGCTAAATGTCATGGGCTTGCGGTACAGTGCTAACGAAAATCGGATGAAGGGGTCTGGAGAGCCTGAGTGCTGATGGGTCTGTCTCCATAAAGTGCTATAAATAATGTTTGGGGCTTTGAATACAAAGATCTCTGACTCCAGAAAGCAGAATAAAAGACATGAAAGCATCTGAAATGCAAAATATTAAGGCGCTTGCTTTTGAATTTTCTTCCTTAATACTGATCCATTGTCATGAAAAAAACCCTTTCTGATCATGGTTAGACAGTGTTAGGGATGGTGCAACTGCCTTTTCTGGGAAAAGAAGAAGTTTTAATGAAGACAGATTGGGGTTGTTTTTGCTACTGTTATTGCTGGAGTCCGATTCTGCTTTCTGGAAGGAGAAAGCAAAACCAAGTCCCAAAGACAAGCACATATGAAAAGGAGAGAGAAAAGAAGAGCAAAGCTAGAAAACAGCTTCTGGAGCTGAGTCATGGCAAGATCCCGTGCTGGAGGGGGGCAGCAGCCTGCCTTATCAGCATCAGTCAAGCTCTGTCACGGGCAGGCTGTTTAAGGCATTGCTTTTTTTTGCCTTTTTGGTCGCAGGCTCACAGAAATACAGCTACATAAATAAATAGGAGTAGTAATGTAATCTTGGCTGGCTAGATCATATTTTTTTAAAAAAAAATATAAAAATACATAACAGGCTAGAAAGAGAGAGAATAAATAAATTATATAAGGAACAGAAGACATGGGAGAGAAAAGGAGAGCAAAAATTGGAATCAGGGCAGCATCTGGCATGTGCCAGGAGCTGATGGAGGAGGAAATATTACATGATCCTTTCCTGGGTGGGTCTGGTCAGCTCTCAGGATGGGGTGGGTGCTGGAGCAGTGGGATCTCAGGTGAAGACTTCAGGAAGCGGTAGCGCTTGCTTTATGAAGACTGAGGGGTTGTCTTCACATCTCTGTTGAGGGATGGGTTCTGCAAAGGGACGTGTAGGCAAAGCAGGCTCTTTATGTTGTCCATAATATAATCTTGATTACATTTGTTGTTATTCAGCTCTGAAATTGTTTATTTATTCATCCCAGAGTAAGAGAATCCCACTCTAACATTTACACTGACATAATTACTCTAAAGTAACTAGTCCACAGTCATGATTTTCATTAAGTTCCTATGCATGAGCAATCTTCAAAATAAATATTCTGGCAAAATCATTAATAATTAAGTATAAAAAAATTTCAAATGTCTGAGTAATATAATAAGTGTAGCACTAAACCTTTGCTTTGTTAGCTAAAAATGTATTTCTGGACATTTCCAGTCTCCCGTCAACCAGGGAAAGTGCTCCAAAACTTTCACCAAGGCACTGAGATAAATGGAGAGTGCTGAGGCCATCTCCTCTTTGCTCAAATACTTTGAAGCAACAATCAGGTAAAGAAGATCAAGAGTTGATGGGAAATAATTAGAAGCTGTTAAGCTGGCTGTTACCTGTGCTCATGGATGCTGTGCTGCTCATGTCATTTCACTTTGGAAGGTCAGACTCACCAAAATAATTACAAGCCAATCTCAGGGACAATTATTGCTGTAACAAAATATCAGGCCTGCAATTTTCTTCATGGAGGGAAAGAAAAAAATATAATTTTGACTTTTTGCTGGTAACAGCATTTAATGGCATACAGGCAGTTTATGAGGCAGTTTCTCCCTCCCGCTTCAGTCTTTCCCCTCTCAGTTTCACACACTCTGAAGTCTCCAGGACTTGTCCTCAGCTAGCTGAAAAAAAGTAATTGTTCTGGCCGTGAACTTAGGTGTGCAACCTTGCTCAGGTAGGATGAGATGGTCTAGATGCTCAGCTAGATAAAGGTCTAAATGTCATCTGTGTTTTCTCTTCACGCTGCTGGAGGTTAGCCCACCCATGGCTTTGGGCTTCCTCACGTGGGAGGAGGTGCTGGTGCTGCCAGTGCCCACAGGGCAGCAAGGCGCCATCCCACTGACCAACCCATCCCGGGCTGCCAGGTGGGGTCAGAGCTGGCTCCATTCAGTGATGGCTGGTGGAGGTTGGGCTGGGGCAGGGGGTCTGAGGTGTCTTTGTGCCCCCTTCTTGAGTTCCTGGCACCCCATCTTGAGTGTCTTGTTTGGGGACAGCCTCTGTTTGGGGGTGGCCTGTCCCCTGGAGGTGACATGGGGTTGTGAGGAGTGAGCTCAGGACACGGAAACAACCACCCCATCCTTGTAACTATTGTTGTATTGTGTTACCCACATCACAGGGAAAGTTTTCAAAGCTGAGCATTCGCTGTGCATGTGCAGGAGCTGTTTCTTAAACATAAATAGCATGACCATTAACTGAGGCTTTTCCTTTTTGTTGTTGTTGTTGCTTAAAGGCAGTTTGTATTATGTAGTCAATGTTTTTCAAATTAAACCATTATTTATCCAGAGGTAGCCAAAAATGTAGCCGAAAAACCACCTCTGATTATTTTTGACCTCTCTAAGGCTAATAATCTGCTAAAACGTCTTTAAACCATCTTAAAGAAAACAGAAACACCACTGCTGACAACTCACATACCTACTTTTTAATGCAGTGTTATTTTAAATGGCTGCGTTTATAAACCTCTAAAGACTGAGGTTTGTAATAGAAATGCTGACAGATCCTTAACACTCCATCCCATAATAACAAAGTTTCGAGAAAGAATGGGACTGTGGACACCACTGTCCCTGTTACAGTGCTGGGAATTTCTTTCCCTTTTATTGCTTTAACTCGTGTAGCCAGAAAACTGGTTTTCCTGTGAGTTTGGGGCGAGCACTGGAACAAAATGGCAGGACCTAGATGTTGTTATGGGGTGGCCGAGAAGCTCAGCTCTGCCTCCACCATGGGCTGACCCACTGGCTTCTGGTACATGCTGAACCTCTCTGCCTGCTGCCCTCAGAGCAGCACTTAAGCCAGAGGAGGTCTTCAGAAATGAGGAACCGGACAAAATTTTTCCTTCTACATCCCTATTGCAAAAAACCCCCAAGAAACTGGAGTGAGTCGAAGTGATTGTCCAGTGGTTTGAGGGGCTCTGCACAAAATGGACCACGTTCCCAGCTGGTGCACATCAACCTTCCTGGTCTTCTGCCAGCCTTTAGCCTGGCACGGAGAGTTCAGGGAGAGGTATTAAGCATGCAAAACTGCAACATCTATCAGTGATGGGTGACTTCTCAGACTTGCTACCCACATAAGAAGCTCCTTATACACATCCGGGTGGATATCTTTTTCCTGCTCTCTGGGCTGTAAAACTCCCTGAAGGGGAAGAAATGCCAAATGAGATTTATGTCCTCAGAAAGCAACGTGATAATTTGTGCTGTGCAGTGGAAAGGGGGTGCTGCCATATCATCATTAAATTAAGATGTGCAGGCCAGATGTGAAATCTTGATAAAGAGCTTTATAGGACAACGTGGCTCTGTTTGTGCTTCGTTTCACAGGCAGAGCAAGGGGAGCTGCGTGAGCTGCAGGCAGCTCAAAATGCCTCCATGTACTCAAGTTATCATCTTGCTCTGATTGCGGGTGTATTTGATCTTTGTACCCTGTGATCTTGCCCTTGCTCAGCCAGGTCTCCCATAAAGAGCACCTAGGTACTGTGGGAAGTTCAGGCTGTTTAGAAATACGGACAGTGTGTTTTTGTCCATCCCACCATGGTCGGGTGGTTTCTGAGAGATTTCCTTGGGAAAGAGGCCTTTTTGAATATTATTTTTCTTTCATTTTATTTTTAAATCTGGTCATCATGTTCAGTTTCTTTTTCCTTGACTGAATGGGAAGACGTACACTGAATTTCTGTGGGCTTTATTGTTGGACTATCAAAGTCATAAAAAATAAAGGCAGTGGCTCAGGAAATGCAGGCAGGTATCTTTACAGCCCTTGTCCAGGCTTGCTGTGCATCGTTGCATCAGTCTCCAAATTTCTGGTATGTCAGGGAGGAGAGGCAAGTACTCACAGCACAACACACTTTCTGTGAAAAACCCCAGGAAAAGGGGCGAAGTTTCACAGACCAGCAGCAGACCCCTGGGCTGCTCCTGCAACCTGCCCAGGTCATGGCTCACGCCTGGGAACCAGCCCCCCCTCCCTGTGTCTGGCAGATCCCAGCCCCAGTGTCCTGGGTGTTTTCCCTGAGGACCTTTCACTCTAGTCTGGGTTTTGATGAACAGAGTGTGGCACAGATCAGGACAGACCAAATGCCTTTGAAACTGAGGGGTTTTATGCCTTTGAAGATCATAGCCTCAGCTTTCCCCCCATGTTTTCCTGTGAAATGTAAAACAGCCCCGAAGGCTGCAAACAAGCCCCTGAGTTGGTTTGTTTCGAGATTTACAGAGAAGGGAGCAGCAAAAGATAATGAATTAACTGCCAAAACAAAAAAAAAAAAAAAAAAAAAAAGAGAGAAAAGAGAAAATGGGGTAAAGATACTGGAAGAGTTCGTTCAGGTATTAATTTGTGTCATTCTCTTACCTGCAAGGAAAGCTCAGCATTGTCAGACCAGCTTACGAAAGCCACAACACTGGGCCAAATCAGGAGCAAATCTATACATCAACAATATTTCAATGCAAGTTTTTCCTTTACCATAACCCTTTAAGCACCGAAGAACAGGGAACAGCCTTTAGCTCGTTTTCCTGTAAACAGTGTTATCACCGCAGTTGCTGGCATGTGATGCCAAGCTGTAATTTTAAGGGTCTTGTTTATAATTTTGCAAAGTTTTCAGCAGCAGGGCTGTATTTTTGACTATGTCTTTGGCTTGGCTCGCCACATTCAACCAGCTGGGATCACTGTGTATGTGTGTGTGGTCAAATTTACTGTGAACCGATTAGGATATTAAACAAAATGAAATAAACATGTAGGTCTTAAAAAACATCTTGGAGTTGAGGTTTACTTCTATAGAAAGAATACAGATGGAAAAAGTAGCAGAAAATTAAAGACATTTCTGATGGCAGGCTTTTTTTTTTTTTCTGCCACTATTTTATTTTCAAGGAAAATAAATTGAAGGAAAATAATTTCAAGGAAAATAAATGGAAATTATACTTTTTATAGAAAAAGTTCTGCATCTCTAAGGAAAATGTGTGGTAGAAAAGCTTGTTTTAAATAATTATATTGCTATATGTATTTGCATTCTCCACCATGTGATTGAATATATTTAGGTAAGCAGAGAAAGAGAAGGAAGCTTTTATTGATTTTTTTTTTTTTTTCCATCTTCTTGGTCCCAAAATTTATCAGCTACAGTCTTAGGTGGCCAAGAGCAAAGCAGCCCCTAGATTTCAGCAGACTGACAGGGAATCTGATATGATCTAATCTAATCGATGAGAAAAAGCTTTTCTTTTCATGCCAGTTTGTTTGCTTAGCAAAAATGTGACTCTAAGAATGGCAGAGACCACCAGGAATAAAGGAAAGTCAAGTCCAGTTCTCTTTTGCTTTTTTTGGGTGGCCTGTTAATGATTCAGATTTAATGAAGGGGTTGGATTTTTAGTAAGACAGCTTTATCAGAGCATTAATTATTTGTGACTTCTGGTGCTCTATAGAGGACAGGTCTGCCCAGCAAAAATTTGAAAGTCTGGCTTTATTCTGCTTCTGCAAAATAATTCCTCAACTTTTAAATTTCTCACTAAAGGAGGTTTCTAAACCCCTTTTGATCTAGTTGTTACATTTTAGCTTATTTTAAACTTTTTTTTAAAAAAAGAAAATTAAAATGTGGTGTTTGATTTTAATTTAAAAAAAATATTCAGTGTATTGCATATTATCTAATTACTAGATATATTTAAAAAGGAGAAATAAATTTCTTCCCAAAAGAAAAATCAAAGCATCTATTCAAAAATGCTGAAATGAGGGGTTTTAATTTTCTCCCAACTTTTACTGTCTTGGCTTCTCCAAAATAAAATTCCAGCTGGGTTAGGTAGCAAGCAGATATTCTCCCTGCAGTTCCTATAACCATAGATTAGGATTTTCTGGAAATTTATAAAGGTGGAACCTCCTTTCTTTGGTAGCATCTTTTTCTCTGTCTGCTATGCCCCTTCAGGGATCTCAAATTTCTTTCAAGATGTGGCTTTCAAAGCAAGTCAGTGCTTTCTGTTCTCCCTTGACAGTTTTCTGGGATGTGGATTTTCCAAGTTACGTTACATTTTGACAAATTCCTGCCTCAGCTCTACTCCCTAGTTTTCCTGCCAGATCTCCTACTTGCATTAGTGCTGTATAAAAGCCCATGGTATTATTTATAAAATATGTTTCTTGGGGTTTTAAAATGAGATCTTTTGGCCTAGAAATGCCAATGATGGGCTCAGAAGACAACTCTGAGTCTAGTCTACTGCTTTTTCCTTTTCATCTACATGGAAAGCCCTCCCTTACTTGTTGCTACCCAGTAAAAGGGGGGGCACCTTTATTAATATGAAGGTATGATGGAATTAGAAAAGCCTAAACTGTTTTTGTCATGTATGGAATAACACATTCAAAGTTCCTAAATTTTTAATTTTTTTTTTTTTTTAGGAAAAAAGAAAAGATTGTATTTCTTCATTTTTAACCATTGTTAATGTTGGATCCTAAAAATGCCTGTAAGAAAAGTGCAGAAAAGAGATATTAAATTTCATCTCTCTGGGCTTATTTATATGAGTTACCTTCTGCAAATTCTTTGAAGAGAATCTGTGGGTCTTCAGCTTCTAATCTGGTTCCTTTTATGTTCTTGCTGTGTACTATCATATATAGGTGGTTTTGCTGAAAAGGTCAAAAATTCTGACAAATATGTGTGACTAAATATGTTGCCTTGGATTTGCGTTTTCTGGTGAATGAAAATATGCAGTTCAAATTTTTACTGCAATTTTGATACGGATTTTTAAAAGGAACGCTTTTAAAAAAAGGGAGAATATAAAATTTCTCTTTCTATTTTAGTCTGATGGAAAATAGCTTGGTGTGTGAATTCTCTTTGAGTTATCTTGGACCTTGTACTCAGCCTTTGGTGGTTCTTTTGCCTTTCTCACTTTCTTTAAAAAAATATTTTAACACCTGACATTTCTGATGCTTAGCCACTGAGACAGTGGTAACTTTTGAACTTTTTGATATGCTAGACGGAGGGAATTCCTTAAATTTCTTCAGTCTTTGAGTCATTTCATTGCTACTGTCTGTCCATCTCAGAAAGATCTTATGTCTCAGCTATAGTAGTCAGAGTCCTGGAAAAGGAGAGAAGTGAAAGCCTGTACATTGGGCTTGAAGCCCACTGATGTCTTCATAGGTCTGAATCCCATTTTCACTCTGATATTGATCTAGCCTCATTTCCGTAATGTCCTTTTCACACATGCTTTTTCAAGAGTAATATTTTGAATATGAATATTTACATGTTTATGCAGTCTCCAGTAACACTTGCAAATGAAAATTCAGAATGGCATAATATAGAGAAAGGACCACATTTTTTTCTGGAGAAAATTAGCTCCCCCTTTCTTCAGCCTCGTACATGAATTCTGTGATCTTGCGACAATTTGGGAGTTATTTAAAACAGTCTCATTCAATTGTTTTGTTTTCTTTCCTTCTTTTTCATAATGTCTGTGCTGCTTTGTTCTCTGAGAAACAATTGCACTACAGTGAGCTTTTCATGAAAAATCAAACACAAGCTTTAACAGGAAAAAATGATAAAACATACTTTAACAACCGAGGGAATCTCTTGCAGAACCTGATCTCCTGAAATTTCTAGGATAAACTGATCTGGATACATTTGTATAAGTATCCATCCATCTCTCCAATAAGTCACATCTCCCCAGGGAAGTCTCAAGAAGTGTAGTTTGTACTCTGCAAGCCAATTTTGCCAGAACCCGAAGCCCAGTGATGCAAGTTTAGGGTTTTGTTACAAACTCCAACGCAGGTGCACAGGTCAGCAGATGATGACAAATGGATTAATTTAGCCTCGGTCGATGTTATGGTTTTTCATGGGTACACAACATGGAGAGCTCTAATGGATGTCTGCGGACCTGGTGCAAGATGTGAGGAATAAAGCTATTATGTCTAAAATAATCTTTTATAATTTAGGCTTGTCGGAAGCTAAAATTTGTGCTGACATCCTGGGTGGTTCAGGGCCACGTAAATCAAAAGAGGGGATTTCTTCCCCAAAGGCCAGGTTTTTGATCTGTTAATGCCCATTTTGTGCTGTTCTGTCATGGGTTCCTCATTTATTAGGTCTGGTCTAGGAGACAGATTTAAAAATAAGACCTTTGAAATAATGAGCATCGTGAGTTTCTTTTCTTCTGGAATAAACCAAATGCTGTTTTCACTTTGGTTATGTTGATCAACACTGTGTTTGGTATTTTCCATTACATATTCAGTGTCTAATGGACCAACCAGTCCCACAGAACTAGAGTTGAAATGAAATACTTGAAGACTTTCTGATGAAATATATTGGAAATCTAAACAATAATGCAATTATAGTAATTTCATGCAGAGATCAGCCATGTCAAGCATTTAGATCCAGCTCCGAGCAGAAAATGTGTCTTATTTTGTTGAATGTCCTCTGTCGTCCCAACTCCCAGATCTGTGTTCCTGCAGAAGAAATCCTATGATAAACAATAGACCTAAATATACATAAATACATATGTCCTTACTCCTAGAGAGATCAGACTGTCTTTAGTCTCAAACAGATCTTTATTTCCTATTTCCCTCCTCAGCTATGCATTCAGACAGATGGGTGTGGAAAAACTTAAAATGAATTTATTGTTCTGCAGGAATTCCTGAGAATTGTGAAAAATGCTCTCCTTGTAATAAAAAATAATGCTTTTATCAGCCATTTGTGTTATAAGTGTATGAGAGTGTGTATCAGGTTATTTCAGGGAATGGCAAAATGGATGAGCCGACACTGAGAATACAAATTTCCACTTCTGCAAATCCTGACACAGTCTTATGTGCTGTTGGTCAGATCCAGGACAGTTTTGGTTCACATCTATTAAATGAACAGAAGTAGGTAATAATGATAACAGAAGCGAGACCACATCTCTGTTTTCCCAGTTACCTCATAACATGTTTAATCCAGGAGGATGCCATGACATTGTCTCCTGCAGAAAAGGAAAACGCATGCTGAAACTATCTGTTTTACTGTTCTACTTTGTACCTTGTGACCTTGCCACGTATCAGAATCCTGTGGCCTCCATTGTCTCCTCTGCTCTCTTGCATTCTGAGATGGTGCACACAGCATGGGTTGATACTGTTCACTGCATGACATAATTTAGGTTAATCAGCATCAGTTACACCATCTGGAAAGGGAATAGCTTCGTAATACTTCATCACTGGAGGTCTCAGATCTCTGCATAAAGTGGTCTTCCTTCAGTGAGGTTTACTGGTGGACTAGAAAACCTCTAGCAGGGAGCTGGTATCCATGCTTCAGAGTTGGTTTTGTGGACTTATAAAAGTTCAGAAGCCCGAAAGAATGGCTTTCCTGATCAATGACCATCCTCTTCTCCCCGACTTCACATTTTCAGTGTGCTCCTGCTGCCCTGCCTCATCGAGCCCAAACCTTCCTTTCCTCGCCCACCCCCCTTGCAGAATTTATTTGACAGTTCTTGTGTCACTTCATTTCATTAGTAGATTGGGATGGAAAGTTTATAAGGCAGCAATAAAAGCAAACAGATTATTACTTTCAGGCAGAATGAGACTTTAAGTGATTTAAGCTAGGAGGGATCCAGGCCCTGGCTCATGCACATTATGCAGATGCTAAAATCATTATCACCATGTAAAAATATATCTATAAGTTTCCACTTTTGCATTTCCCTGCTGCAGCGTACTGTGGGCTGTGATGCCATTTTCCACCAATTAGGAAGCCCAGCAGCTGCTTCATCTCGCCCCACACTCCCTCCCTAGTCCTTTCCATGGCTTTTTCTGCTGCCTCTTGTGCTGCGCTGGGTGTCTGCAGGAGGCCAGGCTGGCCTTTCCTCTTGAGCTCCGTCAGCAATTCGTCACGCTGCCAAGAGTTGAGTCGTCCCCAGTGAAATAAATCCCGCTCATCTCTGCTTGCCTCTTCCTATCTTCATGACGGTTTCTTAGCAGTGTTGCTTAATGAATAGACTAAATTAAAAGAGTTGGGCAGCGTAAACAGTGGTACCATTGCTAGTTGTGGCTGTCATGGTGTGAAAATGGCACATTGAGAGGAAAGGGTTGCTCTGCCAGCTGGAGCAGGCACAATTGAGATACCTGGGGGACTGATGAAGCCTTGAATAACTGGAAAATGATGATGCTTTGCACAGATAATTATTTGCTTAGGGATTCTTTTTTGGGGGAATGGGAGTATTAAAAATATTCTGCTGCTTCTCCATAGGTTTCCCCCTCATTCGTCTCTTTATTTCTAAAACAGTGCAGGAGACAGGAGAGCAAGAAAAAGCCTGCTCAGGCCTCTTCCCTGTATTTATTTTTTTTCCTCAGAAAAGTAAAGAAAGGAAAGAAAAAAACTGTATTAAAAGAGCGAAGGGGCATTCAGGGAACAAAAAATTGGGATGAGAACTTTAAGCAATTTAGTAGCAATATTGGAACAGTAACATTAGGTTGAATTGTCTCTGCAGTGCCCTTTAGTTCTGGTCTCATAATTCTGGGTATGAAACAAAAGGTGCAACGGCAGCCAAGGGATTTACATTTCTATAGGTAAGATCACTCAAAGTTCAGTTTTCAATAACATTGCTCCTGTTTTACCTATAAAGTAATATATG
Organism: Athene noctua; assembly: GCF_965140245.1. Classification (NCBI taxonomy): domain Eukaryota; kingdom Metazoa; phylum Chordata; class Aves; order Strigiformes; family Strigidae; genus Athene; species Athene noctua. The sequence continues at coordinate 9,950,707 of NC_134041.1, read as the reverse complement.
CTGTTAGCCTTGTAAGACACTTAGATCAGGAACAAGCTGGTGGTGCCCCTGAGGAACTGAAATGTGTTAGGACTGTTTTGAATTGGAAAGGATGACTACTTTAAAAACCTTTTGTGAAAAAAGAAATACAGTATTGCTTGGAGCGAGTTCATTGCCTTGGAAAAAATCTCATATTTTGTAGCTCTCTAATGAATCCTCCTACCATAGCCTGTCAAAAATCTATGGTAAAAGAAAACTCATAGAAAGAGTTTATCTCTCTAAAGATAGACATGATGCCTGGAAAGGAATTCTTCCATCGTGATTTTAAAGATGGTTTTAATTATGTGTGCAAACATCCGTTTAAAAGTAGCTGGTTTATCACCTAACAGTATCATCGAAGAAAATGTTGTCACACATCTGTGAAGTCACTGGTGAAACATCTTGCTAAGCACAGATTTCTGATTTGCACTCATGCATGACTTGCAGGGTTATTCTTCTATGAAGAAAACCAAGAGTAACGTATTGTCACACACACTTGTGGCAGATGTATGATATACCTCTTTGCCACACCTAAAATAGTACCTTAGGAGTTACTAAAATCAGATCAACTTTTATTTTTCATTTACCAACTCTGTATTTCATTGAACAGAAGCTTTCTGTTAAACTGAAACAGATGATGTTTTAAACTAATACTAATTGATTCCATTCCTGGAGTTCACAGTGGTAGCAAGTAAAATAGCTCCCTGACCCTGCCGGTAAATTCAGATTTCAGACTGTGCAGCACATTTTGGCTTCTCTTTTTCTTTTGCAATGCCCTCACAGCCCTGTGTTGGCTCCCAGCATCACTCATCAAAACACCATGCTGCTTAAAGCAGAACGGGTTGGACCGGGATGCAGGAGGTATAGGTCAGGTTCCCAGCCCCACTGGGGAGTCCTTGGGGGAGTTACTTCATCAGTGCTGGAGTTCCACCTCAGTGTAGTAAGGATAAATATTTGCTTCCTTATATAAAGGTAGGATGAAATCCAGTGGTGATTATGGAGGGCCTTTGTTATAGTGAGGCCTGTATGAGTCACCTCATATATCTCATTAATAACTGAGGTTCCCTGTTCTACAAGGGAAGGAATTAGGTGCTATTTTTTCTTTTCTCTGCTTCTGGTAATATACCCTATGGTCAACAATCCAAAAAATACCAACCAAATCCTCTCAAAAGTGTAAGTTTTAGGCATGCTGGCCTTGCTCTTCAGAAAAGACCTATAATTCTTTAAGCCAATCATGTCATAATAATGTGAACAGTAATGCTGAGAATAAAATATCCTTGCATTATTAAGGTAGGAAAGGCAAGTGTCACACAGAGAACAAGTGCTTTGCACTCTCTAGGTGATATGCACTTATGATGCAGTCTTTAAATCAGTCTCCAAAATCCCCTGTGCTGGTGTGTGGGGTGGACAGTCTTCCACTGACCCCTCATTCCCAGTCGGGCGATGGACTAACAGGGGAGGACCAGCCCCATGCCTCTGCAGTGCATTTATGATGTTCCTGGGCCACCCTGTACTGAACAGCTTCTCTTTTAGGAGAAGCTATTCCTGATCTGGGACAGTGGGAGATAATACAGAACTTCAAACTGCAGAAGCTGATGGTTCACAAGGAGCTGTCTGACTGGCTGTCCACGCATCCCTGAATCTTTTCATGTGTATCCAAACTGGTAGTAACGTGTTGGCCTTCTATTGAAGCCATGTGATCTTGAAGCTGTCGATATGTCCAGCTCTTCAAGAAGGGCTCTTTAATGGAAATGTTGACAGCTTACCAGGAGTTCTGATGTCAAAACACATGTTTCTGGGATTGCGCTGGGTATTTTTTTAACTATGCAGGTTGAAACAGTTAAATTCTGGAATCAAGCACCATTGCCTCTTTGTGAAAAATATAAAGCAGATCTTAGCCATGGAAACCTCTTTGAAAAGCCTTGGTTTTGATACTGTTACAAATGAATCCCCAAATTATTCTTCACTCCAAAAAGGGGCAAAACCATCTTTCCTTCATGTGCCCAACTTCACTCTACTTCTACACACGCTTTTTAACTCACAACCTCAGGATCTACTCAAATTGGTTTCTGTGTCAAAGACTGAAGTTTTCAATTAGAGATGTTCAATAAAAGAAGAAAAAAAGCCTGCCCTTTATTTAAGGCAGGTTTGAAAGAGAGGCATGAAAATGTGAGGACCACGATGGGACCATCTGTCATTTCCAGTATTATACATCTGGGATGATTTCCTCTACCTGAGGAGTACATGGGGGCAAGCAGACACTCTGCTTCTTAGGAATGCAAAGTGGCTCATCTTTGACCCTGAAGGGGTTGTGTTCTGTTTGTTACAGGAACAAAGTACCTTTCCCCAGGGAAACAAATGATTTTTACTGACCATGAGACTGATTCTCCCAAAGGACTGGATGGGCTATTCCATCCCTCTGGCTCCACAGGAGTGGGATGCTGCTGGGCAAGGCTTGGAGGGGAGCACCATGGGGGTCAGGCAGGGAAGCACCAGGACATGTTGTTGTGGTGCAGAGCTGCTTTGTTTTGAGCCACCCAACACCAGCCCCATCTCTCAGAGACTTTCCGTAGCCTCATGGCTGCCTGGGCTCCCACCACAGAGAAGGGGAAGAGCCTTTCTGTTGGGTAATGAGAGAGCTTGGGTGATTACAGCCCCGCTGGAGGTGTCCACAGCTGGGTGGCACAAATCCTATTGAAAGTGTCCTAATTATATTATAACGTTACAGGCAATTAACTTCCCCTCTTCCACACACAGAAATTTCATTGACGAGCCATTTCTATTTCTTTGATGCTCCCTTGGTGTTTGCTTTTGTTCTCTTTCCAGGATGGGGCCCAGATCAGGCCCTTTGGTGTTAAATCTGGCTAGAAAGTCCCCAAATGGATCAAAACAATCTTGATCAGTGGAAAGTTTTTGACACGGAGCTGGATTTTACAGAGTGCATGTGTGCCTGAAGTGTTTCTTCTGTGCAATGTTCAAATAGAGGGTTCATTTCACTTTAAGATCATAAAAAATGGAGTTATTTAATAGGGCCCTTGGTTGGGTAATTATGAAGCAAAGGAAAAGCAGACAATCCGCCCAGGGGGTGTGTGTGTTTTTTCTTCAGTGGTGTTAAATACTATTTGGATTATTCACTGTATAAACATTAAATAATGTAATTTGGAAACCAGGTCCCATTAGGGATTTAAATGTGTAGCCTGTCACTGGTAAAGGATTAAGATATTAGTGTATTAATGTAATATCAAAAGCTGTGGATTCCTTCTGTGTTGCTTAAGTGCTTTCTGATCAAACATGTCTGAGTAGGTTGTTTTTTTTTTTTTTTTTTTTTAAGTTGCTTGTTTCATGCTGTAATGAAAGAGAGATAGATATAGCACAGTGTTTTAGTTTGCCTGCTTAGCCTGGAACTCTACAAAACAGAGCCTGTAGGTATCCACTGAGATTGGAGAAACTTGGCAGACCTAGACCTTCACCTTTGTTTACAAAGAGCCTGTCATGTTTTGGCGTTGTAAAACTCCCTTTTGCTGCATCTGCCTCCTCCGCTCCTGCTCCTTCCCCTACTGCCACGTAAACAATGCTTTATGCTTTTGACATTTCTGCTACATTTCATCTTAGAGGTTTCCTGGGACAAGATGCTTCTATAAAGTACAAACAATGAAGAGTAGATATGGCTTTTCATAGATTCAAAGGCTTTTGAATCTGACTCAGTCCTATATCGAGGCTAAGACTGGAAAGGAAGTTGAGAGGCCCTGGATGACACTTCAGAAGTTTCAGGAACTTTTTCACCCACAGCCCATTTTGGAAAAGGCTTTTGTATGAATTCGGTGTGTGAGGCTATTTCTATCCCTGTGCAGAAGTATGACTATATCTATGCTGTTAGAGGTGGAAAATACAGCTTGAATTTGCAATTAAGTCCCAACATTTACACCCTGGCGAGTTTTCAGATGTTGATTTTCATTGACCGTCAAGTCCTAGGTGTCCACAACAGTGTCACCAGAAACAGAGTCTGCTGAAATGAGCTCCTGTGTTTAAAAATGCTTTTTTTCTAGTTTGTGTTTATTCAGTTCACCTGAAATGGTTATTTCTGTACACTAGGGAAAACCCAACAGCAGATATGTTGAGAGGAGTCCAAAGACAGGAGCATGTCAAGCCCTTCTTAAGCAATCCCTTAATGATTTGAGTGCTTTGGATTCCTTTCCAAGTGACAGACACTTTACTGCTGAAGGAGGGTGAAAGTGTGGGTTTGGCAAGTTGGATTTGCTTTCATCCACTCGGGACCTGAGCTGAAGAGTGTATTACTAGGGCAAATATAAAATAGCATGTGAGAGAGAAAATATAAAATTATAGTAGGAAAAGGACCAAGACACCAATATCATTGGAGACTCTAAATGAGTTGTAATGATGATGGTTTGTGAAACAGAGAGAAGCTACTGAGATTTATTCACCTATGCTTTTTAGTAAAGACAGCTAAGCACAAAATGTGTCCGTCACAGAAGCATTCCCTCGTGAAATTGCTTTTGTTCTAACCTGAGCACATCCTATTGGCTTCTAAAGAAACACAAAGCTTAAAATAAAATGTATGTGTTTGTTTAAGCTGTGCCAGTGGTGAATCTAACCCAACAGTTCATCCAAGACAAAAAATGTGTGTTCTAAATCTGTAGACAATCAAGCATTTTATTTTTGATAACCAGTCACTGTTTATTGTAATATACAGTAATGTTTTAAAAGGAACAAGAGCGTTCCTGCTCACTGGGTCAATTCCAAGTACTGCATTTCAGCAAATGAAGCAGGAACTCAAGTTGATGAAATTTGCAAACAAACCCCCATGGAACCCTGTCCATTAAAAATTAGCTCTGAATTAGATATTACAAACAGTACTGAAAAATAGTCTCTGTAGCTATTGTCTTGAAAGTCCTTGGTGTAATAAAAATTTCACATTTTCTATAAATGAGGGGAAAAAACCAGAGTTGATGGAAAACACTTCAGTTCACCTAATTGGAAAATATAATTCAAATATTCATAATGATTCCTCTTAAAAATGGACAAAAAGAACATTCTTGAATATTATTTTGGAAGCAAGCCAAAATATGCACTTGTCGTTACTATGGCAATAAGCAAAAAGCAGAGAAAAAACCACCAACAACAGCAAAAAAACCCAGGTTTGAAAGCAGCTTGCCATGTATGAATTATTTTTATGATCACAAACCCCTCACAGCAACCAATTTACTGAGTATAAGTGATCTAATTGAGGGCAATCGTTGTCAGAGGGACCAAAAATATACTAGGCCTCCATTTTCATATTAAAATGCCATGCCTTGGTTTAACATTTCCAAGTGGTTATTTTAGTCCTTTTTTAAAAAACAAAAGCCTGTTGAGGATAGGGTAACTCTGTTGACCAGTATATTATTGAACTTGTTTATCTCTGGGAAATGGGACCACCTGATCTCAATAGAGTTTTTCTTTTTTTGTTTTTTTTCTCCCTCCCCATCCCCCTTAACCCCCCTTCCCCCCCCCCCCCCCCCCCCCCCCCCCAATTGCTTGAAACATTTCACAATTAAAGCAGAAGAGGCTTGTTCTGCGGTTCTCACCTTTTGTCCTGAATAGCCTGGAAACAGAGGGACACTTTCCCCGTTGAAGTCTGGTGTAATTTCCCCTTGAATGGGCTCTCATGATAAGAACAGGGGTCACTGGATGGGATGGTATGCAATAAAGCTTGTGATTGCATGGTTCTTCATCATCACAAAACAGCCCAACACTCTGCTTTATGATAGCACAATTGGCACACACAATGGCTTGGGTAGAAAGCTAGAGAAACAGAGAGACGGGTATAGATACTAAGATGGAGATATCAGTCAAGCGATTGTCCCTCTTGGTGTGTTTCAAGTGCTGAAATGTACAAGTGGCTGAGAACAGGGTCCCCAAACATTACACTGAAAAGCAGTGAATGAATAAAAAGGGATGGCAGGAGTGGATGAATCTTGCCTATAGAATGCACCTTTGTGGTCAAATGTATAAGATAATATATAGCAGCTGTGTTATAAGCCAGCAAAGGGAATTGAACTTACAAAGCACAGGCTTTCAATAGCTTCCCTTGTGGGAACACCAAAAGTTTAAGAGGTGGAGGAGGGCTTATTGCTGACTAACGCCCACACTTAATAATAGTTGTCTTGCATGCTGTGGAACCTATCCATTGGGCCAGTTCCTAAAGTCCTTATTTACTGCCCCTAAGTGGGAACTTTGATTGAGTAAAACCTAGATAAAGACTTGGGAATTGGCTGTATGTGAAGTTGGTTACAGCAAGCCAGCATTTAGAGGGTCCAGTCCTGGAAGGGCTCTCAGTTCCCATGGACTTAAATGGGAGCTGCAAGGGCTTAGTGTTAGAGGTGGTTTTAACCAATACTGGAACTTTTTAACGTTAATACTGAAAATGGAAACATTTGTCCCCATTTATTCTTTCAAAATTTTTAAATAAAAACAAACTAAAGCACCAAAAGCAGGCCTTCAGTTTTTCAGGAAAAAAAATCTCACCTTCTCCCCCCAGTTCCATAAATCAGTGATAAATCATTTTTATGAGTTCAGGCAGTACTGTGTGCGTCTTGGCTCCACTAATGAATAGGATTTGCCATCTAGGATGAAAATCTTACACCATTTTTGTTTTGCAAATCTCCATTCTAACCTTCCTGGAAATCTTCTGTAGGTAGCGAAGGTTGGAGTGAGGTCAAGGGAAGGGTCTGTTAGAAGAGGAGTTACAATAACTCCTGAAGGGAGCTAAAATACTCTGTCTTTGAGTCAAATAGTGAGATATTCATAAAGGACCAGCTGCTTTTCAAGAGAAACAATAGAGAAGAAAAAATAGCAATGGAGCATACTGCTTTCACACCAAGGTCATTGACAAAAAGAGCTTTTAAAGTAAGTATGGCATATTGGCCTTTGTTCCGAGCAAATTTGCAATAGATTTCTACAAAATTAGCTGAAAACTCTTCAGTTTCAGAAGTGAGCTGATGGGATGGGTTTGTTCTGGACTAATCTCAAGATCAAAGACAAGGTCTTGCACGTAAGCACAAAATAGTACTATTGCTACATCCTATTAACTGCTGTACATAAAAAGGGATTGCAAGTGTTTAAAGGCATCTCCTGCCTGGTATATGAATTATGGGCTACTCTTTTGCTATTGTCATTTTTGATTGGGTGAAAGTTTCATGGATGCACAGAATTTGTTGAAAACTGGTCACTTGAAAGATGTTGATTTCTTATTTGGCTCTGTGAGTGCTGAGGTCCTCTGGTAGTTGTTCACCCTTGCAGAGAGGAGTTTCATAGTTTAGATTTGGCTTCTGTGTCAGAGATTTGTTTCGTTATTGGGAATCTTTGTTCTGGACACTAACGTTTTGTCTAGCTGAACCTTGATATGGCAAGATGTCACAACACAAAAAGTGTTGCCTCAGGTAGAGAAGAGCATTTCCAATATGAAATTGTCATCAGACAGCCTGAAGCGACTTCTTTTGGGGTGATATTTATTTGCAACAAACAAACCATAAGCTCCAAAACCTACAGGTGTTTTTGGAGTAGAAGAGGTTTACTCTCCTTTTTACCATGTTTGCAGCAGGTTCTGCTTACAGTACAACTGCTAGTTTACAGCTGCAGTGTAGGTTTTGAAGAGTCTCTCCTAGGTATCAACAGTTCTTATGTTGTGTTGAGTGGGAAAGAAACTCTCCATGTCCTTGTGGGACCCTGGTAAAGTGAGATAGATCTTAGTGGGCCTTTTGACCTTAGCGTGTCCCCAATGAGGCAAAATGTGCCTTCCTCAGGCAGTATCTTCCTATGGAGGAACACATGAAATGTGCTAGCACAGGGGAGGGTTCTCTGTGGCCAGCATGCTTGGAGCTTCTAGCAGAGGTGGACATGAAGTCAGGAGAGCACATGGTTTGTCAGACTCAAGACTTTTGCTTTCTCTGGAACACCTGGGAGAACACGGTGTTGGATTTTTAAAGAGTTGGTTATATATGGTCAAGGATCTTAATGGTTTATTAATCCTCTTTACTTTACAATCATAAAGGGACATATAAATTGCCACAATTATACAGTGTGTGTTTGGATGAATGTAACTGTAGGTTAATGTATGATAGATATATGCTATAACCTGTGTCTCCAAGAATAAATATCCCAGTCTGAAATTTGATAGGGCAACTGTTATACAACAGAAAGGCAGATCACTTTTCTGGTTTCTGCTGTTTTCTTAAACCAATTATTATATGACTAAAATAAATTAAATGAGGACTCAAAGATATATAATTTCCAGGATTCTCACTTTTTTGGAAGGCTTCAAATAAAGGGAAATTGTCTGTGATGTAAAGATTTGTGCAACTTCCTCTGGGAAGTTGTTGTGGTTATGAATTTGAATACAGGTTTTCAGGAAAAGATATCTATCTCAACTGAGTATATTGAAAAAAATCCGCCTTGATTTCACTTGGTTGAGGAGGGAATTCTTAGACTGATCATTGTAGTTTACCCGCTGTTTTGCAGCTGGAGTAAAATAATTAGTTGTTCTGGTGAAAGGAAGGTTATCTTTTAATCTCAGTGAAAAGTGTTACAGAAAACACTTCTTCAGGTGAGGGGAAAATTTTATATGATACAATATAATAATTTTCCTAATACACATTTCATTGGGAAGCAATCATTTGCAGCTATTTTTCTTGCAATCATGGTTGATTGAAATAGATTTCTGAAAACATACTTAACTGAAAAGAAACAATAACGCCCCACAACACATATAGTGTCTTAGGCTTAGTACTTGGAAAAGTACTGATGTCTGGATAACTTGTGTTCTTACCTCTTTCCATACATTTATTCTCTGTGGACCTGGTCCAGAGCTGACAGGGCAGAGTTGATTCCCACCACACGGGCTGTGTTTGCAGTATCTGGTGAAGTCAGAGCACATTATACTGATCTCTGTACCTCGGAGGGGTGTTGTCAAACAAAATTTCTACCAGTGCAACATTCTGAAAATGAACAGTTCTGAAATTTTTGTTTTCCAAGGCAGTCTGTGGCCAACCTAAGCCAGAAAATCTTAACAGTTCCTCAAAACACAGAAGGTCTTTGGACTAGAATCTGAGTATGATTCAGAGGAGAAATTGCTACTGGACATGAATTACTGCTCATTCTGTTTTCTAGAGACAAATCTGAACTGTGAAAGTTGGCTTCAGAGTTCAACTCTTTCAAGGAAGAGGAATATTTATGTCCATCCCAAATCACTGTCTGATTATTCTCAAGTTTTTTATCATTTTTAACATGGTAGAAATTAATTAAGGCAGGAGGACTTTGATCTTGTGGAAGACAATCCTTAAAACAACATCAGTGTGATATATGTAATCAATGGCCATGCTGCAAAGCAATAGAATAAATACAGACGCACATATACATGTACAAACAGCGTATTTTGTTTCATGTATCGTATGTACTTTGTACTCAGAATATGAATCTAAACTTGCATCTTAAATAATACAAAAAGCCACAAAATTAAGTTCCTCAAAAATACTTGGTTTCAGTAGAGCCATTTGTCCAAAACAATTAGAACAAGCAATGAAAAAAGTACTTTGACCTACATGGACTGAATGCAAGAGGAACCATTGCTGGAGAAAGCAATTTGAATGGAAGATTTTGGGAGACGATATAAAGTAAAAGCAGAGGAAGAAAATATGGAACAAACCAAATGAAAATGTCCGCTTGGGAGAGCAGAGTGCTGCCAACCAGACCACACTCCTGGCCAGACATCATCTTAAATAGATTATTCAAACAAATATTAATTTGAGTTGCTAGGATGGAATATCTGGTTTAACTGTTAGAAAGCACTGTATTAATGTGCAAGCCAGTGATTAATAACAAATGTACTCCCACAGAACAAAATGTAAAATGGAAGAATGTTGTATGAAATGCTTGCAAGGAGTGGGATGTACTTGCTCCAAACGTTTTCAAACCCAGCCCAGGACTCACAGACTGTGTGGTCACACGGGGTTTGCCTCAGTGCTGGCAACCTATCCAAGGCTGTGAGCATCACCAAAATAGGCACTTTAACTGGCTCAGAGATGAGGAAATCCAGTATTCTGCCTTCCTACCTTGTCAGGATCTCAGACTGAAGGGGAAAAATGGGAAGCAAAAGAAAAAGACATGGGGGGCGTGTGTGTGTGTGAAAAATGCCTCATGATAAAAGGTGAGTGTGCCAGATAAAACCAGTGCCCTTTTAGGTATAGACTGATTTTTCACTAAACTTCTAGGCACTGGCTTTTGAACACCACTTTATGGTCAGAGGATGCAAAACTAGCTTAAACCAAGAGACAAGGTTAGATTATTGTTAGTATTAAAGGCTTCACTCATCCTGTGTTCTCTAGGTATTGAAATTTGCTGCTGAAACACCTAGAGGTATATTTTTAGTCCTCTTATGTAGTCTACTTGAAGAACCTAAGCTCTCCAGGGAGGTGATCAAAGTTACTATGTCATATCTGCTCTTGAGTGCTTACTCCAAATTACCAGATATTCCTTCCCACTAGGGTTAATTTGGGACAGTTCATAGCATAAAATCCAGGTGAGACTCCAGCTGGCGCCTTTGGACCTGTAAGAAACCCCCTCAACGACTCTGTCACTCTCTTTCCTCACTAAGGAGGAGAAAAAAACACCCCTGGGCTGTTCTGACTTAGTCCTGAGACCTCAGACTGTGTGACAGGAGCTAGCAGGAACCCATCAAATCCTTCCCCAGCCTTATGATATGGACCTCTTCTCCCTCCAGCTCCAGCTATGAAATCTCCTGTGTGTTTTGTGAGGGAGGAAGATCATCTTTGTCACTGAAGTGGGGCCATCAGGCTGGTGAGTACCAGGTCAAGAAAAATAAAGCATCACCCAAATTACCAAATCTGTGTGTGCAACAACAAAGAAAAGCTCCTTCCAAACAGAGGCCCCCTTTCAAAGCAAAATCCCTCAGCAGGGGAATTCAGTATGAAAATAGCATTTAGGTAATGGTCCTTAGAGGGAAATGTGCCTGGTTTAAAGCTGAGCATCCCCCCTGGGGTTACCTGATGCTTCCAGTTTTTCTCCCTCCAAATAAAAAATCTGAGCAGCTTCACACATGAGTTTAAAAGTAGGGAGCTGGTGGAATAAGCTCAAGAGACACCATGTTGTTTTTCTACGTGATGTTTTATCTGAAGAGTCCAAAAAAGTTATCCAAGTTGGGTTTTTTTTAATATTTTTTTTTTTTTAAGCTGGAAAGAAACCTCAATTGTATTTCAGTTCCTTTAATTATTTTGTCTAGCAGTGAGATCAAAGGCCTAGGTCTCTAAAGGAATCAATCCTGGGCCAAGCACTCCAAAGTGGGTGCTCCAAGTTCATAAAAAAATACCATATTTAGTCATCTAACTTAGTCTGCTATTCAGAAATGCTTGGGCCTGCTGCTCCCTAGCCAGACATTGTAAGCTGCCCCAAGATTATCAGATGACATGTGCTGAATGAGTACCAAGTACTTGTGAATATTTTTTTTTGTGTGGTTTTATTTGGGGTAGACCTAGATAATCCAACAGTGTTGCTGTTTTCTCTTTTTCAGTATCAGCTTAGTCTCTTTCTTGTCAGGTCTCTGTAGGGGTGGATGTGAATGAAGGATGAGAGGGAGGTACGGGAAACAACTATTTCCTCTGTCCTCTCTGATACAGCTCCACTTGCCAATGTGGTGATGCACTTTTCAGATAATTCTTTTATCTGGCTCATTTTTCCATACTGCCCCTGTCCCTGCATTTGTTATTCTTTGTGAGCATGAATAAACAGAGCCTCTGGAAGGACCTTGCAGACGGATAATACTGTTAGCAACAGTTTAGAAAATGGAGGCTCACAGAATTGAAGCCAACTTCCCAGTTTTCAAAGTGGGCCTTCTAGGCTGTAGGAGGGTTTTGCTTTTGGGGCTGGCCATGGGTTTGTGCACCGAACTTCAGGCTGCCACACTTGAAAAGGTGAATCTGTACAGCTGAGGTTACTCAGGAAATCAATAGCAGAGTTGAGATAAAAGAATCCAGGTCTCCAAAGTCCCATTCCTGTAAAACAGGCTATAAATCTTATGCCAAAATCACCAAGAGCTTATCTCTTGAGTTGCACTGGTTATAAGGAGGACTGCCCTAGGAAGGAAGCAAAGGAGCTGAATTCCTCTTATTTGGGTTCCAGTATTCCTGTCTCCTCCCCATTCCAGATGTCTTCCAAATGGTGTGGGTATTTACCAGCATCCTATTCTTTCTGTGGCCACCACTGGCCTCAGTAATTTCCATTTCATATCTGCCTCTCTGGGGTGCTGTTGCTTCTGCAGCCCGTACTGCTCCTTCACCACATATTTCATGTCAAGCTCCTTCTGGAAACCCCATGGGTTTTGCAATACTTAGGCATCAGCTGTCAGCCCGTAGTGTAATGAATCCCTTGCAGCACTTCTTTCCCTAAGCAATTGTCTACAAATCCATCATATTGGGACCATATTTTAAGACTTAATTTAAAGTGGAGACAAGAGGGCTCTAGTGTGTATGTTCCAGGATTGACACTAGTAATGCCCGATAGGGGCTGAAAGGAGTCTCTCTGCACACCCTCTGTGGGCTTGTGGGGGCTCGATGAGATCCAAATGATGAGCCTGACTGTACAAAAGCTCTCTCCTTGGGACGCCTGTTTGGCTGCAGGGAGGGGAACCATCTCCATTTGTCACCTGCAGAGCTGAGGTTGCCACCACACTCAGACTGTACAGAACAAGAGGGGAAACATTGTTCCATAAGCTCCAAACTTTCTTCAACTTCCTTCTTGTGTGCCTCAGAAAACATCCGGGTATGACCATATGATCTCCAGAGTCTGGGAGATGGTGATCTCCAACATCTATAGCAGCACGAAGAACTGCCAGCAGCCCCACAGCCCCCAAGGAGCTGTGGGTGCAGGTTGGGAGAGACTTGGACTCCCTGTTGAAGGTAACCATGGTTGAAGGTGACAGATGCAGTTACTGTCCTCACAGGCTGCAGCAGCAAACCCTTGCCCAGAGGCATCCTGCAGCAGATCTGCTGTGCAGCATCTCCCAGTCTGATGTATTAATTGAAATAAAGACTATTGATACACTGTCAAGCGGCAAGCTCTGGAGGTGTAAAAGCAAGCAGGTCTCCTGTCCATTGACTTCCACTGGAAGAAGCACAGCTTCCAGGGAAGGACTGGGACCAGAGCTTGGGTCTAGGTACCTGGGAAGGTAGTCAGGTACCAAAGCCCATAGCCTGCTCTAGTGACAGGGTAAGAAGCCTCGGCTTAGACCACAAAGAAGTCAGTTTTTTCAAGTGTAAACCTTCCCTGTTTCAGTAAGAACATCCATATACTTGGTGACCATGGTCCAGTCAGGTGGTGGTAGCTCATTGAACCATGTTCATTACATCCTAGTATGTATTAGCTACTTGACACTGTAATGACTCCTATAGAGCACTTTCTTCTCAGACACCCTTCCTGCTGCATGCCGTGCTATCTGCAAAGAATGTCCTTGTAGTTTTAACTTCAGGTTGGAATGTTTAGGATCTGTATCTGGGTGACTTTGGAAAACTCTGCCACCATGCCATGCTCTGCCAACTCAGTGCTGAAGTTTCTTACCTCCTGATCTGTAAGACTGAATCATTATTTTCCTCTCTTTTTCTTCTCATTACAGCTGTTTCTTCATCCATTTAGTCTGCAAGCTGTTTGGGTCAGGTCTGCTTCTCACTAAGACACAGTGGTGTTTTGAGCTTGCCTAGGTCACCTCAGGTCTCCTGTGTTACTCTTGATGATGATGGACTGGGTTTTGATGTATCTTGTGACAATGGAAATCTGTGATAATCCAGCTCTTGTGCTAAGCAACTATTTCTCTCTCTGTTCCCCTGGGTGCAACAGTAAATTAGAAGTACTTTGAGGCAAGGACAGTCTTTCAAATAAACATCAGTAAAATACCCAGCACATGGGTCTCTGATAGACATTCTTAGACTTTAGAGGATACAAGTATTTTATTAATACTGGCAATAACGAGTATAATAATAATAGGAATAATAATAACACCCACAACCTAACATAAAACCACTTTCTGTCATTTTGAAGCCAAATGACTTTAAAATTCCCTTTTAATGTTTATATGAAATCTGTTTTGCTTTTGTTAAACTGCAGTTTATTTAGATTTCAAGATTCTCAGTTTTTTATTTCAAAATTTTGTAGATTGATGATTTGCAAAAAATATAGAGAAAGGTGAATGCTTTATTTTCAAAATCTAAAATTTCACTAAAATCTGGAAAGAGGATGTCCGTCTCTGTTCTCTGCTTGAACATTCTTATATGTAGGATTTGAGTGCCATGTGCTAAGTGTGAGAGCTAACATTTTAAAAGCTAATAATTTTCTCTTTATTACAGAATGTACAGTCCACTTCTTTCTATGATAACTCCACCCCAGAGTTTCCCTTAGCAAAGCTAAGACCCCCACATGCACACAAATTTCACTTACTAGCAGGAGGAGAGCATGTTCATGCATATGTGACTTTTTCAGGATCACTGTGATTGAGTATGTGTGCTGTAACACATTAAGTGATGCAGGAGTCAGCATGTGTCCAGTTACTTTTCTTCAGACACTAAGGAGTTGTGCTCTGTATCTCAATTTGTACCAGCATAGTGGCTTATGTTATTGCCATGCCATTTTGTCCTGAGCTGTAACTCATGCCTAAACTTCTCAGGTGGCTCTGGGCCAGACTTCTGCTTCTTGGGTGTTTCAGCCAAAGCTTGCACAGCAGGAGCCCAGTCTATGGCTGAAGCCACTCATCAAGTAAAGAAATATTGTCGTAGCTAATAAAAGAGGAAGGAACTATCTCAAAGAGGTTGGGAACATTTACAACAACCTACAATGTTTACTGGCTAGTTGTGTGGAAGTGTTAGTGCTCTGGATAGATACTGATACCTTCTGAACCACTTGCATAAGCACCACTGAAGAGATTATAAACTAGTAAAGAGATGTTTCTCTGGTGCTCATTGCTACAATAACTGAACCTTCAACGTGTTCCAGAAAACATTCTTTCTCCCTGATAGTCTGTTATGAACATATGAAGCTAAGACTACATGTTAATATAAGCATAAGTGTTGTGCTTCCACATTTGGGGATGTCTTTTACTCCATTCTGTTGCATTCTTGAGGGAGCTTTAATCATCTATTCTGTCTGCCTTCCTCTTCTTTTTGTGAAATTATTAAGTAAATTGCTGCATGTAAATAAATTCCTCTTAAGGTCCTGAGCTGCAATTTTCTCATGCGGAGGGCAATGGGTTTCCATGTTACTTGCTCAAAATAAGAGTACTTCTAATTCAAGTCTGTGACGCTGTATGTTCATTTTCCTTCGGCACCCATTGACCGAAACTTGTTGAAATTAATTGTGCTGCACCAATTTCATGTCACTGAATTATGAAGGAGAAATATTCATCAGTTTATTAAAAATCCAGCAAATGTCAGAGTATTACCAGCCCTAATTAATATGTGTTTAAATTCTCTGCCCTGGGCCCTCCAGTCTTTTATTTTGTTTAAACTGAAGCTTGACATTTTCAGTCAGCGCATTATTGTCTAACAGCGGGAGAGTGAAAGCTATACCCCTTTCCTTAAACACACCAGGCTGTGGAATGTGCTCTGTCTCGTTCCCATTCCCCTTCCATTTGTTAGGTACTGGACATGGGACCCTGACTCTGTCTGAGAGATCGCTTTCCTTTGGACTAAAAGGGAAGAGTCAAGCCTCAAACCTTCCTTGTAGCCAGGGCCCAAATGCTGTATTTCAGGGATTCAGCGACAGCAATGGGTAAAATTCTTTAGTGCTGTCAGGAAGGAATTTTCTGCTGTCAGGAAGAACAAAAACACCAATAACATGTATGTGTTTGTTCTGAGTTTTTAAAATTTACTCCATAAATCTTAACTAAAAATCTGAAAAAACTTCTAGGTGATAGCAACTGATGGTTCTGTCAATAAAAATGGACATGAGCCAGCAGGAGTATTTTCATGCCACCCACAAAATATTTTTACTAGGAGCAATGTGACCTTCTCTAAAATTGCCCCAACCGCACAGTTGCACAGTCCTCACCTAGCGTCTCTACTAGCACTTGCTTTCTCCCTCACTTTAATTCTTCCAAGTACTCTCAAAACTGTGGGGCAGTGGCCTCAGTTCTGGCATCAGGTACTAATTCCTCATGAGGACATGTGGTTTTGTCCTAAACCTGATCTCAAACGGTTTAGCTTAATCCCGCTTTGGAGATGGGTTAACCTGCACTAGAATAGAGAACATTCTGCCTGGGGCACTGCTGTGGAGTTGTTACTGAGACTGTGCTCATACCCTAACTCTGTGGCGTTACCTTCTGGGGATTTTTGTGGAGATATATGTGTCTGTCATTTGACAAGGTGAAATATAGGACATATATTAAATACAGAAATATATTGAAAATAAGACACAGGCAAGTGGGTGCATTATGCTTTACTTAATATTCTTCTCAGTTTGCCAGTCCTTGTTTTCATCAGCTGTTTCATTTACTCTCAACAGTTTGTCAACCTTCATTTTCCCTTGGGGAACCATGGATTAATCCTGTCAAACACTCTGGAACAGCATCCTATAGCTCACCTCCCCTACCCCATTCCTCAGTTGCACATTCAGGCTTGTTCCAGCTCAAATGAATCATTATAATGGCTGTATATGGATAGTTCATTGTCATCCTGGGTCTGCATATGAAAGTAGTTTGGTCCTTTCTGGTCAGATGGGCCGTGAGAATTACGCCTGGCTCTCCAGGCACCAGCTGAACCTGCCTCTCAACCTCCCTGATGCTGTTTGCCTCTTTTTCTGCTGCAGTACCACTGGGTTTAGATTGGCAAGTGTCCTCTCCCTCTTCTCCTCACCACCTGTGCATACTTGGCCCCAAAAGACCCTGCTTCCATGACCTGTGCTGTTCTTCATCTTTATCTTCCAAACCCAGTTTTCACTGGCTTATCTTCCTGCACTGGCTGATGTTGAAAGAAAAAGCCTCCACTGCTTCCAGCTAGCTGGCGATGGTGCCCATAACTAAAATGTGTTCAAGTTCCTTTCCCTCCTGAGACGGGCACCTTTTATCCAGTGCTACTAAACCTCCCAAAATGTTTTCTAGTTTTGTTGTAACTTTCTGTAATCCATCCCCTTTTGTCTAACCTGGCTTTAACGTAGTAAAATTTGATGAGATTGTCATTGTTCCTCTGCCCACGTGCCTGTCTCCCCATGCATCACACCTATATGGCTCCCACCAGCACAGCACAGAACTGCTCAGTGCCTTACAGACATACTAAAGGACTTGCTTCCAACAAAACAAAAATTATATGGTGGAGACTGATTTTCTGGGCCATGGGTGAACCACATAACCACAAAAACACCGTTCCTGACACTCTGGTGTGTCTCTGTTGATCATCACACAGGCAAGCGTGGATCACATCCACTGCCGCCCTGCGTGGCTCTTCCTAACATGCTGCACCCCACAGCAAGGACTCTGTAGTGTCAGGGAGTGGCAGAAGACAGAAAGACGTCTGGACTGTGTAGCATTACCCTGTTCAGTGAGCAGGGAGGCTTCGAGTTGTATGTCCTGCAGCTTTGTGTCTTCTGGTTGGATTCACTCTTGTCTGAGATTGAGGCACTGTGAGATTCTTCTGTGCCACAATTGATCTTGAGAATCTTAGTATTTTGCAAGGTCAGACAGGTAGAAAATCTTACTCTGTCCATCTGGTCATTTTGTATTTCTTGGGCAAACTGGTAAATGTGGCAGAGTGCAACACTTGACGGTATTCAAATAAGTCAGCTAAAAAGTTCACTGATGGTTTAAAGAGTGGTAGATAGCTCACTTCTCACACTGATAGCTTTGGATGTCTCATTTCAGAGGGAAGGAGTATTTTTCTTATGCTAATGGCCTCATCTACATAGTTTACTTGTACTCTGTGGTTCCTGGAAGCAACATACTTCATTATGCTTCCCTAGCAATGTAAGGTACTGAAAAAAAAACCCTAGAATCTGAAAACCTTGAATTTTGGGGTGCTTGAAATCCAGATATGAATTTATCACCTTGTGCTCCTTTCTAGGAACAAACCACAAGTGCTGATAAATTACCTTCATGATTAAAGTCATCCCCTCTATCAGTTCTGCCTTTGTGCCTTTCTTCCTTGGATGGCTGGTTCTCTGAGGACAAGAAATCAGCTCCACTATTTATGCTCAGCCGTGCTCAGCAAAACAAGGCTTCCAACCTGAAATCAGCCTCTAAGCCCATCCGAAAAGAGAAATACAATTTAAATATCCAAAAAGAGAAATACAGTTTAAATATTCCTTTAGTCTAATGGGTTTGATACAGCTAGCTCTGGGAAAACCTGGCTTGTTCCCTTCTCTTGGAATGTTGGAGTGAGTTGTTTCTCTCCCTTCACTTGGATGAGGAATAACTTCCTTTCCTCCAGAATCTGGGATCTCCCAGATCTTGCTTTCCCAGTCATTGTGAGGCCTACGACACCAAAAGAGTGCCACTTCTTGCACAGCATCGCTCAGGAACAAAAAGAAAATAAAGCATCCAACTCTCAATCCCACCTTCTCTATCCAAAAGCTAATAAATGCTTTCAGGAGACACAGCACCCTTGTTTAGAACTACTGCTACTCTGAGCACTTAAGTGAGGGCTTGTAAGCAAACATCACTAATGGTTTCACTGCAATAACTGTCTTGAGTAACCCACTTAACATTTGGTTAACATGGCAGAGAGAAAACTCTCCCCCAAGCTTAGCTGAGAGATGAGTCATTTCCACCACTGCCTGGGACAGAAGGAGAGTTTATTTAGTGTAGCCCCATTTGATGGTTTTGTGCTTTGTGAGTCATCAGGGCTGTCTTTTCAGATGGTCACCAACAGAGAGTGGCTTTGTTGACAAGTGTGCAAGGGAGAGATGGCCCTTGCCATGAGCAGCTGGCTTTCTCCTCTGCTCCCTCAGAGCAGGGGAGCCCAAGCTAGAACACCCTGTGCAATAGTCTTGTCACACATCTGGTGGTAGATGTGGGATTTATGGAGGGATGGCAACTTGCTTATTTAAGTTAACCATGGTTTTAAGAGATGTAATCCCTCTGCGCTGTGATTGGTCTCCCTCCAGCTCCATCTGGTTCTACAGCACACGGACCTGAATGGCACATGGGAATAGCCTGCAAAACAGATGCTTAACATTTATTTTTAGTGATGAATAAACTTTGTAAGCATCTCATTATGTAGTCGCCTGGCCTAATTAGTAACATTCAGACAAACATTAATCTGAAAAACTGCTTAGAGGTGCTGGGAGTACTCAGTGGAGCTCTGAGGAGACATCTTCTTTGTGGAGAGAGGGAGGACATTAGTGGAAACAAATTACTAGCTGGGGATTTGATGGGGTCTACTTAGGTGTTCCAGGAACTTTCAATGAAATGGGTTCTCCTGTGGGATTTAAGTGCAACTCTTTACTGAACTGTATCACATTTCAAGTGGATTCACTTAGAAAAGTGAATTTCATTTTGGCCTTATGATTTGCGTCATCATCCTGAAAAGAACAGACCATCAAACAATTTGTATTAATCTACAGTGACATTCATCCCTCCCTCTGCTGCCTTCGTGCCACTGCTTTGAAAGTGTGAACAAGGGAACGAATGCGTAGACTGAATTGCCAGGTCTTCAGGCTCTTAGTCCTATTCCAAGCTCAGCAACCTCAGCAGTCCCTCACACCCAGGTGTCATTGAGCTGTATCTTGTGCCTGTGAATGAAACCTGGATGCTGCGAGGAGCTCTGTGCTGACATGCTGACAAAGCCCTGGTGTCACCATGAAACCACACTTTCAGGATGCTGTTCCTCTTGAATATCCATCAAAACAAAAGTTTCTCATGCTGTTGGATAGAAGATGAATACACTGTTATCTTTTGCTGGAGGAAAGCCTGTATTACAGTAGATCCACAGTCCTGCAATGTACACAGCCAGAGTTATTCTGAGAGGTAAAGCAATAACTCTAATGCAAGACAGAAGACATAACAAGCAAGTGGAAATTTTTACATAAAAGAAAATATCTGAGACTACAACAGATATTAATGAACTGAGAAAACAGACAGTTGTACATTAGGGATTTGAGTGATACCTGGGACCATATTTTATTTTATTTTGTTCATATTTTTACATCTGGCACTTTCACCATATTAATGATTTAAGGAATAATTATTGTAAGGTTGAGTTTCCTTTTAAAAACTTTCAGTGTTCCATCCTGGAATTCATTCCAGATGCCGGTAACTAAAACTGAAGAAACATGCTTCAAAATGATAGTCTTCTCCAAGGCAAGATGACAGCAAAATATGTAAACGACCAATGGCTCTTCTAGCCGCTTGGTTCTTTATGGGCTATCTGATTCCCTTCCAGTTTGTTTAAAATTTTTACCATGCAGATGTTCCTTTGGGTGACCAATTTTTATAGTTTTGAAAAGATTATATCAGTTTTCCATGGTATTGTGTTACTGTATTTCTTGGATTTTTTTATAGCACTTGAAAGGCTAATTTCTTAATCAGACATTACTAGTGGAATGTAGAAAGAGAGGTTAAAAAGCCAAACTGGCACTGAGAATTAAACACAGGTTCGTAATAATATGAAAGGAAAACAAAAAGCATCAACTCAAGGATGTTGTTATTGAATGAAAGTTGAGAAAACTGCTAGGAACATGCATTTTTTATTATTATCAAAGGTGTTAAAATATATACATAGCATATGTTTGGCACTGAATTGTTGTTACACAGTTCTGTAGTATTCAGCTGTCTTGGATAAAAACTATCACTTTGATACTGGAAAATTATTATGAAAATGTTAGTTTTGGGCCTACTAGTAAAAAGCAAAGATTGTCTTGCATGCCAGTAAGGTTTCAGTGGAGGGTTTGCACTGTTTCCAGAAACCATCTTTGGCAACCACTGAATTTCACCTCCGTCAACAAGTCTGCATAACATTTTGTCCTTCTTTATCCTTGTCAGGAGAGCTGATGGGGAGACAAGAGATTCGAGTTGGCTTCACACCCTGAAACTCAGAGACAGATTTCAAACACCACTTTAGGATTATAAGTAGCAGCTGAAGTGGGATTTAAGAAATACTGGTACAAACATTAAGAAGGGCTCAGAAAGAAAGAAAGAAAGAAAGAAAGAAAAAGTCACACTATAGGATTATTCTGTTTGGGTAAGTATGAAAGCTGTTATATTGACACACAGCTCACGTAGATGCATGACATGGTTTTGGTCTAGTGCTACCATGATTTTAACAGTCAGACCAGAGGTAGGTTGTTTTTTTTAAAAAACTGTTCCCAAACTCCAGGTTTCTTCAGCTCTAGGTTTTGAGCTGGGCTCATTCCTCCAACAGGTATGCTGTTTCCAAATTCTTTTGAGCGGTATCTTATTTCTGGAAGCTTAAGATTCAAAATGTGCCGCCTATTTCATGCAGAGTAGTTTCCATTGAGTCATATCATGTTCATGGGAACAAAAAAACAAGCCAGAACTGTGTTAGTTTATAATATTGTGTAAATGTTACGTAACTTGGCTTCTGAGAGTTTTCTTTGCTTTCTTCTGGAGCACTGGAAATTGGCCACAGCTAGAGGCAGGACAAGGTGCTGGTAGTGTTGGCGCTCCAGCTGGTGTTAGCAATTTCTCTGGAGCTTAGTCAGGGAGTCCTGCTCACAGGACTGACACTAAATCATCAAGCTTAGGGTCAGGCATAAGCGTTTCATCAGGTGACAGAGGCAAGGACCTGTCACTTCTTCTTTGTCTTCAAGCCACAGCACAGAGTCCAGCCTGCTGCTGAGCGTCACCTGGGAATTAGCACCTAACAAATTCCCTTGCTGTATGCAGGACCCCATGGCATCTCAGTGCCTGTAATCTTTCATGCTCTCCTCCTGTTTTATGTTGTAATTTGTGGCTTTTGGTCTTTTTTTGCAGCTTGTTTTAAGCTTTTTACAAGTTTGGAGGAAATGTTTTGCAGCTTCCTCTGTGTATGAGTGGGAAAACAGGAGCAGAAGTGCTGTATATCCTACATTTCTATCATTTTTGCAATTGCAGAGGACTTGATCTCATTTGGGTCCTCCGTTCCTAGGTAGAGGTGTATTTTGCAGCAGGAAATGAATCAGTGCGATACAGAAACATTGAACTTTGCCATGCTGGGTACTTACTGCCTGATGTGAGTGAAAAGCCAAGTGCACACTCTACTCGTTGCATTGGGGATGAGTACAAGTCCTCAGATATGGTGTTTTTTCTAAACCAGTAGGAAACAGCTTTACGACCTTATTTCTGCCCCCTGCTCTTTAAAACACTCCTTGGTGTTGAATAGTTGTGTTGTTGCCCAAAGATCTCTGCCTGCAATACCATGCAAAGGATTTTGGAGCTGATTGTGGTGTTTGGAGGGAGGAGATGTGAAACTTCCTGGGGGAGTGTCTGCCCAGAGCAGGGCGAGCACTAGCCAAAGTTACTAAGTGCCTCGTTTCCACTGCTATGCAATCCATGCACACAGAGTGCTGCAAGCCAAACCACAGGTTGCAAATCAGATTTTCCTCTAAAAATCAGCAGCAGCCCAAGCTGGTGTTTTCTTTTTGATACATTTCATTTCTCAAACTCTTGGGGAGGTGGCTATCTTGACTTCAGCTCAGTAGCCTTTGGAGTCAGAGCAGTTGCCTGACCTCAGATGCACATCCCAAAGGCTGTGCCTGCATAGACCTGCGTACTGAGTGGGGGTGATGCTAAGAAGGCCAATAAGAGCTGAACTAAATCCAGTATAATTAGTAATAAATCGAGCACTTCTGACCCTTCCAATAAGCTTGATCAAAACGTAACACATCCACTCCTTGTCCTCCCCCTCAGTCTGAATTAAATTAAACCATCCATTGGTTCACATGAGGAGGAGGGCTGTGCAGTTTCCATGCCAGACATACGGTCTTTCACTAGATTTACCTGAAATGGACTTGTTTGGTATGAATAACTACCATTAATATTATGATCAGTATTAAGTAAAATAAATAGATTGTAAAGAACCCAAAACCTGGGACCTCTGCCACTGAAGGAAGAGGATGATCCAGCCATGCTCTAGGAGAAGGGCAACAATATAATGTTTCCTCTGATCTCTCTGTATTTGAGGGGTGGTAGCTTGATAGTTTAGGGATATTTCTAGCTCTCTAAAAAGTATTTACAAATACCAGAATGGTATTTCTTGTTACTGGGCCTGCATTTTAGACCTGGCACTTCTGTTCTGTTCTCTGCTATTAAGATTCCTATATGCTGAGATAGGATTGAACTTTTGCTGTGTTGGTCTGTATGCTGTTCCCTGAGGGAAGAAAAATTGAGACACTTCAGGTTGCATTTTGTTTCCTATACATTGGCCATTTAAGTGACAGACCAAGGAGCACTGACTTAAGACAGTGAAGGAAAATATAGATATTTCTCTAAGTATGAAGTATCTTGCAAGAAAAAATTAATTGTGAATTAGTGTAATTTTCTAAAAAATTCAAAATAATTTGTATTGAAAGGGTTATTAGGGTTGAGAAAATAAACATTTCCTGTTGTGGTTTCTGCAGAATATCTCCAGTGGCAGTTTTAGAGTCATCTATAATTCGTGTTCTCTAGGGAAATATTTCTTTGATTACATATAGGTTTGGAAGTTACACTAAGTATGTCTCTCCTGGATCAATGTGCCCTGGAAATCTTTATCTTCATTAATTATAGCCTCCATCATTCCAGTGCTCTGAAGAATACATTAAAAGTATCAAGCATAGTCATTATAATGCAATAGGAAATAGTCTAATAAATTATCTGTCCTGTTATTGTTACTAGGAAAATATTGGATGTAAGAAAGATTTATTAGACGGATATATTTGTGAATTTATCTTATAAATTAAATTTTTTGGAAACTGGGTCTATTCTTCACACCAAGACCCCACAAGGATTTAATTAAAAGCCTATTAGTCAAACTAATTCCTGACATGGCATAGGTTTGTATTACACAAACATATTTGACTTTCCAAACATGCTTGCAAGATTTGGCATTTTGCTGAGAGATACCTATTGATAAATATAATTGGGAGAAATTACTGCAAATAAATTCTAGCTTCCACTGGACATATAAATTACCTCGTATTACTGGTGCCTGAGAAAAAACTTACATATTGTCATCTACAGCTATAAAATCACTTCCACTAAGACAGATGCAGAAATGACCCTTTATTTAGAGAATAGAAAGATAAGGCCCACACACACTTCAAAACCAGACCCAAATTTTCAAGACATAACATGAGCGTGAAAAATAAGTCTGTGCTGTAACATAGTAAAAGCAAAATGGCAAGAGAAGTGCAGTACCGGCGGCAGCGGCGCAGACCTGGGAGTCGGGACATCAGAGCTTCCCTCCTGTCTCCGTCACAGATTTCCATATGATATTGCGACCTAAGCCAGGGTCCTATTCGGACCTAGTTTAGGACCTTGTGACTGCATATTTCCAGGGCTGTAGAGAAACCAGCCTCAGCCTGAATCTTTCAGCAGTCTTTTAAATGCAGAGATATCTCCATGGGATAATTGCAAGGATAGTTGTGCCATTTCATGCTCACCTGTAGAATAGGTATACCAGCATTCCAACTGCTTCTCTCTGTATGGTTTTAGAACAGAGAATAGGGAAAGTTGAAGTCATAATGGGGTTTTGGTGTCAGCTTTGCTTCTGTACCAATAACAGCATCAGTGGATACAGTTAGGGATGGGTAACTGTGTGCTGTGAATGAGCCCACTGTTGGAAGTCAGACCTGACAGAAGTTAATAGGAACAAACATAATCACAGCTTTTCTCCTTTCTGTCAGGGGGTTTGTATAGTGTGAGTGGACATTGCTGAGCCTGGTTTAGGTTTAGGCACAGCTGATCTGCCTTGGGGTCTATTCCAGTGCGGATTTCTTTGACTCTATTAGATGTTTTCACACAGAGGTTTTACAGTGACTGCTGATATATCATATCTCAGCTAATTCAGCAGACACCTTGGTACAATTAGTAAGAAGATATTCCCCTATCGCATCTAAAATGAAGCTTATTTTACAGCTTCTTGGCACAGAAAGTATTTTGCTAACCTCTTACTCCAGAGCCATAGAGGTAGAATTCATCAGATTAACATTTTAGCTTTGTGGCTTCATCAGAAGGGTCTTTTGCTGTCTTTGTCTCCTGAAAGGACAGTGATCCCCTTCTAACAACCATGTATTATCTCTTGAGCACATAGACACATTTTAACGGCAGCCTTGCTCTTACCAAGATAATAAATAAGGAAGGATTGCTGCATTCGTTCCTATCTACAACCAATCTGAGACCAAATCTGAACCACTCAGCTTCTGGGAGTTTAAATCATACTGGTTCAGGTTGTGTGAGTGTGACACCAGCAGAAAAAACAAACCTTGCCCCCCCACCGCTGGTGCACAGATTGTGCTGATGGTGGGTGAAGGTGCCACATGTCACCCATGGTGTGGTTCAGGCCCACCCTGGTAACCAATTACTTGTGGAGGAGAATGGGTCTGAGCCAGCACATTTGGATGGGTGTTTTTCAATGAAAATTGAATTAATGAAAAAGCTTTCTGCAACCATTCTGTGTTCAGTGAAAGTATGGCTTGATTTTTAGAAAGTTTATCTGAAGATACTTTTAAATAACCCACATTTTAATCCAAACTTTTTTTTTCCCTTTACTAAAAATCTATATTTTTGAAAACTAAACATTGTCGTTTTCAGAATTTTTGTGGACAAAGAAACCAAAGCTCTTCTCTTGTCCTGTACCCCTAAAAACCTCAATCCAAACATCTATGGAATTTCATATTTAATTTCTTTTTTTTTTGTTCACATCAGTTGGAACAGGACCAACCTTTAAAAAACCACCCCACAAAGTAGGCTGAACTCTTGTTTGTGCTGCCACAAATCCTGTTGATGAGCCTTAAGTATGGAAAATGTATGAGAGAGAGAGCGGAAACTGGGGAAAAGTATCATCACTTTAGAGAGCTACAGGGATGACTGAAGTCATTGACCATGGTCTTAGCCCTTCCTTGGACAAAAGAATTCCAACTGACTCCCCCTATCAGACAAATATTAACCTCATCTTCTTCAGCAGGGCCAAGTGTATGGAAGCAACTCCATATACTATGAAATAAGTGAGGACTGGAATGTAACCATCATGAGTAGCCTGGGAGGATGAGAAGAAGCAAAAGAACTAATGGCACAGAAATTGGGAACTCAATGGCTTTTTCAGGCCTGATTTAAGGCAGAAGAGGAAAGCAGAAGATGTTGGCTCTTGTCCTGGCAGTGATGGTGAAAGTGGAGGCTGTTTCAAGCCCTGCAGTCCTCTGTGAGATACTAAAGGAAATTTCTCTGCAGACTTTAATGGAAAATGTTCTCTGCTTTTCAGTCTCATTCTTGTCAAAAGTGGAAAATTATTCTAGAAATTAAACTTCAATGGAAAACAGGATTTTTGAAACTTTGAACTCGTCTGTTTTCCAGGAAACCCTTCATTAATAGCCAACATTATTAGAGAGGACAGATGAGTCATGCAAACCTCAAGACATTTTAAGCATGAACGAGCAAAAAATGAGAAAGAAACAAATAGTATAAGAAAGTGGTAGAACTTATTTTATCTGCTGTCTCATTGGCAATGATGTGGAAGATTTGAGCCAATGTGAATCACCTGTTCTAACCCAGAAAATGAGACTAAATTATTCTCCCGGCCTACTTGGTGACACTCCTTTCCAGTCACCTGCACTGAGGCTGGTCACACCAGCCTGCCATTTGGCCCTAAATCTCAGGATAACATGGTGTTTGACCATAATCTCTCCCTGCACTCTGGCTAGTTTAAGAGCAGGACTTCAGGAGATTATAGTGATCACAGAATCAAGGCAGAATTCATACGATGTGGTTGCAGTGCAACTTGACCTACAGTGTAGCAGAAAGAAAATTATACCTTAGTAAAGTTAATAAAAGCGAACGATCTTATTCATTCCTTTATTTTCACCTGGCTTCAGCTCAGGGACTAGTATTCATTTGTGGCTAATGCATATAAATCTCAGACTTAACTACAATCCATCCTCCTATTCTTTTTAAAGGGTTGCAAAATTCTCAGTGAAAAGTCTCAGAAGAGCACTAAATACCTTTACTATTGCAGTCCTAGGTGCTACTGTCATGTCCATCAATTGTCAGGTCTTCATCTCAAGACTTGTAGAGGTGAAGGTGCTGTTGCAAAATGAGAGAGGTCTTCACACCAGCAGCCCTGGTGACTCAAAATGCTAAGGGAAATACACCGATTTCAGAAGGCACTCAAGCATCTTTAACATCACAGTCATTTTTCACATTTAATGGTCTTCATCCCCTCTTAGGGACTGATTTTGGGGATTAAAATACTTCTTTGTCCTTTGCCAGATGGTTGTGTCATAAATGTTATTTTTTTTTCCCTGGGAATCATCTGCCGAATCCAAAGGTTGTGTAGTGACTTCCACCTTTCCTCCTTATTTTTACTGTCATGAATATTGTCAAAGATATTGCCTGTTACTGCCACAGCCCAGGGTCTTGAGGGCAGCACAATTGCAAGTCTGTTGAAGACAAGGTATCCCAGAGAAAGACTGCTCCTTCCAAACTCCTTTAGAAATACCAATCAATGTTGCCATCTGGAGGACACACGGCTTTACAGTAGACCTTGTTTCCATTTTATGCTGCTGCTGTGATACCCCTATCATGAAAGCCCAGCTCACCACAAACAGTTGTTACTCTGCTTTTCATGTCCCAGACTTTCTTCAGTTCCTTCTGCAACTGATTATATTTGTTAGTCTTTTTTGTATGTTCCGTGAAGCCTATCATTACTGTATTACTTTTACATCTGAGAAATTGTTACTATTATCATTATTAAATAATAACAACCATATCTGATATCTTGATTTGACAGAAACACAAAAAACCCAACCCAAACCCTGTGTTTCCTTTACCAAAGATTTCTGGAGTCTTGGAAAAAGCATTTCCCCTTGAAGCAAGGACTGTGCAGCGCTGCAGACTCCGAGCAGGCAGAACTTTGACTTGTTCTCTTTAAGAAAGTCAAGTAGCAGATTTCTCATGAAAGTGGATCATGGATATAAAGCACTGGGATAGAAAGGGGTTTTACACTGAACAATTTAACCCATTCATGTGAAATATTTCTAAGGACAGGATATCATCTCCTGGCAGAGGTATAGATTTAGATGTCTACTATCACCTAGACTGCTTCCATAACCTGTGTGATGAGCGTGGCATCTCCATGGGATGGTTCATCCATCTTAGCTAGACATCTGCTGTAGGAAGGAATGAAGAGTTCTCCAGAGGTGTGAACCTTCTTCCACTGACTTTAGATGGGGATCTAGAGGGGTCTTTTCAAATAGATGTTCAATTTTTCGGTAGCTGAAGGTAACTGAGGTGAGCACATACGGCTGCCAAAGTCGGGTTAAAGCATATAGATACCTTGACACCCTGACAACACTAATCTAGACCAAGGCAGGTCCTTCTTGTTCTGGGCTGAGATAGTGAATCATTTGTGATATAAAGATAATGCTAAAACACTTGTAATTGGTTATGTAATGATTTTATAAACAGCCTCGAGTGTGAAAGAGATGTTCCTGGCATGCCTGTGTTTCATACCAGATACTACAAAGAAATTCGCTACTGCAGTTCACCAGTAATTACAGTAACGTATCATGGAAGTGATTCTGCAGCTGTCCCCCAACATGCACTTGATATTCTGATTTATGATGAAACCTAACACAGTAACTAAAAATTTAAAAAAAAAAAACCACTCTGGATTTTCTGCTTCTAAACTGCTTTCTCTTCACTCAGGCTATTTCATGGCTGACATGAACTCCATTGCTCCAAGAGGAGCTTTCTTCTGACATCCATGAGAACCCTGGATGTGGGCCTGTTTCCCCTTCTTGTACTTTGCTTGAGATTGGGTGAAGGAAATGTGGTTGGTGTGACCATTCCAGCCCCTTGGGTCTGAATTATTTAACTCTGGACAACATTTTGAGTAAGCACCTCTAAGAAAGACACTCAAGCCAAAGCACCACAGGTTACTTGAGCAGTATTAGGAACAGACAGTAGTGCTGGAAATGTCCATCAGAGGTCATCTTTGTCCACTTCCTGCCTGGAGCATGGTCCAACTCTGTCTCAGCCTTTCCGTCAGATGTTTGTTTAACCTGTTCTTAATGGCCTTTACTTGAAGAGATCCCACCACCTCCCCAGACAACCTCTTCCAGGCTTTCACAGTTCTTCCTGTTTAAAAGAGCTGTTCTTTTACCCTAATATTTTATCCAAACTTTTTTCCTGCAGTATCAGCCTAACACTCCTCAGCGTACCCTCCACTGACACAAAGTTAGAAATTGCAGAGTCAAGAAAACAGAACAGTGATTTTTCTTTACTAGTTGAGACAGAGATATCAAACGCAGTTGTCAGCATCAATTTGGGCAGCACAGATGGCCCTTCTTCAAACATCAGTCAGCTCAGAAAGTGATTTCTGGTTCTCAGTGGAAACAACATCCCCAAGTTGTTGTATCCTGTGAGCTCCCTGGGATAATAGCTTCCAGCAACATATACCACCATGTGTATACTTTAGTGTGCCAAAGCTCCCATGACCTGAGGGTAATAACTCGAGTAGACAGTGGCAGAGGATGGATATTGCAGGGTTCAGTGGGAGTGGTCCTTGTAAAAATTAATTGATTTTAGAACAGATTGCATCCCAGAAGATCTTGACAGTAGGATCCCAAGAGGAAATGGGCAACCATCCATTCCATAACCTCCACAGATTTTGTCAGCTTGCAAGTTAGGTTCCCTGATCCATAGGGTGTTTATAAATTGTATGTAGGAGCCTGTATGGACACATATAGAGACATATGGAAACCTCGTGTTCCCTGGCTGAGGCTCTTCTATAGTCCTTCTAATTTAAAGGAATGCCTCTCTCCCTAGCTGGCCTTTGAGTGATTCACAGTGTATGCCTTCAGGATTCTCATTTTAAAATTTGAATGCAAGTTTAGCAGGGACAGTTTTGTAAGCAGAATGACATTAATTTCACAGAACTGAAGAAATTTTTTTGAAGACAACAGAACTTCTGACTTGGTGTCCTTCCAGGTGGTCTTGTAACTAATTTTTTTCTCTACTTGATATGGTGGAGTTAAGTATAGTCTTAATTAAGTGGTTCAGTTTCTACTTTTATCTATTAGCGTCTTTCTTAGTAATACCAGTTTGTAAATAGTGTGAAGTTGGAAACTGTGTCATGCTCACATAGTTTCAGCCACATTGTGATACCATGTCGCTTGTAAATCTCAAAACATGCTATAGCAGGTTTTTCCTGTGGTTTGCCTCAGAGCACTGATAGAAACTGAGGCACAGTGCAGAGATGTGATATGATCCAACAAGGGCTCTTCAAGCCATGGCAGTGCCATGAAGACCCCCCCCAGAGCCCTCCTGTACTCCTCTCTGTACCAGTGTCCTTGCCCAGGGTGTTCAGGGTTTTAATGATGCTTGTACCAATTTTGTGCCTTTGTTTCTGCCACTAAATCATGTGCTAAATTCAGTTGAAATATTCCAGTGGTCTCAAAGAGCATAGAGAAGGCCCTTGTCTGCATCTCCAGGTACATGTCTGGACAGGCTGGCACACACTGAGACCACATTAAGAAAACCCTTGGTGGAAGTACTTTCTGCTGCCTTGGAAATTGCAGTGTTTAAGGAAATAATTTTATCACCACTGCTTTCTTTTGTATCCCTCCCCCAAAACAGAGCAATATTTCACCCCAAATGAAATGGGCTGTCATGTTCGGAACAGCACATTTGACTCCTCTGTGTGACTTTGCCATTTTTGTCTTGTTGAATACTCTGTGTTCAGAGGATGATGAATGATTACAGAGCAAAGCTAAAAAAAAAAAAAAAAGAAAAAAGACTGAAATCAAAATGTTTCAGCTTTGTTGAAACAACACATTCCAATTGAGCCAAAGTGGGTTTTTCAAGGAAGTTTCCTAATGGGGAAATTGTAATTGTGAGCAGGGGGAGTTGTAAGCTGCTCCAGGGATTTAGTAAAAATATTTATTTTTGTAAAGGATCTTGCAGAAACCTTTTCCATAAATGACCCCCAACAGAGATGCACTAACCCCTCTCCTCATCCCTATGAGGATCAGAACATTTCTTGTGACTTTGGGGATTCAGAATGGGTTTGGGAGCCTTTGGAGAGGGGTGTGCAGTTCTCACTATGCTCTACCACAATATACTGTATTTATCCAACTTCAAGGCAGAAAGTGTGTCTTTAATTTCCAGTGAACAAAGATTTGGTTTCCAGTTTTGCCTTGTTTTCACCATATATTTTCCAAACACACTTTTTTTTTTTTTCATTAATGTTCACCTTTAACCTATTGATTTATTATAAAAACAAGCCCTTTTATAAAGGAAAGGTAAAAGGAAATGAGGGAAAACATAAACACATTGCAAAAGTAAGGATTTCCCAGAACAAACCCACATATAACACAAATATATGATGTAGCTTCTTTTATTAGCACTGTAAAAAAGAAGGCAAGGAAAAATGTGAAAATACATTAGGGATTTTAAAGCCAAGCAAATCAATTAGTCATTACTGACATAAATTTCCCTTTCTTGGGGACGTTCAACCTTCTCATATCCCGTGGATGAACTCTAAAGCACCTGTAGTAGATCTGTTTTCAGTAAAGAGATTTAAACTACTGTAGATGTTTTTCCAAGGAAAATACAATGTTGACAGAATAATGCGTGGAAGAAGAGGCTACTAAGGCAGCTGCTATAAATTGCCAGTGTTGTAATCCCTCTTGCAACACGCCCAACTTCACAGGATGTGCATTTGTTGATGCTCTACATATGGTTTTGAGTAAAAGTAATTTACCCCCCCCCCATCATGACGAAAACTAAGTATGCCCTGCAATTGAAAAGGGAGGGTCTTCCCCTCACTTCCCTCCCCTCCCTGAGCACTGGAATAATGATGCTCATTTTGAAAAGCAGCCTCACATTTTCACTAGTATCTCCATAACCTGGACAGATGGCTATGCCACTGACATGGGTTAGGATATGAGTGTTTCCAACTGCCCCGGCAGGTCCTGACCATGTGCTGAGGACTTGCATGGTCCCCCCAGGATGCCCAAATTTGCTTGTGCTGCCACCAGAGATGAGTGTCAGGTAGTGTCCCCCTCCATGGGCACATGGTGATTTCTGTGGCCCCCTATGTCTGCCAGGGCAAGGGAGCAACCACCTGGGTGAGATGGTGGGAACCTATTCCACCTTCCTGGTGTACTTTGGCTGTTGAGCCTTTCCACTCCTACATCCTTTTCCCCAAAACAATTTTAGCATCTTAACCTTGGACACATTAAGGTGCTTATGAACCCTTCTGCATAGTCAAAGCTGATTCTGTGCTAGTATGGGCTTTTTTTAAAAGCAAATGTTCTAATTTCAGCATCCCCAGCCCTTTCTCCTTGTGGATGCACCCCTAAACCCCACTCTTTGTAGCTTGATTCATTTTCTGATGGATCGTTTCCCCTGTCTTCTTCATTGTGTCGCTGCAGAAACAGCTGCCCATGGTTGGTTCAGCCTGACTGCTGCTGCTTGGAAAATTATTGCCCAGAGATTCTTGAGCTGGGATAGGTTTTGGACCCCTCGGAGGGGATCTGTGCATGCTAATCCTGAGCACATGAGTGCTCTGAATCTCTGAGCTTGCAAAAATATGCCTAGAGCAGAACTGTAAAACAGGCAGGGGAAAGGGTTTTGTGGCAGAGCCCATTTGCTGGGTGTGGAGTGCATGCACCACGAGAGTGCCTGTTGCTGGGAGAACAAGAGTAGGAGCATGAGGAGGCAACCTTCACGCTCTGCCTTCCCCATTGTTGTTCCTTCGCAGGATCCTTGCTCTGGCTTCTCAGCTATTCTCATCTCAGCTCCAAAGACTGTTTCTACTATGGCTTGTAATCCAGTAACTTTTCCCTGTAAAGTGTTTTAGCAGTTGCAGCAATGATCAACACCCAGGGCTCTTCTCCAGCACCCTTAAGCAGATGTGGCCAAGCCAAATTCCCTTGTTTGATCCCTCAAGATCCCTTGAGCTGTCTCCTACATGAGCACACCAAAAAGGATGGGGATGCTCCCACCCTGTTCCTGCTGGTGTGCCTTCAGGGGCCACCAGTTTGAACCTCTTTCAGACAAGGTGGGAGCTGAGACCCTGATCTCCCTTCTCCAGTGCGAGAGCCCAAACCATGAAGCTGGGGTGAGAGATCTGGGCCGTACGATTTGTGGGAGCAGTTCAGAAGCAGCTCCCACACCAGTGCTGCTGCATGGGGGAAGCCGAATCCTGGCTAGGTCAGTAAGCGAGCAGCTGGGGTTCTGCAGCGAGCGATGCCCCAGCACCGCTGGGCCCAGCTGCCCACCAGCCTTGTGCACTGCACAGCACTGCTGCACCCCAGGAGAGGTATGAGAATAAGGGTGATAAATTAACTGGCATCAGGCATTAAGAGGGTTTCAGTGCTCGGCAGGGGAATGTGCACATTTTATTTTTTCTCTATTTCTGGTATGTTGATTTTTTATTACCCCTAAATAAATAAGGATTATTTCCCGCGGAAAATAATTTCTGTAGAAACAAAAAAAGAGACATTTTTCACACACACATACACACATAAACCACGCAGTTAGTGTGAATCCCAATTGTCTGTAGAAAAACAATGTAGATGGATGTTTCTGGCTGTTTGCAATGAGCCCCCAAGCCAATGTCTCTGATCTGACCCTCCCCATCACGAAAGTCACAGGGGACTCCTCGCATTATTCCATTTTGGAGGTGCTGCTACCCCCATAGGTGCCTTTCTGGGAACTTTGGGATGCCTGTGAGGAGGGACAAAAAGCTGGCAGGACTTAGGCGTGGGAGCTGAAGAATCAAATACTCTAGATTGACAAACTATGCATGGCCAGGTTGCCTATGGTCAATAAGGCTGCTGCGCAGTGCTGTTTGGCCCAAAGTTTGATATTTACCGGTTCACACTTGCTGTATGGGTCTGTGACCTTTTTTTGAAACTTTTTCTTTACGAGTTTGTTTTGGCTGGGCTCAAGCATTCATAAAATTCCTTGGGAATGGGAGGTTTGAAGCATGGCTTGTAAAAGGAGGAGAGGGGAGGTGGAAGAATGGATTGAGGAGGAGAGTTTTCCATTACCCTGTCATAGCCTCCCTAATGTGGGTCTTACGCCTCTGAGCTCCTCTCCAAAACTGCAGGCTTCTGAAAAGAGAGCAGAGAAAGGGAGAAGGGAGGGGGGAAAGCTTCCTTCCCCGTTTGGGAGGCAGGATCCATCCCTAAGTAGATAGGTCTTTCTCCAGTTTCCCTTGTCAGTCATCCTTCTGCAGCTTTTGGTCTTCGCAGCAGGTCAGCAGAGTTGGTGAATAGCTCGGCAAGCACAAGGCATCTGAAACAAATTAGATCTCTTATAGCCACCCAGAGACTGATGATGGATGGAGGTCTGTATTTACAGCAAAACTAATTGGCAACATACACAGACATCCAAAAAAGTATATTATTTTGCCAGACTTTGGAGTCGCTAGGCCCTTTATTTTTTATTGTAGAACATTATACAGCTAGAGATAAAAAAGAACAGTGAAAGTTTTAAATCTAATAAAAGCATTTGACTGCAGAGTAAAAATAACATACACAGAGAAGTTTGATTTGGAATCAAATTTTATTAATGGTCTTTTCTCCGCAAAATGTTTCCAATTAAAAAACAATTCTGAAGTGATGCATTAATAAACTGCTTTCCCCCCCCCACCTTTGGAGGGCCTAAGACTTTTAAAGGCTGAGGTAGATAAAAAAAGCTATTGGATGTTATTAAAACATAATTTAATATAACCTAAATATAGTGCTTGCATACCATGGAGAGAAAGTCGGCTGTATAATTGAATTTGAAACAATGATAGTATGTTGACTTTTCAAAGAGAAATATTATCAGATTGTGAGCTGCTGTTCAAAAGATGGTTCTTCTTTAAACACTGAGGCATGTAAGAAGCAATAAATAGCAAAATCAGCCAGGTTTCCCTGGACAGCATGTGGCAGATTTAGATTACTCAAAGGCATGAATAGATGTGAAACTGGGAAATGTGGTAGATGAACTGTCTGGATTTCAACAAGTCATTTGTTTGATTTTAGATGAACGGCACCTTGCTTCAAAAAAAGAGAGAGAAGGGAGAATATATAGACAGACAGACAGATAAAATGGATGTTGCAGATCTGGTCTCCAAAAAGTGTTTGACAAAACTGTTTATTTCTATCTGTCAAGCTCATTTGGCAGAGCCTGGCTATGAGTGATGAAAGCTTGTGTAGAGTGTTTTCACCCGGCTGAGAGCTTTGTTCCCTGATATACATATTTGCATGAGAAATAAGGGAGCTCTAGAGAAGGTCAAATGCATGATGAGATGGGAGGGGGTTTTGGGGCGGGGAGGAGACTCTGATTCCCCTGACCACTTACACTCTGTCCCCTTCCTTGTTTTTGTTTCAAAGTGGGGAGGACCAGAGAGTGACCAAATGCTCTGCGTTATCATCTTTCTTTGCTAAAACTCCAACTCTCCCTTTGCTCACCCGAAAGACAAAAGAACAAGTTCCCTGCCCTACCCCAAACACCAGCATCACCAAAACTTCCCTCACGAGAAATCCTCCTCCCCAAGCCCAAAGCCAGGGGCTGCAGCAGGTGCGGTCGGACCGGGGAGCATCCGCACCCTGTGGCACCTCTGCCCTCACAGGGACAGGGGAAAGGGGTTGTCCTCAACCCCCAGGGCCTCGTCCCACCCCAGCAGGGTGAAGACCTCTCTATGCACAACCATGTCATTTGCATCCACTTCAACGCCCCTTTCCCTAGCAGCACCGTGTGAAGGGATCTTAGTGCAAATAAGAATTAGACCCATGATCTTCCTCCGAAGGATTATCCCTGATCGCCCATTATTACTATTATTACTGTGTTTGCCGGGGCGGGTTTTCTTATTCTAAGCTTTTTTCTTTTTCTTTTTTTGGCTGCATCTGGGAAGCTGTCCTTTGTGTAAACAGCTATCAGAGTGAGCAGGGGTATGTGATCCATTAGCTCTGCTGAAAACACAATCATTGTGTTATTCCAAGCTGATGAAAATGTCCTCTGTAGTTTTCTCTCCCAATGTCCACATGCCAATCAGCGTTTGTCAGTGATATAATTTTCTCGCATAAACACATTCGTTGTGCAACTTCCACTCTGGGTAAATAGATATAATTCCAAAACCAAATAACACACTTGGAGGGGACGGGAGATTAGACAGACAAGGAGGTGGAGGGGGAGTTGAGGGGAGCGAAGCTGCAAGGAGGGATCAGCTTTAAGTGCAAAGGGGAAAGATGGAAAATTCTCGGGAACAGACAACACGGCTGGTTTATTTCTTCATATGGCAAAAAAGCTTGGGAGGGCGAATAGTTAGGGCTATTTTTTTAATGAACATTTGTGAACGAGGACCACCATGAATTGCTGAAAGAAGGATGGCTGTTGTTTATGGAATTGAGAAAACATTTTTTTTCCCAATTCGAAACAGAATAGACAATACGCTATAAGTGGGGAGGTGCCTTTCCCCCTTTTTACCAGAAGGCCTGCTCAGACATTTTTTTCACCTCCTTGTTCAAAGCTTACATAACCTCTGGGTAATTGTATCTTTGAATCCAATATTGCAGACTTATGCAAAAGAATGTTTTCCATCCCATATGTTTCCAGTGCATTTGTGTGTGTGTGTGTTTGTGTGTAAGGAAATCTGTAAAATAAATCCTGTATTTATATGTATCCCCAGACTTGGCAGAGCATGGCTGTGCCATGTGCATTCATACAGTATCAGTCCATAACTGTATGTAGTGTATATTTTAATATATACCCTGCCTACCCACTGTACAAAAGGCATATGTGTACATCAGAAAAAATGATATGACTGTAGAAAATATGTCTTTCCTTTAGAGGAATGTCTTATATGTCATCCCATAGGAGAATTATTCAAGAAAATAGGCTGGTGCTGAAGGAGGAAAAAAAAAAAATCTATAATTATGTGTGCTTGTGTGTGTATACATACGCCCTTGTGTGTCTCCCCAGGTCACTGCCCTTGGAGATCTGGAGTCTAAAAGGGCTTCTACATGAGACAGGATCTACCTCTTGTCCTGAGACAGAATAAAACCTATTAACCATTTCCTGAACTGATTCACACTGCTGAAAGCATGTTTCTCTGTTCATATTTGTGTGGGCACTTATCTTCAAAGACAAAATTTAAATTCTCCTCTGCCTCAGAAAACCGGTTGGGGTGATTACAGAGGCAACCCAACCCTGGTGGGCCAGCAGCTCCGTCCCGTGCCTCCCTCCTCGGGCAGGCAGATTGCAGTCAGCTGCCTGTAAGCACAAACCACGAAGGCCGGAGATGCTTTCCGCCTCTTCCATCTGCATGCCATCCCCTCCTCCCGCTGGGGAGATGCTGTGGGTGTCAGCCTGTGCATCCGGGGTGTTTGCTGCAGGATAGCTGTGCTGCAGCACACGGGTTGAGCATCTCCCCATGTGGGAGGGGGAGAGGGGCTGAACCAGAGTCCCAGAGAAGTTTTGCAAAGCTTCTCCACTCACCGGGAGGCAATAATGTCCCTCAATGCCTCCTGGCTGCTGTGTTCCCAACCATGATCATTGCTCCTGCCAAGAGCAATATTGTCTGTCACCATTCTTGCCCAGCTATCCCAAACCCACTCATGCCCCTCCACTGCCGGTGCCCTGTGCAGGGGGTGCCTGCCTGCTCTGTGGGGGGGACTTTTATTTGATCCCATGGGAACTGATCTGGTTTCAAACACTAGCGCTGGATCACCTGATTTGCATTTTTTCCCATTTGAGGGTCCCAGGCTAGGGGAGGGGAGAGCTGAAACTCTAAACCGCTTTGTGCTTATTTGCTTTATGATCCTGTTGGGTGCAGTGTTTACTCAAATCCGGCAAGCATCTGGATTAGATAATTTGTTGGAAATTAGCAGCGTTTGATGGTTATCGGCCCTTGCGTGATTAAAACCCGGCTGTCAGCGTCGTGTTTGGGTTTCAGGAGAGCAGGGACACCAGCTGCATGAAGCCCCATGATCAGAGCTGTGGAGAGCAGCAGGGCCCCAGAAGGGACCCAACCAAGAGCCCCCTGCACTGATGTGGGACTTTCCAGGAGAGACAGAGGTGCAAAACTGCTGAAAAAAATCCTTTCAGCCTCCAAATGACATAGAAGAAGAGGTAGGGAGGGGGTGCAGGCTGCATTTTCCATCTCACAGATTGTTCAACTGCTTGTCCAAGGTCTGTGTTTTGCTCCTCATATTTATTATACACCAAAGGTGGGCACAGCAGGAATGAAGAAGAGCTTTGCTGGTTTCCTACACTTCACTTTTTATTTCTCATTTCTAGGGAAGAATTTGGGCATCCCTTCCTACCCCTGCACCCCCACATCCAAGCACAAAGAGCATTCACCATCTTTCCTCATCTTCCCCCCACCCTTCACTTTGAGGTTTGTTCTTGCTCACTTTAAGCTAACTGGGGCTTTAAATCTGGATTAAATGGTGACAAACCCAAACCCTGCAGGAGGGGTTTCATCATCACTGTATTAATATGCACATTTTTTATAAGGCTTCACTAAGCAGTTCAGCAAAACACCCACGGCATAGCAGAGGTTTTGCTGGTCACAGTGGGACAATAGTGTTTAAAAAGAGTGCTTCATCCATTCATGGCCGGTGGGGGCCAGCGACTCAAGTGCACAAGTGACTTTTGTAGAAGAGGGTCAGGTATGTTTGTACCCTGTGCTGGGGGAGAACTGTGACTGCTCCCTGCCAGGACAGCCAGATGGGTGCCCTGCATGTACGCTCTGCCTGGTGGGATATTTGACAGTAGAAGAAACCAAGTGAAAGTTTAGGAAATTGGGTAATTACAGAGAGACCTTTTCTCACATATACCAGATAAATGATTGAAAAGCAAACTGTATGTATATTTTGCAGGATAGGGAGAGGTGTGCATTTATAAGTATATATCATGTATAATACATAGGATTTTAAAGTATCCTTCCTCGTACACAGACTCTCAAGAATTAGTATTTCCAGCTGTGCACATATAGATATATTTGATGAATAGTATACAGCAACATAAGATTGACTCTGTATGTGCTGTACACATTTGAAGAAGGGATTTGGATCTTTCTTAAAGCCTTAAGAGAATGGCTTTGAAAGTATAAAGATAATATACTATATTGCTTTGAAAGGTCTGCAACTTTTTGTTACAGTGTCATAGTAAATGAGCAGAGCTGAAATATAAAGGATTTGTTGTTTTTCCTTTTCTTTTTCTTTTTTTTTTTTTTTTTAAAAATATAATGTAATGAGCTCTCTTGAGAAAGGACTCCAAATAATAAATGATCTCTGTGGTCAAGTTCTGAAAGCTTGTTTTTTTGTGTGTGAGTACACAGCTGCATTTATGTCAGGGATATGGAAAGCTCACACAACCCTCCAAATGCGCTATTATGATGCTGGCAACAGCATTTGTGATTTACCACCCTTTTCTAAATGCCAGTATTTCAGTCTGGTGGTATATTTTGTGAACAGCAGGTAAGAAAAATCATTAAGAAATTTTTTATAAAAACTAAGGGACATTTTGTCTCTTCTTCAAATGAAATCTTTGCATTAGGATGAATTTTGAGTTGATGCAGCTTCAGCCTGGATCGTGGTGGGCCGCCTCTGAAATCCCTGTGTGCTGTGTATATGCTATGCAAGGAGAGCAAATCAGGGTTTTGAAGTGACTGACAGCCACAAGACTTAGTCCATAAACTCAGGCGAGTCAGGTGGAGGCTGAGTTTTGGGGTGGTTTAGAAGCAGGAGGTAAGAGAAAATTCCCATCAATACTTTATGGGACAGAGTAGGGGGGGGCCCGCTGGCCCCACTGCTTGCTCCCAACAGTGTCTGCTGCAGCAGTGCCTGCCAGCTCTCCCTTATGCAAAGGAGGTGGCAGGCTGTTTGGTCATCTTTGCATCAGCACAGCGGCATCACCAGGGGTGTGCCAGTGCCATGGTGGGGAACCCACACTGGGGAACCTCATGCAGACCTGCAGGCTGGTCCCACCTGGGTTTCCAGTCTTGTCCATTCAGGATCTGAGCATTAGACGTTTATGAAAGGAAACCCAGAAGGAGTTATGTTATCATCTAGGGATTGGGAGTTATGTCTTAATTTTCAAACTGTTGTAGCTTTAAGAGCTATTTTTCTAGTTTTCAGTAGCCAACTGTGGGACCTCCATAGCCCACAGGCCAACCAGGCCTTGAACAGACATTACCTGGGTCTGCCTGCAGATATCCCTGTCTGAGATGCCCCTAGGTAGGTCCATCCCATGTCAGTATGTCCATACGGACCAGCACATGGCCATGCAGTACCTACGTCCAGGGCAGTTGAGATACGGGGCAGCCCTAGACCAGACTTTGTACGTGTGTGTTCTCTGCAGGCTTCTGGACTAGGGAAATTATCAAATCATCACTCTCTAAACCTTTCCAATCACTACCCGCCCACAGCTTGATTTCTGAGGCCTTCAGATCTCCGGGCAAGTTTGCTGCCTTGCACTAATGAATACCGCGCACCGAGTGAAAACTCTATCTGCACATCTTTAAATTAAACCAAACCACACACACGCACACACAAAAATAATTTCAGCCTACCCAATGGGTTTTTGTCTTGCTGCATGTGCAGAATTTCTTATTGATGTGGGAACCATGCAACAGAAGAAACTCCTTAAATATGCATCAGGAGTAGTAATTTCTCTCTGTCGCCTGCAGCATGGGTTCAGACGATATGATCATGAAAAAGGGAATGATTTCCTGCCCTGTGGAATCTAATTTTATGAATGGAGCCGTGTAACATGGCGTAGTAGATTTTAAAAAACACCATAAAAGACATGACAGGAGAAACCAAGTTATACGCTACTACGCTGTATGGAAAACAAAGCTAAGTTACATGGTTCGCCTTCCTTGTTTGCCCTTTCATTGTTCCTTGATGGCAAAACTCTTGCGTTATGATTTTCAGAAGCACATAGCACAGAATGGTTTATGATGTTTACTTAGCATATAGGACAATAGATGGAAAAGTGCCATAATTTGTGACGCTGACTGCAAAATAAACCTATCATCATTCACACAGAGTGCTGTTCCCTTGGATAAACAGCCACGTTGCTGGTTGGCAGGAACAGACCATCGCCTCCTGGGTCCTCCTCACTGGAGCTGCACATCTTCGGGCCTCAAGCCATTGGTGTTTGAACAGAGATGCCTTTTGACTCCAGTGGGGCAGTGCTGGCACTGCACAAGCTCTTTGTCCTTATTTAGATAAAATAAGGATCCCTGAAATGCTTCCCGGCACAAAAAAAACACTCATGTGGCTCTTCACAACAGCTGCCGACATGGGAAAGTTGCAGGGAGACCCCCAACCAACATCTTAGATGTAAACATCTTGGGGCTGGGAGCAGTTCAGATGTGGAGCCAGGTCTACATTGTCCCCTTGTCCCCAACCCTCCTAGGCCTTCCTGGACCCTCAGCTATCAGAATGTCCATGTTTGATTTACCAGGATAAGAAATCTGCTCATCCCCACTTCGATTTATGAAGCTGACTTCAGTGCAACAAGGTGGGTTGGAGTGACCAAACTGCATGGTGCTTTTTCCATGAAACTTTAGGTAAGGCCTTCTTTGAAGAGCAGAGGTTATAGTTAGGAACTGAATCATGATTGTGTCTGAGGAAGTGTGTCCAGTGAATTTTACATACGCTTGAATTACCAAATTCTAGAAGACATAGTGAGAAGGGACCTTGAGAAGGTATTGATTTGTCCTCCTCATCCAGGACCTAAACAGTCAGACCCAACCCATTCTATGGCACATGCACGTCAAACCTCTTCTTAAAACTCCCTAAAGATGGAGGTACCATAAACTTCATCAGCAACCTCTTCCAGTGCTCCCCTGTCTTCACCCTGAACAGCTTGTCTTGTAATGTCTAATGTCACACACACACACACACACACACACCCCTTGCTGCAGCTCAAGGGCAAGACTTTTTGTCTTGTAGGAGACACAGAGGTCTATAACCTTCCTCTTCTTATTCATGGGTTTGTGGACTGTTAGACTGTGTCCCCTGCATTTTCTTGCCTGAACAAACCCACTCATTTTTGACCATTTCTAGTATATTATGTTTTCTAGATTTCTGAGCCACTTTTTGCACTCCTCTGGATTCAAGCTACTCCATGCCTTTCTCAAAGACCTCCCCCCAAGTCTGACTATCCCTGGATTTGATCAGCTCTGATCAAAAGTTGGTTATAGACCATCTTCGTGGTTTTGACTTGAGCTGCATCCAAAGCAAACAAATCCCATGGCATTTTTTCCCATTGGTCTCTTGGGATGTGGCAATTTTAAAGCAGTAGCAGAAGACAAACACAGTGGAGACCTTCCTGGTAGTGAGCAGTGGGACAGGCTTAGCTCATGTGTCTTGCATAAGATGCCCTGGTTTATTAACTTCAGCATGAGGCTGAGTTTTTCTCTTTGTCATGTCACACTGGCTTTTGATCAGACAGGAGCAGTGGCATAGAGGAGAGGGAGGGACTGTGCAAGTGTTGTACTTTGCCCACAGCCTTACTGGAATAACAGCCTTCCTGGTTTGCTTTGTCATGCATCATCCAGTTCACGAACAGCAATTTGCCAGACCTCAGACAGACTTTATAAAACCCCATTCAGTATGTCTTGTTTGACACGGGTCTGCCAGTGTCCACTCTGGAAGTGGTTTTTAGCTGGTTGTAGCATAAATAGTATAACAGGCTATCAGCGAAACCATTTACACATACATGGTTGATAAGGACCAGACAGCATGGATTTATCCAGTCTTCTGTCAAATCAGTCTAGATTTTTGTCCTGACAGGGTAATAAGTTCTTGTGGGCAGGGAAGCTGCAGTTGGGGCCTTTCATCTTAACTTTAGCTTCAGCTCATGTGCTGTTCCCATTAACATCACGGTTCAGTCGACTTAAGCTGTGCTGTTGCTCTGGGTGTGGAGGGAAGTGCAGCTAAGCTGACTGCTTCAGAAAAACCATTCTGAGAAAACCAGATATGGTTCACCTTTTCCAGGCTATTTTATTATTATTATTCAAAGAGCTTGTCTTCTGAGAGTAGGAACTTTCTAGTTGCACTTTAGTAATAAATAAATAAAAAAAAAGTATAACACTTCTAATAAAATAACCAGGAAAGTTTCCTCTAAGAGCGTGTCATGATGTCAACTCTGTTCAGTGGGGAAGCATTGCATTCGGTAAATATATATTCGGGAGCTACTTTGTGATCATTGACATTTGACATTGTTCTTGTATCTCTCCCTATTGTCATGTTTCTGTTTGGAGTGTACTTGACCTATTTCAGAAATATTCCTCATCTTTTCCCATTATTTACTGAGCAGCAATAACCCTGGAACGAACTATTACATTTTACAGGCTGCAAAGTTTCATGGAAACAAGAGGCCCCTCTTGTGTTGCTTAAGTAGCTCATCTGTGAAGATAAATATATTCCTGGATTTAATTAGGAGTTGCAGTATTAATATTTATGCAGATAAAACTAGGTGGGGAGGGAGGAGAAAGAAGAGGGAGCAATGGCGTAGTTGTAATTGCTGAAATGAACCGACCAATTCATCCTTCGTCAGGGACACTTGCAGTCAAACCTCTGAGATGTCTTGCATGTAAAACCTGTTTAACTCCTTGCTCCTAATGGAGGGCTGGGACCAAGTCAGTGGTCCAAAGACACAGCCTGCACCAAAGGCTTGTTTTGCTTCATGTTTAAATGCTATTTTTCATGCAGAGACAAATTTGAAGGCCAAAGGACAGTGTTTTGAACACAGATTCTCTAGGGAGTATGGAGAAGGGAATTTCAGATGCTGGAGCAGCAGGAGAGATCTGATCTATTTTGTCTCATGTTGGGTATGATTTTCATGTGCTGTAATACTTTTCTAGATATTAGTGGGTTTTGAGTCATGAGATGAAAAGTCAAAATCTTCCACTATTTTGTGACTAATAATGGAAGATAAAGATTCAGCCATAATGCCTGGTCGGTATTAAGATTTTGAAGCTGTGAGATTTTTAAGTACTTCCTTGATATAGTTTTCAGACACCTTTTCATCTCCAAAGTGTTGAGCTGGAACATATTGTCCATTTTCAAATTCTCACACACAGAAAAACAATTTGAGTCTGCACCGTCCCTTGAAACCCAAAGACAGATCAGGTATTTCTGATCTTGCGTTTTCACATCCAAGAGAGATAGTAGGAACCTCACTGCTTGGACCTGAGCTGTTTTATTCTTGCTCTGACCTTGCGCCTCTCAATACAAAACTTGGTTGGGAAAGGTTTGGAGGTACATAAAACAAGGGAACTCAGCATCCATCTTTTATGAGTGGTGTCATTGTAAGCTTAAATATGAGCACGAAGAGTTCAAAGGTGGCATCTCCCGTATTCATATAATGTGTGATGGAGAGTCCTGGCACATCAGAAATTAGAGATCACTTGAGAACACAAAGCTGTGTCAAAAGCAACAGGGAAAACGTGCTCTTTTTCACTCAAAGAGCAGTTCACCTCTTTGTTCTCCCTTTTGTACCCAGGCTGCACCTGGCCCTCTTTGATTTTAATTATCAGGTACGCTGCTCCGGGGGAGCTTGGGCCGACTGTGTTAGAAAGCATCACCTTCCCTTCAGGCACAGCTTCAGCTCTTTGTTCTGCTCTCATAGGGTAATTGGATGCTAATAAATCAGCTCTCTGGTTCACAATATTTAAAATGCTTCTAGTGACTGGAAAA
Organism: Athene noctua; assembly: GCF_965140245.1. Taxonomy (NCBI): domain Eukaryota; kingdom Metazoa; phylum Chordata; class Aves; order Strigiformes; family Strigidae; genus Athene; species Athene noctua. Next base: position 9,905,800 of record NC_134041.1, on the reverse strand, counting down.
AAAATTACACTCTTGTCTCTTTATTCCCTTTCCTTGGTTTGGTCTGTGCTTTTCTTTCGTTCTTTCTGTCAAGATCAACACCTTGTTATGTCCCTTCTGAAGATCAGCTTTTGCTCTTGTACAACTCAGTTACTCTGTTGGACAGAAAAGAAGATGCTTCAGCCCCAGCCCCTCTCTTCTGCTTTATGTTCCCCTGGAGAAACTACTTGCATCCAGCATGGTGCCACAAGTCTTCCCCACTCCAAGGTCCTGTGAGGCAGACGTAGGAAGCTGGAGATGACCATGCTCCATGCAAGCCTGAAAGCAGTCCCATGGCCCATGCCTGCCAAGTGACATGGGGTGTCCTTCCATCACATGGCAGGACACGGGGCATGTTGCACAACTATTCATCCCCTCCCACCCACTGATTTAGGGGCTGCAGCCTTTAAGTTGCAATACACTAGACCATAATCTCATCCTACCACTCTGCAAAATCTGATGCCAGTAGAGTTACCTGCCTTGGGTAGTGATTGTAGCTGGGGGGAACGAAGTTGTGTCCATCCTTAAGAATAGACTAAGCCAGGATGATCCAGATCTCAGAGGGAGCAGCCTTGGCTCCATGGGAATGGCAGAATCTGGCCATAAATAGTGTGCACCACAAAGACACGCAGGGAAAAAAAACCTACTTAGCAACAACAGCAACAGTTGCCACTGCAATTATTCTAGCAAATGACAGTAATTTGTGCTGACCACACTGTGGTCTGCCTATACCTTGCCAACTTGTTCCTGCTCCAGCCATTAATATCAGTTTATTTTGCACACAAAGAAAATAGTTCTCATTTAAAGCTCCCTGTGCACTTTGTGAGTCATTAATGAAGTCTCATGATATCTATGACCTAAAAAGAGCACTGTGAGGTACTTTTTCTTGAGCAAGAACCATGATCCGCTGGTTGTCAGAGGAACTCATTTATCACTTCTTGTCCCTCATATTTGTGGCCCCGTTCTTTGGAATAATAAGGGCTTGGCTTGAGGAATGGGCATGAAATGTGGTTGTGTTTAAAAATTGTTTATTTTCATTGTTTTTCTTTAGCTTTGTTCTTGGAGCTTGTACAATAAAGGCAAATAATTTAAAGGACACAGAGGGCCGGAGTTTGGTTTTATACAGAGTGTGGGAGGCTGACAGAAAAGCTATAGCCAAGTGAAGGGATTGCATTCAGTGAAGCCGAGGTGAACTAAAGTATTTAAAGACTCTGGAGGACTTGGAGCTGGAATAACTTCCATCTTCCCTCTCAGCTTGTAACTCACACCCGGCTCACACCCAGGCTGAACTCACACCCGGCTACTGCTGGGGAAGTTACACCTCTTAAGTCATCGGCTGCAAAACTGGCTCAAGCGGCCAAAACCAGCTCAAGTTGGGCAAACTCACCTGCCGCATCATGCGGCCAGAAAGCAACAAGGAAGAGACACTAAGCCAGTATGAATCACTGCTAATCACTCTAGAGCTAATTGACACATTCCTAAAATTCCTTTCCGGGTTCTTGGCAGACTGAGCTCCGTCGCTTTCTTCATCCGTCAGCAAAGGGAAAGGCATATAGCCGTGTCAGAAAAATCTTATATTTTGTAAATAGACACCATTGCTGCATGTGAGGGCTCCAAGGGTTGATGACAGTAGCCTTACCCCAGATTGCATTTGTGAGACCTGGGGGTGATACTCTGCTCCCCTCAGCTGCTGTTCCCAACCTACTTGTTTCAGTGCCACTGCAGCTGTTTCAATGCACTTAAATCCACCCTAACCCAGGGAAGATCCCATCAGTCTTGCTCAGCAGCCAACCAACAACACAGTGAGGAAGGCACAGGATGTCCTTTGCTTTGTAAAGCTGGTGCCCTAAAGCCCTGAGACCTCTCAGGTGGCTTATGCTGAAGCTGTGGTACAATACCTCAACCGTGGGCAGTTTCTAAGCTGCTTATTAACATGGAGCTTGTACCATTGCTGGCATTCGGGTCAGCTTAGCTCACCTGTAGAGCTGGTTAATGGAAAGATGACAACCAGCAAGTGCAAGGAGTGTCCTTGGCTCAGGGTACGCAGTGCAAAACCTTTGACTCCGTCAGAGCCAGAACAGACCATGTCTTCTGGGGAAGGAGTCATCTTTCTCCCGCTCTTCTCAGCCCACAGTGTGATGATCCCAGAGGCTACTATGAGATGCTTTCAAATGCCATCTGAGAGAGTCTGGTCCATTCTCAGGAGGCTTGAAATTACTGTCCTGTCGATCTGCAGGTTCAAAATGTACCAGAAACTGCTTGGTTAGTGTCAGGTAGTTTGACTCCCTCTAAAACGAGTGAAGAGGGAGGTGCTCCTCCAAACAGATGAGAGAGACAAACTGACTTTGGAGATGATTACTCACGCACTCATTCCTATGTCAGAGTCCCACTTAGGTATTCCAATCTCCTCTGCAATGCTAAGAACATCTTAAAGAACTGTCCCCCTAAGCCAGCCCACTGAGCAGTGGGTCACCAGATAAACATGCAGACAGATGGTGATATTAGGGTTGTACCTGTAATCCTGTTCTGTTTCCTGTCTTTGGGTCTTACACATTGCTTCTGGGAGGGATGTCCCTCCGGAAAACAGACTGAGAGCTGCTTTTGGCTGTAGATGGTGATTAAAAGTCAGTTTTCTGCGGCCAGGCAGAGGATCACTCCTTGCTATTAAAACACATCCAGAGAATAGGGAGGAAGCTGGCCTCCATCCTGTTTTTATGTGGTATCTGGGTAGTGACTGTGTTTCCCAGTGATGGGAAAGGCTGAGGTTCAGTCACTGCCACTGCTGATGTGTGTCCGAGAGGACTGCTTTAACCACCAGCCAGGGACAGCTTGGGAGCACACACCAAATACAACTGAACCTGCGGTAGCTTTGGAGGAACGCCTGCGTGTCTCTCCTCCTGCAGCCCTCCAGCATGGCTTTTGGAGCCAGAAGTTGTCTCTTCATTTTTGTGTTGATGATGTCTTTTTTTTTTTTTTTTCCCAGTATTTGCCCTAATTGTTTTTTGAACTGGTTTTTTGAACTTGTGTCAGTGAGCTCTACAGTTTTAACAACGTGCCTTGCAAAAAGCTTTTCTTGTTTGTCTTAAAGCTGCTCGTCCCTAATTCTTGTAAACTGAGAGGGTTCAGTGTTCCCCATCCACCTTCTCTGTGAGGTCTGGGAGATGTGTACTAGTGTAAGTACACAGGCAAAAATAATTGTTACTAACAGTTTTAAGTTGGTATTCTTCCTTCCCTTTCATCACAGGTGCTCCCCACACACGTATGTGTAGATTGACCTTTTTCTGTCTTTACTGGCGTATTTCCTAACAAATTATTTTATTTGTAATAACCTAACGAGGTATTTTATTAAGATAAATGAATTAGGAGAGATAGGAGATGGTCTAAGTAAGTTTTTAAGAAACCAGCTGATTAAGGTCTATTTAGATTTACTGCATGGGATTCAAACTGATTGTAACTCCCAAGCTGAAAAATTGGGTTATATTAGGTGTCCTCTTTCTAAAGCAATGGACAAATTAAAGCTCCTATGTTCCCTTAGTTTTTCTAACAACATATTTGTCTCAATGAAACAATTGCTATGACTACACTTCAGCTCAATGAGTTCCGCATTGTCCTTTTTAAAAAGCGCTGAGCTCAGCACAAGGCACTGCAAAGTTGCTTGGTTTGTTTTTGTCTCATTTCAGTTTAGACATATGGCTAATCATGCTTGAAAACCACGTAATCTTATCCAGGGCAAAATTCATATCATTATGTAGGGAGAGTTCAAGTGTTTCCCCCTTATTTTAAAATAATGTTAAACTGGGATTACGCTGTATTATGTTCCTTTCGGACCTTAAATGTCCATGTGCATTCATATCAGCCGTCTGGCTGTCACATCCATACTTACTGCCTCAGTGAGTAACAGAGAAGGGAACCAGCATATTAGCTCCTGGAACAAATGGGGTCTTTTCTTTATAAGAAGATAGCTGGGACATAACTTAATATAACTGCTCCCTGCTCTTCTTAATGGAAAGCTAAGTGACATGACAGATGTCATGTCAGGTGACAGATAAATGAGTGTTAATGATCTTCTAGGCTGCTGAAGTTTTAGAATATAAAAACACATTCCACCCTCTTAAGAAAATTCTCATTGTACATTTCTGAGTAAAAAGATAATATTTTTGAGCAGCACGTTAGTGTGATTTTTTTTAATTAGATGTAAAAGTATCCCATATACTACAATAATAAATGCACGGCCATCTGTGCCTGCTACAGAACTGTATGAATATATAACACAGACATCTAAACACATAGCTTTGTTTTGTCAGACATGCAGAACTATGTGTGATGTACACACACATTCAGCACTATTACTGTGCCCGTAGACACACATCTCTGCAGGTTCCCGTAGGTAAAGTTGTGTCATTATCTGCATCGAGGTCCCATGGCAGAGCTCTGAATTTTTTGATCTAATTCTCTGTGGAGAGATTACTGGTATGTATCTTTGCGGTGCGTATCTATTTACAGGTCGTGCGGTACATGGTGTGTATGGCAGATTTATGTGCTGTTCTTTGCCCGTGCTCACACCTACGTTGGCCAGGACTGGTACGGCAGGTACAGGAATATCTATATAATATACATATCAGTGCATTATGAGGAGCTCATTGAGTTTAGCGCAGTACTCCTCCTGCTGCTTTTGTGCAGTTCATTATAGAAACATACTTGAGTTTGCTCAGTTGCTTATCCCAAAGGCCAACTTTTGATCTTCTCTTGGGAACCTGTCGCACTGCCTTGGTTTCTAGGTACCGCAGCCAATGTGTTTACCAACTCTTTTTCTCTTTCTCGCCCTTTCTTTTATGCGTCCTCTTTTTTCTGCCACACAAAAGCTCTGTGAGGTGCTTGTGTGTGGTCCCCAAGAGATGCGGGCCCGGCGAGGAGCCGGTTTTCGGCGAGGCGCTGGGCTGGAGGATCTGTGAACCCGTGCAATTAGCAGTTTAGATCCGGGACCCCACGTGTGGGAGCGGGGCCCGCGGTTGTGCCGGAGCGATGGGGACAGCCGCCCTCCAGGCGAGTGCACCGACCCCTGGCAGAAGGGTCACGCCGCACCGCAGACAGCCCCCGAGCTCAGGAAAAACCCAGAGATCAGAGCCGCAATCTGTAGCGGGGTGTCCTTCCCCCCCCCCGTCACCCCGTGCACAACACATGGATTCAGAAAGGGATCATTTGGAAAGCATTTGCAAACATATGGGTCGTTTTTAAGTCAAGACTTCTTTAATTCACTGTGTTTCCTAGTTTTTTTGGAGGGAGGGGTTTGATGGAGTGTTTTGGGGGGGTCGTTTTGTTTTAGTTGGGGGGGTGGTGGTGGGTGCAGGCTCTCACTGCAAAAAGCCTGGCTGGGAAAAAAAAAAAAAAAAAAAAAAAAAGAGGAGGGCTGAGTGGTGGAATAAAGAGCACACCAAAGCTACCCCAAAGCAGCTTGTTCCTAACTCATGTCCCTTACACAGAGATTAAAAGAACAAACACTCCGCTCTTCTTAATGATGGCATTACCAAGTATAATTAATTAGAAGGGTAGCAAAAGGAATCAGATCCCTGATGCTAATTACTTTCCTAAAAGGATAATATGCTCTTATGTTACCAGTCTAGATCTGACAGAAATACGTCTATTACTGCTACCACTGCTAATAATCAAGTGGTAAAATAAAATACTCAAGGGATGTACATGCCTGGGTTTATTTATATGCATGTATGTATACATACACGTGCATATAATGATACACTCATATATAAGCATGATGTGTACAAATACACATGTGCTATCACTTCGTGTTTATACATTTATAGTTAGAGTGTTTCTTTAGCCATATATGTTGACAGACAGCCAGGCAGAAAGACAAATATTTATGACACCACTTCTCTGCAGCGCTACCGCCAAGGAAGGGGAGCGATAAACAAAAGCTCCCCCACCTTTGCCACCCTTGGCCTGTGCAATTAGGTCTGGGGTAGGAGCAGGGCTGTGTTTTCCTTTTCTTGGATGGAGATGTGATGGCCCATTAGGCTGGTTCGTGAAGAACTAATGACTGGATGGCATTGATTTGCAGAGGAATTTTAGCTGCAGCAAATGATCGATGTCCTTCAGCCAGATTTGTTTCAGCAGGCTGGACATATTTGGCGTAGCCTGCTCTGGTTACTGTGAAGGATTGCTAAATAAATGGTGGGTTAGCAGTTAAAACACACAGGCTTTGGGTATTTAGTGGGAGACCTGTGTTGTGGGGTTGTTATTATCACTACTTTAAGAAGTTGGAAGGGATGTATAATGCAGCCTGAGTAAAATCCCGGTTGTCAAATGATATTACTGTGTACACGTACAGTGCAGGGGTCTATGGTTGTTACTACAGGTACCTCTACCTGTTTATCTACACCCTCCCCCCACCTCCTTGTTTGTGTGAGCACACAGATGTGATGGACCTGTGGATGTGAACATATGCGTGCACATCCTTCTGTGCACACTCTGTATACATGTGTGTGTGCAATACCTGTGTGCACAGAAGTGTTTCAGTCTAAGCATATGTGTGCCCAGGCTGCACATTTGTGTGCATATATATGTGCGTGTAGGTGCATATATATCCTATGCATTTTGCCAGCAGGAGAAAACCCACATATATAGATCTGTGTGTGTGTATGTAGGTGTGTGCCACATGCATGAGCATAGGTTTGACATGTTATTTTTACTTGTTTCTCATCTTTCCAAACTGCTTCCCAAAATATCACTGTTTCTTCCCATTTCTGCCTCCTGATCCTGCCATTCCCCCAGTCTGTGAAATTTCTTCAGGACTTGAGGGCTTTGCCCACTGCTCCTCAGTGAGCAGAAAGCAGTAAGTGCAATTTAATGTATTATTTATGAGTGGTGGGAAAGTCTAAGGGGGTTTTAATCTCTGCTTCTCCACTTCCTTCCCAGCTGAAAACCATTTCACCTCCCTTCCCAGATATTCAGCTCCAGTGTGCTCCCCCACCCCGCTCCCATCTGCGCCTTATTTGTACAAATGTTCCCGTGTCTTTAGAAATCATCTTCAGAAAAAAAAAAAGAGAAAAAAAAAAAAAAAAAGAAAAGAAAACCCCTCGCCAAACCCATATTGTACTTAAACATTTGTGAAGATTTTGTTTCTCTCAATATGGAAGCGAGAGAAGGGGCTCTGGGAGGGGCTTTCGTGGAGAAATGTCTCATTCAGTCTGCTGAGCCCCCTCCTTGAAGTTTCTTTTCAAGGCTGTTGGAAAGTTGGGCAAACTGAAAAGCAAAACAATAATTAGAGATAATTGCTTGTGTCCAAACACAGGCATCAAAGCCTCGGGGGTCTCATTTGTGATGGGCCTTGGTGTGTGATCCAAAAAAAAAAAAAAAAAGGAAAAAAAAAAAGGTGACCCTTATTTTATTTATTGAGTGGGGGAACAGAGAGAAAGTGCCAGATGGAAGGACCTCAGAGCAATCTCCAACGGCTCAGCCCTGCCTGCTTGGGCGAACAGGCACTGAGGCCAGGATAAAAGGGATAGAAAGCAGGGTCAGGAGAGGTTGCATAATTACTAGGGTGGAGGTAAAAGGGGTGAGGGGGGAGACAAGGGTCTCTCTGGCCCCACTGTGGGGATCTGTGCAGCCCCCCAGCTCTGTGTAGCTGGTGACATCTCTTGTACCCAGGATAGGTACCAGGGAAGCCGCAGGATGCCACATCAGGGGTGGTGCAGGAGTCCTGATTTTTAGAGGGCTGAGTCATCCCTTTTCCCATCCTTCAAGCTAGGATCCCTAGTGTGGATCAGACATGAAAGGCTCTGCCCCAAATTCCTCCCCAGTAGAATGTACCCCAGCATGAACACTGCCCCAGGTTACCCACAGCACAGAATCCCTGGTCTTCTACCTGAAAATGTGTCAGTGGGGTGGACTGGGGAGAGGTTGTAAAAAGTGAGGTGGTGTAAAAAAAATCCACCAAAACCAGTGAAACAGTCTCATCCCCTAGGCCTTACTGGGAAGATGTGTTGCCCTGGCTGCAAATGATGCAAGAAGGGGTCCAGGCGAGGATGGGGGTGTTGGATTCAGGGGGACTGAACTCCTTTCGAGGGGGCCACAGGAGGCTGAAGGAAAGCAGCAGATGAGAGCAAACGAGCAGGGGGCATCCCTGTAGGAGAGGATAACCAGGAACTCTCCAGGGAATCCTTGTCTCCAGTTCTCAAAGGCCCTGGTTCACATGATAAGATGTGGCCAAGGTTTCTCCTCGCCCCGCCTGTCCCTCGGTAATGGGGTTGTAATGACCTAAACGATTTGCTGATTAGGGACAATAAATCTGCCTTTCCGTGAGGGGTGTCCCTCACCAGGGTGGCAGCAGGGAGGGCTGGGGCCAGAGGGACTCCCTCGTCCCCGAGCAGGAAGGTGACAGTGTTTGTTTATTCGGGCTGCTGGGAATTTGGCTGCAGATCTGGAGACATTTATCTCTTCCTCTGCCCCCCATCTTTCCAGGGGGGCAATACGAGGGTTCAGTCACAGCCGGGGAGGTGACTGCCTGGGGGACTGGGGGAAATGCGCAGGGCGGCTTTGCTGGGCTCGCTCCTCCGGAGAAAGGGGAGTGCGGGGGGGGGGAACAGGAAAGAAACCACGAGTAGAAGCCCCGCCGGCTGCTCCTCGCCCCGGCCCGCAGCGGGCAGCCCCTCCGCTGCCCCCCCGACTCGGCCCGCGGCGCCGCGCGGTCCCGCTGCACCCCCTGCGCCCCGCCGAGGGAAATGCACCGGCCCCGCGCAGCCCTCGGGGAACCGCGCTGCTCTCGGATGCAGAAAATAAATTAAAAAAAAAAAAAAAAAAAAAAAGTAGGGAAAACAAACATCTCACTGCATCGGCTTAAAAGGGCCGGATCCTGCAGGACTTCCCCTATCACAACACCCGGTCCATGATGGGTGTCAGGATGGAGTCGCTGGTTTGGGAAGGAAGGGGAAGGGGGGGCGTTTGGTCCCCCCCCGGTGCAGGTGCATGCGGGAAGGCGGCACGGCACGGCAGCGGGGCCGGCAGAGACGCCCCGAACGGGGGAGGTCTCCGGGCGGAGGAGGGCGGCCGTGCCCGCCCGGCGCTGCGCTGAGGCGCCGGCATCGCCAGGCACTTCTTAGCAAAGCAAGGCACTAATTAGCAAAGAAAGATGTTGATCATTAGCGAGCAGCAAACCTCCAAGCCAGGCGGGCTCTCCCGAGGGCGCCTCAGAGCCGGGCTGCGGGGCCGAGGGCTGCGTCCTGCCCGCCGTCCCGGCTCCTATCGCCTGGCACTCAGCTGCAGCTCTCCTTTTTTTTTTTTTTTTCTCCTCCTCCCCCCACCCCCTAGGGTTGCTGTAGTTGAGGCGAAACCCGCCTCATCCTTGATCCCCCTCCAACGCCCCGACCCTTTTCACCGCACAGCCCCTCTCCAACTGTCGTTCTCCTAATTTACCACCTTCCCCACCGCCTTTTATCATCTCTCAGCCATCCTCCATCTTTCTGTTTAGCAACACCCCGGCACACCTTCTGTCATTATTCTATCCTCCCTCCACCGACCCCTCCTCTCTCGAGGAGAGGACAGACATGCACCGCCGTTCGCGGGCTGGATCCCGAAATGTTTTTTGGTGTTTTTTTTTTTTTTGTTTTTTTTTTTACACAATCGCATGGGCTGATGCAAAATCATTTTACAAAAATGTCGAAAACCGTTCGTCCCGAGTCGGACCAAACCAGCGGTTTTTTCCTCCGATTGATTTTTGCTGCAAACAAGGACTGGCTTTGGATCGGGCTGGCTCCGCCGGGAGAGGCTGTTGGGGTCCGCTTCTCTACGATTTTTTTTTTTTTTAAATATTTATTTTAATTTCCCTGCAGAGGTTGGTTTGCAGCTCTCCACGCTTCCTCCTCCCGAGAACAATCGTGCAGAAACACAGCGTTTGCGCTCTCGCAACCACCGTTACCTGCCCCGGGGCAATCGCGCCAGGGGGCTGGTGGGGACCCCGGGGGTCCCGGGACCCTCCTGCCCCCCCCCTCCGTGCCCCAGCCCGGGGCTGCTCCCCCGGCGGGACCAGCGCGCCTGCCCGCGGTTTGGAAATAACATTTCTCCCGGTGAGCCGAGCCAGGCTCCGAAACAAAATCAGTGTGTTTATATCCCCCAGGGTGGGTTTTCTTTGATAGATGGCTGCTCGGGGCTTCTGCCTCCTACTTCGTCCTCTTCGTTCCCCGATAATGTACAATCTCAGCGCGCACGCACACACAATTATACCTGTGTGTGTATATACATGACACGCATGACAAATTCATAAATTCATTACACGACACATTTGTGAAACATACGATGAAATATGCCTCATGCGTGCGAGGCACGTTATAAACGCATTACTTGTAATTCGAAATTGTTGTATATATGTATATAAAATATTTCGAAGTAAATTTATGTATATCCTTAAGTATATCCTTCGGCTAAATCTAGTACATATATTTAGATTAATTATGTTATTGAATGGGAATGATAAATTATAGAAGTGGCATATTCGTACGATACACACAATCGCAGATCTTAACCAGACTTAGAACATCGGCGAATACAGACACGCACGATATTTGCAGGAAGACTTTATCAAATACACGGCCGTTTACACGTGTGTGTCCATATAGAGAGAGAAATGGCCTCAAAATACATATGTATACGTGTATATTTTTACCTCTAAACGACCTTTGAGCTGTACATAATTACCGAAACGACCATTTGCACACAGGTACGCGCACAGCCTTGAGTGATCCGTTCGCGGACACGGACACGGACACGCACCGTGGGCGGTGCGACTGGGGGCGGGAGGGAGAGGACGGGACCCCGACCCCCTCCCGCCGAGCGCTCGCCTTGATTTCCGACCTGCCCGCACCGAAATGCGCCTCTTCCTCCTCCGCCTCCTCCGCCTCTCCGCCCGCCGGGGAGCGAAGCCGCTCAGCCCCCGGGCAGGGTGGGCTCCCCGGTGCTCTGGGCTCCCGTGTTCCCGCCCGGGGCTCCCTCCCTCCCCTGGGCTCCCCCCATCCCCGGGGCTCCCCCCCTGCGCTCCTTCCAGCGGGGAGGTGCCGGTGCCCGCCCGGCCCCCGTTACTGCCACCGGAGGGGGACGCCGGGCTGGAGGAAGGAGGAGGAGGAAGGGGAAAAGCGAGTAACGCGAAGCTTCAAGGCTCAATACCGCCGGCGATACGCGTTAAGCAAACGTTGTTTTAGGGGCGGGGGTCGGCTCCAAACCCGGAGGCACCGGCTCGCCCTGTGCTTGGGACCTGACACGCGAGAGCACGTGTGGGCTGTGGGCTGCTGCTGCTTCTTGGCCCCCGAAGCTTCTTGTCTTGGCCCCCGAAGCTCCTTGTGAAACTCACGAAATCATCAGAAATCCCACTCCTTTTCTCCTTCCCCAAGGACTTGAAGGTGAAGTCAGTGATTGACACCGAATTCAGGTAGTTCAGCGTCAATCAGTGAGGCAGAAAGTTCTCCCTCAGCTGCCCCCCCCCCCGGGCTGACTGTTGGCAGTTTCCTTGGCCGACAAATCTTTTTTGGCGGAGGGGAGGCAAACCCGTTTAACTTCTGCTGTTAAATGTGCTGCAAGCCGAGCGGGGAGCAGGCAGGCTGCCTGCTGCAGGGCAGGGGAGCCAAAGGCTGTCCCTCCCCAGCCGCTTTCTGGGCTTGGGCACACACGTTTTGGTTTCGCTTGCCCACCTTGTGTCCCTCCACTCTAGAGGCTCAGACACTGTTTGGAGCAGAGGAGCAGTGAAAGCCACTTTTAGGTTTTGTTTTCACACACTAATGGGTGAGATTCAGAAAGTTTGAAGAGTCACCTGTGTGTAGCCAAGCGACCTGGCCAGAAATCCACCCTATCTCCCCACTTTCTCCTTCTGCAGGCAGGGAAAGTAGCATCATGCCTTCCACAAGCTGCGGTGTCAGCTGTACCTGCCAGCACCGCTGGACTTGGGGTTCCTGCTTTTAATGGAAATTGTATGCTTGTCATCAATATGGTTTGGCATCCAGTCCTTGCTTATGTACAAATTTTCATAATATATAATATAAAGTAAAATATGTATCACACGCTGTGTAATATATATAAGAAACACTACACATCGGAAAACACCATAGTCCATATAATACTGAATCAGCAGTAATGGGAGGTGTGTAGTAATGTGTGGGATATAGCAAGATGCTGTCTTGTACGTGTCTTGTATGTAAAGCTCGTATTAGAAGCTATTAGTTAGGTTGTTTGGTGATCTTAAGATCATTCATAGTCAATTAACCCTTGGGACTAAATTATCCCACACTACTTCTGCCTCAGGTCGATATTGACATCATCTTTCAGCCCTAATACATCAGCGGTTTCTGAGGCTGAGGCATGCAGAAATGATGTGTCTTCTCCCCAGTTTTTATGTATCTGTGTATGTGCGTGTGTAGCCACAATATATAGTGACTATTTATTTGCAAAGCTGTATTGTCTGTGTGTAGTCACTGTATATGCATATGGATATGATTTCTTTGTAAAACTGTAGAAGTTCAAGGTTGACAAGTTCTTTTTGTTAGTAATGTGCATGATTTTTGACATATACTCAAAGCTGCTCAAGCTAAAAGCTCAGAGGGGAAAGGAAAATCATTGTGGAGCTAAGGTGCAGCTGAGCCAGAGCAAGGCTGGCTCACGGCTTGCGCTTCTGGGCAGTGATGCCCGTGCAAGGACTGGGCAAAAAGCTGGAGGCTTCTTTTTCCAGCCTTTTTAATGACCTAGCCCACATGAAGGAGAAAACTATGGGAGCTAAATCAGGAAAGAGAAGAGCTAGCATGTCTTTTGGTATGTTGTTAAAGCAGCTGTGATCTGAAGCCAGGGATACACATTACAATTGTCCTTAGGAGCTCAGTTTTCTCCATTGTAGCTGTTCAGGGCAGTAGGAAGAAAAAGTCTTTTAACCAACATCATGGGGTGCTACTTTAGAGAACTATTTTCTTCTCATCTCTGCTAGTGTTTCTTATGTGATTTTTTAAGAAATCTTTTAAACTGAGAATTTTCAACAAGAATAATACTAAGCGCATATGAGCTGGCATATGCATGTTTATAAGTCACAAACACCCACAGGGATCCCACAGCCATCAATAGGAAACACGTGTACATTCACAGAAAAACAGTTTACATTTTGGGGAGGATATCTGTGTGTGAGAGAAATACAGAAAAATAGAGTAGGGGTAGACACAAACACATCAACTAGTCACAGCTTTAAAAAAATAATTTGGGACGACAGTAAGGGAGATCTTTCTCAAAGGCTAATCTATGCAAATTGACAGAAGAACCTATTAACGTTAATGGAGTATCAAGCTGTAAAAACTCATGCGAAGTGGAGTTTATTCTCTGCGTTAGTTACATGGTATAATGTTTCTATTTCAAACTCTGTAATTAGTTGGTCACTAAAGAGCTCTGTTTATTGCTTGGCCGTGGCTCAGAGGCTACATTATGATCTCTGATGTTGGAAGCTTATCGTTCTCTTCTAATCACTGGTAACATTGCATATTTCAAAAAATGCATGAATTATTTTATAATATTTTCTGCCTTCTCCTCTAAATTGAAAACCAAATTTCCAGCTTTTGTGTCTAGTTTGTACTGAAAATGACTCATACTCATCAGACCAGGCCTATTAATTTACTTGAACTGTTGTTTTTGAAAGGAGAGAACAGAAGTTGCTTTAAAGTACCATCAAGTGTGTTTCTTTTCTGCTCCCTAGTGAAATAGGAAACATTTTTTTTGCCTTGTGATCTGTGTGCAAAATAATCAGAAACAAACAGGGAGGGGAGAGGGGAGGCAACCAGAGAGTTGTTCCAACCTTTGACTTTGACTTGTCTGTCTCACAAAGAAGGTTTGTGAGGGTGTTTGTGCAGCACCTTGGCTGCAGGTTCACAGACTTTCTGGGTTATTTTCTGCCTCAAGATGCTATGGTTCAGCTACACACTGTAAAGTATTCAATGCTTAACTATCTGATGGGCTCAGGAACAAGGGATTTATGATAAAAACCCTTGTTGGATTACCGCCTTCCAGTCATTTAAGGGCTTAAAAGAGTAGGATCAGGAAGCCTGATTTATTCTCCAAACTGTTGTCATCTAAGTGTTTGGAGATCTCCTCTTTGCCAAGTGCAAGCCATAGTCTCTGCTCTACGGTGATTTCTATCTGCTTCTGGTTTCTGCAACCATGTAGTGGGGAAACTGCAGCTTTGACCTTGAGCTTGCTAGAGGAAAATATGCATACCTATTCTGTATTAATTACTTCTCATCTCCCCCCACTCTTTCTGAGGAGGAAAACACCTAGGGCCGTATAGCACCCAGAATTAAATAACATTTACTTGTATTCAGCCTGGGGCTCTGGGGGCTCAGATCTGTCTGGAGAGGCTCAAGGCTTTGCTCTGTGAGGGTAGGGAATCTCTGTGGAGGCAAGATGATTTAGTGATTATGTCATTAATATTCCAGCATGATATAGCCTCATCTGAGTCCAAAATATTGCTTTAACCATTTAACCATCAGATATTACATCGCGGGTTAGTAACCCTGTTGGAAAGCAGAGACCTGACACGATTCAGTCCCCTTTGGTCTTGACTTACTGATCATCAGGTCAGACAGGGCACATCAGATAGAGCTGGCGTCTATTTTGACACCAGAAACACAGTTCCCATGTCATGAATCAGTCCACCAACACTACTCACTGCTCGGGGCCAGTGAACACCACAGAAATGTCCTCAGGGGCTGGGCCTTTCTCTAGGGTGGTGGCACTTTCCTTGGTTGGAGTTAGGCTCCCGTCTCCCTCCAGCCCTATCAGCAGTGCTGCTGAGCCTTATCTGGCATGGAAGTGCCCCTGGCCAAACTCTTAGGCAGTTGCTAATTCCAGGGAAATACCCTGTACCTCAAACCTGGCTGTTTAATCCCAGTCTCTGCAGGTTTATTTCCTAAATCACAGCTAAGCAGTGTGGCTGGATAAAGCAGCAGTTACCCAGCTGTTAGCTGAGCAGAGCCACGGGGAAGCCATTAATGTGTTAGTGAGATCCGGACTTCTGGGCTTTGCTGCTCATTTCCCAGGGAAGCGGGTTTTATTTCTGCATCTGGAGCATGGCTTCCCTCAGCCTTTTCTTCCTTTGCGGGTATTGCCACTGGTGAAAGTGCAGTTGGGAAATGCACCCCCCTGGCCCCGGCAGCCCCTCATTCTGCTTTGGAGCAAGTACCCCCTGTAACGTACTGCAAAGGGTGTGTGTGCACCCTGGGCTGGGATGTCCCTGGTTTAAAACCTTCCCAAGCTTCCAGCAGAGGCACAACGAAGCATCCCACTGACTTTAGTGAAAGTGTGGGATTGGTTCCCGAGAAACAGGGATCTGCATTGCCCTGTGGCTTTTGGGAGGGATTTGAACCAATGATTGAAATTAGAAAGCTGCCTGGAGTGAATTGGTTTCAGTCCCATGCCGTCCCAATTTTAGATTTTCATCTAAAATCTCATTTTCATTGTGATTATATATTATATATAATCATAATATATTTGACAAGCTGGGGTTCTGACTTCAAGCTCTGCTGCCAAAGAGCCATGGATGGAAATAACCAAATAACCTTATGTACCTCTGGCACAATGTAGCGTGCAAACAGAGCACAAACACCCCAAATCTGTTGTTCTGTCTTTGATTTTGATTGACTTCGAAGCAACGTTAAGAATAGTAATGAGAAGCTGATGACATCGCGGCCTGAGGAATGTACCACTGCTAGAGAACAGATGGTGCAAAGACATTTTTTGGAAACTTTTTTTAAAAATTAACTTGGCACCTGGGCTTTTCTTAGGACAAATGCTCAAACTTGGAGCAGATGGAGCAGTTGGTGGTTGGGATCCATAGAAAAGTATTGGTGTTGCTGCAGAAGAGTGCAGCTCTAGCAAGATACACATTTCTTTCTCAGTGATCAGAAATATTTCTTCTTTCATGTCTGAGAGGGCTCATCTCTTTTCCTGTATTATAATTGGAAGGAAAGAATGTATTTTATCAAGTTCAGTGGCTTCTGCTCTAATTTTTCACTTAGCCATCCCACAAGCATTTTAAAGTTAAATCAATCTGTAGTAAATTTAATCCTATCAATAGTACAGTGGCTTTTCTCAGTCTTAATTCACTGGCTTCTTATAAAGAGTTGCAGCCTCTTAGATGACTTCAGGTTCAACAACTGATGTCATTACTGTTATACTGAACCCAACAAGTTATACTAGGCAAAAGAATCTTGTGAGGAAAAGCATCTGACCTTGGTCTGAAGACTTTGATTGATACAGTTCACCTTATCCCTTGATCAATGATTCCATGTTAAAAAAAATCTATGCTTTATTGCTTATTCAAATTTGTCTGGCATTTGCTTCCAAGCAATGAATCTTGCTTAGCATTTCCCAGCTAGATTAAATAACCATTCTGTACCTTGTATTTTCTTTTTCTAGCTGTTCTTGGACATCCTAGTGAAGTCACCTCTTAAGCTTCTTTGTGATCAACTAATCAGATTGAGCAGCATAAGTCTCACTAGAAGGCGTGGTTGGTTGGGGTTTTTTGGTTTGCTGCTTTTTTTTTTTTTTTTTTTTTTTTACAGCCCTCAAATCATATGGATTTCCATATGGCTTGACATCAGTGGAGATTTATGCTAGCTTGGAATTTGGCTGTATATTTCAATTACTGAGAACATTTTGTGGCCTGGGGTGGAACGCTCCTAAGAGCATGACAAATTATTTGTAACATGCATATCTGTTGAACTTGGTTTAGCAGTCAAATGAAGTAAAATTCAGCTGCATGCAGATGATCAGCAGAAAGCCCATGTCCCATTAAACAGTTTTCATGGGCTTATGTTCATCTTAAGTGCAATTGAGGCCATGGGAGCAAAGATAAACATCAGCCATTGAGACAGATGCTTAACTTATGCACCTCATTTTTCATGGCCTCAGTGGAGTTGTGCTGATTTACACCAGCTGAAGACCTTGGCCCACAGTATGCAGCACAAACTGATAAGAGAGTCCAATTCTCAGCTGGCCGCTTATGTGAGAGCTTGAATGCAACCTCAGTGCTTGGTAATATCTCATTAGAGCCTGAGTCAATATGGGAAGGGGACATAGTTAAAATAGAGCAAAGCTGCAGCAACTTCACAGAATTCTAATTGCTGTAGGGCTTCTGAGGGGGAATCTGGTCCATCATTTTGGTTATTAGTTCCAGGCAGTAGTTTTCCCCTTAAAATTGATACAGAGACAGAGGTAAGTGAAATCCAAGGGTTCAGCTGATGGAAGTTGTTGGGATCCCATCCAAATGCTTTCCCTTGGTTATGGAAGCCACCCAGCAAAGTCTTGAGCAGCCATGGGACTTGGTGACATGTGTTAACATGCTTTGCAGTCCTGGTTTTCCACATATGTTCCTTTTCACACATACATTTTGGTACATACATGCACATAAAGGCTTGTATAAATAATGCCCACACAAATCATAGCCATTTATGTTCATATATGTGTTGTAAATATGTACATCTAAATACAGGAACACGTACATTTATATTTTATGCAGAGGGCTATAGATAAGACCAATGCTGTGGATAGGAATGTGTGTGTGTTTGTGTTAAGCTGATGTCTGGTTGTGTACACTAGTATGATCAAGAGAATGTGAATAGAAGTGTGTGTGTTTATGTATGCGTGTGTGGAGCTGGTGTGGGGAAGGGCCACTGGGAAATAAATGATACGAAACGTCTGTACATTCCAGGGAAATGTTCGGATCCCTGAGGTTAAGGGATATGCTCTAGTCATAAAAATAAACACACTGGTGTAGCGTGCCATTGATATGTGGATAAACTCACTAAGGACGGGTAAAGTTTCAGCTTTCACCTCCTTCTGATGGTGAGCTAGCTGCTTCCCTTGCTGCCTCTTTTGACAGTTCAAAGTAAAACGACATTTTAAATAAGAGGTTAAAGAGCAGAGGAAAACAGAGGTTTTCTGCTTGAACCAGGGGAAATTTGATAAATCAGTCTTCCAGAGGTGCCAGCAATTTCAAAAGGCTCCATTTCCTTTCGATAAGGTTTTGAGAGAGTAATTCAGAGTAGGATCTGTTAGACAGAGCTCTTGGCTGCTAAAATGTCAGATCAGAGGCTGAGCTATTTCCCCAAGTCTAGTGGTTATTTATTGCAATGTATAGCCTATTGTGCTATACCCTTTACAAAATCTTTGCACCATCACTACTACCCTGTCTTTAAAATTGCACTTAGATTTGCAATGGTCAAAGGGTTTTAATTAGGCAAGACCTGAAGAAAGGCTCATGTGCTTTAAAGCTTGACCTACTTTTCCCGACTATGTGTGGTCTAATAAAAGATATTACCTTCTCTTGCAAACATTGCCTTGTTCATATCCCCAGACCCCCAGACCATGATGGCTGCACCATCGGTCCCTCAAGGAGAACATGAAGCAGAGAAACACCCAGAACTGTAATGGGTGGAAGTTCTGACCTGTCACCATTGGTTGTGCTGGAGGTTCAACTGCCCATCGTTTATTAAGTTTCCTTTGATAAAAGTGGTTAATCAGTGGTAGAGAGATGCTCTGATCCTGTTCAGATATGAGTAATGTATTTCATCAGTGGTTATAATCACATTAATAGGAATGGTTATAGCTTGTTAAATATGTAAAAAGGGTATTAAACCTATCCTACCGGTGTGTATGAAACAAGACCATTCTATACTTACACTAGTTCACATTAATGTATATCAGCTCAAATTCTGCCTCTAGGTCCCCCCTCAAGAAAATTTGGCATAATGGGACTGACTCCACTTTGAATTCAGGTCTAACGACCATGTAGATACAGCTGGTTTGAGCCATTTTCATCTGTGCACTGACACCTACAGCTCCAACCCCGTGTTGACAGCATGAGCAGAACTTATGTTTCCAAATCAGGAGTGGGTATACTGATCACTGTTCAACTGCACCATGGCTTAAAAACTACCTTTCCAAATAACTTAGAAATTCAGTAACACTTGGGAACCGATTAGCCCTATCTAAGTCACAAAGCCAAGTTTTACAGCTGATTTGGAAAATATCTACACTCTTCTCCTTGACCCCAAGAACTTTCAGTCAGGGCTTTGAGACCATCTAGCTACTTCGAAACCTGTGGATAGATGTTCTCTTTTAGTGACAACTCTGGAAATCCATGAGTCTTGGGGAAGTCTTTTGGATTGCTGGCAGGAATTAGTGGGCATATATGAGTATTCCACAGGCCAACATGTGGATGTTGTTGCCATTAGAGGTCTAATGCATAACTTTTTGGCATAACTTCAGGCATACAGGAGCAGTAGGACTGCAGACCTACCCATATAGCCAAGCTTGTGAACTATCACAGTGGAAGAACAAATATATTGGAAGCCTCTTTCATCACTGATCTCCTTGGGTCTTTAGAAAGAGGAGGACAGCAGTGAGAATTTGAACAGAATATGATTTGCTGTAGCTTTGGGGAAGGAGGAAAGCTGAGATTTCTCATACTGTGACACTAAATTGAGGTCACTGTTTTGTCAGTGTTAAAAGGAGTAGCAAGTTTTATTACTATATGCTTTTATGCACTTTTCCCAGGTTCAGAGGGTGATAACAGGGGTGTCAGAACACCAGTGGGTTTCTCTGAGTGACAGAGCAGTTATGGCATGGCTACAAAAGCCAAACTTTTGACCAGGATGGTCTAGCTCACTCCATCTGAAGATAATGGAAGACCCAATACACCAATCCTTCCTCTGTCAGGTGCATGGAAATGTGACCAAATATTTGAGCAGACTTCGGGCATCACCATCATCTGATGGGACTAGAAGAGGTCCCCAACAGATCATTCTGCACTACCCGAGGCGTATGTCAGTTCTCCTGCCGGGGTTCATGTGTGACCTACAAGGAGACACCTCTCCGATTTGGCCATGTGCTGAAGGAGGGAGTGCAGGTCCTCTTGGAGAGGCAGCAGTGGGGAGAGGTTCCTGAAGTGCTCCATGGAGTGGTGGGTCCAGCCTTGGCCATACCTGAGGACCTTCTGTGGAAGACAGCATCATGGTCCATCGTGTTGTTCTGGTGGAGCATGCCTGGGCCGAGGGGCAGAATTTGGACAGCTTTGCTGTCAGGTAACGGGCTGGGTTTGGAGAATGGCAAAAGCATATCCTGTTGGCAGCTCTCTCCCAGGTTTCCTGAATTACACAAGCCAGTGGCTTCACAGCTTTCTGACCAACTTTCTCCTGGTCCACAAGAAACTTTACTAAGCCCTTGGGTGCTCCAACAGTGGCTGAAAAACTTGAATGTGTGTGAAAGCAGGGAGAAAAAAGAAACCAGGATATCCAAAATGCTGTCAGGAAAGAGTCAATCAAACACACAGGTGCAAACCCACCACCCTGAAAAAGTACTGAATCTGTCCTTGGATAGTTTGACTTGCCAAAAATATTAATATGACTATCCTGATTCACATCAGTTGAAAGTTTATCCCACCACTCAGTTATATAATTGTGTGGAATAAGAGATATGCAAGCTATATAAACATGCATCCTGTAGATATGGATGTGTGTGAATAGTCTAGATAGAAAGACAGAGGATAGAAAAAGGTATCTAGCTAGGAAAATATGTATAGCATCTTTCTGTAACAGACTGAAGCATGACACTCAAGATCCCTGTTACGGCTGCGATGTACAGCAAAACCCTGATTTTCATTCAGGTTTTCGCAATCACTGCTATCTTAACTCCAAGCCTTGTTAAATCAACCTCAGCTGAACTGTGGTACAATGTTACAGAGCAGATACTCCTGTTCCCCAATGGGAAACTAACTTGGACTCAGGAGCCGTCATTTAACCTTGGAGTCTCTGAATCAACAAGGCAGTTTCTGCAGAGACACCTGGCAGCACACGCATTTTATGCTTTAACATGGCTGGTAAATCCTGGGTGGTTAAGTAAACTTAACCTTCATTTATGAAACTTGCGAACCAAAGGGTAAAATGTGCCTTGTGCAAGTAATTACGTAAAGGTCTTAGAGAGTGGAGTTATCACTTAAAGACGCCGGGCATTGCTAATGAGTTGACTGAGAATTGATCTCTCTGTAATTTAGTTATTTATATGCAGTTCCTGTTTTCCATGCTCAGCTATAGGTCAAGCCCACTTTGAACTGCTCAGAGACCCCCAAGTTTGTCAAGCAAAGTCCCAAAGCCGTGGCACAATGATATTTTAGAAAAGTAAATATTGTCCTGAGGGGCTTTAAAAAGGAGGCAAAGCTGTTTGCTTTCTAGCTGGTTCTTTAAACCGGACAACTGCTTCCTGTTACTAGGGGGTCTCTCAGCAACGTGACTTTGCTTCTGTTAAATAGAAAAGAGCTTCAGGAAAAATGTCAGTACCACCTTCCAGGTATTTTCATATCCCAGTGAGCTGGATAGGAACAGCCTTGGGTTTCTGAATAGAAATATGTTTGTGTTATTCTGCAAAAGATGTAGTATGGGGTATGACGGATCTTGGGTTGGAGGAAGTAATGAAAAACTCAGGCTGCTAAACATTACCCTCAAGTCTAATTTTATGCCAAATGCCTGTGAGTAATGTTCAAAAACCTGTGTGTTGCCCTACATATGCATGTCTGGGTATATATGCACACATCACTAGGGGGGTGTGTGTTATCCCATGTTTGTAGGCTCAGGTGTGGATTTATTGGTGCTGCTGCTGAGAGGTTCATGCGGATGGGCTTTCATTTTCACAAGGGCATCTCATGGTAAGGAATAGGTGATGCCTCACTATATAAAGGTACATTTTGAATGTGTGCACCATGAACACCACACTCATACTGGAACTGGGCGCCTGTGAGAGTGCACATATACTCTGCTCCTTTCTCCAGACTTCAGCCACGGGTTCATGCAGTCTGAGCAGACAGAGCACATATGAATTTGAGCATACCTGGGCCCAAGTAGCCAGCATCACCCAGATGACCAACTGAGCTGATGTTTTTGAGTCCAGTGTAGCCAAGAACTGTAGGATGCTGCTCATGCCTAAATGTGGTTCTCTGGGAACTGAGCTGCAGACCGGCCATGACCAAGGTAAAGCCAGCAGGTCAGATAGGGAGCCTGGAAATCACAGGGCTGAGCTTGTTTCAGTCAGTTCTTCACCTGACAACACAGACATCTGAGAGAGGGCTTTCATCCTCCTCAAACTGATGTTACTGAAAATACTGGTACTTGTGGGTGAGGAGCTGTTTGCAAATAGCTGAGGCTGTGTAAGGGACTGGCTACAATGGTGCAAAACTTGCCTTGTAAACACTGGTGACTTGCAAGAAGCAGGACATTCCTGGGAGCCAGCTGCTACTGAAAACAGGGTCAAAATTACCTTCTCTTAACTCTCTTCCATAGCTGCTGTGTTGGTTTATGACTCACTAGTGCAGATGTACACTTTCAAAATAGTCTTGCTTGGCTCACAGCTTGATTTCCCTCAAATTTTTTTAATTTATATTTGGGTTTTTGGTTTGGGTTTTTTTTGGAGAATGACATCTTTGGCCTGTATCCAAGTCCTGTAAATAGAGAATTGCCCTTTCTCATGCTTTCTTAGTTGTGGTTGAGAGACTGAAGTACTTGGGGGAGCCAAGTCTCCCACCCTGGCAAATCATGAGGTTTGTTCAGCTTTAACTAAGGCAACCTCTGTGGAAGAACTTAAATCAGGTTCCGCCATGTTCCTGTCCCTGTCATGGCAATCCTGCAACTGCTGAACACCCCTGGGACAGCAGAGGAAGGATGCCATGAAGGTGATGCACGGCTTTCTACATGAGCAATGTTCAACCCATGGTAGCAGCAGCAGCAGACTTGCACTGAGACTTCTCATGGCTGATGGACATTGTTGTGGAGCATTCCTGTTAGATAGCTGTCATCTCTAAAGGGTGGTTTTTGGCCAAAGTGCACTTTAGGGACTCAGGATGGGCTTAATGCGGGTCTGTATCACGCTGTGTCCCCCCTAGATAGATTTGAGGGAGAATGGGGGTCATGTCAGCTTAATCGTGCTGGTGAAAAGACAGGGAGAGTCCTGAAGGTTGGAAGAAATCTGCAGAAGAGACTCACTGGGATATCTCTTTCCCCACAAGTTCTTGGCAGCTGAGGCCTCGTCTGAAGGTCCATTTCAAATCAGGTGAAGAGGGGAGATTCTCAAACGTGTGACACCATCTCTTAAAGGAGAACCATACCACCATTTGAACCTTAATAACCCGCCCTCCCTTCCTTTGTGCCTTTAGCAGGCTCCAAGTGTCTCCCCTAAATCTTTCCTCAGTGATCCAAACCTCTTTCTCCATCCCCAGCAGCATCCCTCGTTGCTTCTGCAGGAGCTCTGCGGGGCAGCCACTCTGCAGGGAGGAAGGCAGCCTTCGCCATCTAGTGAGCAATGCACACCATCACCGCCAGCTGCAGCTGAAGGAAGGGTGACCCATGGCTCTGATGTAAACCCCTTTTTCGCTCCTCTGGAAGAACGTACTAACATAACTAGCTGAAACCTATATTGTACTCTCCCACCCACCATCATTAACGTCTTGCTGACAAGCTTTTGTAGACAGCAAATTACTCTTGCCTAGAATTTAAGTATTTCACCTCCTGGGAGGACCACTGCTGCTAAAGCATGTGTTTTCTTTCTTGCGCTGCTTGGGAATGCAGTCAGAGCAACGGTAGCACCAAGGGATCGGAGAGACAGATCGGTGTGACATGGTCATTTAGCTCTATATGTAGTACAAAGTCCACAGGTGGGCTGTGGCTGTATTAAGAATAGAAACAAAATTCTCTGCAATACACAATGCATGCACTCAGAAGAAATTTTTTTTTCTTTTTTTTTTTCCTTCTTTTTTTTCTGAGATGCCCATAAACGTACAGGGTCCAAATTCCCTCTGTCTCAATTTAAGAAATGTCTGATAAATGAACACTTCTTTGGAGGGTTTCTAAAGGTTACCTGACATCTGCTGAGAGATGCTAATGATCAGGAAGCAGGGCAGGAGCTATTGATAGATCCATTCCTGCCTTCCTGTCTGGTTTTCTACTGCCTGTCCCCTATTTTTAGCCTGGTTTCCAAAGGAAACGGGGTTGTGTGATTGCTCTGCCCATGTTGGTCTATCAGTCCCTGCCTAATCACTCAAACAGGCAAGTTTCAACCAGGTTTGTGTGTGGAGTAGACTCCTATTAGACCCTTAGTGTTTTGTGGAAATAAAAAGCCAGGGGAGAGGGAAGGACCCCAGATCACTCTCTAGCTGAAGGGAACGTTGTTGAATGAGCCCAGCATTTCATCAGGTCCTGGTGAAGCCACATGCAAATGGGATTCAGATAATGGGATTTCATAAATTCAGCTACAAAGTTACTTGTTATTATCATGGCTAATTAGCATGCTAAATATATAAAACATTTTATATAATGCTACATTATTAACTGTGTTGCAACAACATCTTAACAAACCCTGATTAGGGAGGAGATTCAGTGTGCAGGACAAGAGCGTAACCCGCAGATGATCCCAGCCCCTCCAGCTTGGTGTTTTTTCAGGCATCACATGCCACAGCCACTGTACTGGTTTATGATGCTGTCAAATTCAGGAGTCAGATGCTATTTTAGAATGCTTATTTTAGAAAAATAAAGAAGGTTTGTATAAAAAATGAACTAGATCTGAGGGACATCATGAATCAGAGCCTGGGCAGGGCTAGAGAAAAGCTCATTTCAGCTGAGGATGATGATATGATACTGACCCAAATGTCTGTCACTCAATGTCACTGAGACCCTTCAGAAAGAGCTGTTGCAAAGCAGAAGTCTTGTGTTGGGCTTAGCCCTCCAAATGCTGTAAACCAGCTTTTAAGTGAGTCACTGTGACCCTTTCCTGCATTTATCCTGTGTTTTTCAGGGATTGGGGGAGAGGTCAAGGGCTATCTTGAAGGTTAGGAGATGTGCTCATAGCCAAGGGGCATTCCTGAACAGTGTCAATATTTGGTCTTACACAGGAGATACGAGCATGAGATAAGAGGGTGCTAGGACACATCCGCTGAAAGGTGAGGCCGGGCATCTAATGAGGAGGATGAAGGTGGGGACTGTGGGCCAGGGGATTGCCCATAGCCCCATGTCGCAATGGTGGCACTGCTTTGCAGCTCACTGGTGTTTCTGTTTGCCAGGGCACATGTAGGTGGAAGAGCCTTGTTGTTCCTTAAAGGAAGGAATAAGCAGCTTGGCCAACGTCAAAGAACAAATTCTCGTTAAAACACAGAGTCCCTGAATTTCAAACAAAAGTGCAACCCTTTTTCCCCCAGTGTTATAAATGGGGAGCCCATGTATCCAGATGCAAAGCATAGTGCTCTTTGGGGTGCAGCATGGCAGCTGGTTGCCCAGGTACCCTGCAAAGCAGAGGTATGTGATGGTTTGGGACCTAACGGATCCTATATTCTTTGCTCACTGTGGGAGGAGGGCTTGGTTCCCATAGTTTGAGCAATCTCAGGATTGTTGTTCTGGGAGCTGGAGGAGAGCTCAGAGGACTTGGAGGATGGGATGTAATCTCAAGTGTTAATATGGGGTTAAAATCCTGATCACTTTTAACTGAAGGGGAGAAATCTCTCTTGGCTCTTCCTTTATACCCAGCAGACTCAGCCTGATGCCTATTAAATACCAATTATGTAATTACAGTATATATTGCCTATTTAAATGCTTTCTGTCATCTGATTTACATGATTGGGCTATTCATTCTTCCCGTTTCCACTTGTTTCTTTGAACTCCAGAGCACCAGGAAATAGGCTGCAAACTTCACCAGAGGAATAACTGCCCATAGCAAAAGAGCCCCTTGTCTGTTAGTGGCAAATGGTTTTAAGGTGCTCAGTGGCTTGCAATGAATCCTGGGCTCAGGGAGCCTAACTGCTTCTGAAGACAAAGTTCAATGTGCTGGAAAACGTTGCTAAGGTGTGTTGACAAAGAAATCCTGTCCCTGCACCTTGGCTGTGACTCGGGAGTTACTGAAGTCTGATGGGCAACAGCTTAGTCTCTTGCACAAAGAAACAAGTGGGCTGGAAATCTCCTTTTACAGTTCAAACGGATGTTTCCCCAGGCTCGTAAAATGCACAGTTTAAGTAGTAGCTATATTTCTAAGGCCGGTCCCACACCTGCAGCTACCTTGTAAATGGCACTGGGATATATGGCTTTAAGACTCCTTGTAAAAAGTTAAGATCAACACAAGATTTACACAGTTTTATGGAATTGTTTTATAAGCTATTTTGACAATGAATCCTGCTATCAAAATCACCTCTGGTGTTAATCATGGAGGAAGCATTTAGCAGGAGCCAACAAAGATTAACTTAAACCCCTTTCCTAGCTAGCTGCAGGACTGAGCTGTGTATCCCTCGAAACCTAAGACATCACATCAGCAGTGCATAGAGTCTTGGAGGTGGTGGGCCAGGTCTTCAGACACTGTGTGTGTGTGTGGTGTTTTTGGATGTTTCACTGTGCTCAGAAAGGGATGGGGACAGGGCAAGGAATACAGGAGGTAAAGCCAGAGCTCAGCCTGTCTCCCACCCTCTCCTGCCCAGGGACGGGGAACTTCAGGATGGGCGTCCATGCAGGCAAGGGAGCAGGAGGGGGTACTTCATAGCAAGCCAAGACCAAGAAACATGTTATTGGGGTAGGTGAGGATCAGTGTCTGTGCATCAGCTTATATCACTAGTGTTTCCCTTACATGTGTACACTGGGATGCCAGCTGCTGCATATTTGTATTCTACTTGCTGCAGGCGGTGGTGGCCACAGCAGGGCTCCAAGAGATGGTCACTTTCCTGAAGCACGTACAGCCAACACAGCGAAGCCACGGGGAGCAAGTCTGCTCACTGGTGGCTGCAGACCTGGGGAGGTACACAAGGGTGTCCTGGTGTCCAGCCCCCTCGTGCCTCAGGTGGTGACATTGGCTTGCTTAAAATCATGCCTCAGTCTGATGTTCAAGAGTGTACTCGCATCAGCGGAAGCTTTTCCATGTGGCATCTAGACTGAAAGTCTCTGGGAGGAGTGTGGGTATTTCAAATACTCAAATCTCCTCACCTTAGTGCTGGGCTTTGGTGTGCTGGGTCTCGCTGTCACAGGTCTGAGCAGAGAGAGGTTGCTTACCAGTCCTGACATACATTTTGAAATGAAAGAAAACAAGGGCAGAGTCAGGGAATAGGGGTAAATTAGACTTATTTCAAGCTGTTTCAATGGCTGAGAGCAGGCAATATGTCCCACTCCCAGCACAGGGGTATGACAGACCTGCAGTGTTTCACCCTGTCTGGGTGATTGCTGGGGGCTGTGCGGGTGAAGGACAGCAAGGGGTTACCAGTTGAGAGGAGAGCAGTAGTACTGGGAAGCAGTGAAGGTGGCCCCTTCCCAGTGAGGTGGGAAACTCTACTTGTCCCATGCACAGCAACATCTCAGACCTGTTCTTGCAAGCATCCCTGAGAGTCCCAGGCACAGGATGGAGCCCTGACTGGCCGCCAGCACTCTTGTATGGAGTTTTCATTGCACAACTGTCACAAGCCATAGACTAAACAGAGCCTCACCACTCACTGCCGATGAGTTAGAGCATCCTTCTGGCTGGTCTGGGCAGCCCCTTGTTTTCCTTCTTCCAGTTCACTTGAAAACCCTGGTGCTGAGCCTGACCTTACCTACATTAAACCGAGAGCTGAGGCTCCACGCTGCCAGCATGCTTTCACTGCTCACCTTCCATGTCAGCTCTCAAAGAGAAGAAATCAGGATCACACTGGCACTTACTCCATGCTCCCAGGATGCTCCCAGTTTTCTCTGTAACTTTACATATGAATCTACAACCAGCTGCGCTGGGTCACAGCCAGGTCTGCCTAGTGCTGTATGCAGGGGTCCTGCAGTAACCATGGGCAGAAGCCTCAGAAAAAGCAACAACAGGGCAAGGACATCTTATTTTCCTTAAGTGCTTTCCCAGAACGACTCTGCAGCACAGGGGATTTCCAGACACTGCTGTGGTTTGTTTGCTAGTTGCCCTCAGTGGAGCTCTGTTTTCCTGAAGTTTGTCTAATCTTTCCTTCAACCTTGGTGGACTTGCTACATCCCCAGTGCCGTTCAGCAGAGACTTCCTCAATCCTCTGCCGCTCAGGAGGAGCCACCTCCTGCTTGAACGTGACTCCCAAAAGCTAAAGCTGGTGGCTCTCAGTCCTGTGCTGGAAAAGGGTGAGCAGCTGCTCCCTGTCTGGTTTCTGCTATTGACTCGGGATTCTCTGCCATCCCCTGCCAAGCTGTTTCTTTCTTCAGTACTGACAAGTTCCAGCTAAATGCACAGGGACATAATGTCTATAATATTATGTCTCTATTTCCAATTTCTTCATGCTCTGAAGGTACCCAGAGAGAATGGCTGGAGGTTGAATTCGATGCACAGTATTTTGGCATCCTCTGCTGTTTCACCCAATGTAACTAGTCGTTAGGCAGTTCTTGGCCCCCCTGCACACAAGGGATGTTTCATGCACAAAATAACTCCTTTGCAGTATATGATACGGCCACGAGATGTCTCTTCGAGCCGTACGCGGCTCCAGCCTGGTAAACAGGGGCCCACACTGGACCTCAAGCTGAGCAGAAGCTTCTGGGGCTCGCAGCTGTCACCATCCCTGCTAAACACCCCCCCTGCTGCAGTTAACAGGATTGGAGAGCAAAGCTGAATGTGTAGGCAGAGCTGATACCTTTTCTTAGACCTGCAGATATGGGTGAGAGACACTCACACACACTCCCCGCCCCCCCTTGCCCCACCAACCCAAACAGCTAAGCTTTCAAACACACAAGGTCTTTTTCACTCCAAAAATAAGAACTGCCATCCTCAAACTAAATCCTAGCTGAGAATAATTGTTCTAATTGGATTTTGTTAGTTATTCAGATTTGCAGGGAGAAAAGTCTGGGTGATACCTGTGGAGAAAAGGCAATGACATTAGCAAAGAGAGAAGTGATAAGATTGTTGGCCGAAGAGAGGGAGAAAGAGAGGAGGGAGGAGAGATGCATGGTTACTATCTGTGAGATAATAAAGGCTTTACTGCTGCCAGTTTTGGGGAAATATATGTGCCATAAAAACCAGTGAGTCTATGAGTTCTAATATGAAGCAGATTTCAGAATTTAAACTTATTTTTTAGTGATATCTTGTAGGTTTCCAGTGAGGCTCTGGACCAGAAATCCAAAAGTGGCATGTTTGTTTTGTGAAAAATATTCTCCATTTGGCAACTGAGTGCATCAGATGGGTGGTAATACCATGTAAGGTTCAAATAGTAATTTCCAGTAGATTATCTCAAGTATCACAAATAGGCAACAACTTCCCAACACAAAATTGATACTGATCAAAAACTTGTCTATTGCTCTGGACACTATCAAATGACCATTTTACAGTTGAGAAAGTGGTGATGGCCATGCCAGGAAAAAATACTCATTGGCCAGTCTTTAGCTGGTTACCATCCCAACTCGGGACCAGCACCATTTCTGCAAGTAAGTGGTAAAATGTTTGTTTGATCTGATAGCTGGAGCCCTTTGTCAGGAGCTTACAATGTGTGGAAAAAAAAAAAAAAAAAAAAAAAAAGAGAAGAAAAGCTCTGGCTCTAATGCAGCTGGAATGAATGCTTTCCTTGCTTGCCGATCAGAGCAGATTATAGTTCACCTGCTGTGAACTAATCTGTCGGGGAGAGGGTCAGTTGTTTGGATAGTGTTGCTAATGGAAGGCAAAACCTTTCTCCACGTTCCCTCCTTCAGTGCTCAATATGTTTAGGAGATGAGTCAGTCCTGGGTTATTCATCAACTTAGTTAGGAGCTATCCATCCAAGTTCACAAGTACCTCTAAAGTGCTTTACAATTACAGGAAATTATACTTAGGAGCTAATGTTAAAACACAGCTATCTGCTCAGTTCTCCAACACGAGAGGCAGAGTGTCAGATTCGTGGCCCGCATTATTTCATTGTGGTGGAGAAAATACGTGGGAGGAATTTATTCCCTACTGCAATGTTCCTCTTTGTGGGCCTGAGCCCCGGCGAGTGCTGGGGGGACGTTTTCCCCGGGGGAGGCTGTGGGGGAGGTGAGGCAGTGCGGTGAGGATCATTTCTGATGATTGCAGCATGCCCTTGGCTTGCTGCAGAACACCAGGTCGGAGCAGTGATTTGGGCAGAGGGCCCTGGTAGCCCGTCTGGCTCATCAGGGTGCAGTGTGACATGTCTCATTACCAGGGCTGAGACCCACATCAGGAGAGGGGATGGTGAAAGTTCCCCTCTTGGTCTGCATGCTTTCACTCCCTCCATGTCCCTCATCTTCAGCCCTGGGCTCGTCACCCTAGAGGATTTTATGGGCAAGTACCTTTTGCTTGTTTTATCCATAGTTCTGCTCATGTAGGACTGAGGAATATGCAGGATTCAAGCAAAAAAGTCCCTGTGTGAGGGCAGGAGGTTCCCTCTGTGCCCCATCAGTCCCTCTGGCCCGTCTCAAGGTCATGCTCTGGACCCTGCTTGAGAGCCAGATCCTCAGCTCCACCTCTCCTTTGGCTTAGGGTAGAGTCAGCAGCAGGATATGCTCCATAGGTTTGTTGCTATTTAGGAAGTGTCCTCTGTGGATCACCCATCTGCACTTGGGGAAGCATTGTTTGGTTGGTTTCTTATTTTCGTATCATTCGCAATGACTTGTATCAATGCAAGTCAATAAATGCACACGTGAACGTCAATTACTCACACTTTTGTCTCGGAGACAGACCCTTTTTTTAGACAGTGATTTTTAATCACACTTTAACCCATGTAGTCCTAAGCAAATGGTAGTTTAAAATCTTCTATATGGTCTTTGTAACTGCTTAGTAGTGCTACCAAATTTTAGTGAGAGATGTTTGGAAACAGAGTATTTGTTCAATGATGACTTGCAAGACTTAGTTAAAAGACAAAAATGTTGAAAAGTGAAATATTTAATGCTGTTCCTTTTAGCCCTTTATTGTTTTTCTGCTGGACTCCGCAACACCAGTGTTGCTAGCCAAGGGGTCTCAGGAGGGTGATTTGCCATTGTCGGACCCACCCACCTTCAACTGCCCAACTTTGAATGTTCAAGATGCCCATCTACAGCAGGGTACAACCATGTAAGCCTCACAGGTGAAAGCAGGCTCAAAAATCACATCTCCAGATGCTTCTACCATGTTCCCATGTGCTCTGCCCTACAGAGATACACAGAAATACTCAGTTGTGGACCTGCTTTTGTTAGACAAGATATTACTTCTAGGACAAGGAAGCTTTTCCTCTTCCCTAGCAAAACCAGCTCATCAGTGGGATTTTGATCATGACATTACTGTATTTTCTTTCCAAGTGACCAAAAAGGTATTTTGTATTCAAACCCCTTTTATAGGATAATTTATAACCATGGGTAATGATAAACCTTTTAGGGATGTATAAAATTGCGTATTTTGCTCTTGTGCAGCCATTGACTGAGATCTGTATTTTATTGCCTTCTGTTTAACCCAGCTTTCTCCTTGGGACACCCAGCTGCAGTGCAACATAGGTATTTTGCATCTGAGGCCATTTGCCTTAGTGTTAAGAGGAGGTTTTTCAGTGCTTGCAAGATGATTATCAATTTTATCTCCTGTAATTTCTCTGTCCTTAACTTTACAACTTTTCCATAATTTGCCATTGACTTAGTAGCTTAAATTTGTCTGTAAATCTGTTTTAGGAGTGTAAGAAAACATCTTCTTTAAATCATTCCTATGTGGAGAGACACTTGCAATATTTTTTATTAATATTATTCATTACTTTTATGACAGTGCAAGCCATGGCTGAGGTACTGAGCAACCACACAGAGATCTGAAGATAAATTATATATATAAAAAAAAAGATAAAGAGAGAGTGGAGGAGTCATTGTCATCTTTCTGTCTAGGGAGCAGGGAAACTAAGGCACAAATGCTACAGGTCCTGCAGTATGTATAATACAGCTGGAAATCTGGAATTAAACCTGTATCTTCTTTACCAGCATGCTATTTTCCCCTCCAATGTGACTAAATTTTTAATTTTCACTTCTGTGAAGTGCCTTTTTTACCCTTCAGAATACTTGCTTTACTTCAGATTGTCACAGGGACACGAGGATGCTAAAACATCAGAAAAAATAGCAAGAGCTTGTGCTCTCTCAGTCTGCACTGGGTTTTAGGGAAAAGCTAGTAGTAATTCTAATAGCATAGCATTATTTTTGTGGTTCAGGTACCACTGTCCCTGGAATCACATACACAAGTGTCCAGAGCTGTTTGCTGTGGTGGGTGCTCTGTTAGCATTTTTATGTTAATAAAGAGCTAACCATGATGAGATCCCCATCCCGCGGAAGCAGGACAAGAGTAATCCTGACATCCCTGAACCCAACAAACATCTTTGCCTTGGCCTCAGTGGGGTTTGGGATCAAACCACTGGAGCATAATATTAAAATTCAGGGCTATTGGACTAGTGAGCAATAGTCCTTGCTGGGATATGACCATATAAACCCTCAAACAACTGTCCTTCTTAGCAAACACAAAATCCCTTTAATTTCTTTAGCTGTCTCTAGATGGCACTATGGCAGCAGAAGTTTTACAAGGAGAATTTGAAGGGAATAAGCCAGGACCCAGGAGGCTGCCGGTTCCTGCCCTCTGCTACAATGTTCCTGGGCTGCAGGGAGAGGAGACAGTATCATCTTTTTTTTTTTTTTTTGAGTGCTCCGCAAGACATCAGTCAAAACAAGTCAATTTATTTCTTTCTCAGGGATTAAAACTAGCTTTATGATCCGGAGGAGATTAATTTCTTACAGCATCTCTGTGTGCTTCATAGGTGGGAGGAGGGCAGAGGTGAATCCATTTCACCTTCATCATCCTTTGTAAATTTTCCATAAAGTATTCTCCACGGGGAAAGATTCGTTTTTGTATACTTCCCACCTTACATCAGGTTTTCAGGTGTTATTTTTCTGCTGGTATCAGGTGCTTCTCTGTGACTTTCCCACTTAAACTGTCAAGAGCATGGAAATATCACTGAAGCCTGAATTTCCCACATTAAAAGTTGGCTTAATTAGAGTCCGGGTGGGAGAAAAATTCTTCTTCAAGACAAAAAGTTTGGTGGCAAATCATGCTAATGAAATATTTAAAAACCTAAGAGAGACAATACTTAAAGGGCTAACAATAAAAGGATGACAGTGGAACAGGGAGTGTACAAATAGCAGGGTGGTATTGCATTTTCAGTTTACATATTGTTTTATGTAATTGCAGCATTGTTATTGCATCTATCAGAAAATCACTTATGCTCCTGCCAGAGCAACTGTAATGCTCTGTGAGTTTAAGCTAGCCTTATTGTCTTGCTTTTCAAATGCTGTTTGATTTTTCAGTAGTTAGACTCAAGGGATATTTTCTCCCCAGAACAATGAATTGTTTTACTTCTTTCCTAATAATTAAAAAAAAAAAAAAAAAAGGAAGCAATCTTACTTCACAGCTGCTAACTTAAGTGCTGCATGAAGCTATAGCCCTGTCTGGGCAGATGTCACAGTGCATTTGTTGCCTTGAGCCCTTTCCCTGCAGAGGAAGAAATGACATCCTGGGCTCAGCAGCTGCAGGACTCGCCACTGCAGCAGCAGAGCTGGGTTTAGTTTCAGCACCCTGTGATGAACTTTGGGATGCTGAACTTTTCCCAGGATGTTCTCACAGCCCAGTTTTAGGAATCTAATTGAAATATCAATGTCTGCAGGTAGGTGCTTCCGGATCGTGAGTAAAAGCATCCAAATTCAATGTTTTAAGGTAGAAATGGCTTATCCTTCTTCCTAAGTTTAGATCCTCCCAAATGATTTCAATGCCTCCCCCCCTCCCTGAACTTCAGTGGGAGCTATGGACCTGGAACTATCTGAAGAGGTGAGCCTTGGTCAGGGGAGGGGTGTGCCCATAAATTTAATTTCAGCTAGGCCATCAATCTGCCTGAAGAAGTCAACAGCCAGATACTGAAACTGGCATGAAAGCCATGAACAGTGAAACAGAGAAGCAGGAGCATTTCTTTATAGGGAACATTAATGGAAGATATGAACTCAGTTAGCTTCCAAGACTTTTATTTGCACAAACTTCTTGATTTTAGATTCTAAAAGGCATTTTTCTCCCATAATGAAACACATGTAATATGCAGTTTCCCTTTCCAGATGTGTTACTTGAGTTTCCCAAGGAGAATGCTGTTGTCCATTCCCCCTCTCAGTGGTGTTGCACTTCTGACATTCAATTGCCCCTTCAGAGCAATGATGCTTCTGCTACAATGGGGACAGCTGAGGAGAATTAAGATGACAGCTCCAAACAACTGCAGAGCATGTGCATAACATGTGTGGAAGTGGTTGATGCTGTGGGACGTGTGTCCTCGTAAGCCTCCAATCTGTCCCCACCACCACCCTGCTAGGAGCTGTGTTACACTGTAGGTTTTTTCTATAGCATCTCTTTGTGCAGACAAATTAAGGTTTGGGGTGTATTCAAGTTCTGTTCTCATGGAGGTGTCCTAGAGTGCCCAAATCCTCTGCTTCCCTGCGCTTTACATTCATACCCTACTGCTGCTGCTCCCCAGTTAGGGTCTCTGCTGTTCTCCATCCTTGCTGTGGCCTCAGTGCACCAGTGTTCTCCATGCCCAAAGCTACATGTGTTTTTCTTGGTAGAATCAGTCTGCTAGGAGCCATCATCCAGGTCCTGGGCATCACAAGTGCCTAACGCAAAGCAAGAAGTCGGTTGCTCAAAAGGTTACGGCGTGGCTTCACTCTCAGGTCATCTGTAGCAATGCTGCTGAATAGTGCAGTGAGAATCACTGGTCTTCAGCTAAACTGGGGAGCTGGGACACCGTGCCTCCCTTTCAGCAAAATGTGAGGGGAGGTGCACCATGTATCATGTAAAAATTAGTTGTGCCTTCTGACCGCTGGTCTTTGGAAACAGTGTGAGTGTGCAGCAGCTTCGAGCAGCAGCTGCAATGGAGCCATTATTATCATTATTAGCTAACTGCAGCTCTCTAAGACAGTCCGTTCTCCACTTCTGCTGAGCAGCCACTGTTTGGGATGTAAGCAGAATGTTATGACAATCAATACATTAGGGGGCCTTTCCATTAAGCGATGAGTGAAACCAAAGAAGGAATTTATGCTTTGTACTAAAAATCCATTTAGCCATTAGATCACAGTATCGAAAGCACAAAGGAAGGGTTATTGTAACTTTCAGCTGGCCAGAAAATGCCAGTTGGAAGACAACAGGAGGCTCCCTTTCACAATGTAAGAGCCCTTTCTTCCCTGGATGAAGGAAGCATTTCTGGCTGTGGCCTCCTGCTGCTTGTGTGCATTTCATTCTTCTTACTTGGGACTGAAATGCTCCTGTCAAAAAGTGGAAAACAAATTTAATTGCACATGACATAAATAAAGTCTTGCTGTATATCAGCACAGTATTTATCTGGAATAATTTTGAAGTGATTATTTTGTTGATTTTGCTGTAAACTAAAGCAATTTCCTTGCAACAACGCAGTCCCATCCTTGCACAAAGCACACCATTTATAGGGAAAATTAATATAATGCCAATCACTGATAGCCAAAAGGATAAATAACATGTTACAAGCCACGGTAGAGATCACATCTGGGTCTGACCTTCTCCAGCCCCGGTGCTAGACCCAAGCTGATCAGCAGATGCTGATATCTGCTGTCTGAGTGCTTGCTGCAGTTTGCAGTATTAGACCACAAGTGAAAAATGAGAGATGCAGAGGTTAAAGACTGCCTGCAGGGCAGTGCCCTGGGGATTCAACCTTATTACCTGGGCTGGAGATCCATGTGCTTTGCTGTCCCCCCCCCCCCCCCGTTCACTTTGTGCCTCAAGGATCCAAATTATCTGTCAGCCCCTGAGGCAACACCTCTCCTGCTCCTGTTCCACAGCCCCCACCCAGCAGCAGTTCTTGACCTGTCTTTGAGCAACACATGCTTGAAGAGCAGCACTTCGGCTGCCCTCTAGAATTAGGCTTGAGGAACGCTGTGGTTTTGGGGTGGAGGATCATCAATTTTCTCTTATTTTTGCAAAGGACAATGGGTGTTTGGGATAGCTCTTTTCTTTGGCTCTGCACTTAGCATGAATTCTTCTCCAAGCCACCCACCTACACAAATTGCTGATGCCAGAATGCATTTATGTGATGATATTTAGTCTACAGAACAGAGCTGCACAGTGTAAGACTTAATCTAGAATCAGGGTGATTTAACTGAGGACTAATTACATTTCTTTTGGAGTTGCAATACCTGACAGCAATTATGGACCCAGTGTAAGACTTCCAACCAAATGCTTTCAGAGATGTGGAAATATTTCACCAGTATATTTTTGAAATTGCGCCATTCCTGAAGGCTGTGTTGGTTGTGTGAGGTTTTCTTCACTTGCTCATCTTGTAATGGAGCACTGGATGCCTAGGCCATGAGTCTGCCCTTAAAAATCTGAGAGCTGATTGGTGCCAGCACCAGGATTTCAACAGGGGCTGAGATGACTCACGTCAGAGTCTTCTCTCAAGCTCTCTTAGTCACTAATATGTGAAATATATTACATGTGAACTGTTCAATACACACTGGCACCACGGGTTCTTGGTTTAAACTGTAACCATTTACAGTCAGCAGTATGCACTGTCTGCTTTGTTGTCCCCAGTGTTCTTCGGGTGAAAGAAGTGACCATCTATTGCTCTCTGGGGAGCTGCTCCACAGGGTAGGAGCGAAACAGCAGATCCCCATGCACCTAATCTCATGTGCCTGAGCCTTGAACTACAGGCCCTTGAACTCAGCAGGAGGGACCCACTGGGATGGGTGGTCCTTATCTCCACCACACTCTTCCAAATTTGCTGTCCGTCATGTCAGGAGCTCATGCCATTTCACTCACTCATGAGAGTGCTTCTTCTCCACAGCAGTGTCACTAGGGCTAACTGGGTAATGATGTTGGTGGAGTGTGTTTCCCTTCCCCTGAACCAGCTAAACAATCATTGCTTTTCATTGCCACAATCTGGAACCACCACCACCACATCCCTCCACTGACTGTGGTTTTGGCAGTTGAGAGACTTTTCATTTGTTTTTAAACATGGCACCTCCTTTTTTTTGTACTACCTCTCTTCTATTGCTGTGTTCTAGCTTCCAAAATCAATGACTTAATTCCAGGGCAGCCATTTAATTGAGAGAGTTGCTTGCAAGATGGAGCTTTCAGTTATCATTCATGGAAAGTGAATGATTACCATGACAGTGAAGCAGAAAAACCTGGGGTCTAGCAGACTGATGATGTAGCTCCAGACAGGAATCTGTTTTGTTTGTTTATAATAAAATCCCCTCCCTCCTCCTTGCATATATCAGTAAGACAATAATGAGGTTTTAAAGCAAAACATTTCCATCATCTTTTTGCCAGAATTTTGGGTGCAGGTCCAGCATCGCAAAGCACCTGTGCAACCTGTTGCCTCACAGCTTCTATGTTTTGTAAGATTTTCAGACGTCCAAGCCTAGTTTGTATGATTTTTACACTCCCTCAGCCTGTCCCAACTGACATCAGAAAGTTTTCCCCAGGGGCAGCTGATAACCTGAAACAGAGTTGAGCTGTGTCTCGTCACGCTTTACCCCACATTGGCTTTGCAAAAGACCCAACTTTTTAAAGGAATCTTTTACTAATAAGTTCATTCACCTCAATAGAAATTACTCTGCAGAGCTGGGGGCTAGCTTTCATCTGTCCTTTGAGCCCACCAGCAAAGCACATAATCACTCCTAAAGCAAACACATTCCAGCGTGGCTACCAGCAGATGAAATAGCAGACTCTGTTGGCACGGATGAGGTTACTGCTTGAGAAAAAAATTGCAGGATTGGACCCCTAAGGAGTGAAAGCTGAGTAGAAGACAGAGCTGACAGGATGTTATGTGTACTCTGCAATTCCACTGTGTCCACTACCCACTACATGGCCTGCTAACATTTCACCCTTGCTTTTTTATGAAACAATCCGTATGTTTTGAGCTCAGAAATAGATTTCTTTTGAAGTTTAAAAGCAGTTAGGTCGTAGCTGGAACAGCTGTTCAACAACCACCCAAGCAAGAGGCAGTTCACTGTGCTGCCTTTTCAGCGCTGAGCTGGCTTTGTGCATCTGTGTCCCAGCACACAGAAGAAGCGTGAGGAAGCATGACAGGCTGAAATGGTACTTCGGAGAGTGCCCGTGCATGAGTTTAAGCTCCACAACATGCCCCTGTCTGAAAGCTGGTGCATAATGGATGTTGCCTGCTTGTGCTGCCCTGTGGTCAGTGGAGACAGAGAAGACATGGGCTCTCCCCCACTGTTTAGAGGCCTCTTTCAAGGTGGGAAGAACTGGCACATTTGACCATTCCATGGAGTTCAGAACACTGTTTCAACACACGTGTGCAACCCTTGAACCTCTGCACCTGGGCATTCAGGGAATTTAGGATGAGGTTTCTTTTATTTCCCCACCACTGCTGGCCCAGGGCTCTTGCCTTGCTAGTGTCAGCCATGGCATGGGCTGAGCAACCCTCGTGAGGACAGCATGGCCATGCATAGCCCTTCACATCGCTCCCCAGAAAGCTCAGTCCCAAGGACCAGAGACCTCAGAGTAAAACAAGACCCTCATAGAGATCTTCTACAGCTTGTAGCTCCCGATCAGAGCTCACCACCCACTGCTGCCACGCCAGGCCTCATTTCCTCCTGAGAGCCTGGTACTGGGCTGCCTTCGCACAAGTCAGGCAGTCTTTTCGGTACCTGTAGCATGTTAGCAGCACCTTGTAACTTCACCCGATGCTCTAAGCATGACTTCAGACTACTCTCATGGAGGAAATCACGGGTAAAAGAGAGTACAGTTTATTGAAATGAAGCTGGAGATGGTGCCTCATTTCTCCTAATAAAGAGAACAGAGGGGCTGTAGACACCTTCATCTTCAAACACTGAGTCTTACTTGTGAACCCTGTTTTTCAAAACAAACCACAAGCCGATGACCTCTGGCATGTGGTGTATGTGCCACAAGATGTGAATAACAGCATTCCTGCCAGCCTGCTTATGGCCATTTCTCATAATATCTTGGAACAGCACAGAAGACCACACTGAATATGAAGTTTCCATGATTAACCAATGGTTTCCAGTGCTGTGATTATGGTTTAACCAATGATTATTACTTTGTGCAGCTCAGCACTTCAGCATCATCATCATCAAATTATCACATTGCAATGACATTTTGCTCCACACAGCGACTGCATTCAAGGCAACGTCTGCTAAGAGAGAGAACTGAGCTGAGGTCTTCAGCAGTCTGAAGTATGAGGGAATTACAAGAAGTTTTGTTTAGATAGAGCCCATCCATTAGCAATTATTCTTACTAACAGGCCTTATAAGCTCAGAAGGAAGGAGTACTTAAAAGGCCCTAGTTGTAGAGGCCTGTACAAAAGCTAATCAAAGTCCAATTCCTAGCTTCAAAAACAGGACGAGCAGCAGAATGATACTGCTAGGAGAGAGGAGAGGTGCAAGTCAACAATGAAACTGTAATATCAACAGTGTAAGCAACATTTTTGTCGAGAGTAGAAATGTTGATTTTTCCATTCATTGACATTAAAACATTTCTGTTGTTTATCTATGACAGATGTATTATTATTCTGGCACTTAGAAATTAAAAACAAAATTGAAAATTGGGTTGTTTCATGTAAGGCTATTTATTTTGTACCAAGCCAAACCATGTTACTTTTTTTCATTCTGATCTCATAGTATGAAAGTGCATTGTTACAAGAAGTCATTCCAAGCCAAAGTTAAAAGCTACACATTTCTGTCTTAGAGTGGACCGTTTTGAGTTTACCTGATATATATATATATATATATGTGTGTGTGTGTTCAACAGAAATGTCACCTAAGGTTAGTAGCACTCACTGAATGTCTCAGCATCACTCAGTCCTGCAATTCTGACCGAAATATTTTGTGTGAACAATGATGATGGGTTCTAATTCTAGGAAACGGTAAATTTTGACATGGTCAAGCTCTGGGCAGATCTTGCAGTGGAAGTGTTTTAGGTGGAGATTACAGCTCATTTTGCACTTTGTCTAAGTCCTAGCTTGCCTGGCAAGTTCTGCCGTAACTCATCCCCACCACATCAGAGATATTTTGCATGGTCACAGCAAACAGTGGAGCTGCACAAACATTGAGTATGAATCACCCATTGTTGAGTTTTGGTTTTCCTTTTTCTTTTTTTTTTTTTTTTTTTTCTAAATAAGTTGGTCACCCTTCATAGGAGACAAACCAAAATGCCTTTGCAAACATTACACATATAACAGCATTCTCAGGGCAGAAGCTGGCTGGGACCAAGCACAACAGCATCTGTTAAAATAGCTGACAACAACTCATATAAGCCAGAAATATTTCTCTAAGGAAAGAGTCAGTCTGGGTGGCACCACTGAAGGAAGCAAGCTCGGGTGACAGCTTTCAGACAGTGCATGGTACATGAACTGAATCCCACCTTGCATG
This sequence comes from Athene noctua, assembly GCF_965140245.1. Classification (NCBI taxonomy): domain Eukaryota; kingdom Metazoa; phylum Chordata; class Aves; order Strigiformes; family Strigidae; genus Athene; species Athene noctua. Next base: position 9,865,358 of record NC_134041.1, on the reverse strand, counting down.
TTTTTGAAGAGAGAAAATGAGGAGGCAGTGGACTTACATGCATTAGCTTTATGCTTTTTAAAGAATTAATCTCATGAGGTTGGAGAAACCCATAATCCTGCAATGCTTGAGTGAACGTTGTGACACGAACCAGTCCCTGGTTGAGCCACTTGACTGGTGTTACACAGAAAGACCACTCCAGAGCTGAGCAGTAAGGTCAGCCTTGCCTAAGAAAAGATTTTTAAGACATTTAGTTTTTGTTCTAATCCTCTAGGTTATTCCTAAATTTACTCTTTTGGGCAAATTTCACACATTCTGCTTTTATGGAAAAAGATTCTTTAAACACTAAATGAAAATGATGCCCTTTGGTGCTTTTAATTCACTGTCTTTGCAGTAATTCGTGCCAAAAAAAAAGGAGGCAGGGGAGCACTTATAAAGCTCTATTAGTTGAAATAAATGAGCCATGCTTCTGGAAGCAGTGTACCATAGAGGAAGGGCTGCCTTTTGAATCCTGCCCCCGTAGCTCTCCCCTGTGATTTTAGGCATGTCATAAAATCCACTGTCCACCCCATTTTCCCACCTTATTAAGATGGGGCTGAGGTTGTTCTTTACCTGACACCTCTGGGTGTTGTGAAGTCTAACTCAGTGCTTCAGAAGTACTATGAGGAACTGGAGTTTTATTTTGAAAACCATAGCAAGTACTAGCCTTTCCCAAAGAGTGGCATTTATGAGAATACTTTCATTGGTCCCTTAGTTTTTTCTTTTTCATTTTCAGTCTGGAAAAGTGTGTTGAAAATAACTTCACTGGGTCTTCTGGGAGAAATCAAGTTTCTTGCAGAGTGGGAGTCCTAGGAGATTGTGGAGCAGCAAGGTCAGGTCCCCCAACCCACCAGACAGCAATGGAAAGCCCCCCACTGGCTTTAGGCTGGACCCAAAGCCCCCAGCCAGCTTTAGGTTAGACCCAAACACTTGATTTTTTCCCCAACTCTTTTATTTGCACGTTCAGGCTCAGAGAAAGGAGAAGGTGAGAAAGGCACACAGAGAAGTCTCTGTCTGCTCCCTTCTTCCTCTCCTTCTCCCCAAAGATCATTTCCATCCATCCAACTTTTTTTCCCAGATATGCTATCAATTGCTTCTGTGACTAATCTCTGGGAAGGAGAGAAAAATTAGTTTGAATGTTCAAGAGAAACATAAGCCAGCACATTTATGAATGTTTTTCTCCTTGTCCCTGCCTCTGAATGACTGGAGTTTTATTATTTCTCTTGACTGCATGCTGAGATAGGTACTTTCCTTTCAAGCAGAGCCTGTTGCTGGCAGCAGGCTACAGAGGCTCCAAACATGGTATACACTTTTGTCTTCATGTCTGAGTCTTCCATTAACACCAACACTTTAGCCTTTTTCCCCCCTCCCTTAGTGTTAATGCTCTTGGATAAAGATGGTCCAGAAAGGTTGAGGTTTCAAGGAAAGTTAAGGTAAACCACAAGGTCTCAGAATTTTACTCTCTCTCTACATGTATCATGATCTCACTTCACATGTCTTTTTACAGGTCTGCTCAGCCACAAGGAAAGGCCCAGGTGTCGGTGTGTCATCATTAAACCCTCAGCAATGGGGAACCAAGCCTCATCTCTAGTCCCAGGCTCTGCATAGAGAGGTGGCTCCGTCTGCCCTCCATCATGAACTCAGTAGTTGGCAGATCAGACTCAATGCACATTGCCACAAACAGGGTCGAGAAAAAATGTTTGACTCCTCATGAACTGCTTGCATTTCCCTTGAAGGAAAAGGCAGCAGCAGTATAAAGTCATTGTGTGGGTCGGATCCTGTCCTCAGGGCCAAGCTTGGCCCATGTACAGACAGAGAACACAACCAGCATTGTCCACTGTACAACCACACAACTGTTACTATTGTGTTTGCAGCGCACATGTTATCTGAGCTAATGTGTCTTCAGGAGGATCCTTCTGGTTGAGAGGTGATATAACAGACTCTCTGTCCACTTTTGGTCTGGACCGTGGCTAAGAGAATAACAGTTCTTGGCAAATTCCTCAAAGTTTGGATGAAGGCAGTTTGTTCAAAAAAGATGGGTAGGTGTGAGTTTCTGTCTCTTCCCCTTTTGAGAATTATTTTTGCCAGTACAAAATAGAAGATAATAATAATGCTCCCATTAAAAATGAGGTGAGTTCTCAGGCTGACTTGAGTGGGTGGAAAGGACTTCACATGGGATGAGGCTAGGGACAAACCTACTCTTGCCAAGACAAGCAGCTGCAGAGATCTCTGGAAAGAAAAAGGGACCTACTACACTGCTGTTCAAATAATTCAGCCACATAGAGTTAGTTGGGGCTGTGTATCCATCATGTTATAATTAAAACCAATAGCTTTCATATGAAGAAAGAAAAGGTGTATCCTAAGTCACGCAAGAGGACTTGGAGAACTGATATCGTTAGGACAACAAACTGATATTCCTTAGGACAATAAAGATATGGGACCTGTGCAAATCAAAGCAGAAAGTTTGCACTTTCCTTTCTGCATCTGTCTTTCATTTGCTTTGTCTCTATCTGCCTGTTGTTGATGTTTTCTCACATTATCTTGATCCCTTTGTTCAAACTGCATTTCATTCCAAGCAGGCAGGGAGCTCCAGGTGTGAATGAAGGCTGTTAGCATGAACTCACTGTCGCAGTTATTATTGTTATCATTCCTCTGAAAATCAGCTCGATGGAGGTTTGGCTCTGTGTAACTTCTTCTGATATTTTAACCGTATCCTTGTTAAATGTGGAGAATAGAATGAAGTGCAGTGGTTTGGATGATGGCTTGCACCCGAAGCTGCAGCCTAACCTGAAGTGCTGGAGTGCTGTGGAGCAAGGTATTTGAGATTGCAGGATTGACCCGTTGGTGAGGGGAATCAGGTGTTCAGGACTTAATGCAAAGCCCAGGACAATCAGTGGAAGGCTTTTGACTGGACATTGGCTTAAACTCTGCCCAAAGCTGCACACATAGTGCAGTTTACCAGGTGTCACCAGGTGGTGAGGGCAGAGTGGTTTGTTAGGTATACAAGATGTTACATAGACACAGGTTAACTCAAAGATGTACCTGTTGGGATTTTGAGTCCTGAGTCATATTTTTACAACTGCAAAAGTATGATGGCAATGCCAGGACCCTGGCCTTAAGGTCTGTCCCATCATCCTGAAGTCCTGGCACTTGAACTGCACACAGCAGTGCTCTTGAGACATTCTTGTGCTGACACAAAGAGCATCCTTAGGTGCATGAGGTGGTGTAGGTGTGGCGCATGTGGCTGACAAGCACCTTTTTATCCCAGCCTGCACATGTTTGCACTGCTGTTACTATCAGCCCTTCCAAAACCCAGTACCTGAAACTCACTTACTAAATGTACAGGGAGATATTAAAAAGCTCTTCTTGGTAGTGGAAGAAACTGTATATTAAAAAAGCTAATACAGAATTTGTAATGCTCAATAAAGTTTCAATGTTTTATATTTTAAGACCTCAATGAAATTAAATAATCATATTCCCACCATCCATCTATTTAGCAATCTAAACACATACAATTTTTTCCAATAGTATGGATTCTATTACTGGCAGTAGACTTGTGGGTGTCTGCTTTTTTTCGTCTTTGGACATCCCCTGTGATTTTTGGAGTTCCTCTGGCTCCACTTCTACATCCAACAGGGTTCTGATCTTCTCCGCTTGAGATCCCAGAGATGCTGTGGAGCTCCTTTGTGTGGCTGTGTTAGATGGGCACATCTTTGGGATGAGTCTGGAGCACAGACTGCCATTACGTTCAGCTAAACTCCAGATTTCCACCAGCATGGTATGTCCTGGTCAGTCCCTCCACCAATAGGGTGCAGTAGGAACAGCTCTGCCCCGATTCAGTGGTGATGAAGTGCACAAGCAATGATGTGATTTTCTTCAGATGTGCTGCCTCAAATACATTTGCCTGTAAGTCATACTTTAGCCTCATTTCTAAAACGATGATGGTTATGTGATTGCAGTGTGCTGCAACTGCCTCTTGGCTATCAATTTTTGAAACTACCTACATGGGGTTGGAGGTCTCAAATATAACAATTCCTAGGAATTTCATGAGAATAGGCAGCAGGCCATAGATAACAGGGAAGCTCTATTAGCACCTCTGCTCAGGGACAGTTACTAAGTTCAGTCATTAATAAGTACTGGTAAATCTGCAGTGGGGTGAACAGGAGAGATGTGCTAAAAACCCCAGAAGACTTCATTAGGCTTGTTGCTCACAGAACAACATGCTTAAGAAAAAAGAGATTGCCAAAAGATGAGGACACAAAGGCATTTGATGCTTGAGTCCTCTGCTAGAAAATTACACACACCCTCAAAAGGCAAAAGGTCTCCTGAGTATTTTTCCCCATTTAAATGTTCATCAGAAAGAGAGAACCAACAACACTGTATTATACTTTAAGCTCAAACTGGTTAAAATAAAAATATAGGAACAAATGAATGAATAAACAAATATGGCAGCAGACTGCTGTTGTGGACTGCTGCATTGAGCTTCTCTGCTGAAGCCATCCATCCTTAGCCTGGGCCAAAGATGGGTGCAGGACAGTGGTGAAAACCTCCACTCAGGGACATCTGCCTGTGGTCCACAAGCCCTTGGAGATCCCTGGCTTATGACATTATGACTACATTATGACTACAGCCAGGGGTCTGCACTCTCAGTGGGAAATACTGAAAGGTCACAAGCTGAAAAAAAAATGGAAGCCACCAAGCAGATTGAACCATGGAGAGTGTGATGAGGCTTCATTTAGCTAAATAGTCCCTCCAACCTGCTCAGCGTGGGGACCACTTGTGGGTGGCACTCTGGTGTTTTGGGAGCTGGAAAGCACTGATCCAAAAAGGCGATAGGCTTCTGGATGGCAGTACAAATGCTAAGCCATTCCACAAGAAACCCAATCTTCTGCTGTGAACTTTTCTCATCACAGCTTCCTCTCTTCCTGGTGCAAATCTATAAACAGGAAAATATCAAGTTAGTGTAAAAAGCTGCAATTAGAGTCTAGGAGTACAGAGAGAGGTCAAGGGAAGGAGAAGCTTAAGCAAATGGCACCACTGAGCCAGTATCTGGCTCTGCTGACTGAAGGTTTATATCGTTTTCAGACCTGTGGCTGAAGAGGACCCTTAGGAGCAAAAGGACTTGGCAGATTGGACTGGTCAGGGCCAGGGATAGTTGGCAATGCATGACTTGTTGGGGCGGGGAGCATGGGGATAAGGATTAAGACCGTGGCTGGACCACATGGACTCTCCAGACTGGCTGCAAGTCCAAAGATCGAGATGGCAAGCAGCTCCGACTGTCTGGATGGTAATTCAGTAGATGGGCTCATTTTTAAACTATATTTTTAGAGAGGTCGCCTTCTGTGTTGCAACAGCAATTCCTTCCTGTGCCATGGTTAGCTCAGTTCAAACCAGCTCACGTGTTTATACCTCCCACTGTATTTTCTACAGTGGATATTTCTAAAACAGCTTCACTGGTGGAGTCCTTGCTAAATAGCATGTTAAACAGCAAATGATTTAGCACATAATTAAGAAGTAAACAATAATGCTGCGATCAGCAAGAAGTCTGCAATGTCAGCTACAAGACAGGATTTGGATGAGAGAAGGAGGAATATGCCAAGAAAAATGAGTAAATATCTGTGTGTCCATATCTTGGTGCAGAGAGGTAACTTCTGCTCCATCCCCAACAGAGACAGTTCCAAAGTTATTTTAATTTCCAGCAGCAACAACAGTGGTTCAAAGGACACCAACTGTTTCTACTGGAGAAAACCACCAGGAGTGAACGCAGATGCTTCATCTGGGCTTTTCCACACACTCCAGGTAGTTTGTGCAGAAGGGCTGGCTTCCTGGCCTCCCCAGGGGCAGCGCTTGAGGACTAACAGCCGTGACAGAAATTACTGTTGCTGGTGCAGTCTCATGGCTTGCACAGTTGTTTTACAACTGTACGGATTTAGTAGTGAGGGAATGGAGTTGTTAAAAGGGAAGAGCTCGGTTCTGCTTTCACTCAGGCTGACAGTGGTCCACTGACTCTGCAGAAAATAACATTGTCTTGAAGAGGCTGTCAGGGCATTTTCTTGCCTGACCCTTGCTGCCGGGAAGGGGAGGTGAATCTGCTTGTGGTGTTAAGCCTTGCAACACTGGCAAAGCCGCTGTTCTTAGACCTGCAGAGCACTTTCTGGCTGTCCATGTACTCATCCTGTTCCACGTCCCAGCTGCGGTCCCACATGCCCCGTGTCTGGCCCCAAGGCCGTGGGACTCACCCGAGCTGCCCTGGGCAGTGTGCAGATGAGCAGCTCTAAGAGTGAAACAACCCAAACCTTGCTCTCTGCCTTTTTACCCCCAGAAATCATGTCAATGTCCCTTAAGACCCCTGCTCCTACATTCCCTCTGCCCAAGCCCCACTCAAAACATGCCACGAGTTTAACCCAGTGGCTTCTCTTGCGTGACACAGACCAGAGGCTGAGGTTGCTCCAGACTTGTTACGCACCAGAGGCAGCAATTTCTCACTAATGAAAAGGTACATAGAGAGATTCTCCACAGGAATGGACTTGACAAAACCACATCATTTTATGAGGAACCTTCCCCAGAGTATGGTTTCCTCCATTCCATGTTGGTCTTGGGCAAAAGAGAAGCAGCATGCACGCTCTACAAACTGAATGTTCCCATTTTTCAGGGATTCCCTAGCTTTTAGTGCAAAGGAAAGAACCTATACATACAAGATTCTTGTGCTATGGATTTATAATAACATTTTATTAATATATTATGCTACAAAAATATTTTGACAAAATAATATTAGAAAGCATCTTTTTATTACACTCTTCAAAACAGTTCACGAAAGCAGGAGGCGGAACAGGAAAAAATATTTGAAATACATTTGAATTGAAAACTGACAAACATGCAATTTAAAATTCAGTGTGAGCATGAATCTGCAGGATGGTTAATCATTCCTGTAAAGTACTGACTACTTATTGGAAAGACCTCTCTGCCTTTAGCTAGATTAATGTGCCTCCTGAAAAGCTACTCACAGGAAAGGTTGCATTTGGGTTGGAACAAAACATATGCACACAACACCCATACGTGCACACATACATGCATGCATGTGTGTGCGCACACACACATATTCCCTATGATCTCAAAATCAGGCAATTCTCTTTAAAACAAGCTTAAATTGAAGTTGAACTCTAGAACACTCCATGGAACATTGATCACTCCAGAGATATGACAAACCCATATACTTTTTGGATATAATACAGAAATACGGTACTAAGCAAAGTTTGGAATGATAACATTTATGCTGAGATAATAACTTTGGCACTTTGGTTTCTCTAACATAAATATATGATGGGAAATTCCTCCCTAACAGTGGTATATGGCAATGGCTGGGTGATATCATTTGGCTAATCAATGCACTAAACATAGATTAACTTCACCCTCTTTCCATCTCGCTCCCTCGGCAATTGTATATTGAAGAACTTAGATAAATATACAGTTCTGTACCTTGGGTGTTCCTAAATTACAGCGGAGCTTGGAGGAATGGGAAGTTCAACGAAGCAGATTTTGACACCTGTATAAAGCATAGTTATCATAAATCATGTTCATCATGTATTGCATTATTCAACAGCCCAAGGGATTGCAGAGAAACTACATCAGTCATAAAATATAAAATACCTTCTGTCCCAGCTTACTAACTGGTTCTCCAAGTGGCAATGCATGTTAATGTAGCATCCATAGTTAAACATAGGCAAGAAAAGCATTAAAACAATGAAACAGTGAAAGTTAGATCTGTTGTTGGTGGTATGGAACATTCATCCCACCAGGGCAAGAGCTTGGCAGATAATTAGCACTCATTTATAATGTTACAGTTACATATAATGTGAGTTGTATTGGTGTCAGTTGTAGCTGAGTTGAAAAGATGAATCATATGAACATTCAGCTTTGGGCTCGGCCAAAATCATGTCCTTGGTTGCTAGACATTGCATGACTCTCTTGACTGTGTTTTACAGAGGTATATAGTATCACTGGTGTTTGCTATTATATATAGCGGGCATGGCTATTTTTGTTAGATCTCCTGCTCTCGGAGTTTTGTGATTACATGGGAACCTGAGCTTTCATCCGGAAGAAAGAAGACAGTCGGTTCCTACTTTTCTGAGAAACTCACAGAGAAAATTGAAGTCCTGTGAAGCTGGTAGTTAGTGTTACTTCAAGAGCATGTACCAAACCTGATTTTTAAATCTTTTTAAAAATTTTTAAAAACTTTTTTTTAAACTCATGGTGAATATAATCGTGACCCATTGCAATAGATGTGCATAGATCTGTGCTAACCAGTATTAGTGTATTTTAATTATTATAATACTGGGCTGCTGTAGTTGATTATTAAATAATACATATTCTAAATCACAGTGAGGGTCTCATTTTCCAGTATTGGTATGCTTACATGGCATGTATTGAAAAAAGTTACCCTAAATTGTCATTTATGGTGAGACACAGAATAAAATAAATGGTTAGAGAACTGTGCTGAAGACATTCATGTGGGGTTCCTGAGCTAGGATCCACAGGAAGCTACTTAATCTAATATATATTGTAGGTCATGTCTTCTCCCTTAACCACAGAAAGCTCAGATGGACGAGTGTGCTAGATGCTTTTAGGTGGCAGGAGTCAGGTGTGTGGACCCCAAAGCCAGGAGACACCTCGCTTCGACATCTGCGCTGCAATATGACAAACACGGAGCACCAGTGCAAGGGAAATTCGGTGAGCTCCAGTAACATTCATTGATTTCATGGAATTATGGACAAAATGCCAAAAAATGAAAATATGTTAAAACATACTTTGATATCCAAACTCTTTACATACTGTGATATCCAAACACACCGTGATATCTGAGCTAATAAATATTGAATATTACTGTCCAGTAGAGGAGTGCCTCAGAAAAAAAACTTCATCAGTGATGAATGGAGTGACTATTCCAAGCAATATGATGACAGCTGTGAATGTGGAGATATCTGTGTGCTTCTAATGTTAAAAAAAGCCCCAGAGGCTTATGGAGAAAGCCACAGGTTGAGAAACTATAGAACTGCAATTTCTAGTCCTGGTCCTGTTGGTGGTTTTCCTTACAGTCTTGGACAACTTGTTTCTGTTTTCTGGTCTTTTCTCTCTCCCTTATCTTTATGTGGTCTTGTCTATTTATACCACAAGTTTTCCAACACCTGGAATTATTTCTGGGATGGTACCACAAAATCATTTCTGGATTTGATCAGATTACAAGAAATAAAATTCAATATGTTTTGGTTCGTTGGCTGTTCACTTTTACTATGTAACTTATCATCACCCTTAAGATTTGCATACCTTATTTCCAGTTCCATTTTTGTAAATAAGACATTATAATTCAGTTCTGATGTCTGTCTTGAATACAGCAGGAGAACCAATCATCTTTTAAAATGCATTAAGGTTGAATTTGAAGGTCTGTTGTTATATTCAAATGAAGGCATTTCTAGGCTAATAGCTCAAATAAAATCAAAATGAAAGTTCTCAAAATATGTTTCCAATATCCAGGCCCGTGCAATAAATATTATGCAAGGTGAATGGCTTCTGTCCAAAACTAACATCTTTAATCTTCTGCTAGCCAAAACACACAATATAAAAGTATGCACAGGGCATGCTTGAAGCTCACATTTGGGCAAAGCTCAAAGTTTTCCAGTCAGCCTTATCAACTGTTGTGTTTGAAAAAAATAGGAGTAGCTTATAGCACTGTCTGCTGTACCCACTTAAACTGACCACAAACCTACACAACCTCTGTCAGAAACAGAGCAAAGGCTGGAGGTCATGGTGCGCAGTGAGCCAAAAAGAAGTTATCTGTATTCTCCCTGGCCTCTGCAATGGGTGAGGCTGCATCATGGAAAAGCTCAGTATTTCATCATGGTTTCAAACAAAATTGCATGCCTTTTGTAGTCTAATTATTTTCTAACCTCTTTCCTGAATTAACTGGTATGATGACAAACAAACAGTGAATCCTCAACTCCCTCTCACTGCAGAGACTTGAAGATTGCATGGAATCAGTCCTGGAGACCTGGACATGCAGTCCTGGAGACCAGGGTGTAAGACTGGTGGGAAACAGACATGCCTCTTTTCAGTCAGACTTTTATCACTATTATTATAATCATCATCATTATTACCTGATACTTTTTTCGAGATGAAAAAGCACCACTTTTTTTGTAGAGAAAAGTTTGCATTATATTTTTCTGGTTTTCGTTTTTCTTTTAAACTAAGAAATATCACATATTTCATCACATATGTTTGATTTTTGGTCTGTAGATAACTTTTAGAAAGAAAAACACTATTTCAACCAAAATTAATTTTCTGGTTGAAACTCTTGCATCCAAAGGGATTTTTTAATCACATTTTGTTGGGGAAAAATATCAACATGCCTTATTAGACATAATAGTTTTTAAGATGGACATAGTTTATTCCCACAGATGTTGTTCATCACATTCATGAAAAGTAGCTGCTTGGATAGGGGGAAAATTTTTCAGTGAGTATAAGGTGTCATAACTTTCCATCTAAGTCAACAGAGGTACCATAGTCTACAAACAGAGGAATGTTCTGTATGTGTCCATGACACAGGCGTTAATTTGGTTCCTGTGGGCTTGAACAGATTTTGGACAATTCAGTATGGAGATATCAGCTCTAAGCATCATAACAGCAAGAGGAAGAGGAATTTGTAGATGTTTTGCCATCCAGGTTGTCCATCTGCATTAATACAACTGGTACAAGGAAATTCTATAGATTAACAGGATATTCCATTTTTATACCCTATAGACAGACCAGGTTCTGTTCTCATTTACACTGGGAAAGGTTGTAGGTTTGTGTTTTATAAAATGAGGGAGAGAAGAAAACAATTCCAGTGGGATTATTCCAGACTTTAAAAGCAATTTTTTTATCAAGAAAAAGATGTCTTAATTTGGGTTAGCTAATGAATTAATTCCAGGGCAAAGAGGGAATTTGGTAATTTCCAAAGAAGTTAGATAGTTTAGTTAAAGACAACACGGGGACTTAGAGGGTCATCTTGACTCATGACTTACTAAGTCATATAAAACCAGCTGGTATTTTAGGCTGTAGCAGCTAATGAATTAAGATTGCACCTATTTTTCTAATGGGTTTAGGCCACAGAAAGGAGGACCTGCTTATTCAGTATAAGCTATGCTAATGAGATTTAGAAAAGTAAAATTAGGACGTTCAGCAGAAATGTACTTATTGGACAGTTGCTGTAAAAAGTAATGGTTAAAGAAACAAAGAAGGCATTAATTTGGTGTCAGTTCAGACATTTGCACAGTTGTCAGTTAGAAAACAAATATAGAAAATATTAATTTATCTGTTTCACCATCGCTACTGATTAATAGGGATGTTATTAACATATACAACAAGAAAAATAAGTTTACCAGTCGAATAAATACAATTTTCTTTTTCTTTTTTTTTCCTTTATATGAACATGTATATTTTACAAAACCCCATAGCACTATGGGAAATAAAGATCCTTCTACAAAAAGAAGATGTAAGTCAGTGTTACAATAAAGCTTTAGAATTTCAAAATGTATCTGGGCAAAGAGACAAAATCAGCTAGAAGGCACTACTGAGTCACTGAGAAGGTCCAGCTTGTAAGTGTTGTTGTCATAACCTCCAATTCATTCATAAATTATCTCTCTTCTCTATTCCAAGGGATTGCACGTAATACTAATGTGGTCAGGAAGGCTGCAGTAGATTCAGGAGAAAAGAAGCTATGGCCATGCAGAGAAAAGAAGTTACTGATGGCCATAAAAGGCTGGCTGAAGCTGAGCTTGTAGGCTGAGGCTGGGATGGGCGATCTGAACGCGGTCTCTGATCCAGCCGGTTTGAAATCCAAATGGGAGGTTTGACTGTGATGTAGCCATTGGTTATCCTGATAAAGGAAGGCAACGTGGTGGTGCTAGAAGAAAACATGAGAGAAGGAAGTTAAACAGGAGAACCCTTATCTCTACTCTGCGAGCTGTCATTCTGCGTGGTAGTAACAACAGCAGTGACAATCACTGTTATTGTTTGCATGCATTAGACATACGGGGAGACCCCAGGGGCTGATAAGTGCGATGATCTGGAAACAGCTCTGATTCAGGATGTCCCTCAGCTTCTGGCTGCTGGGAGAATATAGCCAAAGGAGGAATGACTCCTGATATATCTAACTTATTGCACACATTTTTTTAGGCATCCGTTATTGGCCAGCATCAGAGACTGCGATAGATGTATCTTTGTGCTGGCCCAGGATGACCCCATTCTTACGTTCTTAGGTACCTTCTGGCCACCAAAGGTTTCAAAATCTGTCATGTCTCAGAGACTTATCTTACTTACCATGGACTGGATACTATGTCCAGGAAGGTCCACAAAACATGTCCTTCCCCTGTTTCACAAGCTATGAAGACTTTCTCAGGATCCCCTTACACAACTGATAACCTTGAGCAGAGAAGACCAAGCAGCTTTTTTTTTTTTTTTCTTCTCCTCGTTTAAGACATTTTGGATCAAATCACAGTGCCAAAACCAGACTCGGTGTGAAGTTTCCTTGTCTGTGGATTACGCCTCAGTAGCCTTACTGATTGTAGCTTGATTCAGTACTGATTTGAATTTGCAGGTTGGAGTTCATCATGATTCCCATGACACTGAAGGTCAAAAAGGTCCATTTACATTGATCTGGAAGTTTTAAGTTGCAGTTTCCATTTCATAAAATGCTTCCATTGCATCCATTATTGGATGATCCATAATCCACCAGTTGTCACAGAGCAGCACAACTGAGAATGCAAACTGTGCAAAGTGGATTCTGGACTTAAAACTAGCATTCTCCTGAGAAGTGAGGAGAAAAAAGACAAGCTCCCCCAAAAATAAGATGTGACACTAGTACCTGCAGATTCTCTGTGTTGCTGTCTAAATCTTTCATAAAGGGGATTTGTAGACACTGAAAATGGCCATCAAATAATTTTTTATGGGATAAGAAGCTATGCAGTCCTATGAATATTTAGCTACAGTATCTGAGACCCTGACCTTGGAAGAAAAGGCTGTGTCTTGCATAATATCAGATAAAAGGAACAATACTTTGCTCCAGACTCATGCATAGAAATAGAATTTAGTAGCACTAAAAGCTTTTGTCTTTTTCTGTCTAAGCAATACTAAGATATCTTTTAGCTCAGATACTTCATAAGTGTTGAGTCAATCACAAACTGCGAGAAGATCAGAGGGCACTGGTAAACACACATGTGCGTCAACATCAAATCCAATAGACAATCACTGCACATTACACTTCACCCCAGGTTTTGGGATAATTAATTCCCTTTCTTCCCTCATCCTTTATACTGTCACCACATCTTCTGGGTGGGATAGTTGTTCTGTAGCTAGAAGTGATCTTAATTAATGTGCAATGAATTAGAGTAAAAAGAAAAGGCAGTCTTGAATTAAAGACATGGGAATTGCTTCATGGGAGTGGATAATCCATCTAACCAGTATTAGGACTTTGACAGTGAGAATGGGGCTTGTTCCAGGGGAACAAACTGCTGTAAATAGAGAATTCTGAAATCAAGCCTTACCAGAGAAAGCTCTTATCTAAATTCCCATGGTGAGCAGTTGGTTTATGTCTTGAATTGATGATACAAGACACATAGCTTCAGAGCTTCTGCTATGTTGCATCAAAACCACTGCAGTCACTAAATACAAAGAGTTGATCTGGGATAAGCTTAATGCCGCTGTTTCAAATTTGTCCAGCTCTTTTGAGCGGTTAATTTAGTGCTGGCAAGAATGATAGCAGATTAGGCACTGTGTATCCAAGCTCCTGTAACATGCGTAACATCAAGCATGAACAGCATTCCCACAGTGAATACAAAGCATCATTAAAGCATACTTCTGACAAAACTAGGTACTACACGCTCTGAGTAATTCAACAGAAATGTTGTCATGCTCCAACTTCTGCTCCAGATCTCATTTATCCTGTTGAGTGATGCTGTAGTGCACAGATCTGGCAACATGGACAGTAGGATCACAATTTTGGGTTTTTTCCCCTGTACCAGTTTTCCCTAAGGTAAGTATGTGTAGGTGCTTGAACTCATCTTTTGGTTACTGTTTGTCACTTTACAGAACTACACAATTTAGCCCTAAATTAAATTTTAAACTGCAAGGAGGGTCTGGTTTTCAATTTCAATTTCAAAAAAAACCATCACCAAAATGCATTCAGACTTGCAGTTTGGGTGTATCCTGCTCCTGACACATTCTATAGGATTGATCCTCCAGTGAGATTAAACCGTCCCTTGCGCAAACTGTCTTTCTGCACCTCAGGGATGTATTGTGTGAGATGTCTGATGTGGCACACAGGCTGGCCAGGGAACCTATAAAGGAATCACGAGTCCTTTCATCAGCCAACTATATCTAAGAGATTTCTAAAGCAGTCTTAAATCAATATGTTTCTGCATGATGTTTTAATTTTCTAGTCATCTGCCAGAAATGTTTTGTTGGTTTTCTGTTGATTTTTTTTTTTTCTCCCTTGAAAACAGGTATTTGTTTGGGAAAAAAATCCATACAGTTTACTTAAAATCCCAGCATTTCCTGTCAAAAGATCTGAGAATTTTTGATCACTCTCTCCTCAGTCAGTGAAGTAATTTTCTGTTTTCAAGACATTAGATTTCTATAAAGGCTTCCTTGTTAAGATACTATTATGTAGGGTTGTTTATTTTAAAAAAAATCCTTAAGTGCTTTACAAGAGACAAACAGTGTGTTTCCATTAATATGTACAACGCATGGTAATAGCAAATGAATCACAATTTATCCATGTAAGACATTTTCTTAAATTTTCTAGTCGACTGCCAAGGTGGTTTAGAGATATTTAAAGAGAATGATCCCTTTTACCAAATGCTACAAAATTCCTTGTAAAACCTCTGGTCCAAGTTTGTAACTAGGCTGTTTCTATAGTGAGTGGGGAGAGAAATCTCTCTGGGAGGTGGTCCACATCATTCTAGTGCAGATCTCTAGGGGGTACTTACTCTTGCTCAGGATCTTTCTCTTCCTAGGGGTTACAGAAGGGCCCTAGACATCCAGGTTAGACTACAACCTGTCTTAAGAGGTGGCCCTGGTGTCAGGGGATGACTTCTCCAAACTCCCTTTGAGCATGTTTGCACATGCACATAGGATCTCACTGACCCCTGGACCTTCCCTAAGGATGAAAGCAACAGCAGAGCCCCTGAACTCAACTGGAAACCTTCCACTGTCCTCAGAGAGGTTTTGATAATTCCTGAAATGAGCATAGAGACTAATAAAATTGAATCACAGATCTGAGGGATAATAATCTAAATTATTATCACACCTTCTCTTGTCAGCCCAGGATATTCTGTATTTCGGTCTTTGTGTCTGAGAGAAGTATATTTAATGAAACATTCCACGTGATTTGTTGTGAACAGGCAACCAATGGCTCCACTGTTCATACCTCTCTTTTTTTTGCTTCTGTGTATGGGATTGTTTAAAAAATTTGGAAGACTCCAGGTATCTTTTAGCCAAATGACCTGCGGTATCATATTCATGAGCTTGTACTTTTGATCTGATAATAAGGCAGTTTTTCAAATCAGTATATTAGTCATACATTGTCTTACCATCATTAGAACATGTAAGACTTTCCCCCCAAATGGGGCCTCAGGCACAGGCTTTGTGAACAGACCCTACTGAATGCAATTACATGATTCAAGTCCTCTAGGCTGGGGCCATGGTGAAGCACCTTGATGATTTGGGAACATTTTAAAACTGAAAAATAAAACAAACACACGTGCAGTCCTTTGGGGGAATTTCTGTTCTGGTTTAGCTTGCAAGGACCTCACAAACTCATTTTTAGCGTGACTTGGTTTATCCATACAAGCAGGGCTCGTCTAACCACTAGTGACAGAATCATAGGAGATAGGACCAGGAGGGACTTTCTGGCCCATCTGTCCCAAAGACAGGAACAAGATCTAACCCCCTCCTGACATTTACGTCTAACCCAGTCTGAAAAAGCCCTACAATGACAGCAATTCCAGACTCTCTGCTGACATCTACTCCAGCGTTTCATCATTCCTGACATCCAGAATTACTGCATAATGTTTCACCAAATCTCTCTTGTTACAGTGCAAGTTTGTGACTTCTCCTGTCCCCATGGACAGGTTTATTCCTTTCCTCTTCTCAACAGCCTTTTACGTGTTTTGAAGACTTAACCATGTTTCACCTCAGACTTCCCTCTTTTCAACAGACCATTCCCTCCACCTTTCTCTGCAAGTCCTCAGTTCTTTCCCTCCACCCTTTCTTTTGCTCTTCCCTGGATCTGTCTACCTGACCAGTTCTTCTCTGGAGTGAGTTGCCTAAAACTGGAAACAGTAGGTCTAGCTGAGATATTGCCAGCCCTGTGCTTTGTGCAGTAGGTACCACTGCTTCTTTATTTGCAAAGCAGAAGAAAGTGCATGAAAAATATGTAATCTCCAGGAAGATGGTCTTTTTGTTACTTTTTGCCCCCAAAGTCCAAACCACCTTTATGGTCTCAGTAACTAGTTTGAAGCTCATGGAAAACTGATGGTGCTCTGATGGGGGTGAGGACCAACCAAATCCTGGTGATACTTCTCTGCATTTTTAGTATGCTGCCATGCCTCAGTCCCAACATAGTTTCTGTTCAGGGTGGAGGAAGTGACCCTCTTAAGCATAACTTACAAAGTGTTTGGGGATTTTTCTGGATCAAAGGAGCTATATAAACAAATGACAACTATTTTTAATAAATGTAAACAAATGTGGACTCAGACAGCATTTCTTACAATAGCATCTGATGAAAGAAGCTTATCAAGACAACGTGCCAACATAGATTGAACCCTGAAAAAATGCGCGGTTCAGTTGAAAACCTAAAGAGCTAGTAATCTGAAAGAAAATTTTTGAGTAAATACAAAAATGGCTGTTTTGCATTTGTGATTTGATGTTAACCTTATGATGGTTAGGATTTTTTAAAGTGATATTAAGCATATGCTTCCTGTTTCTTTTCAAACAAATTTTGCCCTATTTTTTTCCTTTTCATTTAATGAACAGATGTGAAAAGAGTTGATCACATTATTTTTCTGGTGATCAGAAATAATGTTCTGCTAGTGAAGACAATTATTCTTGGAACTAACCAGACCTATTTATGTCACCAAAATTTATTAATCAACATTTGAAAAACACATCTGCTTAAAGTGCTGGGACCAACATGCTGCAGTATGTAAATAAGTTGGCTGGCAAAAACTCTGACCATACGTTTGAAAGAATAGGTGCTCAACCAAGAGGAAAAAAAGCATATGTTGGGGGCGGGGGTGGGGTGAGTGTGGGGATCACACTAGAAATAAGTCACAGGGATTTAACTGTGAAAATCACTACAGTAACCTCTTAAACGGAATGTGAAGTCTCCATGTCCTGAAATTTTAATATTATTATTTGATGTGTTTCTGGAATAGATTCTATAGGCCAGAAGAGGCTCCATTTCCCTCCATCTCTCTCTTCATCATTGCCTTCCTTATGGACACTGTTCTTGCAGCCTGAGAAATAAATCCTGCAGGATGCTGAGTCTCTGGTCGCAGACTAGCAGGATGCTAAACACTGCAAGCATACGAGTGCTTCCAGCAAGGCTAGTATTCACATACCTACAACTCAGCATGTCCTGAAGTCCTTTGTGGGATCAAGGCCAAGAGGCTCATGCTTTTGCTAGGTTCAGTTCATTAAAAAAAAATAACCCAACCTGGATCTGATTAAGAAATCTAGTTTTGGTCCAGAGGAGGCCACTACTTATTTGTAGTAGTGTAGTAAACTGCCTTTGCATGTCTGAATGAGTAAGCAATATCACACACTGGTTTGTGGCCAACAGAGAAGACAGGGGACGAGCCAAAGAGCCTTATCTCTACTATTTCCCTTTACCCCAGAGTTTCTGAGAGCCCAGATCTCTGGCCATTTTCCACACTGTAAGCATCCACCCTCTCTGCAAGCAGCACAGCCGTAGTTGCGGGGAGGCAGCTGCAGCCACGCCATTAATAGAGGGGTCAGGTAAAAACATCGGGAGTATTTCAACAACCCGTCACTGTCAATCTGAGCTTCCCCCTCTGACGAGACTCAGATGGGAACCATCTTTCCACCTGAGAGGAATGTCAAGCTCTGATCCAGCCTTATTTCAGTAGTCTGGCTCCTCTAGAGACTGACAGCAAGCAATTCCCCTCCTTGAAGCAGGCACCCATGAGACTCCAACCCCTGTGCATGGCCGCTGACAGAGGTCTATTCCCCCAGCCCTGGTCTTTGTTAGGACCATGTCTGCCATGGATTATCTCTAGGAGAAAGAGGAGGATATCAAGGGAAAAGAGGGAAAGGGAAGCACAAGTTCCACCAGACACTGGATCTGAAAGGACAGAAAGCTGCGAACAAGCATGCCAGGACCCTGAGCCATACTGTCACCATGTGCTGGAGCGCAGGAAGGGTGGTGCTGGGCAGCAGGACACTGCGCACAAGGATGGGATGCTTAGGGGGGAGAATAGAAGTAATGTAGGCACCTTCACCTCCTGAATGTGCAGGACCCAAGCTGTCAGCAACACCTGCAAAAGGTGCCATCAAGGAGAATCACAGGCAGTCCTTCAGATGCCCTGGCCTTTAATAGGATTTAAAGGGTGGGATTAACTGTAGGTATGTCAGATGTAAGCTTGTAGCTGGAGCTATTCAGCCTGTGTTCCTGCTACAGTTCGTGGGGAACAAAATGTCTTCAGAGTACAATCCTTCCCCCAAAAGGCATGTCTCTAAGGTAGGAGAGATGAGCTTCTTCTGAAGATCTCTATCTCTGGAATTCAGGTCTCCTGAACCCCAGCCAAGCTCTTTGTCCCAGTAAGGGCTTCGACTGGTAAGGATGGGTTCCTAAATTGGGATGGGGCCAAAGGGTGAGGAAGAGAAAAAATGCTGATGCTGCAGCACAGAAAGCAGCAGCTGGTGGGGACGCAGCTCGCCTCTGTGGTCCCATAGCAGCTCCCCTACATGGGCATGGCAGGGCTGCAGCCTGCTGTCCCCTCTTTGGGGTCTTGGCTCTGAGGTTTTGACATGAAGGACAAGGTGGCTTACTTGGATCAGGGGCTCCAGGGAGGCCATGATGGTGTAAGCAAGGAGCAGCTCAATGTTGAAATGCAGCTCAAATGCTCTGGTGAGTTTTTAGCCCCCTCTCTGGATGGGCCATGGGCTAAGAAGGCAGGACATTTGTTTTTTATCCCTGTGTCACTCACTGAGGAACCATCAAAATCTTGTTAAATTACTTCTATTACTTGCCTGACTCCTGATCTGAGTCAAGCCCTTGAAGCATTAGTGTGATGTCACCAGCATTAAGCCAATGTGAAGCGTTTTGCAGGCTCTCACTGTGATATGCAGGTCCTGATTGCCCAGGCCACCTACAAAACACCTCTGCAATGACAAATTCAGCCCCGGAGTGACACTGGTCTGCAGCAAGTCTGAGCATCCTAAAGTCACCGGTGGGTCACTTTAGGTTGTTGAGGCAAAGTGTATCATCTGCTGTGGGGACAGGGATGGGACAGGAAGGGACAGGGGCCATGGGGACTGCTGCATGACAGACGGGAAAGAGGAGGAGAGGAGCTTGCTGTCACAGCAGTGCAGCCTGAGGGTCCCCTGGGCATGGGGACACAGTGATGAAAAGGTGGACATGAAGACACATCTAGCAGGGTGAGAAGGAGCAGGTGAGGCACACCAATTCCAGCACAGCCCAAGGGCCCTTTTCTGAAGTGAACTTTCAGCACGTGGGAAAGTTTCCTGCACCTCAAGATCAGGTTTAGCTTCCCTCCATCCCAGGAGGAGACTGTGTATGGCCCTTTTCAACCTCCTGCCCCGAAGTCCTTCAGGAAAACCCTGCAAATACAAATCCTGCACCCACACATGTGGCAGCGGCAGAATCAGGCCCGCCGCATCTTTCCAGACAACTGCAGAATGGTGTAAAAACACAGAATGTTGTAAAAACCAATAACCTTTGAAGCACACCCTCTGAGTAATTACCCCATTCCCATCTAATGACTTAAAGATGTTATATTGCTCTCTGATTTGGCAACAACAAAGATTTCGACCTTATTAAAACCAGCCCATCAGGAAACTACATGTCATCCTTTAAAAAAAGAAAAAAAAGAAAAAAAGAAAAAAAGTGGGGGAAAAAAAGAAATTAAATTCTTTAAAATCCCTGTGAACAATAATTCAAGATACCGTAGCTGAAGACCCATGATTTGTTGTAGACTGTCTGGGTGGTCCCGAGGCAGGAGATGACAACATTAGCTCTTTCCTTTGCCCTTCTAAGAAATGCTTTGATGATTCTCTAATATCCTAAGTATATCCCCACGTGGCTCTGCACTGGGACGAGGCAATCACAGAGCTGGGATAATGCATCCCAGTTTTACCCAGGGCCTGGCTCTTGCTAAGAGGGGACAGCTCAGAGCCCTTTGTTTTACCAGTTCTGCACTGACATCCGAGCCAGGATGTGTTCATGATAGTCTAAATAGTGATGTGGGCTCAAAAACATCCACAAACTCACCCCCACCTACTGCACACATCTGGCTGTGTACCTGATTTGTATGCATAATTAAGGCACTCATCATCATGGCTCAAATAACCAAGTACTTGTTTCACTGGTCCTTGGACAGATGATGATTGCAGTTTTTACAGCCAAAGCAAGCAAGAAAATCAAGGGTGCACAAGCAGATGGGCTTAGTATTGTAAAAATCTTACTAGTGATGCAATCTGTGAAGATTTTTGGGCACCCTGCGGATGTACAACATGTAAAGAGTTAATCTGATGGTGCTGCAATCAGGTGGTTTTGATCCAAATCCCAAGCATGAGCAGAACATCTAACTTTTATCTCTATTTTGCAAATTGCCTGCTCTCACCAACACAGCCCCACAAGCAAAACAATTTGTGTTGTTGGGGTGGTCAAAATCATAATCCGTATTTTATGTCTTGGGTTCAACCTTTCAATTAATTAGAACCAGAGTGACTTGGTCTGCCCTCTCCTATGTGCACTCAAGTGTTTGTTTGGCATTGTGTGGGCCCTATGGCTCAAATATTTTTTGCAGATGCACAGAATTAACCAAGCATGTTTAGATGTGCTTGGGGAACACATACATTCATAGAGATGTATATATTTGACCCTGTCTCCTTCTTGTTAAACACTGTAAAAGATATCGACTTTCCCCTCCAGATTTTAAAATGATTTAGAATAGGCAGTAGTGGGGAAATACCTAAAACATCCTGTCAAATTAAGTATTTTCTCCAAGACTGTTCTCTAAGACACACAATTACTTCAGCTAAGAAGATGCCTGTGCAATATATTAAGGAACAGAACGAACAACCAAAATATAAACTGGCTTAAATGGATGTCCTACATACTGCATTTTTTCCATTTGATTTTAATTTTCTTTTTCCTTCTCCCTGTTCTTTTTCCATCTCCACATAACAGTTTTTCTCTCCACTTAGTCTGTATCACATTTTTCTCTCTAATTCACTAGGCTCACTTTCCTGCTCACTGCTTGTATTTTTCCAGAATCTCCCTTAGTAAGAATAATTAAGGTTGGGTCAGATCTTTGAACCTGTTATTTGGAGCAGTATTGAATTCAAGCTTGTTCCACTGAACAAAAGCACTAGCTTCTTTTTCTTTCCAACAGACTCACTCTCAAAATAAGAAAAAAAGGTTCATAGGGCATATCTACCAGACAGAAATGCCAAGGACATTAAACTGCTGCATTGCCTACAAGATTGGGGTTCCTCCTGCTGCTTGCAAAGCAACTACGGTGATACCAGCCACAGCATAAACACCTTCTCCCCTAGCATTTCCAAACCTCTGAAAGCCTGGAGAAGCCATCGGTGGCTCATAAAAAGCTGCTTGCTGGCCTGCAGGCCTGGAAAGGCTGCGAAAGCTTTCCCTGCCGGGTGTCATAACTTGGACCCTGAAGCGTCTCTGCAGAACTGAGCTTTTGTGATCATGGTCTGCACCATGTCTCTCCCTGGTACTGCTACGCGAGGCATCCCTGACACCTAGCAGCTCACAGACAATAGTCTTGGCTCCCTTGCCTACCAGCATCGTGGGCTCAGGCCCCAGGTATAAAGCTTACTTTGTTCAGTTAAGTTATTCAGGAATTGTAAAGAAGAGATCTGAGTGAAATCAGAAGTTGGCCTGGCATTTTCATAATTGCAGGAACCTGGCTTTTATAGCATTAAAACCATATGAATTTAAATAAATTTTACTTCTCCTTCACCCCAGTAAGCAACTGGACTTAGACCACAGCTGCCATTCGGGGTCCTGCTGGGTTTTCAGCACGCAGTGCAGCCTCTGCTGCCGGGAGTGTCAGAGAATCAAATTTCCTCCCATTTCACTCTACAATGAATCTGTCATCTTAGATAAACCCACTACCACAATATAACTGTGGTTACACCCCTCTTATAAACCAACTGCCCACCACAACAATAATGTCATCTTCCTCCCTGTCATACTTTTCTTCACTTAATATCACAGGGCATGAAACTCATTACTCAGAAGGGGCATAGCAGGATTAGAAATCAAACCATATCCCTGACCCTTTTCCTTTGGGCTAGCATTGACAGTGTTGTGTGTTTGCGTTTCCACTGAATTTTAAAGACATTTCTTTTTCTTTATGGTAACTCAAGTGCCTTCACTGGAAGATGAATTTTTTTTACATTTTATGGATTTTATGTAGCTCTGCTAAGTCTGGAACTTTACCTTGAGGAACAGCAGATTTGCAGTCTTTCAGGGCTTAGATACTGCTAGATATGAAGATCACTCAATTATATAAGAAGTCGAATTAGGGTTGCAGTGTTTGAGAAAAAGTTTTGTTCTGGCTTTCAGATGGTAAGTGATCTCTTCAGTACACCTGCATATCCCTGGGGCAGAGACACAGACAGCCAGTGTCCTTTCAGAGGTCCCATCTTCAACCCAAACCCAGCATTTGAGACGACTCTATTAACCTTTCTCCCTGATGGGTGCAGTGCAAGGAGCAGCCATAGCATGGATGGATCTCTGCTGCTTCCATAGCCTGAGTAGTGGGGAAACTTCTTGCTCCTGACCCCAACAGCTCCAAACCTCATGTGCACAGGGGTCCAACCTCCCTGCAGGGTCAGTGCTGGCTGTATCAGTCCAGGGAGCAATTCAGTTCGCTCTGAAGAAGATGGAAACGGCCACATTTTGTCAGCTGAGTAGTCTGAGTGTGGAGCTGGCAACCACCCCACCCGATAGGGAAAACACAACACTTACTAAAAACCTCTGTATCAAGAATTGTAATTGAGGGAGCGCAGGTGCTTTACTACCCACTTCAGCGTTTAAGGAATCCAACTCAGCTGGGCATGAGCCCACTCAGAACTTCTTACTGTGTCTGCAACTGCAGTCAGCCCTAAAAGTTTAACACAAACCACACTCTTCACCTGCCCCAAACAGCAGGGTAAAAGCACTACTGTGTATTGAATTTTCTCTGCCTGTTAAACCAGACAACTTATTTTTCAGCTGAGTGAATGTAAAGAGTTTTGTAGACCTGCATTAAAGTGTGTTTCAGTTTTAGAAGAATTCACTTCACCTGAGGGTACTCAGTGCACTTTCTCTTCTTATCTCTTTGATAGGAGACAGAAATACAGTTGTGGGGATTTTTTGTGTGTGATAGACAATATGCCACAAGGAGTCATAGTTAAAGGCTCCAAGGAGCCAATCCTTAGAACATCTGGCTAGTGAAAGCCCTGGATATGGAAAATATAAATGTCAAGGCTCATATTTATAAATTGGAAGGGCCATGACGACATCTGCTAACAAGCTTTCTTCCAGAGCCCATTTGCTGTACATGGTTATTCACAGGCAACAATAAACATGTGCATGGATCACATGTGCGGTCTGCGTTTCCTTTCAGTCGCCGAAGGAACACACGCTCCAACAACACACAAACGCTCTGTTCTCACAACACAGAAATACAAGTGTTTGCAAACCTCAAAGCTCTTGCATACCAGACCACAGTAAGATACACTGCTGGAACAGACTAAAAATAACTGGAGAAAAAGCCTTGCACTAACACAGAAGACAGTCAAACTCACTTAGTGTTAACTCTTTTGGTGGAATAAGCACTCTCCTTTTTTGTCTTGCTCCACAGGAGACACTTTGTACTATAGGTCCAGTCCTGAAACCTTATTTTTATGACTGAGTAGCTGTGGATGGGAATCTCAAGAGTTAAATAGAGTCTAACCTAGTGGTAGCTTAATATTAACATTAAAACAAGCTGTAGGTAGAATAAACCTGCATTTATACCCGCTGGCACTTTTTCTCCAGCTTAATAACAACTGTAAGTGCATTTCTGATACCCGAGAAATAAAAAATTGATCCAATGCATAAGCATAAAGGCTTTGCTAATGACTTATTATTGTAGGTGTCTAGACCAGAGTTCACCCCCAACACTACTGGCATTGGCCACCATTGCAGAGACTGCCCATGAGACTGTCAAGTTGTCAAGGGAAGAAAGCAGCAAGAGCCTGGACTGCTTTATGATGTCCACGAATTTAGCAAAGAATAAATGGAGCCAGTGCTGACTGTCTTCTTCAGTGTGCAGTGTTCTTGGCCACACATCTGTGTGAAAATGGTAGGAAAAGCAAAGAAGATGAAATAACATGGATGAGATCTACCTCCTGGTTAAAAAATGAAGAAGGATGCATAGCTATGCCTCCTACCTACTGCTGTCTGGAGTAATGCCGGATAACAAAGACATGCTAGCTACAAGTGAGACATACCCCTATCTCAAAGGGGTTCTGCTGAAGGCTGTAGGCTCCAAAAGCCCATTTCATTGGCATGGACTGACTGCAAAGTGCAGTGCAGTGTTTGTAGCATTACAGCCTCCTGTAAGGTGAGCTCAGAGAAGTGGAGATGAGTGCAGAGGTCTGGGGATGAAGATGGAGATGCTGGAGGGGTCCCTTCCAATTCCTTCCTCCAGGGCCCATGCCAAGCACACACAGCCAGAGTTAAAAAGGGCAGGTAGAAAGAGTAATGGAGAAAGAAAGAAAGTGGAAAACCATGGAACTGAAAAGTTGTCCAAAATCAAGAGGAGTCCTGGCACTGGGTGAGGAAATGAGACTGTGCTGGCTGAGAAAGAGCGGAACAAGTGGGGATGTGCATCATGGAGGAAGAGATTATCATCTCGGCAGCTGCTCTTTCTTGAAACTGAATCCTAAGCAAACATTTTGTTTGTGCTGCATCAGACAGATCTTAGGTGGCTTAACAAAGCTAGCAAGGGTAGGGAGGGCTATGTTCAGCCCAAGTCACAAATAACCAAACTGGGACAGATACAAGCATATAATATAGACTAGCTTTGCTCAACACATCCCGAATGAAAAGTAGAAAACAAGAAAGGAAGAGAAAGCTCTTAATAGGTTTCATAAAACATCTTGCACTGTATTTTCAATCTTAATGAGCTCTGAAGAGGAAGGAGCAGAAAGTGGTCTTGGATATCCAATGCTGAAAAATACCTCAGTGTTCCAAAATCCTAGCTTTAGTGTGCTCCAATTTTGTTACTTGCTTGCCCTCAAAAATATGGATTTAATATTCAAGATGGATTTAAATTTCACACAAAAACAATACTAATGCATTACCAATAGAGAATTTAGTTTCATGAACTAAAGTTGAAATCTATATACAAATTACATCTCTGTTTCCAAGAGACTTACAGTTACTTTACTTTATCTCTAATTATTTTATTTTCAGGTATTTAGAGCTTTCATTAAAACAGAGTTTGCATACTACTTCATATTAATTGTTCATACTGGTGGTGAGACACTTAAGCAATAGTAATAGTAAATATGCAAGGCTTTTGATTTTTTTTTTTTTTTTAAGTTTATCTGTGTTTGTTTCATCACACAGTGGCAGCACATTGTAAAGAACAACAGCACAAAGTAAAACATACAGATCTTTTTGTGTGCCTGGCAGGTGAAAGTGTGGCTGCACATCTTTTCAGCCCCATCTGGAGGATAACAAATTAATTCTTTGACTTTACAAGAGGAAAGAAGTTATTACTCATGGCCAGCTGACAGGGAGGGTCTATTAGTATGGAGATGCTAGAGTTTTGGACATGAATGTCAGGACTTCCCGTCCATTACTGCGATGCACGAGAGAGTTGTGTGCTGAGCCTAGGTTTCACAGCTTTAATTAATACATTCTGTGCACTCTGACCAACCTGATAATCCAAGAAGCCTCAATAAAAACCATCTAGGGAGGGAGGATATGTCATCACCGTATCATATGTTACAGTCAGGAGATTTACCTCTTATTTATACTGCACTGAGTTATACTGTGCTGTTATTTTACTTTCACTGGAGAGCTTGTGTACTTGGGGCTGCACAAAGGGCACGATGAAAGAATTGCCAACATCAGGGCTTGTTTAAAGGAGGCATCAAGCCATCTGTTCATCTTAAAGGAGGATAAAATGGAAGCAGTAGGAAACTAAGGGGAAAATGCAGTATTGCCCACACTTTGCTCTCTGCTCAGGAGGAGTTGAGAATGCCTTCACAGAAACAAGATCGTATGTTTGAGGGAGCCATGCAACATGGGGAGAGAGAAGGACCAACTGCTTCACTGCTCAAAATGTCTTCTTCTGGACAGTGTATATCCACCAGAGTTCATAAAAAACTGGGCAAACTAAGCAGATTTTAGGCCAGTTCAAGACATAAAGGTTCAGGTTCCACTGAGGAACCAGGATGGAGCACTTGTTCAGGAGAAGTTTTGAGACCACTCAGCATGTCAGAAGGGTCTTGTACCCAAGCTGTCAAACCATGAGATTTTTCTGATGAGTAGATATTCATATGCCATATGCTGGAAACTTGGGGCAGTCACTGGTAGGGACTGTGGTCATGAAAGTTCATTGGGAAGGAAATCCTGCCAGAAGAACAGTGAAGGAAACGGTAGACAGAAGCGCTGGAGGAAAGCCAAGGGGCCACACAACACAGTTAACCCCAAACAGCAAAGAGGTGGGACAAGGGAGGGAAGGTGGAACTTCAACACACCTACGCTCCCGCTGTTCCTGGCTGCTGTAGTGGTCCCTTTGGGAGACAGGTTCACTAGAAGAAGTTAGAAAGGTCCTGGAGCCGTGTCCTCATCCTTGGTCGAACACAGGGCAAAGAACTGCAGTGTTGGCAACTGCTTACTCGATTGCACAGAGACAGGCTGGAGGAGGGAGTGATCCCCCCTCCCCATGAGCATCAGTAGGCATGTAGTCTCCAAGCAGTATCCTTACCAGGGAGGTGGATAGAGTAATTTAAACAAACAAGGCCCCAGTGATGAAAATTTAAAGCTCAAAGCTGCCATATGGAGGGAAATCATCTGACCACAATTTACCTGTTAGACTTCAAAAGTGTCTAGGTCTCCTCTAAAGAAAAGCAGTCTTTTCTTTAATGAAGTTAAGTACTGTATTTCAGCACTGTGTGTTGTGAAAAGGAAACAATTTGGATTCATTTACTGAAATTTACCTTTCAGATGCAGTTAAGTGAAATTAAAAGTTTGTCTGAGTTGACAGAGTTCTGTTTTCCATCACTGCATTGTCTTGAAAGAAAGGATAACAGGTTAAGTGCTTAAATTCCATTCAAACTGATAAGGTTCACTCTGTACAGGCACACTTAGTGCAGTTTATTACACATTGTCTCCCTTCATCCATCACTGGTATAACTTTTTTTTTTTTTTTTCCCCCTAAAATAACTGTTGCTTCCCAAAGAAGTTGGTATTTGTGATATTATTGCATTCATCAGAGGTTGAATAGTCAGCACAGGGCTATCAGAGAAATGCCATTTCCAATTACAGAGGGAATTCATTTCATTTCCCACTAATGACAGGTTTTTCAGGGCTGAGCTTGCATCTGGGACAAGAATTTATTGTTTTCTCTTCTGATAACAGTTCTTTTCCTTTAATTTCTTTCCTGTGCAAGTGAAGCATCTGTGTGTCCTCAGTGTCTTTCCAAATACCATCTTCACCCTGATCTCTTCCTTGGCAGTCAGAATGAGCTTCTGAGTTCGCCCATTATATCCTCTCTAATTCTTTCTTCCCACCACTGTATTTCTCCCTTTCACATCTTGCAGCTCCCATCATTCCTTCCAAACCTCACGCCTGCTGAAACACCCTGCTAGTTACTAACTCCGCTCCCTTCCTTTTCCCAGGAGCTTTCCTCCCACCCTGCCTTAGGGTCCCAGGAGCTGTAATGCTTTCCCCCAAGCTGGGAGAGGTTCTCTGTTCTCTTGGGCTGGTTTTGTTTGTAGTCTTAAACCGTTTCCCTGCTAGAACAAAGGTGTGATCCTGATCTGGCCTTCACTTACTACTCTGAAATGTCACAGACTTTTCTCTACTCTTTTAATTAACAGAGCAGCTCATCATGAAAAGCCAGTGAATGATCTGTAATTAATTATTTATATTACAAGAGGAAGCTTAGCTAACACAGTGTCAACAGGAACAATAACACACTCTGTATGCCAAACTGCAGCCTTCCAGCCCAAGGGTTTTGCCTCCCCTCCCTACTGCCCCAGCTGGCTTTTGGCTATGGGAGCTAGCTAGCATTTAAGTTTTGTCTAAGTGCAAATTCCTCCCAAAGACAGACTTTAGATCTGCAAATTTCTGTAAAATCAAGGAATTAAAGACAAAATCCTGCTATTTAAAATCTCCATTGAATTTTGATTTTTGACAAACAATTTCAAACACAAACTGCAGCCAGGCAGGACTTTTCCACTTTGTTTAGATTTTGGGGGAAGGAGGCAGAAGGGAAAGGAAACCACACATTTCATCAGCATTTTTTATTTTTTAATAGCCTTCAGTGTAGCCAATTACCCAGGAGATCAGCAAATCTTAGCTCTGTCAAAGACAGGGAGAAGACAGAGCAGAAGCTTTCTCATCCTCCACAGCGGTACTAACTCTCCAACACACAAATCTAAATACCGTCCACTCAGGGTGCCAACTCAAATGCCTCAGCTGTTAAGACAGAATAAAAAGGAAAGCTCAATCTCTAGGGTATAACTGAAAGTAAATACTAATAATGATGTGTGACATTAAATGATGACTCATTTTTCACGAGCCCATTTCAGATTGTAGCTATAACCTCAGATCAGACCTGAACGACTGTGTGAGCTGAAGTCTTAGTGGAACCATTAATTATGGATTTCCTGGCTTTTATAGGTTGGAGTCAGACCTTTGATGTTCCTTTAAGATTGTTCTCCTGTGTTCATTTCCTTTGTTTCTGTGTTGGTAGCTTAAAAAAACACCCCGAGATTTCCATGGAAGTGTATGAGATAGCCTAGAAATGCATAGTCCATAAAAGCCCTGCACTTCATGGCTCATAAAGTCCTCTAATCCACGGTCAATAAAGCTTTGGAAAAGAGCTGTATGAACCACAGCCATTTCACAGTTCAATGAGGTTCATACAAGAATCAATAATCTGGTTTAAATTCGCCTGGATTTGTCCTCCACCTGTATATTTCTCTTTGACTTTTCAGGTTGAAAGGCAGCTGAAACAGCTGAATGCTGGAGATCTCGCATGGAAACACTGTGTTTTATGCAGCTTTCACCCCAAAGCCGTAACAGTGACCTAAATCCTTCTACTTCGTCTCAAAGGTGAACAAGACAAGTTTCATATGACAACAGGTGAGTTAGGAGACTCAAAATGGAAGAAGAACTATTTAGAAATATGAGGCCATAGCTCAAGGCAATGGTATATGCAGAGACCTCAGTCTATATAGAACACAGACGCCCCAAATTTAAGTATATGCAAACGCACAATGGATCTATGGGACAGGCCAGAATGTGAACTGCTAGTACACTGATTATCCTCCAAAAATGAGCGCTAACAGTCTCACTGTTGAGTGCTGGTGATTACTGAGGCAACACAATAAAAGTACACGTTTCTCTCCTGCACAGGTAACACTTCATTGCCCACATTATTAGCCATCCTATCCATTTCCTCCCAAGAATGATCACGCTACAAAGTCTGGTGACAGGCACACATTTCTGCTCTTTTTTTGCCAGTCAGAAAGGGACCAGTTAGAGAGAACTCACTGTTTATTGCCTTGTGCAAGGTCCAGCTTGCAATTAATGCTGATGAAACCCAACTGCCAAAAGCACAATATGCAGCAGCTGGTTTATGAAAGTTGAGACCCCATCCAATTTATGGGGAAACCAGAGCTGGTTGTGAGTCTCTGATTGAACTGAACAGTTTGTATTTTTTGTTTTGTTTTGTTTCCAGGAAAACACCAGAAGCTACTCCAGAACTGTAGAAGCACTGAAACCATCTGAAAGCACTAAGCCAGACTTCCCTTCTTCCAGCCTTTCCTCATTTCTAGGCCTGTGATCTCCCACTAATATCTCCCTGGGATCTTTCAGCAAGGCAGGCGACATACAGCGTCTGGTTCATCACCAGCGTGGTGGGAGCGGAAACTTATGTTTCTTTATCCCAATCTCCATCCTTACAAAATGGAAGTGGAGGGATAAAAGGTTTTGATCCAGATGAAATCTCACAGGAGCAGAAAGTGAATAATTTAACTCTAACTTGGGAAACTACCCTTTCAAATACTTTTCCTAGGAACGTTTCTTACTGAAATAAATACAGCAAACGGCAGGAAAGTCTGCCAAAGCTATGCAAGCACCACTGCTTTAAGCCCCCAGCTGCACATTTCCACAGTCATATCCAGTATCCTTTCTGGATAGATAGGATAGGGGGGCAAGAGGATTGTGTCTAACTGCCAGGCTCTCACCAGATCTATTTAAGCACCCCACTTGTATGACACACATGGACCAGACGCCCTTGTCAAATGCTGGGACATCATGGGACACCACAACTCAGTGGCTCCCAGGCAGAAGAAAGACAGAAAAGACCCTTGTCTTCAAGGCAATCAACTATGTTGACCCAAATGCCTCTGAACACACTTTAAGAACAAAACACATTAATCCTTCTTACCAAGACTGGCATTAATCTCCAAAATAACCTTAGTATGTTAAGATTAATATGCCCCACCTTAATAACAACCCTTACATCACTCACCCTGAGAATACAATAAACTACAAAAAAATGAGGCAACATTTAGGCTCCAATGAGGTTCCAATAAAAAGAATGAATTAAAAGAAAAATCCCAAAACACAAGTATGAGGAGTTTCTTCCTTAGCAAAGGGAGAAACCTCTAGAGACTCTGACTCATCTTACTTGCAAGGAGTTTAGGTGCTATAAAAACACGAATAAGAACAATGCTCAAAGACAATCATTACATGTATAAGTAAGCAGTCAGTTCCCAACAGATTATTTCATTCCTTTTACTCGTTAGGAAAACTACAAACATCGTGGCTGTTTATCTGACCACAACTTGGCCTGGATAAAGGCACTAAGAGCTTTCCCATTTTTAGAGATGGGAGTATAAATTGCCTAGGAATCCTAAAAGCACACACCAAGAAGCCCGGGTCAAACATGAGGTCTCTTATTCAAACACCAAATGGGAGTTTTTAACCTTGGACCAAGATTGGAATGGCCACAGAAATGTGTCTACCTCCATTCTCTTCACACAGAGGTCTTAGTTAAGTATTCCATTTTGCCTTAGTTTGCTGTTTCCAATGAAGTCTCAGATGTTAAAACATTTCGGTGCCAGAACACAGTTAAGAAGATCAAAAGTCAGATATGTCAGAATCTTAAAAACTCCCAGGAATATTCTGCATGGTTGGAAAATGGGTGAGTCTTTGAGCTGAAAACTAACAGTAAAGATTGGAAAATAATTAATGGAAGAAAGAAGGCAAACACAGAATATTTTCCATTGTCATTTTTTCCCTGTTTTTACTCTGACAAGTCCTTGTTTCTGTATATTTTAAATATTCTAAGCATTAGGGTTTTTTTTGCTTTACTTTTAGATCAAATGTGTCTGAGTCTTCCTCCTAGTTCTTCATTAGGCTCCAGAAACATCACCTCACTCCCTGCCTCTCCCATTTAGTCTTTCTTCAACCCTCCCTAGGGTCTAATCAACAAGAGCTGGGATCTGTAAAGAGCAACTAGCTAGGAGATAGCAGGAAGAGGATAGGGACCATAAAAATTATGACTCACCTGTCTTCTATCCGAACCCAGAGGTCATTGAATTGCCTCTGGCGATAGTGTTTGTGCTGCTTCTTGTGCCATTTCTTCTGCCTGCCAAACTCTTCCAGCTGGCTGATGCTATCTGGCAACAGGAGGTGAGGAGACAGGCTGTCTTCTTCGTCCATCTGCAGGGGCTTCAGGGAAGGAGATGTCAGTGGGACCTGCTCAGAAAGCTGGACAGCAGGCAGGGCTGTTGCTGAGGACTCTTCCAAGGCTGGGCTTGTCTTTGTTGTCCTTGAACTGCAAAACATATTTAAACATTTGCTGAATAAACAAGGGATTGTGTTAAAAGAAGTGAAAGCAGAGGACTACACTACTTGGTGGGAGCTCCTAACTGCTAAGAAAGTGTGCTAGGAGACAGGCTATTGCTGTGGGGCAGCAACTAAAGACAGCAGTGGCATTTCCTAGCAAGCTTTCAAATAAACGCTAACTGAAAAAGGGGAAAAGGCAGCTGATACGCTATTGCTGTTTTCTGACATTTTAATTACTTCTTACAAGCTTTAGAGGCTGCAGTAGGGGTCAACGTCACCTCCCCCTCTGGGCTGAAGGTTAAATGGCAAAACTGTGACTCCCTCTGAGGAAAACAGATAACTTAACAGAAGCTGATATT
This sequence comes from Athene noctua, assembly GCF_965140245.1. Lineage (NCBI taxonomy): Eukaryota > Metazoa > Chordata > Aves > Strigiformes > Strigidae > Athene > Athene noctua. The sequence goes on along the minus strand of NC_134041.1, from coordinate 9,832,589 downwards.
AAATTAATGATAGTTACTAACTAACTAACATTAGTCTCCTTTTTTTTTTTTTTTTTTTTTTCAACTTGGATATAATCTGTGGAAAAGAAGTCATTGTTTTGACTGCAACAATAATTATGCTTGTTCATCCAAGTTAGGACTGGTGACAGGGAAGCCCAGACTGATGACAGAAGCATGGTCTAATAGCTAGGCTGCTGGGAACAGATACGTGATTCCTGAACTCTGGCAGTTTTTGTATAATGGAGACATTAAGAAAAAAAGGGGTTAAATGACCTGTCCAAAGCCACCTTGAAACAATGCTGCCAGAGGTCTTCACTCCTGTTTGAAATACTACCACTGCTTGCATCTGACTGCAACTATGCAGAAAAAGGCCTTTCATTGTTTTCATATTCTAGAGTTTCACTAATTTTAGAAAAAAGTCAATACAAACCCTGTCCTTTGATATGCAGCCACATGAATTTACATTTGTGAGCTAAGATATCTGAAACAAAAATCTAATAAACCAGTACTGACACAAAGTGATTCCCCCCCCCCCCCCCCAACTTCAGTAGAAATTCCTGTTTGGTCTTAATTGCAAGAGAGGAACTTTTTCTGTCTCTGGGATGGCCCAGTGAGTTGTGAGCACATAAAATGGAAGAGAATTAATAGGCAATATGAAGCTGTGGTCCGCAAAACTATTTCTATTACACGGATGCTATGACTTTTATGACAGAAACAATTAAAGCCACGTGAAAAGTTTTGCCTCCTGAGTGAAACCAGTAAGACATTTTAATGAAAAAGTAATAAAAAATCCTAAACTTCATTGGTGACAATGTACAAAATGTGCTGCAAGTGAAACCACATGTTTCATTTATGGAACATTTTGTTCTCTTCCAAAAAAGTCACATCTACTACTAATGGCAGCTTTTTAAAAATTTTTTTGAAGTCCATTACAATAGCAGTCAGATGGTCATCTCTATTTCCATTGATCATGTTTCATCCAAAGGTCCTTCCAATAGCTACTGACAATCGTTGCTACTACAAGACTCACTGGCAAAAACTACAGTAACTCTGTCACTCATAGCCAACGTTCATGAGGTTCTTCAGAGATCATATGACAGATACGGAGAAGAAAGACGCTTGTTTAAACTAATCCTAAAATTCTCCAAGGTTGCATTCATTAATAAAAGACACAAGAAAATCCAATATTTTTCCTAGCATTCAGACTCTTGAACACCTTCATACTCACTCCATGCTCTAGTTTACATCACAGAGAGATCTGCTGGTTCTGGATTTTTTTCCCCATTAAGACTTTCTTTCATGATTCATGTTGAGGATGAGTTTTTATCAGTGAAGCAACTTTCTTTGGAATATCTTAGTGTTCGCCAAAGCCTTCAAGGGTTCCCAGGCTGTGACAGAGGCTCATGGCTGAAGCAAAGCCATCTCCAGATTAATGTAAAAGGAAAAGGCTCTCATAGGTTTGCATTGGGTGGGTCTCAGGCCACAGCAGACAGTTCTTAATTTCTGTGCAATCATGATGGTGAATCGGTGAAGTATCAACATGCAAATACATCCATATAGCAGCTTGGAAGATAACACAGTGTGAACTTGGATAGGATGGATTCAGCAGTAGGAAGGGCCTGGACCAAGCATCTACAAACACCAGGTGGGTAACTGCAGTGGAGCAAGCAGGAACAGGAGGCAAGAATGCCTTGGCCTCATTGCCTGCTGCACTTATGACAAAGCAATGGGAATACAGCCTGTTTGACATTGCCCAAAGACAGCTCATTCTTGTACTGCTCTGGATACCTCTGCTTTTCACCGTGGGGTGTGAATTCACCCTGGTCTTCTTGCAACCCAGCCATCTATCTGCACACTGGGGAGAAGAGCACTATGCTGGCCACAAGGCTGTGGTGGGCAGAAACATGTTAAGAAGGCAGGAGCATGGAGCAGATGTGAGAACCCAAAGTAGGCAACTAATGTGGTCATTACAGCTGGAACTGATCTGTTTCCAAGATTTGTTTCCACTGACTTTCTTCTTGCCACCAAAGCTGTGCCTCATGTTCTGATCAGTCAGTAATTCCTGGAGATGCTGAAGGTAGGAGCAGCCCCCACATCAGTCCACCTCTGCCAGCTCAAGGCTGGGGCCGTCATTTAGTTCCTTGAATGGTCTTAGAGACATCTGAACACATACTTTCCACCTTTTAACACCTACTATTTTGTTATATGTGTTTACCTTGCTCTGAGCTCCTAGTAAACTGGAACCAGTAGAGAGGTGTTTTTATGGGTTGAGATTTTAGAAACCACTTAAGACGACTGGCAGCTCACTTCTTATTAAAATTAATGAGTTTGGGCATCAAAATCCCAGTGGTGGCTTTGAAAGCTTCTAGCTTAATTGTTTCCACTACCATCACATGAGCCACAGGTTGTAAACTTGATATTTCAGAACATTCTTTGGGAAGAGAGTAAATAAACACTGAAGAAACGTTAAAATGTTGTAACCTAAAGAGGGTTATAAACCAACCACTTGTACTTTAGAATCCACGCAGGGGGAATAGCTCCACTGTGGCAACTGCATATTACATTTGGTCGATACTTGTTCCATTATTTCTGTACCACTAATAATTACCCCAAGATCTAGGAGGGACTGTTGAAGGCTGTATGTTGATGCATGCTTGCTTCATTCAAAAAAATGAAATTTTTAAAAACTGATTGTTTGCAAATGTGATTGTTTTTCAGATCCGATCATCATCCTACACTCAACCAGAAGTAAAATCAAACCTTTTAATTCCACACAACATGGATATTTAATCCAATTGTAACATAAGAATATTGAAATATTTTAATTCAAAGTAAGGTAGACTTCCTATCAGAAGATAAATTTTCCATTGATTTCAGTAAAAATTTTATTAATACAAAGGACTTGAGTTTATTAATATTCTAGACTTTTTTCCCCCCTTAAAAAAAAGGACAAAAACCTCCCATCTGCAATATGAAACCTGGACAATAGATCTCTCCATTGTGTGAAGTTTTACTGTTTGATTCAATTGCTCATTTCATGAATTATGTCACGCCTTTCCTTTGGTCCCAATCTCAATGCACTCTGTTAGCATGGCTGCACTGTATAAAACCATGGGGATGTAATACATTTTTCTTTCAACTCCTTCTCTACTGCTGAGACAGCTTTTCAATACACATAGCTATTTTTAAAGCCACAGAAAAAGCAGGGCTAGTTTTCAGTTTGTGAGGCCTCAGTGCCTCTTCTGAAGAAAGAGTGAGAATGTACCACCCAAATATTTTGGTCCACACAAAGATCTTAGAGATTTTTCATTAATAACTTGATACAACTCCAGGCCTAGATGTTCCACCCATTTTAAAATCTATCATTCCCACACAGGGTGGTCTTTGAGAAACTAATAGTATTTCAGGCCCTTAGGTGGGTTTTTCTCATCTCTGACCTTAATTTCCTTCTCTGGGATGCACAGTTCTACTAAACAAGTAACTCTCTAAAGTAACAGAGTCTAAATAAGAAAACTTGTGAGTCTCAGCAAATATCCTACATAGCTTGGTCTTAAGGTACAGAAAACAGAGTGAAAACAGGAAAACATTTATTCTTGCTATTTATTGAAAATGCTTAAGCCACAAAGACCCCCGTGGTTTTGTTTCACTTCTGGTGAAATTTGCCGTCCTTTTCTAATTCTTTTTGAGAATTAAAAGAACAAAACAAAACACGCAAGTAGTTTAGGCTGAGCTGTATGCTCCATTAGGCTGTTTCAGCATTTCTCTCTCTGTCTTGTGGTCTCTAGTGTCGCTCTGTGCTGGCACTGACAATAGGGATTTGATTCATCATTGGGATTTGCTACGGTTATCGAGGGGATCTGGTCAGAAAAATGATGTTAACATCATTAAGTCCTTATAATGCCTTATTTTCATAATTGTCAGGCTTAACATTGTCCAGGTCCCACTTTTGTTCAACCCCAAATCACCTGTCAGTCTGGCCATGCCTTTCTCTCTGCCCAGACAAGCATCTTCCTAGCCTTTACATCAGGTATCCGATTTCTGCAGCTCAGAGGGCAGTGACTATCTCCGGGCTTGATAACCTCCTCTATAGGGTGTATCAAAGCATCCACGTTTCATTCCTTCTCTGAAGAGCCCTTGCGAATAGCCCACCTTTCCCCACAGGTGGAAGCTGTGTGGTGTTAACACTACACCTTGCACCACACCTTGTCCCACCAACAGGGATTTTCCCAACCACCGATTCATTGACAATTGTCTGAGGGGAGCATCAGGCAGAGCAGACCCCACTACTGCTTCTGCCCACTGATCCTGCTGGCGTAATGCTAATAATGTTTGAGGTGAGTCCCATCCCCTGGGCTTCAGCAGGGACAGGAATTTGCCCTTGCTTTAGCTCGTGAGAAAGGACATGCCTTTGCTGACCATACAGATCTTCCACACAACTAAATCGTCAATCTATTTTTTTTCAGCAATCTTGCGGTAACATTTCTGTTCCCTCAGATATGTGCAGAATCTTCTAAAATATAAGTTTGCCAATTTGTCATTTGCATCTTGTCTTTGTAGTGCGAGCAATGGAAAACTTTTGCTCAGAATACTGCCATGCTTTGCACGCGCTTCCAAGTACAGCAACATCACCGCTGAGGTTTTCTTGCTTCAATTTTCAGAACTGTCAGACAAGGAAAGATTTTGTTTCATCAAGAGAGAAGCTGTGGTGATAGTAAGGAATGTATGATGTGTCAGCTTTATCCTTATGCCACTGTTCTTGGGATTGCACCCGGATGACAGCCAGACACTAAGTTAAGAGCATCTTATTATAGATGGATTCTCATAAATTCCAGCTTGGGAGTCTTTGTCAAGGCAGGAATTCATCAGTCCCTCGCACGCATCCTTGCTCCCCTTGCCACAGGCCACAGAGACATCTGCTTCTTGCTTTTTTTTTTTCTTACACATCTCAGAGAGACCAGTCATGCACACCCACAAGACGGGCACCAGAATGTCCTGTCCCACAAGAAGTTTTACATTTTTTTCTCTTCCATGCTAGGATGAAACTCAGATTTTCAAAGCTCTTGGGAAAGCAGCAAACAAAAGGAAAACAGAAAACCAGGCAGAAATCCTAACCCACCCCAGCATAGCTTATGGGGCCTCTTATTAGTTATGTGAAGTATGGATTTAGACCATGGTCTCTCACATAACCAGGTGACACCAGTGCCTACCGTCACAGCGTTCATCTCCTTCAAGATGAAAGCATATATGTATGTATTTTTTTTTTTTTTTACTGCAAAAGAGAGTAACTCCAAAGAAGAGATTGGAGAATGAGATTCTCCCCATACCTAACTTATCTGAGCTGCTTCAGGTAAATGCCATAAACTACTGAGGATGAATTTGGGCTCAAGAGACAGCAATAGAGAATATCTGTGAAAGCCCCGACTGACTTAATTACAATGACTTATTTTATTCAGGATGCAGTTGTCTTAGGCCTGTACACTAAAGTTAATGCATTTCCACTTCTTAACAGAATTTGGAAACAAAGTTTTTTTCATTTTTGCACCAGAGTTAACTAAATTTCATGAGCAGTTAAATTTGGTGAAGTAGGTAAATTAGATTATGGTTCACCCTAAACTTGGATGGTGTCTCTGGACTCAGAATCCATGTTAGACCATTTCTCTGGGAAGAATCACTGTTCAAGAACTGTGGCCTTAGTTTGAAAGGGAATTTGGTCCTCAGTATGCACACGTATATACGCAAACCCTCAACCCTCTGTGCATAAATGAAGTGAAAAGCTTGTAAGGTCAAGATACTCCCATGGATGGTGATGTTTTCCTTTCCAGTTTGAGAAACTATGAAATAAGAGAAGGGAGTAAAATTTCTGTTATCTATTCCATTTCATTAAAAGTGGAGTTGATCTAAGGCATAGAAGAAACGCAAGCTTTCTGCAACTTGAGGGGTTGAATTTGCTGAAAAAAAGAGAGGACAGCTGAAACATTTGTAACGTTACATTTCCACATTTTCATATGAATTCTTTTACTTCAGAAAACTCAAAATGTTCTATTTCAGCACTTTCTGAAGAAAGCTTTTAATTTTTTTTAGTCTTCTGTTTTCAAAGACTTAAACTCTACAAAGTGGCCTTTTTTGTTTAAAAATTGATCTCAATTAAAAAGAAAAACCCAACTAATAAATAAAAATGACAAAAAACCAACAAAATCCAACCCCTGCCTTCAAAAATGTCCTCAGAATGTTCCACTTCAGATTGCTCCGAATTTATTTCCCCTTCTCAACTTTTTGGTTCAATTCTTGAACTGAATAATCCTTTGTTCATGCATCTTTAGTGTAAATCGTGTAAGCGGCACACTCCTGCCTCAGAAGATGGGCTGTCCCTCCAGAGGAAGGGTGGGTCAACTGTCCAGTCTTGCTTCCATCTCCCACATTAACAGCAAATAAGAACCTTCTCTGCTCATGGCACACAAAGCCTCACCTCAGACTCTATTGCCTAAATCTTCACTCTCTTGCTATCACCATAACAATTTACTGCTAAGCTATTTCTGCCTGGGTAGTTTGGTTTAAGCAAAATATTCATAATAAAGCTGCCTTTGGTGCCTCACTGTCTTATGGAAATTATACTTAAAGCTCCTTAGACAGAATACCTACCCAAAGATCAGGATGGGCTCTTTTCTACTCAAGCATCTTGGTTCAACATGGGAGCATGCAGCTATGCAGCTGTCCTGGGACATCTGGTTTGTTCTGGAAGTCTACCTCACAGAGGAAAGAAAGGGCTTCACATTCTAATTCCAACTCCTTTATGTCCACATACCACTGAAAGTCTTGCCACAGAACGTTAACTGGAATATTTCAGTGTCTTCTAATAAATATCTGAATGTTGACTTTGCAACGAATTTTCAATATTTCTGCTTTTCCTCCCTGATTTTAGACAGAAACAAATGTTGGAATATCAGCATTACCTCTGGATTGGCAATCCTTAGTTCTGTTCAAATTTGCCAAGAATACACAGGCTTTCTGATGAATCTAAAGTGATGGTATTACACCACAAAAGAAGACTTTAGGGTTGCAGTTTTATTGAACTGGAATATTTTCAAGCTTTATTCCATGCATTTTTTTTTTCTGTTATTGCTTGAAAGCCATTAGTAACAAGATATTGCTCTTTCCTTTTAGTAACTTTTTAATAAACACATATATATTGCTTTAATAAAGAACAATGGTGGACTTATTACTGGGAAATGTAATCTCTGTTTCCTCTTTATAAACTCTCTGATCCTTCTATGTTTCTGCGAGGTGATGTCATATTAATTATACACAGCAGACTTTTCAGCTGCTGGAAATTAACTTCCATCATTCAACAGGTTCTGCAAAGCATAAAATTCTTACCCAGTTTGGCCCAATCTGCAACACCAAGTTTCTTCAGGTCTAATTGTTACATTTCTAAAGTTTTTGTCTGGGCTTAGGTTTTGGGCCAGTTCTGAGTCTACAGTGTATTTATAGTGGTTTGGGAAGTGTCTGAGAAACTGGACAATGGTGACCAAATGCCACCATCTCATCTTAGCCGTTATGAACTCAGACTCCAGTGCTCAGAAAGCAAGTCAAGGGATGGACAAAACCTTCTTTCTCCTCCAGCTGCCACAATCAAACTAGAAATACTCACCAAAACTTGTTTCCTACTTCCATTTTAGGTCAGTGGAGCTCCTGATGTCTGGGGCTGTCTGCTCCTCTCTAGCCAGTGTCAGCTTTTGGGACACTGAAGTGTTTGGCCATGCACAAAAGCAGGTTTGGTAACTCAGTTGAAAAACTAATCTCATGTTGTTATTCTCAAAACATTCCTGACCTTATGCAGGTTTATGCATAGAAAAGAAAGCGAGGATGCATTTGTTCTGTCCCAGTAGTTGCCATCCAGACAGGTTTCAAGATTAAGCAGCTGACTTATAAAAAAAACCCGCAAACTAGCTGCTTGATTTTGATTTCTCAGTAGAACTACAGCTAATACATAACTGTCGTCTGTATTTTACTCATCTGCAATCCAAATTGAATTCTGCTTCCAGTTTATCTCATTTGAGAATTGGTTTTCCTCCTCTGCCTGATCCTCCAGAGAGAAGAAACATCTGCAGAAGTCCATATTTTCCACCACATCTTAAAAATAAACCCTCTGTAGAGATATTGACTGAGCAAGGTACCAAATGGCTGTCTTGAAGGACTAAAGCATTTTCACTGACTTCAGACTTAAACTAAGGGCAGATTATTCAGTGTAAGCCTGGCGCTGTTTCCTGCACTTCTCACTGATGGTCTTGAAGCTGGGCCCTGGTAGAGATGAGATACGGGGTGCATCACAAATCCGTACAAACACAGCAACTTGTCTTCCTTAAGTACCTTGATCAGTCCAGGCTCTTACAATTGGAAGATGACAGATAACGTAGGCACGTAAGTAGCTGCTACCACTAGAAGGAGAGAGACATGGACCACTTAAACTGAGCAGCAGGCAGAAGTGTGTAACCAAAGAGCCATAAGACAACCATGCCTGCAAGAGATCCCACATCTCTATTAAACTGAATCCACTTTTCCTTTCTGTAGCTGACAGTGTAAAACATTTGATCTGCTTAGCCACTGATGGCTGCTGAGCTAAAAAAAGGAACACAGAGCCAGTCTGCCTTTCTCCAAAATACTGTTATAGTCCATCAGCATTGTTTTTATCACAGGGCCTGAGTGTTTCCAAGGAAAGAACAAAACAGTTGTCAGAAACCCTATTCAGACAACACTTCAGCCTGAGTAATGGACAGAGCCCTTGAAACATGATGAAGGCAGAAGAGTTCTTCCTCCCAATGCCATTTGCTTTAAGCCTAATACTGTTCTATCAACTCTAATCTTAACAGAATTCACATAAGGTCTCTCTGCATATCAGCCTGATTTCACCTGGGTTCCCTCTCTGTATTAACTCATGCTGATGAAACTGCTTGTATCAAATACTTATTTCTGTCTGACAAATCCATCCTTAATTAAAATTCTTCATTAATGAAGCATGCACATTGCTGCTGAAACCTTAAGGAAGAAAAGAAGGTTTTATATTCTCTTTTTTTGTTTGTTAATTGAAACCCATGAGATTAGACCTTGAAGTACAGCTTAAAGATCTAGGAGGCATACGAGGCCACAAGAAAGATTGAGTTTTAATGAACTCGGGCCAATCTCACTGACGAGTTACAAACAACAAGGTCCAGGTCTTCTCCCCTTAAAACAGGAAAATTTGCACTGACCTCAGAAAATCCCTCTCCTTCATTGCAATGTCTATTTTTTATTATTTTTTTTATTGGTACATTTAAGAATCCCAGAAATAAACTATGCATGCATTAAAGAGCTCCATCTCAGCAAGCTGACAAGTGAAGGGTATGAGACAATGACAGAAAGGTACAGCCAGTGCATCATGAGGATATAATGACACGGCACTCAACCGTACAAAGGTGAGAGCCTTTGCAGCCTCCTTCCCTGAACTCTGCTGTAGACCCCATTGCAAAGGAGCTTTGGGGCTCACCTGCTCCAGTGAGTTACCAATACAGCTAAAAATGCAGGAGGAGGAAGGTCTGCATAAAGGCAGTGCTTTCTTCCTCCTGCATCTAACTGGTTAGCACTGACCATCAGGAGTCACGGAGGTCTACCTAGCTCCTCTACTAACAGCCCCTGCTGAGAAAAGGGGAGGAGAGGGTCTTTGGAGCAATTTTGGTGCTGGCCATCTTCCAGTGGAGGAAAGGGGGGAAATGTCCGTGCATGGCTACCAGGCGCTTTCTGCTGGTTCAGCAGAAGAATTAGGCCAGTTGGCTTCCTTGACCAGAGAGATATTGAGATCCTCAGGTGTCCTTCATGTACATTTAATTTGACAAGGAAAAATTAGAAATTAGAATGAAGACTGGCAGTGGTTGAAACCTTCACTGCTTTGTGAACACAAATGACAAATGGCTCTTGTTACAAGCTTGAGCAGACCCAACTCCTACATAAATTGTTTATACTCACACACACAAACATACACAAAACCAGGGATAAAACCCAGCTCTCCTCCCATGAAGAGAACCCCACACAGCAGTAAGTGAAACACCAGGAAAATGAAAACCACTTGTTCTGCTGCTCCCCAGAGCACAGTAAAGTCAGTTAGGAAGCCTCCTCCCTCCATTGTATGTGCATGTGTGTTTTCTTAGTTGGTGTTTATTTATTTGTTTGTTTGCCTGGAAATGCTTTATCTAAGTGCCAGTTGTTTGAGAGGGTATCACAGCCTAATACTTGTAGCACTACCTACCTACTGAAAAGCATGTAATATCACAAGTCTAACAGACGTCAGAGACTCATTAAAACTATGCTTGGCATCTGGCACGGGTTCTAGCAGTCACGCTAGCTTCTTATCACTATGCAAAGCTGGAGCACTTTAAGAAACTAGGACATCTCCTGAGGCAGCTCAAACTACAGAAAAGCCAATATTCCTTTGCTAGCAGAGGGCTTTTTATCTCAAAATCACTCTTCTCAGAATAATTTGGTAGTTTAAAGTTGGAGTTTTTTAGTATACATTATTAAAGTAAACTGTCTTTATTCACGAAGAGTGTGCCCTCCTACCAACTTCATGGGATCAGGTTGTCTCTGCACCACAGCCCTGCACTGGAATACACAATTTTCAAAGGATCTGGAGGAGCAAGGGTTCAACTTCTATGATTTCAAACTTCACTCAGCTTTTGCCATTGCTTCTTAATCCATGCTAAATATCATTCCTTACTAGTTCTCCTGCAAGGACTTCATCTTTTAATAAGTGAGGACTCCTCTCTGTCTCAAACCACCTCCCACTGTAAGTGTTGGATTCACAGCACAGGTTAGGGATGCTGCCTTAGCCAAAAGGACCCCTAGGGAGCCCCACTTTCTGCTATGCTGTCTGCACAGTACAGCTGAATTTATGTTGGTGTCAGACACACAAAGCCCTTGAGTGTTTTTCTGCTGTGCAGTCTACCCTGGCAGCTAAGATCAGTCCTGGATAGGTGACATCTCCATACCACAAGTGCAAGATTGACAGTCACGTATCAGGGAATACTAAGCCCAGAAACAGAAAGCCAATACAAATCCTCTACTTTCACTGGAAGCAGCTCCACACAGGAAACATCTGTACATGAAAGTGCCGAGAGGAGTGGGTGAGTCTCAGGCACTGGGAAGGAGACTCAGATGACCTCTGCATCATGCTCTGCAGCAGCCGAGATATGTCTCATATTTATTCAGAGCAGCACAGTGCTGCCAGTGCTTTCACAGCTCTCCTGGCCTGAGTGCTGCCCATCAAATCCCAATAGGGGAGGGATCACCTAGTGGTTAGTAGTTTAACTAATGCTAAACTAGCTGCCCTGTCATAGCTTCCATGAGGTAGTTAAAAAATTCGTTATGCTCCAGTTTTCCATCCACCCATGAAGATAACTCCCCAACTTCACATGAAGATAGTGAGAAGAAATACAGCAAAGACTCAGAGATACTGTGCTGGTAGGGCCATATGAGCATTACGGACAGATAAGCATGGGCCAAACTGCAAAACTGTCACCTCGTGCTGTTGAAATGCTGCCCACATAAGATGTTTTAATTAAAACTGCAGAACAATTCATCTGGCTCATCTCTCTACAAAGAGACTAAGTGCTTGGGGCTGCCCCACCATGCCCACTGACACCAAGATGTTAATTCTGAACAGAAGCACAGGTCACTCAAGGAATGCTCTTTCACAAACAAGCGATGACACCTTGTACACACACCTTCTGTCTCTGCCCTTCTCTAGTAAGACTCAATCTGAGAGCCAGTTGTAACTGAATTATCCCAAGTAGCATGGAGATTAAAAAAGAGTGTATGTCCTTATTTATATGAAAATAAGGAGGAAGAAGTCAGGCTCTATGAGGAAAGGCTCAGGCCTTTCCTAGATACCAGAGTCCAATGATTAGAAAACCCATAGGACCCCTAGACCTCATCAGGTCTGTCATTCCCAGACTGAACAGGGATTTCTCGGAAAGGCAGGGGAAGTAAAGAGCGAGGGAAGTGGCACAGTGCACCTAATAGTGAAAGAAGGAGTAAATAAAATCAGTCTCCTGCTCCATCATCTCATTTAAACCAGGCCTGTGCATTTCATTTGCTGCTTTTCACTGTTTTGAGTAGGAATTGCTGACCATTCAGCAATGATTGCTATTAGTATGAATGCTTGAATACAGAGAAATTGCCCTAAGTTCATGGCTGCGTTTGCAAAATGAACGAACTGTTAACTCTGTTTTCTTTCAAGTCTATGTCCTTTCTCCCTGAGGGGGATGTTTCTAAAACTGCCGGAGGGATTTAAAAACTCAATGCCTCCTAAATGCCAATGGAAGCTGCACTTCCTGATTTCATTTTTGATCTAAAACCTAATCTACTTATGTTTGATGCTCCTGCAAAATTAGCAGGAAATCACATGCTTCTAGGGGAAGAAAGATGATTCCTTTGTCACAAATGCAAAGCAGGGTTTACTTTGACAAAATGGTGGCAAAAAGCCAGTCTTGTGCATTTACTGCATCACCTGGGTGTAGGCCAATGAGTGGAATGACCCGCTGCTCCTGGGAAGAGGTCTTTGGCAGGGGTGGCACTATGTAGAAAAGCAGGAGGCACCCAACAAAACCGTATGTGCCCAAACTGGAGTCTGAGGTGAGGACACAAGGTACTTCAGATCTGTATCTGCCAGGATGGGAGAAGCAGAGGAATAGCCACCTACTGACCTGGGCCGAACCACCTCAGATATTACCCTGGTGTTAGACAGCCTTGATTATTAGCACTTCTGATTTCAGAAATCAGCTTCTTCTGTCCAAAGTTCATGCAAGGACTTCTGGATCTTCCCTGTGCTGGAAAACGATGTCTTGACTCTGCGGGTGTTAGGAATAATTCCTTAAAATGACTTAAAATGCCTCAAATGCAGGCAATGTTACAACCCAAACCCACTACAGCAGCAGAGGTTTACTGCCCTCCTTGTAGACAACCACGTGAGTTTATTTCAGCTAGCAATGTTTTTTTTTCCCCTTCAGAAATCAAGGGGAGACAATACCACAAAAGTATTTGAGATCCATGTAAGCCTTGTTTAGCCACTGTGGATTGGGATTTACATTCCAGGGGTATAATGAACTCAGAGATGCAAAGATGTGGGCACATGTTATTAAACCCTTGAAGATTATCCCAGTCTCACTCAATAACTTAGCCTTTTCTTAATGATGCTGGCATGTATACGAACTACAGCCTTTAGTAAAGCTCAATGCCAACAGAAACCAGCAGCTTTGCAGAGGCTGAGCAGCAGCCCAGTGTAGTCCTCTGTGTTAGAGCTCTGGACAGGCTGGATCGTTTTTCTTCAATGGAGGGGGAAAAGTGTTTATCTGGGAAGTGTTTCACATCAAGGACAATAGGGAACTGTTTAGCTTTCCACAAATAGGCTGGTATGCAACTTCTGAGAACTCTCCAAGGAAAACTTTGGAACCCTGGCCACGTCTTTCCAGCAGGGATTTCATGTAAAGTAGTTAATGCCCCACATCCTTCATCCTGATTTATTCCTGCTTCATCCTTGTTTCAAAGTGCTGCAGTCACTTCAAACACAACATGGGGCTCATCTCTCTGAATATGCACTTTGATCACTGGGGACTCCAGATTCGTATCGGCCGTTCAAACATAAACAGGGATGTGCTGTCTCGACAGAGGTATTTCTGTGACTGCCTTTATTTTTGCAAGAGTAATTTGGAAATGTGAGGCTAGGGTCAGATGACAGGAGATTCAAATCTAGCGGCCAGACAGGGCACTGGATACCAAAGCACTTGGAGCCTGTCTACGATTTTGCAGCTGAATAGCTGCAGGTTAGCAGGAAAATCTTAGTATGCTTCACTTGACACATGTCCTAGAAGTCGGTGGAGAAAGGCTTCAAGGTGCTTTTACCCCCAAACGAGAGCATCAAATTAGGTCTCTCTTCCTCTGCAAACTGCAGAGTTGTGAGCTGGTCTGACATCCCATACGGCAGTAGGAAGGGGAGACACCTCAAATCTAGTCCTTCTGTCAGTGCTGGTTCACTGTGGGACCAACTTTTTTCTCATTGAAATCAACAGGAGTTTTGACCATGCTGTGTTTAAATTTAGGCTAATTCTTGGTGCTGATGACAAATTCTGTTCTATGGTGGAGCTACAGATGGGATAGACAGATGGACATAGCCAGGTCGACAGCAGCCATGGTGGTGTAAATCCTCCAGGTGCTTCGCCTGACCAGCCAGAGTCTCAGAGGTCTGTGACAGCGGCAAATGATACAATTTTTCCTAGGCAGAACAACTGCTGTCCATGTGGCCACTTGTCTGAACAAGAGGTCAGGGTGGAGACCCAAACAGATAATTTAGTTTCTGTCAGACACTCCCCGTACCCCAGTTTTTCTAAATTTGCACACATTAATTCTGAAATTGGATTACTGTAGTAGTGTAGTTTTAGCAATCACAACTGCAGGAAATTGTCTTAATTCAGAATGTTCTTCCATCATAACAACTGACAGCCACTGAGTCTATATCCATATACGGCATCTAATCCATTTTTCCTCTGTCCTGTTTCTATTCACAGGTCCATTTTTCTTTCTCCCTGGAATGCAGAGCATTTGGGAGTGTAAGTGGAAAGCCAAAGTCTTTCAACACCCACTAATAGAAATTTGTTTTATTAATTAACTTTGTGGGAAATAAAAAAAAAATAAATAGAGACCTGATCCTCTGCTCTGAAATCATGAATCACTGTGCAAGAGAAGACACGTCCTCTGAGACACCAGAGGCAGCTTCAGACAGAGTGAGTGACTGAGTTGCTTTCTCGGGAAGTCCTGAGTCATCAAATACAGCAGTTTAATCCCCAGGAAATGGGAAACATATTGGCATGATGTTCACTTGCATGGAGCAGGAGCTCCAGAGAAGGGTGAACCTCCAAAGGTTCTGGAGATCAGTTTAGCTTGTGGAAGGATTTTAAAACCTTTAAGCTTCTCTGAAATATATCTGATCTGGAACTGCGTGCAGTATCCACAACACATGATTTACTGGATGAATTAAACTCTTTACGTACTTTACAGATTACATACGAATTTACTTTGACTTCTCATAAAAATGATTCAATGATTATGACATGAAAATGTATTCTGGCTTCTAAGTTATTTACTGTGACAAGTGCTTCATATATTCACCATTCTTAATTTACTAGTCCTGTTATAAGAACTCGCTTTTTTTGGCATTCCAGCTCCTACTACCAGCACTTAACTAGGAAGAGCAGCTGATATACATGCTTCTCAGTCTGACCCTTCACCACGGTGCTCCTAAAGGGACACCCACACAATCATTCAGACTCAAAGCTGGGTTGTGGCCAGTGTGAAGCCACCTGTCTTGGCTGAGATACCTCAAATTGTTAAAAGTGAGACTATTTTGCACTGAAGTGGACAAGAAATGACACAAAATCGCATATGTATGTTAGAGTGACCTACCTGTGGGGGCAATTCAGACAGGTTTCAGTAAATTTCAGAGCTTGCCACAACAAGATTCACCCACAAGGAGTCATTTGGACATGTCACCAGTCACATAGTGTTGTTTTGGAGGGCTTCTAACTACATTTAAACTGTGCAAAATGTTCCTATGAACACCTGATCACTAATGAAAGATGGAAAATGTATTTGTCAGTGTACTCCTGTGTAGAAAACTGTATCCCCAACTGTTTTCTTTTAAGGCACTATTCTTGACGAAATTTTAAGTGAAAGTGTCAATGAAAAAAGCCATTTCTTTCTGTTCTTTTTTTTTAGGAAATTGTGCATGTTAAAGAGCTCTCTGCAAGCAAAATTACCAGCAATTACACTCATGCTGAATCAAGCAGCTCTACCGATTGCAACACAACCCACAGGCCTCTTGCTGAAGGAAAAAAAGTCAGCTCTGGAAGTGGAAAAGCTATCTGTCCTAATGTGTGACGTCTCTTTGCCTGACAACGTGATAGTGAAGGTAAGGTAAGTTGGTGCTGCAAAAACAGAGTGACAGCAAACAGAACACAAACTTCCTTAGATAAACGACATCTTTCAAACCACACAATACCACTTGATACCTTTGTGCCCCTTGAACTGTTACAAATTGCAGCTGCACTTCAGCCCAGATTGATATCACTTGGGATGGAAGCCATCAATCCGCAGGACAAGTGCAGGCTGAATACACAAATACAAAACTCACACGATCTCACTGTTCCAGTACAACACTGGAGAGGGGATGGTGCAATTTTTCCAAAGTCTTAAATGTGTCTAGTCACACTATCCAACTTGAACATGGGGCCCAAGTCCTTCAAGTAAGAGGGGAATTAATCTCACAAAATGGTTAGTCATCTAAAACTAGCCAGACACTTACTGCAAGCAAGTTGGGACAGCTAAGACACCCATGTCTTCTGGAAAAGTCAGCCTTTTTATGTTGACTACAGTAATCATCTGCATAACTGTGTGGACATACTCTTAGTTTTCTACCAATTCCCTCACGGCTCCTGACAACCAAAGACAGGAGAGAATCAGCAACAATTTCATATTAACAATGACCTCTAAAAGCTACTAGCACCAATGAAAACGTTGTTGACTTCAGTGCAGTTTGGATCAGCTTTATCTCTAGAAACTATAGACCATAATTTTCATCTTATACTAATGACCTTAGGTGAAAAGATCGGCATTAGAGTTGGCTGGAAACAGAAAGAGGAGGGAAAAATCAGCTGCTTCTGTGGAAACAACTCCAAAATTTTGCTAGGAAATAAAATAAGAACTAGCTCTGAACTTTTGAAGTCTCCAAGGTGCTGTAAGTTGACTATTGGATAGTTTATGGACTATGAGATATAGACCTCCTAAAACTGATGGGCTGCAGAGCAGCAAAAAACCCTAGAAACCTTAAGCACTGGCTTCAGGACAGCTCAGTGAGCGAGCTGCCCTTGAACAAAAAGAAGCAAGCCCAGGTTCCCCAGCGGCCCTGTGTGCAAGTTCCCAAGGAATAGAATGATATGGAATATGAAACCATTTTTTCCAAAAGAAACCAGAAATTTTGCCAAGGATAAAATCTGATTATAGAGAAAAGTGAATGTCCCACTGGGAGAACTAGTCAAGCACAAAATTCCTGAGAAGCTTTGTTCCGTATTCTTTCACCAACACCATGAATTATCTTGCTCTTTCTCAGAATTTTTTTTGCAGCAAGTTGCTGAATTCCACTCTCTCAGAAGGTGTTCAGCTTTTATAGATGGACTAAAGAACATGCAGATGCACTGGCCCTAAGTAAAATGTTGCTCAGGAAGCGACAGGATAATTAAGTTTCTAAGGCTGAGAACTTGTAAGTTGACTTTGCTTCTCTACCCCATCTTGGGGATTTTCTTCAATTTCTTTCCTCCTAAGAGTTTGTTTGACTGGCTCAGACTTTGTGTCTGTAAGGTAATTACAGACACAAAGACAATTAAATTGAAAAGAAGGGTATTTTAAAGGCACACGGGAATTCATTGAAAATGTAATGTGCATATTTTCATGACTAAATATTTTAAACATTAAGTTGTCATATTCTCCACTGTTAGATGAGGCAATAAATTTGCAATGTATGCAGATGAACCCCGTTTACTCTCTATATACCTCTTCTGCAAATTATGCTGTCAGAGAAACCCCACTAAACAACAGGTTTGCTTTTCTTCTGAGGGAAGGAAGCTAGTGAAGGGAGTATGATCTTCAGACTCATATAAACTGAGAGATTCAAAGGTTTACAACAGGATTAAGAACTGCAGCATCCCAAAGGGGAGTTTCTTCCACCCACAGAAAAAAAAAAAACGTGCATTTTTCCCTGTCTCAGAAGAGATGGGGATCAGGAGTGTGCTTTCATCTCCCCAGCTCTTCTTTTTTTCTCAGTTAACTCAGTTGTTTCCAATGAAAGTGTCACAGCTCTCAAAATTTTTTCACTTGTTTCTAAATAAAATTCTACTCATTTCACTACAACTTTTAACATTCTACAAACACACCTTGAACATTAATATCTAAGCAGAGTGGAGTAACCCTGCCAGGCTGACACCAGAAAGCCGAAGTTTCTTGGGCATCCCAAGGAAACTGGCAACTACTGAGAGACTCCTGAGCTCCGACAGCATCCATAAGTTTCTGCTGAACTGACACTTTTACCATTTTGGGGCTGTGGGAGATGTTATGTCAAACATTTTCCCATCTCTGCATATCACCTTGTGAAGGTTAGGGAACCTGACGGAGTGAAATAGCTGCATCAGTGTGTGGACTGGGTGTGGGGAAGAAGAAAGGATTCATAGTGGAGCAAAGACTTCCAGCATGAGACAGTGCTGGGTAGGAGAGCCAGGGTCACACCTGTGAGATGCTATAGGAAAAGGTGAAGGAACAAGCTCTTTCTTTTAGAAAGAAGGAAAGGAATAAGTTACAGCAGCAAAGTTGCTTCAACTGGACCAGGAAGTTCAAGCATAAGGAGGAAGGGTAATTAATTTCTACAGCAGCTCTCAGATGGGCAGAATATGGTCAGAAATAAAAGCTTGTCCTGAATTCTCCCATTCTGAATGAAGGTAGCATTGAGCATAATATCAGCAGAAAGAGCAGTCTGATGGAAATGAGCAGCGCTACATGTTTTTCTGGCCGAGAGAACGGTGTGCAGTATGTCAGGGCTTGGCATGTGGTAGAAGGTCAGAGCCGATTCTGAGAACCCAGTAACAATAGAGTCATCATGGACACAGGTGCTTCCGGGATTGATCTTGCAATTTGGCTGTTTCCAATTAAATGTGAAGCAGCTGTGGCCCTTTATCTCCTCAAGTCACTGCAATCCATCTGAGAGGAAACTTTCTTCCATCTCCTCCTCTCTCCCCACTCCAAGCATGCAACTCTGTTTTCTGAAGACAGAGAGAGGAAGGGACAGCCAGTTGGCAGAAGCCCCACCCAAAAAAATTTGCCTGTCTTATCTCAGGGCAAAGCAATGAGATACTGATTCAGCCATTCATTTTCCAATGTCTTCAAGGAGGACAGCCAGCAAAATAAGAAGCAAACATGAATGCTGCTGAGGTTTTCAACAAACAGATTTGCTACACTCCCTCAGGCAACAAAATAAACAAATGAAGCCACGTAAGGATAAGTTCTCAAGTGTTTATGGCATTGTTCTGCATGCTGAGTACAAGAGGGTTTCTTTTACAGAAAGAGATTGATCTTTAAGGAAGGTGTTTTCAATAGTCAGCTGGTGAGATTCTAGAAGAGGCTCAGGAAGGTCAACAGTGGGCCACCAGGCAGATCAAGTGGAGCGAGAGGATTTCAGAAATACAGTCAATGAGAGCTCCCAAATAGCTCCACACCAGATAAATGCACTTTATATAAACTTTTCTTTGCCAGTTCATTGATTCTGGGGCCATCAAGCCCCTCCATGTCTTGGCTATCTCTTCCAGCCTGCCAAGGTCTCACTTTACTTTCCCCCAGTACCTTAAGAAAGGGTGATCTTGGCTCAGATTTATGCCTGTCACTAGACAGCAGAAATGTGAGATACTAGGTATTTATTTTGGTCGCCTTAAAGAGCAGCCATTTCCCAACCCATGCTTAGCATTTTGGACAGAGGAAGCCAACAATCTTTGGGCTTTACCCAGTCTGTATATAACTGAAAGCATAAAAAGCTTTGGTTTTTGCCACCTTTCACTCTTCCCAAGGCTTTTCTGATACACAGGAACAGTACTAGCTATTTTCTAAAAAGGTATTCTCTTGTCCTTTCTGAAACTGAAATGGATGGCAGAGCTTAAGTGTCACAGAATCATGGAATTGTCTATGTTGGAAAAGACCTTGAAGATCATCCAGTCCAACCATTAACCTAACATTGACAGTTCCCAACTACACCAGATCCTTAAGTGCTATGTCGACTTGACTCTTAAACCCCTCCAGGGATGGGGACTCCAGCCTGGGCAGCCCATTCCAACGCCCAACAACCCCTTCTGTAAAGAAATGCTTCCTAATATCTAGTCTAAACCTTCCCTGGTGCAACTTGAGGCCATTCCCTCTTGTCCTATCATTTATTACTTGGTTAAAGAGACTCATCGGTAGCTGTAGAGGGCGATGAGGTCTCCCCTCAGCCTCCTCTTCTCCAGACTAAACAACCTCAGTTCCCTCAGCTGCTCCTTGTAGAACATGTGGTCCAGGCCCTTCACCAGCTTCGTTGCCCTTCTCTGGACACGATCGAGTCATTCAATGTCCTTTTTGCAGTGAGGGGCCCAAAACTGAACACAGGAATCAAGGTGCGGCCTCACCAGTGCCGAGTACAGGGGTAAGATCCCTTCCCTGTCCCTGCTGGCCACGCTATGTCATACCAGACTACCCCACCTATTTAAGATACCACTGCTTCATTTTTATTGAACAATAAAGATCCGACTACTAATCATTTCAAGAATTATAATAGTAAACATACTGTTCTAGGAACAAAGTTATTAAAGTAAAATAGTATTTGCTTGTTTGGGAAGGCAGCATTGGTAGTAAGTAGGATGTAGCATGAGTGTTTTGCTAAAGTTACTTTCATAGTTTCAAATAATGGGGCTTCAACCTGAGAAATTGTCCTTGCAAATTACTGTCAAGAAATCATTGCTATTCAGCCAAAACCACCCTCAGTTTCAATATGATATACCTCCAAACATTCCGATGTGCCAACTCAAATTGTTCCTCCTTGTCCTTCTGCGCACAATCCATCTACAACAATCCTTTTCTGAATTCCCTTGGCCAAAACATAAGCATGCAGCTGCTTCAGTTTTTTCCAGCCCTTGCATTTTTTCCATGTGCTGTCTACCCCCACCAATCCCTACATTGGAGTCCAGCTGATCTTCCCTGAACACTATCCAATTTTTCTATTGTCAGGGCCAGAATGCAACGAAGTGGGCTTGACTCCCTTATACAACTTATTTGGAACTAAAGCAGAAATGTCTCTTTTGGGTTTCAGCAAAGGAAAGAAATACCTCTTATTTCATGTACAGCTCCACTGTACAGAGTGGAGAATCAAGAATCAAGAGGAAAACACCTGCATCTCTATAATCCATAAAACTTTTTTTGCTTGCAAGCAGCTCAAAATCTGTTGATTCTATGTATACATGTGGCTAGTATAGCCACTGTCCCCAAATGGTTCCTCTTCTGGGCCTAACTGTTTTCAAATATTTTAATTTAATCTTTTAAAAATGAAGGAGGAGAGGAAAAAAAAAAAAAAAGAAGGGTAGACAAAAATACAAGGTTCCATAAGATTCAATTACAGCAATATAACCCCAACAGGACCACAATTAACCGGCTGTGCTTTCAATTTTTGTCCTGTTTAACTCAACTGTCTTTTGCAGCTCACCCAGAAATCATAAAATACAAGCTATTCTAAAAAAAGAGAGACAAAATGGTTTGCAGCAGCCTCCTCATTTCTAAGGGGGAGCCCCAAGCACTTTTTGATGGCTACAGCCCCTGCTGTAGGACAAAGAAAATACAGTCCCGGATGCAGAGGTCTCGGAGCCTCCTTTTTTCTAAAGGCAGCAAGCTGTTTCCTGTGAATATATTTAAATTCTCTGTATTTAAACTTTCTATAATCTTCTACTGTTTCTGCACTTTGAGTAATGCAATTCTGTGGCAACTCTACATTTCTTTACCTCACCATTTATTTTTCTTTCTGTATTGTCATCTAAGACTGGCTGATCTGCCTGGATGATCAGACCACAGGGTAACATATGGAGCACCTAATCTTTATGAAGTACAACTATATGCTCTCTCTCAACTCAATCCAGCACTCATGCAAAACAGAATACCCTTTAATAAGGTTTTGTATGTTCACTGTTCAGAACAAACTGCACTGGAATTAGGGTGCTAGTTCAGACAAAGGGACCAGTCTGCTCAATGGTCTGGTCCGGAGCTGGGAACAGAAGCTACCAAGTGTAGGATAATTCAGCTGTGGACATACGCATTGTTCTAAGCAGCAGGCCAAGTCCACTTGCTTTCACGTACATTTCCCCCAGGGACTGACAATTTTAGGGAAGACGTCATGAACAAGAGACACTGTTGCCAAGGTAGGGGAATGCATACACAGAGGTGCCCTACATTGCGAGTAAGTCAACATTAAGCAGTGGCTTTGTTTCAAGTTTCTTGCCCCATCATGGTATTTCAAGTCTGTGGTGACGTGTATAGACATATCCCAAGACCATAAAGAGCAGAGACTATTCTTGGACATCTCTCTGTACACTACTGTATCTTTATTTCTTCTCAAGGGCTTTCAAACAGCCAATAAATTAATAGTTTCACAATTTCCAGTTGAAATACTTTTCATGGGAAGATGATACTTTTAACTAAATTAAAAATGCTGAGGGAAGTGCCTGCTTCCCTGAGAGGAAAGTTTCTTCGTCAAAACCTAGGAACAGTATACCTCAGCTGTTTTGGTATAGTTTGTTTGGCTTTTCTGTTTTGCTGTATTTTTAGACACAGGCATTTTTGTTGATTTTAGCCAAAATTTCCAGCTCCAGCCAGTTACAGTGTTTACTGCTCCTCCCTGTGCCATGTTGACTTTTCTCCCTCTGCTAAAGTGCTTCTTAAATCTCCTCTGAATATATAGTCTTCCTTGTGTTTGAGAGCTTTTTCTTCCTCTTTTACCCATTGTTATTTAAGACTGCTTTTATTGCTCAACATATTCCAAGAAGCATTTAGGATAAATGCTGTGTCAAAGACACTTATGTACAGTGGAGCCATATTATATTCTATATGAATTATTATGGATGTTTCACAAACAAGGTTAGATCAGCCTGATTTTCCAACTATATTGAACATAGCTTTTTCAGACATGGTCTATTAGACCTGTGATTAATACTCCATATTGAAACTCACCTCGTATTTGGACTATATCATGTCTGTCCACCGGGGACAGGAGCATGTTGCTAACACTTTCTCCTAATGAGGAAAACAATCCTATGACATAGCAATCTCGGCCAATTTTTACCTGCAGAATGCAGAAAGGTTAATTTTGCGAGATTAGATGGTCTCTCAACATCCCTCCAAGTTTTATTGTCTATGATATCTTTAGACAGTGACCTCATCTAAATCACCAGAAAAAAGTCTAGGGGAGGAAGGAAGTCTGTTTCACCAACTAAGGACAATTTGGTGTCGTATTTTATCATATACTAATGAAGATTGCCAAACCCCTGATAATTAATCCTTCTGGCTTGCTTTACTTGATCAGATACATGGAGAAGCTCAGGGAATATTGAATCGTTTTTTACCTACCCACCACACTTTCCAAGGTGCACATGCTATGTTAAATCTGATTCTTCAGGCAAAGCTGAAATTCCACCTGAAGAAAAGCAGCCTGACAGAGAGGCCTGAAAAATGGAAAAAGGCAGTCTACTGCCCTGCAACGGGGAAGAAACTAAAACCCCATGGAGAGAAAAAGACAAAACAGTTATGGGGGGAAACAAGCTGAATGAGATATTTCTGGAAAACAGAAAAAACCTGTGGCACTTCTGATCTGGTATAGTGAAGCAGCTGTGATATGAATAATGTCCCCAAGTGAAAAAAACAGCCACTGAGGCTCCATATGTTTCCAAACTCACACAACGGATGCTTTACAATGCACTTTTTGTCTGGAACTTGAGTGGGAAAGGGAGGTTCCTCACTGCCTCATCCACCTCCTATACTAATGCAATAATCTTGCTTAGTCACAGAAAAAGGGAGAAAAAAAAAGAAAAGGAGAGAAAGTGATTAATAATCTGTGGGCAGCTGCTTACTTTCCAATTGGTTGTCCAGGAGGGGTGTGCTCCACTTCAAATCCTGCTTGTCTCAGTACATCAATCACAGTGTTGTTACCCAGGAAGTGACCTAAAATACAGGTAGAAAATAGCACTGTCAATCAAACTGCTCCTTTCACTCGAGTTTCTCCTGTTGGAACAACAGGTTTGAGAGGCAAGGTTACTGGAAGCTAGACCAGCTTCAAAAGCAAGAAAGGCACGTTATGCAATTTGTTATAATTCAGACTCAGCTATTCACCATGTAGCCCACTGCAGCCTTTGGTAACGGCCAGAGGAAGAGACAGTGTACAGCCTGATATAGTCTTCTTCCAACTTATTTACCCCTCCCTCCCCTCATGTGGCCAAGGGATCAGGGGGATAAAAGAAAACGTAGATGAATTGCTGGTCTTGTCTTCCATTGTGGCCATTTTTAGTATGTGCATGGACTAAATAAACTTCTAACAAGGATATCAAAATGACCCTGCAGTGGCAAAAAGGGCTTTGACTCATGAATTGGAAAAACATAAAACCCCAGATGTCCACTCTGTCCATCATCATTCATGGATATCTGCTTATGAAGAAGCTCTGAAGCTGCTGTACTGCACGCCCAGTTCTTATCTGCCTAAAACGGCAGTGATTCAGGAACTGCTTCATCAACCGCTCAGCCACCTGCATGGCAGGGATGGGAGGAGCTGGGATGGTAACCTTATCTCTCCTCAAACACGAAGATTTAGTCCTGGAAATCAGGGCTCTTCACTATAAGTGTAAAGGTCGCATTCCTATTCACAGAAGTAACAAAGAGCCCAGTAAGTACTGCAGTGTGTACAGGCCTTGAAAGAGTTTATTTAAGGGAGTCCTATATACTTGAGGTTTGAACCAAATCCCACTGGAGTCAATAGAAGCCCTCAAAGGGCTTTGGGTACAGACTCAATAAGACAGTGTAATCCCTCCAAAGCTTTCAACTTATTGTCAGAGTTCCACATTGTTTTCAGAATGGGTTAAACGTATAGAGTAAGGAGTCAAAAAGACCACTAACAGGTTTACTAAAATCAGTGTAGCCCAGTAACTTGTCTCTAACTCTAGCTTGTGGTGAATGTTAAAGGTATATAAATATATACATGAGTGACACTGAGAAAGGACAGAACAATCCTCCTCCATTATGTCCATTAGCTTCCAGCTCTGCATGGCTGGGTGACCCCCATTTACACGCAGGTCATCGCATCTCACTGCCAGCTCTGAATAGACCAATTCACCACAAATGTGCTTAAGCCACTGCCTCCATGTACTCTTTACCCCATGACATCTTGCAGCAGGGAGTTCCACCACGTGCCGTGTTTAAAATTGCACTCCTTGGGTTTGCTGCTGCTTGGAGAGTGTGTGCTTGCCTTAAGCACAGTGTAAGCGTTTGCAGGAGATGTTCGGAACTGCTCAGCTCCATAGCAGAGCCAAATACTTTGCACAGAAAAAACAAGGCAGGCAGGACATGGCTGAGTCTCTCTCCATGCGTGCCACTGTGTAAGGAGCTGGCATAACCATTAGCAGAGTCACCCCTAGGACACTTCACCTGTACTGCACACAGTCACTAGGCATTTGAGGGTAATTCAGTCCCCAGTATTCACTAAGTCTCACTGCTCTCTGCTCACACTGCCAACAAGGGTGCTAATTCGCATCAGTTGTGGGAATGATGTAGTCTTTTAGTGCAACTTGCAAGCACTGGTAAGAGCTTTTAGCCAAAAGACATTTCTTTAAATGATTAAACGTACATTTGCAGAGCCCTAGTGTGTTCCAGGATTCCTCCACTTCCTTTTAAGAAAACTCCAAATTTCATTTTCCCCTAACTTATTTATAACAAAAGCCAAAGGAGCAGAGATCATTCCCAAAAATGTGTTACACACCCTCAGAGATTCAAGAAATGAGACATTTGTGAGTGATTAACTAGATTTGATCATATCCTGGTTTTTTATGCAGTGGCCAAGGCAAACAAAAGTCCCCATTCTATCACTGGCAAAGTGGCACTTAGGAACCAAAATCAAAGGTGTCAAAGTTAGAGACATTTCTGAGTCCATGGTACAATGTTCTACTTTCCCTGAACTGGAGTCTTAAATGCCAAAAGATTTCTTAATGTAAACAATCACCTGAATCCAGCAAATCTTCGACATCATGACAGTACAAAAGAAGCCAATTTTAGCTGCTTTAAACCCAGGAAAAAAAAAGTAACTGCAACAGTTCTGATTCTCAATCCACAAAATGGTAGGACTGTCAATGTCAGCTCCTCAGCAAAGCCCGCGAGTCCCTTCAAGTGATGAATGAAGACCAAAAGGTGATGCCTCCTGGTCTTCCCAGTCCTGCCCTCTGCGTGGAGACCATAATGCAAGCTGCTAGCTTGCTGGACTGGTGATCTGATGTGCATGACAGTTAAGTGAGGTGAGATGCGTGTTTCTACAGGGTAAGACACTCTAAGCCCTTCAGTCCTTTACCATACCTCTTTTTTTCTTGGGAGTTGTCCTCCAGATGTCCAAGAGTTTGTGTCAGATTTGGACTGCAATTACAGGGAACAGAGGAGGTTTCTATAAAATGTAAAACCTACCCATGTGGGGAATGAATGTCCCCAAGACCTCTTCTAAGACCAGAGACTGAATTTCCATATCACATATCTCCTTACCCTCTGCTCCAAACTCGAAGCTTATTCCTTTAATTTTGCCTTTTCTAACATGAAGGAATACCCACCACACTCCAAATCCCTGAATAAATGAAAAATCTTCACTACAAACCTCAGAGCTATTTCATTTTAGGTCCACAACTCAACACATACTAAAATATTTTCAAAGCCTCAGTTCAACCAAGAGAAAAGAAATCAAACCAAAAACCAACTTCAAGCTGATCCCCCAAGTAATTCTCCATCCCACACACATCAACAGCCTGAAGCTTTAACAACTGCTCGGAAATGGCATGACCAGGTCTTTGCAAAGCTTTACCTTTTAGATTCTGTTTAAGAGTTTCCTGTTTGCATTATCCCACGTACATCTGTGCAAATCACCACCCATCTCACCATCAGCTTGCCCTGTTTATCTTTGCCACCTGACTGCAAGATTTCTATGTGGACCAGCCTCTGACTTCAATTTGTCTTAACTTCTCTGCTCAGTCAGAATTCACGTATCGTGATTGGTTTTGTACCCGTTTATCTTATGTCACAGTAACACTCTTGCAGACAACTCATTATTTTATTATGCACACTACAAGCAACTTGAAGTCATGCTCTACCTCAGTGATGGAAAAACTGAAAACAGGCATGCTCAGACCAGCAGCCTTCTCACCCAACCCAGACATCTTCCCAGCAGTGATCCATGGCATCCCCATGGCACTGAGCTCCTCAGGATCACAGATACGTGGAAGAGGAAGGTTTGAGTTAAAAGGTGGCACTTAAGAGGCCCAGTGCAGGTGGGTACAGTGAAACATGAAAACACTCTGGTGTCACTGCTGTACTTCCAGGGTTAAGGAATTCCTGGAAGAAATGTCCTTCCTCCTGCTGCTAAATCCATCATCGTTATCCTTCCCCATTTTAAAATCCAGGAAAACTTTCTATATGAGAAATTTCTTACGTAAAATGACTCTCCTTGGTCACATGCAACTTGAGATAAGCATTCACTTGTTAGATATTGACAATATAATACTTTTGACAGCTTATGGCATGAAATGAAAACCAGTTTAACCTGTATATTAGAGATAATTAAGCTCAGCATCGGTGAAAAACAACAAATCCCTGCCTCTAGCTGCCCATATGTGCAAACAGAATATGTAATAATTGGCAGATTTTTTTGTAATATCAGTGGATTTAATTTTCATTTATAGATATTAAAAAATGAACTTTACATATATATATATATATATATTGGGGGGCATGCTTCTGTTAAAAACTTTTAAAAATTTCTCTGTCTGGCCTGGAAATTTTAATTAGAAAAAAATTGAGGAAGTATAATTCTTGAAAAGTTAGAGACATATAAGACAGATTAGAGACAGGGGAATGTTCTTGCTTCTTCGTTACTAATTCCTCTTCAGTCTAAATCTGAATAAACTATTCCTGCAATATTAACCAAATTTACCTTGACAGCTGATGAAAACTGGATCCAAGAGGTCAGAACACCAACTGTGTCAGAAAATCCATGTGAGTATGGGAAGAGGAGAGAAAACAGACATAAAAGATTCTCTAGATAACGACTTGAAGTGAGTGAGTCTGTACTCGGTCATGGAGACATGCAGTACAGCCTCTCCTAATGGTTTAAGATTTTAAAAAAGATGTGGATGCAGTTGTTTCACCCTCTAAGAATAAGGGTTTTGCTTGAGGACAAGATCCAGTGCTAAACAGAGTAATTTCGTAGTTTGAACACAAATGCAGTGGATGGCTAGTGAGGCTCACTGCACTTGGGGGGTGTTTCTTCATTAAATTTGATGAGGCCAAGATTATTCTCCTTTCACTCATGTCTTGTTCTTTTGAGACAGAGGATCTGGAGACACTGGAGGAATATGTTATACAGCATGGTTGCTAACATTAATCAAACACCTTCCATCCCTGTTTTGCTTTTTTATTTTTATTTAAAAACTGTGCTTTGGACTACAAAAAGCATATGCATGTAATGCATTTACTTATCTCCCCAAGGTTTCATTTTTCACTAGAAGAAAGAAAGAATAAACCACTTTGCTTTTTTACTAAAAGATGAAAAATACATGGTTTCCTTAAAGCATGCACATTCACACGCACACACACTGCTGAAAAAAATCCATTTTCTTCCTTTCTTAGTGGAATATCCTGAGGCGGAGAGAAATCCACTTCTCAGCCAATTCCAACAGTAACAGCCACGTATTTTGTAATTGACCACAGAAACTAAAGCTCCTCTTTACCATTTCAGACATTCTGGTGACCCCTTCAATAGCATACCTAAGCATAAGGTTGCATCCGTCAAAAGTTAAATGAACTTGGGTGTTCTTACACAGAAAAATATAACCTTGATTTGATGACAGAAGCAGAAAAAATGTTTTTAAGCAAATGTTATGTACTTTATCTAGGTCTAGAGATCTACTACAAATTACTTTGTTTCTTCGCTTCACAATTCTTTGTTCCATAGCTTAGAAGGATAAAGGGGTACAAAGGAGCAGGAGATAATTCCCTCACAAAGGACCTCCATTGCCAGAGCCTTTGAAGTTGTGCTAAGAAAGCCTTGCTAGCCCATTAGCTGACACACAGCAGAAACCTGAACTGTTTCCATGCACACTACAAGCAGAGCTATTTTCTGCACAATTAGTCATAAAAAGGGCCAATGTAAACTGTGTCGGGAGGTCTCAATTCTTTACATTCTCCACACAGTGAATCAGACGTTATGTATAATGTTTTGTTGCCATTTAGACCTCAGGCTGCTTTGCAATCAGGAGGTAGCAGTCTCTATTCCTCCTTCTCTCTCACCGCTGATTTTCAAGCCTCTTGGCACTACCATAGTGTTTATGGTAGGCTTCACAAGAAGTAGGGTAGGCAAAAATGCAAATGCCGAAAGCTGCACGTTCACAAGCTGGGGCAAATACTTACTGCTTCCTTTGCTTGCTGCCTCCAAAAGTATGCCTCCATTGCTCTTATTCTAAGAACGGTCAAACTGACTACTTTGGAAGCTGAATGATGTGTCAAGGAGAGGCTGTAGTAAGGAGCTACAGCAAACAGTCCAGGCAATGAATTTTATCTGAATTTACTAATTTCTCCATTATAGCATTCCACTCTAATCCAATGGTCTCTGGGTAGCAGCACAAATTTACTGGGGGAAACACATGACCTCCCACATTACTGTTTCCTGCCATGGCATACGTCCCAGACCCATGACGGGGAATCAGTTCTGTGGATAAACCCTCCAAATATTAAGTTCTCTTTCACTCTTCCTCCAGCACCATAGCTGCTTCTATCCCTGCATCCAGCTATTCTTTGCTAATGAATATCATCCACTAAAAATTGGAGGCTCTTCCATCCTTTCCCATGATGACTCAGATTTAGATTGCTGTCACTTCTAGAGGACGGCTCCTCCTTCCTCTTAAGTCACTTACTTTCCTGAAATCTCACTCTAGTGGTAGGGAATGCCTTGAATCAGTATCTTGAGTGCACTTTGACAAGTAGCAAACGTTGGATTTGTGCACAGATCTTTCTTTTGCAGGTTGGATCTAGATGTACCTAAGAGTTTCCACCAGTCTGAGTATCCTTCTAATGTGAAGCGTTTTATCAGAGTATAAAGAATGACACCAGGTGACACCATTAGGTGGGTGATATGCAGCATCTAGTGATGAGTATGATGTTAGGACTACCTGAAAATTTTGATCTTAGACTTTACTGGTAACATGAAAAAAAATGAATGCTTATGGGGATCCAGCAGAGGAATTTTCTGGGAATGGCTGGAAGGACGCCAGTGTCCCCCCCACCTCCTCCAGTTAGAATGAAAAAATATGAGCTATACTATACTTCATGTCAGAGGATGAGACATGCAGTGCACACATCATCGGCATCCCAAATGCATCCCTACCCACACCTCAGACGAAACAGATATAACAAAAACTTCCTAGATACTGGTATTCAGGTTTAAATCAAGAGCTGCGTGTGGGCTTTCCAAAGAGAAAGTTACACAGCACAGAACTGGGAGTGCCCTGGGGTAACTCCTGGGTAGTAACATCACCCAAATACTATGGACAATAGATGCTCTGAGAGAGAAGGTCATGGCTGAGTGAACTGGCACCCCACAGAAACTCAGAAGCCTCAGAGACCACCCTTGTTAGATCTGTTGATGCTACCCCAAATATCTTTGCCATAGAAGAGAGTGCTCAGTGCTCAGACAAAGCCAGGAACTCTGCATCCCAACTTCCAGAAAAGTCTGTCATCCCAGGTTGCTGGCTTTTGCTCTGTTGCAAGACATGGTTTTGCACTTGGAAATTTCAGCATTATGCAAAAATCTGGGGAGGAGAACATGCAGAGAATGAGCTTTCTTCCTCCCCTGTTTGGCAGGACTATCTGAGCCCAAAGCATGCCTTAAAAAATACTTTGTACAAGCCACATACAATGGTCTTGTAAAGCAGGCTTACATCATAGCCTCCTTACATCATGCCATCCCTTCTCCAAGGCAGATGGAGAAATCATTTTCCCTCTCTTGTTTGATGTTGTTATGATCCACAGTTGTGAGGAACTGACTCATAGCCACTTTCGGACAGTCACGGGAAGCAAAGCAATAAAACATAAAAGGCCAAAGTGTGCAGCACTTTGAACATCCAACAATCCTCCCATGGCTCTCCTTCATTCTTTCCTTGCATGTAATCACCTCTCTCCCCTCTCACCCATGAGTACTTACAGAATATGCTCTGCAGAAAGGCCACACCATAGCCAGGGGGAGAATGAAGCAACGAGGGGCCAAAAGTTGAGGGGGTTATTCCAGACTGACACCAGGGTAATGGAGCACAGATTTGTGTTTCCCTGGAGTGTCTTTGCGATCTGCAGAGCATCTCATTCTGAAGCACAGACTTCTACTTTCTTGCTGCCCCTTGATATAATAAACTCCCCTCATGTCCCTCCCCTTCTGCTCTTTGTCTCTGCTTAGCTCCTCCAAGCATCCCTCCTGTTGAGGGCATGGAACTATTCTGGAGGGACCCAAATATCACACACTGGAAATCGCTCTCTGGAAGTGGCCTGGAGTGCAGTGCACAGAGCTTTCAACAGGCTCAGCATGAGATGGGCCTGAGTTTACCAGCTTGGGACTGGTGCTATGCTGGCATAACTCTCCACTTTCAGACCCAATACAGAGCCATCACCTGGGCTCAACCACTCAGTTCTGTGCTATCTTTGAAGTCTTTGCACACCTTCAGTAGAAGACTTGCCCTAAGTATATGATGAGGAAAACAAAAAGATTTTTTTTCTACAAAAAGCTCGATTTTCTTCAAGTCTAAACCAGCTGTTTCACTTAAGAAAAACAACACTAGCAAGAACTTAAGTGAGGTCACCTCCCAAGCATCGATGGCCTCTGTGTCAGAGCACAGCAACAACTGAGCTGTGTCAGACCAACACAACAACAGGGTTCATAGCTGCTTCAGACATTTCAAAAGGAAATGACTGGTCCAAGCTGGTCAGTCTCACTAGAGAGGATGGCAGCTTCACAAAGCAATTCACTCTAATGTCTCAAATATCTGGTTTTGGAAGAACATAAGTTATCTGTGCAATTCTCGCTCCATTGACCACGTAAGTTTAAATAGTTCCTTTAGCTTCAGCATCTATCAGACATAGCATGACGGATGACCCACTAAGCTACCCTTCCACTGCTCAGAAGCTCCTAAACACTGCACAGAGCCCACCCCTTCTCCCCATCCTTCCGTCTTCTGCCCTGTCCCCCACCTTTCTTGTTGTGCCACAGTTTGCAAGGGAGAGGAAGCTGTGTTGCTCTGTGCTGGACAAGGTGGGGCCTTTTGGGCTATTTCATAGTCTCACTTTACTTACACGGCATTACAGGGGTTTTCCACAGAGAGAAAGTCCAACAGAAGATGATCCTTTCAGTATATATTCTTAAAGAAGTAATTCACTGGATATCAGGGATCCAAGTTTAAAGGGCAGAGGAAAGTGGATGAGTATCTCACAGTATTCTATTAGCTCAAACCAGTATATTTGATGAACTCATATGACAAACTGAATCCCTTCATGACTATAGTAAGGAAAAGGTCTCTTGGGGAGTAAACAACAAAGCCTACAGGTTTGAAGTGTTCTGTTTCTTAAAATGTATTTATCATGCTTGCCAGTATAAGCTTGAACAATTTATCAGGACAAAAAATTTGTAGGAAGAAAATGAGATGGGTATCGCTGAAGTAAAGGTTCACCTGTTATTTTGGCCCCAGATTTGACTGAGTGAAGACAGGGCTTGCTCAGTCTAAGATATTGCATGGAGGATATTATTGGCATTTCTCCCGATAGCAGAATGTCACAACTACATGGGATTTTATCCCCCTCCCCCCCTTTTTTTTTTTAAGGTGAATGCTCCTTGCTGAATCATGTTGTTAGAAACCCACCTTTCTACACAAAGTTGTGATGTGTGACTGGAGGTGTGTGCCAGCCACAGAGCTGTGTGACAGGGAAAATGTCTCTGTGTGCCTCATGTGATCCTCTCTAATGGATAGTGCCAATATTCAAAACCTTGGGAACTTCATCCATTCCCATCACTGCAGCAGGAGACAAGGAGAGGAGTCTGACAAAAATCTTGAGAAAACCCAGCATCTCTGAGTTATATTAGCGTGCTGAGACATCTCTGAGACTGGCCCAACCACCAAGGACCATCAGATCACCTAAATGCAGAGAGTCTGGTATGAAATACGCTGTCTTTATGTACAATATTGTTTGCCGATTGTCATCAACACCTCAAGCAGTGAGGAAATTGGTAAAGAAATGCAGTCTCTTTTTTTTTTTTCCTCCCAAGGTGCCTCATTAGCGTGCTTGCAGCCTTGCTGAAGTAGACAACATGCTCCTATCTGAACCAAAGTTATCAGCTCTTTTCACATAAGCCACTGCTGGGCCCCCCGGACAGCCACCACACTAAAGTCCCGACAGCTGGCGCTAGGCAGGTAACCTCTGAGTGAAGTGTTTCATATCCCATCGCAAATCCCCCGAGCCATCCCAAACTAGTCTGGAATGCATGTGGACCTGCTTGCCAAAGCCAGGCAAAGGTTGGGGTAGAAGGGAAAAAAGCTTGTTTCTATACCTCCCTGCTCCATGCTCACACTTTGCAAAAAAAGGTAACTGCAAACATGTTACTAAAACACCTACAGTGACTTGATGGAGTCTGAGCTCAGGGCAGCTTCAAGCCTTGAAAAGCTCCTTGGTCAGCAAACAGCTTTTTGTATGCCAGAGTATCTCACTGAACTTGCGGGGATATTTCTGAGGCACGGCCCAGCAAGGGCCTGATCTTGTGGGATCTCAGTTTTTCTTAGGACACAGTCAGTACTATGAAATGCAGCATCTGTGCTTGCCTTCGGCAAAGACTTCTGGCAGGTAATAAGGATGTAAATAGTAGCTTGCTGTAAATAAACACTGGTGAGGACCCTGGTATATTATTGCAGGCTCTGGGAATCAGGAGCTTAGTGACTTCCAGAGGTGGACTATTGAGTTTTGCCTAATCCCTTTTTGGCCTCATGGATGCATTTGGCTTCCACAATATCCTGTGGCTGCAATGTAATTACGCATGGTGTGAAATAGCACTTCCCTGTGTTTATTTTGAACCTGCCTACTGATCATTTCATTAGGCTCTCCTCAGTTCTGCCAGTTTGCACAAGCACAGCTCTAAACTGAAAAAAAAAAAAAAAAAAAAAGAAAAAAAATTAATCTTGCTCTCGTGTGAGATTAAACCACGCCAGGAAAGTTAGTTGGGGGCGATGTCTGTCAAATCTGTGAAATTACTTCAAAAGACTACAAGAGAGGCTGTCATTTGCTGTTTGAAAATTAGTTTGAAAACCACAAATCAAAGCTCCCAGTTGACAGGACATGGATCCTTGCTTGTTCCTTCTGGTTTTGACCTCGCAGTCAACTATTTTATAGACTACACTGTTTTCTTCCTCTTTTCCAGGAGCTCTTTTCTGGTGGTTTATTTGCATTGTGAATGTCTCACAAGTGAAAAACGTGGTGATTCCGTAGCACAAAATACAGTGATTGCTCAGCAGATTGCTGGTCCCCTGAACGGGACAGGGGGGACACAGGACAAACTGTGCTGGAGCAGAAATTACCGACGCTTTCTAGCCCACTTCTCGAGCAGTGTCCTGCTGGCATAGGAAAATAGAAGCCATTTTACCAGACCTTTTTAAAAAATAAAATTCTTCAAGAAAACCAAAACCTAGCCTCCTTAAGTTAGTAACTTTTTAAATATAAAAGCCTCACATTGTTAAGACTGTCGATGGTTCATGCTTTTCCCAGAAAAATCCAGCTGACCGCTGGATGTCACTGTTGTTGCAGAAAAACACACCTCGAAGTTCACAAATCAGGCTGTGAATAAGGTGAGGTGAAATCACCCAAACCTGGAAATGGCCTTTTCTTTCAGTTAACCAGCTCAGCGCTGGTGGCACTTGGAGGCTGCGCTGCCAGCGCAAACAGCTGGAGGCAAGGCACGCTCAATGGCGCTGAGGTCTCCATCGCCATGTGAGGGCAAATCCTCTCTGGACTTCACGGGCCCCGAATCACCCATGCCCAGAGGTGCGTCTCCTCTTCTTTTCAGCTCCCCTCTGGTTTTGCTGAGCCCCTGGGTCTGCACAACACATCTAACCTGGTTTCCAGTTTGGACTCAAGCTCTTCTCTTCTGCCATATGGTGGAGTACACTGCAGTGAGCACATTTCAAAGCTTGTCCTTGATCATGGATTAAAAGCAATTACGCATAGTTTTGCTGTGTGGTTTTAGCTGGCGCTGCTGGAAGGGCAGTTTAGCACATATGCATGACTTTCAAGGTTTAAGCTAATATCTCTATCGACACCAGCTTTGGATTATATAGACAATTGGCCTCCTGTGAATTACACCAGGCATCTCCCAACCCCCTCAACCACACAGAAGAAACCTGCCTAAAAGACTTTCCTGAGCCTTTTAATTCAGCTAAGGATGCCTTTGCACCATCATGGTGAGCCTTGCCAGTGCAAGCAACGGACTTTAGGGAATGCTTTGAGGCTGTCGGCTGAGGCCCTTCCCTCTTTCAACACAGGAGAAACAACTCCCAGGAGCCCACAAAACCTTTTCAGGTTGGGGTCATCAGGTGCAGATGGTGCTGCTGTGGCATTTCAGAAGGAATAAACTGGGACTTGCTTCCCACCTTAAACTCCAAGCTCAAGGTTTGCTGTTTGATTCATGCCTGCTCTAACACCAGGAAGCAAACCCACAAAACAAGGCAAATCAAAACAACAAACTATTGCCCCTGAGGAGAGAAGAAAGGCAGGAACACACTGCAGGCATTTGTTAAGCTCCTTAATATAGTGCTGCAAGACCCTCAGATACATGTGGTGTAGGAAGAGCTCTAGAGTAACTACATCTGGAGATCTCTCTCTTTTGAAGTGAAAAGCATGCCCAGGGCTGTGGAATAACGGAAAACTAGCCTAGAAAGTACCCATTTCAGTCCATCTAAGTGTCATAAATCAGGATGAACTCTGACCAGGCATGATGGATCAGATCAGCTTTGACATCAAGGCTGTCAATATAATTTAGGAAAAATATCTCCATAGGACACTTTGTTTGCAATATTTTTAGAGCCTTAGGAGATTCCTTGGCTGTGTCTTTTCTTTATTATTTCTTATTTCTTTAAAAATAAAACAGAAGAAAGAAGCACTTTGGGAAGAAGGGACAATCTTTTGGCTAAAGGTCCTGTGGTGGAAGAAGTGGGGGTTTCTAGTCAATGACAGACTCTCCTAGGATGGTTAGCAAATCTTATCTGTCAAAGACACCATCTGTGTAGTGAGAAAAAACCCAGAAAAAAGTCCCGTGGTATGTGGAGATTCTCAGCTGCAAAGGTGCTGTACGAATGCAAACAGTGGCCACTCCCAAGCTCATATGCCACCTCTCCTGGACACCACCCGTCAGAACCCAACAGTGATCAGCTCCATCCTGCAAATACTTCCATTCATAAGATACTTTGTGCATGTAAACAGTCGCATCAAGCCTCCACATCCCTGGGCACAAAGGATACCTTGCTTACAAATGTTAAATTTAATTGACCAAAAGTCATGGAAAGCTGTATTTCTGAAGTATTCATTTATATGCGTTATGCCTGCAGAGAAGTTCTTTTTATTATAAATGTATTCTTAATTAGACTATCAAATGTGTATCTACATTCCACCCATTACTATTTATCTTTGTGAATTCCACCCACACAGATCTATTCTCAGCCACATGACCAAACATCCTGACTCATTTCAATTTAGTTTTTTTTTCTGTATAAATGTATAAACACACAGATTTTTCTATATACATCCATGTTTCAAGCAAGCAGAAATATTTTATTTGAACCACGACTGCATTACTCTGGTTTTACACTGGTATAAACACTAGTGGTTTTCACTGTTATCTCCTGCCGCCCAGCTGTGAACACTGGGGAAAAGGAGCAACAATGCAGATAAGCACAATTTATCTGAATCTCTCTCTTACAATATTGGCCCAGGGAGCAGACTTCTAGTGAAACCAAAAAGAGGGAGTTTCAGTGATCCTATTAGTTTTCCATGACACAGCTGTCCACTCTGACACATGGTCACATCCAAAAGTTGAGTAAGTTATTATGGAAGTTTAGAAACCTCAAAATATACACAACAGATTTTTGACAAACATTGTGGTTACGTGGGTTCAAGCATGCTTAAGGAATATGTTAAAATCCAAGCAAACAATCTACGCCTTCGCCCCCTTTCTGTTAACACACGAGTGTGTGCACACATCACCATGCTTGCATTGCAATTTGTAGCTGTTATTCATAGCCTTCATTAAAGAATAACAGCCCCTGTTTGAGTATCACGAGGCAAAATTGTTCACACATGTGGACCAAATAGACACACCAAGGCTGCACCCTTATGGTTTCTGAGTGACAAGCTTAATAAGATTATGCTTGATCTTTCTCTTAATAAAGCTGGATGACATTCAAGCAAAGCCTGGGTTTTGTTTTAATGGTACATTAAGGGAACCCAGAGTCTGGCACAGCTGGAGGCCTGAACCATCGAACAAAATTTGGCACTGCCATCATTCCCTTACGATCTCAGACCTCACATAATGAATATTTATATCTATATATACACACATGCACATATATTAAATACCTATCATTAGCTGGTCAAGGTCAATGCTCTGGGTAACGGAGCTGGATGTAATACCAAGAATGATGATGGTTCTTTTTTTTTGTGTTATGAATCACACAAATTAAGCAACCCACAGTTTATAGAGTCTGCAACATGATGGACTGCTTTTAAACCACACATACCAAAAGGAAAGAGAACAACTCCAAGAAATAACAAAAGCAAGAGA
Organism: Athene noctua; assembly: GCF_965140245.1. Classification (NCBI taxonomy): domain Eukaryota; kingdom Metazoa; phylum Chordata; class Aves; order Strigiformes; family Strigidae; genus Athene; species Athene noctua. The sequence goes on along the minus strand of NC_134041.1, from coordinate 9,794,815 downwards.
GAAGTGTCATCACCTTACTGTTTAAACCTGAACACAGCAGAACACGGAGACTCCTGCTTAACTTTAATAACACCAGCAGCCTTAGCCGACTCCAGGGGAAGCAGTCATTTGCTTGAGATAAGTCAGGGTTCACATGTTTTGAAGCATTATGGGTTAGAAGCTAAATAGTGTTAGCTGAGTCACACTGATTTAAACCATCATTGTAACTGGCCCAAAGATTACAAAAGACAGAACACAAAGAAATCACTTAGGGAAACAGGGAAGATAGAACACTGAATTTTTATTGGGGAGGGGGAAGAAAAATATCCCTTCCTCAATGAAGATTTTACTTTTAGAAAAGCAAAGCTTCCTTAAGGATAAACTAAGCAGTCCCATCTTCTCTTTCCCTCCTCTCTGTCAGCTGTCATACTAAGGGTATGCATGAGCTCAGGCTGCGTGTCTGGGTGTATGCACCAATCCTACAGAGAAGTCAATGGGTCTCAGGCATAAATGGGGAATTCATGATGGAGCTGGGAACTGTACGAATATGGTTTAGACTGTAATTTATCTGCTAAAAAAAAATCATTTTTGAGATAAACAAAACAGTTTCTAAATTACATTTGCTGAGGAATACTTCTGAGGAATTTAAGATTACTGAAATGCTGTCTTTTGCTGTTTCCAAAACAAAACAAATAATTACGGTTTTATTTCAAAGAATTCAGAAATAATTTACTGAAATGTAATATCCATACATTTCATTTCAAAAAGAACACAAACATGGACATTAAATTAAACAATTAAACAGTTCACACAGCCTGAATTTTCTTCCAGGTTTTTGTTTTGGTGAGAAAACGAAAACATTTTTGTTCAGCATTGACCCAATATAACTTTTCCTTCAATCATCTGGTTCAGCCGACAAAACAAGACATAAATCATTTCCACCACTCCAGATTGAGCCCAGGTCTCTGTTAACGTGGATGAATTTCTGACCCTCAGCCTCTCTCTTCCTCGAGACCTACGGGCTGTACCTTAAAGCCTGAGCTTGGCGGTGGGACCTTCCCTGGCTGTTAAGGACATAACATGTAGACAAGTGGTTCATGCTAAGGCCAATTTAATGCCTGACCATGAAGAAGTGGGCCAGGATGGGTGCTTGCCAGAGCCAAAAAAAAAAAAAAGTTCCTTTATAGAATCCCACCTTTTCCCACTGAATTCAACGTGGTTGATCAGAGCTTTGTGCTACAGAAAAAGTACATGAGGAAACTGCTTCATTCTGTCTTCAACTCAAAGCACTCAAATTCACTTCTGGGGCTATGTAACTGTCCAGCCTAGCTCTTTATTCTTATTTACAACACTTAAAAGTTTCCCCTTGTGTCCAAACTGATCAGAAGCTCACTGAAGTCAGCAGAAAAATGCCGAGAAGCCATCTCCTGTGCATTCTGTGGTCCTTTTGTCTGGTTTGAAGATGACAGAGCTCCAGAGCACATGCATTTAGAGGTGAGCAGAACGTGAACAGGGGACAAGATCCTAAACAGAGGCCCATGTTAATAAGTATTAAGAGAATACGCATTCTTGCGGGAATTCAGCCAGTAATTATCCGCTTCAGTAATTATCTGCTCCCTTCACTGGATGAAGCTGAGATCATCCTTGACTGAAATAAGAAATTCACTGCCGGCCCTATTGACATTTTTGTGTCCAAACCCTGCAGTACTTTTCATCCCACCAAACTTCACCTATAAAGCTTTCACACTATATTTTGGCTGACTATTCTGGGCCATTATATAAGCCCTTTGGCACTGGCCTGTCCCAAATTTCTCCCAACCTCCACAGTTTCTCACAGCCAAGTTTCTGCAGGAAACAAAACACTTTTCATTGAAGCCAATTAGCTCAAGAACGTCAAAAGAAAAAAAAAATATCAAAAGGCTTTGGGTCAGTGACAAGAGCAATAGAGAGGCCAAGAAAATGAAAGGGAGTTGTTCTGAAAATGTTTTTTACTATGTCAGAGCCAATTCCCAATGGAGTGAAACAAGAAAAACATTCCTAGAGAGATTCAAGATCTGTCGTGAATTCCCAAGGCACATTAAGGCACATCTCGCTTTCCCCTCTCTCATTCCTTTTCAAGGTACATCATGCGGCTCCAGAAAGAGAATGGTAAGTCAAGAGATCTGTACGCACTTTCCCTCCAGAAGGACATTATTTGTCCCATTATATGCCTGTATATTGATAAAATTACTGACAACTGAACTTTGGAATGAACTTCAGGATACCGTGTCCACTGCCTTTCCCACCACTGCCACAATGCTCATCACTGACTTGACATCAAGGACAAGTCATCCCACCAGAGCAGCAGACACCTCTTCTTTCCATGCTTGTACATGTCGGACGCACAGACTTGTTGGTAATGGAACCAAAGCTCACCTTTCAAATTGTTTGAAGTATTAATTCAAAGGATTACTAAATATCAGTCTTAGAGGGCCCAAAGCTGCTATCAGAGGGAAAAAACATCACTGTTTTCCAGCTGAGCTTTACTTAATGATAGACTTTGCACTTTCTAATCTCTTTGGAAAATAAATGCCACATGGCATCATAATATACTGAGCATGGGATAGTCAGGCTCCCAGCAAATAATTCATAATGACATCTTTTAGGTAAGTTTTTATGATGCTCTTTGTAGGACAATGCTATGAGTTGATCTTGAATATTTCACCATGAGAACAAAATATTCCTCCTGACATCTAGCTCTGTGTTCACGGGTTCATTTTTTCTGATGATTAATTCTGAGTTCATGCAGAGTGTGTTCAAGATTACACGGATTCATATTCAGTTGACCATATCTGAGAGGATTATTTTAGTGTGCCCCAGTTTATGGCCCATGAAACATGATCCCTCTTGTCTCTCTGTTTCTCTCACTCTGCCAGCAGTATTATTCTAACAACCAGCACTGGGAACTCATATTATCAGCATAACAGCAGAAAACAGCTATTTTGCTCTATGAAAAGCAGCTTTCGCTCACAGTGCCTTACACTTGCTCTGTTCTCAGCGCCAACGGCCAAACAGAACCCATCAAAATGCTTTGAGGGAAATGTCCTTTAGACTAAATCAACATTTCGGGTTTGCCACGGACTTGATCATTTTTGGGTGCACCTAGCACATATTACTGCTGTTACCCGTGATACTGACCTGAACAAGACAAAGCATAGTGGAAACACCCCGATGCCAGCTGAAGCCATTGCTTGTGTATCTCTGAAGAACTGTGACCCACATTACCTACACTGGAAGATGTTTCCATCTCTACCCAAGACAGCTGTACTGGCAGCTCAGCGCTGATCCTGGCATACAGCAGGCAGATGTGTAGTCTGATAGTTCTGGCAACATCTGACTGTATTTCCTATCATGGTATCATTACCTTGAGCCAACTGCCAGCTGGCCTGAATGGTGCTTGACGCACAAAACTCGGAGAAGCTTTCAACTGACAACACCCTGTAAATTATACATAGCAATATAATTTCCTGTGCAGCCCCCAAAGATCTCAAAGCAGTTTAAGGACAGAAATTAGGGTAAAATGCTGTGACCCTTACTTAGCAAGTGTGAGCTAATTAGAAAGCTGTCCCACTGAAATAAGCAGAGTTGCTCTCAGAAGTCTGTTTAATGTGCAGCCACGCAATTTGAAAAAAAAAAAAAAGTATTTATACTGTGGTTGTTTCGCAAAGCCATAGCCCAACAATATCTCCTGGTGCTGTACAAAAGTAACTGGAACATGGAGCGTTCCTATTCCAGGAAACCCCATCACTGGTCAGTAACACAGTTAACTTTAGAATCAATAAATAACCATTTCTCCAGATTTGCAGGCAAAACATAAGCATGTTGGAGGTTAAGAAGCCTAAATTCACACAACACCATAGCTGAACCGGAGCTGCTGCTGTATACCGCCTCACCTGAAACAACAGGCAATGCAACTTGCTCACGAGAAAGAGAAGGATTTGAACTATAACCTTGGAAGTAAAATCCCCATAGCAGTGAACCATATTAAGCTATTGTTTTCAGTATCATTACTGCTGTGACTAGAGTTGCTGGGATTTTCTTTTGGTATTATCATGCATCCCTTCCATCCCGTGTCACTGCGACTGCACAAGGAAAGCAGAGGTTATATACACCGTTTTATTTCAACAGAGAGTGCCTTTCACAACTCCTTGGCAATTTTATTTTTCTTTGACTGATGCTGTCAACACGTTATCTGAAGTCTACCTCTGAGTGCAAGAGCTTGGTGAGAGTGTTTGCATTGCACTTGTGCGTTACGCTACACCCATGCTTGGGCACCCTCTGCCCCATCACTCACCGATCCCACTTTCTGATCACTTGACTGCCATTTGGATGAAGCCCAACTCCGGCCCTCTCTGACTGCAGAACACAGTCAAAGAATGAAAGACCTTTCAGCTCAGTTTTCAGCTGAGATTCAGCAAGTTTTGAGTTTATTGCTTCTCTCCTGAAAATAGAGCTTTTCTGTAAATACTATGCTTACGGGAAACATCAGATCCCACAATTTTTTCACTTGTTATGGGGAACTGCAATATGATCTCTGCAGCATGCTTCTTTTGTAAATGAAGACAGGAGTGAGACCATCTTTCAGTAACTAATAAACATATTTTTTTTATCAAAAGATCCTGAGTACAGTGCTGTTATGCAGTAGCAAACCAAACTTCCTTTCCATTGCTGTCTCTAAACGTTATTATTATTATAGTTGATATGTTCAGTGAACCCTTTAGCTGATCACAGAAAAGACAGCCTTCCTTAACTTTGACTAGCTGACAGTCTATGATGGTGAGCAGCAAGGAATATTCTGTGCATCTGGAACGGCAGGGGAAATGCATTCCATCCAATTTTCCAGGAAAGAATTTGGCCAGGACATCAGAGCAAAGGAGTTTCTTTGCAAAGTGTGCTACCAAACCATTAGTCACTGTCCCAGGCTCCTGAATCACCACAGAAGGACGGACCTCAACGTCCCCCGATGGCGTGCGGGGAAACAGCCAGTGCTGATGCACGAGGTAGAGAATTTCTCCTGAGCTGCCAACAGCTCCCTCAGCACCTGGTTTTCTTGCCATGGCCTTCTTCCATCTGTGGCCTGTGCCAAGAGACAGCAGTTAACAAACAGCATTAAAGACCACTTGTCAGCCTGTGGCACTGGGGTGGCAGAAGTAAGATGCGAGGACGGGATTCCCACAGCAGGGATCAGTTTCTTTCCAATGTTGAGCTTCTTTTCCATGATACTGATTTGGTGTATTCAGCATCCAGTACCTTGATCCTGAAAACTCATAAGATTAACAATTCCACATTCACACAAATGCAGATGTACTATATACAGAGACACACAACTATGTATATATTCTCCTGTAGAGGAAATACGATATTTATGCTTTATAAGATGAACAAGAAGAATAGAAAACCAAGAATTCTGGGCTATCGCCCAAACCACACAGCTTTGAAATCAGCAGTGCGTTGAAAAAAAAAAAAAAAACCCAACCAAAAAGACAACAAAAAACCCACACAACAAAAAAAACCCCTACGCTTCCTTCCAAGAAAAGTGTCTAAGTTTTCCAATCTGTTTACGACTGATGTCTACCCACAAGAGACTAAAATCTGAGCTGGATGAGACTGGACTGGCATACAACATCAAAACCTCTCCTTCCTGAACCAGGGAACAATACTGTAAGTGTCTGTACACAGAGGCAGACCTGGTATTGCAGAACTTTTTCCCCAAACTGTTATATCTGCTTTTAATTTCCAATGAAGCAGTGAACACATCTGTGGGCTACTACTCTTCCAGACCAATCCTCTTTATTTTTTTTTATTCTCAGAACTCATCTCTCTTCCCCAACACCTGCTCACTGCTCCCTCTTGAAATATAGTTCAGAAGTACTCAAGTACTCAGAAGAATTCAAATTTCTTTCTCTGGAAGAGGCTCTCTTTAGCTCTGGCTTTAACTAAGTTTTATTATATGTGATGTAGAAACAGGTGAATTAAAAAATGCAGTAACAAAGGCAACTCTAACAGAGAAAGTTAGGATGCACAGTGATCTCCAAAGGCTGGAGGTAGCTGAGGAACATGATAAATACAGTTCTGCACAGGAACAATTACCCAGATTACACAAGTGCAACCACAATGTATCTCTAACTGACCCAATCTTTGCTAAGCAGTTTCTAACCCTAAGAGTCTCTACCAGTATTAGTGTAATTTCTCTGGAAAGCTCAGTTACTGCCTACTGCAATGGAAGTATTCCTCAGCATCAGCTAGATTTTTTTTGTACCTTCAGCTCTGAGCCTAAGAATGGTGTATGTGAATCCTCCCTAAGTCACAGATCCATCAAGGCATGAGAAATGGACCTAAACAACAAACACCATTGCTTCCCACTTCCAGAATGGAGGCATAAACCCAGAGGTCAGATTTAGAGAAAGCGTAGTCTGTACCCAAGGAGCTCTGAGGGAATATCATCTGCTCCTCAGGTCTTGCTACTGTTTCTAAAGTCACTGTGGAGTTGGTTTTCCTCTGCGGTAATGCATAGCTGACACTGCAGGTGTGCTGGAGAGTCTGGGCAGAGACCAAACTCCTGCTAACGGCTTGTTCTTTCACCTGGGCTTATTGATGATGCTACTTCAAACACTTCTTTGGGTCAGGAAATGAGGCTGAGTTTGCACGAAGAAACAAACTGCTGTTTTGCCTACCAGTCATTGCTGGGGCGATTACCCAAGACCTTGCAGCCTCCAGGTTAGAGCTAGGACCTGCTGGTGGAGAGGTGCGCATGGGAGGACAGCATTGCTGCTTAGATCCCTGCCACTCTCCTTAATGCGGTCTCCAAACATTAGCGTGGCATTAAGGTTTTTTGCAGCGGATGAGGGAATTGTACCATCGTTACTTACCAAAGGGAATCCAAAGCATAGAGAAGCTAAAAACTTGTCCCAGGACCAATAGGTAACCAGTAGCAGAGCAGGAACATGAATATAGATCTCGTGAGACTGATGCTCGTGCCTTGAGCTCTCAGAGCACGCTTTGCATGGCCTGATAACGTTATGTATGACCATTTCCCTGCTTACGATGGGGCCTTTAATCTGTGAGACTTCACAGCTCTCACTGTCCTGTGTTTAACCTTGTGCTAAGCAGATAATTTATGACGATACCAATTCCAAAAAAGAAAAGGAAAAGCTGTACTACTATATTTGAAGTGAAGTCTGGCAAGACGTCCTGCTCTCTCTCCGCAAGCACTTTATGGCAAAGCCTGAAATGGTTTCCCAGGATGTAGTATATCTGGCATGAATCCCTGCCAGGCAAAATCTTGTCTTGTTTAATTAGCTCTCACAAATTTTCACCATCCTGCTTTCTCAGTGAGGTCTGAACCACAGCTCCTGCTGTCCAGACAGCACAGGGAGCAAGACACCACGTCCAAGGCCACCACTGGTGGCCCGGTTGTGAAAGTGCCTGATGGAAACTCATCTCATTAAACTTTCGAAAGATGGATGCTCTGGCATTAGAGCAGCTCTGAGCTCTCAGCTGGAGTTTCTGCTGGCCTTTGACTCTCTCTTTGTAATATTTTAGGTTTTGCCTGCTGGAAAATGACTTGTAAGAATGCTCTTGAGCGCCAGTGCTTGGAACCAGAGCCGTTTCCAGCATTCTCAAATCCTGGGATGCTCAGAGATGATGTGCTGACTCAGATCACTTGAGACAAGCAAGTTAGTGAAAAGTTCAATCCAGTGGTAATGAGATCTGGTGAAATTAGAACTCTGTATGATTTATTCAGCATTTTGTAATCAGCATAGAGTGTTAATGTCATCCATTTGCTCCCAAACCTCTGCTTGGAAAAGAGCAAGGCTAGTCAAAGCAAATGCCTCCCAAACTTCCAGCATCAGCCTCTTTTCTTTGTGAAAGGAGTGGTTCCAGATCTCTGCAAAGGTGACTGACAGTTCAACCCAATCCTCTGAATTAGCATCTTTACTCCTATTGATTATTAATCAGTTCAGCCACATGATAGTTCCCAGCTCCCTGCTAGGGAGACTGAAATTTTTATAGAGCATAACAACAAAACTCACCCAACAAGTGTGGAGATAGAAGTTATTATAATGAAATACAGACATTTTGTGAAAAATTCACAAGTTTCACATGGTTTTGAAGATTCACAACAGTAAATGATAGCATTCAGTGGATCCAAATTATGGCAAATTATCAGTGTTTCCCAGGGCGTACACCCCCTCAGTTGCCTTCTGTACACCAATAATTCCTGGAAAGCACATTGTCTCAAACTCTGCGGTCTCCATTACATAGTTTTTTCAGGGCCCAATCTGTCATGTTTAGAATCCAGAGAGAATATGCTATGGAGCAATAAGGCTTATGGCCGTAGTAATCAGGAACATCCTCTAGCACACAGCAAAATACCAGGGACCATAAGGGAGCACCAGGGCTTGCCACAAGTGTACAAGGAGCTAGATATGCTTGTGGATCGGGGATCTTACACTTTGCCTTGTTTCCTGCAACTCAACTGGAACAAGAGATCTTCAAAGGACATCTTTGTCTGCAGTTTTCATAGGAAAGCAAACTTAATGCTAAATAGTAAGTGGGATCATCATTCAACAGGCTTGTCTCCTCCATTAAGTCAAAGATTTGGAGCTTCTGCAGTGAACTGTCTTATTTCTTTAATTGAAGCCTACACGCCATGCCCCAGTTTTTGAAACACAGGTTTTGGTTTTTTTTCCCTACACTGTTTGTGATCAAGCTGGTATCTTTCCTTGTTCCTTCCTATATTGCTAGATGTTTCCCTTGGTTTTGTTTTTATTTTTAATCTACACTCTACACTTTCATAGGAAAAGAATGACTGCTAAAAAAATCCATTAACATGGTTTGGCCAAAGTCCAAAATTTCAGCTACCAAGAATGTTAAACCCTCCATCTGTTTGTTAGTTAGATAATGTTACCTTTGAGCTTTCCTTTGGCTGCTAAAGACACTTTATCTGCCTTAAATGTTGCAGAAAATTACACTTTAGGTCAAAGCCTGTGTGCCATTAAATAAGGCAGGGGGAGGGAAAGGTTCTTGCTATAAATTTCCACCTTTAGTTCCTCCTAGCTCTTGGTACATTCAGACACAGAGAAGTCCCGAGTTGAGCGTAATCATATTAATGACCTGGATAATTGATGGTGAATGATGGATATGTTGAGCTAGACTCTAATCCACTCTTAAATATTTGCTTGACTTTTTAAAAATCAAGGGAATACCCTGAAGGGAAGGAAGTTCTTTCACACAGGAGAAGCTAAGCAGCCACGGTGTGCTTGAGCGAACATTTGGCTAAGACATTACTTCGTGCCTCAGCTGGGGATGCAGATTGGGCAGCGAGGCCCAACTCACTCTTTAGTGCCAAGGCCTGGCTGTAACATCCATCAGACACCTCCAGGGAGAGGCGACTCCACTGCTTTCATCAACATGATCCCATAGAGGGCAGTCCAGGAGGTGACGTTGCAAAGTCCCTCTCCACCACCATTCATCTGCTCACTTCTCATTAAAGCTGATGTGACACACAGTTGGCCACCTTCTCCCTGAGGAATGTGTCAGATGCGGAACTCTCAGAACTGACATCCATGGGAGTTTTCCTCATGGCTTCAACCACAAACTCTCTACACCTGGGATTTCACCAGAGAACATGGGTTGCTCTCAAGTCACATCATACTTTCCATCTGTCCACGACCCTGCTCCACTCCCCTGCCTGACGCAGCAGGTGCCTTCCAGATGAGTGCTGGAGATGAAAAACTACAGCCGCTCAAACTGTCTCCAGCACTCCCCAAGGCGGGAGCAGCCCCTGCTGAGAAAAGCTAACAAGGAACCACTAAGCATAACTGCATGGGACACTGACAGCTACTTATCAGGAAGGATTAAAACAAGGCCCCAAACCCACAGACATTCTGGCATTGCATTTAGCAGAGCGAACTCACATCTGCCTCTACTTAGACCTACTATATATTCTCCAAGGGTGGATGGCTGGACAGGATTGGTCAGAAATGGCAACAAACGACTGGCCAGAACACAAAAACCTGGAATGGGATTGGTCAAGATCAGAAGCAACTTGTTTTAGGTCAGCACACGGATCCTTGCATCGCACCATCAGGAGGACAGCAGCGTGAGCCTGGTCCTGCCACCCTGACCTTGGCTGGGAGAGGGACAAGAGAGCACGGGAGCGGGAGATGTGGGGATGGGGCTTTGAGTCTGAAACAGGAGGTACAGACCAGCCATCTCTCTCTCTCTCTCTGCAGCTGGGAGGAAGGTTTCCTTCCAGCCCTGTTGTGGTAGAGTTTCCCATCATCCAGCCAAGTTCCCTTAGCAGCAGCTGAGGCACTTAATTTTTAGGCCTAGAAAGAGATTTCTAGGCACGGAGCCCCATCTGCAGCAAAGTCAAACTGAACTTGACAGCCACTGTGGGAGGTTAAGAGAAAAATGACTACGAAGTAGATGGAGTTGTCACTTCATTAAGCAATAGAGAAAGCACCGATGTAAGCATGAAAGGCATAGAGGTGGGAGGACCAGAGAGATACTAAAAAGGTCATCCTTCAGCTCAAAGTCACAGGTCCAAATCTGGCCTTGTACAGAGGAACCAGAATTCATTAGTCATTGCAGTAGCTTGTGACTGCCTTAGGGAAAAGTCCCTGAGTAATTTCTAATGGAGAAACATCTGCAGAAGAGCAGTTGTACAAGGAAGATAGCTGCCCAGTTCCACTTGATTCCAGGGTAAACATAGGGTCTCAGAGATCACTGGTCCACCAGAATATATCAAATGCGTGAAAAGAAGAGCAAAGAGAACATGTGCCTAGATTGTTCAAATCCTTTCCTCACTCAATAATAGACCAGCATCATGTAAATGACCACAATCAGTCCTGCTCATTCCACAGAGAAACCAAGCACTGTTGCTACCACTGACCTAGGAAGTGTGAATGAACCGTTTGTTTGGAGAGAGATGAAAGGAAGCGTGCAAATGAAGCTTGTCTCCATCACCACGACAGATTTACTTCTTCAAGTGGCCTCAAGTAGCCTTGGAAAGGAAATCTGGAATGTTGTAACATTCATAAATATTTGACTGTTCTGTCTTACCTTGAAAACAGGCAGAAACTCTATCCTAAAGAAAGCACTGCCAGATTGAACAGTCATTTTGTTAAGCAGGCCATGACCTGGGGAACTAGGTATTGGTGACGTTTAATCTGTATCCGTATCTATGCACATGTACAAACACACACGATAAAATGCAGTGGTTGTCCCAAGAGAAGGCCTGGGAAGTGTTCAAAAACAAAGATAAACCTAAGCTTGGTTACTTAGATTTACAAATGAAGTTTTGTAAAGTTTAAAAGCAAATCAGAACTATTTTAACATGTTAGAGATAAATCATTATTTCTCCTTTCTTTTAGATACCCCCAGAAAGCTACAACTTTTTATTATTTTAATCAGAGCACAGCAGTGTCTTAGGTGTCTCCTAGCTGATCTAACATCAATCAGACAGTTGCGGCAAGCTCCCACCTTTCATTCAGACTTTCCACCTAGCTGCCACAGTAGAATTTGAGAAGAAACAAATAAGAAGTGCTTGTGGAGAAGAATGTTGAACAGGTATTTTAAGACGCACCACATAATGTGATCTGCAATTTAAAATCTGCACCACTGTACAGATCAAACACAAAGAAAATAAAATCAAGCACTTTTCTTCTTGAGATAAACATCTGAACACACTCAATACAAAACTCTCTGCCTTCAGTGGGTATGAACTGCATTTAAAACTGTCAAGAGTTTAGTTGCTGAGCTAATGAAAGATGCTTATTCTTTAACTGAAAAAAATGTAATTTGGATCCACAGGAGATTTCCCCTACCAGCTGGTTTTGAATGCTGTGGTATTCTCTCCTCTGGGTATAATTAGATTGCTATAATCTAAACAGCCCTTCCAGTCCCATCATTTTAATGTCCCCCAAGGTGGTAAACAGCATTAAGGCCTCATTCCTGTAGCCTCTAGATCAAGAAATATGTATGATTATATGTATAACTTAAATGCTTTTCCTTGTGACCACAGAATGAGCAACAATTAGTTTACTGAAATGAATTGTAAAATATGACACACTCTGGCTTAAGTCTTTCAAAACCTCATTAGCATAGGATCCACATCTTACTCTGCATGGTATGGCACCAAGTTCAGTGGAGCCATGAGCTAGTTTAGCCTTCACGTCAAGCAGTAAGAATAAAGAGGAAGGACAAAAAAGTGAACTAATTTTCCATATCTCAAGCGCTTTTTGTATGAGAAAATACACTGGGCATTGAGTATCTAAATAGGTGTGCATCATAGATATTGATTCTTCTTTTTCCAGTTCACAAATTATTTTGGTAAATCAATAAAAAAAACCCAAATTACTGGTTTGGTTTGTTCAAGACAAACATTTTAAAATGTATTTGTGAAATTATTTTGGATCGGTCAATTGTTATGTGAAATATTTTATTCTTGGGTTTCTATATTCTTGTAAGATTTCAAAATTTTCTTTTGAAAAGATAATAAAAATCAAGGTGCTTCACTTTGAATACGTTGTAACAAAACTTTGGATTTTCTGAGATACAGAAAACACTGGAGAAGGGATCTATTTCCACTATTTCTTTGCCACCCTTGACCCAAGTTGGTTTGATGCAATGAAAGCTAAAAAGTAAGATTTTTAGGCAAGAGAACTAGTTCCACGTTTAGCGTAATTATGTTATTTGAGTAGCTCTGGGATTGAATCTGGTGACATTTAGGAATTCTCTCTAAAATAAAAAGGGAAAACATAAGTTATCTAAAATACTGACATTGTGCATCAAGAAAAAAATAACGAGCACATTAAATCTGCAACTGATGAGAATAATGTAAATCCGCTATGGAATACAAAACACCCAGCACATTAAAAATTGGATAAGCACGCTATTACATTAGTAACTTCAAAAGCCTTCCCTTAAAATTTTAGGATTACATTTTACTGTTCTGTAGAAAGGCTTTGTTACTGCTTTCCATTTGAGAGGAAAGCAGCAAAGCTTTTCAAATGCTTTTGAAAAGGAGCGAGTTTGTAAAGGAGTAATAAGCAGGAAATAACTCTTTTCTTGTTGAGGTTTGGGGGTTTTTTTGGGTGAGATACTTGACAAGGTCAAAATATACGAATGTGGGAAAATGCATATCCTGCAAGTGTTTTCATATGTATGTCATTTACACAAAAAATTTATATGTGGGTATAGATGTACACATGCATATAAATATTTTATATACATGTATGTACACAAACAGTTTACAGAAAAGGTCAAGCAATGTGAAGACCTTGCCTCTAAATTTTAATAGCTGTTATTCAGGTATTTTCCTTTGCTGAAATTTCACTAACGAAAGAGAAAACCAACTCCTCTTTTCTGCTATTTCTGAGATACATAGGCGCGAAAGGTAGGAGACTGAAGAAGAGGTGGAAAATTAGAGCCGAAGATTAGAGTATGCTATACAGATTCTTCCATCTGAGCAGGGAAACCTTTCAAAAATGGGCTATAATTCAGGTGGAAGTACAGATAAGCAATTCTAGTTCTTTTGCCAAAGACACAGCTTCATACAATATTTTTCATAATTAAGCTAACATCCACCTGGTTTTGCCCAGAGCTTCTCCCAGAGGCTTCTGTTTTACCTGAGCCAACTAATGCTGAAAGAGCATCCAGTCTGGCTTAATTACTGGCCAACCTACATCATTTGTTTCTTCTGTTAATACTGGCTCCGAGCTAAATTTGTTCTCTTCTCTTCAGAACCCTGCCTTTTGTGGCAAACATATTCCCTGCCTGTCTTCTCTGCTTGAGGAGAACTTTAAAATTAGTCTTCTTCTAGGTCTTCAGTTTGGTATCTGTCAGAAGATGCTCACAGATTGTTTGAGCCCTTCACAAACATGGGATTGTGCTCCTGCTCATGCTACGCATGCTTCAGGGTTGCAGAGATGGAGCACATCTTTTCCATGAAGCTGCAAAGGTTATTTTGAGAAAGGGTAACACGAGGAAGATTCATTCCCACAAAGAAAAAACCTTAACAGTGCCCATTCGGCAAACAGTAAATTGAGGAAAAGTGGCAAGAGGTCTAAATAAGGAACACAGTCCTAGGCTAGGATGCATCTGATGATGAAAACTCTCCAACCTAGGAACTAAAATTAGGAAAAGTCAGTGCTTGAAGGTGCAACCTATGTTGATCATATTGTTCATTGCTAAGAGCAGTTGTTCTCTAGTGGAACCTAAAAATCATGTACTTTCATACTGTTTCAGATGAAGACTGAAGTCTGCTGTTCTGCATTTCTAACCTCAACCTCATTTACAAACAACCCTGCTCAGAGATGCTGAGATGGAGAGTCATCTGTCCTCCTTCTGTTGCTCTAGCTAGAGCTCCAGCTCATGGTGGAGATGATGGATGATATCTGGACTGTTGTTTCTTATTAGCTACAGGGGAACATGAGATTTATGAATAGTGGTATTGAAGGGACGTACAGTAAATTTCACATGGGATTAAAGAAAATTGGTTCATTAACTAGATTTAGAGAGAGGGAAAACCAAAATGATTAATCAATGGAAGACAAAAAGGAAATCATATTCAGCCCAGGAAACCTGTACATATCCTGAAGGCATATGTTCTCTCACTTAAGTAATTTTGCTAAACACTCAAAATTTAATTGAACAAGTGAGAGATTCTGCAATAAATTAGGCACAGACACAGAAATGAAGATTAAATCTGGATCTAAGAAAAGGAAATGCATTTAAGTTTCAGTTTTCTTGTGCTGTTAAAGTACTTGATATTTCCAATGTCACCTACGGCATTATAGAGTTCAGGCAAGCCAACAAACTGCTCATGATACAGGGGAAACAGAAACAAATTCCAAGTTTAAGTCAGTTTTTATTTCAGTTTAGTTGACTTTGGTTGAATGAACTAGTTTGGAATAAATCCTCAAAAACAACAGGGATATGGGAGGATAGAGCACTCACTGAGCAGAGAAGATCCTTAGGAAAGAAGTAAAATAATCTGTGGTGGTCAATATGACATTAGAGAAAAAAGTCATGTCAAAAAAACCCCAAACAACCCTTTCCTTTCTGAGATTATTCAGCATTAGTTGGTAAAACTGCATTAATTTACAGTAGCAGACCAAAGGAGATTAAGTTTCTGCTTATAGAACTAGAACTAAGTAATATCCACAGAAAACACCTCAAACAGTTTGAAAACTAACTATCTATAATGGAATCTGACATGAGAGTTTTCAAAAAGCAGCTGTAAAAATGGAGAATCATCTGTGGTGGGAGCTTTTTCTAAAAAAAAAAAAAAAAAAAAAAAAAATTATAGGTATTGGTAATGAGCCCAACACTAGTCAACAATTTCATCTGTGATTTGGAAGTTCTTAAAACACTGCCAATAAAATACACACACACGAGACAGACTGTCAGCGTGGTGAATTATGAAGACATAGAGCCATCTGAACAGATTTGCCTCTTGAAACAAGGCAGGCAGGAACACAACCAATGCCCAGAGAGACTTCTACAGATGGAGGATACCAGCTAGAGCTCTCAGATGATGAATCTGGATGCTCGTTGGTGAGCAGTACAGCAAAAACTGGGGCCTGTGGTCTCCTGGGTTGGATGTACAAGGTATCTGGTTTGGTACCTGAGTATGGTGAGACTAAACTGATCATCATGCACAGCTCCAGTGACCAGTCTTCAAAAGAAGCACCATCAGGAACAGTGTAACTGAAGAAAATTAGTTTTGGCAGGTCGCTCCAGTATAAATTTTTGGATACCTGACAGTGTCTGAGCACACACGCTCTAGCTTTTCTCTCATTAGGGCACTAACAGGATTTCCCTTCTCTTCCTGGCTGGGTATCTTCAGGTAACACGTGCAGCCTAAAGATCTTTAAGACTCTTCCTGCCTTTGTGAAATTAATCAAGAGTTAACAGGGAAGGGGAGGGAGGGGAGCAGGCGGACACATAAATTCACTTTCAGTATAGACACATGAACCTTGTTTTCTTAAGAAACCACAAATGCAAAGATGATCAACAAAATAATTCAAGAACTAGGAAACAGGCCTCACAGTAGGAGATTTAAGTAGCTTGGTCAATTTGGCGTGAGACAGATGTACTGACTGCAGTTATACACATCTTTGCTAGGAAAACTTGTGTATGTGGAAAGATTCATCAGTTTAGCAGGGAAAGGCACAATCCAGTCAGAAGTTGAGACATTCAAAAGAGAAAGAAGGTACTTTATCTGTTTATTTATTTTGCCAGTTACAGGTAAAAACTACTGGAAGGGCTTATCAGAGGGAAGTGAAGAGAGATGACTCCATGTCCTTAGGGTGACTCCAGATGCCATGAAGGTACATTTTGATGGACTCCACATTGGTGGTTACATGCAGAGCAATAGCAGGTGACAGTGCTCCACCTTGTCCCAGCATTTTTCGTGCCATCTGCTTACCTTAGGGCCACACTTCAACTTACACAGGATGCAACTCTATAGGAGACTACCATGGACTCTTACAGGTTTCTCCTTAAGGGCTGGGATAAGGGTAGTGCCATGTACTTTCAAAACGAGAAGACGGGACAAGCTTGAAAACTGCTGTCTGAATGGGATAGCTCTGCAGGTTGGATTTTCATTGGTCCTGAAGGCATTTAGCACCCTCAAAAATTTGGTCTTTGACACCTTGCTAGGTTTTCCTGTCCTCCCCTCGTTCATCCTCAAGTCAACCCAAGCAGTGAAATGACAGCCTGGGGATGGAAGATGTCCGGGAAACGGCCCCATTCCCAAAGCTCTGTTAGTACTGCTCCTGTCAATACCATTAGCTCTTTTTCTATTGTTTCAGTGGGAGGAAGATCAGGTCTACATCATTTTCCCAGGGTAACACTGCAGAAACACTCCTCTGCTAAAGAACGGCTTTGATTTGTCACAGGAAAGGCCTCACAAACTGACAATTTTTGTCTGATTTTCTCTGGGCAGTGGGGGAAGGAACATATTTTCTCCTCCAACAGCATTCAGCAAATTTGTACTGCAGTCAGCTAATTTTATTACTTCTCATAAATGTCTGTTCCTGTAATGCTCTCAAGGTATTTTCATAATTCTACCTTGGGAATTACAAATCAACTTTCTCTTTGATAAAGTAACCTACAGTATTTTATTTTATTTTTTATGTTATGAACAGCTGAAAATGTATGACATCCCATAAAATGTCTGGGTTAGACCTTTGAATATTGCTTCTTTTAAGAAGTCTTTTAACATTGAAGCAGAGAAATACAATCCTAGGATTGGAGTCTATTAGGCAAAAAGAGGGAAGGAAATCCTTAAAGCCAATGTCTAGAGTGCCTTTAAAGTTGCTTTTCTGTATTCCAAAGGGATCTAACTTCCATTTAATTAAATTTTTGTTTAAGAAAAAGGAACCTGGATTATTTTATTTATTTATACATTTTTGCAGAAGTTTATGATCAAGTATATTAGGGAGGGGAGAGGGGAGAAGGAGGTGTTCCCTAAAGACAAAGCATATTTAAGTAATGAAGTATTTTACTAGAGAGCCTAAAAATTGGCTTCATGGCCTCAGAGACAGAGCCACAGCTTCACTCCCATAGCAACAACTGAATGCAGAGGAGAGTCCTCTACACTTAAACAAGTCAGGCTGCGTTTTCATTTAGTCACCAAATCACAGGCTGGGGAGCATCGCCAAGGTACTCGGCCAGCTTTCTGTCATGCAATTGTTACAGGAATTTTACAAGGCTAATTTTGGAAGGAGTTTTTTTTGATCAATTTATCCCTAGTTAAGGCAGTAACATATCTGTTTGTAAACAGGAGAGGCTACAGTATGGAGATAGTAACACTTTTAGCACATTTAGGGATATAAATGACACCTGAACGATATTCTATTTTAGAATCAACAAGCAAGCCATTTTCCCCAGCAGCCACTCCAGCCCAGGATCTACAGCGTATCTCTGTGCTTAGAGAAACAGTAGAAAGAACACATATATCACAGATGAGCATTTCTCAGCATAGTCTTCCACTCTCTCTGCTTTAGGGAATTGCTGAACCCGAGGTTACACCTCAGTCATAACTTTAATGAGCCACTGGTGAACTTGTCTTCTACGAACATGTCAAAACCTTCTGTGTATCCACTAAAAAGAGAGCAATTAATAGAAAACGGTTCACCAGTGCACTCCTTCCTTGACACAAGTATCCCAAAGCAGTGATGGTCTGCAACCACACATCCTCCTCTTTTGCTGAGGTTTGCATAAACAGCCCAAGAGGTAAAACTTCAAGTTCGCTTAAAAGGTGGCTGTTCTGTTTAGGACTCCAGAAGTTTCACAGAATCAGCTCTGGCAATTGCTCCCTCTTTTTGTCACCTACATTTGGGGATCTGGTGGTCAGATGTAATTAACTGGTTTCTAACTACGTAATCCTACCTCTCTAGCAAAGTTCATGGATGCTTCCTCACCCATGATGCCTTACCCATCCCTAATAAGTACACTACAGACAATTTATCAAACATAAATACCTCAATGTTTGCATTTCTGGTGCAGGACCTACATTATTTAAAGGCTTGCAACTTCCTAAAGACTAATTACTTTTAAAAATGCTGTAGATCCATCCAAACCTCCTTGGTTTAACATCACTAAAATGCACCAGTCTGGAGTTCAGAATGGAATGACGTCTCTGGCATTGCACCTGGCTGTCATGGGTCTACACACTTACAGCTAGAGGAAATGGCAGCGCCCTTCAGTACATGTCTAGAGCAAATGTGAAAGCCAGTCCTCGAGCTTTACAACAAACTACTGTAACCACTCATGCATCTTGTCTTGGAAATCATTTCAAGTCTGCATAAAATACCTGAAGCCCCCATCTACCCTGTGGAACCAATCATGCAGAAAGGCTTTGTAATCACACCAATCTGCTGGGTTAGTGCATGCCACTCTTCCAACAACACACACCACGCCAAGCACAACACTCCAGTTTCAGGAGAGTCAAAGGGATTCCTCACACGTTCAGAGTCAGGCACGCCAGGAAGCACTTTGCTGAATCAAATCCTCATCGATTACATAGAAAATCCGACAGCACAGAAGATAAGCAAATACCGAAGTTTGGTTTTCTAAAATCCTTTTTTATCTTGAACTTCAAACAGTACTTTGAGAATTATTGCTGATTACTATGCTTTTACCAAAGACATGAATACTGCATGAAATTTCCGATGGTCTTTCTAAATACACCTATGCTCTGGGAAGATAATGTTACAAGACAGTACGTGCAGTGCCAGCTCCGCTTGTGCTTGCCCATGCTTTGCAAATTCAAATACCAGGAGATGCTGCTTTCAGTGCTGCTTGCAGGGGGTGCAGGAGGCTGTGAATTGGTGGTTCCAGTCCACAGTAAGTGAAACCATGGAGCTAATTTTTGGTCTAACTTCCCACAGAAATGAAGCTTCTGTGATCACATTCTCTCCTGGTTTTTGTTAGAGACCTTCAAGTGATTTGGCTACTTCAGCAAAGTTTAAAAGCAGAGCAGAAGTCTCAACATTAAATATTGACAGTTTTCATCCAAACAGACACATAGGTAGAGAAAAGAGGACTGGTCTGTTCTCTCTGCAGCAACTACCTCTTCTTTGGTATCTCAGAAATCACTACAGCTGCAAACATATCTTCATTAATTGCTCTCTTCACAGTAAGACTTGTTGTAACTTATAGATTACATTTGAAATAACTCTCAGAGACTTTGCCAAATGCTGATTTATTTAACCTGAAGACCCTGGCCATATTTTTCCTGCTTCCTCCACTAGTCCCCTGTAAAGTTTATAAAAAAAATAGCTGTAAGATCATTATGAAACTGCTGACATGTTCCTTGATGATAGAAAAGAGTGACTTCCTTACTCACTTGGGAATAGTTGCATTGACCATATAAGAAGAGAAAAAAAAAAAAAAAAGCCTGTTAGTAAAACGTTGAGAACAGAGACACTTTGCCATCAAATAAATCTTTGATCAAGGGATGATCAGAA
Source organism: Athene noctua (assembly GCF_965140245.1). Taxonomy (NCBI): domain Eukaryota; kingdom Metazoa; phylum Chordata; class Aves; order Strigiformes; family Strigidae; genus Athene; species Athene noctua. The sequence continues at coordinate 9,774,809 of NC_134041.1, read as the reverse complement.
AATTTCTGAAAGCAAAAGAATTTTGCCATGTTTCAAGAACTCCCTTAGCACAGAAGGGAGATCTACAAAACCCAGTGACTATCTTGGGGGCAAACTAGATAGGACCTATGTGGGATAAAGGACAACTCCATGATCGTTGAGTTAGGCTATTAATTTGGAACAGAAAGCCATGGAAGAGCTGTGAGCTACAAACTGCCACAGATGATTTCTCACCCTGTATGAAAACATTCTGTATGGCCCTGAAGTCTTGCAAAGGGTAGGAGCACCTTCCTCATTCGCACCACCTACTACAGGTCTAAGTTAGAAGCCAGTCTCCCACCAGCGGAGGAGAGAGGCTCCTCTGAAGGCAATTCATAGCATCTAAGGTCATCCAGAAATGTACATTCTTCTCCTTCAGCAAAGCAGCCTACGCCTCCTCAGTCTTAAGGAGTCTTACTCCTTAGGACTAAAAAGGCTAATTAAGGATACACACACATTGCATTTTGAGAAAAGGTAGGGAAATTCTTTCAACAGCCCTGTTTGGAGACTTCCTTTTGAAGGATGCAGACACATGCCTGTGTATGCCAGGTAGGTTAACAGAGCAGGTAACATGACATCAGGTACTCAGCACCAAGACACATGGTTGGGAAGCCTTGGTATAGATGAGAAGCTTGTGGAGCTGAGAAGCCAAGATGCTCTCAAGCTTGCTTTTTAAGAGCGATGTAGACATATCCTGTAAATCTAAGTTAACTCTATAAGTCTGGGGAGTCTGACTCCCAAACTCAGTTCAGGACTAAGAAGGGCTTTGCAGCATTAGCTCATTCTAAACAATCAAACCTGTTTCTTGAAACATTTGCGTAGATTTATGAGGCTCTGGTGGGTGGGAACCCGAAATAGATACCGTGCTCTTCTCTTCAGTGCAAGAATGATTTATGCTGCGAGGCAGCTCCTCGGCACAAAGCCAAAACAGATCTATCAGATGCGACTAACAAATGTTTTAAAACTGAGTAAACCAACTGCAACGTGAGCATCAGTTCTCCAAGCACGTGGGCCCCAATGGGGAACAACAGGTGCATAACATAATTACAAGCAAGAAGAAAAACAAGAGGTATGTACAGAGACAAACCTCACAAAGTTACATTCATTCCCATTAATCACTGTGACAGCTAGAATACCAACCAGGAAAAGGTAAAAAAAAAAAAAAAGGAAAATAAAAAGAAAAGAGATACGTGCGTGGAAAAAAATGTCACAGAACATCGAACAACAGAGCAATAGAATTGGAAGCAGCCGTGTTAATCCCTTATGGACTATCTCACCATAATGATTATTTATTCCTTACAAATGGGAATTCTAATCTGCTGATTTTGTGGTTGCATTTTTGTGGCTTAACATTCCACATGTCACAAGAAATATCAGCCTCCCCACCCTGCCTAAATCCTCCTCTGGTTAAATTGATCACATGTGTGGCACACAAACCGAATGGCCACATGCAAACATCTCACCCCTGATGGACTGAATGTTGCTTATCCATAAAATAAAAGGGAGTCTGATAATCATATCTTCACTTCTGCAATGCGACTTTCTTCCTAAAATGTCACTGGAATCGTTTTGTCCACCATAAAAAGCCCTCAGAAAAAAAACCAAATAAACATTGTAATATTATCCTGGATCCCAGTAGCTATTTAATAAACATTCCTGTATCTAACTAAAGTAAAAAAACCCACCAGCATCATGCCTCGCCACACACATGTAAGAGATCTGGATGTGATCTGAGTTGGAATGGTGCTCCATTGCCCATTGGTTTGTAGACAGGACAGCACTCAGGAATAGTGACCCAGGAGCTCAGACTCCTTCACTGAATCCAGAATTAGCCTGCCTACAATTAGACAAGCAGTTTATTAGACTCCAAAATGACGAGAACCAGGTCAGCACCATTTGAAACTTTTGTAGTTTAATATTACGAGTTTATAGAAATCCCATCAACCTCACGAATTCTTACAATGCTACAGATTTACTCCATGGTAATTTCTCCTACAGCAGTAGCCAGGCTTGTCTCTGCATGGGCTGGATGATGCTCAGTGCCCCAAGAGGGACCTTACACATAAATTATCCCTTTGTGGCATGGGAAGGCTTCCATATAATTTGACCTTGAAGATGCAGAGCAAAGCTCACTTGGATATCCTGCTGCTGGAGATTTGACTTTCCCTTCTGGGATGAGTAGCGCAATACCTGGCTCTACATTCTCACTCTTTCCAAGGTATAAAAGGAAAATCTGTCTACTGCTCTCAGGTTTGGAAAACTAGCATACTAAAAACCAGCTTAATAAAAAACAGTCTCCCAGAATCACTGAAGATCCATGAACGAACTTCCTCAGCCATGCTACTCACACTTCTGGTCTTTACCACACAGTCTGGGGGCTTTTTCTAAGCTTGAAGTCGGGTTGCACAAAGCTCTGAAGCCACAGGAAAACTCTAGCTCTGTGCTTCCCAGCAGGGCTCTTCTTGCAGGGTACGTATTCATTACTGCACAGAAACTGGCCAAGCAGCTCTTCTGAGCACTGTGCACCTGGTCATCCATGCAAGGGACCAGTCAGCTCACTCCCTGCCCCACTTTAAAGTGCCCTGAGTATGACATGGCACGGAGGGGTCCGTGCTGGGAACTGCTCCAGAAGGCAGTATCAATACAGCACTTGGTTCTGCTGTTCCCCAATGATACTGCAGCAGGTGTCGCATGAAGGTACCCTCTTGGATAACCAGAAAACCAGCACAGCTGCAGCTGACCACGACACAACCGGAGGTCCCCAAAGACACACACCCACTTGATAATGTCCATGCACCAAGCACACGACCCAGCATTCAGACACCTGTCTCCCTGGCACTGCGTACAGCATCTTGTGTACCTGCATTCTTGAAAACAAAAAGATCTGCCAGACTGTGATGGAGAGGTCTGACAAAATTGACACCAGATGCACCTCCCTGCCAAGTCAGCTAGGACAAGCTGATGAGATTGCTATCCCGTGACGTCTTACAGCTGGAGGCTCCATCCGCATGTGATACTAAAGTACATGTGATAAGAAGGGTGTGCCAAATAGCTAAATTGTAGCCTTCCTCTAACATACCAAATAACAAGGCAAACTCAAGCTAAATTAGAAGGCAAACAGTGGATTAAGTAGTATAACAATTGTCATATGTATTAAATTTGATCTTTTACTACAGCAGGATGTTAGTAATGAAAACAATCCTGTAGCTACTCAACCTTGTAAACCCACAAAAGAAAGTGTGTTCGTCAGATCTCTCTTTCTCCTACCATCTAGGGGATGGTTTGTAGCAGGAGGCCATATGAAAATGAGAGTAAAGATAAAGGCAAGTACAAAGTAGGTTGAAACACTACCAAATTAGCTGTCTGCATTCAGTTACATCAACAAGAACATTTCCAACCCAGCTGGTACTCAGCTGCTACAGGAGGTGGAAAAAGATGGTGAACCAGAATCATAGTAATTTATTGATTAAAAGATGCACTTAATTAGATCATTCTGCTATTAAATTCCACATTGCCTTTCTCTTACAAACCTAAACAACTATCAATTTTCATAATGTGCATTGAATCTGCTTAATTAAATAATATTTAAAGCAATATTTTTCTCCTGGGAAATGCTGTTTCAGCTCTAAAACATTTTGCAGAAGATGTCAGTTCTGACAGAATTACTGATAGGGAAAATACGGTTTCAACCATTTGGACATTGTAATATCATTGTTAGAATTTTCATAATTTCTTTCTAATAGCATTTATATATTTTTTGAATAGCATTCATTTTTGGCTGTCATGTTATTCTGAAATATGAATATCAATGTTGAGGTGATTCCACAGATCATACCTGTGCATGATGGCTAATCTGCTGTATTCAATGCTTGACAGGGTTTGGCCATCCTCAGGATGGAAACACAGCAGGGTTTACACTGAAGTTCATTTTGGAGCAAGCTGGAATTTCTGTTCCAAACCCTTTTAAACAGTGCTTTTTGATTCAACTTAGAGTACAAACACATTTCTTCCGCTGGAAGAGAAATCCTGCTTTTCAACATCCCACATGTGTGGTGATGATAACAGCACTCATTTCCACTGATTTTCAACCACTGTCTTGGAAGGAGTTTAGAAAAACACAAGGAGAATTTTCCTCTGGTGGCACAGCCATAGAGATTCCTCCGGAATACACCCCAAAGCTAATTGACACCTGCAGTTTTAAGTCCTTTAATAAAGCATCTTAAAAATGCTCGGCACATCTTCTCTACTGGGAACTTGTATGTAAATAAGGATTTTGAAGCCTTTTAATTATTACTATTGCTCTGCTACACCACAGTAATTCTTTGAACCTCAACATAAGACTTTGGATTACAAAACAAATGCGTGTTCATATCCTGAAGCCAAGGCAGAAAGAAAATATTTCAGCCCTTCTAACAAAAGCAGAAGCCTAGGGGTTTACCCAAGGCCTGTGGCCAACACAGGAACCTTCCCCACATCTCTTGCTAACTAAACTAGCTCTTCATGGAGGAGCATCCCCTTCAGCTCATGCTTCTGCAATTGGGCACAGGGATTCCAGTACCAGACACGTGGGAACTATGGTGGCTTATTCAGGTTATTCACACTGAACTTTTGCACCAGGTTAGATGCTTCTTAGACATTTCAAAGTGAGGCTCCTCAGGCTTCCCAGTCAACGAAGAAGAGTTCAACCAAGGGTAGCCCTGCTGGAAAGGTCTAGATAGAGGCAGTGAAGAACAAGCATACAGAAGAATGAGGCTTTGCCTCTCAATAAAGCAGTTTCCCTTCACATCCTACTGATAGCCATCCAGGTCATGAAGCCTCTTCAGCTTCAAAGCTGAGGAAAGCACAGTGACTATCTCAAAGCTGGGGACAGCATAGAGTAAATTAAGTTGGGCAGCATTTTCTTGCTCTTAATTCAGACAAGGATGGAACTATCCAACTATCCAAACTGGAAAACCAAGAAGGAGAGCTCTTACTAACTTCTTTATTGGCTATGACATGGTAGAGCCATCTTATATATGCAAAGACAGGGTCTGTGAGTCTGAAAGCTGCTACCCTGATAAGTCAGCAGACAAGTAACCTCCAGAGGAGCTCAAAGAGATCTTTTTATGGTAGTAATGTTGCCTTCATACTGCAAATGCATCAATCGTAGTAATTATGCTTTGACATGCCACCTGCTTTATTCTCTTTATTATGCTTCTCTTTTCAATAATTCACATCACTGGCAGGAAAGAAACATCCCCTGAACAACCTACCCACTGTGAAAACACACTGCTTGATTATGCAGGAGGAAAATACCTGTAGAGAATATAGCAAAAGTATGGAATAACCTACAGATGGCCCCTTTGAAAGGTAAAATGGTGATAAAACTTATTATCTGCCATGCCATCATGAGAAAAAAAAAAAAAAAAAAGATCAGTAAAAGGCCTATGTTTTGAAATGGGAACTGTGGGAGGGGGACTAGATGCAGAATCAGTATGGAGCAAATTATAAGGCTGGGTTACAAATGAAGACTAGATACTTGCAAAGGGTAATTTAATACAGCTACAATCAGCTATTTGCCAGAGACTCAAAACTCAATAAACAAGCCTATCTGGATTATTATTAGCTTATTTTCATTTGCTTCTCAGCCCAGATGTTTTTGTTCACCCATACAGTATCCAGCAATCAGGCAAGAAAACCCTTTGAAAAAAACCCAGCTAGTCAAAATCCCTTCCAACATTACAAAAAAAAAGTCATGAGAGTTCATGGGAAAAAGGTGAAATAAATGTAGAGTCACTGTGGAGATCTGCAGGAGCAAACTGGGCATCACCCTACAAAATGAGGTCCCACTGCAGGACCTTTTGTCCGAGTAAGGAGTGGATGATGGGAGGAACATGGTGTGGTGCAGCAATGAGAGAGAAGCTGCAGAACAGAAAATAAGTCTACAGCAAACAAACTGCAAGGCTATGTGGGGGGGGGGGGGGGAAATTCTAAACAACTGAAACCAAAACACACAACCTTTAATCTGTAGCTGGCCTGAAAATTAATTTTTTGAGCATTCTTTAAACTAACAAACATTATTCATTTTTAGTTCCAGGCACACGTGTTAGAATAGGCCATTTTTCAGGGAAAGATTTTAAATATTTCCCCTCATGAAAGCTTCCCCAAGAATCCTCCTTCAAGTTTCGCTTTTAATGAATTACTGCACTTTTCATTTTTGAAAGGGGAGGGGGAAAAAATCTGAAATATTTGGGAGAAGTTTTTTATTACATATTAAAAAAAAGTTGGTGGTTTTTTTTTGTTTGTTTGTTTTTTATTTTTACAAAACCCTCCAACTTTCTCTTTTCTTTTCCTGACTTGTTACAGGTTCAAAACATCAACTGACAGGAGAGGAAAGCTGCTGTGTAGTTTCCAGAGAAAAATATGGTTTTATAGTAGTGGGCCACAGGATCTGAAAGAACAGAAACAGATATCCCTAAACAAGATAAAATATCTGTTCAGTGTCTCACATTCCCATAACGGGCTGCCTGGCAGGTAAGTGACTTTAAGCAAATCATGCAAACACTTGTTAATAGGGGAAAAAATAAAATCACAGCAAACAGATATTCATGAGACCTGAGAAAACTGCTTTAAAGCTCTTCTTTTGTAAGATTTCCAATCACTTGTCTATTGTATATTAGATTGTGAGAAGCTGAAGTCACTCATGACATATTCCATTAAAGACCAGCAAGGTAGACTGACTGCATTTGGGCCAATGACTGTCAGTACAAGGGCAATAACACAAGGCCAGATTTTCACGGTTAAGTTGTACAATGTAAAACTTGTAACTGCTGTTGAGGATGCAGTCCTCTGCCTGATCCAGCAGTCAGTGCAGCGATGAGCATTCGGAAGGCCTAGGCTTTAGCAAACCCTGCCTAACCCAGAGCACGCTGCTGCAGACCACTACATGGCTTCCCATTCCCCCTACGAGGGGCTGCCAAACACCACCCAAGTAGCCCCTTTTGACCCCATGATGTCTGTGCATAGCAGAGTTCATGGTTAATCCTTCCATCACACCACAGCCTGCTGAAAAGGGAGCCCACTAACTATCACCAGAGATAAGAATATAATCCATGTTCAAGTATGGTTAAGACATTTCTTCCTGGAAGGATTTGTTCCTGGGTTTTCACACTGTGGGACAGAAACTCAGACAGGCCTAAAGCACTGATATACAATACAGTAAAAAAAGCAGATGCAATGAATGCTACATGTCCTTGCGATGAAATTGGGGCTTCTTCCCCTCCGGCACAGGTAACGGGCATGTGGTGGGGCAGGGCTGAGACTGGCAGCAGCACCTCTGTGTCCTTGCAGGAGCCCTTCTTCCTGGTCCGTGGGGAGAGGAAACACCTTCCCACATTGGTGTGTGTCAGGTCAGGGGTCCACAAGCAGAATATGGCACAGCAGGTCCAAAATGCAGTCTCAAAATTGTTCATGTCCCCAGCCCAACTCCCTGATTTTCACCAAACTCCCATTTGCAATGGTAAGGAAGGGATGAAGGATTAAAAACAAGCAAGAACTCTATTAACACATGCAAATATCGGTAAACTAATGAGATTCCAAAGCTCACTCCCAGAAAGAAATTACCCAAATCAGGTCAATCTGAATAATAATGAGATGACATTTTCTCCTCACAGGAGGCCACAGCTGAAGCACGTGAAGCTGCTTACAGCCCTCTTGTCTGAATGACCACATCAACCTAATAAACTTCTGTTACATCAATATTGTTCCTGTCACTGCATTTAGCATAATTAATTCAGATGCAATCAGGATGGAGAGCAAAACACTCTCTGCAAGTGCCCCCCTCAGTGCTGCAGTCATGCTGGCATTTTAAAAGTGGATTTAATCAAATGTTAATCAGGAGGGAGAAAGTTCAGGCAGGTGCAGCCGCAAATAATCCAACAAGATTGAGGATGTCTCGGTGGCTGATTATCCTGCAGCACAGGAAATGCACATCGTGAGGAGGATGACAATATGTTTCCATCTCATCCTTTAACAAGGGGCATTGTAATTGCTCGAATATTTATTTTTCCAACTGGAAGCATCTGAAACATTTTGCAACATGTGACCTACCACCTCTCTTCTCCTTGTCTGTGCAAAACAACCTGAAGTTAGAGTGACCCCATCAAAATGAATTTGTATGACTATTTTTCCCTGCAATAACTTCTTTGTATTATCATTTAATGAAATTCTATTATTAAATATGTTATTTTCCCCTTCAGTAATTTACTATCAATAATGTTAAAGCACAGCTGTATCAAGAGTTTCCATGCAAGACTGGTGTTTCAAGGAAAACTCTGGATATTGCCATACTTTTGCTAGCACGGAGGGAAGAGTTTTTAACAAGTCTGAGCTCGTACAGAGACCAGGGCAAGCAGAGTGGTACATACCGAGCCTGACACGCAGGTTTCAGGCAGCCTGTGGGTCCCTGCCCAATGTTTATCTGCTGCACAAACCAGGGCTTGGGGACCTTTTAGCTCCTGGACATTATTAAGGCTGGTATATGTCACCAACTTTACAGCCCGCTCCTCTGGCTCGTTATCAGTCCAAGAGGGAAATACCAATGGAATAACTCCAGGCTGAGCAAGAAAGGCCCATTTAGCAAAAGCGCCAAGGGAGAGAGGGAGCAGGGATGGTGGGGGCACACAGACAAGTGTTTCCATTCAGATGCCAAAACACGTGTGAACAGACAATTTATTTATGTTAGCCATTTTCTGGAAGAAGAAATGGAAAGGGGGAGAGGCTGGCTCCACTGTGGATTCTCATGTTCTGTCTCAGCAGACACAAGCAGTTGGGCCTCATACTGTATCCACTTAGCGCCATGCCACTGCCGGCCAGCATGGGGCCAACACATCCTGAACAAAACTTCACAACCCCATGGAGCCCTTACTTCTGCCAGGCCACTTTGCTGTTGGACTATAGAGTCCCATCCATCTCCTTTCACTCAAAGTCCCACCACCGTCCTCCTGAAGGCCGAGCAGGCTGCCCCTGCAGGATTACCACTACCTTCAGCTCAGGGGGAGCTGGCTTGCAGACTGGTTCAGAGGTTGTGGGATGTATAGCTATGAGGCTTCATCTCAGAGGGGTTTTAAATGCTCCTGCTGCACCTCTCCAGGCCATTGACTGGGGGAAGCAGAGATGAAAGTGAGCACAGCAATTGGAGGCTGCAGCACATTTACTGAATGGGGGTCACAGGCCTGAAAAGGTGCCAGCAACCCCATCAGTCACACAGCCTGCACCTGAGTATGCATCAGCAAATGGCCCCAAACTCATACCTGGGCTTCGCTTTCAGACATTTCCTTCCCACAGGGCAATGAGACACCTTACGATGCCATTCTGACCTGGAGTACTCACTGCATCCCTCAAGGACCACCTATGAGAATAGGAGCAGGCTCTAGATCTCAGTTTCAAGGTTCTCTCAGCTCGAGGCTGCTCAGGTTTGCAGGTCTGAGTTTGGGATTATCTGGACTAAAGAAAGCAAAGCTAAATCACAGATCACCTTACTAGAGCTCATACAAGTGGATGGATGACTCTTTCAAATGGAAGGAGAGACAGAAATTACCGCTTCAAATGTGGTCTAGACAAAAAGTGCAGTAGCTATGTTTACCGGAAAAACTCCTTAAACAAACCCAAGGACATTGCTCAGTGGGCCCAAGACAGGTCCAGACTGGAATAACAAGTTGCATTTCAAAGATGGTGGGAATTTGTGCAATTTTGCCTCTTCAAGGCATGAGCTTATCCTGGATGTATCACAGGAGGAAGCAGCTGACTAAACAGTGCCATGTGGCTGATAATGGAGAGCCAAGAAACGAGACTGATACCTAGATGCCAAAGGCATCTCATAGGCCCAGAAGGATGAAAACAGCTTTTGGTGTGCACTTGTGAACTATTTTTTTTAATATGCGATATTGTAAAATTGAAGTTCAAGATGAAAGATCATTCTACAGTTAACAAACTAGAAGTGCTCATGTTAGTATCCCAGTAAAACCTCCAAAAAAGCTTCCTTCACAAAATACAATTTCACCAGATTAAACCTATGAATAATTTTAATTTTAAGCAAATGTCTGGATATGTTCTGAGAGCAAACGATTACCTGGAATTTTATGCACCAGTTCTTGTTTTCAGTTTGGAAAAAAACTAGGAACCTTCAGCAGAAAAAAAAAATTCCCCAAGTTCCCCATCAGACTTTAGTATCTGAAACAAATTCAGTACTTTATGTTCTCTGTTTGATCTGACAAACTGCTGAACTCAGCCCCACAAAACCCAGTATGTCTATTCTGGGAGAGCTCGTTGTAAATCCTTAGGCCTACTGGGGATTGGATAGGTGAGATAAGTAACAACTATGCTTTTTCATGTATATTTCCCCATGTTACCCCAACTCAAAATACCTTAGGGCTACAGTTGTCTTAGCTCAGACACATGCTAAAGTTGCAGAAACCACTGACTGGAGCCAAAGGGAACAAGAACATCCTGAACTGGAAACCAATGCCATAAGAGGTTCCATCATCCATGGTTGCAGTGAACACTGTGAGCATTCCCATTGCCCAATGACCTAGGGAAAATACTGGCTCACCCCACACCAAGCTGCCCATTACAGCCAACTATACATGTACTGGCTAAGAACCTGGTCTCTGGCAATAATGTGTACCATAAACATGAAATATTCACCAGGGTGACCAGGCTGAGAAGGGTCTATGCTGCCAGCACCTCTAAGCACACTCAGCTCCTTATAAAATCAAGATCAGCAAATCTGATAGTTTCTTTTAAAAGTGGTAAGAGACAACTTCTGCTGTTTAGAAGGACAATTTAAGGCAAGTTTTAGGCACACACCTAAGGCCATTTTTTTCCCAGCAAAGCCCATGAGCACATGTTAAATTTTAAGCAACTTTTATGTCAAAGTGAAGTCAAGTTGAAGGTAAGCATATGTCTGAAGTGCAGCAGGTGTTGAGGAGTCAGCAAAGGGGAAAGGACATCTGTCCTGGGAGTGGAACATGTTTCTCATTATAAGTCCTTCCTGACCTCTGGACTAGCAGGTCTTGCCTCTGATTCTAGCTACTCCTCTGCTACAGTTTCTAAATGAATAATTGCTAGTAAAATAGAACTGCTGATTTTTATTTTTTTTAAAAAACCCTTTTTTTAGCCACAGCTGCATCTATTACCCAAGTGTACAAATATTGTGTTAACAAGATCACCTGATGCAGCTCTGGTTTTTATCACAGCAAACATGTTACAGATCTATAATCAGTACCATGCTTCTCAATATGATTTGTGAACTCTGTTAACTGTTTATGCTAAAAATAGTCTTATTCTTTTAAATTTAGCAGCATCACAATATCCCATGGGACTGCTGATGTTGGATTCTTGAGCATTCACGGCACTGCAGTTATTGGAAAGTTGAACAAAAGTTTGAATTCATGCTTTGTGCTCCTTGATATTCTGAAAGAGCCCACCCAGGCTCTTCTTCCTCTTTCTGGGGTAAGTTGTGTTGTCAACTTGTAGCTGATTTCTGGGACATGGGAAGAGTCCACCAGACAATAAATACATTCTATTTTAACAGCCTAAGAGCAGAGGTACTGAATCACGCTAAAGGTCCATATAACTCATCATCCCACCACTGCCAATGACCAATGCAGATGTCTAGTGAGGAGGACAAACACCAAGGCAGCTCTGTAGGGATCCTTTCCCCTGATTCTCCCAGCCTTCAGCAGCTCAGGGGCTTCCTGAGCCAGGTAAGGTCTTTGGATTCAGTAATTATCCCTGGATTTATTTCCAATCCAACATCAGCCAGAGATAGGTTGAACCTAACAGCCTTTTGGTGAAAAACTACATTTCAATAACCATGGCGTAAGGAAAGGCAAGTGTATCTTAACAGCAATTTTTATACAGGTATATATATATTTTTTTATATGTCTACATACACACAGATAACAATATCTTAGAAATAGATATTTTGTTTGGAGGGGTGTAAAACATCAGCTGTGTGCTGCAGCAATGGCATGCAAACAGTTAAGGCCACAGCTGGACTTCTGAACACCCACCATCAGTTCCTAAATCTGCCACAGACTTTCTGTTTTGCTTTGGGCATATTAGTTCAGTCTCTTATCTGTCAACTAGGGAAGAATTACCATGGTTTGTTCCCCTCATAATATCCTTGGGATATACCAATTCCCAGCCTAGATTTTGCCTAACTTTAGGTATTTAGTCACATCACTTTAATTAAGAGTCCTTTACAGTCAATGCAGACAGACAGACGCTTTGAGAGTGAGATCAATCTCTTAAGAGAGTTGAAGCCTTCTCTGGAGAGGTATACTTCCTACTCCTAGGATATGCATGAGAAATCCTATAATGTCTGAATAACTAATATAATTACCTTGCTCAAGTACCTGGAGTCAGCTACCATGAACATCCAGGTCTCAGCATTTAAAACGATGAGCTAATATAAAGAATACTTCTAACAACAGCACTGAACAACTACATCCCATCTGCTGAACTACAAACCAGGGCAACTACAACTCAAATACGCATTCATGGCAACGCTTGAGGATAGCAAATGTGAAACCCAAAGGTCGAATGCATCTGGATGCAAAGCACTGGCTTTTCTAGAAATCACACTGACTCTCCCACTGATATTCTCATCCAAATTTCGCTCTGCACATAGTGACTCATTGGTCTAATAGTGCTTCTCAATAAGCACTTTGGTGCGGTTTTGGTTCATTCCAGCTTATGTATCCAGTCAAATGCTATACATATGCTCTAGGTGTTTGTTTTCTTTTAAATTCACCTTTTTGGGGGGCGGGGTTCTGGAGGCACAAAAGAGACGGGGGCAAGGAAGGCAAGAAAGTGAAAGAGGAGAACGATGGGATCTAAAATTAGTTATTTAAACATTCTGTATGTAACTGAATAGAGATTTGATAGGGCTGTCAAACCAGACTTCCTCCTAAACCTTGAGCAAATAAATAAGCACATAAAGGAACTAAAGGAAGCCCCATTGCAGCTTGCCTGCACAGCAGTTCTATTATGGCAAGAATATATCCCAAGAAGTCCTGAGACAGTTTGACTGACACTGCAGCTACGACACTGACAGAAGAATTTGACATTTGGCTAATTGCCTTTGATCTAAGTTCAGATTGCACATAGTGACTTTCAGACTGGAAAGTCAGGGGCAGCTATGAGTACAGAAGAAACTCAGATTAGATGGTATTCTTGGAGAGATTAATCCCACCCAGCATTAGCCATCTAAACATTAGACGTCTAAATTAAGAGAGTTGTGTTGGCTTCCTCTATTGTCAAAGGGAGCAGCAAAACACCATAAGAAATCCACTTTTGGCATCTTAAAGAACTGTACTAGGATGGGTGAAGTAACTTTGAAGATGCCCAATTCTGCTGGCTATTGATGAAACACCTATATTTTAGGTAACTCATCTGAGCTAAATCCATTGCAGTTTGCTCAGTTGTAGACTGAAATCCTGACAGAAGCAAGGAGACATCTCACTTGCAGTGGACAGGGTGTGGGGACCAATTCTCCATTGCAGTTTCCACCACTCAAATTATGTTTGTGTATGCTGAACAGATACTAAACCCTACAGCATCTCTGCTCCACTTGTTTAAATTTGTAAGTGCTATGGCATTCACTCCAGAGCAGACCAGAGAACCACTTCTGCATTAGCTCAGCTAGTTGATCATAGCGAAGTGAGTCATCTCCCCGCTCAGTGGAAACAAGGACCCATTCAGAAGCCATAGTGAAGCTGTCAATTCAAGAGCCATCCCATTCTCTGAGGCCTCCCACACTAAGGGTGGAACTAACACAGCTATTGCCAAAAGTCATGACTACATAACAAGGAGACATGTCTCTGTTTGCTTGGAGTAATGTCCTGGATGTGACTCCATCTCAGACCTGGACCCTGGAATTACACAGGGAAGCTAGAAATGAGCAGAGCATGGGAGTGATTTGTTCATGAGTGGTACAAGGCATTTTGACTGGTGACAGTTTTACATTAAGGTTGAGACTGGGTCAAGTGAATCAATCTCACTCCCAAAAATGAACTGTACTAGACACCTGGGATGTGATGGTGCCCCACTTGCAGCGGCCAGTTCTGTGCCAGACTGGAAAATGTGCAGTCTGAGATGGAAATCGAAGGAGAAAGAGTCCAACCAGCTGATATTTACTCACACCAGTCCTTAATGCAATGAGGAAACAGCAATGCACCAACAGCACTTAGAGCCTTTACATGTTAGCTGAATCCACTCTGGGGTGGAGTGTTTTGATTTTTCCCCATGTGAAAGACATTTTATGCACCTGCTCCATGGCTACAAGCACAGAAATAAAGGGTGGCCAGATCCTAATCTCAAAGAGGAGAAAATTAGAAATTACTCCATTTAATATATCTGAACAACTATAGGATGCAGCTGGTAAAAAGACACCAGAATCAAGATGTCCACAGCTTTTATCAAGAGATGAATATTCATTGCCCTAGTCAGCCTCAATCTACACTGCGCTGGCAAGGGCCCAACTACTTTCTGTAAAGACCATGAGTAAGGCATAGATTTACTTTATGTTCTCTGCCCTGCTGTTCATCTGTAGCATAGCTTGTTTATCTCTTAGTATATATTTTGCTACAGCCATAAACCTGACCTCAGCAAGAAGCATCTGAGCAGTGCTTGGATAGGGAATTGTAAGCAGGCATGGCAAACAGCAGCCACCTGGCTCACGTCCCAGTACTATTCCATTCGAGCAGCTCTGTTCTTTGGTGGCCACTTAGAGTTGTATTTTATTTATTTAGTGCTGCTAAACCTCATCTTTATTTGTTCATGTAAATTGCCCGAGTGGCCCTGGACTTGGAAGGGAAACATTTTTTTTCCCTAACAAAGAAACAGATGATCTCACTGGCAAATGAGACACATACAGCATTGTGTTTACTTTAGAGTAAGTTCACTTACAAATCAAGCCACTTGACTTATCTAGCTGCCCCCCCTCCCCCCTTTCTATTATGGGGAAATCTCCATCAATGAGAGGAGGATGTCCCTTCTTCACCCCACATCGTTTCCCATTCCCCTGCCGTTGGGGTTGCTGCCCTTGTTGCCATGGCAGTGCTTTTAAGTATGGTGCTAACAGGTCACATGCTGAAGAGGTCTGATCCAGCCATAATGACCGCTAAAGTCAATAGGATTCGGTTCCTCCTAATGAAGGCGTGAACTTACAAGACAGTCTGTCCCTTTGTGCTCGATGAAGATATAAAAGGTTCCTAAAGCCAGGTTCGCACTGAAATTCAGCCAGGTTTTCAAAACTGCTGTCTAAGTGCTCCGGCCTTTTGAAAATCCAGCCCTCAGCAAAGGCTCTGGTTACCAAGCACTTGACTTCCATCTGCCTAAAAAGCAGCAAACTGTCCTAAGATTTTGGGTACTTGAAAATCAAGCCCTCCCATCTACATGTACTGCATCCTAACAAGAGCAATGCCATCCAATTAAATTGGCCACGATAGGTAACATGCAATAAGCTGCTATGTGATAACATTTCTGGAAAGCTCTTCTCGGGATGCTCCATCTATCACTGTCCTCCTCCTGCAGTAATTACACAAAAAGCAAATCAAACACCCAACTCCTTGCATTAACTCAAGAATCAGGAATGGACACGAGCTTCTGTTTCCCACACCCCAAATGAATCTAGCAACCACCAAGCAAACAGCTATTTGCAAGGGAAAAAGTGAAAAGTCTCATGGCATAAAAAAATATATCCTATGCTGTGTTGTGTCCCCCTCCTCTCTGAGAAACTGTCTTACAAGAAGCCACCATGAATTGGCATTCTGGAGTGAAGTACCATTTTGTCACAAGGTTGTCATCCAGCTCTTCCCCAGAGACTCTGGCCAATGGACACGTGGCCACCCAAGACTTCACATCCCATGGAAGGCTCATCCAGCCATTTAACTCCACAACTTTTCCCAGCAGCTCTGTTCAAAGTTCAGACAATCTTTTCAGTCCACAAAACAAGGTAAATTTCCAAGTCTTTTTTCCTAAATGTTCTCCATTGCAGCTGATACTCCTCTGACTTACAGTCAAAGGACTGAAAATAAATCAATTGAATGACAGAGTGGAAGAAATGAAAGACTCATCACTAGTTTGTGCATTAAACAGCTGATTTTCCAAGATGCATGAGCACAGTTATATAGGGAATTGTTTCAAAAATAATTCTCCGCATACAGAAGACGTGACCACAAACGCTCCTCTCCTAATTCATGACCTGTCGCTCTGACACTCTACATAACCTCTGTTCTTAGCTGTTATTAATTAGCAGGACAGTTTTCAGCCTGGGGACTGCTGCCATGAGTGTTACCACAGCTATGAGCTAACACATTTGTAGACTCATAGTTAAATGAATTGCACATGCTACCTGGTAGTACCATTAGAGTCAGGGGCTTTTTACAGCCTTTCTTTTTTTTTCCTCCCTTTTAATTCTTCTTTTCAAGAACAGACTTTCTGGCAATTGTAGACCTGTTGATAAATCCGTGTGAAATCTGCTCATGTGAAGGGGTGCAGAAAGGCACCGTTTTGTAAGTGCTTGCACAGTTGCATATGCATTTTATCCCTATCTATGTGCTGATTAACTCGTTTATCTGGGGTATCCCAGGCACAAAATTATCTCTGAGCACACAGGAATCTCACGTTTGTTAGCAGGTCAGCACAAGAAGCCTACTAGCAGAGGGGACTGGACCTATAGCTTCCCAGAGCACACAGCACAAACCAGCTCTCTTGAAGGTACTGAAAATAATTCTGCACATCTAAACAAACCTTAACCCAAAATTTCCCCTTGCAGCTGTTGTTCTGCAACGTTGGGGAGCATTACCCCCCAGAATATCTTTGTCAGGCAATGCTACAGTCCCTGCAATTCACCCCGCTGCCCTTTAATAAGCTACAGTAGTCAACAGAGAATGCAAAGAGCAATACAGCCTGCTCTTCTGCAGATGAATTATTCTACAATGTCTTGGAGGCAGAGCTCATAACATTCCTTTTATACATCCGCCTCAGCTTAAACCTATTTCTGGGGTTATCTGCGTGTTGCAGGGAGGAGCAGTGTGAAAACAGCTATGAGATATGGCTGGGTGCATGTGGGTGAAGGGTGCCTTTCCATAGCATCATGACCAATTGTATTTTAAGTGTGCAAGAGCCCTGGTCAAAGCTTATTAAAGGCAACAGTCAAGTCTTCTCAACCATACAGTTCACCTACAAAATCAAAAGAACAATCAACTGGGAACACATTCTGCTGCACTATTTCAACTGTATGCTCCAAAAACCCTGACTGATCTTCCACTCAGGGGAAAAAGGGGAAAAAAAAGGAGCAAGAAATTCCTACAACATCTGAACTGAATATATAGCTATTGGCAGCTTTTAGTTTTGTATTTCACCCTGAGCTTTCACTGGCAGGAGACAGCAAATTCACGAGCTTTTTCCGAGGAACCCAAGAGAGGAGGGAGTCTGCTTGACAGAGTTATATCTCTGGCGAGGAGCAGTGCTGATAATCACTTTCACTGGAGATGCTGTAAAGTGGCTCATAATTCATTCCTTTTACACAATAAATACAGGACAATTAAATCCAGCTCTCTTCAATACTACGCACAGAACTCCAGGACAATCCATCATTGCCTGCTTATGCACAACAGTGCAGAATTAACAAAAAAGAAAAGGAAAAAAGAAAATGTGCTTGGGTACAGTCTCATCACATTTTCCCACAGTTACAGTGATCCAAGGCTGTAACTAGACTGCGCTTCCCTTCCCTTTTAAGACTCAAGTTTTATTTTGCTATATTCATTTCCCTTTCTTACCCAGCAGGAAGTGATTTCCAACACAATTGTGTTTGTATTTTGTTAATACTAGACTGGTGCCTCTACTATACTGAACTGGTACTCAACCTCCTCTCTGCTGGCCCCTTGGTGAGGCTCAATCACGTATCTCCTTTTTTCAGCCAAGTTTTGGCAAAGCCTCATCTCATTCTCTGGATCCAGTGCAAGCAGATGAGGAGCTGAGAGCCTGCAGAATCCTGAACACTTAAGTTTAGTATAAAATAGCATTAAAATACAAGTTTTTTCCTGATTAGTGGAACAAGCAAAGTGTGTTTTCCTACAGACCTGTGTATGGAGAATGAGCTCCTTTTCCAATACCTAGTAAGGAGTAAGTGAGTTTACATCACAACCTTTTCCTGAATGAGAACATTAACAGAAACTTCCTCCTCTTGCCAAAGCCCCCTCTTTCCAAATAGGAACACAGTCACATGAACTTCCACCTTCTATCAAATTGAAGGGAAGTTAGCCTATGGGTTTAAATGTTCCTAGCAGAGATGCTTGGAGCTAGGCTAGTCCATCTGATGAGAAACTGCAACTAGATTCCTGCCTTACTACATGCTGCCACCAAATTTCAGAGTTTTCAGCTCCCTGTTGTTACACTTCTCATCTTGTCATCTCTGGCCTCCTGTGAAGCTGGCCAGAGCACTTTGGTACCCAGATCTGCACAAGAAAGCTCTGAATATTAACACACAGTCTTTTAATGGTTCTTTGAGGAAATAAAAGATTTTAACAAAAGGTCAGTCTAAGGCAGTGGTCCTTGTCCAGGAAAAGAGCCTGTCAGGGCCTTGGTTAACACTGCCAGAGACAACAGTCTTCAAAAAGATTTCAAACCAGACCTTTTCAAGTGAGACATTTTTGTCAGATCCAAAGAGGGGAATATAAATGAATCAGGGCCATGTACGTCTTTGTGCCACACATGCCTGAAATGAGGCTGACAGGACTCAGTAGTCTGGAGATGAAAAGCAGTAATGGCAAACTCACAGTATTCCTGCTTGCAAGCATTTAAAAAAAATAGTTTATGTGAACGTATTTCAGTCCATGACTTGTTTGCAAGCTGTCAGCTTCGTGCTATTTGCCACTCCTGGGATGCAACTAGTCATCAGCGTCACTTGGCTTCTTGATACTATGACTAAGATTAAAAACAAAACCAAAAAGAATAACAAACAGGACAGCAACCAACAAGCAATAAAAGCACATCCACAAGCCAGTATCTTTGCATTCATTAGACCAATGATGTCGAAGAACAGAACAATTGCTTTCCTCCAAATGGAAATAATCACACTCTTATTATGGATGGCAAGCAGCAAAAAAAAAAAAAAAAAAAATTAAATTTTCATGTTGTTACCCAAAAGCAATTAAGTTGTGTTTCTATACCTAACCTATAAAAATGGACTTGCAGATCATTTGAGAAAGTCAGATTTGTTTAATTAAATATTCCTCAAGAAGAAATTACTAAAGAAATGACCAAAACCATTTGCTGTCCTCAAGTTGTGCAATATTTACACTGCATAAATACTGCAATTTCATTCTAACCTTGTTTCCAAAGAACATGATGCTTACAGGATTCTGCTGTCCCTCTGTGCATATGCTTTTGTTTTTACAATCGCCCCTGAAATATTCTGGACCCATGGGCAAATTTCAAATCTATTAGATGGAAGAGTAGCTGTCTCCAAGACAGTCCTTTCTTATATATTTTATGAAAACATATGGCTGGATAGAGACTCACCAATCTCTCCTGTGGAAAGAAAAGTTGCAGGGTGAGCCTTATTAGGGACATCAGAGACCTATAAAGATAATATGAATGCCCTAATTAATAGAAATGCCTCAGCTACAGTTCAAACCTTATTAGACTGCTGGGAATTGAAGCAAATGACCTAAAACCATAGGAGACCAAGCTTCGTTAATGTCGCTGCTCATGGAAACTGTAAGTGTTTGAGGATCAGAGCTTAAAATCCAAATGGCTCCATGTGGACAGACCTTTAGTTTAGGTAGTTAATTGCCCCAGCCTGGGATCTCACTTAGTCTGTACATCTAATGCATCCAACACAACAAAGTCCTACCTCGAGGTCCCTCTTGGGACTTCTCCATGAGATATGTGTCACCATCCTAACACGGTGCAACCTTGGCTAAACTACATAAGAGGTCAGAGTTCTCATGGGCAGTACACCAGCACTTATCTCACATAATTTAAGGCTGTCCTGCAAACTGAGCTTTTTTAAAAAAAGTCCAAGGCAAAACTGGGGGCTTTTCTGGAAAGGGAAAAAGTAGATTCCTCCAGCCATGTTCAGCCTTCAGAAAAACCCAGATACACTTTTTAAAGCTGCTTATTCATGATTTAACTTTTTAATATTTTATGTTCTAGTACTTTATTTTCCATGCCCACACACAATACTGAAGGAGTTTTAAAAAAAAAAAAAAAAAAAGATTACTTGTGACCCTCAGAGGTCTGAACTCAGTTAAAACACACACTATTAGG
Source organism: Athene noctua (assembly GCF_965140245.1). NCBI lineage: Eukaryota > Metazoa > Chordata > Aves > Strigiformes > Strigidae > Athene > Athene noctua. The sequence goes on along the minus strand of NC_134041.1, from coordinate 9,754,469 downwards.
ATCCACAGAACAGGATGAAATTCCAGATCAGATTGATCTAATGGTCTCTTCTTGCGTTAAAAGTTTTGAGGCTATCTCCTGAGTTTGATTGAAACAATCTTTCAAATATTTAAAACCATCTAAAATATTATTAATTTTTCTCCTTTTATAAAAAGCAAGTGAATGTAGGAGTAAGGAAATTAATCCTGGATTCTACTAAAATATCAAGCAGAATTTTACCAAATGTCAGTCTCCTCAAGCTGCGTCTATTTATTTAAAACATTTTGGTTAACAGCAGACTGAGGGGGCAACTTTCAGGCTAGGAGTTTTGCAAATATTTTAAGTAGAGTTTTAATTGACCCAGTTTGACATTAAAAGCACTTTTTAAACTCTTGATATTGTTAGCCATTTAAGATAAGTGGCAATAAATACAGATTAATTGTAACACATGAAATTAAATCTTTGAGCTGCGGTGGGCCAGTGAAAAGGCCCTTTGTGTGCCGGGGAGGTGGAAGATCATGTGTTAGGGTTAGGTTAACAGAATACCCCGTCAAGCTCAGCAAGCTTTTTGGTAGCTCATGCTGTGACCAACTGCAAAGACAACAAACTTTGGGCAAAGGCAAGCGGGGTGATTGGCAGGCATTAAGAAAAACAGAAACACCAGGAGGAAGGGCTCCCTTTTGACAGGAGCACTGCACTGCACAGAAGTTAAAGGCAAGCCAACACTGGAGCTTTTATTGTGTGGGAGATGATTGAACTGGGAATGTAAATTCAGGAAGACAATTTCTAAGATGCTGGTGTTTCAGGGAGATGCTGAGTAAATACTACAGACTCAGCAAGTCTCCCCTGTGGGACCACTATCTGGCAAGTCTCTCCACAATGCTAAAAAACAAAACAAAGCACCCACCCACACACCTTCCTATTTCCCCCCTTGAATGCAAAAAGACATGTTATATCAGAAAGCTGTTTCAAAGAGTCTCCAGGTCTGAATCACTCCCCATTACAGTGCTTCCACATCTGACCTGGTTGCTGCTTTAAGAGAACAGTCAAAACTCAAGACACATGGTATGTCAATTTTTATTTTATTTTTTTGGTTTTGACTGCTGGCTTCTTCCCTTGCAAAAGGGATAACTGTCCTTGACCAACAGAAAAAAAGACGCTGCTCTCTTGCCAGCAGTTCTGTTTTCTTTGAATGACTGCACGTGCACCAAAGTGGCTTTCTCTCCCTACAGCCAAGAAGCAAGGAAAGACAGAAATGCTTTACTCTTCTGCACACCTGAATCCATCTCTTTTGTGCAATCACAAAGATGGACAGTTTGTTCCAAGCACCAGGGCTCACAGGGGGATCTGAACAGTGAACAAAGTGGTTGGTCAGCCTTGGGCTTCAACCGTGTTACACAATAGGATGCAAAAGTTGTGGACTGCTATGGGGTTGGGGGGTGGGTGTGTTACAGCTCTCCCTCTCCAACAACAGTAAAACATGTCCCTGGATGAATTTTCTGGAGCTGGTGGCAGAGGGCTTTCTTTTCCCCTAGAGTCCATGCCAAGATGTTCTCCAGGGCATGATGGAAAGCAATCCCGTGTCAGTCTTCTGCTTGCAATTTTTCCTCAGGACTACTAAGGCTCTGCCATTGGCAGCAACACAAAATATTGCTCAGGGAGCAATTAGTACACTGAGCAGCTTGCTCAAGGTCAGGTAGAGGTAAGGACAAAACACCCTGAATTCTTGACTCCTGCTCTCAGGGTTCAACTAATCCCACTCATCTGAAAGTCAGGCATCTGTTGGAGGCCAGTTTTCTATGTTTCCTCTGTAGTCAGTGGAAAGATGTCTCCAAAGGGCAATTTCTTCCATCTTAAAATATGCATCTGAGATAAGTGGGAGGATTTGTCCTCTGGGGTTTTGAAAGGAACCTGATGATATTACACAGAAGATTCACTGAACTTTCAGACACCTACAGTTCAAGAGGGAGAGTCCCACCCCAACAGTTATCACTGTTACCAAGATACTAGATACATAATTTTCAATCTCAGGGAAAGAAAAAATAAATTAAGAACTAACTCTGGCTTGGCTTTTCTGATCTCTATCTGTCTCTTGCTCTGGAAAGGTTTCAAGTACTCTCCTCATCACAATGTTTTCTGAGCATCTTCTCCAACTGCTAAGTGACAACCATCCCCTTCTCTGGTAAGCTAATATTGCAAAACTGCTCTCCTCCAGGTCATGCTTTATTCTTTCCTTTATTTCTTAATTTTGTTCCCCATTGCCATTAGCTGTTTCAGCTCTCAAGGGAATGACCTTTATTCTGGGGAAAGCATTCCTGAACTTTGCACACAGGAATGCAGCCCCAGGCTGCCTCCTGGACTCATTCTGATGCTCTTTTCACCCTTTGGCTACTTAAGAACATTTTTGGGCATGGTTGATGGCACACTTTGCCAATTAGCAGCAGTGAGCTGCACAGTTTGAGTGACCATGACTCATTAGGTTTATAGAGAGTCCTGGAGTCATGCATTGGTCACATTTACAAACCTGCTCCCTGATATTGCTCTGGCCTTGAGAATGAACACCTCATTAGAGGGCAGCCCAGACATAACACATGGCTCCTGAGATACTCTAGATAATAACTATTTACTCTAAACATCATTGTTCTGTTCAAACCATGCCATGACCGATATACGTACTACACACTACATCCTCCCACATGCAGAGGAACCAATAAAGTGCAGTTATCTATGGAGATGTGTCTCACCTCCCTCTCCCACAGGGATTTTCTGAGATCTAATAAAAGTTGAGCTCATGCTGTGCTCTTTCAGTGGATGCGCACTATGAATTTCTTTTTCATCTGTCCAATCACTTATTTTCATGAAGCATGCAAGAACTTATTATCTTGGAGACTCTAGCCATCTGTCAAGTTTGGTTATAATCAGCCAACAGATGAAAAATTTAGGAGAGGGAAAGACATATTCACGCACACCTATATATACACACACACACTCACAAACACCACGACTGCTTAAGCCTCATTTCCTTAGGAAACCAGATTAAAAATAGCATTGATGTCAATAACGAAGTCTTTATTTCTTTGGCAGATTTCTGTTCCTTTTAAACCAATCCCAGCGAGAGGTACTGCAAAATTTTCAACTGGAACCAGACCAGATCGCTAAGTGATAAGAACCTCACAGCAGTTTCACTGTACCTCAAACACCTCAAGGAAAAACGCAAAGTGAATGTGAATTCTGTATAAATACTGAAAACTGGTGCCGAATTTCATTCTGAGTTAACCCAGTGGTGGCATTTTTCTCTCCATTTACCTTCAGTGTATAAAAACAATTTTAAAATGTTTGCAAACCTCAGTATTTAAGGTATTTCCCATAATAAAGTACAGAAAAATACTAAAAATATTCAAGTTATTTATATTAGATAAAATTCACATAGGTTTCAGTCCTGCAACATTATTCCAGGAAAACGATGGAGACTTCACTTTTCTGCCAGGATAGATCCAAACCTGAACTCCACCAAAGTGCTGCGTTTAGATTAAAAAGGTGTTTGGAAGTTCTCTGGCAGAATAATTTTCAGTTGATGAATAACAGTTTATTAAAACCAAAGCATTTTCTAGGTCTCATTGAATATCTCTCAAAAAACAGAAGAAGTTCCAAGACAGATTCATCCAGCTTTCTGCTTATTCATTTGCCTCCTCTTTCCCACTGCCTGCCTGGAAATAGACAGGAGTAAAGCCTGGTAGTTCTGAAATCGTATTTTGCCATGTTTCAGTTCACAATTCTTTAGCAAACTTGTCTACCAAGAGCTAGACCTCTGAGGCTACCTACCTCCAAGCCAGTCACCTGTGGGCTTCCAGCAGCCACAGCTCTGGAGCTTCTATCAAAAGCAGCACCCTAGTATCAGAACACCAGTGTGCTCCATTTCACTAAAAATTCCCATATTTTCAAATTTTGTTACTAATCTTTTAGAGACTATATTCAAAGAACAACATTTTCCCTGGTTTGGAGCTGCTTCTCACTCCCCATCAGTCAAGACTCAGGGTTTCATTAGGTCTATTGCACAGAGCAGAAAGGGAGCCGAGAATCAAGCGTGAACCCAAACTTCTTCCAATTTCAGATGGCAGCTTAGCTATTGGACTTGGGTTTGAGCCCAGTTTTAGTTGCCACCAGAGCAATTATGTCCAACAGACCTCTGTTGCTTTCTACAGGCCTCTATAAAACGGCTGAACAGTGGCAGAGTTTGTGTTTTGAATGTCTAGGAGAGGTGAAAAACTGGAGTTTACGACATCTCTTCTTGCTGGCTGGAGCTCTAATTATTTCCCTTCTGCCTCTCTAAGTAATTCTACCTTCACTTTACATTTCTGATATTTAAATATTTTTTTTGGACAGAGGTATATTTCACACACATTTTCTTTTCCTTGACACATCTCTTCTGATCTACCAGAGAAAATAACAATGAAACTGGGATTTAATAGGCTTATAAAGAGGGTATTGATGTTTTCCAGTAATGTGAGAGTAGCAGCCTAGATTAAAGAACAGGAATGACAAATAAATGTTGTCTCATCCAGGTGCACATGCCAGTCACCTTGATGTCAGTTGCAGAACTACCATTAATTCAGTGAGAGTAGACTCTGATCCCAAATCCATAAATCCTTTCTCAGTGAGTTTGCTCTGATGGTATTCCTGGCATAACCATGACCAAGAAAACCTGGAACTCTCACAAGAACGCCCAGTTTAATGAGATTTCCAGTTCCAGTTTCCATACCAGTAAAAATCCTCAAGAAGCCCACATAAATTACAGCCAGGCTTTTTAAAGCTTTCAGTTTCACATCTACTTTTGCAAAACAACTAACTCCAGCAGTCATGCCCTGCCTTTCCAGTGCATCAGGAAGATCACCAGTTCTTCCCCATATGCAGTCATCCTGCAACTTGGCCCTAAAACTGGTCAGAAATTATTTGAACCTGTAGGAGACCAACACCACAAGCAGTACAAACCAGTTCCTTGCTCTACTAAATTCCCTTTCCAAGCCCTGCTCTAGTAGTCCAAGGCTCTGGCAGTGGAGCTGCAGGGGATATGGCTTAGTGGTCTAGGATGTCTTGGGACATCCTCGCTCCTCCACTGGAGTAAGCGCCCTGGCAGGAGGGGCAGCAGAAAGGAACATGAACCCGTGTCAACCCTGTCAGCTTGCATTAGTGTGAACCACTACTGAAGGATTTGTGCTAACATAACAAGCCCTGAATTTAAGGAAATTGAGGAGCCAAATTTCCTTCTGCTCTGGGACAACAACATGCAGCAAGGTGACTGGAAGTGCAATCACGTGCAGAGACATCTTAATTACTGCAGGTAGCTCACAAAGGTATCCCAGCTGAGACAAGATCCCTGGATCCTTCGCAGTCTGTATTCTATTTGCCTTTTCACACAAGCATCCCACAGAAAGCCCAGTATTAGAGGAACATGGCCAGTCTTTAGGTTTTCCATATTGCCCTTTTAAAATCTTCCCAACAGCACTGTTAGAGCTGGTTGGGAATTTTCTGAAGAGACAGTTTTGGGATGGAAAGTGATGAATTGTCTGGCATGCATATACTGATTTCAACACTCCCGTTGTGAAATCTAGATTTATATGGGACCTCTGCGTGGTCTCCTGAGAGCTTACAGGGTGGCCTGTGGATCCACAGCAAGTTCTTGTGTGTGGCGGGTGAAAGCATATTTCATCCCATGTTTAAGCCCATTCCTGTTCAGCAGAGTGCTTAAGCCTGGGTGTAAATTGGTCATGAGTCTTTGCAGTTCTGAAAAGAGAAAGTTTCCTGAATTATGTCTACATCTTTAAATCTCAAATGTTGAGGAGAAATACAGCAAGGGCATAGCCAAAATCGCTATATTATAGGACAGGAGGGGCCAATATAGCTTTCTTTTCTTTGAGAACAGGCAGGCAGAATTAGACTTATACAGTAGAACTTGGCACAGGCATAATAATAAATACGATATGAAAATGTCAGAGACCCAGAGGAGCTGACATTAATGTATGCATTTCTTTAAACCCAAATCCTACTGTGTACATGCAACTTTCCCCATTCATCACAGGAAGAATTACACCAGAGATGGTAAACTTATACACTGCAGTTTGCAAGGCCCGTTTTACTTGCTTTTAACATTTACTTGAATACCCTCAACTACCAAACATAAAGGCCTGGATCTGGGCTCCTCCAGTGGAGCCACGATGAAAGCCACAGTGAGAAGTGGCCAGACAGGATTCCCCGTTGAGCATGATGGATTCTCCACCAGACCACCAAAGGAAGTCCAGGGCTTGTCCAGCTTCCTTCAACAGTTTAGGTGGTGACACACCAGTATAAAAAGCAAAGTGCAAATCCAATTACACAAGTCTGTTCTTTCACCTGCTGTGTCTCCGGCCTTCCTTGCTTGGTGCAGGTGACAGAAGCCTCAAGATAGCTCTCACCATTGCATAAGCTATACTGTGTTTCTACAGTTAGTATCTTGTTGTACAACAGGATTTTTTGTTAAATCAGAATTACAGGAATCAGTCTTCAGGACAGCAGTTCCCTTTGCACAAAAGGGTAGTGCGGGCAGGTTTATTTTGGCCTCCCTAACTCAGGCACTCTGTCGATTAAAGCTTCAGGTGAAAAGCAAATATTCAGGGACTTCCAAACCGCCACATTATACAAGATCAATGTACATTAAAAAAAGTCCCCCCTCCTTTTTTTTTATTTTATTTTAAAAGGCTACAGTCTGGATTTGCACTTGGAACAAGCTTTTCCCTAGTGGAGTATCTCCTGATTTACAACAGAGTGTCTGAAAAGAGAATCAGGCATTGCCTGTTTAATGCAGACTTTTAAATGACTCAATTACATGGTTTTGGTCAAAATTAGCATGCAAGTCTATTTTTAAAAGCAAAGTGATACTTTGCCTTAAAAACTAATAGTAAAAGAAGTCCATACACAAAAACAGGCCGACCTCACTATAAGCATCTGGATGCCCAAATAAACATGAGCAGAGGGAATTCTAGCATCTGCAAACTGTTAATTCACCCTTTTCTTCTCTTTTGTAGGCTCGCCAAGTTCAATCTCCTGGTCGCCAACTTCTTGCTCCACTGAGACAACCCGTTGATGAACTGTGCTAGTGATGTCAGTAGCACCACTAATCAGCGTTGGACCAGGATGCCTGACCTGGGGGATAAAGTCTCTTTATATTCCAGCCTGAAAGTGTTTTCTTTTTTCTTTCTCCTTTTTTTCTTATATGTTCTATGAGGATACAAGACGACAAATGGAAATGGGAAAGAGCTACACAATCCTGGAAGACAGAGGACCGGACTTCCGATGCCAGGCTGAGATCACTCTCAGCAGCACAAGAGTGGGTGTAACTTCATGCCGGTTTTGTAGCAACACTGCATCTCTTGGGAATGCAAAACAGCTATTTGCATATTCAACATCTGTAAATCCCCAGCCTTCAGTGTGCAGTTGGATGTCAGCCTCAAGGCATTTCCCTTTAAAAAACACCACTTTCAAGTAACACATGTGAACCTGAGTGCCAGATCTGGTGGCAGGTGCTAATGGCTTTCACAAAGGCTCTCTGGATTTTAATTACTTGTGTTTAAGCTACGTATAGTACCCATCACTTCCTTTCCTTTCCCAAACTACGGAGTAGAAATATGGTTTCCAGTAACAAAAAAAAAAAAGAAAAAATCCCACCTCCACCTCCCACCATCTTCCCCCCACCACCCAAATTCAACTTGTTTCAAATGTTTCATCTCAGTTGTGGTCACCTTCTCAGCCACGGATGAAGCATATTCAAGACAGCTACCTCATCTGGGTATCTCCTCAGGCACTTTTTAGTTTTTGGAAAAAATAAGCATATCTCAGTGGTGATCAAGACCAAGCAAGGCCTGAGACACCTTGGAGACATCTGTCATGCCCTACACACTCCAGAAATTGAAGGGTGAGCCTGTTCCTATCTTTAGTATCTCCAGTATCTAAAATGATGTGTGCTGAAATTCCTCTTGGGAATCATTTGTAGACAGGACAAAAGAGAAAGAGCTGGAATTGAGGACTAGGGAAAGGTGATTTTATATTCTCGCTGTAATCTCACACCAACCCCATCCTATAGAAAATTTGCACAATTCTCACTTTCCCTAGTGAAAACAGTGTAACCCACTTCTGAGTCCCATTACGAAGAATCACCAGATAACATTTCCAAAAGACTTTGGAAACAATATGTAATGTATTATTTGACAGGTTGGACTAGATGACCTTTAAAGGTCCCTTCCAACTCAAACTATTCTAGGATTATTGTTAACAGTCTAATTTATGATGATCAGAACCATTACTGATGATGCTGTCTGCCCAATGCTGGCTGAGAAAAATCTACAGTATGGTAGAAGGGAGAGAATTCACCTGTTCCAAGCATAGAAACAAAAATCAAAATTTACTTCTGCTGTTCCTACTCTGGGACAAACTCCTCTGCTTTCATGGGAGCACACAGATATCTACAGAGCCTGTATCTTTTTTTTTCATGCAGAACTTCTCAGAAATTCAAACCTAATCCATCAACAAGTAGGTAACAAATCTCCATGACTGAAGCCTACAGATGAGCAAGAGAGGTCCAACTTTCACACACCGACTTCATCAGAAACTGCAGTCACCATCCTGCTCTGGCTTCCACCACACCATGGACAAGCCCAGGTCTTTGACCTCTCAGATGCAGGGGGATGCCTGGACCTGGCTGGAGTGGGAAAACATGTGCTTTCCTCCACTGCAGGTCCAGAGACAGTTTGATTCCCCTCTTGCTGGAGAAGATGCTATGGTACTTGCATTTCAACCCTGTCTCAGCACTAAAGGAATGTTCTCCATGATATATTTACTATTTTAAACAACCAAACCTGCTGCCTTAAAGCCTACTGATTTGTCTGCTAATAAACATTTGTGAATTGGAGCAGCATCCGAATTTCTGAAGCAGTAAATCCAGCTCTCAGCTACAAAACTGACAGCTCTCATAAAAGAAAGAAAGAAAGAAATGCAAGTAAGTAAAACATCCTAGGGAAATTATCGTTCAAATTAACTGCAGACATAAATTTATCCATCTGTTATCATAAGTGTTACTTGAAAATTATTTGCCCATAAAAATGAAATAAACCAGAGTGATTTTCTTCTTAAACATTGACTTCATGTGTATAGTCTTAGTTGCCAAAATATTAACTCTTTTTAACAGCCCATGTGCTCTTGGCTGCGTCTCTCTTTCTTGACTGTAAATGGGCCTTTATAAGTTGCCTGTATGTATCAGGTCTAAGATGCTGCACTGTTATTACGGATCAATAATTTCTAGTAATCCAGGATGGATTTTTGAAACACAAAAACCAAGCAAACACTCAAATTTTATTTGAAAGTACTCCATTTAGCTACCTTCATTCATTCAAAGGGAAGTTAACATTACCCGAAAACTATAATTTAACTGCACAAACAATAAATGCTGTTTCATTACTAGAGTATAGTTACTGTGAATATAGGTATGGTGAGATTTTCACATTAAATCTGAATACGGTAAACCCTGGCAGGAGAAGAATGAAGCGTACAGAGCTGCGTATAGAGCAGGGTTCCATTTTACCCAAAGCCTATATTTTTCTTGGAGAGGAGAAAGAAATGCAAGTAGAAAGAATAAATGGCTATTTTCACTTCTATGTGTTTTATAAAGGAATAAATTAAAAGTCTGAACTGTTCCAATGCATTAAAATTGTGAGTAATGCCATGGAAGGCATGGAAAGGGGATTCTATTCAGAAGTCAACTTTTTATTTTTAAAAATGTCAGAAAACCAAAAAGCTCTATTTAGAATTGTGTAATTTTTTTTTGGTTTTGTTTTAATACAGGAACAGAAAAAAAAAAATTCCAATAGCATAAAAATGTTTTGCTTCACTTTGTGGATCTAAACACTGGTTTATCTCAGCTTGCTCGGTATTCAAATGCCTGTTCCCTTACAACTTCCACATCCCCAAGACTTGTCTGTTTTCCCCAGAATTTCTGTTGCCCCATTTTCTACCAAAATACTATCAGCTGAACGATTTTGATCAGCCTTCATTTAAAAGTAAGGCAGGATGAAGAAGGTAGAGATTCTATGTGTAAAATAGCTAATAACCAGGCCATAAACATGCAGAGTTACACAGGCAACTAAATTAATTGCCTGCTATATTCCAATCAGCACAATAGCCACAGCTTTACTGGAAGATAATAATTCTTTAGAGAAACAGCAGAGCTTTTCCCAGGGTGACTCTTGCTGTACCCAAGTGGCACTCTGCACCAATTTCCACACAATTTTTATTTGAATTCATGACCCCAGCACAATTTGAACTCATTACCCAAGCCCATACCAAAAAAACACCCTAAAATTCAAGAAGTAGATATAAGAATGCAAAATACAAAGTGTAGAAATATCTCTTATAATTCAGTGTGGGGGGAAAAACCCAACAAAAACCTTCAGGAGAAAAACTGCATTTGAATCATAAGAGGAAATTAACTTGCTTGCACTTCAGCCACATAAAAGTTTTGGCATTGAAAAATTAGTAATTTTCTCAGTACTTACTGCACAAAGAATAAAACACCTGAGAAGAGAGAGGAATTAACTGTACTTAAAGTAGGGATGGCCTGCTTTAGTGAGAAAGGCCAAAGGGATGCTGAAACAAAGGACCCAAACCAAAAAGCTTTCCTCAGCATGTCCTGTGCCCTGGTATTCAATAAATCCAGCTGCACATGTCTGCTCTGTCCTGCTACAGTCTGCCGGGAAAAAGAAAAAATCCCAGCCACAAAGGTGGTTTTCAACATGATAGAAAATGGCAAGTAAAGGACCAGAGGAGACTTGTTTTGTATGAGCCAGCTTTCTCAAGTGATGCTGCCGGGGAGTTTCAAGTAGATCTCTGACAGGGACAGCAAATGAAAGCCCAAACTTCCCACAACTTAGACGTGACTTTCTATAGAAAGCAATGTAATCAATATACATTTGCTTAGTTTAATTTCTGTTATTAGCACATACACACAGCTGCAGTGGACTGAATTCATGACCCCTCTAACCCAAGATCCTGTCTCAAGCTGTGGGCTGTAACTGATACCCAGGAAAAGGTGCAAGGCAAGTGGGCAACGATGCCCAGTTTATCCTCCCAGCTCCAGTATATAAAAGTTAAGGGAATCCCAGAACTGGAGACTACGTCAAAACTATCATGTTCGATAATCTCTGATAACTGATGGAGCAAGGTTTAAGACAAGCTGGTTTTTATGAACCCCTGCCCAATTATGAACCACCATGATGTATTTTCCGACTGTAAAAACAGTTAAGCAAAACTCCTTGGACAGAAATATCAGGCAAGCTTGAGATTAAATAACCTTCAGAAAATTCAGTCTGGATACACTCAAAAAATTAATACATCAGAATGCATGTATCTCTGCTAAACTCCACAGTCTTTAATCAAAATTCCCACTGAAGTGAGTAGCGAAAGGCAAGTTGTTGCCAAAGTTCATAGCGAGAGTCATGGGATGAGAAGCAAAGTTCTGTCAAAAATGAGAAATTGTCAAGGAGAGGGAACAGGAGGAGCGGATCGGTTCTCGGCAGGACAATCTTGGGCTTCCTTGAAGTTCAGGGAGCTCAAAGAGCCACTTAAGCAGATACTCAGGATTCTGCTGAACTGGTGCCTAAACAGTTATTGTTTATACTTTTATTGCACACAAATGTGAATTCCATTGGAAAGGGGAAAAAAAAAAAGAAGGGAGAGAAAGGACAGTAGCACGTACAGTTACAGACTTGAAGAAGTACCACAGACATCTTGGTTCTGCAGACTTCGCCTAGAGAATTTGAACAGGCAGACGGAACACATTGGATTTTTACTTAATGATTTAAAATGCTGGTATTTAGCTACACACAACTCACACATTTGTGCAAGGTCCAAAACAAGACACACCACCAAAGTAGCTAAGTCACCCATTGAGAAAGTCTAGCTACAGCAACCCCAAAAGGCTTGAAACCGCAGCGCAGCAACCTGAGCCACACGCACGTGCCTATGGCACAGCAAGGTTTGTACTCCCACAGTCACTGCCATCAGTACCTGGGCTTGCAAATTCAGAGACACTTCAACCATCTCCCACACTTGCAGCCACAGACACAACTGTGATATGAACATAACCCAAGCAGCTCACAGGCTGGGCTGGAAACAAACACAACAGCATGAAAAGCATTAGCAGCTTTACATTTCTATAACTGGATGGAAAGCAAAGGTGTGCTGACTAGCCACAGCCTGGCCAGACCCAGAGTCACCTCCTACACCAACTAGCTGCATTTCAGAAGTGTGTTTAGACAAACAAAAGCCTTTCTGCTTCAAAGGGAAGTCCCCTAAGAAATCTTCCTGCAGGACTAGAGACAAAATCCTGAAGCATTCAAACCACTTCCAATCATAATAAGCAAATAAAACAGAAAAATTCATGCCATACCTGCTCCAAAGGCAAAAAAGAAACTCTTGTCTGTGTTCTCCCTTAAAAGTGCCATCACTCTCTTCCCCATCCTCTCATTCCTCTTGTAGATGAGCTCCTGTCTGAAGTAACTGTCTATCTCCTGAGCTGTCACCTGCTCATGGGGTGGAAGCGTTGTGTTGATGAAGTTAGGGACCTGAAATGGAGAGAGATTGTTATTCAGGTGACAGCAGTTAAGTAATCCCCCAAAACACCTGATGTTTTAATCCAGTGTTATTTAAACCACCTGAACATCACTATCACACACAAAAATAAATCTCGCAAGTCACTAGAGTGTAAGAGCTTGTGGGGTTGCTGGGAGCTCTACAAAACAAAAAAAAGAATCACCAACAAACACATCTTTTTTTTAAAGAAAATGACACTAGAATTTTACTAAATGAAATTTAAGTTAATTTTTTTCTGTTTCTTCAGCAGAATGTAGCTTTAGGTGTTACATTTGGGTGACTTACTAAAACCTTTATTCTCTGCTGGTTCAACACAGTTCATTAGGTATTTAATATCAGAACAAGTCCTGTAAGCTGTTCTTGGCTAAGGTCACCATGAACTTGAGTAAGGACTGCAAGATTTGGCTTGGATAGGTTACTTTTTAATAACCTAACAGTTTAAAAAGTAGGAAAGGTTAGCAAACCCAGACACAGGAAGATGTGAACAGGGTAAACCCCCTCATCTTTCTTGCAGCTTTAGATGCTAATAGGTCTCACCAGAGAAGACCATGCATTGCAACACATAAATCCTTGAAACATTCCTGACACTTCCAAGAAGGGGATTTCCACAAGAACTGCTCCTTCAGTCCCTGTTTTTATGAGGAGAGATATTCAGAGGCACAGAAGAAAGGCTGAAACCCCAAGGACCCTTCGAGTCAAGGCAGCAGATGCAGGAATCAGTCAAGACCTAAGCTATAATGGACAGACAAGCCAGAAGATTCTGCCTATTAGGACAGGTAATTTCTGTTGATACGGTGAGGGTCCAAGGTCTACCATGAGAGTGCAGGAGGTTATGGGCCCTGCCGTCTGAAGTGCTGTAAGTGGGCAGTGTTTGATGACTGCTAACAGGACCCAGGCACCTTCCAGAGATTTTCTGTGCCTCACCACTGGAAAGCAGGTTAAGCTGCAAAATCCAGATTTGGATTTCTGAGTCCCTGGGTACATGTAAAACTGCCAGGATTTCCAGTGTTAATCTGAGTCAGTGGTAATGATATTCCATGCACAGCCCATAAGGGGAACATCCCTTACTTGCTGTGATTAAATATCTGGTGCAAGGACTGTTCTTTGGTTAATTGTTTCTCTGGATTTCTACTGTACCAAATTCCTGTACTTGTTTTCTAAAACTTGCCTTTAGTCTTTGTTTGGTGACGTGCTTTTATTACAACAATTTTTCTCTCTTCCCACCCTCTTTACTTGTACTGCCTCTCCAAAGGCTTTCAGCCAGTCTTAGGGAAAGAACTAATTTCCATCTTCTCAGTGGCTTCCCTTAAATCTTTTCTATTGAAGCCTGAGTCTGGGGGACCAAGCAGCATGCATTATGCAGAAGGACAAGTCTGGGCCTTGCTCTGGATTCCCACCAAAGGCTGTACCCACCTGGGTGAGACAGAAATGGGCACCACATCTCCTGAGCCAGGGGATCTCATGAGGCTGGAGAATCCTGCTTCTGATGGAGACCTGCCCTAGGCCATTGGGCCACACGGACCAGCTGGACCTTTCATTTTCCAAACAACTTCTCAACCTGCTTTGCCAAATCACCACACTTCTCCCAGCACGTCCCTCCTTAAGGGTTCAACTCCATTACCCTGAGTCATTCCTTCCTCCAGGCTTTCCAGCACAGCTTGGAGGCTTGGCTTCACCAGGGTATCTTGTGAACACCTCAGAGCATGCAAGTACTTTGCACCTTGTCCTCAGTTTAGCCCTTTGCCAGCACTCAACAAATAATAAGTCCCATTAAGCCAGACCTATCGGAGACACCAGTTTCCTGTTAATACACAGGGAAGCTGCCTCAATGTCTGGCAAGAATGTGCGTTTGTCTCAAAGGGACTCAGGAGCAGCCTGCTGAGTTGGAGGGGTAAAATGCTGCTGGCTACGGCAGCAAAGGATGCAGTGGCTTCGAATCCTGGTGAAAGACAGGGAGAGATTTTTATTGTAGGAATAAAGCCTGAGGAATGAGTGGCCATTTTACACTTGCAATAACCTCTGCAATGCAAAGCTGTAAATCAGTTGGTCCATGCAGTTATCACAAGCCTTTGTACCTCCTCTGTACTGAAGCTCTGTGTTTAATGGGTTGGTGTAGCTGAGCCATAAGTCAGGGGAGCCTTCAGAGACCAAAATGGAAGGTGATATTTTTTTGGTAACATCTGAAGGCTCAACAGAGAAGAGAAGTCTCTTATTCCCAGCTTTTGGCTGAAGGGGAGTGAAGGCTGGGAACTGATGGGACCTGGTATTGAAACATCTGAGATGCTTTGGGGGAAGAAAGGTACAGCATTGCCTGTGAGGATAACCTGCTCTTACACAAAACCGGAGGAGCAATTCTGGGGGATCAAATGGCTTTGTGAAT
Source organism: Athene noctua (assembly GCF_965140245.1). Classification (NCBI taxonomy): domain Eukaryota; kingdom Metazoa; phylum Chordata; class Aves; order Strigiformes; family Strigidae; genus Athene; species Athene noctua. The sequence continues at coordinate 9,739,438 of NC_134041.1, read as the reverse complement.
CTCACTCCAACTAGGGGAAAGCTCTGACACTGGAAGTCTAGATAGCCCAAGGACAGAAGTTGTGTTCACACCTTGACCAAGAGTCTTTGCCAAGAAGGAAAGCACCTTCCTTCAGCTTGTGCAACTTGTCCATCACTTGCAAGCCTACATCCACATTTAACCTGGTTTCTTCCTCTTCTTTATCTAATCTAAAATACAGTCCACAAAATGGAGCCATTTACTTGTCTTTTTTTCCCTCCTTTTCTTTCTTTCTTTCTCTTTCTGTGGGAAAGAATTTGCCAGTGGCAGAGAGATAAATTTAAAATGAAGGACTGGATTTTGTCAGCATTTCTCATGCTTGTCCAAGGAACAAGACAAAGGAAGGCATCACCTCTAGAGGCACATCATCGGCTACAGGTCCCACTACATCTTGCGCATTCCTGTATTTCTAATGACTGCTCCATCAGTGGCAAAACCAAAACATGCATGTATGTTTCTGCGTGTGTGTGGCAGAGGACAGAAGATAGATGATTGAAGTAAGTATGCCCGTACACAGTAGTGCAACCACACTCTGAGCTACGACACTGGCCCCATTAATCACCTCCGCTCCTCCTTGTATCGCAGTTCCTTTCCACAGTCGGTGACATACACCATGCCTGGCTTCAAGGAGGCAGCTGCTCCTGTTGATTTAAGAAACCCTTTGGATTCCTAACCACCAGACAGGGATCAGGAAGTCAAAAACCAGTCACAATGCAATTAGGAAGCTGTTAACTGCAGCCAGAATTCAAGGGGTTTTATTGAAAAAAGAAAATCCATTGTTTTAAATGGATGGGCTAAAGAATGCACCAGAGGGATGCATCTTCCTTCTTTCACTTTATCAAACATTTTTGTTTCCATTCAGTGTAAAAATTAATTTCAACATTTTAATGATAGGTATTTGTTTTTTGAATGGAGAGTGAATGGATGAAACATTTGCTGTGCCAATGGGTGAGGGACTGACCACCTGATAATAGCTGAATACTGTTACTAGTATTTAAATGATAGTGAGATGGATGATGTGACTCTTGAAAAATCCTAACTTCTAATTTTGCTGTTCATCTAGGAGAGTAGCAGTTGGATTAGCAGTAAAAAAAAGAGTGCTGCCCATCACCCAGGGTGTGCTCACTTTGTAGTGGATACACATGACAAGAGATAAATAGATTCTTTCTGTCCAGTCTGCAAGCCATGCAGTTTTCTGAAAATCCAACAAACTCATATATATATAAAAATACACACACTACATATTTCCCATGGAAATTCAATAATGTAATTTATTCAGAGGTGTTCAAAAGAAAGAGTATTTTGTTTGACTGAATCAGCTAGAACTCTTCCTTTTTTCTATTCCTATTTATTTTGTGTTACAGCTCTCCTATGGACAGTATAGATGGAGCCCAAACTCAGTTATTATGTACACCCTGCATTTCTTAGTTAAGCTTTGGAGATTAAAGGAAGAGAATATGAAAACAAAAAAGAAGCTAAGTCCTGGCCTTACAGAAATGTCTTTCCCTCCATACTGCCTGTGTAATTTTACTTGAGTCAGTATCCCTGATGGAATATATGTGTGGGTAAAGCTCTGCACACACGTCCGAGCTCACAGTGCTGTGGGATGCGGGCCATAATTCTTCATCTTTGAAGTCAGTGGGAGCTTTAGGAAGAAAAAAGAGTAAGGACTGTGGAGTGGTTATGACACTACCCTGAAAAAATGGTTCTGTTCCCATGGGCGAAACAAATCTCTTGCATGATCACAAGCATGACATTTGGGTTTAGACCTTCAAAGGAAACTGAGCACTTAACCTCCACTAAGTATCTTTGAAGCATTTGGCTTTATTCCTCCTGTCTCTCAAAAGCCCATCTGTAACATGGGGACAGCAAGACATTCTGATGATGTTACATACAAGGCACTGGCTGAATCTAGCTGTTGAAGGCCCCAAAGGAAGACCCAAAGTCCAAGACAATGCTCAGTGGTAACCTCTCTTCCCACAAATACTTTGTGGAAGGAGGTTGGGATTCTGCTGTAATCATTAGCATAAGAGCTAACAACATACTTAAGCTTAGAAAAATGCATAAGCCATATCTCAAGATCTAGGTTATATTGTCAGCTTTGTCTACAGAGACAGAGAGAAAGAAAGGGGGGGGGGGAGAAAAGCAAAATATATTGGTGCAGAGTCTTTTATCACATTTAGGGCTTACTGCCAAAGTTCAGCTGAAGATTCATAAACACCAGACTAAATTTAAGTACATTTTCTTATTTACTATTTTTTAATATTTGGACAAATATTCTGGGCAAAGGCATGATGTCAGAGTTGTGAATATCTATCTGCAAATAAATTTTTTTGGACACATATAAGCACCATCAACTTTGGTTAGCATTTTTTTTTTCCTGCTGTGGATCTATTTGCTACAGTGGAACTGCTCTAGATTCAGTCCAGTATCAAATCACAGTCAGATGTGTTATCATTCCTAGTCCTATACACTACATTTCCCAATCCTCTGATAACCTTTTTTAGCCTCATTCTGTTCCAGTGGACACTGGAATGTGCATTCAAATTGTAAGATTATGTCAATGAAAAACCAATACTACCAACATTAAAGGGCTGCGTGCCCTTTCTTGCCTGCGTACAAGCAGAGGTAGTCTTCAACCATAAGTCTATCTGCAGATGAAGAGGAACAATTTCAGAGAGGGAAATGGAAAGCCAACCCCTGCCATGGAAGAAATAATGTTTCTAAAACCATTCCTGCCATTATCTTCCTATATCTTGGTCAACCCTCTTGGCTTCTGAGACTCATTTCTCCCACTGTCTCCTAATCAGCAGATAACTAATGGCTTTCCAGCCTCACCTCCTGTGCAATGCCCAAACTTCCAGAGCACTGCAAGTGCAGTATCATCACTAATCCTTGCAGGGGAATCGCTTAATAATAAAAATGCCTTATTTCTCCTTCTCTCCCCAGAGCATTCACAGGTTAAACAGAGAAAATAGGAGGTGGCACATCCAGGGTCACAAGGGACATCTATGGCAAGGCGGGGAGTTGGCCATCAGCTTCCCAAGACCCAGTCCAGCACCTCAATAGAAACCTCATCCATCTTTTGCTGACAGGAGGGCTCAGCCTCCGTGCTAGTAATCCTTATCTCCAGTTGTTAGCAGGGAGTTGTTCCCAGATCATGTCGGCTACATTCATTTTTTTAAAAACATGATAAAGATTGGGTTCTCTTTATTAGTCTTCTAGTTTATGAGCTTTACATGGGCAGAGGCCAGAAGACAAGCAAAGGATCATGCTTTGAAGGATTTTCCCTGTACCACGCAGGTCAGGAACTTTTACACAGTTGACAGCACTATGCAAGATAAGGATCTCAAGAGCTGACAGCATGGCTTATGGGGGCTGCCAGGGAGCCAAAGCAGCATCCCAAAACTAACTGGCTCCTCTGACAAAGCGAACAGACCTAAATTCACACCAGCCCTTCTCGGGTCAGAGGCTGACACCTGAGCTCGAGTTATCATTCGTTTATGAAGGGAGGATACCCTCCCATTAACCAGCCTTGACAGGGCATTGTGGTTTTTACTGCAGTGCTGCATAATATACTGCTCTGGACTTGGAAGACACCTGTTTCCCTTGGATTTATGGACCTTTCTGGCATCTGGGAGAGCAATATCCACTTACTGCAGCCTCTGATATGAATGATCCAAATAGCACAAAGTGAATTGGCTGCGAGAGCAAGCATCTTCTTGACGAGGACGTGGCTGCTGCAGAGACAAATGCTGCTGCTCACTTGATTGGTTCTCCTATAACAGTCCTGAGCTTCCATCCTGACAGGGACCTTCACTGGCCAAGGAGGAGGGTGTCTGGTTAATCTCATTTAGCTCAAAGCCCAATGTTGGCAGCTGCCAAGAAGATGAGCTTCCAGCTTGTCATGGAAAAAGGAAATCAGGAAGGAGCTCTGCAAAAAGGTGTCCAGTTCAAGCATGTTGTTACTAACCCATTATTGCTTAATTTTAAGCACCAAAGTATAAAGTATTATATTAGAAGCCTGAGTGGACTGTAAAAGGAGTCTTTGATCTTCAGGATAAGTCAGTTCCATCACTCCTTTCCTTTTCCTAAGGCAACCTTCTATCCAAGATGGGACTTGATACAGGCACATCCAGCACATTTTGGAGGTTGTAGTCAGGATAAATATGTCAGTTTGGTGGATTCTGTGCTGCTGAATTATTTATTAGAAGCATACCCCGACACCAAACTCAGATACAGACTCAGAGTGATGTGAAGTCACAGAAAGCGTAAACATATCCCCAGTCTGTGCTCATCCAGTTTTGTACCCACCCCTTTGAAGAAAGTCAAGCAGTTCACCAGGGACAACTCTCACTGCAGCTAGAGGCACAGTTTTTGAGTGCACATCAAAAAGTCAGTCACACTTCTCCCACCCACACTTGCCCACCAGCCATGCTGGCTGGCCACAGCCATCCCTGCATCGTTGTGCCACGGAGGCCTCCGTGAAGCGCTGCTGGGGTTTGGACCAACTCAGTATTCCCACGGCAGGATTTTTCATCACGTCCCTTGGCTTAGCAGGAGTCAGTAAAGTCCCAAACCTTCAAAGGCAGGGAACAGCCCTGAAAAAGGGACAGCCAGCTCTCACTCAGTGGAAAGCGTGGTCTTGAAAACTAGTGGTTGACCGGAGTGTGGCTTCATGAAGCTTAAACTATTTTCTGGCTTTGATTCATTGCATCTGGAATGGGTTCATGCAGCTTCCAGCATTTCTGCTCCAGTTAGCCATGTCTAATCCTTTCTGAACCAAAGGCTAACAACTTCTTTTGCTGGGCTGCTCTGCACTGATAAGGTCCCCATTCCTGTCCTTTGGGGGGGTGTTGAGGCTCCCGGGGTAGCAGGTGAGGTTGGCAAGTCTCACGCCCCCGTTTGTGAGCCCAGGTACTGTTTTCCAACACACTGTTTCCTCTGTCTGCTGCCTCAGAGGAAGAGGCACAAGGCTAGTGACCCCAGCAGCCTGCCTGTACCCTCTTCCTTGGAAATAGCAATAAAGAGGATGAGAAGTTTCTCCTCTCACAAACCCAATACTGTAGGGAAACAGAAACCCACAGAAAATACCTGGATGAGGCTGGAGGGGAAAAAAAAAAAAAAAAGGCAAAAATACTTTTTTGCTTGAAGGGAAGCGAAGGAGGAAATAAAGTCCAAGAACACAAGGAAAGCTAGTGTAAAAATAAGTACATTTCTTGTGACCAGCCCTGGGGAGCCACTTCTGGCTGTGAGCTAATCCTTGCCCACGCACGTTACTGCTCAGGGTCCATATAAGCTGCAGATGCATTGCAGCTCATGCCAGCAAGCTTTCTGTAATTGGCCTACCCGATTTAATGCTAGCTTGGGTACCTCTCAGCATGGCGCAGCAACTTGGGTGTGAACACGGAAGTCTTTGAGTTTCAAATTGGCTAGCTGAGGTCTGTGAGCCACTGGAGGTAAAAATATAGAGGAAAATTAAAAATAGGAGATGTGGAAGGAGAAAGCAGGATGAAAGCTAGTGAAGTCTCTATGGATAGTGCATGATACTTTTAAAAAACAACTCTGCAGGTGGCACAAGAGCTGTAGGAGTCATTGCTGGCCTGAGTGTAAACTTGACTGCAGGCAGGGTGAGCTGCAGCCCCCAGTGCCTGGACACCAAGTCCCTGCGGCTTCATCCCTCACTGCACCTGCGTGGAGACCCCTCCTGGGAGTCCCAAACCTGTTCTGCCACTGCTGTCCTCCCAGGTGACACCTGGCCAAACGACAGTCATGTGTCCTGCCTGGTTTTACCTTCTCCTCCCATACATTTGGGTTGAAGGGAAGCATGCTTTAAAAAAAAAAAAAAAAGGGGGGGCTGGGGGGGGGAAGCAGAAAGGCCACAGAGATGGGATGTGCATTTCACAAGCAGCTTGGGGGGTGATACTTTTATCCCCATTAAAAAAGACTTTCAACAAATCCCTGAGAAGTCATGACCTCCATGTATGTTTTCTATTTGTTTTTCCACACATTAAATAGTTGCTTTCCAAGCACTTAGGGGGAAAAAAAAAAAAAAAAAAGGCAAGTAAGCAACAGCATCCCCTCCCCCAAGGCCTCCTTCCCCACCCCAACCCCATCCCTGCTCCCCTTGGTAGCGATGCCAAAATATGCAGCCGGCCTCTCTATCTGAATGAATGTTTTGATTAAAGAAGTCTTAACAAAACAGTCAGAACAATGATCCCGGCCCCCTTTCTGCAAGCTTCACCCAACTATGCAGTGTATATTTAGGACCAGATTACAGGGACCTGTTCATTAATTGAATAAGGATGACAAGCCTGCGGTGTATGCAAATAAACGTTTGGGTTTCAGTGGGGAGGGTAAATCTTAACTACCTAATGATACTCCCGCACCATTTAAAACCCCTTTAACATTGGGATTTTTTTGAGGCCAGCTTTCATGAGCTTGCAAACATATGGAAAAGTTCAAGTTTTTCTATTTCCCTTCCAAATGCTTTGTTTCGTTTGACAAAGAATATTTTTTTTTCTGTTCTGACACTAAAACCATCACCTATTATATTGCCATGACACCCAAGTAAAGATACTGATCAAAGGGCAAAGCGGGGCAATAAAGTGAAAAAACTGAGGCCAGAAGGTTTGGGTTTGGTGGTGGTTTATTAAAGCATTGCAATTCTTTTTCCAAAGGTATTTTTCATTTTGTCTTCCAGTGGGAGAACAGCTGGTCAGTAGCGGGTACAAACTCAGGTTTGGTTGTCCTGAATATATATTGTTCAGGGATCTTCAATAAGTTTCTCTCCATCTCTGTCTAGTAAGATGCTAGGGAAAGCCTGAATGTTAGTGTTAAGTTTGCAATATGATTTTAACACAAGGCAAGCAGGATCCAAAAGATATGGTTTGCAAAATATAACATAACTTAGCAAGGGGCAAAAGACTGGTTAACCATACAACAGCAGCTGGGCCGGACACAAGACCTCTTGAGCCAACACCACAAGACAGTGATGTGAGGAGATGGCCCTGCCCTCCTGTTCAGTCCTAGCAAAACTCCAGGCTACTCCAAATACAACAAGTTTAAGCTTTCTCATTATAATGGCATCTGGAACAAATGGGATGATGACTTTTGAACCAATTTAAAATTTTTTTTTAAGGTGGGGTTGTTTGAGGTGGGCTTGTTTGTCTCCAAGAAAGCATTTAGAAATGGAATGAGGACCAGTCAGGAGAAAAATAAGGAGTAAGTAATTCAGATGAAGTCAGTGAAGCAGAGACAAATTAGGTTGTATTTGAAACTGATTTCTTTGCATCTAAGATGGTGGATCTGTATAAGCCTTGACTTTGGGTTTATCAGCAACCAACTCTCTGCAAGGTGAGGCGAGGCAGAGAGGAGAGGGGAGAGAGGAGAGAGAGGAGAGAAGATCCAGGTCTGAAGTCACCATCAGAAAGCACAAGTTACTCAGTAAAGCACGATAATAGTGTCAGACCAAGGAATGTTTTATCAAGGAGTACTCAAGAACACAGTCTTTGCAGATAATGTCTAATACTAATCCTACCAAGTAGCCAGGACAACCATATTTTCCCCTTGTCCCACTTTTTTCCTCTCCCTGTCATAATCAGGTGACAAATACATCTGCTGAATAAAACACAAAGGGAGAAAAAGCATTTTGTACATTCAACCCACAAGATATTGTTTAAAAAAACTAACAAGACTTTTTCATTTCTCTTGAACAAGTCTTTCCAAGAAACACTTCATAAACCAGCTCTTTAAAAAGAAGGGATAGTAAATGCTTTACAGCAAACATACAGCAATGCACAGAAAGCAGCATGCTACTACCTTGAATTCCAAATGTTTTTACCAATCACTCTTCCATACTCTTTTATAGTTTATTCCCTTACTAATAAATACAGGTAGTCAATAATCCTTAAATGTTTTTAATGTAAATCAGTCCTTTTCTGTAGGTGAATATGTTCCTTTTCTAATAACGCAGCAGTCTTTGAAAGAAAAATCTTTGCCTTTAAATGTCTAGTTCCAATTTCTCTCTGTCTTTCTCTCCTCTCCCATGCTTTCTCCATGGAAACTGGAAAGAGGAAGGAAGGAACTTCCAAGGTAAAACAACTCTAAATGCAAACATGTAATGAAAAATTTCAAGCAAGAACCTATTTTCAAAACTTATAGCATGAAAATTATCTGGGCATGTTCCAGATTATTAATAAAAAAATAATCTCTGCAGTGTTTTCCCCAGCACTGTCATCAGCAAGTAGACTTAATTCTCGCAATCTGGATCTGTAACCAATTTTCTGAAACACGTAAGCTAAACTATAATATTGCTCCAATCTGGAATCCTGTTCTGACATAATATGAAAATTAGACTCTGAAAATTTTGGCTGCGCTTCTGTTTTCTCACTTCCAAAAGCTCACAGGATACCAAGACACAAAACTGTAACTCAGGTGCAAGTGGAAAGAAAGTATGACCCCACCACAGCTGATCAGGAGCTCCTCTGAACTACAGGAAGGCAACGTCTCTCCAGCAGCATTCTGTGCTACAGCCCAGAGAAGAGAAGGTGGGAGACACGCTCTGCTCGCTATCAGGGCACAAGTGGCAATGAGCACATGTGTCGCCAAACACCCGTCAGGACTGCCATCCATGTCATTTTAACAAACACTCCTGGGAGCATTACTGACCCTTTGCCTGGACCCAGAATGAGAAAGTTGTGGGACCGGGTCCCTTGGTGCCCGGGACAACCTTGCGCTTGCTTCACTGGAAAGCCTGTAATCATTTTCCCTGGAAGAACAAGAGGCTGTGCCAGTTTGCCTGCACTTTGTTACAGCTGAAAACGATAAGATGCTTCCAAAGTGTTGTCTTACAATAGCTAAGCCTTCGGTTTATGGATTTATCTTCCTTTGCCCTAGATAAAACTCCATTCCTTGGACAAATTAGGTCTGCTTGTCATTCAACACTCTACCTAATGGTCTCAGCTGTGTGTTTCTGCAGTTATTGAAGCTGGGGCATTCCACAGATAGTTTTCATTGATTTGAACAGTGAGCCAGAAATCCAGTTGTATTTTATCCAGAACGAAAACAGGGAAAGTTAATGATGTAATTAGAATTATCAGGACCCTTAAATCTTAAAGGACAGGTTTAAATGCAGGATGATAACATTTTTAAAGGGGTACATAACACAACCTGATGATATATAAACAGCAAGTGCATTGTGAAATAAGGCACTAAATCTTTTCTTCTTTAGTTTAGGGAGGCTGACTACTGACGTGGGGTTAGTGTATAGATCTCTAATATCATGTTATCAGGACCATCATATGCTTTTCAGAAGGCAACACCCACTAGCTAAACACTGTATGTCCACATGAATCCATGGGATTTTGAACCACAGAGACAACTCAAGATATGGGTGACCTCTTTCTACTAAGTTATACAAAAAACTCAGTTGTTTCTCATGGATTCAGCCTGAAGAAGGAGGCACAGTGATCCCTGAGCACCTGAAGGGGGTTGAGACATGCCTGCAGGCTGTGGTGACCTCCAAGCAATTTCATTGCATAGCTTGCTTTTCTGTGTAGCATGAAGCCAAGACCTTATCTCTCCTGGCAACAAGAAGATCACTGCATTAGGTAAGCATAATATCCACAAAACGGGCTAGTAACTGGCCTAACCCGATTTCTTCATTTTGATATCCAGTGATGGTTGGGCCTACTGGGACTCATACAAGGCCTGCTGATGGCTTGGAAATGTTCTGTTATTTCACTGGGCTTTCAATACAGTCTAACACACAAACCATAAGGGCTCTCTAGGTGAAAGATGCTTTCTTTCAGGTGGCAGGTATGACTTTGCATTGTACTGTTAACCCTAAATGGGACAGGCAAATAACAAGTATGCAACCAGTAGAACCTTTCTTGAAGAAAATGTCTATAAAGTAAGCAGAGAAGCTGTAGGCCTCTGATATGCCACATCAGCAATGAGAGAAGAGAAACCATCTTCTCCTGAGAGAGAAGCCTGTCCACAGGTCTAGAAGATGGCTGAGGACAAACAATAGCTGGAGACCACAAGTAGAGTTTTTGAGAAAGGTTGAAGGAGAAAAATCTCAGCCTCGGCTTTTCAAGTTTCCTCTTAATAAAGTGTACATAGGAAAACAAGGTAAGACAGAACCAGCTAATACCACGCTGGCAAAGATGAATCTGCTTTACAGAATTGTCCTTAAACAAACTGAACACCTCAGAAAGGACCGCAGGAAGTAACTGGTGCAAGATACCCCTGAACCCCAAACTCAAATGTTTATGTTTGAATCAAGACCCTGACATCAGATTTAAGGAACAAAATGAGTTTTTGCTCACAGGGACCTTTTTTCAAAAGGAGGGAAAGAAACTGACTTCTTTGAGGGGAAAGAAGTCTGAAAAAAAGAGCAGAAAACACACCTATCCTATCTTTAACTTAGAATACTTCCTCTTCAGTATCATTTTGACTCTCTGCCCAGAAACTCCAACATAAGCCTCTCGATTGCAAAAGTCACAAGAAAATCAAGTGTTTGCAGAAGGCTGTAGAAGAAGAAGAGATGTTTCCTACTCCACTTTTGGGTCATAGTCTAACTGAGTAAACTCAGCCCCTTAAAGTTTTATCAAGTTTAAATAAGGATTTATACATTTGGAAAAATGGTGCTTGGAAACAAAATTTAAGAAAATGAGAGAGAGAGAGAGAGAGAGGAATGAGGAATGTAATACAACCACAGGAAAGCAGAGGGGTTTCCCCCTTTCCTTGTTCGTAACTAAAATTTTAAAAACCCCACAGCACTGAAACTGAGAAGGATTTGTTTAGCCTTCCACTGTCATCGGTGCTGATGGGTCTGGGAAGGAAAACAACAGGGATGTGGGGCCCTGCCCATACCCCTCCATTTCGGGCGCCTTACCCTGGCTAAGCTTGGCTTCCCAACCCTCCGGTGGGCAGCATCTCCCTGGGTCCCTGTCCCCAGGAGCTGAAGGAGCTGTCCTCTGACCTGGTGCCCAAGCTCCTGCTTTGGTCTAGGAAAAAACTTTCCCTGAACTTTTCGTCCCAGCACTGTCCCTTCTGTGCACCCCCTTTGCACAGACTCAAGTCTCAGAAGGACTTTCTCCTCTTCTCCAAAACGTTGTCAGAGCCAACAAGATCGGTGCTGAGAAACTACACATTTCCCAAACTCCCTCAGGGAGGCAGACAAGGCTCAAGAAACTGATCCATAACATCTTGAGTCAATAGTATTAGTATTTCTATGTCTGGTCCTTCTTTCTGCTCCAGGATGAGTTTTGCTCTAAAGGCATCTCAGCATCTGGCAGACAGCTACTGAAGATGCTTCGTCTCCCAAGATTCATACTAGAGGAATTTAGGAAGTTACTGCACCTGCATAAATACTCACCACCACCACTGTCCCTGCAGCAATGTCAGACTTTCCCAGATACTTCCCAGTTCATTATATTGATCTAAACCAATGGCTCTGAACTGAGGCAACTGATGGACAGGTTCACCTTCAAGGGACCAGCAGGCACTAGTAACCTTATAAACAGCCCCCAAATTAATCCTCAATGAGTGAGAGTCACAGTCTTCTGCAGGTCTCCCTGGCCACACAGAATGGAGCTGAATTCCTGGCCTACACCATTCATGTAAGCATTGAGTCTTACAACTCCATTCCTGATCTTTTGTTCCTTTCCACACAATATTTCAAAGTTGTATTAATGGTACCAGCTCCAAGGACTTACCAGACCTCTGAAAAGCTGGGCCAGCAGCTGGATATCATGGAACAATGGGCACACCTAAAAACACTGTGACACTCTTGTTTCCCAAGACTGTCATGGGTACCTGTCCTGAAGTTTAAGTGGTGATACATCTCAGAATACTCATAGTTTTTCTGCACTTGTAAGCCAATTGTTTGTTGTCATCTGATGAGACCTGCAATACACTCTCAGCAGATGATAAATCCCTGTGCCCACATTTAATGTCTCAACAGAAAGATCCCATCAGGGGTGTTTCATGTGTAATATTTAAGCCAGGATAATCTAATTTGGTAACCAAAATGCAAAGAGTGTCTATGGCAGAGAGAATTTATCAACTTGCAAAAAAAGACACAGAATAAACTTTGGAATTACCACAATTGGCAAATGTTGATCTGAATAGGGAGTTTATTTTAGGTTTTAATTTTCTATTTTGTTCTGCTTGCAATTAAAAATAAATGGTATAAAGCTGGTTTATAAAAACACTACCAAACAAAAAAACCTCTTTACCCAAATTAAAAACAACAACCCATAAGAGAAAAATACTCCACAACATTTAGAGTTCTACGGGGACTAGTATACATATAGGGATTTTAATTTTCCATGGCCTGTAAGTGTTATAATCTCTATCAACTGCGTGCACTCTGGGACCATGACTAACACCAGTGCCTGAACTCTAATTGGTTGTTGGCTCCTTTCTTCTTTTTTTAACACTGTTTTTAAACTCACATTTGATCCAACAATTTGCAGGGATAAAGAAGTTTTTACAGCAATCTGTTCCTCTCAAGTCTAACCCACAGGTCTGTTATAGGACATTGTGTCAACAAATTACAGATGTCTGTGAGTCAATGCAACAACCGGTGTGAATGGCCACAACTTGTCTCAGGGACAAAGGCTTTATTGCTGGAGAAATTACACTGACAGAGATTAAAAGATGACACAGGACATTCAGATGTCAGGACTGTCTTCATGGTTTTACCTACTAGTGGTCCTTCCTTTGCATCCATAGCAAATATACCACCACACCTTGCAAGAGTCATTTCTCCGAAATCATTGTGTTTATCCCATGTGCTGTGCCTCAACATTGCAGGAATAATTATAACCATTGACTTCTTCAGAATCCTCTAAAGCCATGAGCTCTCCACCTTTTCCAACTCACACACCCATCTTTAGAGTTACTTTCACTTTTCAGTGCAAGGCTGTCCAGAATGAACAGCTCTGGCAGCTTTGGTACTACACAGACTTCTGTTTCAGTACTGCCACGTTAACCATCCAGTTATGTCCTGCTTAGTCATGCTAAAGCAGTGCTTCACTTTCTAGGACTGGATTAACTGGGACAGAAAAGGGGTTTTATCCTTTTCATTACTATCGACCACTCTTTCTACCATCTCAAAATGATAAAGAGGAGACATGACCATCTGTCCAGAATTTAAGGACCTCCAATTGTCCAGGTTGGTATCTTTCTGCTCCTAGGACAGGCTAGTTCTGTGGTAGGTGACATGGAATTGCAGCTCCAGCTGCAGCTGGGTGTCTTTTACATTTCTACCTTGAACTTCTCAGAGGGGAATACAAGACCCCTGGGAAAACACCCATGTCATGGAGTGTGGCTGGGAGACTGTTACCTTACAGCCAGCTTGGGGCCCTCCTTGCATTTCCAGCTGTGCCTCTGAGAAACAAGTGACCCACACAGCCCTGGGCAATTCAAGATAGCGATGGCAAGAGAAAATATCTCAGAGACCTCTGCCTCAATCAATAGACTGAGCTTACCCTATCCCAGTTCTCTCCTGAAGTCACATAGTTATCCTTGATTTGTATTTGCTAATGGTAAACTGCTATCATGATTTAATAGGCTTTCATTGGCAAAGCACATATAACACTGTGGCTGCCAAAGTTTATACAGGTTCCCTCCAAGTAAGTCACTGCACCTGAGACAGGAACATGGGAACATTTATCAAAAAAAGGAGAGGTAGGAGATGACATCCAAAGACCAAGTTCTCATAGAATTAACAGGAAAGGAGAAAGAGGAACCAACATATAAAACAAGAATCTCAGAGTTTGCCACGAACTATCAAACTGGTCTGGAAAGCAGATTTCTGCTCCATTGAGAGTTTTTAATAGCACTGGATAACTAAGATAAACAGAGACTGAAGGGCTGCCTGAGACACATACAAAATTATTGAATTATGACATGTTTGAGAAGTTATTTACTTTATGGAGTATTTACATAAGGTTCACTTCCTCTTCATATATAAGCTCAAATATTACAAAGATTCCCCTCCTTAATGAGGGGACTACATTCAACAGCCCCACAAACAGCCATGATTAATTTTTTTTCAGGCACATTCCTAGGAAAGTTTTCCAGGCAGTCCATTCCTTATTCCAAGTAACAAGCCTCAGGACAAGAGGAAATGGCCTCAAGTTGTGCAAGGGGAGGTTTAGATTGGATATTAGGAAAAATTTCTTCACCAAAAGGGTTGTCAGGGCAGACTGCTCAGGGAAGTGGTGGAGTCACCATCCCTGAAGGTATTTAAAAGACGTGTAGATGTGGCAGATAGGGACATGGTTTAGTGGTGGACTTGGCAGTGCTAGGTTAACAGTTGGACCTGATGACCTCAAAGTCCTTTTCCAACCTAAATGATTCTGTGATTCTACAATTCCCTGGAGCCCAAGGAATATCAAGGAACCCCCACTCTCTCACCAGGCAAACAAGGCGTGTGTAGAAAGAAAACACAGGGCAGCAAAAGGAAGAGGGGAAAGAGGAGACAGAGTATAAAGTGATAAACTGGACACATTGCTATTAAAACAGCTGATTTGTTCTCAACTAGCTGGCCCACCTGCAACACTTTCGCTTACCTGAGAAGTGTCATGGTTGAATATGACAGCATTCAGGTCTCCACAGTTATAATGCTTGATGAGATCTTCAGTGGTATATGGGGCCTGCAAACTACCTGCTCGGAGGCTTTCATGTTGGAGCAGAGTTTGGTTTAAAGCAAACAGCACCTGTAGAAACACAGACAAGAAAAACAGAGAAGTTAAAGATATTAGGAATCAAAGCAGCAAAGCATAAAAGGCCAAACTTTGAAAAGCCCTCCTGCACCTGAAGTCTATTGACTCATTCTGGCCCGCAGTACCAAGGGCTGGTCTTTAGGCATTCCAACTGGAAGGGGAGTCAGACACAAGGTCCCCTACTAGCAGAAGACCTTATTAGAAAAGCCTTAATATTTCACATAAGGTATTTCACAACATATATACGTTGCTCAGAGGTCATGGTACGAGAACTTTTAGGTTCTTTGTGGTGACAACTTGGCTACATAAGAGACACCGGAATGGAAAAGCCCCTACATTAGGAAACTTCTATTGCCTCTGACTGTTGCCTGTCTGCTAGCTTAAATCCAAAGCCCAAACTCAGTTGAAAGGTTTTTGATAAAAATCAGAATCTTCTGAACTTCTGAAGTCACAGTTGTATTGGGACTTTATGCCTGCTTCTAGTAACAGAAACTTTAGGAAATTCATTATTAGTGTCCCTTCTTTAGTCATGCCACCTTCACCCACCCTTTTGCAAAGGGAACAGAGATACTGAATTGTAACACTGTCCCAGCAAAGCAGTCAGATGTCCCCTTCCCAAACAAGCAGAAGAACTCTCTAAATTTAGGTATATAAAAAAAAAATAATCCTTGAAGATTATTTTTTTCCTTGCATTACCAAAAAGGCTTCCAAATTTCACATGAATTACCACAAATCTTTTTATATTTGTGATAGATTGCAGGAGTAATTTATACCAGTTACTGAACCACCAAGTCTGGGCTTTTCATGTTCAGCTTTCCAAGAATGTTCCAATGAAACTTGATAAAAAGTAGATGAATAAATCAGAAGAACAGCCATTAAAACAGTTTGTCACAAATTATATAAATAAGCAAACACAGTTTTCCTAAAATAAAGTGATGTGTAGTGACTACAAATTCAGAGTTCTGAAAAATTATACTGATGTGTCATTTTTCATTAAAAGACTCCTGCATCATATTTCACCACATTTTCAGCTTCTCTCATTTATAATAGCAGTGCCCTATCCATCCCCAAAGAATAACCATCATATGAAAATCTGGGTAAAGTAACCCATGCTGAGCTCCAGCTGTGACAAATATTCATACTTACCATCTTAACTTCAAGCAACAGAACCCACTTTAAGAAGTGAACCCCAGAGGAGTTTACAATTAGCAATGTACGTATGTATTTGCAGGATAGTTCTTATTAGTTGAAAATTATGATTCCCGCATGATTCAACTTTATCTGAAGGAGTCAGTCAGTTGGATTTAGTCCTGCAAAATCTCACATATGTAACAAATATGATCTGAGAGTTAAAAAAAAAAAAAAAAAAAAAAGTATCTCCAGGGCATTAACAGCCTCTTAATACAAAGATGTCACATGCTAACTAACATACACAAATTGGTTGAGGAAAAGTAAATGTTATTTTTTTTCAATTTACTTTTAAAAAATATAATAACGGTCTTTCAACTGAACCTGTTATACCTCAATTCGGCAATCGGTTCTCCATTAAGGTCCAAGCCTAAAAGATTTCCTTGCCCAGATCTAAGGGTCTCTTCAGGCTTTTCTACAAAGAGATCAATCTTTCCCAGGACCACAGCCTAAACTTAAGCATCTTCCTAACTTACTTTTTCTTTAATTTAAAAAATCTGCAAAAAGTACAGTTTGAAAAATTTCTAACCTTTGAAAGGATCTCAGTTTTTTCTTTTTCCCCTAAGGGCAAGAGCTCTAAGAGGAAATGCTTCATCCCAGGATTTCCTGAGGATTCTAAACATTTTGGCTAATAAAAATAAAAGCTTAGAAAAACATTGACAGGAAAACTCAGAGCAGAGATTTTCCCAAAATGCTTTTAGTAAAATCCTTCTCATTTTTGATTTTTTAAACAATGGTTGTTGCTGGATTTCTATGTACAAAAATATGTATACACACAGGCACACACATATACAAACCACCAACAAACCCTGAGGATAAGACAGTGTGTTTTATGATAAAATATTAAGGCGATAAACAAATCCTTACTTTACTTGTAATGCTGGTTGGTTTTTTTTTTAATCCTGGCTTCCTGGGGAAACCAGTCCTGTGCATTAAAGCTTTGGGTCAGTTTGTCTGGCTCCTCCTAATAAATTTGGAACCTATTTGCTGACTTCAATCACATTTGCAGGGGGTTAGAGATCTTAAAGAAAATTGCCTATATGTTCCTTGAAAATAAGTGCCAGGCTACAGAAAAGCCCACTGTACGAGTTCACTTCTTATAAGACACCAAAGACTCCACATGAGAGAGGAGTTATCTGGAGTTTACAACAGCAGATGGACCCCCATGTGCTGGACCCCAGATTTCATTAGTGTCAGGATGTTCATGTCCCTGCTTTCTGCCTCTGAGCAGGTTTGGGACCTGGAGATGATGCTGGCCACCAGCCGAACTCCAGCACGCTGCTACCACTGTGGGGGAGCTCATCATTGGGTTCAAACTCCTGTTCAAAAAGCAACTCAAGATTTTATTTTAGGAGGGAAGTTAAAATTAGAAACTCAAACACTTGAATATGCTAAAGGAAAACTGTAACCACTTAAACAGCTTTCTAGAGAAGTCTTGCTTAATCAAGACATAACCACCATGGCTTTTGGTTGGGCAGCTCAAAACAAACTTAAAGAGAAGTGGGGTCTTGTCACAGCCACCTGCTCATTGGCTGGATTTGTAGACCATTTCCTCCAGAGTCAGGTTAAAGCCATCTTAAAACCTGAATTTATTTTTCCTTACTGTTCAGATAATGCCACAAAAACAATGCTGTTTTCTTTCCTTCTCTCTATCTTAGTATCAGTGACCCCACGACCTCCAGCCTAAACCTCTATCTGAGTTAAATCTCCCAGAGGTGCCTGAGATTACTGAACAACGGATGACTTCAAAATAAACACACTTAGAGCGACTGCCTATACACAGTCCCACCTAATAAATACAGCAGACAGTATTTGTTCTGGGAAGTGATGGGAAGTTATGACTTTGGCTCCGGGAAAGTGCATTTTTATTCTCGCAATTTATGGTCCTCACATCGGCGCGGTCTGAAAGTCATTTTTGCACGGCTGCCTTTGGCCCCCGTTTGTAACTGATCAGCCATGGACAACAGAAAGGGGTTTATCCTGTCAGGAAGAAGGCTTTTTATCCAAGCAGTGTCGCTGTCTTGTGCAAAGCAGCAGCTCAACATACAGATTTTATGTGGGTGTTTGGAGACACCAGCTCAGCCTTAGAGCAGACCTATGGGTCCTGTTTTACTGCCTAGGAGAGTGGGTATGACTAATCCTACATAGTGCCAGGTCTTTTTAGTCCAGACTTTTTAGGAGCTCTTTTGCACAGACTATGGCCATCTCAAGGACAAGGGGGCTGGAGCAGCCACTTCTGCCCCGAGAAGGTCAGAGGGGATGCAGCAGAGCTGGGACAGGGGAGAGCTCTTGCATCACTGGTGATTTGAACTGAGAGATCCCCAGCAGTGGGGAGGTGTGCAGGAACCCTAAGTTTCATTTCTTGGTGAACAAAACTGGGCTGTTTCTTATATTCATGACAACTGCTCTCACCATCACCCAACAGTATCTGTGCTGCTGCCTCGGTCTAACCTTTTCTCTTTTGCCTCTATGACCTCGGACATTTCAGTTGCAACCAAATTCACAGAGACCAGCCTTTGCCACTCATGTGCAAGCTCACTGCAGGCCTTGATTACAGACCAAATGAGCCCAGTGAAGACCACAGCTAACAGCTTTACTGATTACCTTGACACTCAAACAGTATTTTTCCCCAACATGCCTCTGTATTACAGAGCCAGGAGTCAGACATGAATGGAAGACATGCGTTACAAAAGTCTACCTCACATATAAATCAACTTGAATGTTGAAGGTGTTTAACTTTCAACTTTGAAAAAGATGAAACATTAGAAAACCTCCAAACCCCTCGTATAAAGTGAGCAGACACAACTGCATCAGGTCTCAAGGCCGGAATTGCATACAAGCGTCAGTATCAGCAGTTGTGCAAGTTGCCTTGGGCCAGTTTGAACTTTGTTTTGCAAGCCCATGGGAGAGGCTGGAGCTTTGATTTTATGTGAGATTTTAATAAGATTTGGCTTTTAGGCAAGTAAACCCAATCCAAAGAAACGGATCCAAAATATCATTGCTACCTTTTCAAATAGGGAGGGGAACTGAATAGACTGGGCTTAGGGACACGAGCTTTTCCACCAGAAATTGTGTTCTTCATTGTATTTGGCTTTGGGAGAAAAGCTAGATAAAAATCCCACTTGTTCTAAGGTACTCTCACAAACATTCGTGTATTGTGTTTTATTGTGCCACAAGTCTGCAACTTCAGACTGGGTGTTTGAAGGCTCCTGAAGGCCAGGAACATGATAGTGCTGTATGTGATAGTTAAAGAGAAGAAATCATGGCCTTTATATAGGAGACATTTCTTCTTATTTGTCTTACAGGCATTTGTCCCTAGCTGAAGAGAATAAAAAAAGCCCAGAAAACAAAAAACATGTTAACCCTCATCAAACACAGAATCATGGTCATGCCTGATTTATGTCAGCTACTTGTAAGGTGTCTTGGTCATAAGGTCCTGAATGGCATGAAAGAAGAAATAAGATGCTTACTTTTCCAAAAGATGCTATTCAGTACATGGATTCTTTGCCATGATCATCACTGAACATCAGCTCAAGGATGCAGTTAGCTGTACCCTTTCAGCTCTATATTTTTAATACTTTCGCATAGGTGAGTTGACTTTGGTCGATTGTCCTGAATGCTCATATGCTTTGTCAGAAATCAATTTTTGACAAGCTCTGGCAGCAGCTTGACTGTGCCTGTCACCTTGTCTAGGAGGTGATACTATGAATTTCTAACCAAGTGAAAAGGTTGCCAGGTCCACCTCTTCAGTCTGTCTGACTAAGGTCCCAAATAATGCCACAATGGAAGAACAGCTTCATGGGGACATCTAAGAGGCCAGCCAAAAGTAAGGCAAGGAAACCTTATTACCAGATAAAATACCCTTGCAGTCCCAAACCTTCTTATGAAAATTCATTGCTAACAAAATAGACAACAAATTTAGGAATTACATCAGAAGAAACAAATTATGTGTTAAGCTGAAGACAAATGGACCTGTGTTCTTCTGGTGTGCTTGCTATACACGAGACTTGAAAACGAAAGGCAACCCCGAGAAAACTCTCAGGCCAAACTTTGGTGCTCAGACAAATTTCACTCTTATGTAATGGGGGAGAAAGGACTTTCTAGTCCTAAACTTACCAAGGCTGAACTACAAACATTGCATTCACAGGACTCCAGTAGCTGGAGTTACAGGATGACCCCTGCATGGAACCATGATTAATAACAATACCACAAAAACAAGTACTTAAATTTCATACTATGATGTCAGCTCTTGAGCAGGCAACTATTGTTTTCCTTTGCTCTCTCTTTTGGACATGTGCCACCACAATGCAAATACTAAATAATCATTACTGGAAGTGTTTGAGTGACTATATCCTGTCAGCGTCCAAAGTGCAATTCTGGAAAAGAAATGCCCACCCGCCTGACTGGTTCAAAACAAACTGCCACAAATACTGAGGTATATGGTTCTTCAGGGGTTCTTTTGTTGTTTTCCTTCTCTGTACTCAAATAGAAAATCAAATATACAGTTTTCAAGTCAAAATAGTGACTTGGGGGAAAAAAAAAAAAAAAAAAAAGAAAAGAAAATTCAAGTCCCTGATTTTCCAGATTAATGAAAAGCAATAAAAGTGTTTGCCCAAATCTGTTCAGTTCCATTGGTTTCCAGAAGACGGGTTTCCCCTTTCCTTGAATCTCTTGCACTGTTGCTAGGAATTAGTGAGCTGTGAAACTCACCTAATGAGGTCAGCATCAGGAAATAGCTCTGAAAAAACAGGTCCTGAGGGACCTACTAAAGGACTCCCCCAGTGTCCAAACGAAATCCTGGATGCATCGGCACATTGTACAGCTGGGGCTGTGGGAGGAATGCACCCGACTTTGTTGTTGTTGTTCCTATAAAGGGACAGCTAAGGAAAGTGAAACTATTAACTCATCCACTGGAATTTCTGCTCACAAACCGTGCCCCCTGTTAAAGCTCCTCATAAAAGCCTTTCGGCTAGTTGGTTCCATATGTTCCCCAAACCCGCAGTTATTGCTTCTGAAAGGCAGGAGTAGTTAACAGTCTGCGGCTTGGCACTGACCAGGGAGACCTAAGGACCTCGCTTTTTCCCCCTCCCTTTCAAACTGCCAATTAACCAGTTTAATAAAACAGTTTGAATCTGACCAAGGCGCTTGGAGAAACCCCTAACCACCATCTATCCTACCAGCTTAGCCACGACGGTGACACACAGGCATGGCCTGGTGCGGAGCAGTCACCCTACTAATGTGCAGCCCCGGGACTAAGATGGGTTTTCTTGATGCTGAGAAAGCTGCAGGGAGATTGGGGCTCCAGCCTTCAGCCCTGCACACCCAAAGCTCCTGCCCAAGTTGACTTCCAACAGCTTGACTTCAGCCCCCCGACTTTTGTCTTTATGCACATTCCCCATGATGAAACTTGCATGTTTGAAAGTCAGATTATTTTTTAAAATGTTTTCTGTTTTGATTGAATCAAAGCATTCAAAAA
Source organism: Athene noctua (assembly GCF_965140245.1). Taxonomy (NCBI): domain Eukaryota; kingdom Metazoa; phylum Chordata; class Aves; order Strigiformes; family Strigidae; genus Athene; species Athene noctua. The sequence continues at coordinate 9,718,015 of NC_134041.1, read as the reverse complement.
CAACAGAAACGATTTCTAGACAGAAAACACTGCAATGTGATAAGATCAACCCCTCAGCCCCAAGATCCCCAAACCAGAGAAGGGCTCTCCTGGTTGACAGCAGCTCTCACACATTCCCTGGGCTGACCCTACTATACTATTGCTTCTGCACCAAGTTCCTGGCTCCAGCAGGGCCGGGGCAGGCACACCATTATCTCAGAGCCTGGAGAGCTGTTGTTTGTTTTTTTTGTGGGCTACCTGATAGAACAGGTGAGCTAGCTATAGTTTGTGCTCTTAGGTATGAGTCTTCCATTGCAGAAGGTCATTAAGACAACAAAGACCATGGAGTTAATTTCTGTTTTGACAGCACTTTGGAAACATTGTACCATTCCCAATACATTATAAATACCACACCCACCTTAAATAGGTCAAAACACCCCAAAACAAAGGTCTTAAATTTGCAAACTGAAGTCAGCAGCAGCCGTACCACAGGCACTACTGGAAGAAGGGTAAGATACAAAACCTTTTCTTCTAAATGCAGTGAACTGTGTTACTTTCTAAAGGTACAGAGTCCAGATTAATTCAGAAGAAAGGGAAGGGGAAAACAGAACTTTGATAGGGAATTTCCATCCTTTCCCCTTTTGTGTGGTGTAAGTATGTTTTAGTTTCAATGCCCTCACCACAACATCAGCACTGTCTCTTTTGCCAACAACTCAGCTTGATGTCCAACCAGTAACAGGGCAAGCAAGCAGTAACTCTGCAGGATAACTCTCTGCTTTGGTCAATGCCCAAATTTAATCTTAGGCAAATAAATTAAGAAATATCGGGAGGAAGGATTTGCAACTTAATGAAAAATGAACCTCTGGAAAGGATAGAATTACCTCTGTTGAATTTGCCGCCTAAATGTATGGCCTTCGTGGTTTTGTATGTAGGATCTACTGGCATTCAGTCCTGTTGCACAGGTCCAGTTTCTCAGTTCTGCTGAGTTCAGATGATTAATTTTGATGACTAAACCTACCTAGAAGGCTAAATATTTGGACCAAAAGAGTTACGCTGAGCAGTCTCATTCTGCAAGCGTTTTTCTGGTTGAAGTGCAAAAAGTTCCAGTAACCAGAACCTTGCCCAGCAGTGATGGCTCGCAGGACCAAGTGCCACCAGTTAGACTTCTGGACGGCAGTCTTGTAAACAAAAAAGTAAACAGACAGTAAAATCAATTCATACCTCTGGCATAAGACCACACTCTTTAAGGGAGACAATTACTTGTTTTTCTTGTTTATAGCTGAACTAAGAGTCGTTCAGAAGAAAATGCCTTCTCCTTGGAACTCACCTCAGCTACTGAGTTATGTGACTTAAAGGTCTGCTAACCTGCTAGACAACAAATGTATGAAATACCTACCAGTAACCTAAAAATCCCGTATTAGTTTTTAATCAAGTCAGACATGATGGTGTAAATTGTTTCCTTCTGCTTCTTTCTTTACACCCTTCATGTTAATCTGTGGCAGAAGAATAATAGTTCTTCCAGGGCTGAGAAGCTGGCAACTGGGTTTGATTTTAAACAGATTCATAAAAGAGATCGGAAAGACCATTTTTGGGGACAAAAGGCTGGAGTGCTCAGCTGACGTGAACGGACCCAACTCCTCAACAAGAAAGGAAATGGACTGTGTGATACCGGATGATGGCTGTCTAAAGCAGCATCTCCAGATCATGTGAAATCCACAGGTATAGAGGAAGGCAGAGACATTTCTCACCCAGACAAGGCAGGCAGTGGTCCAGCAGGACAAACTGGACATGTCTCTGCTGCCTGTTTGGTGATGCCCTGGGTCTGGCTGCAAGCCCTGTTCCTTCCTGTGCCATGGCCCCAGCCAACCTGGCACAGCCTCTGGCTCCACACAGTTATTCCTGTCCTGTGGGCATCTCACTGCTTACTAGTCAAAAGCAAACCCCTATATTCAGAAACCCAAATGCTGCCCCAATGTCAGGGAAATCCCCCCACATAACTTAAGAGTTTTGTGCGCAGTAGAAGTTTGTGAGCAGGTTTGTGCAGAAGAACAGCGCTCCAGGAAAGGTGCTGCAGGGGCCATTGCATGTTGCTCCAAAGGTGTCATTGAAACAAGAGCAGTCATCCCAGATAAGTCCAACACCCCCCAAAAGTGTTTGGTAACAGATACTTTGGGAAAGAATGTAAGAAATGAGGTGAGCAGAGGGTGAGCTTTTCTCAGACAACACTTCCCATCTTTTGGAAATCTGCCAGTTGGGGAGCTTGTGGTTGAAAATATCTCTTCTCCTATCACTCCTTCCCACCCAACTCCCTGCTCCCCATGCCTTTACCTCAAAATTATCACTGTGCTTGGTTGCACCACTCTATTTAAGAGTAGCCAGCTGCCTGATCTATGCACAGAGGAGGTCACAGCCTGCTACTTTGCTCAGCAATTGCATTCCCCAAATTGATGCCTGGCAGGATGCCCAAAGGGCAGTGCCCATGATCGCTTTCCTCCACCTTAAATGGGCACATTGTCCTTGCTTTCGGGATCATCACCTTCAAAGAAGGCACGTGGAATCCTTCCCAAGAACCTGACACCACATTTGCGCTCTTGACTTGCAAGTAAAATTGTTACCGGGCCCATCTGGGGTTTCGATTTTACTTTTTTGTCTCTACCGTAACAGGAGGAATGTGGGAACATGCCCTGAGCAGAGTGTACCGGTCGGCCTTGGTGACGAGTGAGCTGCAATGAAAGGGGCACCCTCACAGAAAAAAGCAAAGCTCTGGGGGGTTTGGGGAACTCCTGGTTTTAGGCACCCAGCCTGAGATAATTTTTTTTTAAAAGACTGGTTTCCTGATATGCTAAGCATCCACCCATTGAAAAATGCAACCTGTCCTAGTTGTATTTAATTTGGGGTTTTATTCACATTACTGCTTAATTTTGAACTGTTTCTTTTTAATTACCAGCTGAAGCTACATAATAAAATGGACTAGCCCCACAGGCATGTTTTTCTTTCTATTATATTACAGTGAGGCAGCAGATTAACTCCTTCAGCCATCCCAGTTTAACACCTCTCGATGCCAGCACAGCCCCTTTCCAGACTGCTGCTCCTGCAGCAAGAATGGCTGAAGGGGACATAAAGATATATGTCCTGAATTTCCAACTGCCAGCCCTTGGTATCAGCACAAACAGGTGCCAATTTCAACATACGTCAGCATGCTGGAGCATAAATCACAACCCATCAGGAAAGGGAGCACTTTCCAGCAAGCCAGATGGAGCTACAACCTCTGGCCAAGGACAAACACTTTGGGGCAACAACTGTCTCAGTTTTCCAGTCTCCCTGTGAGCACGACCAAATTGGCAGCTGTAGAAAAGGGAACATTTCCTAAGCCTGAAGGTGACTGCGTCCTCATGAGGTCAGCAGGGAAAGAAGAAGAAGAAAAAAAAAAAAAAAAAAAAAATCAAGATTTGGAACAACATGAGAAAAGGAAGCCTTCAAGAGGAAGCAGGGCACTGAACTCATCAGGGATAAGTACTTATTTTGGATTGTGGGGGTTTTTTAGCTTAGAATTATCTCATGTTTGAATTAATTTTATTATGCAAGATGTTCTTGTCATTGGAGGAAACTGAACAAGCATGGGATGCCCCACGTCTATTAATAAACACGGGGCTTGCTCTTGCAGCTGGCTCAATTCAGGTCTTCCTCACCTAGAGAAAAACCCATGTGGTTAATCAGGACAGCTGATGGGAACCCACCTGCACCAGCTGCTAAGGGGCACAAGCCTCACCAGGGCATCTCCACTTTCCTCCTAGAAATTCATAGATGCATCCTCAGGATGAGCTTCAGGGTTGTAACGCAGACCTTGTAAAGCACATAACTTGGGGAGCACTGGCAGCAGCTCCAGCCCTTCGTGCTTTGATATAGCAGCTCTGGGAGAGGGAGCGTGCACAAGGGGTGCATAGCACACTGCCCATCATGCCAGCAGCCTGAGCAAAGGGCTCATTTCCTTAAAAGTATCTGAGGAAAGAGTCCAGCACAAACAGTGTGATTTTTGTGATTAAAGATGCTGCAGTGACCAAGCATCCCTGGGTCCAAAAGCAAGGGTTCACCCTCATCCTCCTGCTGACAGCGAGAGGGTTTTTGGGTGCAGAAGCAGTGTGTGAGTGAACAGCCCATGCCCTAGGCCACCTCCTTGTCCAGCAAAAAGCAAGCACAATTAGGCAGTGACATTACAGCCCTGGGTAACAACAGATGGCCACAAAAATCCTACAGACAACTGCTCGGAGGCGTATTTTATCAAAGCCTGAGAAAGGGCACTGAAGGTGATCAATCATAATTCACTGGGAAGACAAGCAGGCGCTTTGCGGGAGCGTAAGGCTGAAGCTACACCCCCATGCTCCTCAAAGGCAGCCTGCTGGGGTCCCTCTGTGGGGCAGCAGACTGCTGCTGAAAATGACCCTTTACAATGCTCCCACCGCTCCATATGCTGCGGCTGATACCTGGATGTTTTAACACGGAGCTGCAACCCTCCCCGCAAGCCCCACGGCCAGCCAGCACTGTGCTGGAGGAGCAGCCGCCACCAGCCACATCCCCAGGTCCTCTGTCGAAGGGGACAGATAAGAAAAGCTACAGACGCAGCCAGGAGTTTAACAAGAAATAAATGCAGCAACTCCTGCTTCAGCTGCCGTTCTGAGGGAGATGCAGCAAAGGGCAAATGTAGAGGCAGAGATGCCCAAGACAAAAAACCAAAACAAAACCAAAAAACCCACTGTATTTTGGAGCTCAGCGTACACAGTCAAGAGGAGGAGGCATTAGACTTATACACTGCTGTCCTCATGGCCTGGGGAGTGCTGTATGCTCCCCATGTAGTGTTACAGCCCTGTTGTAGTCCACAGAATTTTGGCCTGGAAGGAGCAGGTAAAAATTATTCAAAATTCAGTTAGCCAGAGAAGGAAGGTGACCTGCCCATCAAATCACAGCAGCTCAAATTTCTAATATCATCTACGTGTAGCCAAGCACTTGCCTTCAAACTAAGCAGAGGCCAAGAATAATTACTTACTATTCAGCAAGTTATTTACATCAATTATTCAGCAAATAAGTTCAGCTAACAAATAGCTTCAAGAAAAGTGCAATCTATTCACAGTCAAGTTTCCATGATAGAAGAAATTTATAAAATTAATTATTTGTAACAAACCACTCTGTTAACTTTCAAGGTCAGAACGATAAATTCAGACGCTTTATTTTCTACTATATATTAGGCTCCCTCAATGTAATTCTGTTGCTTATGAATTATGGGAGGTAGTCTTTTAAGAGATGGCTATAATTGCTATATTTTCATTATCACTGAGACTAAAAGATCCTATTGCTTGAAGCCTTTTTAAGCCTGGACTAAACAATCTCCACTCCAGTCAGAGACTGCCTATGAAACTGGCTACCAGTGACGATTTGCTGCTAAGGAATTAAGAAGAGTCTTCACAGATTTCTGCTCTCCTCACTAGAGAGAAGAGGAGAGAAGAATCAGATGTTGCTTTAGAACATTTACATAAATTGGCAAATTTTAAAGAACACACTTCATGTAAGTAACATTTTGGTTTTCTTTTTTCTTCTAACTAGGAAGAAAGGATCTAGAAGAACATTCTTTGCAGAGCTTCAAATATTCCTGAAGCTGGGTTATCTCCCCACATAAATAAATAATAATAAAGGTAATTAATACTGTTTTCAGGCACTATTCTGGTCTACATACAAAAACAGTAGAGAAAATACCTGCAAAACAGAGAAGCCTCAGGTTCACCTTCTACCCCTTTAGCCACTTCTCCCCACCCCTTAAATGCACTCCCAAGAAAATCCTTTTGCCCTCCCCTCTTTTTCCTTGCCCATTTAACACTGATGCTCTGTAAATACACCCACATGTAAGCAAGCACTCTCCGTCATCCCCTGAAACGCTCCATAAATGTTCAGCAAGGTTGTTCCCTCTGCAGCTGTGCTTCACCAGGAAGATTCCCAGAAATCCTACAACCATTGAAGACATGGCACATGAGTACACAGCTCTGACAAGTCCTGGAAACCCCAAGGTGAAAAAAGCAACTCCCCAAAGCAAATTTCTTTGCTGTTACCCTGTAATTATATAGATAAATAGCTGCCTTTTGCCTAATCAGGACAGTGGGGCTAGAGCTCAGAGGTTTCAGCCCACTATTCTATCTCAGGACAGTAGGGCAGACATCTAACAAACAATCCCAAAGCAGCAGTGTGGGTATTAAGCAGAGCATAGAGGATCACTTCCAGGTTTGATGTAACTTCTTAAGCCTAACTCCTAGGAGCACAATGAGTTTCAGAGCCAGACTCAGCTGGTGTAATTTAGCATCGTTCTGATGATTTACACCAGCTGAAATCCTGCCTGCACGCCCTGGAGAAGGAGGAGGTGATGCAGGGGGTAGGAAATGACATCCTCCACAGATCTGTGGGGGATCAGCTCATTTTGAAGGTAACATCTGTTCTGCATTTCTTCCCTGCTCATGGTCTTTTTTACCTTCCCTGAAGTAGGTAAGATGGGGAGTAGGTTCAGGTGGTTTTATAGACCAAGTTCTTTTCAGATGGAAGTTGGTCAGCTTAGTTTGTCCCAACCGTACTCTGCTAATTCAGGGAATTTTGCTCCATGTTTATTTTTTGTACAAAGGCTGTTATGCTTGCCATTTCATTGTTCCTCAAATTTTGAGATATAATTATGACATTTGAAGAAATTTAGCTTGGATTTTGGACAGCAAATGCTCAGGACCACTTAAAAATGAGCTGCAGGTCTGGAATTATTCAGTAAATGAATTCAGTAAACCATGAATACATCTGAGAATATAGAGAGGCAAAAATTGAATAGATTGCAAAAGAAGTTACCCCGGGAACATTCTTTACTGAGCTCTGGTAACTAAAAGTTACTGAATTCAAAGCATTAGGATACTAACATTACTAAGACAACGACTTCATGGAATCTTGTTTAAACTGCAAATTCTGACTTTTTTTTTTTTTTTTTTCTGATGGGGTGACCTCTTCTCTTTGCTTTTAGAAAGCTAAGTAACATTTTAGTTTGCCTGTTTTCATCACATCTTGCTTAGAGCACAAATGACTGAGAGAAAAAGCTCTGGTCTTTCTACGCTGATAGAAATTGAAAAGGGATTAACCAAAAAGCAATAAACTATTCCCTCTGAATTGCTAGCCCTAAATTTTCTTATTAGTGTCTACCCACACTAGTTTGAAACTTAGCAATGCTGGTTTTCTCCAAAGCTGTCAGCTGAAATAAGCTACTTCTGTTCCTTGTAGGCTGCATTTGCCAAAGATCTTTGCTTTCAAAACACGCACTCTCCACCAAATATATCAAGATTGTTGCCCTTTTCAGAATTTCCCATAGGTACATGACGACGTCAAAGAGGGAGTAAAACTAGCATGGTATTTTTCAAGTCATTATCATGGGACTGCTTTGTACACAGGAATGTCAAAGCAAAGTCAAGCCCTGTGCACAGTGCTGAAGGTAAATGGGTGAGTGTATGAGTTGGTTACTTGCAAAGATTGTGGACTCAAGCCATTATAAAGAGTCTTGAGAGGAGAGCAAGGACTCCTGATGCAAAAAGATAGTAGTTCTGTGAAAGATCCACAAAATCTCTTTCAATTACAATGGGAGTTGCTCAAGAAAAGCAATCCACATTGTCTTCTCTTTGGACTTGTCACAATAGCACTGGGAACGGCAGAGCAGAAGTCCCTGTAGCATCATATAAAGTCCCCAGTCCATCCCTAGCCATCTTAAGGCCGTTTTGCCAGTCTCCTCTAATAAATTCAGAGGCTCTGCCACCTAAAAGTTTCCAGATGATATTGCAAGCCACCTATTCGGGACCAACTCGAGTCCCCTTGCCAAAGTTGTATTGCATGACTAAGTGACCAATTCCCAACTGGCACTGGCATTTCTCAGAACTGGTCCTGCTGCCTGCCATGCAGTCTTGGGCATAGTTTGACCCTTTGTATTCACAACTAAATGCTACCAGATGGATGCATCAGTTCAAAGGCTGGTGGAAACAATTAAGATTACAGGAAGCCACGTTTATCCTTCCACCTATGGCACTGAATTAATCACGGCTGATAGGGATCTAAACAGAGCAACAAGGTCTTGCCTTCGTGTCCCACTCAAGCCCCTGATTTATATCACTACCTGTCAAGAGATGGCAGAAGATTGCCCAGTAGCTGCTGAATGCTTCTCTCCCACCAGGAGAGGGAGAGCTCTCCTGGGGAGACAAATATAAGCCAGGGCATTCCTGCTTTGCTCAGGATGCCATGAAACCTAACCTCATGTTGACACAAGCATTAGGCCCCAGGACTGTATAACAAGTCACTGACAGAAAGATATAAGATAGAGCTTCCAAATTTGGCTGGCCACACACAGGCAGGCACTGGAGCACAAGTATTGCTGGCTCTCAGAGCTTGCATACCTGTGAAGGAGACTCAGTAGCTAATGTACGCCCACTGGCACAGCACTCGTCAACCCGCTTCTCAGTTGTGTCTTCTGGTAGGTTCAGTGGCTGATGCTGCTTGAGATTTTCATGGGTTTTATATTATGTATTTCCTTACTAGGCTTCAAAGGTTGGAATTAATTCTAAACACAGCAAAAATCCAGGGACTGATGGACAGCTATATCCCTATAGTTGCTATTAAAAGCATGATAAAGAGAGTACCAGAACCCGTCCATACTGGATGGGACTGGGTGTTTGAATGCCCACATATGAATTTGAAAATTTGTGCTCAAATACATTAAACCTTCAGTGCTCATCTGCCTATTAGAAGTCTTAGGTCAAGGACGCAAAGGGGAGTCTCAGTAACTGCGAGCTCAGTGCTTTCTTTGGAAGCAGATCTCCTGAAGCCTGGTTCCTCCCTCTTCCAGTGACACACTGATGCCCACATTTCATGTCAACCATGAAATGAGAATGGATCTGTTACCATATGCTAAGCTTTTCTCCATCCGTGGGAGCCAAAGCAAAGACAAACAAGGAGGCTTGAGTCAACACAAGGGTTAATTCAAGAATTGAGCTTGCTTAAAATAAAAGTTGTCACCAACCAAAAAGAACAAGTAGCCATTGAAGAGAAAACTGTTGAGATTTATGGGCCCCATTCTAGAGACATAAAAGGGGAGTCAATCATCATTTGAAGTTTATTTTTTTAATAAGAGCTCCTCAAACATTCCCTCCACTCTTCATTGCCAGAAACATAAGCTTGTGGCTGTTAAAAAGTTAAAAATTAGGGGTTTCCTAAGTGGGAGCAGAATGCATGGTTGCTCTGTATGACCCCGGCTACTCTAACAGCTACTGCTAATTCCCAGTGGAAGCATCAATGGCTTGTGAAATAGACTCCTTTCTTTTCTTGTACAAATTATTCCTTTATATTTTTGAACTTCTGAACCTCTGGGCTTAATAACAACTCCACAAGAAAGAAGGAAAATGATTGAGTGTTTATAACAACACGCATCTTTTTTGATTATCATTCCAGGCTGTGGCACTTTCAGTTTAGCAAAACTTTAGTCACAGTGCTCTGCAAAACCATTCAGCAATGGGAGGAGGAGAGGTATGGGGAGGACATCTCTTCCTACGTAGGAACTGTAGTCATTGGACACTTTGAAAAATTCCCAAACATTTAGTTTTATGGTCTTCCTCCCTTTCCCTACACTATAATCTACCCACTTATTACCTGTTTGTGTTATAAGCAGAAATTAAACACTGCCCACCCTCGTGAGCTCCAGCCTCTCAGCCTGAAAATGAGCTGCAACACATCAGAATGTAGACCATAAAAAATTGCAAAATTAAGCAAGACAAAAACTTTAACAACCCACCCACACATGCAAGCAAAGAAAGAAACAAATCAAGGGAAAATAATAGGAATAAACAGTCTTTGGCCTTTTTTTTTTTTTTTCCCAGTTGTAAATGGAAACCAGTGTGACAGTGCTGCAACAGATAACAGTCTATTTATTTTCTCCAAAAGATCTACAGTTGCTGGATTCTCCACTACCTCCCAAAAGGCTTATACAGCTTTCAATTAAGAAAGGCTAATACTAGAAAATGTGTTTTGCTCAATAGAAAATGGCAAGGCCAGGCTCAGGAAGTGTTCATCTTCCTCTAGCAGTCAATTTAACAAGCATTAAATCACTGATCAATACATTCTAGATCCTTTGCTACCCAGTACCATCACTTTGTTGATTAATACCATGTTAACTCATAATAATGATAGATTCGGAACAGTAAGCTTGGCAATTCATATACTGAACTAGATCCCCAGTTAGGGCACAATCCTGTACGCTCTCAGGTCAGTGGTGCAGCACAACCCAATCCTTTTAAAGGAAGATTATGACAAACCTTAACAACATCAGAAGAGCTTTGTAAGGACCTGGTCCATATAACCCAGCAGCACTCAGCATTTCCTTGAACAGGCTCAAGTAAGAAATGCCACCACTACACTTTAGCAGAGTCTACTGCTCAGAGACATATCTTTATTTGACTGTCAGTAAGGAGAAATGAAGCCAGATTCACTGGAGTAGGTTCATGTCAATAAACCTCATCTCACACCAATACTGTTTTGGCTGAAATTGAGCTGTGCTAAATTAGAACTCAGCATCCCTGAGGTTTTAAACATTCACCCTTGCATCAGTTACTTACAGGTGATATTTTTTCAGGTTCTCACTGGTATAATCTAGAAGTAACCCTTTCAAACTGATGGATTTGCACCAAGCTACACCACTCCACCAATTACACCATGAAAGTGAGGGACTCCTACCTCTTTTGCCTATGTATTATAAAAACTGACTGAAGGGACAAATTGAAAAGGACCAATTATAACAGTTTCTTTTGGGTGATGAAGATATTTCCTTCAGAGAGTCACATTTACTTACATCCTACCTTCCTCCTCGGTGGGAGTTCTCAAATGCAGCTTCAGAAATCCCAGAGACCAGGCTAAACCCCTACTAAATTTGCCTCATTAAATGAGGTCCATTGTGGCTGGAACATGTAGATGCTGTAGGATTCGAGTGGCAGCCGCCGCCTGCCGCTATCCCAACCACTGGCATTTAAATTGAAGCCCATTCATCACATTCTTATGGTCAGATCTAACCCTAAATGAGTCGCTCCAACCTTATTCTAAAATAATTATTATTTCTGAGTTAGTACATTAAGATGAAAAATAAAAATCCAAACCCTAAACCCAAAACAAGAAACACAACACTTGCACCCCTGCAAAAGGCTGAGCGGGAAGGTGTTGGGCTACTGTTCACCTGTGTACAGGATATGGAAAGATTCCTCTCATTCCCATCAGCGGATGTTTATCCTGCACGCTGTACAAAGTTATTAGTACAAGCTGTCAAAAATATGATGTAAACTATAAGCTTCACTAACTAAACAAGTTTTAGATAAAAAAAGAAGATAAAACACTCCTAAGTTTATTTTGATTTTTTTACTTGCTGAAGTGAGTGGATGATTTCCATCGTATTTCTTCACTCTCAAAAATAAAGTGTATGAGGCATTGGAAGACTGAAGGGATGAGAATGCATTTCTCCCTGTGTTAGTTCTGCAGCCTTCTCGTTCAAGGCTATTAAATTTATTGCCTGTTCTTACAACAGGTAATGGATGGGGTACAGGTCTCCAAGCAATTACGATCCTAAAAATCCTGAGAAAAAAGGTGATGAGGCAGAGAAGATGTGAAGGGAAGGCTGAGCAGTAAACTCATCCCTCAAGGAATCAATGTAGGACTTCATACTAGAGACACAAGCCATGGAGAGATGATGATTCCCCTTGCTCTGCTCGGCACAGGCAAAGTGTTTGGGTTTCACAGCTGGGGTTGAAGCATGGTCAGGCAGGCTGCTAGCAGGTGGCACATTTTGTGTCATCACCCTACATGTAATAACCCAACCAGATCCTAACATGCAACAGAGCTCGAAACTGCATGGGTGGCCCAGAGCTGCAGTAGGTCCTGAGGACCCATGGTGGTGAAGGCTGTGAAAATCCCAGTAGACTGCAGGATACTGAATGACAGAGGATTAGACTCAGCTAACAAAAACTAATTATCTCAGCTCAACCACCCATACAATTATTCAGCTGTTCTAGCTTTGCGTAGGTTTGCATAAATCTCCTTTGGTAAGAGGAGGGTGAGATGCTTCTTGTGAAGAGGTGACAGTAAGATGGAGATGAATCACTTGGTACAGCCTCATGAACCCATGTCCCAAAAGACTGTGATGTACCAAAGTGGGAAGAGCCAGTCACGGGAAAGAGCTGTCTTCAGTTAGCATGGCATTTTCTGCCACAGCATCGCTGCTTTCCAGGCTAAAGCCTCAGACACTGCACAGTAATTGGCCATCAAATGGTGGACATCTCATTTCTCCTGAGTACTCAAGCAGGGCATCATTCACACCAACCTCTCCACTTTCATGGTGAGTGAGAAAACTTCCTTTAGCAAGTATTTGTATCACTTTTCCTCCTCATGTCCCGCTAAACATAAAAAAGTCACAGCCATCGTTTCTCAGTCAGTAACAGTAAGGAAAGAACATTAAGCAAAAAAATACAACAAGAAAAACACAACAGAAGTGGTTTGTTTCTCGTGATATAAATTGTTCTTTTAAATTGAGTGGGCAAAAATCCACAGAAATGGGCCAGAGGAACAGGAAACTTCTGCAATTTAGTCCAATTCTATTAAAGTATATGGCAAAACTAAGATTGATTTCTATGGGTCTTGAATCAGGCCCACACAGAGAGAATTCAGCACTTTCCATGTTAGAACAGAAGCTCTACAAAACCACCTTCCCATAGTTCATACCAGGTTTTGGTTTCAGAGACGTGATCGAGGAGGTTTTAAACAATGTTGAAATTCCCATCCTGAAGTCCAAGGGGGAAAATGAAAAGGGGCTCAAACAATTCCAAGTGAAAAAGCCAGCAAAGCTGCTGAATCAGCCATCTATATCCTTCTCCTGTGCACTCCAGTCCAGATTTGTATGTGAGTTGTGTCCATAAAACCAAACTCTATTTGCTACAGCCCTGGTGAAGTCCAAGGGTCATGCTTGCAAGAGAAATCAAGATCCTTCATTTATTTTCAGTATTGCCTTCTCTCCAGGGTTTGTTCCCCCTAGACCTTGTCTTTCTCTCACTCCTTTTTCCAGCTCCCTTTGGGCAACTAAATACAAACCTCATTTTTGTGACTCAAGGCCACGTCCTGCCTCCTGAGGCCTCATTTACAGAGTGCTCTCGCTCTTTCAGACCTCACATCTGTGCAAGTTTTTATTCCTCTTCTTCTGTGCTGGCTTTGTGAGCTATGACTGAACGTGTCAAGAGACTGACCCACAGACTGCGTAACATTGATTTCTGTCTCTTTGGGTGGGATTTTGGAGGAGAACTCAGAGTTGGTTTCACAAAGAGCTGAGATCATTGAGAGTTTGGTTGAGAAGTTCTTGGATAAGACCACCAGAGAGATATTTGGGACACTCTACTCATCCTGTTTCTCAATTCTAAGACATGCTTGTATAAAAGACACTACCAAAAAACCCCAACCCACATAAAACCCACGACCAGTTGGGATTATCACTACCACCACTCTGGAACAGCATAAAGATAAAACTTTGAAGGCAACTTCCAAAAAACTCATTAACAGCTTCATACTGCTGTTTTCCTACTTTCAAACTCAATCCCACAAAAGTCTCCACCCCCAGGCTTTCAAACACCACACGACTTCTCGTAACTTATTAGTTTCAATCTGCATCATTGCCTTAACCCTGGCTGTTATTAGAGCCATGGTGTCTGGCTATGAACACTGCAGTATTAAACAATACATCACTGGATGCTTGCGAAACCCTCCTTCGTCCCCTCCACCTCCCATTCCTTCCAAGTGCCACTTCTACTTGACCTTATCACAGCAAAGCACGGCCCACGGAGCGCACTCTGTCACACAGCACAGGGAGACCAGCTTCAGCCTGCCATACACGCCGGGGTTTTCCTGACTTCCTGACACTTTTGATCTGATGGATTTTGTAACGGTCTTGTAAATGGGAATTGCTCATGCCTGGAGGGTCAAGGTTGTCAGACCTCATGCTGAAGTGCACATGTATTCCTGAAAGGAAAACTAACGAAAGCAGATTCTGTGCCAGGCTAGGAGAGGAAGAAGATATCAAAAATATTGACAGAAAAGAACTTCTGTGACTTTCCAGCCCAGCAAGGACCAGACAGCAGGGCTAGGGAAAAGAACAACACAACAAAACAGAAATAAAAGGGGAGAAGGGGTGTTGGGATTCTAGAGGGCTTTCTGCAAGAGAATGGACATGTGAGCAATCCTGTGTGAGAACAAGACTGCTAAGAGCCTCAGCCGAGCAAGAATGCGATAAGGATGTGACCCTGAATAAGGGGGGAGAAACTCGACAAGACAAACAACCCCCGGAAGGGGTTGGGATGGAAGAGGCAGTTACACAAGGCAGGAAGCCTGGCAAGGCTGATGTGGCACTTTTATCCAATCATAAGAAGGTTTAAAGAGTGGGCTAAGCTAACTGTCCAATCTTGAGGACTTGTACTGCATGTTACTCACGTGTGCGGGAGAACATTATAAAAGGGATTACTTAGTTATAATAAACGGGCATTGCTTGATCACACTGGTCGTGTGCGTGCTCAGCTCTCCCGCAAAGGGGGAAAGAGGAAAAGAGGAAAGGGAGAAAAGGCAAAGACAAAGGCAGAGGAAGAGGAAGAGGGAAAAAAAGAAAAAATGAAAAGGCTCTATTGAATGTCAGGAAAAGAAGTCTTACTTTGCCTATGGCAATCACATAGTACTTAATCACTCAGAATTCTTTACTAACGAGGAAGGACTTAAAAGCATTGCAAGACTTGATGAGCTCAGACAGTCTGGATAATATACTCCTCTGGTCTTGCAATAATGCCATTAGCACAAAATATATTTGTAGACAAATAGGAGTGAACATGAAAATACAGCTAATGAAGTAACAGTAGACTTAGATGGTGCAAGTCAGCTTAGGTCAGCTAACAACAGCCAAAAGACTCCACGGTAACAATTTGCCATAGCTCATAGTCCAACTTCACAGTATCTACTCAAATGAGTAAATCCTGCCCCTGTGAGTTGCACCAATTTACATTGACTGCAGTGAAGCTGTGTGAAAAGGGCTGGGGGAAGCTATCAAAAAATCCAAGTCTGAATTGGCTAATTTGGCAATTTGGCAAGCAGTGTGGCCCAACAGGAACAGATCAGGGGAGAGGTGGGGCCTGATATAAACATTATATACATTTCAGGAGGTTTATTTTGGCTTAGCACAAGTCTGGTCCCATGGACTGAATGCTTGTTGAATCCACAATAAGCACCAAGGTGCAGCAGGGGTAAGGCTGAGGGATATATATCAAAAGCAAGCTCCTAATCCAAACTAAATGCTGATGTGGCCAACCCCAAATTTATTTTCATGTGGAGACTAGCTTAAGTCCTCCTATGGTTTATAAGCATTTTGGGGAGGGATGGGGTAGGAAGGAATCTCATGCGCTAAAAATGCAAACCACAGTTGAAGTTACTGCGATGTAGCAAGTTAGCATGTCAGATAAAGTGTAAATAGCTGTCTGCATGCCAATCTCTAGCCTGCCACAACGGCACAGGAAGGTAACCTGACTTAATCATCATTTAAGAGCACTCATGAAGCCTGTCAGGGAGCTCTGCAGGCAGGCAGCAACTTACTGAGTTCCCAAAGGTCCCATATACCTGGATGCCTCGATGTTACTTTTGGGTGGGTTGCCAGTGCTGAAGGGAAAGATTAGCATGAGAGATCCTGACCCTGCAATAAACACTCAACAATACTTCTTCCTATTAGGGCTCAGTTAAACCTATACTGGTTTATCTGCTGAACCACCACATTTGGTGGTCCCCCTCTGAGTGAGGAGATCAAGTCTGATCATGATAGAAGATATGAGAAGGTTTTCCAGATGGATGTAAATTATTCACTCATGGACAGCATGTCAGAGAAACTGCTAAAACCAGAGACTTGTTCCACTCAGAGATCTCCTTCAGGCTTTGTGGCGGGCTGCGATGCCCTCCCTGTACAAATGGTGCAGCAGAATCACAGGGCTGACATACAGCCCTGGAGACGGCAGCAGGACATGAGCTCTTATCTAGTAAAAATACAGAACAAAATCAGCACTGTAGAAGCTCAAGATGTCAGGCATTATGTCTATGGTGCTTACATGACCTTCACTACCAGAGTTTCTGCTCAATGCCCTAGCTGGTATTGCTGGGAAGGCCTTGAGGGGCTTTGCTGGCCAATGCCCCATACATTAGTTATGGACTGCATGCACAAGTCCATTGCAATGTGCAAACTTCAGCTTTCTAGTGACAATATGAAGAGAAAAAGATGATCTGGGGCCCCTTCTCAGAGAAGACAGACATGCTTTAACCCACCTACCCAGAACCACATAGGAAGTCTGTGGCAGACCATAACTCCTTCAGGACTGAACTGACAAATCTTTATTTTCATGGTGTAGCAAACTACAGTCTCAATGTATCTGATTATTCATTTAGTGTTGGTTTTCCTTGTGCAGAAGCTTCGTCCTGGGAGAGAGTGCCATTTCACTGTGAGAGATGCTGTATGTTATCTACATAATGGGAGGATGAAGCCAGTCCTGGTCAGAAAGGGTTTTCAAAGAGGAGGCAAAGCTATATAGGGGCTTGATGCTTCTGTGATAACAGTAGGGTACTCAGCTGTCTGAGGTCGCTTTGAACACCTTCCCAGTCATGAACCACCCAAAGAGCTGTCAGAAAAAAGGTGTTGTGTCCTGAGAGAAATCCCAGTCCTCTGACACTTGCTTTCATGCTGATATGAGCCCAGGAAGCTGAAAGAGCAAAATCTTTCACTCCCAGATGTGACAAAACAGAGAACAAGAGCAAAATCTTTCACTCCCAGATGTGACAAAACAGAGAACATCACCTTCTCTAGTGGCAACAAAAGGGGCAAATTCAAAACAGTCTCCTGACAGCTCTCACGCAGATCTGCCCGGAGAAGCAGCATCTCTGTGTTTCCTGGAGTATTACTTTTATCCTGGAAAAAGTTCAGCCTAATCTAAAATCAGGTCCAACAAGCAGACCGCAACACACTGTAAGAGGGAGACCAAGGTACACATGGGACACTCGCAATCAGAATAATAACCAGCTGTTACCCACTATTGCAGAAAGCACCAACCTGCCCTGCTAAGATGCCACACTCCCCTTCCCTTTGCTCACAACCAGACTGAAATGCCTCTTTGAGCCAAGCAATAATCCCAAGCAGAGAGATCTTAAATGCAAGAGGGCCCACCTGTGCCTATAAACTATATTGAGGCAAAGCTGCTCATGCTTATCAGTGGTGATAGTCAGAAGTGCAAGCGAGGCCCTTGAATGGCACAAGTGTTCCTGCTTTAGTCACAAAGACATCATTTCCCTGAATTTTATTTTATTTATAGGTATGCTTTTATTTTAATAGCTTTTTTTTAAGACTGTAGTCTAAGATGGCCTTGCTTCCCCAGGGGTCTCACTAAAAGCCAAACTGCACCCGACTCACCAGTGTAACTTAAAAAGTTAAGCAGTGGTTAGGGACAAGCCACCTCATTCTTTCCAGCCCTGGAATCTCAGTGCATATGAATTTTGGATACTGCTGCAAAAGTGGCACATTACAAATTAGCAACAGTTTAGTTTATTAGTCCCCAAGTGGATTTATTTATGGCACAGAAAATATTGCTATAGGTTCCCTGAGACTGGGAGTGTGACGTCACTGAAATTAAAAGGGATTTCATGTGTAAGGCTGTGCCAAAATGGACTTACTCCTATTGTGCTTTCAACATGTGGTATTGTTTTACCATATACTTCTTCAGCTTGATGCCTTCACACCTTACAAAGATCTCCTGTTGCAGCAGCTGATGGTGGATTCTGCTGAGGTTACTGCCACGGGCATGGAGAGAACAAAATATAATGAGATCCTGGACTCTTCAACCCTCCTTCCACTTCTCCAGGGAACAGGGCAGTACCACTTAAGACTCTCAGACAAAAATATGGTGGAAGCACTTTTTGCTTCACATAGTTTCTTCTTGAGGAAAAAGGAGTAGACTCCTTCCTAAGTTATGTGGGCACACATAGGAATCGCCCCCAACTTGTTTTCTCACTTGAGACCTCCATCCTTACAGAGACATCAGCACTGTCTGCTATTCACAGCAAGGGTTCAGGACTTCAGGTGCCTTTGACTGCTCAGAGACAATAGGGTCACATAGGTTTGCTAGTGGTGAGGCAGATAAAAAGAGGTTTCCATACGGAGATGTAGTTTAAGCAATGTCTAAGCTACAGGAATTCATTCCCCTCTTGTTAGATCAATAAAAAAAAAAAAATCCCTTCCCTCTTACAGCTGGGGAAACTGAGGCACACAACTCTGCATATGAAGCACTATTCGCTGTGTCAATTGCCTCTGATTAAGCAGTATGTCCAGAGGCTGTCTCAATGAAGTTTAGTTTCCCTGAGTTTTCTAAATGAGGAAGCAGCCAGGTTCAGCCACTATTTTCCACACTACTACAATGAGCAGCTCCAACATATCCAACAGTCTGAACAGGGTCCTTCACCATCACAAAACATGCACCCAGTAACAGAACCAGCTCTGGACAGGTTTAGGAGCCCGTCAAGCAAATTAACTTCCAAGAACAGCTCCTAAGCATTGCAGAGAGCGGAAGGGGGAGCCAAGGAGCTTCATTCTCCTTCATTCCCACACCACCATGCAGCACCCTGTTATTAATGCAACTCTTTTCTGTCAGTTAGATCAGCCCCCATGCTTGCCCTGAAAGAAACAAGTCAATATATGAAGTTTCAGTAGCTGGTGCAATTTGATGACATACCTCATTTTGAAAGAATTGGCACAGAACAACCTGTGAACTCAGCATCTTCATGTCTGGGATAGAAAGTAACCGCTGCAGGATTCACATTTAACACCCTTTATTTTAATGTCTTCCCTCTGAGCTGCTAGTAAAAGAGGTTATACTCGTTAGCAAGACACTACTGTTTATTCCAGCTGCGGCTTGGCCCTTCAGCAACACAGGTGTCGCTTCCCCATCCGACAGAAGGAAACACCGCTGTGCTGCAGAGCTAAGTGAGTCTTCCAAGGCCACACATGCAGCAAATGGCAGCGCCAGGACTAGAAATCAGGAATCCCAAGCGCCTGACCACAAACACAATCTGCCGAGACCACAGCTGCCTGACACAGCCAATGCCCACTCTCACGGACTGTAATAAAATAAGTAAAAAAGCAGAGTTTGATTTTAGCGCTGGCTGGCTTTGCTGGACAAGCTCCCAGCTCCTGGGGAGGGAGCAGAGAGGACATGAGCGCTTGCAGGGGACAGAGGGAAGGTGCCAGCCCCAGGTGACAGCAGCCCCAGTTTGCCCCATCACTGCCCTTGCAGACCGAGCCCATGCGGTGAGCCTCTGCATGGACCCAGCGGCAGGAGAAATACAGGGATGGGTTATGATGGGATACCATCAGGATTTGGTTCCCTTTGTAGGCTTTCCTGCATGGGTCATGTGTATGAGGCTGGCTGGTGTGAATTCCCATTGCTGAACTGGGCTACCTGACTGTGTCCCTGCCACTGGCTTCCCATCAAGGAGGGAGAAGATGCCGAGCAGGATGGGAAGGTGGAGGTCTTACTCCCTTCCTTTGCTTGCTCTCTTAGACAAGGGTGAAGCTGATGTCAATCTGGTTGTCTCCTGAGGAAACAAAATATCCTCAGAGCTTCCTCACCCACTGCTGAACTGCAGAAGAGTTAAAGGAAAAATTACTTTAACAGCAGAAAGAGGCTTGCACTGTGTATGCCAGGGCATGGGTTGTGTAGTAAGGCTCACTTCATCTCCATGGACAGATTTCAGGGACATCATCTTGATCTCGATCACAAGTTGTTAGTCATAACATTTTAGGCCAAGTTGTGGCAAAGTTCACACAACCTGTTACCTTCTGCCTGGGATGGCAGATGACAAGACTTGGCTGAAATGTTTGGCTTCATCCCCTCCCACGTGAATCAACTGGATGCACTGAATTCAGCAGAGTTGCCTCAGTACAGGTCCTCACCATCAGCCTCTTTTGGTTTTGAAACAACTTTTGGAGTTATTTAGTACATCTGTTTCTAGCGCTCAAGGCCAAGATGCTGATTACCAAATTGCTAATTTTAATTACTACCTGGCACGTAGGAAACAAAACCAGCTACATGTGCCATTACCACAAGGAGAAAAAAAAAAAAACTAAATCAAAACTAAACAACAAAACCGAGAACACTGCGTTGGAAGAGAAATCAAAACTCCCTCTAACAAAACAGTTTCCGCGGCATTCCTCCCTTCCTGTGTTTGTGTTTCTCTTTTTCCTGAGGGCTATAAAATTTAGCATACTAGGAATTGTGGGTTACTTTATAGAGCAAACACTTGGGTTTGCTAGAATAATTTGGCTTGAAAGGGGTATTTCTTTCTGATGGCTACCTGGCTACCCCAACTATAATAGTTTGACACCTGCAATTTATTGATCTCTTTCTTCCCAGAACACATGCAGGTCAAAAGCAGCAAACATAATTCCTCTGAAAATTTGCGCCTGAACATGCAGTTCTCTCTGTTGAGAGAAACATGAAAATAAAGCTCTGCAACCTTCAGCACCTGCCAAGGAACATCAACTCTTGACCTTTTCTGAATTATTTTAAACCAACGCTCTCTGTCTCTCTCCCACCTCCAGATTCTGACTTCTTCACTGCTTCAGAAATTGGAACCTGGCCTCTTTTTTTCTAGCTGTTCATCAGCTGAGATGAAAATTTCCATCCAATAACCTGCAGTGTCCTGTTTTGTCTCATTGAAAGGGGTAAATTCACATGCCCTGGAAAAATTAGAAATTTCTTGCAAACAGATAAACGATGTGTCGTTGGAGCCTGCCTTCAGCCGACTTGGTTCTTCCACTTGCACAACCCTTTGCAGTCTCTCTTGATTATGAACTGACCTCAAAAAATCACTGCTGTTTGCTCTCCCAGTCACTGAAACTGCAGAGCTATAATGTGCCTCTGTCTGTCTCTTCAGTTCTGCTCTTCACCTCTTTTGTGGCACTGAGTGAAGCAAAAGGAACGGGCAACAGCAGACCACTGCTTTTGGTGGGGTTTTTTCTGTAACTGGACATGGATCAAATGGATTTCAATTGTAATTCCCACTCCAAGCATGTTGTTATTTCCAGCTGTTAAAATCCGTTCACCTGGAGGGCTTTTTCTCCAGAGATGTCAGTATCATTCCATTGTTTGTTCTCCCTCTACAATGCAAGGAAGCCACATTTCTGCTTAGCCGGAGACCAAGCACGAAGCCTGTCTTCATTCCAAATTGAGAACAAAAAAGGCAAGTTTTCAAAATTTGTCCTGGAGCAAAACTTGGGGAATAAAAAGAAACACAACAACGAACAATGCATTTTGAACCTGCTGAAGCGTTTCATTTCAGTAATAAGAAAATTGTTTCCTTTTCCTTTGATAAACTAACAACATCTAATTCTAATTCTGGAGTATAATAGATGAAGATATTTTATGTCAAAATGAAAAAAAAAAATCAGTCAAATCAATAAAGCTAAGCTATATCAAAGCATTAGTGAAATGAAATATGAAGTCATTAATTTGCCATCAAAATCAACGCAGCCCAGCGAATCATAATCAATGTTAATGAATGTGCCTTATTTTTAAAAAAAACCTATTCAGTCAGGATTTAATTGATCAGTTCTCATCACTTCTCAGATTCCATTGGTGCTGACCTATTTGCGTCTTAATGAAATAATGCTAGCATTAATCTTCTTTAACATTGCAAAATTACATGGAGGGTTTAGAAGCAGGACAAGTTTTGCTGGAAGAGGCAATATGTTTTCACTACAACAGCTGCAGTACTTTGAAAAAACAAACAACGCATTTGGGTACCCAAGCTCTTCCTTGGCTAACTTCCCTCATTCCTCCCAGACTCACAGATTTAAGGTCAGAAGTGATTATCAGATTATTTGATCCAACCTCTCCTCAGATGGTTAAACCTGAAATAATGTAAACATAAAATATCACAAGTTCTCAGACTGACTGCATTTTTTCAATATGGTCTTGAGGTTATCCCCCCCACCCCAAAGATACAGAGGATGTCTCCTCCAGGAAAGCATCGGGTTGAATATGAAAATCACACCCTGTCTTGGGTGACTTGTCTCAGAGTGGGTAATCACACTGGCTGTCAGAAACAGTGCCCTTTTTTTTAAAATAAGAGTTTCACTACTCTGTTTGCTGCTGCTGGTGCTAGTTATGTTGGTCTTGGGTACACACAAGTGTCACTTGGTACCCAGTACTTGTACCTGGTCATGGAATCAAGGTAACTCCTCACCTCCAACTTGGCACACTAAACAGATGGAGCTCTTCACCTCTACCAGTGTTAAGAAACTTTCCCAAGTTGCAGTTGTTTTGGCATGACTCCTTTTTGCCATCTTAAAATGTTCAACCTCCTTTTTTTCAACAGGAATGAAGGATATCAGAAAATCCTTCAAATGAAATTCACATCTAAGTAAAGCCAGTCACCAGTGCACACATCTTGTGCTAGGCCTCGGTATAAAGAACACTTTCATCTCTAGAGCGGGATTTTGTCAACGCTACAGTAAAAATGTCCTGTAGGACCCTCTGTGCCTATTCCATATAGATTATGAATTAATTATACATTTAAATTGGAAGACATAAGTAGTTATATATTAAGGCACACATAAGCTTTCTGGTTCAAAACTTGCTATTCTAACCAAGGTGGTTCATCACCGCGCAGTCAGTCAACAACATTGCTTATTATATACAACATTAGGCTTCGTTTCACCTCCTTTTCCAGCCATGAACTTCACTAGAGAGCAGACTGGGGATGTTAGTTAAGCAGTTGTATTGAGTTGAATGGGTCTACCCAGATGATAGAGGAATGATAGAATCAGTCATCAAACAGGCGAAATTCCCACTGGTTCCATAAAAATGTCAGGACTAGATCATACTGTAAATGTCACTCGCTTCTGCCAATGTATTTTTATTTGCATTGTTTCTAGTATAAATATTCTTTTCTAAAAATGTCAGCAAAAAATGCCAGTTAGTTTCTGACAATGATGACAAAGAGAAGATACATGGGAAGCTAAGTAGTAGAGTTTCCCAGAAAATCATAGGGGATTTTTCTAATGGAAAATATTGCACTTTTGTTGAAAAATTCCTAATCCTTTGGCCACCCACCAAAGTCTCTTGGAATGAACAATACTAGGTTTGGCCAATGGGCTTTCAAAATGTATCCAACTTCTCACAGAAAACAGACACATATGGGTAAAAAGAGAAAACCCCAACAAGTTATACTGTCAAGAACTCAGCTGTCCACTATAAAAGTTTTGATAGCATTTTTAAAATGAGCTGTATCAAATATGTCAGCAATATTGACACTAGAGTCAATGAACTCACTCCACCATAAAGCATTTAGCACAGAAAACACCAGGGATCTTCTCTGATCTATAATTCAGCCTGGCATTCTGCTGATGAAGATTTTCCAGGGAAAGCAGTAACCTACACTACTTTGCTCTAATGTTGCTGATTTATATATATATATAAAAATAAAACATATATATATATATAATATATATATATATATATTCTGAAGTGTTTGATTTCCTTTATTTTTTATAAAGAAGTGTCCCAGGAACATTTTAATGTGGTTATAAATTTTCATTGAGGATTTCCCTGCTTTTATAAGCAACTATATATGAGATTAGCACTTTAGAGAATAAAAGGAAGCTTTATGAAGAGCTGGATCATCCCCAGTCACTGCAAATTCTGAACTATGAAACTTCCAGTATTTCCTGCCCGTGATAAAGATGCAAACCTAGATTTATGTAATAAAAATTGTAACTGTAAATAAAAAGTAATTTTATTTTTATTCCATATTGTCTTATTTTGATAAAAATAAGCATGTTTCTGATGATTTTTTAACTGCAAAGTCTGATTTTCTACCTATATTGACTACAAATGAGTGCAGCATTAGTTACCTACCATGGATTCCCACCACTAAAAGTGAGCTATGCTATTTGTAGTGCTATATAGTTTTCACACAGCAAGAATTAAATGTCATATCAAGTCCTTCGATGATGAATATGTCATATGATGTCTGTGGGGTTTGGTATGCCAACCTAAAAAAGACTTTACGTAAATTGAATATTGCTTGTCATATTTATGGAAATCCAAATGTGGAAAGCAAATTCTTTAAGACGTAACTTTTTATTTCAGGGATATACTCTAGAACTGGGTATAAAGGAAAAAAAAACGCCCTAAACTATTTACAAAGGACTTGATCTCTAAAATCTTTCTTTTTGCCCTTTTCCATTAAGGCTGAGAGTAGTTGACAGTAATATAGCCTAAAGATCAGGTGGGCAGAGGCACAGTCAGAACAGCCCTTCATGGTCCCAGAAACCCCATATAACTCATCCTTACAAGTTTTGGCATCACGTAAGGAGCTATTCTGGAAACAAGGTCTTGCAAGGCATAATCCAATGCGTGAACGATTCTCAGCCCCTATGAGGAAAACAACTGCTCCTAGATTTTACCCAAGCATGGATCTGAAAGCCAACAGACAGGGATTATACTCAAAAATCCTCTCTGCTTCTCAAAATCCCCAGTGTTGTCTTTGAAAATCTGCCATTTCGTTGGAAAAAAGCACAGAACTCTGTCCAGCTCAGTCTCAGTAGCACCTCCTAAAGTAACCCAGCTCCTAGGAAAAGCAAGCTTCACTTTCCAAAAGCACCATGTCTACTTTATTTCAGGGTTTGAATCTGGCAAAAAAAAAAGGATGCCTACACTTCCTAGGGTGAGGTGGAGGCACTGCACCCTCGCTGCTGTGTTGCTGTGCAGAGGGAAGCCTCCAGCATACGGGATCACTCCCCATGTTGAGGTTCCTCTCCCTCCATACTGAGCGGAGCTGACCCCACGTGAAACCTAAACAGAGCTGAATTTCCTACTGAGGAAAGGTAACTCTGACAAGGTGAGAGCTTAAATTCCCCGTCCTGGTACAGCTGTGCTGTCCACACCTGCCGATTAGGCTGGAGGCATGTTGCGATGCCATATTCCCTTGTCTTGCACGCCTGCCAGGCTTTGACACAACCGTGCTCCAAAACCAACTCTTCATCAAAGATGCTTTACATTCAGCTGAAATCACAGAGCCTGAACAGATGTCTCTAAATACATTTCCTCCTTGTAATGATGGCAAATAAAAGCAGTGTCCTCTAACACGTTCTGTACAGCATCTGTAATGCTAGTGCCGCAAAGGGAAATCAAAAGAAATGGGGTAGGATGTTATGTATGCTGTGTGCTTGGAGAATATTTTAAACTCCCTTAGCCTCTGTAATGAAAACCACACTGTCTGAAAGTGAAACACTGCTGATTGTTAACTGTAGGTCTGTTGGAAATAAAGTGAGGGACACAGGGAAAGGGAATTTCACGTAAATCTAATTTCTTCTGTGTCAAACAGCGCTACTGTATTTCCTTCCATCTGCAAGGATACCCTATGAAATGTGGATGAATGTTATTACAGTCTGCAATAAGTAGAGTTCAAAGCAGGGAAAATTTGGTTCAGATTTGGATTCGGCAGTTCAGAAGTTTCTTCACACTTTCTTCAAACGACCCGGAAAAAAAAACAAAAAGTCAAAGCTTTGACTTGCCAATCTTACATAAAAACTTTTACATGAATCAGGTTGCTATGCAAAGTAGCTAAGATTTAAGCAAATATTTATAAATTTTGCTTTCTCAGCAGAACTAAACTCGATTGTTTTTCAGGTAGGATACTGACTGGGATGAAAGAGAGCTACATCAGAGTTCCCAGTCCTGTCTGTGACTCCCTGGGTGACTTTGTGCAAGTTATTGCTTCTCTTTGTGCTCCATCCCCTTTCTGTAAAACAAAGAGCCCACTTTTCCTCCACCCTTTCTTTTCCTTAACAACAGCAGTAGCCTGTGCTATGTGAGCAAGCAGCAGAAACCACATGGGGATGGTAGGCTGGGAAGATCTGATGTCTGCTGGGACCTCTTGCTGCTATTGTGATGGCCATTTATACCAGAAGCAACATAAGAAGAGCTCCTTGTAACAATTTCCACCCAATTCTGACTCTCCTAGGAGATAAGCAAAGGGGAAAGCTAATGTTCACTATGACTAACTGAACATCCAAATTAAGGTTTGAAATGGGCTTTTAGTTCCTGAAATATGGACTTTTCTGCCTGTCTCTAACAGAAGATGCTGTTTCCACACCCCACAACTCTGGGCTCCTTGTCCTCCTTGGATGCCCAGTGGCAAAGTCCAAAGAAACACCCCAAAAGGTGCATTAAAACTCAAAGCCAAACCCTGACATGCCCCTGGAGCTTCTTTCTTCTTAATATCCCCATTGGCTTCCCAAACTCTTTCCCACACACAGTTCTGGCACCAAAAGTAAAGCATAAGCTGTTAGACATCTTCCTACCAGGAAAAAATTGCTGGCACCTCTGTTTTCATGAGCAATGTTGGCTGACAGGAGAGAGGGTTTTGGAGACAGCCTCCTGTCCTTGTTCCGAGACCCACAGGTCCCACCAGATGTGGCTCCCAAGAGATCTCTTCTCGCTCTACATCCCAAAGCCTTCACCTTGGACACTGGACCTACTCACCACTCAAGTTCCCTCCAGTGACTGTTAACTTTTCTTTCAGTTATTTTGTTTGTCAGATGGGTAGAACAAAGACCCTCAACACATGTACAGATCTGTTCAGTCCTGAAGGGACTTGGAGCTCCCTCCTCAGTCTTGAAGGGACCAACATATCCCCTTACAAAGTCCCAGACTAAATTCACTCCCAGCAAAAAGTCATCTCCCTTTGGACGGGTAAAGTCAACCTTTTGAAATGTCCACATGTTGTCTCAGCAACTCTCCTTTATGGCTGTTTACATTGGATAAGAATTGGAACACAAAGCAACATTGAGATGAATAAAGTGCTCAGAAGTAGTAAAATACGGTGTTATCTATTTTTTTAACTGAATAAATTGAGCTTGCTTTGCATTATTGCTGGCTGTCTTAGCCCAGCTCTGAAAGTGAGAGAGAAAGAGAAAGGGAATCTTGAAAGGCAACTCCCAGGAGGACACTAATATTTTTAATAGTTTGTGGGTTATGAAACAAATCTGTGTTAGCAGTATTATATATCTCAGTCTGAACCGCTGGGGTGTTTCCAGGCTCTTTAATGAAACTAAAGCACTAACACAGCATTGCCAAGAAAGTAGATTTATTCACAAAGAAATGTTTGCTAGCAGCAATGAAAGCGTAGGCATGAGTGGGGCTGTAGCACACTAATGCACAGTCTTGTCACTCACATTGCCCCTTATCACACCAGCTGAACTCTGTTGTCGCTGCTGGATCACTGGTCGCACCTTTTCCCCCTTTTCCTGCCATCTGATCTTGCCTTTTCCCTGGTTTTTGGAGTCCATAGCACAGCAACACATCAATATAGGCTGAAACCTGTGCTAACAGCAAAACTTGATCTATAGCCGAGGAGAGCCGAACATAAAAAGAAAAAACATACACAAACACTAGGGACTTTTTTTTTTTCATTTTACAGTGTGAAATAGGACCCAAACTAATCAATGGAGCTCAGTGGGAGTGCATAATTATTAATAGGCCCTACATGGGGCCTCAGAAAATATGCAGTTCTCTTGGAAGTTTAAAAGGTCAGTGTGAATAACTAAAACATACTTTTCTTGGTAGTTATTATGCAGTAAAAAAATAATTCATAAGGAAATCAGTTTAGGAAAAAAAATTCTCATGTTCTAGCAGGGTGGTTTAGGAGTCGTTCCTATGTCTTCCATGTATCTTTTCTGGCAGGTTAATGGACCATGTTTTATTCTCTGACTTACTTCCTAAAGCTCACAAAACCCAGTCCTTTTTCATTGTTTGTTATTACAGAACTTGACTGCATGCTGCCTGGCTGAGAGAAGGAATGAAAAATGGTGTCCCCCCGGAACAACCCACACCGGTGGAGAGCAAGGCGAGATGAAACACCTCTGCATGGTGCTACTGCTTAGCCTTGTTTACTAATTACACAGCAGCCTGAGGGGTCTAGTTATGTACATGCTACTCTTCAGACTGATTTCTGGTGGCGTGTAAAACAGAGGACATGATCAGTATCATTAAGGGTTCAGATCTTTGAAGGAGCTCTACTTCATGTCTAGGCATCGGAAGACATTTCAACTAAAAATGCTGAACAAACCCCAAGTCCTCCTCATAACAGTCTGTGTTTAATGCTGAAACCAAAGAAGTTATGTTCTTTCAAGAAACCCTGTGAGGTTGTGATGAGGCAGGAGGAGAC
This sequence comes from Athene noctua, assembly GCF_965140245.1. Taxonomy (NCBI): domain Eukaryota; kingdom Metazoa; phylum Chordata; class Aves; order Strigiformes; family Strigidae; genus Athene; species Athene noctua. The sequence goes on along the minus strand of NC_134041.1, from coordinate 9,689,668 downwards.
TCTGGCAGCTCTCCTGGGACACACATCAGGCACATAAGGTGACCAGTATGAGAAGAGCCTCCTGGCAAGATGGATGGTGACACATAAGAAGAGGTCCCACACTGAATGATTTAAACATGCAGCAAGGTAGCGAGTACAGCAAAAATCCTGATGGAAGCAATAGCTGCCTGGCATGGGGCAGAGCCAGGCAAGAACTGCCCAGAGCCAAGACAACGCTGCAGAATATTCCCCAGGACTGTGTAGCCTAGGTGAAAATCACCCCTGGGAGACTGGCATGGATCTTACAGGGCATGGAGGCCAGGTCCCGCCTCAGGACAGGGATAGCTTCCTTACTTCTCAAATGAACTGCCTTCAGTAATTCATCTGCACTCTTTTTTCTAGATTCAGTTCCAACATCTACCTGAGCGATGCTGGAATACAGCATACAGCGTTCAGCACAAATGAATGCTGAATTTGCATGGATTTCAAACAGAAGAAACTGCAGCAGTCTGAGGGGACTGTGGATGATATCATGCAAGATGGACAAAACACGTTTACCCTTACCTCATACCAAGGAATGAAAGCTGAGTCGTGTGATGTGCCACAGGGCTGCCACCACACGTGGACACAAAATGCGTGGAGAGCAAAACACAGTGCCACAATACAGTGGTGGAGCACAGTGCCAGTGGCTGAGCAAGTAGATCTCCTAACTCTTAGACCTTAGGGAAAAAGCCATCAAGTGATATTTAATACAAGCATGGCCTCCATCTGAGGTGAGCTGCACACCATCACAAGGTAGGTGGGGATGGGGATGGTGTCTGTGTATCTGCCTATAAATGTGCTTTTAGCCACTGGAAGCTGCACTAGCCAGATCCTTGCCCAGACCTGGTTTGATAATTTTAATCTTGTATTTATGTTGTCATCTGCTCTGTTGGGCAGCATCAGGAGGTGCAAACAGCAAACGCTGTGACTTGGTACAGGAATACCCACTAACTGGCCGGGGTTCAATCTGAGCATTTTTCTCAGGAGTGAAGTCATTTTATTACTATGCTTTCTACCCAGGCATGTGCAGCATCTGGTTAATGTATTTCTGGGTAGTTCCTAGTTCTCTGAATGCTCCATCCCTGCCATATTGCAACACACACAAAAGGCAAACTTTCCAACACTTTGCTTGGGTACCTGTTCCAGGCACTTACAGACCTGGTTAGGAGTATTTTCCAAGGAGCCAGCCTGCATTTTCCCATGCTTAATTTAGTTATTGGAATGTCTGCCATTTATATGTGTTCTCTTTGGCTCCTTTACGGTCAGCTCCTATAAATCAGCCCAGTATCGCTGACTGTAATGGAGCTACAGTAACTTACAACAGCTGAGTATCTGGTTTATGAATGCAGTTCCCAGAGCTTTATGTTAAATACAGCCCAAGGCTGGGGCATTTAAACAAAATGAAGAGGTTATGAAAGGTACATACGCATCTTCCAGTTTAATATTGTTTGTCCTAGATACTTACTAGGTGATGAAAGGATAAATAAACAGACCCCAGGCATGGTGATGTCAAACATTGGTTTTGCCAGTGATATTTTCTCTGTAAAAGCAGTGCATGTGAAACAAATGAAGAAACAGGTGAGAGCAAAAGTTTGGCTGCCAAACTTGGCCATAGATAAAACATGATGAAGATATTAACCCTGTGGACTGGAATGTGCGTGGAAGAATACCTGGGGAGAGAAAGGAAATCACCATGGCCATGGAGAGTCCTGCCTAAGTACCTGCTGGCAGCTAATGAGGAGGTGTGCAAGGAAAATTACTTCTGAAGCCACATCAGGCATGATGCTTAACACCCTGATCCCACCTGGTGAGGCAAGGAATTTACTTCTCAAATTCAGTTTGTTATGCTTTTCTCCAATCTTGCTCTTCTCCAATTCTGTGTAGACACAGATCTGCATCCAAGTCAGGCTGCACACACCTACATGACAGGAGCTTCATATTCTTCATTCAAAACTGGTTTTCTCCAGCAACAACAGAAAGTAAAAAAGAACAGATTGTCTCCCACTGAAATGGGAACCACATGGAAGACATCTCCACCTGATGGAGTTTTGGTAAGGTTTGGATTTGCTTTGGGGGTGTGTGTGTGTTTTTGAAACATTGGAAAAAAGCATATTGGATTTCTTGAAACTACATGATTCTGCCCAAACTAAACCACTTTCAGATATGGGGCAGGAGCACCCATTGTACTTGCTGCCTCTTTTAACCTTTGCTACAGACACAAGTGTGAAGGGCTGAGCTTTCAAACTCTGTACGAGCACAGGCACAGAGGCCAGCCAGAGCTCTTGGCGCAGGAAGGTCTCTGCAGCTGGGACTGGGAAAAGGCTCCACCACCTATTTGTGTGCTGGCTCCCTGACCTGGGAAGGCACTTGCCACCAGGACAGCCCCATCTGCCAGACCTTCACAAACCCACCAAGCCTGACCTGACGCCCCGGGTGGGGAATGTCCTCCTGAAGACGAGATACATAGAAGCATAAAACTCGCTACCTGTGACAGTGTGATTTGAAATCAGCTGTAGGATTTGACACGGCTAACCTGAGCCGGGAGAGACCCCAGCTGGCAGCTCTGCCCATCCTAGTGCTGCAGGAGTGAGCTTTCTGCTCCAGGTGCCTCTCTCTGTCCGTGAATTAGCAAGGGAAAATAAACGACCGGCTTAGACCAGACATCTAATGACAGCGAGTGGGGTAACTCCCATGGGAATGGGAAATACTGTGCTCATTTTCCTCAAATGCAGTGAGAAACAGTCTCTTCCTGCAGAATTTACTATATATTAATTAGAACAGCAAGTTGACATATCTCTGGCTGGCACACATTAAAACAACTCCACAAGTATTTACCAGCTGAGGTCTAGGAAGATGGGGACTAGAAAGAAACATAAAAGATTAAAAAATAATTCAGCTAAGTGGGGCTGTGGCAAACTGCCCTACCAAGCACAGCTATTCTGAGAAGCTCCTTCCCTCTTCTGCCCTGTGCAGGGTTTTCCACCACTGACAAAGGTGCAAAGGGCAAACTGCGCCAACCAATTCCAGCCTAGAATAATGCTAAATAAGGAAAAGATGCCCTTAAGCTTGTGATCCAGAAGGAAAATATTGATATGAGTGGCTAAAATACCTTCCATCTTGCAGCCCTTTAGTTATTCTGACACCTGACATTTTGGGAGCAAAGAAAGGGGACAGGACAGCGGAATCAAACAGAAACAAAATCAGCTGTTTCTTGCCTATTAAAGTAATGTCACCAGCGATTTCACTTTCTAACTTACTATTTCTGTCATTGTCATAATATACAGACAGCATCTGGCAAACTTTGCTTATGAATTTCCCAGAAAAGAAAATGCCAAAGCTACTTTGGCAAATGTAACCACAAACATTCTCCTATGTTGTAATAAGGATAAGAATAAAAGGCTCTTTTCTAAATCAGATGACTTTGCTTTAAAAGGCAAGTAAGACTCTAATTTAGAGTTACTTACTTTCAGACATCAACCAAAAATCCTCAAATAATCTTCTGGTTAGTATTTACAGCCTCCTTTCCCCCCCTTCTTTTTCTTTCTTGATGATGAAAAATTTAGAGTATTTATTGACAGATCAAGTATAAGCAATGCAAGCACAGAAGATGGCTCTGTCTCTATATTTAAGCTTTTGGCAAAGAAATTGGGCTTATGTGTGGCTTGGGCACACTGCTTAGGGACACATTTTCTGTCAGGGTTTTCCAGCCACACTGGTGCAGCCATGCTTCTGGAGTCACCAACCTGATTTACAGCACAGCCCAGCACAGGCACGGCAGGATGAGACACCAACGCTGCTCCCGTGGTGTGGATGGAGAGGGCAGGGATGCCAGCAGTGAGTGCACGGCCACAGCCTGGCCTCCACCATATAAACACTGCCATTCCCACGATATTTAAAAGCTTCGTCCCTTGATACTTTTGAACAGTTACGCATTATTTTTGCAAAGAGGGTGATAAATTATAAAGGCTGATTGATTTACTACATCAAGGTAGCAGCAAGTGATTTCCCCCAGAGCAGCTGCTCTGCTGTAATGCCAGCAGAGCCAGAAGAAAGGCACACACTTCTAGAAGGCAGCAGAGCACCAGAGGCTCCTTTTCCAGAACTGTTTCAGTCTCCTGATGACTGTATAATAGAGGTAGAACCGAAGTCATCTGCTTTCCCATTTTACGCAAGGTGACTAAGAAAGTCTTATTTGGTTTGAATAGATTTCAAAAGTGTGCATATATATATATTTATATATATATATATGAATAAGCCTCTTTCATAAGACTTCATGAATATTTCATGGCTTTCCCCTTGGGTTTGTAAGTATCTGGTTTGCATGCTTTACTAAATACAATTTACTGCCACCTGGGCTCAGGAACAGAAGATTTCCACTGAATTCTGCTGTGTCCATCACTAGCCACCATGTAAGGGGTACTATGATGCCAACAGCTCCATAATCCTCTCCAATGATATAAGAGCCTTCTTCGGACTTTGTTGGAACAACCAGGTGACAAAATGACCTCCCAAGATTGTGTAGCCCCATAAGCTACCAGTCAGTCTTGCTCGGTGCGTCTTTCTTTCCCTGGTTGGCTTTGAAAGAATGTTTTCTTTACCCCAGTGCTTGCAAGATGCTGTCCAAACGGAGGAGAAAGTACAGTATGACCTGTGGAATTAATCTCTCATTGCATCCCACCACTTTCCATGTACTTTTTAAGAATGTAAGCTTGGATAGACAGACCAGTTTGCTGTCACATCTCCCCTGTGCAATTGCCGACAGTCAGATGTTCTTGCTTACTTAGGGTTTGATTTATTGTCTGCAATTAGGCTAAAAATGGATTTAAAATATCCATTTATACAGATACAATATACAAAGAAAATCTTTAATTAGTTATAAAATGTAGCAAAAATAGATACAGGAGGAATTATTTCTTTATCCAGCTTGCCAGGCATGAACTCATTTGTATTTTCATCTCTGCGAACCTGTCAGAGGGCTCCCTCTACTCATGTAAGGGGTGCTCGTCTGCCTGAGCATCCCATCAAGGTGAATGAATTTCAGCTCAAAACATCATGAACTGAAGTTTCTGCTAATCACTGCCCACACTGGAAACACCCTCAACTCTAACCGGTTCACTCAAAATGCTGGCAGAAGCTTGGTGGTTTTGATGGGTCTTGGAATCTGCTGAAATCCAGGTCTTAAGTGTGATGCTGATGAGACTGGCGCAAGAACTGTGGCATGGACCACTGTGAAAATGAGAATTCAGCATCCCAGAGCCGTCTGCTGTGAGATGTTGTGGTCAAGTGATGCAGTCAGCCCTGCAGGGATACGAATCAAAGCAGAAAGCTGGGATGGGATCACTCCAGCTTCCAACAGTTCATCAACTGTACCTCAATCTCCACCTGAAGTATGCAGCCCACTCTACTCTCTCCCAGAAGTACAGGACATCATACATGAACCAGAAAGGTGTTTTTGCGCTATCAGTGTTTGATTTATTCTGAGGGAGCAGATGAATCCAATGTAACCACCTTCTTTGGGGGAATTCAGAGCACATTCCAGCAGAGCAACAGTGAGTACAAGCACCATCTCATGTAATGCAGCTCATGGCCTTAACATGCTCCACCTGCATAAGTGCTTGGCAAAGGCTGAGGCTGAAATACGAAAGGGTTTCAGAGCATAAAGACCTTCTAAAAATGAGGTTGGATTTAAGTAGCCAGGCAAACCCCTCGCATATAATAAGGGGCATGAGAAAGGTTATGCCTACTTCACAGAGCAGATTCCAGCACACAGATCCCTTTTCTTGGCCACCAAAGATGCAGGACTCTGTGCAGTTTGGTGTTTATTTATACGAAAATAGCCTTCATTTTTGTTCCATGCCTTGGGGCTGTGCAAACTATGATAGGAGAGGCATGTTTCCAGCAGTGATAAGCAGCAAAGGGGCAGTATTTTGTCCAGCATCTGTTATCACACCCCTCCCAACCTGAAGAGAGCAAATTAAAATTAGCAAGACATTAAAGAATTAACACTATAAGCATTTATGACCAGTGTCAATCATTCACTCTCTCCTGGAGCATGCAGCAGAGTGAACAAGTAATGCTGTACTCCAGGGATTAATGGTACATGACTTAAGTCCTGATTGCTGTGGGCTGTTTAGTGGTGAAGCACATTTTCCCTCAGCCAGGCAAAAGGAAGTAATGAGCTGAAATAAAAGAAATGGGAAATATGAGTTGGATAGGAGGAGAAAACATCCTAACAAGCTGCCAGGGGAAGTGCTGGTTCACCGGTCGGGTCATTTCAAATTGGACTGGATAATGCATTGGAAAGCATCCTGGTTTCTAGGGGGCTGGGCACTGAATGCAAAGGATGAAGGGGTAGAGCACATTTCTGCCTCTTTGACATGGTGTCGTCCACGATTTGCTTTTCAAATAGCCCATGGTTCAAATTTAGCCCAGGGTTATCTTCTACCTGCCGCACAGGGTCATTACTGAGGAAAATAACAAATACGCTCACCATCCATACCTGGTAGGACACCCCAGGTAGGCTTCACCTCCTCCCCTTAGCTGCAGCATTTCAGAGTCCTCCACAGGAGTTCCAACTAACCCATTTTAATCCCCACTTACCACGGACTGGCAATACCAATGAGCAGTAACAAGCTCTCAGTCACTGGTGTCCATGTGAACAACCTTGGGACAACACAAAAGACCTACTCAGGGTTCTCCACAGGCTCAGCTGCCTCTAAGATTTTCCTCTCCAAACTGCTCGACCTGTTCGTTAGGTCAGCAATATCCAAACTAGAGCTGGGATCCCATGGGGCGCTAGCGCAGTTATTAATGGTGTTATGAGCCTCGCAGAAATATAATTCCTTGGACAGGTATTCAGGGATCACACATATTTTCTACTTGGAGGTCGTCTGGCAATCAGAAAAAAAATGTTGGGGGTCCTGCTATTTTATATCCCTTTTCCACCAGAGAACAAGGAGGTAATATCCATGCAAGGTAAGGCCCCCCCAGCCTCTGCAAGCAATGAGAACTCATTTATTTCTACGCTGATAGAGGGAACGGTGGTGATTTGGGAATGAAACTCAGCCAGCTTATGACATTACATGCCCTTTTCAAACAGGAGCAATACTGCTTTCACATCTGACATGCATCATTAAAAAGCAATCACTTTAAGCAAGGCTCGTTTTATTTATCACAAAAAGAAATGGAATGGGAAAAAGTGAGAGATAATCATCATTCAACCCTTTCCCTGCTGAAAAGTGAAAGCCTGTGTCCAAGGAGAAAGACCACCCATCTTGAAAGGGTTTTGTAAGATTTACACTTGGCCAGCATTTTAAGAAGCAGCCATTCCTATGCCTTGAACACACGTTCAGGGTGATAGTCCTGAGAGTCTGATATCCTATCTCGGAGAGTAATAAAAATCAGATGCTTCTACGTAATAGATAATGATATAACAGTATGTCTACTGAGAGTGCTCTGTCCTACCTGTAGACAGTTAGGATTTGGCTTATATCCTGGACAAATAGTGTTTATACCACTTACAAACGTTTACACAATGTCATGTAAGTGAGCAGAGCTATGTAAATGTCCAACTTTCCTTGCATTTTCCCCTGTTCCCAGAATATACTTTTAACAGAACAATCTTGTGGAGATAGCCTGGAAATGCCAAAGCCATCAGCAATATTCACCTTTCTGGCGACGTTTTGCAATTTTGGCAGGAGCAGGATGCCTGAAGGCTTGCAATGTGGTGGCACTTCTGGGTGGAAAAAAAATTAGCTACCTCAGAAAGTCATCTTTATGTTAATTTGATACGTCAGTTGTATTTCTGCTCATGTGAAAGGTGTAGGTGAATATGGTATAATGGAAAAACTCCTAATATAAGAGCTTGAAGATAATTTTTTCCATGATCAATTAGGAATCTTGGTCTAATCTGCCCTTGCAGACTAAGCAGGTATTTTGACAGCAGCTATGCAGCGTAAGCATTGCAATTCTGGGTGCACGTAATGAAAAGATACCTCCCTGGTCAGCCCATCTCCAGTGCTTCTCCCTCCCCTTCGCTGTCTGAAGCCTGGGACTCCAGTCCCATGAGCCCTGAGGCACCTACACCCCAGGCTTACAGAAAGCACAGCGGTGCCTAGTGGTGACGGACAGGAGCTTCTCAGTTCAGCAACATCTCATTGATTTCCATTTGCTTCCAGATGTAAAACCAGAGGTTCAAAGATGGGAATCAATTTTCTAGGTGCCATGTGAACCAGCTTTGCAGCAAGGGAACTTCTTTTTATGAAAGATGCAAAAATGAACAAATTGGAAATCCTAGCAAAAGGTCTGATTTCACTATGAGATTAAAAACGTCCTCCTTAATATTGCTCTCATAAGAGTCCAATCCCACCTTGCACATTAAATTACCTCTGAAATAAGTCCACCACCTTAGCTGGTGAGATTCCTGGTCTAAAGTTGAAAGCAAACTGTTGAACCTGAGGGTGATGCTGAGGTCTGGTGCTGCTCTCAACTGTAACAGTAGCAGGGTCCTAAATTCAATGGCTTAGTCTGACCTATTCAAATAGTATTTTCTCTGCCCACATAACTGATCCTTAATGAAGCTATTTATGTAAGGAAATTAAATTAAAAAGGAATGTTAGTCACCCGGGTGTTGCCACATGGCTGTAATGCGTGTCTGGGAGACCTGAGACTCATAAATTGTATGCAACACACTGAATGAAGGTCTTTAGCCTGTATAATTAAGTGGCAACTAGTTTCATATTAAAGATATTACACATACACAGAGGCACAAACAAAATGTCATATTCTCCATTTCCTGTGTATAAATCTCTGCTCACAGCAAAGCCAAAGAGCGTGGGGTAGGAGCGAGGGGGTTATGATACCAAGGGAAAGGGTTGGGACTGAAAAGTGACCTATGACTTTGTGGCCACAGCTTTTAGGGCTGGAGGTAAGAGGCAGACACCAATCCAGAGGCACAAGCCATTGCTGCCACAGTTACAGCTTGTGTCTTTAGAGAGTCAGGGCAAAGTAGGGCGCTCAGCATCTCCAAAAAATAAATTCATCAATTGCCCGATGCTATCAGTACAGACCATCATATTAATGGAGAGGGAAGATTTTAAAGCCAGATTATGCTCCTTTTCAAAAACCTGTGGCCAAAGATGCAGCAGCTGCAGGATGAGAGAAGGCAAAGAGCCACCGACTATCGAGTCATATTTGACACTGAGCTGGCTGCTACAACCAGAGCTCAAGGTATGCATGGCTTGCCTGGGAAACACATACACCATCTTCCCTAAAATATAAAAAGCAAATCTGCGTACCAAGGCAGCTCAAACACCTCACAAAACCTGGCTGTGTACTACAGAGCTTCACCGTAGCTCTACAAATGCATCTTGACTTTAGACTGGTATAGCTACAAAATACATAAATACACGCAGCCAATTCCTGAGCACACCTATGCTGCCAGGCAGGAGCCGTTCTCAATCACGGGTAGAGGACCCCAGCTTGGCTCTGCATAAACACAACATGGACACACAGGATTAGCTATCCAGGTCCTACCTCCTTTCAGCAAAAAGCAAACGTACCTTTAACATGTCTTAGATATGTGGACTATACACGTGCCTCCTCTACTTCACTACCCACTGAGGAGCCATTTCAACTGTATTAGCTCCTAAATGGCTAAAATCAGGTGAGATACAGTCCCCTTTCACCCCACCTGTCAGCCTAAACACAGCAAGGCTTCCAGACACCTCTGCGACCAGCAAACTCTGAGCCCAGGGCTTTCTCTCCTTCAGCACACTGAGGAACCTGCTCTTCATCCTGCAAACAGCCACAGCTATTGCTGATCCCCAGGAGGATACAGCCTCACTTAGCAGCCAGCCATCAGTTTACACATGATCACATTTTAGCCCCAGCAATCACGGCAGTACCAGGCTCCGAGCACCCCAGGAAAGACAGCTCTGGTTCAAAAAGGTTTGTAAGACACAGGACTGCACTAGCCCCTTTGCCTTCCCCAGCTCTCTGCTGGCACGTGGAGCTAACGCTTAATTATTGTGAGTGATTTATTAACTTATAAAGTCAGATTAAATGGGTATTTGGAGCTGAGCGGTTGAGAGGATTTGAAAGAGGAAAGTGATTCATGCTATTTATCCAGCTGAGACAAAAGTCACATGGCGTGAACCCACAATACTAATTTCTCCAGATTAAAAGTAATACATTTCTAGGAATAGGACGTCATTAGCATTGAGCAGATGTATTGAGTAGGAGGAATACCCAATTCATACAGGCACACCGTCCACATCAATTTCTAAACAGAGCAAAGGACATTATTTAAGACCCTATATTTTCTCTAAGGCAGTTTTGCTTTTACTCACTGATTGCATGGGGTCTGTGGGGGCTTCAGACCCACTCAGGCAGAACTGAAGCTCCAGTGCCTTCCAGAACAGATCACCATCACAGTGCAACTGCATCCATGCCCAAAACAGGGTTCTTATCAACATGTAATTTCTCCCTAATTGAATAAACAACCTAATAGCCAGAACCTGGATAAAAGTCCTCCCTCTTCCAAAAGGAAACTTTGGAAATAAAAAATGGGGAAAGCAATAGGAAGCAATATTTATGGGTTCCTGCCTGTCACCCAGTTATTTTCTTTTCTGTGATGCTTGTTAGTGTGGGCAAAGCTCACATCATCTGATGTGTGAAACAGACCTGAGACTAGATTGCAGCACTAGCAGGGTAAACTTCTGATACACAGTCACCAGGACCTGGGGAACTGTACAGAGCAATTAACGGTGCCCTTCAAATTCTTTTCATCTTAACTGTATGTAGGGAAGCTTATCAAATAAAGAAAGAAAGAGAGAAACAAAGTAAACTCTCAAGCTGACCTTGGGCCCCTGGTGGAAGCGTTCCCACAGAGATATGAAGGACACAGATCAAAGGATTTAATGTTACAGATTTATGAAACTAGTGTTTCTTAGGCCAGGTGTTCCCTATTCCCCACCTGCCTCTCCCCTCTTTCACTTGATCCCTCAGCATCCTCTTGCGCAAGGATGGAGGCACCAGGCAAAAGACGTGCATCAGCTAACCAAGCACCTGCTTCCAACTAACCTCATCCCAGGGGGGAAAACAAAAAGTATGTAGCTATAAAAGTTTTCCCTTGGTATTACTAAAGGTTAGGGCTTTGCGAAAGGCAGGGCCATGTTCCCAAAACAAACTTGTAATTTGGGGGTGGCTTTGATTCAGAGGCTGCTTTTGCAGGGATTTTGTTACACTGCACGTGGGATTGTGTCCAGGAAGAATGGACAGCAAGGTGGGGTAAGGCAACTCACTCGCAATGTTTGAAAGGCCCTGATATATAGGGCCCAGAGGCACACAGCAGTGAGTAAGGATGGTGGGTATACAGCACCATCTCAGGAGCAGTGGCAGAAGATACTGAGATTCACAGATGATGCACTGCTTTTTCAATTTATGGGTGGAAACATGTGGAAATGAAAAGAACATTTTGGCTCAATCTAGGCTGACTTTGGAGGAGATTTATGGAGGAGCCTCAATGAAATGAAAACATAAGCAAATTTTTCATTTGAATTAAGCTACATTTTTTGTTCAACCCTAAAATGAGTACTTCAGTGTTTGAAATTTTTCCTTTTCTAAACTTGTTTAAATTAAAACTCCTCTGAAATGACTAATTTCCAATTGGAAACAAAAACATGGAAGGATTTTGTTTTCAAATGGCTGAAACATATCTGGGGTTTCCCCCTTCTTTTCTGTAACTTTTTTATTCTCCACAGAGCAAAGGATGTCCTTTGATCACCAGGTGAGCTTTTACAGCTAAATTGTCTCACCTGCCTAAAACTGGTGGGTTTGTATCCACTGACTCCAAGATACTCACAGAGTCATGGTGAACAGGGAAAACCGCTTGCTCCCCTGCAGCAGGTATGCTCACCTCCCTCCCCACCTGCCCCATCCAGTCGTCCAGCACAGTTAAGACAATCTGGTTCCTGTATTAACAGTACCCAGCGAAGGGATACTGCAAATAACATATCCAACCCCCCTTTAATACCCAGATGCTTTTACAGCTTATTTTTATCTTTGACAGGAGACAGAGTCCAGCTTAAGACCAGGGCACGTACTCGTGCTTCTGGCTGTGCGCTGAGCTTTTCTAACCACTTCATCAACACACCCTCAGATTGGCTTAAACGGGGAGTAAATTTCTATTCCTCCCCACTGGCCAGTGAATGAGCAAAGGTAGCCAAGTTCCCCCTTTCCTCCTGGCCCACAGATCCTCACTTTCCCGTCTCCTGCCAGCAAACAGCAATGCCACACGCCTGGTGTGAAAGGCTGCATGGTGTGAAGGCGGTTGGAAATGCAGGTTGCTGGTTCCTGGCATGGTCCAAAATTCAAGGCACAATCAAACCTATAGAGAGTCACTAGCAAATCGTTCAAGCTATTTTTTTATGAGACACTTTAGCCAGCCCTCTTTTCATATCCTTTATGAGGCTGCCTTCAGCCCTACTCATAGTAAAAACTCCGAGTTATGGAAATCATAAGAAAGAAATTATGTATGGAAAAATCATTACGTTATAAATTGGTTCCACTGTTCAAAACATGTAGGAAATGGGGCATATAAAACTCAGATGGTGTTGCAGACTTTGATACAAGGTTCATTATTACACCATGACACAAGTGAAATATGTGCTAACATACTGCCAGCTAATTTGCCTTTATTTACAATGCAGACCCATCACTGGGCAACTTCATAAATTTCATCGACCTGGGTGATTTCTCTGATCGAATGCGGCAGCCCGCACAGAAATGTGCATGCTGAAAAGTGCAGATCTTGTATCTTCAGGGCTGTGCAGTCCTGAATGTGTCCCCCCACCTCGTTCAAATATAATAATGTCTCCCTGTTTTTTCCTAATCTTTTTCAGATTTCATCCCCTTACTAGACTATTATCCAGTTATACACATATTGTTTGTGTCTGTGTTTTTTAAAGACCTAATGAAGTAGGAGGTAGGAAAACCGGACAGGAATGTTTTTGACAAAATGTTCTTTGTTAGAAAACATGAATTGGTTAAAATTGGAAAATTTCCATGGCAATGCATCAGTTTTCATTAAACTTTCATGACAAAATATTCTGAAGCCAACAAGGGAATTTCAACAGCCACAGGTGAATGCCTGAAGCTGTCCCCTGGGAGAAGGGACACCCAAGGAGATCCTCTTAACTGCATTGGCTATGCAGGATGCTTCCCTGGGGAAAAAAAAAAAAAAAAAAGAAAAACCAAGGGATTCCACTTAGCGACAGTTCTGAATTAGATTTGATAAGAAGGGGAACAGCCTAAGAAGAAGAAACGGAGTTGACATAAGGTATCAACTGAATGTCTAGTTTTCTTTAAAAAACCTCTTGCTTTAATTAAACAGTTTAAAAATAAAATAATAATCACTATGAAAATATTTCTTTATTGGAAAAATTTGGGGAAATATTCAATATTTTTTTTTAAGATTCAAATGGTCTGTTTCCATACTTCCATTAAGAAGTTTGGTTTCTTCCTGCAAAATTACTTTCTTTAAAATAGACTCTATGTTCTATTAAATTATAAGGGGTTGAAATCTGAATGAAGTGCTTTGAATATATTGAAAATATTTCAAATGACCCAAAACCAATTCTGCTTTTTTTTTTTTGTACCAACACGAAACAAGATTTCTTTTGCTTGCTTCCCAAAACCTCAACAAATTGGAAAATCCATTTGCCATGTAGTTCTACTCACAGCAAGGATGTCAAGAGGTCTTGTTTATTAATGCCTAGATGGTGTCTGAATCGAAGAAGTGCTGTCAAAATGTAAAGCATTATGAACTTCTTCAAATCTCCAGTTTGGTTTTGCAGAATGAAGGAGCCTGCTTCTTGGCTGAGGCCAAAATGTCAATGTTGCCATCATCAGGGAGCATTCCTATTAGTAAAACCTTGGACCAACATCCAAACTTCTCTCTGCCTACCAAAGCTAACCCCTGATTTTGAAGATACTGAATTTGTTGACTCTCAGGTTACAATACTACGTCCACGATGGTCTTTTGTTTTTTTTTTCTGAGGGATGCTGACAGACTGGAGGGCTTTACATCTTGCTGTGTGTATCTTCTTTCACATCTTTCACCATTGTTTTAAATGAAATCACGTACTCAGTGACAGAGAAGAGGGGAGGCAGCACAGGGTGGTCGAGGAAACCCTGCTAGCCTCAGACGACGCTTGGGGTATATGATGGACCTGTATGTGAAATGACTTTTCACTTTAGTCTTATGGCAAAGGACTGACAAAACCATTACTTACAGTCTGTAAAGTGGTGGGGAAAGTCTTTAAGACCTGGCGGTTTGCATGGGCTGAAGGGCCTCCATGTCAGATTAAAAATACAAAAAAGCAGCTGAAAGTAGGTGGGATTAGAGTTTGGGGATTTTTGCTCACTAGAGGACTTGAGGCCCCACTCACATTAAAGAAGCCAAGATGTCTGGCTACTATGGAGGTAAAAATAAAGCATCCTGCACTGCTCATACCATGTCAAGGACTTGCCTAAAGGAAAGGTGCTTCTCACCACCTCTGCTCATCTGCTCACTGTCTTGCTTGCCACATCCAGAGGCTCGAAGCTGGTTCACTCACCAAGCCAGCGACCAGACTGCCTGCATTCGGCGTGGGATGGAGAGCTGGTTGTTGGTCTCTCCTTGCAGACTGTGTGCCTTCTGAGGACAACCTGACAGGCAAAACAGCTCCCTTGCCATTCTGAGTTAGTGCTCAGCACAGTCCTGCCTCGGGCCCTACTGGTAACTACTGTGCTCCCAAACCACTACAATGGTACCCAGCGACCGCTGCCAGGAATACCGGGGGTATTTTTCATGGGGCACATTTCACTGAATGCGAAATCCTCTGTAAAGCGTTGATCGATTCTGGTCATTTCTAAGGCCCTGCAGTAGATGCACAGATGACACAGCTCTGGAGCGATGGTCAGGACCAAGGGAGACCTGTTAGCTGCTGAGGCACTTCCCACCCGTGCAGGGGCTTCCTCAGCAGGCAGAGGACCTCCCACAGCCCGTCTGCAGGCAGCCTGTGGGGAGCCTCTCCGGGCATGCCTGAGAAGGCACTAAACCACTTAACGTCACACAAACACAATGCGGGACCTCAGAGAGGATCCTGCAGCAAACGGAGGGCTGGGCTCGCAGCCCAGCTCGCCGGCAGAGAGCCTGGAGCCTGCTTCCCCCATCACACCTGGAGCCGCCCTGCTCGGCCCCACCACATCACCTGGTTTTGCAGGCTGATCGCTGGCTTCCCTGGGTTTCCAGACATGAAGTACATCGTTTGCACCATAACCGGAGCAAGCAAAGGTCTTGCGTGCCATCACTGGTCCCAAGTCCCACCTTCACTTGCTTGCTTTAGAACAGTACAAGTCTAGCATGGTTGCAGTGAGCACATGGCCCTGAATTCGTATGATTTCCCTTTATTTTTAACTTTGCTTTTACAGCACCATTTAAATTATAATTATTTTTTTTTTAAATAAGGAAATTGCATCTTTAACGGAAATTAATCTCCCAATCCCCCTCAATAAACCTTTTGAAGCTCTGTATGACTATGACAGAGGTAGGTATTTTTAGAAGGACCGTGTGGTAATTTTCTCTACAGCATTCAATAATTTACAATATCATAGCCGAAGGTAAAGATTTCCCTTAAGTATAATTTGGCATTAATCGGGCTTTCACAGGCATATTCATTGCAGACAGGGCACCAGCCTAGAACACAACTTTACCCTAAGGATCACTGGGGAACTGCTGAGCTGAATAATACAGTCTTATGCAAATTCACCGTGAAGTAAAGCCAGGACAAAGCCCCCCATCTCAGATGCAACAAGCTCTCATCATGGGCCAGCATCTCTCTCCAGGTGTGCCCAGGCAACACGGGGAGATGTGTGCAAGCAAGGAAGAGCCACACACTCACCCCGAGCCAGTATCATCACTAAAAGCATCCTTCCTGGTAGGGAGGCATGGGGAGGAACTGGTCCACAGTGTAGCAAGCGCAGCTGGGGTATAGTGAGACAAAATGATCTGCAATATATAGATTTATGAGGTTTTTTAATGATGCCTCCCGGACCCTCCCTTCTTTTTCCATAATATTAAAGGATGATATTTTGCAATAAGACTGAGAGGACTTAAACATAACCAGTGCAAGGCTGTGTGCTGGATGATGGTAAGAATAAAATTGTACATAGGGTATGAAAGAAATGCAAGGAAGAAGATGTCTGATTTACAAACTGCTCCTAAAATGCATGTGCTATGCATGATCAAATACACTCCGTTACCAGAATGTCTCTCTCTCTCAGGGTGAATGCTCCTCAGTACTTTAAAGAAAAGCCATCTGAATCACAACACTACACTCAGAAGGGAATACCTAACTATTTTCTTACCTGGGTGTTATGTCATGGCAGCTTAAAAAAGTTTAATTCGATATAGATGTATACAAGAAATAGTCTTCCTTTTTCCTGTGTGTCAGTTCTTGGCTATGGTATCTGCAGTTTCTCTTCTGAATTTTAAAGTAATAATATGTTTACAAGTTAAAGAATGAATTTTAACTAGCACCAAAAAGTCTGACAAAGGGATAAAAAGTCCAACAAAACTCCTTATTTAATAGATCAATGGACATCACTGTAAAGTGAGGAGGCTGAAGCTGGCTCTTACCACCTGATCTCTTATTCCCATGTACCCTGTTAGCAGTTCTGCGCACAGTGGTGGCTATCACTAAAATTGCCAGAACAGCGAATTGTGTGGGAAATGTCAACATCTCAGAGCCTGCATTCCCAGGAACCAAAATTTCTCAAGAACAGCAGTTCTGGAAGTTTTTTTGTTACAAATGTGTATAGAATTACAGGCTGTTACAACATACAGTAAAATATTACTAGTAGGGAAATATAGAAGAAATATATCGAAAATAATTAAAAAGGAACAATTTGTTAAACTTTATATTTTAAAATGAACTTTTCTTTTTCAGAACAAAAGGTCACAATTGCCCTGCGATGAAAATTTCCGAACTGGCTTTTCTCCTTCTGAGAAATCTCATCAAAATGGGCATGGTGTGGAGGAAAAAGCTTGGTTTCGCTCAAAAAAACCCCAAACCAACAAATAAACATGAAATAATACTTAGTGTTTGGCTCCATCTGAGCTGCTGGGAGACACGCTGCTGTTTATTATGGACACGCACAGACCCACAGAGACATGGTCCCACGTCCCTGCTGTGCACCGACCCTTTTCCAACCACATAGAGCATCTTAAACCAGCCTATATCCTCCTGCTTTCATTTTACACATGTATAACTTAATACGTGATTACACCAGGGTTTAAACTAATAACTTCTGGACCCAGAAGACCTTGGATGGTGGCTGGCAAGCGCTCAGGCAGAAAACATGGAAATAGAGGACTCCTAAATCTGTGACCACGGGCGCATGTGTGGTGGAAACGCTCCCACCTCTCCTGCCCCCATCTGCTCAGGATCTCATCACAAAGACTGTCGTTATAATAACTTTATTATGGACCTTCTGGGGAAAGCGAGCTCTCAGCAAGGGTTTTGCTACAGCAGACAGGAAACTCGTTTGCTCCCTGCTAGAGTAAAGCCCTTTATAATTAATGCTGGGTAAATAAAGCGCTCATCTGTAAACACTTTTAATTAGAAATTGGTTAAAGCTAAACCCCCATGACCACATTGGCCAGGGGGATTAGACGCATGTCAAGCTTTGCCCGATCAGCAAATAAGAGGCCCTTTAGTATCCTCAATTCCTGTGCTGTGGGATCTCTTTCAGCTCCTATCACACATCACTGCGCTGCTCCAGCCTGCTCTCCAGGCTCAATAGAGGATCAATATTTGCCTGTACTTTCTGAGCAGAAAGCCTCCTTGACACAGGCAGCATCTGTGTTTGAACAGTTACTTGCTAACACATAGCAGACTTTCACCAAAGAGATCTTGAGCCCGGCAGGTCAAGCTGGAGTGAGGGTCACTGAGCACCGCCAGTGATTTCTGTGTTTGCTTAGTGTGATGCTCAGAGAGCAGACACCAAAAAGGGCTCGTGCGAATGCTGCTCAGTGCTCCCAGGGCAGAATATATATTTCAGAAAAACAGTACATGGATAGGAAAAAATAAATAAAAACCCCTAACCACCTATATTACTGTTTTCTATCACTGTAGATGAGCTGTGCCTGACGTCTCTAGTCTCCTGGTAACATTGCAGGTTTTCTATCAGTGTGCCTGATAACATAGTATCAGATTTCAGAGAGAAGGGACTTTCTCTTCTGACTGTGGCCACCCTGCATAGACCCAGGTGTCACTCGTGTTTGGGGACAACAGCAGAAGTATTCAGGGGCAAGGGAATTGCTTCCAGCAGAGATGCTTCTTGTTCTGATCAGATAGTGCCAACCTGACAAAACGTATGCACTGCAGTGGTTTGTCTCCATTATGGAAAAGAAACAAGCGGACTCTGCTGGAAATGGCTCTGGAGGCACAAACCTGCCCTTCCCAAGACAGCCTGATCAGCAGAAACATGTCCTCTCCTCTCCACCTGCAGGAACACCGACTGCTCCTGCTGCACCCTCTCCTCTGCCCCCTAGGCCAAAGTTGTTCCTTATGGAAGAAGGCTCCCATCCATGCCTTTATTCAGCGGTATTGCTGCTGATCTCTATCCGACAGCTGAACTGCCAAGTATAAGTCAACACCAACTTTATTAGATCCTCCCCTTGCCTCTGCTGCCCAGGGCCTGACAACAGTTTGAACTGCAGGAGAGCTGAGAGATTCTGAATGCCATGAAATACAAGGCCTCAGCGCAGCGTGAGTTAGCACGCACAGGAATATCACCTGGGTGTTACTTTTAGAGATGGGAAAACTGAGGCACAGGAGGACAAGGCAATGTGCCAATGCCTGGCCAGAGTCAGAAAACACCTTTGCTGAGCCCCAGCCCAGTGCTGGCCCAGGTAATGCTTTCCCATGCCTCTTGTCTTCTTTGGTCAATCTTGTTAGCCTCTTCCTAAAAAAAAAAAATACGAAGAACCTTTCTGAGCATAAGATGGGATTTCTCCAGCAGAAATGCCTCCTCTTTCCCTGGGCTCTGAGCATGGGGAAGCGGGACATCAGGGCAGTGCTCATGGAGAAGAGCATGGCCAGACCATGCCACACCAGAGAGGTGACCATGACCACTGGATAACTCCTGGCCTGTGACTCCCAAAACCTCTTTTATTTCTATTCCCAGCTCTCTTATGGACTTTGTGTGTGTTAACTTGACTTCTCTTTTCCCCTTCCACATTTTCGTTCTGTGTTGGGAGTTTAACTCCAGTCCCTGGAAGGCAGGGGTGGTCCCAATGGATGTGTTCATTTATTCCCTTCCAGCTGCAGCTGCTCCAGCCAGAGATGATCTCCTTGCAGATGCACAGCCACGCTGCTGGAGATGGTGCTGGGATGGCCAGCTCAGTTGTGCCTTAGAGCACTCCCAAACCCATTGTTCTCCAAATGTGCAGACCTAGCACACATCCACTACTTGAAAGATAACAGAGCTTACTTGGACTGAGATGAACCCAGATGCTCATGGGAACACATAGAGGGGTTGTAACTTCAAGGCTGGCCCTGCTCTGACTGATGGATTGGACTGGAGACCTCTGGAGATACCTACCAAGCTGAACTGTGCTGCGATGCTGAAGGGATTTCCACCTTTGTCTTACATATGGATCATCTCCAGCCAGCCTGGCTGCAGCCTGAGCGAGATACAAGCTCAAGCTTTTGCTGCATTGGTAGCTGACAAGCAGCTCTCTCCCCCCATAACTACACACTTCAGAAAGACAAGTTGCTCCAAGGGAAGCCTGTCCTGAAATAACTTCTGTCTTGCCACCATCATCACCTGTGTTTTTGCTTTCTCCCACGTCCAGCTGGAGGCAAGGTCCAGCTCTAGCACAAGCCAGACTTGTTGTTAATGATGCCTTAGAAAATAAAGCCAAAACTACTCTATAGATCCCCAGCTGGCTTCTGATCAGAAGGCACTTGGTGGCAGCACATCAAATACACCCACGTGCAGTATAGCTGTCTGGACAGACAGCCCTCCCACCCAGTGATCCATTAGGAGTCAGGAAGTGGTGTTGGCTATGGGTATCTTGTGGGATGGAAAAATTTTTGGAGACGTGGAATATGCCAGTCTTCCATTAGATACCCCATCACAGTTCCCAAGAACTTTTTTCATGACAAAAATCCTGGCTACCAGTGCAAAGGAGCCTGAAATGTCAATCCCACCCTACTGGCCATCAACACTGAGGTTAGATCTCCCCCTGAGTACAAGCCTCGTCTTTGGAACAACTAAACTTCCTGGAGTGTTAGCTACAGACATTCCCAAATTCAGCCTAACATTATCTGTCCTCCCCAAGTGGCTTGAATGTAAATGGGCATGTGTGACATGTGGCTGCTGGAGCTACCTTCATCTGGGAGGTGGAGCCCACCACTTCATGTAGGACCAGTAAGTCCACCCAGGCATGATGCTCCCAGCTTCTTATGGAGCTCCAGTAACGCAGGATTTGGCTCTTCATTTGGAAATGCCCTAAAGCAACCTCCTAAGTGGGGGCGGCAGCATGGACATGGCTTTCTCCAGGGATGGCTTCAAGTCCTTCTCCCAGCCAGAAGTGAGATTTGAGGTTTTAACAGACAACCATCCATTGCTGCAGTAAAGGGAAGGATAAGTCGCTGGGATGCTTGTGGTTTCTGCTCTCCTCTCTCCTAGCACAAAGCATTTTAATTTTATTTCAAATGCATAAACTATCCTCTGATGAAGAAAGGCAACAGAGAAATTTTTACATGGTCAAGAGTCCCACTCCAAAGGCTCCTAATTTATTACATACTCTCCAGATGTATTATTAATCTGGCTATTATTAGTTCTTTTAAAAATCTTTTTGTACTCCCAGTCCAGTAAAATAATTGAGCGTCGGCCCCCTCAGGCCTGTTGGTGAACAAAAGGGAACTTTGCCCATTTGGATTACCTAAACCCAGCAAGAAAGCTTTGATTTAATACCCCAGGCCTGAAGCTCCCAGCCGCCGCTCCGCTGCCCTGGGATACGATGTCATCGCTGCTCCCTGCTAGAGGGATCAGGGGCTTAACAGGATTCAGGGTGGAAAATCCAAGCTCAGCCTGAGGTGTCTGTAACACAGGACTTTGCAGAGGAAGGGGGAGGGAGCCAGGTTTCTTCTTTCCCTCCTCTATCATCCAGGACCTGCCTCATTTCTCTTGCTCAGGTGTGGGAGGGGAGAGGGTAGTGTTATAGTGTCTGTTACTAGTGTCATTATTATCCTAATTGCATAATTATATGACATGCTTAAATTCTAATAATACCTTTAACAGGAATTATTAAAAAATAATTAGTCTGCTTGCTAAAGAAAGCAAGAGCCTGGATGCAGTGATGGAGGAGATCTGTACCAGTCCTCTATGCCACAGTCCTGCACCAGAAGGTGAACCATGGAAAAGAGGTAAACCAGTGGGAAAGGAGGATGTGGCCGCTCACAGTAGGAACTGAGCGCCTCCAAGGACTACGCCTGCCTCAATAGGGACTTCAAGAACTGCAGAGACTCAACCCTGTAAATTGCTGAGTCATCACTCCCAGAACTACTGGGCTGCATTGCCATGAGTCGGCAAGTCCTGGCTTTGCCACTTGGCAAGGCACAAGTCAGGCAGGTTGCAAAGGGGCAGGTTGTTCCCCAGGGCTTCAAAGTCAGCCTGGCTGGTACTGTATTCTGTGTGGTGGGACAGAGGGAGGGAGGGAGGGAGGGAGGGAGGAAGGAAGGAAGGAAGGAAGGAAGGAAGGAAGGAAGGAAGGAAGGAAGGAAGGAAGGAAGGAAGGGAGGGAGGGAGGGAGGGAGGGAGGATACTTCATGCCCCATCCTTCATTCATGCAAAGAATTGAAATCACTCCGTTTACATGGGAGAAAAATTTGGAGATAAGAAGCCATTCCTTTTACTACCCAATATTCATGGCGCATCTTAAACAAGGAGCAAAAATTGCACAGAGCACACCCAACATTCATTTCTTCCCTAAAGTGCTGGCTTCAGCATTCATCCAAAGGCAAAATCTAATGCTTTTGATCTGACCATATTTTTACAGCTCTGCAAACACACAGGGGTGCTTGTATTAAAATTAATTACCATGAAAGCCACACAAGTTCACAAGATTATTCCCGGGCAAACCTCCCTTACAAAACAGACGTTCAGGATGTCAGGCATCCTTCCCAAAGACACAGAATAGAGCCTTGGGTGGTAGAGAGCTGAAGCTTTCAGACCTCTGCTGGCAACACTTTCAAAATTCAGTGACTGCCCCGCATTGCAGAATCCTGTTCCCATTTGTGTTATTCAAAGCAGAAACTTGGTGTGCATATGACAGACACCAAAGTCAGGGCCAGATTCTTCACAGGAGCAATTGCGGGAGTGATTTTATTATACCAGTTAAAGACAGTATGACTCCTGGGCCGTACAGGCTGTACAGGCTAACACTTTGGGACAAAATGTCTCAAGTCTGCTTTCTTCATGAGACATGTAGCTAATCTGAACGGGCAGAGAATTACTGTCTTGTGTATTTAATATCAAAAAATAAACCCAGGGGGCAGGTATCTTTTCCAGAAAGCACATTTTAAACCAGCTTCAGTGCATCACGCTGGATGTTCGTCATGGCCCCTCTTGCAATTGAAATGACTGTCCCTGTTTTCCTTCTCATCTCTCATGGGGCTGAGTAGAATGGGGGTATTTGGACTCACTCTGACATACTCTGTCTTAATCCTGGTCCTACTTGCAGTGAATGGATGTAACAAACCCTTCTTTTCAGGACTTCAGATGTCTTCAGAATCAGGAGGGATCTCCTCTCCCCATACACATGCACACCACTGTCTAGAGGTTATTTTTGCTCTAGACATTCTGTAGAAACACCAGAAGCTGTAACAGTGGAAGAGGAGAGTTTGAGCAGCCTAGATTGGTGCTGCAGGCTGGCTATAGAAAACCAATGCCTGACTGGTATGCAGGGTTTAAGTGTTCAGATGCAATGACCCCCTCTACTCCATCCCAGCCAAATCATCTGGGATGGTGGAGAATGGTCTGTTAGGGTTATCTAGGTGTGTATCACCTAAGCAGTCTTCTGCTGTTGTGGGAAACATCACCACGTTGTCTGCTGGCAGCCTACAATTTACACTCCTGGGATCTGTTATGCAGAGATGTCTTTAGGACTAATATGGAATCATGGAAAATAAGCCAGTTCTTGACAGATGCATGACTAATCTCCCCTGAAAAATCTCCCATGGTGGAAGCTCAGCATCTTGCCCAATCTATCCCCCCTCTCCTGCTGGAAAAGACCTCACCAAGGTCAAACCTGACGCTCCTTGGCTGTATGTAAAGCCTAGCACGTCAAGTCCTGTACAAGTGGCAACAATTTGCCTCTTTTTTTTTTTTCAGAGCAACTTCCACATTTGAAAATGGAGATACTCAGAAAGATGTTTTATCTGGGCAAAACACTCCGAGAAGTGATTGCTGTCTGCTGTCTTCTTCCTGCTCTGTGCTTCTCTCCCCAGCTCAGGGAATGAATTGGAGGCTTGAAGGAGCTCATCTGTACACCACACCCACAGGTCTCCATCTCCCCTCACGGTATATTGCTCCTGACCTGAACCATTTCTTGGTTCTCCAGAATTCCCATCTTCTTTTGCGCTTTGCTCCCTGGCCAGACCTGTGCTGCAGTATTACAGGAATAGTGTGATGAGCTGCCAAAAGCAGTAACAAGGGACTCATAAACTTTCCCTCTCAGCCAGGAATAATAGCCCAGGACTTGGAGTCCACTTGAATTGCAGACAGGAGGAGGGAAGGAATGGGGAGCCTATTCGCTTGTTTTGCTGTTTAAATAAAAATGTGTTCTCCTAGCTATATCCACGCACTGCTTGGCAAGCACAGGAATATTAACCGACTTTGTTGGAAACGCTGACAGCACGACCCTGCAAGACATTCCTGAGCATGTGAAGCGTGCAAGACAGGAATCTGGAAATGTGCATGTGTGTCTTTGTGTCTGTATGTGCGGAGATGCCCTTTGGGAACTTTTGTGAAGACACAGCACAACTTTAGAGTCCCTCCCATTTCCTCTTGAGAACAGGGCAAAGTGAAAGGGGCGGCTCAGCACCATCCAAAGAGGTTCATGCCTCTCTTCGAGTCTTACGTTATTTCCATCTTGCCTTCCTGGTTTGTGTTCACTTCTCTCCTTTGCCTGTCCCCCTCTCCAGGATGGAGCATTTCAAAGGCTCTGTTCCAGCTGGAACAATGTTCAGCTGAGCTCCGCGGTTTCTCAACCAGGCAGAAGCCAGGTCCAAGAGGACTTAGGGCTTTCCTCTAAGCCGTTACTAAAGTGTTAATATTACCACCCAGAAACTCTTAGATCCACTTTTTGCTGCTGGATGCTCATTAGGCCTGTAAGCTTTTCTCCTTGGGGAAGCAATGGCTTCACACCAGCATACCAGCTGGCTGCCCCATTAAGTTCAGGTTCCTTGTATTCTCTCCCCAGAGGAGAAGATGGAGGGCATCAGCATCTTGCTCAGTCAGTTTAATATATCAACATTGCACGGTGGTCATGAGAGCAGGGAATCTGCAGGATCATTACTATTCCACAGAGGAAGGCATGTGGAAACAGAGAACCGTATAAATATATACAAATAAATATATACACACTCAAACCCCAAATCTCAAGTGTCCTAGAGTCTTGGCATTCCTTTAAAGAGATTTATTTCATCCATAAAATTCCCTGCAAGCTTGTGTTCTTGTAAATCTGTAATACAGACTGTCAAGTCCTTTCTACATGATTAAGGGAAGAAAATCTGCCAATGTCATCCGAGGGCAGTCATTAGCGGCAAGCAGAGCCTCATGAGTCCACCTGGCTTTGTCCAAGGGCAGAAGCCTCTGACATGGGTGATGCTGCAATGCTGCTCCTCCTGGCCATGGCACAGCCTGTCAGGGAATGAAGCTGGGAGTGGAAGAAGCATGTTTCCTTCCTTGTGATAAACTAAGCAAATCACACTATGCCACCCCTAAGGAAAGTACCAGAGTAACAAACTTCAGTAGTTTGCAGCTAGAGATCTCAATTTACTGAGCAAAAGAAGAGGAAAAACCATCAGACTTTCTATTAGGTGGAGAAACTGAGGCAGAAATTTTCACAAAGGTTCACAGAAGAAAGCACAAGCAATAGGGAATCCTCACATTTTGGCTTCATGGTCTAGGAAATCTGTGTACTGAGACACACACTGAATCATTCATTTTTCACCCATACAAACCCCTCTGGGATGCTCTCATTAAAATGACTCTCTTTTTTTTTTGTGAGACAGAAAGCCAGGCTTGGCTCTTTTGCCTGTGACTGGCGTAAGGCAACTGGATTTTTACTTATGGCTCTGCCACACCTTCCTTGTGTGACTTACTCTTGCTACAACTGCCCGCAGAGTCAAGAATGAAAAATGATCAGTGCCAATCAGGTAGGCTTAGTTTCACAAGGGAGGAAAACAAAGTGGTAAGTACAACACCACTCTGTAGTGGGAAAGCCTCATAAAGACCTGCTCTTGGTCATAGCAGGATCTGGCCCAGCAGGGTTGTTATCCTGCTTCCAGCAGCTGCTGCTTCCAGATGCTACAGGAGAAGGTGTCAAAGCCTCAATCTGCTATGAGTGGTGTGATTCCTTCCTGACCTCAACTGTTGTGAGCTTATGCCTCAAGCACGAGAACTGATGGCCCATATGATTTTATTTTTACTAGTGTAACTGCAGATGGTATTTGCCTTGCTAAAAAATAATTGACCACAATATGAGAGATGTGTTGAAAGCCAAAGGTTAGCTTGGCTAAAATGTGTCAAATTCAATTACCTGGGACAGAAAGAACTATTGCTACAGGAAGAAAAGGTGAGTTGCTTATGAAAGCGATGGATAGTGGTTTTCTGCTCTCTCTCCATTCTTTCCTTTGGGTTTCATTGCGTTCAGGTGGTGCAATTTGACTAGCAGCTGCTCGGAAAGCCAATCTGAGCTACTCAGAGACACTTCAGGATGAAGTTGTCTAATATTTTTTACTGTTGGGAGTGGTCTGACCTATCTGTTGCAGATGTAGCCTCCAACTCAGGAAGTTCTCAAAATGCCTGTCTGCCCCAAACTGGCCAGAAACTCGTGGGAAAAGATCGCTGCACTTACATGCTGAATATTTACCACCAGCTCCTGCCTGTGGCTGGGCGGGATCTGACCCAGTTCTTACAGACTAACACCATGATAGTGGCAACATATCCATTTCTGGGTTAATGAGAGACATGGTTTGCTCATGGGGCAGGGTGGGTGCAGGATGGGCCCACGGCTAGAGAAGCTGTGAGGCTTAATAATGAATGTGCACAACATAGCACTTATGTTTTGTGGCAAACAGTTTCACCCGCTTTTCTTCTGGAACCTCAGAAGGGTGCTCTGAGTCACAGAAATACAGTAGAAAAACCATCACGCTCACTGGTACCGGCTCCCCATTGCTGCCAAACTGTTTCTCAGTGATGAATGTTAAAAGAGGAAAAAGGGAATATTTCAGGAACTGACCAAGGAAATGAAGGAATTAAGGGGAAAAAAAACTCAGATAAGAAAACACACTCCATGCAAACTTGAGAGGATTATATAATGCACTATCTAAGCCAAATTTGGCTTGGGCTGGTTCACTGCAGTTGTGGACTTGTATGATCCAATAACAGTGTCTGTAATCAATCCATCTCACCATAAAATTCATCCCAAATGCTGCAAAATACCTGTGTCGTTCCCTTTGAGTTCCCTTATCTGTCACTTCATCATTTCCCCTGCTCATAGAGGAACAGGGTTCCCCTTCAAATCCATTTGCCATGTGGCAAGGGTGCCTGGGCTGCATCTGCGCTGTGGCATTTTTGTATGTATTGGCTGATGTGGAGGGACTGAATTTCTGTTTCTTCAGCTGTATGAACCATACCCAGAATCAAATGCTTCATCAAAATCCTAAATTCACTTTGAAGCATTAGGAAATTTCTTTCCTGGGCTTGTTAGTGGTGGCCTTGTTTCAACCCAAAAAGCAGATTTTTGATTGAAACAAAGACAGCACTTATGCAACTTCAGCATTGTGGGGAGCATTCCTCAGCAAATACCAATGCTCTTTTTTTCCCATTTTGTCTTCATTTCAAATGTGTCTTTCTCCTTCCTTCCCACTTCACACAGGAGAGGCTCACAAGGTCTGCAGAGATGTAGCATGTTGGAAATCACTGCAGCCCTCCTGGTTACAAAACAATAACAATAAAAATAAAATATAATAAAATAAACCCTGGAATGGATGTGGCTAACCAGCCGTTGAAACCTGAGGTTGTGCTTGACTGAGCCATGATAGAAAAAAGACCCCCAGCTACTGAGCACGCTAAACAGCTCCATATCCACCCCGCCTTTCCCCAGTATCCTTGTCCCACATCCCCATTCACAAAATACGAGCAGCAGATCATTAGCCTGGGGGCTGTTTGTTTTCAAAAGGGTTTTCTTTTGCTTGTAAAGCCCTAGCCCACAGCGTTAAGAGGTTCTCTGCAATGTTGTGGTTACTCCCCTCACAGCCATCTGTGGATGGAGCAATGCTTTTCCAGCCTGCTTACACACACGTGCACACACAGATCGTTAGTGTGCTCCCATCCAGGCTGTAGATGATGTTCATATACTCCGGCTCTAGATGATGTTCATATGCCACCAGTTTCAAATGGAAAGGAAAGTTTGAACACCTAAAGGATGCACTGGGTATGGGCACGCACTGTCCAAACCTCCAAAGGGCCAACCCAGTGACTCTGTACCTAGAAGGATAAATCCACTATGAGCAACTATATCCCCAGCCAGGATCCAAATACAAGCACTTTGTCTGGTGTAGCTGCAACTCCTTGACTCCAGTTAAATTGCAAATAATTAAAGTGCAGTTATGGGTAGCTGAAAGCACTCATGTGTCAGGAGAGGAAAGTCATTTGGATTTCCAACCTAAGGCCTCAGCTTAGGGAGGTGCTGAACACCTTCACCTCCTGCAGACCCACTGCACAAGTGAACCCTACCTATAAGGAGTAAAGCCCACAGAAAGAGGCCCTGGGAAAGTTATCAAATGGATGGGTTTTGGTTGTGCATTTGTATGTATGGTCAAGACCTCTCAGGTGGAAGGCATGTTGGGGCTTTATTAGAGTCACTGATGTGTGCGAGGAGAAAATCTGGCTCCATCAGCAGCCATGCAGCCTGCACGACACCATCCCAGCACCACCCATTTCTCCATTTCACTTGGGTTTCATGAGCTTTTGCATCATTTCCATTGACTGAATATTCGCAGTTCTCCTGGGGAGAGAGTTCAGTACTCCAGACTTCCCTGGATTTAAGATATATTACCAAGGACAGCAAAGCACTGATGTTGCCACAGTGATAAGACTCATCTTGAGACTCAGTGCAACTCCCACCAGCACACGAGAGACCCTCTCAGCACCAAGGGCCTGCAGCTCCTATGGTGGCTTGTGTTGGGTATGGACCTCCAGTCATATCCACTCTTGCCCATATCATTGTATACTGGGATAAAGGCTATAGCAGCAGCCTCTCCCTCTCTACCCAAGATGGATTTCATTAGAGTCCTTCTACTGGCCACGGGTCTTGCAAGTCCCTCTGAATTATAAAAAAGAGATGTTTCAACAGACAGTAAGTGAAAGTGAATCAGATTTGGAGAGGAAAGTGCATTCTTCAAGAGTGCAATAAAACATACACTGACTAGGGATTGTGTTTATAAGGGGAACTATTGTGCCTTGGGTTGGAAGTCTTGTGAACACTTACTACAGCCTACAGGGCATTGCTTACATATCATAAACCTCAGCACTTCTCAGTAAACAGCCTGTGCATGTGTGTAACCATGTCAATAACTGTATGCATAACTGCATACAGAATGTAGGTTAGATACTTAAACATAGTCTTAGAAGTCCTTAGAACAATAGGTTGAACCAGATGGCGGTATCGTCCCGCAGGAGAACCTAATGCAGAACTTCTGGCAGAAAAAGCACAGTTAAGAGAAGGATAAATCTCTCACATTTAGGCATGATGCCTAGGCATTAACTTTCCTTTCTTAAGTGAATAGCTTAAGTAATATTTATTTTGTGAGGTAATCTTCTTGTTTCCTTTCACAAAGCTAGGTCTAGGACTGCTATTATCATTACATTCTCCCAGACTGCCTTCTCCAGTGTGTCATCCTCCTCCGTTTAGTGGCCCTGGACCTGGTGGTGGCCTGCACATCCCTATAATCACCCATTAAATTTGCACTGTTTGGCCTCGCAGAGGCAGAAGTTCTCCCTTACAACCAAACCATGGATTTGTCTTCTTCTTGCTAACTCCTGTTGAGAGCTTGTGAGAAGAAACCCAGGTCCCTTTCCACCCAACTTTAAATGGTGGAATACCTCAGGAACATTTCCTTCTGCATTGGGTCGGGCAGTCATATCTTCATCATATTTATGCCTTTCCTTGATCACTTACATGAGGGGAAAGACCCCAGCTTGCACCACCTGAGCTGCAAGGAGGGTGCAATATGTGTAGACAGTATGGCTGGTTTCTACTTCATAGCCTGTGAGCTATTCAGAAGTACATGGATTTTATTAAAGCCTATTTTATGTCATCTCCTGCCCAAATCTACTCAATTAATTTTGTCATTCTAGGGAAAAATTACAAGTAACATGTTGCAAGGAGTTTTCGCAAATGCAGTCTCTTGATCTAAACTTTTATATAGTTTCTAGTAAATAAGAAACAATTTTGTGCTTCCATGTCTGCTGGCTAGAAATTTGAGAAACTGTGAACATGGCATATGTTGTATGGATCTATTTAAATAATCGTTATTTAAATTATTAACACTTAAAAATTTTAAACAAATTTAGAATACTCACTGAAGTGTTTCCATGGAAAAAGTAAAATTATTTAAAACATTTTGCTACAAAGGCTTCAGAATAAATTATTATACATTTTTATTTCTCAGACTGACACATCTTAATAACATGTTGAGTTTTCAAAATACTCTACAATTGTTTTTGTCAGAAGTCAGGGAAAACCTTGCGTTCCAAAAATCATGTTTGAATTAAAGCAATTCGTGGTTAATTTCACCCAGGATATGAAAAAAATTTTCATTTGGAGTTCACCCCCCAACTATTTTATTTTCAGTGTTGGTAGCAATCCAGGAAGAAATTATTTGCCTTTGTTCCAGCTAACTCAACTCATGGGAAGCAGTACCAAACAGATCAAATTCTAGTTTTAAATTCTAACTTTCTCCAAAACTTCAAAGATCCCAGAAAAAATTGTTATGTATTGTAAATATAAAGAATTTCCAAGAAAGAAAAACCCTATTTCTGAAATCAAGCATTATATCTGCTATCATCCCTGTTTGTGCAGCTAACTAGACTCAGAGATGTTCAGAGAATCTTAGCATCTGTTTAACAGGCATAAAGCTAAAGTAAATGAAAAAAACACTTTTTTTTTTTTTTTTTTACCCTTAGCTAAGCTCTGCGATCAGCTGCATGGCTTGAAGGCTTTTATTGCTAATACTAATCACACCAAATGCTGGTGGATCACAAACTAGCAAGAGACATAGTACAACGAAGGTGCTGCACATATATTAAAATTGCTAAATCTTTTCCCCGAAGTATTTTATTAAGCATATCCTATGACATAACTGGTGAGGTAATAATAAAACATGTGACAAGTTCTGGACACTGTTTTAGACAAGAAGATGAATTTTCTAGTGATGGATGCCCTAACGAGGACAATTGAGGGTTCACTGGGTTGTGGTATTGCTGCAGTCTCACCAAGCTCACTTTCTAAGGACCGCAATGTTATTTTACTGGGTTTTAGTGATCCCTTGCGCAGCCTTACACTGATCAAACTGAACTCTGTAAACTTCCCTTCTGGTGCAGCTCAGCACTACAGCATGTGCTCAGGAAAATTAATGCCTTATTCTTTGATACACAGCTACTGGGAGGTATTTCGGCATTGGTAAAGTTTGGAAACACATGTGCCCTAATAGACTCTCTGCGGCCCTGTTCAACAGCCACAAAGCTGCTGAATTTCACATCACGTTATTTGCAAACGTGGAAAAAGGGTCTCCTGCCAACCTTCCTAGTGTTCCCTGTAAAACATGTCTGATTTTCACTTACAGCATCACAGCCTGCTGACAATAATCAACACCTCTGCCACAGTGCAAGGGAGCATTCGTGTAAATGAGCATCAGGCCCCCAGGCTTTACTAAACCCAACTGAGAAGCCATCCTGTCCTTCCAGACATGGTATTGTCATAACTTCCCTCCCCACAGCAAACTGTGCCTGGACTTACTCCAGCCCTGCAGAACAGCACAAGACCCTTAGCTCATTCTTTGCTGCTTAAAACATCTAAATCCACTGCAATTCCTTAACCAAAATTAATTGTAGGTTTCCAGTTCTTAAATCCTTGGAACCTCCAGACTGTCCCACACCTTTTCCCAGTGCTATATTGAAATACGCAATAAACTAAACACATCTATGCAGAAAGAAACTGGAGAAAGGAAAGTTCACAATGCAGTCAAACTCTGGGACATCTTTCATTTTGCCTGTTCAGATTGCTTTCCCAGTATTGTGTACACACCAGTAACTCCTGATGACTCCTATAGACATGGAAGTGATTTCCAGCATTTGAGAAGAAGGGATGCATTTCACTTCTCTGCACTTGCTCCTGGTACCACTCATCTTCTGCTTCTGACATCCCTCAGCTATTGGTGGCACCTACCCTGGATCAAGTCTCCGTTCAGTGTCCTTAGGGCTAGCAGACCAGTTGGCTGGTGAGTTATGCCAACCAACAGAGGATCTGACGCTTCTTTGAATTTTATTTCAATAGTATTTTGGAAGTACGAAGTGCCCTAAAACAAAATCAAGGATTACAGGTTGAGCTTTGGAAGAGGCTGGTATATACCCCATAATCAATCTCATACCATGTAGTCACCTAAATGGCATGTTTTCGCAGACAATGTAGTAAAATTTAACAAGCTATCTGCCTTCAGTCTGTCTCTGCAAGTGAAATTCACAATGCCAATGCACACTTGAGGTTTTGTTTAGGCCCTTGACATCTGCTTGCTCAAAAATAGCTTTGGCACAGCCTTCCTCAACAGCAAATCTCCTTACACTTAAGAAAACATGTTGTTTGTTGATATGGTGCATTACAAGTATAATTCAGAAATATTCACAGGGAAAAAAGAGAATGATTTAGTTCTGGTTTTCTGGCATTCAGTCCCTCTCTCCTTTTTTTTTTTTTTTTTTTACCCACAACATTTTTCCAAGCAGGTTTATCTTGATGGAAAACCATACATACACTTACATACAGAGCCTGCACATTGCAGACATGCAAAAGTAGTTAATAACTGTAGTATCTTTTTAAAGAATTTTTTTTGCTTTAACCCCTGCACAAGAAGCATACATCAGCAAACAAGAAAAGTTAACATCAAGGAGTAAAACAAGAAAGGCCAGACAAACTCTGCAGTAATTTTCTTTTGACATTTATGCTTTAATAGATTCCAGAGCCTCATAATTTCTAGGCAGTCTGAAATGGCCATTTGACAGATTTTCACCCTGATGAAAAAGTCATATACTTCAGAGAAAAAATGCAAAATAAAAACAAACAACCTTCCCCACACACAACAGAGTGCCCCTGAAGCACGCAAAATAAAGACTGAATACACCAAATCAAACTCACAACCACCTACAGCTCTCCCCAGGCTACAGGGTTGTTAGGTGAAGAGGAAAATCTGGGCCGGAGCCTGGGTCCTCTGCTCTTAATAGCATTAACTCCCTGACTCCCTGTGGCTCGGAGGTGAGGGGCTCTACAGCGCTGCCCATGCACCACATCCATGCCTGTGCAGGTGCAGACATCACCTGGACCGTGCTGGACCCAAAGCAAGGGCACGCTCCACCACACAGGCAGTACCAAGGGCAGGTACTGTCTGCAGACAGGTCAGGCTTTCGTCCTCTCTGGGTGTATGCAAAGTCCCATCTTCTATATTCATGCTATACTCATGCATTAGGCTATGCTGCCTTGCTACCAGACAGTGGAACCTCGTATCTGTGTCAACCAGCACTAAGCAGCTCTTAACTGGAGAGGTGTTGAGCCCCACAGCTTGGAAGCGGAGATTTCCAAGCTCTCAGGCCTACAAGTCAAAACTCAGCTTCCTCCTGCTCAAGGCAGGAGCATCTCTACAGAAATCAGAAATGATGCCAACCCTCTCAAGATAGTTCCACTCTGGATCCCCATCCATTTCTGTCACAGTGAATTGCTGACAGCCTGTTTGCTGAATTAAATGACTTCCTAATGAGCATAACCCCCCCTCCATTTTGGCCTTCTTCCCCTCTCCCTTACTCCACGCTCCCCTTGGCAGAGTGGCTCAGCAACAAGAGTGGCACAGAGAAACGCAGAGGCACAACTGACTTTTAAGCACTTCAGCACTGGCCGGCACTTGTTCCCTCTGAAACACCCCGGCTAAGTACTGGGGCAGAATGCCCATCCTCTGCCTAACGACTTGCAATGATTTCTTTGGATCTCAGGGAGGCATTTTGCATTAATCCTGACTGTGCCACATCTGCACTCTGGATTAAGAGAGGCTTTCATTTTCCAGAGCTGTCAATCTGGTATTTTTCCATGCATCAATGAATTTACTTTTTCTATAAACAAAAAAATAACAAAGAAAGAAATGACGAACTACAAGGCGATTTAGTCCTGAAATTTCTGGCTGCTTTTCCTTTCCTAGTGAGGAATCAAGACATACTGCTACAGCTTCATTCAGCAAGTTCTTATGGAAATCTCATTTTGATACTAAAATGATGTTTCCAAACGTATGTTTTGCTCATTGAAGAATTCACCCTCATTTATCTCTCCTATTGGACAGAAAAGGAACAATAAATTATTCCAGCCCAGAAAGCAAATAGCCAGTGACAAAAAAATACAAGCAGCAGATTGCCACTTGCTTTTCACTTATCTGTCTAAATATTTTAAAATATCCTCTTATTATGTAAAATATGTCTGGCTCAGCTTTGGATGGGGGCCTACTGTGGCTGCATCTCCATGGCAATAGTAATGAGAGATGGCAGCCAGAAGTGTACAGCCTTAAATCTTTCTTTTCTCATAATTTCACTGAAGAGGTGTGGGGTTTTCCTGCCACAAGACTTGATAACAGAGTGGTATTAGGTGGACCATTCTGTTTTTCAAGTGTCGATTAAAGCTGGAGTTGTCTTTCCTTTGGATGAAGCTGGTAACCAAGGACTCAAAAATCCAGGAAGTACTTCAAAACTTCATTGGAAGTAAAGCTGGCATAAGCAATGCCAACTGGGGGCTAAAAAAGCTTTTTCAGGCTATTGGCCAGACAAATAGACTTTCAGAAGGTGGTGCAAGCACCACAAAAAGGAAAACCATGCTTTTTGTTTTGTGAATATCTTTCAGCAAGCACAGAGGATACTCTTCATGTTGGTGCACCAGCTGACATACCCTGTGAGGGGGTATGAAGTGATTTGGCAGTGTAGATGAAAAAAGACACCAGCAGAAGGGAAATCAGGACAAGGGATTTGTAATGGAGACTGGCAAATTCCAGGGACTCAATTTTTACTGACATAATTTTAAGGAAATTCCACACTGGATATCACAAGATCACAGAAATGCTGGTTGGAAGCGATCTCTAAAACTCTTCAGTCCAACCTTCCACTCATAGCAAGACTATTGCTGACAGTAGGTCAGGCCAGCCAATGCTTTGTCTAGCCAAGTCTTGAAAGCCTCCAAGGACAGAGATACCATGACAGCTTGGGTAACCAGGAGTGCTTCCAGTGCTGCTCCACCCTCCTCAAGAAAAATTTTTCCCTTATGTCTAATTTAAACCTCCCAAGCTGTAATTTGTTATTGCTCACTGCTCACTGTTTCATCGTGTGGGATTCCTTAGAGTTTGACATCTTTGTAACAGCCCTTCAAATAGCTGTAGGAGGCTATCTGATCACCCCTGCATCTCCTCTTCACCAGTTTAAAATAGCCTGCATCCTTCACTTCTCTCCAAAATACGTATTGAAGGCTCTTGAATATCTTGGCTGCAAACACAGATGGCTCTGATCAGCACCCCAGTGTGACAGCCCTTGGGTGGAGCTTGGTATGGCCACACTGATCTGCAACCCCCTTTCAACCCAGCTAATTTCATGTCCCAAGTACCCTCCTACAGCAATGGGTCTACTGCTTAATGAATGACATCTTACATGGAAAAGGCCATTCTCTTCATTATTTTTTCAGTCCAGTCTTGCTTTCCCTGAATATTCCTAAGGCTTGCAGCAAGGAGACTGAGCAGACCTTTACCAACCTTCACTCCAGCAGATATATATTTCACTGCATTTCTTCATGGCTTCTCTTGCTCATCTAAGATAAGTATCAGTAAAATAAACATTTATTTAATACATAGGTCTGAAACACTTTGGCTTTTTAGGGTTTTTTTTGTTTGTTTTGTTTTGCTTTTAATTCACTGCATCCTTTTGATATTAATCAGAAACAGCAGATTACTCATGATCACAGAAGGGAACATGCCACCCCTGAAAACTGGGATGACTCACTGGTTCAGCCCTGACTCAGAAGGAGAAAACCCACCTCTGCAACCTCACCAGACACTACATTTCAGGTAATAATTTCATTTACGATTGAGATCTCTACTCTTGACTTGTCCCGTGAGCGGGAGAATAAAGTGAACACGGAGAAAGGAGTGTGGGGTTCTCATCTGGTCTCTCCCACTGACAGAGCAAACTTGTGCAAGTCACTAAGTTTGGTTTCTCTTAATACTAACTCTTTATTTAGCAGTCTCCATACTCTTTAGAGGGCACCCCTTAGTGTGTACGTACATTGTATCCTCTACAGTGAGTCCTGATCTTATTTCAGAACTTGATACTGCTGCTAATCAAAGCAATTCTCAGGGTGACAGTATTTTCACAGTATTTGTAAATGCTGAAGATTTGTCCGTGTCCTGTCCTCCTCCTTATGCGTTTGGGACTAACTGCTTTTTGGATTAAAAGAAAAAGTACTGCATTCTTTTTTTCTTTTTTTTTTTTTTTTCTATTATGCTTGTGGTTCTTCAAATTTAAGATCTGGCTTTAATTCTCTATAATATTCTCAATCACCTTCAAGTGCCTAGTAATTCAGCTGAATCTTTTCTGCACTAAGAATACCCTAAGTTAGCTGCACAGGGATCAGCAGAGGTGGGATTGATTTTACCTGATTTCAGCTATCTGATAGTTAGCTGCCTCATCTCTCCAGTTTGACTCTTTCCATCATACCGAGCCAAGAGAGACAGAAGCATCCAGAGAAAGACAGCCAGAGCCAGTAGTCTGAGACAGCTCAGCTGAACTGCCCTCCAAACGTGTCCACGTTGTCCTCTGATTAAAAAGTGAGCCTAAATAATGAGATACTAAATCCTGAGATTGTTAACATAGGATGAGATGAATATCACCACAGCGGTCTGATTCAAAGCCTAATGAAATAAATGAGGAAATTCCTGCCGAATGCCAGGAATCAGGTTCCACCCTGCAGTAGGATTATTAACTAGTACATGAAACTGTCTCTGGGTCTGCTCCAAAGCCCACTGGAGGCAACAGCGTCTCACTAACCAATGTTAACATGCACTGGATTAGGGTTTTGCTGGCATATCAGTAGCATACTAGCGCAATATCTTTTACATTAAACATGTCTGGGTTTGTTTGTTCCAAGCTCAAGATACGTGAACTAAATAACTTTACCCTTTAGAAAGTGAACCCAAAGTCCCACAGCCAGAGCAGGGTCTGTCTCTTTTTTCTTTTCTCTTTTCTCTTTTACCAAATAACCACTGCCGGCGCTGTGGAATGGAATTTATTTGGAAGACAATTGCTCAAAATCAAATTAATTATTCTTACTCTCTTTACTTACAAATGCATATGCTTAAAAGTATTTCCAAGAAGTTTGGATTTCACTAGTGATGGAGAGGCACTGGGAAGTGAGGACTCTTCTGCTATATTGTTACACAGCAAATGTGATTTATTCCTTTGCCATAATTTCTTATTTTAATGTAACAGTGTTTCTCTTAGGGAGGCATCTTTTTCTTTTCATCAACAGATAATAAAGAGAAAACCACTGTGTTTAATGTGGTGTACAATTGTTTGATTTAAACAACAGACTTTCTTCCCAGTTCTACATTCAGAAAATATTTATTGGGAAAATGACAGTAGCTAAGTGAGTGAGTTATAGAAGCCATAGCTGATCTGAAGATGAGTTGATTGCTTTTCCTATTGGCTCAAACCAAGTGTATAATGTCACTTTTGTTACACTGCTTTCCCAGTCCCCATGTTTGTCTTGCACATGGTCCCACATTCAGACACAAATGGGCTTTCATAACTAAAGCAATTATGGTCTGTCAGCTGAGCTGCCACGGCAGGCTGCATGCATGCTCTTAGCACAACTGGGAAGTGGGGTGTGTTGGTTCAAAACCATTTCTGGTGGTCAGACCTTGCTGGTTGTAACATGGGTACCACAGATCAGTGTAGCAGTGGCTAGTGGGTCCTTTTTAACTGCACATATGGTCTGCTGGGCTCCTCCAAAGCAGCAGGCTTCAGTACGTATTCCAGTATTTCTCACACCTTTATGCAGCAGGCATACCTACCAAGACTTTCATGACTCTTTAGCTTTCCAGCAGTCAAATGAACCTGTCAAGTACATCAACATAAACGTGCCGTGATCCTCCCGACCACCAGGAACCAGGAGAGGTTGGCAGTGGAGGACCAACGAGACAAGTTTCTTCACCAGCACACACCCACATGCACCCTTCCTCAGTACATCCAGCAACAAAATGTGCAATGAAAACTTCCACCTCTCCCACACAGAGGGACGTGGGGGAATTTAATGGCTGTTACTGGTTGATCAAAGGCTCTCAGTGAGGCTGACTCAGTGCCGAGCGAAGGCAATGGAAAGCCCTCCCATAGACTTCAGTGGGCTGTGGATGAGACGCTATATTCATAGACTATTATTATTATAATTGATTTATATGAATGCCATGTGTGCTAAAACAATACAAAAGAGCAGAGCATTCAGAAAAATAAATAAATCTTAATTACATCTTTTCCAAGTAACATGTCACAAATTTCTGGTAATCTGAAAAACTGATGGTCCAGATGTCTGCTCTCTCCTTTTCCCTTGTGTCAGTCTCGCTCCATACAATATTTGAGGTGCAACTAGAGGGAAATTGCTGCATTATTCACTGTCCCTCTCCACAAATGTATCTTTTTCTCTTTACTTCCCTTTTCTCTCAGTACTATTTCTTTTTCCTGAATCACTGGAATAATTTAATAAAGACAGCAAAGAAGCCAGATGTTTCTGTTGTAAAGGCAAGCTCAGTACCTGTAAGTCATGGAGGGGGCTTAATAAACGTGAAGTGCCTATTCTTTAAATCGTTCCAGAGTTTTGTATCCAATTTTCATTTTGAAATCCACCAGAGCTCTTCAAAGATTTTGTTACTTTTCAACATCGCAATGTTCCTATCAAAGCAGGAACTCATCAAATCCATTCAGTAACAAAGCTACTAATCCCAACCTTTTCTTCCAAGACTTTTTTTTCCATGTAATTTCATAGCATCAGGATGTCCTGCCACAGTTTAAGAAAGCAAGCCAAAATTCCATGGGATATAGCTTTTTCTAAGTCTGCTTTACCCCAGCTTGCCAGTTACAGAAAGATCAATTGATTTCTAGCCATTGAAAAACAAAATAAAATTTAAAAAAAAGAAACCAGAAACAACACATAATTCTAAAAACAGTTACCTTTTTAGGGTTCTGTAAGAACTTTCCCAGACCATCATATTCATTGAATAGCAAAAACACATGGAACTTTAGTATAATAAAGATGAATAAATAGCAGCTTCATGACACATACTGTTGAATGGCTTGAACCTTCCCCTGCATTGCAGGCCAACCAGTGGATAGTAAGAATATTTTGCTGTCTGCACTGCTTTGGATGTGTATTGCCCAAATAAAGAATACAATTGCTGCTTCCAAATCAGGAATTTCCTAGGACAAATACCTGTATTTTCACTGCAGGCACTGCAAGATCTATATCCAGCCTTATCACACATCCTTACATATAGGATGAAAGTTAACAAAGACAGAAACCCTTCACAACATTTAACCTCATATACCTGTGCATTATGTGCGCACTACAAGTCAGACTCAAGCTGATTGCTGCTCAGGAGGACATCACCAGCTTTAGTTTTCTGTCATTTAAAACAAAATTGACATTAAAGCACCACGCTCACCAAATTTCTGCACAACAGTCTGCACTCTCCCTTAATCAATAAGACACCTGTAATTGATGTCATTCAACCTAAAGACACCAGTTCCACCATCACCCTTCAGGGAGACAGCCACAATTCTCCTGCTCATCCCTCGGGACCACAGCCTGGGTGGGTGTCCTCATCTGTTGGACCTCTGTGTAGGTCCAGCTTAGATCAAAGTCTTCCACATTTTTCCAGCAAAGTAACCATAAAACATGGCCTTCCTTTCTATCCAGACACTTAAAAACCCTGCCTCTCCCTACCTGTTTGAGCTTGAGATACACAGTTATTCTGGGCACATATCCCTCCAAACTGTTGCTACAAATCCCGTCATTTTGGTGATCTCACCTGTATCTCTACTTTGCTCTCTTTTCCTCTTTGGTTGCCAAACCAAAACTATCTGTCCCCACTTCAAGTACAAACTCTTTCTACTGATATTCTCTCATTTGGTACCAAAGAGTTAATTTACATTTCCAGTTGTCCTGCCATACCTTCCTCACCCCTGGCTACATTTTCAAAGAAGTTCACTCTCTCAGTACTGCCTTTGGTAATTGTCTTAAAACTCTCCTTCACCTGAAATAAAACTGGAAAGAGCTTGGCTTGCAGGACACCAAGAGCACTGCAGTGGCAAGTCCATTTTCCTGATCTTTCACTGCATGCACTCATCATGTCAGCGGATGCTCAGCTGGAAGACCTTTGAAGTGGTGCCTGCCTTTCTCATTTGCAAATGCTTCTGTGCATTTGTGATGGATGCTGCTGCATTACAGATCTCAATTTACAATTAATTCTTCTCCTATTCATCACACTTCTGTTGTCCAATCAAAAAACAGACTCAACATCAGATGATTCAAGCAACTAATCACAAATTAATAAATAATGAAAAGCATGTGCTAGCAGTTTATAAATTAACCCGTGGCATGGTCTGCTTTCCCATAAATTCTCCACTGAACAGTTATGAGGAGAATTAATGTCGTTACAAAACAGTATTTTTTGTAATGAATAATTTGACCAGCTTAAGACAACAGTTACGTCTGGGCATTTACTACATCAAATACACTCATTTAGAAAGCAGACATCCAAAACCACTTCATAATTTGCAATATAGTAGAGAGGAGTTAGTGGTTATCCATCCAAACAAAACAATTTCTTTTAGCAAAAGGGGGAATTTATTAGAAAGAAGAACTTGGAGACCTCTTATGCATTGATAACATATATTAGTTTCATAGCTCCTAAATACACAAAGTGAAAAAATATGATCATATACTAAAAAAAATGCAGTCCTATGCAGTAAATTTCAGAAAATGAGGTATCTGGTTTTTAAAGACACATCCCGGATATTTGAGGATTTTGTTAACTTAGACTGTCAACTCTAATGCTTGATTATGGACAAGGCAAGTTTTACAGGACCACTGCCTATCTGTAAATTTCAATATATACTTTAATTCTTTTTTGATGCACATTAAAAAAAAATCTTTACGCAATATTGCGATGATTTTAAGTGGATTTGAACAATAAAAGAAGAATGTTTACTGCCTGCCTGGGAAGCCTACCATAAAAGGAAAAACACAAAATGCTGAGCAAAAAGCAGTAAGAAAATACTACCAGAGAGTGATAAATGCCTGGTATTTTAACTTGCATTGGCTGTGAGGGGTGACTGAACACAGCAAGATAAAAGCAAGAGGGGACCAGATGGAAAGAAATACAGAAATGACAGTACAATGAAACTGAATGAGATAGGATAGAAATAGCTTTTCTAGACTTGATCTGAGAAATACTGCATGGATGATAAGATACATATGCAAAAGGGCTGCAAATTTTCTAAGAAGCAGAACTAGCAAAAATATTTAAAATATTAACAGCCTGCATGTTGTTGCATTTTTTAAAAAAACAGGTATTATCAGTTCTAAGAAACCAGAGTAAATATCACTGGTGCAAAAAATGTTTGTTTAATCAGTTTTAGGAATTTTTAAAATCCCAAATTTTGAAGTAACTCTGCTAGGGAGGAAGGGAAGAGGCCATTCAGTGACTCTGCTCTATCAGCTTTTCAGCAAATCATCCTTCTGTTTTCCCAGATTGCCATAAAATGTTACAAGAAACTGTGTCCTGAATTTTTGGGTGGATCTAAGTGGAAACATGAAGGGTGGGCTCCATCAATGGGAACACACACTTAGGATCCCACGAGTGTCCATATTTTAATTACTAACCCAAACTTCCTCTACAAGTGTTACCCATGAGGTTGTCCTACCCACACAGTGACTTTAGTGAAACACCACATAGAATAAGGCAGCGCTCATGGGCACTAAGAGTGGGCAAACCTTGTGCAGAGACCGTGCAGTCCCTAGGGACGGCTCTTTTTTTTGGCTTTTAGTTTGTATGGCAGCTAAGCCATTTGGATCTCAGCCCATGACTGCCTCAGCAGTTTGCTAACACAAATAAATAGTAATAGTGAGGTATACAGCAATGATTTCAATCAGCACCTTGTAAGTTCGGTAGCACCACTCCAGATTTTAGAAATATTGGTGATGCTACTTCCTACTCAGTGTAATTTGTACAAGCATGGTAATCTCCCCTCCTCTTCTTTCAAATACACACCATCCTTTAGACCTTTGCCCTTGTGGAAGTCCAGGGGAGTCTTTTCCCTTTCTCTGACTGAGACTGGATCAGGCCTCAACTTGGCAAGGAAACACAAAAAATGTACAATTGGGAAGAATCCTGAGTTATTTTCTTAAAGAAGAAAATTCTGCAGAGCACAGGACAGGAAATAATGTGCTCATGGGTGGTTTCCTCCTCCAAAGCAGCTCATACGCTGCAGCTGAGACAACACATACGGCGGCACTGGAGTGAAGTTTCCCCACATCCCTCAAATGTGGGTTTCTCAGCACTAGGAGAGCGGCAGCTGGAGGTAAAGATGGTTTTCCAAGGTGTGTCTGCTGAAGGTGGAATACTTCAGTACTCTTCTTCATAAGCTGGAGCTGGTTTTCTCAGTGGGATGTGCTACTGCTTGCTCTCTGTTTTGAGAAGTGATAAGTCTGCTTTTCAGTAGGCTATTTGATGTATTTGCATTCTCTGTGGTTTCCTCACAGAAACCAGACACAAAGCCAGTGATGGATAGCCACACACCAGAAGGCCATTTCAGCAGCCTATGTGGTGATGCTGTACCGAGAGGAGGATGCTCGGCCCATGAAGTCAAACACAGCGCTGAAGATTGATCTCTTCTGGAATTCCTGTCTGATGCAGTGACCATTAAGTTATGCAAACATGCTAATTCGCAATACAGAATAAAGCAACTGCCTCCTGCCTTTCCAGGAATGTTTAATTTGGGGCCCAGCAGGGAGAAGACTTTCTGTTAACATGAACATTATGTTAGTTTTAGCAACAGGGAATGTAAACTACAATGGAAAAGTAATGAATGAATATTGGGAAGGAAGCTCAAGGTTAAAATTTGTGTCCTTCAATAAATCAAAATGTGTCTGAGGGGTTAGCAACACAGGCACATGAACTTTAAAAATTATTTTATTCTTTTGTAATAGTCTGAAGTGTGCTAGAAGGATTATTTGTGGTCCACTGTGTCCTTAAAGCCAGATCTCCAAAGTAAGCAGGAGCTCTTACTGAACAGGAATTTGGCACCTAAGTATCTTGGAAGACTGGAGCCTCTGCTTGCAACTTGCTATGGCATTGTACCTATTGGCAGGTACTCCACAAACCCAGATAGAAAAAAAACAGCTGCTCAGAGATCTGACAATTTAAATAAAGAGTGGATGAAAGGAAGTGTTTGCACCTTCCTGGGGCTGCACTCAGACCGCTGAAGGTGAGCCAAGATGATGCAGGAATTTCCAAAGGTCATATAGAGAGTCTGTGGCAGACGTTGGAAAAACTAGATATTTATTCCCCATTTTCCTTACACTCATTCCTTTCCCTGGCTCAATGTTTTTAGCACTCTGTCCAGTTATAAAGGTCTTGTCCCTAAAAACAGTGACTGTATCATACAATCACAGCTTTTATCCTGGCATCTAATTTGAGCCTCTGAGAGAAACAGCGGCAGAGAGAACAAAGAGGAGGGACACTGGTGTCCACACAGCAGAGCTACCAGGACATTCATCACCCCTGTAGCTTTCAGTGAGAACAACCCACTTCCCACCTCCTGTGCTTCTCAAATCTACAGTGCCATGAACTCTTCAGTCACCCAATGATTTGCTAGTGTGCCTCCAGTACCCCCAACATCCTTTCATTTCCCAGAACCAAACTGCAGCAAAGAGTTCATCCATCCCACTCTCCAGATTAGCACCCCACTTTCTTCTCCAGCAGAGGCCAAGTGTTGGTCCCTGCCCGAGAGGCTGGACTGGATCCTGTTCTCAACCCTCTTTGCCCCCACCCAGGCATACACTGCCAGCACAGCCCACAGCACTCTGCTTACACAACGCAACCGAGGTGAGAGGGGTTTTCCCTTCTTCTCTCTTCCAAAACTGTCAAGTGCTTTCTGTGAGATCAAAGGAGAAG
Source organism: Athene noctua (assembly GCF_965140245.1). NCBI lineage: Eukaryota > Metazoa > Chordata > Aves > Strigiformes > Strigidae > Athene > Athene noctua. Next base: position 9,645,791 of record NC_134041.1, on the reverse strand, counting down.
CAAATTAGTCAATTACCCCACTAAGGCAGCAGCGGCACGTCAGCTTCCCAGCCCGGCCATGTGCACGCTGCCAGCTAACCGCAGGTGTAACCTACTTCTACAAGCAGAGCTATCCATCATCCCTGACACAAACCATCAAGCTTGGACAAAGAGGCCCCTCTAGCCCAGCTCTGGAGTCTCTGGAGCAGAAAAGCCACAGTAGACGTGATGCCCCAACACCGCACTTGTTGGCTCAGTCCCAGGTGCGGAGCACACAGCCGCCGCCGGCGGGTGCCCAGCGCGGTTTGGATACCCCACGCTGCAGCAACATGGGCAGAAAGCAATCCTGCAGCTCCATGGTATCACATATACACTGTGCTGGGAGACTTTCTTGAATGGTGCTTGGCATCCCTGCCCCCCTTTCCCATTCTATCTGGACTTTTGGCTTCGTTAGGAGTGATAACAACCACACTGTCACGTGGGGCAGCTGCTCTGGGCAGTGGTGCAGCCTGTGAGTCCTGGACTGCCGCTGCCCCGTGACCACATATCAGCCAGGGCGTGAATTCCACATGCCTGTGTACACCTCTCTGGCCAAAAATACCTTCCTCCCTCCCCCCCTTGTCTCCTTCTAAAGCTTCACAGGCCTGATGAGTTGGTTTTGGTTAAACTTTATAAATCATTTTGTTATTTCTCTTCCGTGTGTGTGAACACAGAAATAAAGTGACGTGAGGGGAGGAAATTCTTCTGGTTTACGTCTTCGGTGTTCAGATGGATGTGCAAAGTGGGTGAGAAGGAACTTAATCATGGTGGTTTTGAGGTTTTGAGACTATGGGGAACAGACTAAACTGCTTCCTGACCCTGATATACATTAGGAGTGGAATCTAATGGCACAAATATCTATATAGTGATGAACCTCCTCTGTAGCTACAGCAACAATCAATTTGGCATCTTCTCCTCTCCTTTCCCCACATGCTTTTATAGCAAAGACACAGTAACAAAACAGACATCTTTTTTTAATAAACAGACCTAACTCCTTGTTATTACACGATAACCAGCCCCAGGATGTTATCAAAACAGAGCAGCACATGTTGCTATCAGCAGGCACACCATCTCCAGCGCTTGAGCACTGACAAACACCCTTCTTCTTTGGAGGTAGCAACGAGCATGAAACCACTTCTGATCAGCCTGTGTCCCCAGCTCACATCAGCATGCCTAAAAATAAACATGTTGCAGCCTGACAAGTAATTATATCTTATTGGCGCCCAGCACCGTTCTCACAGGGCGGAGGCAGGAGGCCAAGGCGAGGGGATCTGCTACCAGTCCATCCTCCCGCAGCTTCCCAGCAGCGAGGCAGGAACCGGCAGAGAGGAGGGGTACACCACACTATGCCAAAGCTGAGCAGTAATCCTTAGCTCTCTGCTCACACTCAGCATGAGTTAAAACAATTCTTTGTCATCTTTGCTCCTTGCTGGAAGAGCAGCATTGTTGTGCTGATGCCAAGCAAGCCCCTGAAATAGCACTCTGGAGAGGATCTGTCCCTTCTCATCCTGAACCTTATGCCTTTCAGGGCACTTCAAGTCCAGCTCACAGTGCCTAAAACAGGTATGCAAGAAAAATAATCCCCCCTAGCCCCTGGTTTTACAAGCAGTTCAGGCCAGTGCTGCTGATGGATGCTCAGGCGGTTGCTTTTTGCAGAGTAGAGCTCAAGTGGCTGAATTTGTGTCTCAAGAGCAGAGCAGCATAAAAAATGAGAATTCTCCTACAAACAGGCCTCTGCTGCAAAACACCAATTGCTCTTGGCCAAGAATTATTGTGAGTGGAAAGCTCAAGCGGAGTTTGGTTCAAGCTTAATGAATTATGTTCATTTTCCAGCACATTGTTTTGGCTGATAAATCACAGCTTCATGCACCATTAGCATGTAATGATTGGAATATTTAATCAAAGGCCAGCTTTTTCTATCGTTTACCTTTGAGAAACCAGATTTGCTCTCTGGAACAGTTTTGAACCATTACGCATGCTTATCAGCAAAAATCTTTGCTTTATGTCAAGCGTTGCAATATTTAAAGCCCTTACAGCCAAGCAAGGTTTGGGAAAAATGAGTGGCTCACTTAGCTTGACAAATGCAAAAGGATTTGTGATGTTATTTGAAAGGATTGCAGGAAAATCAAAGAAAAATTAGAAGGAGAACAAACAATTCTGCATTTACCATCAGTTATTATAAATGCTCATTTGTTTTGGGTTTGGATCTCCAAGTAAAATCAAAACCTTTTTGGTCTAGATGCTGTAAGACGTTGTTTTGAAGACAGAGAATATATATTTATTTTTTTTCTCAGAGGATGCCTCTCTGACAGTAGCCACCTCTCTACTCCAGAGACATCTCTTTGAGTCCTGAGTCCACACCACAAGGCTGCCCATGATGCAAATAGGAGCCCTCTACCCAGAAAGTGTTTTGGTGCCTGGTGAGAAATCTAGTCCTCGTCTGAGTGATCAGGACGGATCAGATGCAGAGGGGTTCAGCTGCTCTGCAGCCTGGGCCATCCGCAGGGAGCCTAAACTCACCCTTGTCTGAGAGTGGCAGTGGACAGAGAGAATCTTCCTGTGCTCTCTTTAACTCACCCTGTAGGCAGCCATGAAACAGCTGGCAAGAAGTTTCTCTGCACTTGAACATACATTCCCTCTTGTATCTACTTACACTTGAAAAAGGGGAGGAAAAAACCTCACTTGTTTCTGCCTCATGGTCTCATAACCTTGATGAAAAACTATTTGGAAATGGTTTCTCAACAAAAGTATAGAGCTATCAAAGGCTAAAAATTAAAAACACCTCCTACAGAAGGGTGAATCAAAGGTATGTAAAACTGAATACAAATCTGAACTTAAACAGGGTTTCATAACTCCCTCCTGAGTACAATTTGTGCTCCTGGATAGGAATGAAGTCTCATATTTCCAGAGAAGTGGGTGCTTTTGTTTGCTTCTTGCAATGCTTGGTTGAACAGCAGTGCAGAGCTGTAAAAATAGGTTTATTTTAATGTGCTTTATGGGTCTGATTGTTAACAGAAAAGGCCCGAGGGCTGTGTGAGCCTGTGCTTGTCCACTTCTGCACTAAACTTTTATGTGTGTGATCTCCCACACTGTGTAAATGGTGTATGTGGCCACATGAACCGCTTGTTGTGCCTCAAACAAGCTTCTGTTCAGGCACGGTGACAACAGCTACGGTGTCAGTGTGGTGGCCACTGGTACCTACGTGGTAGTGGATCTCCACTTTCCAAAAGTGAGGCACTAGGTACCTAGAAGCAGACGTGAGGTTGTCCACGTGTAGAATATATCGGTACAACCGAAATAACATTTGGCAATGAAAAGGTAAATGTTTCTACCTGTCATTCCCCTTGTAAGTCATATTTTCCTTGATTCTGTCTTTCCCTGACTGCTGAACAGCCCCTTCTCTCCAATTTTTCCTGCCTTTAAATCTATGGCAAGAACCCCAGATGTGAACTCCCAAACTTTTGGGGTTTCCAAATCCACATACAGATCCAGTCTGGATCCAGTTAAGTCAGATCTTCTGTTGTGGGTCAAAATAAGAAAGACAGTACTCAGCTTTCTGATGACAGCAGCACTGTTAATCTGGCCCTGGACCTGATTTCTCTGTTTCAGTCCATTCTGCTATAACCATTTGCCTTCCAAGGCAGATGCAAAGAGATTTCTTCCCAAGAGAAGAAAAGGAGATGAAGCCCACTTGAAACAGCAGAAATTGCAATACCAGACCATATACCTTCAGCCAACAGCTGCATGTTGCCACTTGCAAATGTGGCACTAAAGGGCTGTCATCCCCAGTGGGTCTGTACTCTCCAAACTACGACATGTAGTTCCAAAGACATCAACAGAATAGTCAAAAGCTAGCATCCATCTCATGCTTTCTTCATACTTTACATCAACATTATTATCCTTAGCAAAGTAAACAGTTTTGTTTGAAATGAATGGTGCTTGGCACACAGAGGAAAAATAAAAATACAATTAATTTAATTTTTTCCATGGTGACAGTTTTTCAGCTCACCCAAGTTGAGTTTTTCAGAAAGCTAAGTACTTTCTACCATAGTTGTTCTTGTTGGACTAGAAGATGGCAATGTCTTTCTTTTCTTATTCAAAGAAAAAGGAATGGAATTATTTTGCTAAAGGTTCCAATTCCTAGAGGGCAGGCATGCTGATATGCTTTCCAGACCTTGTTATGGTCTCCTTATACTTTCCCTGGAAGATGTTTTCACAGAATCTCTTGGTTCTGAACTCTTATAAGAGGGCTTGACAAGAACGCAGAAGCCACCTACAGACAAGAGATCTCTGACTTGTGCTCCGTGCTCAAAGAGCCATGGAAATCCACAAACACCCATGTCCTATGTGTCCAGAGTTTCTGATCACAGAGTCTAGGAGATGCTCTCTAAATTGTCTTCCCAGTCCTCTTGAGGGGCCAGTCATCATCTTTGTCTATCTGATCTGTTGGTTCTTTCTTCCAAATCCCCTTTCAAGGATACTGCTAGATGAAAAGCAGATGATGACAGAGCCTCACATGTAACATACTCAATATGATAGGCAAAATGAGATTCACATTTTACTGAATCTGGCAATCTCTCTCTTTATTGGTTTTGACAACAGTTTTATTGGGAAGGTTCCTCAGTGCCAGGACAATGGTTTTCTTCTCAGTCAGAGATAGGGAAGCCCATCCTTCAAGGTACCCAGGGAAGCAGACCCTCCAGCTCAAATCTGCCTGGCTCAAAGGAGGTATCAAAAAAGTCCTACAAGTTGTGTTCCCCTCTGAACTTGTGTGGGATGGACAGGTCTCTCATTTTGATCAATCAAAAATTTCATCCTGAACCAGAGTAGTTTTCCCAGAGCTTTATCTAAGTCAATATACTTCTCCCAAAAGCTTCCATGTCAAGGAATTAGTGTTTTCCAGCATCATCAATGAAAACATTTTTCAGCAAGTTCTCTCTCATCTCTCTGATGTTATGTGCACCTCACTCCCACATTTCTACGAGAAAAGCAATGAGGTTTGCATCTCATTTTGTGGGTAGAACGGGGAGCTCAGGCAGATTGCTCTGTGACCTGCTTGGTGACAACGGCAAAGAATTCGTGTGCTAACTTCACATCACTCACTCTGAGTCTTTAGATATACTTGTTCACTAGGGGACGTAAGCCTGAAATGTCTAACCACAGGCCTGGAAATGATTTTAAATATAATATAACAAATGTTGTTAATCACACCCACTTTCCTATAGTATGGCCTGTAAAACAAGAATAGAGAGTGAAGAGGACTTCCTACTTCCCTATACTGGCAGCAAATGCATTTCCTGTGTTACAGAGCTATACATTTCACTGGGAAGGGATGCTCTCTAGTGGTTAGAGTATGAGACTGAAAAAATGAGATCTTAAAAATTTCACTTCCTGTCTCTCCTACTGGTTATGCTGTGTATGAGGAGGCAACTCCTCTGATCTCGCTGTGCCCTCATTTCCCTACACATCTGTGGCTCACAGCAATCCCTCTGCTATATGGGGAAGGCTTAAATGATGTTCGCAAATGTGTGGAGGGGAGGTTTTTAGTTAAAGCTAAGCACAATTGCCAACTTGCATTAGGTCAAGAGTGAACACGGGAAAAAAGTGAAAACTGGTACAAAGAAAGAGAGAAGGGTCTGAAACGCTCCTCTCAGATCTTCGCCTCTTTTTATTTTAAGTCACGGAAACTGTTCTTTAACTTGATTGCTCCTTATCTTTACCCAAGGCATCACAGATTTTTATATAATTAAAATTTCCTTGACAATTGCCAAGGATTTACAATGTGAAATGTTTCAATTTTTCTTATATTATGTCTTGGCATCAAAGAATCTGCACTCGTTTCCTAAGTATGGGATAAAGATGATTTCTAGTGGGAGACAAATGAATCAAGACCTTGACACCCCTATTTTTTTTCTTTCTCTCTTTCTTTTCCTTTCCTTCTTTTTTTTTAATACATCTGGTTATTATTGAACAGAGGCTTTCATGTTTTAATGATAAATTGTCTTCTCCCGCTGTAACAATGTCCCCAGACGGCTTGTCTTGGCTGAAATGTCTTCTAAGAGCATCTGCTTTTGATCTATAGGAGTTTTAAATCTTTGGATCTAATCTCTAGCCTGACTGACTTGAAAGCTGATTTCCACAAAAGCAGAGTGTGAAACTTGTAGAAACCCTTTAGTGGAATCACTTGAAATTGTTTAAAAGACTGTATTGACAATACTCAGTATGTCCTCATGACTTTTTTCTGCATATTTACATATATACACATGTATATAAAAAAATATAAGAAAGAGACATAAGAAATGAATTTCTTTTAACAAATGCTTCAGTGGTATTTCCATGTAATCTGCATATGTTGTGGCTTAATACTCTAATAAAGGAGGACTGGAAGCTTTCCAGAGCACAATATTTATGCCATGTATATCAATTAAGATAATTGCCAATTATATTGATATGTCAATTGAAGTCAAGAGACTTTTAAAAGAGTTATGCCTGCTATTAATTTAGTTATATGCATACACTGTAAGTGTATTTATAAGGATTGATCTTAAATTTCTCAGTATTGTTCACATCCAGTACATCCAGCACATAATCACCATGTTCATTTTGCTCTTTCTGGTCCACTTTAGGCTGCAGCTCACCAAGCACTGTAAAGACAGAAAAGACAAAATCCAGCACAGAGCTCTCTCCCTTGGTGGCATGGTGTTGGCACACTGTCTGACTTCATTTGAAGCATGCTGAGTAGATTTTGATTTCACCCCAGCACAAATGAAAATAGGAGCTGGCTAGTATATGCATGAGATTTCTGTGGCTAAGTAGAAACCACTGTGGTCAAATGAAAGAGAACCTCATAATACTGCAATATATATATGTATATATACACATTTGTGTGTGTTTGTGTGCGTGTATGATAAATATCCTCCAAGAGTCCATTTGTCTATCGAACCCTGCGCAGGATATTGTAACACATTAAGAACAGTGACAGACAGACCCTAAAGGGCTGAGAGTTTAGGTTTTTCTGGGATTAAACTGAAGTTAGGACAAATTCAGGATAGCTTCAGCAGAAAAGCTCTTCTGCATGAACTTTCTGGTTAGAGCATAATGGGAGCCAGACCCCAGCCTCCCTGGCTTGAGGTTTGCAAAACCAAATCATAACAACCGATGAGGTTTTGCTAAACCAAAGCACCCCGTTTTCTCATGGCAAAGATCAGATAAAAAGGGGAATCTTTATTCAACCTTTTACTCCTTGCACTTAGCAGTGATGATGAAATAGAACCAAATGAAGCTGTATCTCCATTATCTTCCATTTAGAGGCTGCATTTCCAAAGCCATAATCTCGCTAATCAACTTTGAAAGCCCCAGAATGCAGCCTCTCCCAGGCCATCCATAGATTTCCCCAAAGTTCATGGCTGAAAATGAATTTTCAAAGGCTCCACCAAAACTTCTAACTATTTCTGTGGCTGACTGGGCCAGAGACATGACAGAAACAACAATTTCATAACCTTTCAGCACTGCTGCTTCTGTCCAAACCCAAACTCCAAAGCAGGGATGGGATGTGAGAAGCAATCAAAAACAACACTGGAAAAACATGAATCCATCCTAGTAAGGCTCAGCTTGGCTTTGGGTTTGGTCCCAAGCACGAGGAAATATTCAGGGAAAGTGGAGTTATTTCCTCAGATTCATTTGCCCATTTCTCATTAGCAAAGCATTTTGATACTCTGCAATCCAATGCTTAGCCATGGTTTCTGACTCTTTGAAAGAAAATTGAGTGAATTATTTCTAGGATGTTATAAAACTGGACTGATAGAATAAATATGCAGGATGGAAATAGGCAAGAAGGCTTAAACTGAGCCAAGAGACTCACTTACTCTAGGAAATGAGTACTGTGTAGCACAGAATTTCTCTCTCCCCTGCAAGATGATCATCAAGTGATAAGATTCTCCCTGGACTTGAGTGTTAACTGAAGCATCTTGCTTTAAGTGGATATTTTATGAGGAACTTACCAAACTGAACCATTATCTGCAAGTTATTCTGTTGTCACAATTGTTGCTTTGACCCAAAAAATGTAATGTCTGAACTAACTGGGGAGCCAAGAGTTCAATTCAGGATCCCCTCCCCAGGCGTATTTTCTAACATTTTTGCTACAGCTGCTACTAAAGGGTTTAGTTTGTGGGGTGATGAAGGAACCAATATGAAGAAATGCCAGCTGTCAAACAGAAACGACAATACAACCCAGCTTTCCTGAGCTAGTTTCTGGCAGAGGCATTAGGAACTGTTACTTACTGGTTTTTTGCTCCAGCAAACCATAATCAATGGGAGATCCAACTACATGTGACCCTAAATTCCTCTAAATTCAAATTTGAGCCACTGAGTTGTCAGTTTAATTGCTTTGCTGTGGATGCTGCTACTTTTATCTGATTGTAAATCTCCATGTCACTTAGGGTATCATGTAAAGTGTTTTTGACGGTGCATGCGGAGCCTTTGCTCTTAAATACTACAGCAGAGAAGAGGCCCAAGCATCTAAGATGATCCCAGTGGCAGACAGAGCACACAGAGATAAAGAACAAGGAGACAGGATGCAAGAGGGCTCCATGGGACACAGGGACAGCAGAGGATGAGACACTTGGTCTTCCCTGGACAAAACCACTGCAAGGAAATGACAGAAAGGTCTGTCTGTGGCACCAGAGAGGAGGAGCCCAGTGCCTTCCTTACTCTGCCAGATGATTTTAGGACATTCTGTCGTTCTTCCACCATAAGGACAGGCCAACCAGAGTGGGCGTCCACAGCCTCGTGGCACGAGAGGTCTCTGGCTGCTGCACGGGGTCAGCGTGGGGCACCCATGGCTTAGGCAGGGAGCACACAGCCGAACAGCCAGCCACAGCTGGCAGCACGCTTATCCCCTCTGCGCTGCGGTATCACTCTGCAGATTTGCTAACTCTCCTGTTGAGTGCAGTTATGCATTAGAACTGCTAATACGCAGTGATTTTGCCTTAAGCTTGAAAGCACCAGAGGTTAAACAGATTTTGATATAAGAGCCTACAAGGAACACTCTATTTAAAAAGCCTATGCATCACTGGCTACAACTGAAAGGATGATGAGTGGTAGGAGGAGATGAAAGGTGGTTCAGACATGGGTATGATGACAACAGTAAAGGGAAATTAAATACACTGCAGGGAAATAGAAGTCATAATCATCTTGGGTTTGCAGCTCATGAACAGTGAAAAGCTTATGTGATGAAACAGCAGGTAGAAGTGCCTTGAGACTCAAGTTTTAAGGCCCCAAGAGTTTAAACTTGACATTCAAGCCTTTTAAAGTTTTATGAGGGCATCCAATAATTCCTCCTGCTCAGCCCCCACCTCCCCACCTGATGTGCTGGTTGTTTGATTTACACACCTTCCTGAATGTACAATGAATTCCAGGGAAAGCATGCAGAAACCATCGTAGGTCAGTAATTAAACAGCCTTCGTGCAGCTTAATGTTCCAATAATCAATGTCCAGCTGCAATTCAAAAGGCCACTACACCTTCAGCTGGTGAAAACCGACACAGCCCTGCCAAAGACTACAGGATCCAGGACTTCTAGAGAAGTACCCCATGGTCATTCGCAAATTGTGCTGTCTGCTGGATGCAGGCAGGAAAGTCTTGCTAATCCACACAGGGCTGATTTATACGCTTGAGCATCCTCCCATGAAAATTACCAGCCCGACAACACACTCTCTGCCAGCAAAGACTTCACAGCAGGGAACTACAGATGTATCACTTCCACTGCCACCCTCCACTGGTTCCTCTGCCATGCAAGTACACGAGCTACCCACCAGGAGACACCTGAAATGCAAAATGACAACAGCTTTACTGTCCACGTCACATTAACCAACAGTACAACAGATCCTGTACTTACAATACCTTTGTGCTATTTTCATACATGTTCTAATTACACTAATGACTTTTCTAATTACAGCATGCTAATTATCCTGAAATTACACATGATTATATTAATTATCTAGCTCTGCACTAATGCCACTTTTATTAGATGCAAATCTCTTTTTTTAGTCTTAAACTGATTATTCTTTAAAAATTATTGAAAGCAATGAGTGCTCTTTCTTTCCTTTTCCCGGCCTTAACCATTGTTTCTTTTGTTGTAATTCCAGAAAATACAGATGGTCAGTGCTTTAAGTCATGGCCATTAATTTGAAATCCTCAGTCTGATGAGCACAGTTTGAGAGACCTAGCCACTACATCTAGAACACTTCAAGCAGCTTCAGACTGGCAATAAATCCAGCACACGCATGTCCTGTTCCTTCCCTACTGTCATCACTCACAGGGTCGGGTCAGATAGATAGACTCTGGGAGATGTCTGCAACGTACACAAACATTTGGAGACTGTCTGTAACACTCAGCCTAGAGTGCCACAGAACACAAGTGTCTATGAACTCTGGAGAAATCACGAAAGGCAAAATCCAGTCTTCAGAGAAGACACAGGAGAGCTGCCATGCCTCAAATTGTGAACACAGACTCAAGAGACAATATTGTGCTCAAGGGATTATGGAAGATGTCTATGACAAGACATGTCTATGATCCCGTTCATTCTCAAAAGTTGCTTTGTTCCTTCTGTGCAAAAAGATAGTCTAGGACTAAACATCCCTTGGAGCATGCCTGCCATTTGGATGAACATGAAGACAGGCAGCATATAATCTATATCTCATCCGTTATGGGTTACTAGTACATGGGGTTAGGGAGATAAATCCAGGCTCTGGAAGGGGACAAAGAAGGAGCATTTTGTAACAGATTATTTTTGAAAAATAGGAATGTTTGAAATAGTACTTACGGATTATTAGGTATAGAAAGAGATGAAGTGCATGTTGGACCTGAATTTCTAACATGCTTCCACAGGTGTCACATCAGCTTGCAGTCAAGAGTCAACATTGTCAGACACATCCCAGCATAAAGAGCTTGATGGTGTTTTGGCAATGCTTCGCCAACTTTCAACAAATCATGCTGAAATTTTTTTTGTGCAAGTGTTTTTCCCAGAGAACTTGAACTCTCATTCAATGCTCTTCATAGCCTAATTTCCTTTGCCCTATCTAACTTGCTCCCTTTGGATCTACCTGTCTCAGTAGCTCCCGGTAACTTTTCATTCCATAGGCCTCTCTCCATCAAAATGATGGGAAAGTAAGGCTACTAAGTCCTACATCTTTCATGAAGAGAAATAACCAAACGAGGAAGAAAAATATCTGCTAAAAATCACTACAGAAACAGCATGGCTGCAGCACAAAATCAACCCTTACCAGACACTGAGAATCCAGCCAAAAAATAACTTCTGGTAGAAATTTGGTCGCAGTGGACCAAAAAGGTGGTAAGGATTCTGCTTGGCACCTACAAACATAGTCCTGTATGGCTGTGGATAGATACACCATGCTGAGGGGAGAGATCTTAACAACCTGTAATAGCCATATGGATCCAAATATCAGGTCTGATTCTGTATGATCCATTGAAACTATACCTTCCCCCCCCCCCCCCCCCGGTGTATCCTTATCACAGCTCCAGGCGCTCAGGATGTCCCTATAAACCTATTTCTGATATCTCAGCTGCCTAACAACCTCACTGCACCCATGAGATGTGGGTTTTGCCTTCCAGTGTCAACACACCCTTAATATGCCCATGAGCTCAAGTGCTTCAAGCACGCAAACTAGGAGAAAGTCAACAAACAATAAGGGCCATGCTTCTGCTCTTCAAAGTGTGAGCCAACTCCGCCTTTGATGCTATACACAAAGTTTCCTTGTTCTTGTTTTTCTAATTCCTGCACATCTGATTGCAACATATGGCCAGTTTCAGCAATTGACAAAATATTTCCTTTTCTATGTTATTTACGTCACAGCTTTCTGGAGTCACAGATCACTTTGACCTAGCAAATGACAACTGAGAAGCAGCAACATGCCCTCTGCGTTTGAAAACAAAACACAACAGCAACAGCAGAAACTCAGCTTCTCTCACCCACAAATTTCCATCACTTCATGCTGGATGGCTGCTTTGTTGTTTTATTCTGGTTTTGATGATCCCCTTTTCACTCATGATCTGGCCAAGATATAGACAGATACTGGGAGCATCTGAAAGAGATTACCACTGTCTGCTGCTCTACGAGAGGCTCCAGATAACTGACAGACAGGGCAGAGGAAAGGAGCTGAAAAGAGACACCACTCATTAATAGCCTGCATACTCACAGGACTGTATATTTAAACCAAACTGTTAAAATCTGGTATCCACTCCCGAACTGACCTATCCCTAAAACTCCCCAACGGGAGGTCCAGTCTAAACTCCTACTACATGTATTATCATAATTTCCTAACTAACTCTCACATTATACTTTCCTCAGTAGATCTCACAATACTTCCACAAAGAAAGTCAGTAATTTTTCCGCATTGCAGAGAAGCAGCAATTTGCCCAGGGCCACCAAAGTACATCAGTGGCAGGACAGCAAATGCAACCCAGGTCTCCTGGGGCACTCCTTAAACACAACCTGGGACATCTCACACACCGAGAACGAGATTCACCAACTGGCTGACGCCTCTCACAAGACCATAACTATGTGTTTTGTAGATACACACGCATGTTACACATCAGTGGGGTCACCAGCCGCCTCAAGAGAGGCTCTGCAGGAGCTAACACCTGAAGAATAACCTGTCTACTTCAAACTGGGACAACTTGCAAGCACAGGATGGAATACTCTTCCTGTTAGAACCACAAAATCCCATTGATCTTAATCATGTATTTCATGTCCCTCCAAACAAGAGGCAAAACACAGTTGTAGTGGCCTGGGGACAGAGGAAGAGAATGTTAATCCCATGCAGAGTTAATTGGAAAAGAGTCTTTCTGCAAAATTAAAAAAAAGGAAAATTAAAAAAATCTCACTACGATGATTGCTTGGGTGTGTTGTGTTCCCTTTTTCTCCAGAGACCAAATTCCCTACTTAAATCGTCCACAAAGCACCAGGGTGGTGGTTGCTTCACGAGGCTCTCTGGCCAGCAAGCCTGAGGAGAGGTTTCTGTAGCTGGGAGCTCGACCCACAGAGGTTAACCAAACTACAGCTCCAAAGGGGATATTATATAAATGTACCCAAATTGAAACATTACTCTTTTTTTTTTTTCCTTTTTCCTGAAACATCCTCTTTTTCAGGATTTTTAAGACAAACAAACTTCTCCCCCCGCTCCCCACCCTTCTTCCAAGAAGCCGACCCTTACCACAATAAAAAAAAAAAAAAAAGCAATCAAAAGCGTGTTTAGTTTTGCCATTTTCGAGGCCTCTCGCTGGCTCTGGGGAACGAGGGCAGCCCCCCTGCCCAGGGCCGGGCTCGCCGCCGCGCACAGCCTCCGGAGCACCAGCCACAGCTATGCTGGCCCTCGCCCAGGCCAGGGAAGCCAAAGCTGCTGCTCCTCCGAGCTCCCCTGCCCACGTGCGCGGGGTGGAGGAATGCAGCAGCTCTGTGGGCTCTTAGTGTGGGTTGCCCGCACTAGTTTGGCACATCATTCGGGCAACATACTTATACATGAATCCTTTTTTTAAAAAAATTTTTTCTTTTTTCATAATTCACGGGAAAATACAGAAAATTTTATTTGACAGAGCAGCAAGCTTTAACATTGTGGGAGCTTTGTTTTACTTACTCCCATAATTTTCCCCTGCTGTGGCAGTAGGTGGGGGGAAAGGAAGGAGAAAGTTACTTTTCAAATTACAGTGAGATCTTTCCAGATTCCATCACTCCATTTATTCCCCTGACATCCTGAAAATGAGACAGTGCGCACAGGGTTTGCCATGCAGAAAAAACTTCAATTGGATTTGCTAAACAAAAGCTATGGAAGTTTCTTAGATGGGAATAAAAACAGATTTTTCATTGTCCTTGACTTTTATTTTTTTCTCTTTAGGCTGGAATAGGAAAACCTTACTCATTCTCAAGAAATTCACTGGGACTTCTTGAGATATAAAAGACTATGATAAGCATTAGGCCTCTGTTCATGAAGTGGAAATAAACAGCAATTCATTGGAGAAATGTATTGGAATAATCTCATCACAAAATCCTGGGGACTCTTTTCCCCAAGTGATTAGCGCTTGTGTTTTTGTTGTTTGGAGAGCACCATGTCCAGGGATTTTCTCGATCCAGTTCCAGGGAAGCAGTTTTCATTGGGCAAGTCTAGAATTCAGTGGAATTTTCTGAACTGCCAATGACTTCTTGCCAGACTCTTTCAAAAGATTCTGTGATTTTTTTTATTTTTTGCTTGCTTTTTTATTGGACAGAATTCCCTACTTTTTCTTCACACTATTTTTTCCCTGTCACCTAAAAGACAGATGTGTTTTTCACAGTATTTTAAATGTCTTTCTCTCTCCTGAAGAAACAGTAATAGTCTGATTTTTTTTAATAACAGCTGTAATAAGGATAGCCCACATCAAACTTTCAAGTATCAGCAGATACTGTTGAAATCCAAAGCCATTTTTCAATAGGATAAACCTTCACTGATTTGAGATGTGCAACAATAAGTCAGATATAAAGCTGGATTGAGAAACTTGCTGGCTTTAAGGTCTTCTTGCTCAGGAAGAGTAGTTCTACACCAGTAACATCACAGGAACTACCTTCTCTAGTGTTTTGGGGCTTTTTTTTCAACGTGAGTTGGTAACACTGACTGTCACTATTCCCTTCATCTTGGACGACTTTGAATTTTGGCTGAGACACATTCCAGGTAACTATTGCTGCCCAGTACGATGGTCTTAAATCTAAAGGGCATTTCTATGTTCTTCCCAGGCTCACTGGAGAAAGACAGACCTTGCCAGAAATTATTCAGGCCAAGGGTGGGCTCAGCCACCTATCTTTGGATGAAGGAAACTCTACCGGGAGACATGTATTTCTCTCCCTTGATCATAGGAGAAAGAAAAATATTACTAACTGTGACTAGAATGACTCCACCTTTCTACAGCTCAAGTTAAGACAGATGTATCTAGAAGTGTCACTCCTACTAAAGTTGCTGGAAAGTCTCCATGGAGAAATGGACAGAGAAGCAGCAAAATTCCTACCCCTGGAGATTTCAGAGTTGAATGGGCAAGGCTCTGATCAACCTGACCCGACTTTGAAGTCAGCCCTGCCTGGAGTGGGGTGTTTACTGGAGATCTGCAGAGCTCCCTGCCAACCTAAATTATTCCATGCATTTATGAAAGAAGCTTTACAGGATCTGGCATTACAGAGAGATGAGCACAAAGTGCCCCATCAAAACATTTTCCAAACCACATAAAACAGGTATCATTAAAGAATTCACAGAAGAGCACGAGTGGCCAGATCAGGCCCTTCCAGGTAGTCAATCAAATTCATTATCCCCTTCCTCCAGTGGCCAGTGGTAGAGGCTTCACAGAGAAGTGTGTGGAGCCCCACAATAAATGGCTTTAGCATAACACAACCAAAGAAGAAATTCCTTCCTAATCCCAGGCAGCCAGTAACGGGTTGATGCCCTGAAGCACATGGGTTATTATCCTCATTAGATTTGCACCTATGCAGCGTCACTGTGGATGTTCTCATTGCCCATGCCAAGGACATGTTTTCTTGGCACACATCTGAGGTGATACAGAGCTTGCTCAGGCCTTCGCTACTCAAGCTAAGCTACTCCATGCCAATAAAATCTTTACACCACACCATCTTGCATTAGGCAATATATATTTATACAGTCTGTGTGGTAACAGTAAGGTTGGGTTTTTTTTTTTAAAGGCAGAAGTATGTAATAAATGACATCCCTTCAAACACACACAGACTTTACATTTCAGCACCTTCTGCCTTACAGTCCTCCTACAACCTCAGCTCCTATATTTTGTTATGAAATTTATGGGTTTATGCATACCAAAATTGTGTGTGTGTGGACTGTTACCGCCAGGGTGGTCTTGGAGAAAAGAAGCAAATAAGATGCTCAAATTTGATTACAGGATATAATAAAACTCAAGACTTCTTCCAGCTCATTCTCATACAGTCCCTTGAAATAAGAAGAAAATGTCTTGCCTTTTTAAATTTTTTTTCTTTTTCTATAAAGGAACTGCTTTCTCCCCACCCAACAGAGCCAGCAGTGATAGCCAATTTTCCTGTGTTTGAACCTTTGAGTATGCACTTCAGAACCTCACGTGGTGAAAACTAACCCCAGAATACCCAGGAGACAGCTGAAAAACCCATTTCAAGGGCAATGCTTTGATTTCTTCACATACACAAAATTGGACTTCTCTTTTTTTCAGTCAGGGAAAATCTCCAATCTCTGAGTGAAGGGAAAACTGCAGCGATTACTCCTGCCTTTAGATGGCTGGATAAATATTTACCCTTTAAGACCATATATTAAGGAATGAAATTTTTCTTTTTTTTCCTCTTCAAAATACTGTTTCACTGTCTCAGCAGCTGTGAATGGTCCTGGTGTCTCTCCCAGTGTGGGCAGCCATTTTGCTGATGCATCATCTCGCCTTTGCTGGAAAGGGATTAGAGATCAACACCAGTAGCATCAGTGGCAAAATTCCCAGGCATTGCTTCACTGTGCCCTACATCCTGTGCTGTCACTTATGTCTGAGCAAAATAAACACAGAGTGGTCAAAATATACCACTAGTACAAAAAGATAACTTTCTGCACCCACCTTGACCTTCTTTTTCATGGGGCCAGGCTGTGATGTCTGAGACCTGACCAGTTTTGGTTGTGCAGGACCTAACACACAAGGGGCTTCCCAGACCAGCTACTGAGCCAGTCCATCACCCTCCCTCTTCACATGAGCTTCGGAATTAGTCCAGGAAACTCTGCTTCCTATTCAAAACAAGTACATGTATATAGAAAAAAACATTTCAAAACTGTTATTTAGCAGATTCTCTAATTGTCTTAGTCCCTGGAAGAGTGGTCTTTTAATATCTCTTTGCACAGGGAGGGCCAGATTATCATAACTTCACTGATGTTATATCGTATTTTACCCCACAAGAAGTCCCATTGGAACCCGTGAGTAAGAAACCCATCTGGTCCAAGGAGAACAAAAGCAAAAAGAATGGAGCTGCCAAATCACACGGGTTGTCTTCCCCCAAGATTTTTCCCAAACCTAAAAAAAGTCCTCCATCACAACAACTCTTTTGTGATATTATTGTCTGCCTGCTGCTGAAATAAATAATGAGATAGAATACATGCAATATCTATAAGAAAAATGCAAAGCAGTGAATTAAGCATTGTTTTCTTTGTTTTCTTGGGGAAGATTGCTGTGTGGAAAAAAATAAAAATGCTTAAGTGTTGGTGACAGCTTGAACTAATTTAGATAAAAATACAAAGTTTTGAAAAGCAAAATACGAAGAGGAAATAAAAATTTGCAAGGAAAAAAAAGATACAGTAGATGCTGCCATTTCTGCAAACTTTTGAAAAGGAAACTGAAGTTTCACTGAAACGTTGTACAACTAATCTTGCAGTATTTACTTCTTCCATAATAGATTCCCTGAAAGCAGCGGATACATCACACAACACTATTCTGAGAGGTGATTTCCACAGCAACCTTTACTGGTAAGAACTAATGCTGGTGCATAATATATGATGAATCATGAAAAAAAATACCCAAAAGAAAGAACAAATTGTTTTATCACAGAACTGTTACTAAAGTAGTGCCAACAACAGCATTTGCTGATGATGAAATTATTATTTCTATCAGAAGTTATACATTGTGCATGAGAAAGAAATTCTTCCATTTCTAGAGCTATTTATCCTGGGAATTAAATTATGTTTACCTATACTATAAGCTTTATTTAGAAAGCACTATGGATTTCACCACAGCCTCTCTCTTTTGCATTCATTCAAGCAGCAGTGATGTTGGGTGACAGAATGGCATGTGTACAGGTTACTTGACTGACAGAATGGGAATCTTACCTAAGCTTCCTTTCAGTTTTGTCCCATACACTTTGCGTTCTTGCACTGAGCAGAAAGGTTGTAAGCACTGTGAGACAGACAGAGAGCATTTTTCCCTTTTGTGGCCAACAAGGTTCCTGCAATATGTGTTGTTCTCAGAATAACATCTTTCGCTCATTAAAGAAACCTGGGTTTTCTCAAGGTGAATTTTCCTTCTCTCCTTGCTTCCACTCCCCCTACCCTCCTCAATCCCAGGTTCATTCATCAAATGAGGGAAAAATGAAGCAACTTTGGTTCACCATTAAGTGCCACAGGTCTCCAGTAAGAACACAGTATAGCTACTATGTTCACTAAGAAGGAGTGAGAGAGAGAGATGACAGAGCAATCCAGTTCCTTCCAAGCACAACAAACATGACGTTGAGAAATGCGGTTGGAATAACTCTGGATAAGCCTCACCTCTGCTCGGCAGCCAGCTCCCCATAATTTCTGGATAACAAATGCAGCATTGGATTAACAGATAAGGCAGGAGGTTTCTCATCCCTTTCATCTGAACTCTTCCCTCCAGTTGTTAAGCCACAGCGTTTTGGCCTCTAGACCTTGCATCAGAAATAGTAGTTCATCAGCCCAAAGTACATGCAACATCCAAAAAGAATTAAATCAAAGACACAGACTGCGCCCATCTTGGAAAGGGGCCGTCACCCCCAACATGCTGAGGACACAACAGCTTCAAAACAAGGGAATATAAAATAGGAATTTTAGGGGCAATCCACCATCTCGGAATCTTATGTGCTTGGGACAGATGACGAGAAAAATTTCTGAGTGAAACAAGTTGTTTCATTAACCTTATGTCAACCGAGATGCTATTCCCATAAGCTGATTATAGGTAAACTGGTTTTGAACCCCCTCACATCTTGCCTGATGCCAGTTCCCAGCAAGTTTACTACAAGTGAGTATAGGGGAGGTTATACGCTTACCTAGGGACCCTTCTCCATTTGCCATCAGCACCCTTCTGCATAATACCATGCTTCTCCCTGCATTCTATGGCATTCATGCATGGTATTTAAAAGTAAAATAAAATTATTAGGTGGCCACAGTTATACCACAGAATTGGTTTTCAGAGGAGACATCTAAAGCTGCATGCACCATAATGCAAGGAACACAGTACAGCTTTATAGGCCTTCCCCCTGCCCCCACAGGAGCTGAGGATCTTTGAGCGTCCCTGCATCTGTCAAGTGTGATGTTTATTTCCTACGTGGAACAAGCTATCTTTATGAAATTAAATGACTGCCCTTCATATATTAAAATAACACCTCCTTAGGAGAGGCTTCCATGAGCATTGGCTATAGCCCACTTCATAAAGGGAACATTTACACTGCAGAAAATTTAAAAGTCATCTCAGGATTGGAGCAAGACCAGTTGGGAAGCATGGGACCTGGACGTCGCGTCTTTGCTATGAAATTACGTACCAAGCAAAGGCTGGGCTTCGGTTGTTTATTGTCGGGGATTTTTTTAACCGATTTTTCCATGTTTCAAAGCCTCATTGCTAGAAACAAAGAAAGCTTAAATGTGGATTTTTAATAGTACTGTTAAATTTAATAGACATTTTGTGCAGCTTTGCACTGAAATTGTTTAATGGTTTATATACATGGCTGGCTTCATACCCTGGTGCTTTTACTTCATGCTAAACTATGTAAACCTTCTGCTGGAAACACAACTACTTTTGTATCCAGGAAGCAGGGCTTTGAAGCATAATGTGTAAAAGTGAGTGGGATTTCAACACACGATACTTAAATGCCATTCTTCACCCCATATGGACAATGTATTTCTTGTCAGTGCAATGAGGTTTGCAGAGAAAACAAGCAGAAAACGTCTTTAGATATTAGTCAGCTAGTAAAAGCCTGAACTTTGGAGCACTGCATTAGGTAATCAGCTGAATAAAATGAAAGCATTTGGGTGCCTTTCTTAAATCTTCAGTGTACATAATAAATATTTTCCCCAATGCATTCAGAATGAAACACCTATTTTTTTTCATATGCCCCTTCTACCGCTCACTCTTTCGACTTGGTGTCCTACCACTGAACACTTCCTTTGCCCATGTATAGATGATGCTACCAACTCAAAAACTACACTAGATAAGCCTGTATTTCAAACTCTTTTTTTAAACCACTTACAAAATATGGGTTAGAGGTGTAATTGAGGGACTCCACACTAGGATACAAGAAACTTCAGTTTAATTCTCAGCTTTGCCAAATAACTCCTTGGTAACCTGAGCAACCTTAGTGTCAACGCTGAACTTGACTTTGAAGTCATCCTTCATTTGAGTGGTAAACTGGACTAGATGACCTCCACAGGTGCCTTCCAACCTAAATTATTCTATCATTTTATGATTAGATGGTGCCTACTGATAAACAATGAGGATTACACTTCCCTGCTGCCATGAACATTGCTGAAGAGAAATCATAGAGTGACTGAGAGCAGTCTGCGCTTCAATGATGATGGAAGCCACAGAAATAGATGACCAAATTTCTCACTCTTCCCTTCTTGATTTTCACTATGCATGTAACTGAAACTTCAAACACCACACAGATTTTGCTGAGGTAGTTTTGACCTCAGTGAACGAACAAAACCTGAATATTTTGAGCAATATATACTGAAAGTAAGTAATATCCTCTGAGTATGTGAACTTTTAAAGACACTCTCAAAATATGACCTAAAAGCACTGATCAATTCTGAAAACGCTTGACTGACAAAAACTTATGTTCCTCAAAACTCTCTCATCCTCTTTTGCAGACTCAAGGACCTTTGATATAGCAGGGCTGAGTTCTTGTCCTACAGGTGTGTCTCTTCACTTCTTTTGAGTATTTGCTAGAATAGAATTGGTGAGCACATTAGGAATACAAAAACATAGGAGAGAATTCTGAATTTATTCAGTGTAGCACTAGTAATCAGTATATCAGCACAAGAGCACTTTCTTATGGCAATGATCCATTTGAGACCTATTACCCAATGCATAGCACATAATCTCTTCAAAAGACAGCAGCTTCCACCTTTTCTGAAGAACTGAGGATTGGTAGGTCCTTCCATAGCTACAGGCATGAATGTGTAAAGTTGAATTAAGGAGTCATAACCCCCCTAAATTGAAATTGCTTACTCAAAGGTTATTTACACATACAGACAGAACAAAACCCGATGCAATAAGACAAAGAGTGCAGATGGGTGGTAAAAATCCTTATGTCTCATACTAATCATCCACTTGTGAAGCATCCTCTTGACGTGATGAGAGATTTGTGCTCTACACACGTTGCTGGGATTGCCCACACTATTTCTAAAATATCTGTTATTAAATCACTTTTAATACTCTTAGTACCATGACAGCATCTGAGAAATCTTCCTCCACGTCCATCAAGTGACAAGACACTTAGCCCTGGTGAATCACCCTTTCTTCCCTTACTGAATGGGCCAGTCATTTTAGACATTTTACTTTCTCTTCTGGAGATACTTAAAAATACACAAAAGTGAATATATGCTTTTCTTAAGTATGCTTTGCTTGTCTCATCCAGAACAGGATACATCAAAGGATTTACATCTCCAGCCTCCTTTTGGAAAAAACAAACAAACAAAAACCAAAACCATTCCTCAAAGCAATTTCTTAGTTAATTTTTTGAAGGATAGTGAGATTAAACACTGTATGTGAGAGCTGTTACGTTTGGGCTCCTCCATATGCAAGGGAAACTCAGGCAAAGGGTTCTTGTAGGTACAAGTATCTCATCAAAGAGTCAGGAATTCACCTGGAGTGCAGTAAGCACCTTGCCACCGCTTTCATATGGGAGCATCCAGCTCTCATGACAGCCAGCAGCACCACGCTGACAGATCAGCAGACAAATGGAAGGACAGGTGTCTGGTTCTTCAGACTTGCTTTAGGAGACACGATGGACTGTTTCTGCACCACGAGCTTGCAGAATCCCATAGCCTACCTGCTTTGCATCCATTCCACTAAAATCACATAAATGTTCCTACCTACCTATCCCTACTTTAACTTTTCCCTTACAGCCATAGGATCACTCACACACTATCAATACAAGCACAGGTAAGAGCTTGTAAGATACTTCTTCATTTCCTGGTATGAAACATGGAACAAAACCAGCATTATAATGCTGTAGCTTATAAAGAACGTCCTACCTAAGAAGTTCAGAGAGCACGGAACTTGTAGACCCATAAATCAGGATTTTTTAGTTCGTTTCCAGAAATTCCAAAACCAAGTGTAGGATAAAAAGTATATATATACATCCAAGAAGGAGCTTTCAGGAAAATTCACTTTGTCAGAACATAAGCATCTAGCATGGGTTTTGACCAAGCAGAAGCAGCCTACCCTAGCTCTCAGGAAACAGATGTTGAACTAGTCCACATCCTTGTGAGCAATCCCAGCCATGATGCTCACTCCCCATTCCACCTGGCACGTGATCCCAGCATGCACTCCTGTTATATTTTACTTTATGTGTAAATTTAAGCCAAGAATCACCTTTTCACTGAATACCATGAAACCCATGTCTTCCCTAAAATTTCTGTATTCTCATGCCTAAAAGAATTAACCAATTCCCTTGTGATTCCTATCTTACACTCCTATCTTACACCTACACGTCCACCCGTTTCCATCCATTGCACAGAATATACCATTCTTCTTCTAATTCAGTGTTGGAAATTTGATTTCTTTCTGAAATCCATTACAGCCAGTTTGGCAAGGAGAATCAAAGCTAGATTTCATAGGCTGACCATGTGCATTTAAGGATTTCAAAGCTTCAGTTTCCTGCTCATAGAAGAAACATTTTCTTTTTAACTCACTCTCAAGAATGCCAGAGAAAGCCAGGGGTACCTGACATATTTTGGCTTGCTGTAACTAATACTTCATGGTCTGATGATAAACATAATAGGCCGTAAGCTAGGTATTGTGCAGAAATTGTGTATAAGGCATTAATTGTTAGGAGCTGGAATTGAAATCAGATGGCTCACTTCAGATTGACATAACCCAACGGGTTGTTCTTCACACCTGAGTGGCAAATAAATCAGTGTCGACCTGAGAGCATGTGACGTTGTGCTGCTTATTACAGCAGTGGTGCAAACAGATTGGAAAAAAAATACACACACATGTGGGCACACACACATACATAAATACATGGAAATTATTCAGGCTCTGTGTTTCTGCAGCTGCTAAGCTTTTACATTAGGGACTATTTTAAAGCTCTTTAAAAAGAAACATTTTGTCTCGGCTTCAATGTGACCGAGCAATTGCAACTTTCCTTGTGTGCCAACTCACTTTTCCTTTCTCAGGATGTCTCCCTGAGCTAAAAAGAGCATTTCCAAACCCTGTTGTACAACTAAGAAGCTTTACTAACACAACCAGAACAATGCCACACTGTCAAACGTCAGAGCCTTTATGCGAGTGCTTCACTAGGACAACTAAGGGAATTAGTACTGGCTAGAGCCAACTGGTCTGTGCATAGCTTGGGGATGAAGGAAGCAAAAGTTAAAGGACTGAAAGGGAGCAGGGGGAGAGAGAATTGTTGCTGAAAATTATTTTTGGTAGAAACAGGATTGCTACAACAGACTTTCAGTGTTAGAAAAGGCATCATTAACATGATGGAACATACTTTTGAAAGCAGAGAAACTTGGGCAATTAAGATGGTTATATTAGTTCAAATGGTGTGTGGGAGGAGGTATCATTTGATTGACATTAATTGCTTCTATTAGAGCTGTGTGTACTATACGTCAGCCAGGCACCAATAGAGACATACAATCCACGGATTAAGTAGAGGACAGTGGCTCTTTTGTAGCTCTTGGAGTGCATGTGGAGCTGAATGACAGTCCTTGAAGCATGGAGCCGGACTGCAAAGAAATCCCAATGGAGCTTAACATCACAGGTGGAAATATTCTCCTGAAAGGTCTTGCCACCTGCTCTAATTGCTGAGTTTAAATGTTTCAAGGCTTTTGCATCTGTATGCAAGCCTTCTCTCAGATGTAGTCTTAGAAAAAGGTCCATCTGAGCTTCTCTGGCATATTGGTCACCTTAGCAAATGTCTCCCAGCCAAAGACTCATGAAGACGGTAACTGGTTGGCTTCCCTTCCAGCACTCATGACTCCCCAGCCTCATTAACCATATATCCACTAAAAGCAGATGGCCAGAGGAGCAGTATTTCTCACAGCTGCAGCATGAAGTCCAAATTCACATCTCAGAAGTCACTTGGAGCACTATGCTACCACAGAAGAAATCAATTCCTGTCTTTTCTTCCTCCCCTGATAATACGGCTCAGAAATTTCCTTAAGGCAGAAACAGCCTCCCTGCCCACATTCCACAACCCCAAAAAGATCTAACAGTGGGAGAAAATCAACTACAATGTAGCTTTAGATAAGCAGCTTAGACGAGATGTCTAATTTTTAGATAAGTAAAATTAGATGAGATAAATCAGTCTCTCATCATTTTCCCATCAAAACAATAGAGGTATTAGCACTTCCCTGTGAGCACATTCTGATGAAAACATTGTGAAACGCTCAGAAGCGTTGTCATAGCGAGACATGAAAGGATCTTCAGAGATGTTCTTCAGGCAACACATCTGTAATTGCAGGAGTTGAAGAAAGACCTTGATAAAGATACCCAATAGCTCATCCCAAGGTGGGTGAATAGTTGACTTTTTTTTTTTTTTAATTCATTGTCAGCAGTAATGGGAACTATTACTTTAGGTTGCCTTGAGAAAACTTTTATTTCTTTTTTTCCAGTTTTCTTAATTTTATTGAAGTAAAAGTTTTCGTTTCAGGATTCTCAGATTCAAGTGTCTTACAGACACAATCTTAAAGATTTTCCATCCCCTAAACAAAACCCTTTTAAAGGCTATAGATATAGATATGTACATATATCTATACATATAGATAGATATGTACAACTTTTCAACAAATTTCCAAATTAATTTTATGTTGAAATAAGGAATCTAAATTTTTCTTTCCAAAAAGATTAAACCAGCACCTTTTCCCAGGAATGGAGTGTGCAAGGGAGGGGGCAGAGATGTCACCACTCAGCACAGATTTCCAAACACTCTCAATTAACTCAAAAATGTATTTTCCCAGGAAACAACCTATATTGCCCCATATATCTAACCTCTACTGGGGGACAGGGGGAGCCCAGGTATTATCTGTAAGGGGAGAGCCCTGCGTTGGATATAACGTTCTTCTGACACGGAGATGGTTTTAACTGCCTGTCCCGTAAGGTTTACAGACAATCATAAAAAGGGAAGTGTAATTCTTGCAATTACATTTGAGGAGCAGTTTTAATGAATATTAAACAGCTTCAGACATCAAAGTATTGACTGAAGTGGAAAAACAGTATCTTTACTACCAGCCCTTTCCCCTTGCTAAAAGAAGACGTGGGGAGGAAGGGAGAGCATGGGTTTTATCGGGGATGTCAGGAACAATTTATAGGAGCTCAGTGACCTGCACTTTGAACTGGGCTCTCCACCTACAGTCTATAGCATCCTATAAAAAGATAGGCTGTTATCTCCTTCATTGCAGCCAGCCATGCCGACAGGAAGGGCAGGCTGCCTGCAATGCCTGAGGAAACACTTGGGACTATTAAAGGCAGACAAAGGTCCTCCTTTTTATTTTTTTATTTTATGTGCACTGTTTGCTGCACAGGATTTCTTTACAGTATTTCAGGAAGAGCAATTTGGGCCTTTTGAAAGTCAGCTCTAGCTGTAACAGCTATCCAGAGGAAAATCTGAAAAGGATTGTCAGCATTGATGCAGTGATTTATTTTGGTCTTTACAGATGAGAGGAGAAAGATGCCACAGTCAATCTTCACAGCTATACCCTGCCTGAGGTCCTGAACCACAGACAGCACCTAGCCCACACCTCCTGAAAGCCTTTAAGCATGAGTGCTGCTTCAAGCATGCAAATCACTGGAAAGGACGCAGCACGGCAGCAAGGGCCAGCGTGTCTGAGCCGCGGTGGCATCCCAGGGCACTCGCATCTCTTCCCCAGTGTTCTCCATCTCAGGGGTGTGCCCAGAGAAACGCTGCCTCTGTCTGCTGCTGAGCCAGTCGAGCACCTGCCCCTTCCCTCAGCTCTCTGAGACTGCAATAAGCCCTGTGGCTCATGACCATGTAGAAAATTTGAGGATCCTGCAGGAAGGCTGTCCACTCATATCTCTAACCCTGATCTAAGCCATGTGCAAAACTGCAGTCAGTAACAGGGTCATCAGTTTAACTGGCGATACGTCATCATCGTGGCTAGATCATGACACACCCTTGCAAGATCAAGACTCTTTCTGTACATGATTACTATTTATTTATAGCATGCGATAAAAATTTACAGTAAAACAGGGAGGCTAGAGCTAAGACCAGGATAGGAACTGTAAAAAGATCTTATCACTGAGAATAGCCAGTTTTGCGTAAGGAACAGTTTTATATGAGAAAACACTGATACCAGAAAGTTTCTCAGAAGTATGCTGACATTGGCAAAATTTCTAACGAGGAAAATGATCAAAATCTTTGACTTCAGCAAAGTCCTTTATTTCAACTGCCTTATGGACAAGAAGAGAGAGTCGGACAATGCGAGAGGCAAGTCAGTCTTAAACAATTTGATGTCACAGAAATGGTCCTGACAAGTTCACTTTGCAATTTCCTGAACACATTCTTCCAAGTTTTTGTTTCACTGGAAATTTAGCCATTTCAGTTTTCACTCTGACTAGCAAGGAAAAGCCTGGCTCTGCCGTGCTCCCAGTGGGAGAGCGGTCAGACTCCCTGACAAGCTTCATCTGTGACACCCATACATGACTGAGACTGACAGCACAGAGCAGATCAAAGTAGTTCACCTACGAGAGTCCAACCTTTCCTCCCAGACCAGTCCCAGCCTCTCCCCAGGGAATGATGGCAACATCCAGATGAAGAAAATGTGCCAGGTGAGCTCAGGAACGAGCCCACACCTCTCTGCAGACTGATGGCAGGAGCTGAAGCACTGTCCACAGGTCTGGCTGCTCTGAACTGCATGTGCACTCACATGGGCATCTCTTTGCCTATAGTAAATGTATGTTTGGCTCAAGGAGGAAATTATTCAGCATGTTACATATGGTTTTTGCTGTTTAGTTCCCCATTCCCACTATAAAATCCATGATAAAAGAACATAAATAACCAAACTGGAAACAGCTTCTCTAGAAATCATCCAGAACATTTCTGAGCCATAAATATTCTCTCACTGCTGATTTAATTTCTAGTACTCAAGAAAATGCAATTATGAGAGACAAATGGTGATGAATGCTGAAACCAAGGGTATGTTTTTGACAATGGAAGTCAGGACTGGCTCTCTGTGAGTTGGTGTCAGAGGCATGCCAATACTCATCCATGTTCTAGCACTGCCAGCTTTCAAAATGCCACAACTGCACTGAATGCTACAATCGGCTACAAGAAGTAAATTTATGCAAGTGCTCTACTGAGTCACTGCATTGCCCACTTGAAAGGGCAGATGTCAGAAGCCCAAATGTCGGGACAACATTTATAAAGAATCTCATCAATGAATCTGGTAAGAATAAAAGTAGGCAGGATAGCCCCGATTCATAAAAGCACCCAAGTTTGAGTTTCCCTTTGAACTCAGCACATCCTTAAATACTACTCTGAATAAAGACAAGCATTTCACACAACCTGAACAGCTCATGAGATCTCAGACCTGCAGCACAGACTATCATTTACTCGCCCCAAATGGGAGAAGCTGTTGATCATGAGGAACCCCAGGCTGTCCTCCTCCGCTGAGGCCCAGCTCCAGTGACAGGAGCACACCTCCGCACGGTGGAGGGTGCTGTGCAAGACCTTGGGGGCTTTGCTGCAGTCATACCCACGCACAGCAACCTCACCGCCCACCCACCGGGCAGACCATTCAATTTGCATGACACTATCTTCTGGTTTTTAGATCAGCAAACTAATGAAAATACTAAAGGATGGGAAAAAAATGGTCATATTTCAAAGCAACTCTTTAAGCTAAAAGCTTTCTCTTAGCATTTCTCCCTGGGAGATGTCTCACTGAATATCTATCATGTCATTTCTTTCCTCTCAGATATCTTCCAATGTGTATTTAGGCCATGCAAAACACTTCACTACGTTAAACGGAAACTCAGGGCTCTGCATTTGCTCAGGGATTGCATTCTTTCCCTCACGTGAGACTGTAACCAGCGTTGCTCACCGAAAGCTGACTGCACAGTAGATACTCATTAACGTGCATAGCGCTGATAAAATCCCTCCTTCCCACAACACCTGGCTGCTGCGCGGTAGCTGCAGGGGAACGTCAAGCATTTTGGTTAGAGACTCATCCCAGGACTGATCTATCTCCCCTCAGGGGATGGAGCTGCTAATTATTGAGCAAATAACCAGACTCTGCTCTTTTTTGTTCCTGTGTGCTGAAGTACAATACAAACTCCTTACGGGGTCTGATCCAAAACCAATCTGAGTTCATGGGCTGTGAATCAGGCCTGTCACAAACACACACCTCCAAGAAGACAACTGCACGAAGGGCAGGTAACTGCAGGGAGAGCCTCCCAGCACAGCTTCAGAGAGGTGGCAACCTGGATAGAAACCCTCCACATGCAGATTGTGACCAGTGACATGGCTTGTCCCGTGACAGAGGACCTGCCTGGTACACCATCAGGTGGGACAAGGAGGGACAAAGGATGCTCTTAGAGAACGTGTCTTTTAGCTGCCTTTTTCTGAGTGGCAATCAACCAGAGGAGGAACTTCCATTTCACCTCCTAATCCCAGTTTCTGGTGGGAAAGAGGCTGAGAAACCAGAGCTGCATGAAAGCCAGGAAGATTGTGAGGGAGCTTGAGGTGGGAGAGTGATGGAAAGCTTCACGCTTGGTAGGTGAATCATGCCTATCCTTAGGCAGAGAAGCTGGCTGAGATCGCAGCCTCAGGGCCACCACAGAAGGATGGAGCCCACCCTGTGGTCCCTCAGGACGATTCACTCACACCGTGGCTATCCTTGCTGTGTGGCAGAGGTGGGATCAGCCACCTTGGGCTGTGCCACAAAATGCAGCACCAGGAATGCATAAAACTCCTTTTCTTCAGCCTTCACTGTGATGGCCCTCAGGCTGGTCCACAACAGAAACCCCAAGGAGGTCGAAAGACCTCAGGAAACTTGGGGGAAAATGTTCTGCCAGGACCCCACACACTCTATCTTTCCCCTAGATTAATTCAATCTGCATCAGCATCCAGCCAAATCAAGATATGGGCTCATCTTGCTAAATATAGCTCTCAAGTAATTTCCTGCATATTGGGACCGAGTCATTTGGCAACTGCTAGATAATGTGTAACAAAAACATGGGGCAGCAGCGGACGCCTGTGGCTGCCCATAAACCATTAGCGGCAAGGTCAGCAGCCTCCGACCCTGATTGTGTAACCCCGAGCATTACCATTCCTCGGTTTATTTTCTCTTCCTCTCATGAGGACGGTAGAAATTTTAGGAACAGGGAAAGGGCATCCAGCACGATCTGCCTGCCATTTCCCAGCAATCTCCCTAATCCTACTCTTTTCCGTAAGGCTGCTCTTTTCCCAAGCCCCTCCTCAAAAGAGAGATGGAGGTGTCCCTTGAACTTAGAACGTATCGCCTTAAAGTATCATCTTAAAGTCTTAGTATAATGTCTTTACATCGCTTGCCATTCCCCAGTAACTTATTCCATATGCTTAAGTACTCTTTGAGCATAATATGTCTGCCTTATTCCCATTTAGCTTCCCAGGGTTTTTCAGACTATCCTCTGATTCCTGAACCCCTTGCCAACGTGATTCATCTGCCCTTCAGGAATTTCTAAGTCCCCTTAAGTATATAAAGATAAAACCAAAAGAACAGAGTCAACATCCATGTAGTTAACAGAATGTTCTGTCTTCCATGGTGACTGAAAGGGAAAGAGTGTAAAAGGAAAAGTCACACAGAAAATGGTCACTTTCCATGGCATGTCCTCCTGGAAGTCATCACTTCAAGGACTGCCTGAACTGGAGGTCGCATCAGGACTAGGAGCTGCTCACGGACTTACCTTCCATGGATGTGTGTACTCCCCTCTCATATCCATCTGTACTCTTGGCCTCCACAATATCCTGTAGCAATGAGCTATTTAATTATGTGATATATGCCACAGTTCTGCAGTCCCTTCTCACTAGGTGAGATTAACATCCTTTAAGCATTCATTCCTCACGGAGACTGTCTATCACCTCATTATCCCAGACAACCGCTTCCAAAAGCAATAATGTTTGTCTGTGGTCCAGCGGCCCCCGGTTGGAACAATGTTGCTTACGAGCACAGACTGAGAGCCAGGAGCCTTAAAAGCATCACCCAGGGATACTGCATCACATCAGTAGTCAGCCTAGTCCCCTGTTTTGTGCCTGACTCCTGGAGATGCCAGCACTTCCAGAGAAAAACTGCGAGCAGTAAGCAGTTCCAGTATCCTTCTCAGAGGAACAGAGTATTAACCCTGACAAGTCAGAGGTGAATTTATGCAGTGAAGCAGAACTGTTGACAAAACTGGATATTCTTGTTATCCATGGAAATCACAGGTTTGTGGGGTTTGCATCTGTTTATTTTTAATTCCTGCTAAGTTCCTGATCTCAAAGACACCTTGAAGCAATGAGCTCCCCTTTTTAATTACGTACCCTGTGAAGAAGTATTCTTTTATTAGCATTTCTTTCACCACCTTTCTATTTTAATCAAATGTCCCCTTCTCCTTTTATTATGAGGCAGAGAAAATAGAAGTTTCTGATCTTCAAACTATGTATTTCCTTCTGCTTACTCATTCCAGCTCTCACAATTTACCTTAGGAGGTCAGCAGCCATTTCTGTTCTACAGCTTTGCCCTGGGCTGTTTCAACAATAACTTCCAGATTAATTTCCTGACGACTGTTGCTTTTAGCCCACATTTCCTATGCTGGCTCCCACATAGCTTCTAGCCCTGAGTCCATTACACTGCATGTTTGCCACCTGCAGCTTCACTTATCTCAGTGACCTGCGACACTTTAAACATGGTCGCACTTACTATTTGCTCTGTCTCCACTCGAAGATATGGATGAGCTTTTGTTCCATTCACAGACAGCACAGATACTCATAGGAATATTATGCACAGGGCTATATAGAAAGGATCCAGTGATGCAACACCGTACTGACTTCCACCATAGGCAAGTCAGGTTTACCCACTCTCACCTTCCTGAGCTGGGGAACTCTATGTATGGGATCACCCATTCTTCTGATTTATCACTGCAACCTCCAAGGAAGGTTAACTGTGGTTAAATTCAATCAAATTAATCAAACTGACTTGTACCAACTGAAATTTCATCAAGTGGTATCACACTGAATCGCTGTTCTTCATTAAGGTCACTAATTTAGCACATTAAGAGATGTTATACCTAAACAGTGATGGATGAGCTTCAGGAAGCACTGGAAGGTGGTTTGGAGGAAACGTTCACATCTTCAGTTGCTGACTTCAGCCTAAGCAATCCTGCTGGGATTGGGGTCATAACTAGCTGTATGGAACCATCACACTTCTCATGGTTTCCAGCTGGAGACATAACTCATTCCAGGTCAACTGCAGGTCAAGCTCATTCCAGTATTCGTGTGTCCAAATGGACTCAGGTTTGCTGAGAGGTTCATGGGACCCTGAGGAACCTTGCCTAAGATTCATGTTTACAAGAGAGGATTTCCCTGCTGGAATGCACCTAAAATACCCTTAACTAGTGAAATGAGAAGTGAATGTCTCCTCATTTCCTAACCAAACAGATTTTTCCTTTCCTACATTTGTTTTGGCTATTCTTGTCTAATTTTGGATTGGGAAGCCCGCTTTATGCAACATAAGCATCTTTCCAGTGGAAGTAAATCACGGCTACATCCCTACAACCAAGTATCAAAATAAAGTGCAGGGAAACTGGTGCTTGTGCTTTTCAAAGTCCACATTTTTCACATTAATTTCACAGAAGCTGAGTAACAAACTCTCCTAGTAGCTTTAAAAAAATATGTATCACATTTTACTCATCTTAGCTATCTAGCAATGTTGCGATCATTATATTATACCTGACAAAAACACAGATGAGCCAGGAAGGAGATAGGCAATGTAATTTCACTGAACTATTTCAAGGAAAATGGGCATTTCTCACCAAAACCTCATACACTGTGAAAAAGTTACTGTGACAATTAAAATCAATGATGAAAAGCAAATTTCTAAAAAAAAGGTTCAGGTCTTTAGAAATCTAATTATTTTAAAAGAAAATAAAATAGAAGGCCCTTTTTCAACTGAAAAGACAAACTTTAAATCAAAATAATTCCTCAATTTTAATAGCAATATTTTAGAGTAAATAAAACTGATTCAATACCTTCCACAATACATGAGCATTTTTTGGTCATCAGTACTCCCAGCAAGGACGGCATCAACTTTTGCCTTTTTCAAGATTAAGTATAGAAATTCTCCCTCCCACTTCCCTCTGATCACTTCTTCACATGTACACGATACATTTTTCATACACAATTTTCAAGTGCTCTATATTAACTCAAGCTTTCCACACTATATGGGGCAACCGATAAAAATTTTACCTTCAACAGGCTGTGAGGCTGTATTAAGGTACTTAGAGATTTTTAACAGATAATACATATCTCTGAAAAACCCTAACCGAAAACCAGGCTGTTTGCCATTTTGCCCTATGAAGTGATGAGTTCTGTACTCTCAGTGTCCCTGGCTGACCTTGGGGAGTTACACTGCTGCAATGCACTGCTGCATTTTTATTGCACATAAGTACAATGTGTGAGTTATCACTGGGTAAAATCATGTCCCATTATGCCAGTGAAGAAACAGCAAAAAAATACTGTCATACCACTTTTAGGGTGAGAAATTCAAAGGACCTAAGAAGACTGAGTTTGCAACCCCACCCTCAAAAACTTGGAAAGACTTCAGATACTACAAAGATGGGGCCAGACAGACTTTCCTTCGATATTGCAATAAACAAAATTCCCAGGCCAAATCCCTGGTCTTAAACAAATGAAAGAGAATAAAACTTCCCCTTCAGTGTTTTGGTGGAACACTGTTTTTCAATGAACACTGTGTTTCAGTGAATGGCAAAACTGCTTCGGTAAACTTGTAGGGATTCCTCTCCAGATACACAGCCCAGCCCAGACCTCAAGCTTGGCTTGCAACTACTTCTTATACTATCACTGCAGGGAGGGATTAGGAGTCTGACAGTACTAGTGCAGGACCAGAAGGTATGAGGAGCTTGAGGACATGAAGACCACCTTAAGCAGAAAAGGACCCTGGAAGGTATTGCTAAACAGTTCTGGGGTATTATAAAACTTTCCAGACAAATTCAACAGAGATTACTCATCAGCCTTGTCTGCTGAATTCCTTTTTGTTGCTTAAATTGATGAGAAGTTACCAGGCACTGTTTTCCACCTCCAGCAGCACTGCGAACCTCTCCTTCTATAGACCTGGCAGGCTTGTTCTTCAGGAACTTCCATCACTATTGTAGAGTGTTATTTAGCAGTTTGTGAAGGGCAATTGTAAAGGAAAAAGGGGCAAGGCAAAGCAATGGCTGCAAATTAAACAGTGGCAACAAAGTCATGAAGGCAGAACAGGTGAATGTCTTTCTCACAAAGAAAGTCCCAAGAGAGGCTACAGATCTGGGGGCTGGTGCTCCAGGATCCCCTTGGGATGCCTAAAATAAATGCCCAGTTTGTGGAACTGTTGGTCCAACTCCCCCAATGCAGAGATTACGTGACAGCCCGTCGATCTAGCCTGAATGACTGGCAGAGACCCATCGGAGGCAGCAGAAGTCAATTAAATCTCTGCTTACACACAGCCTTTCTGAGCCAAGCTAAATTTTTATAACCCCAAACGTTCTGTTTCAAATTCTAAACTCACACTTTCACATCCCTTCCAGTAGAAAATATGTGAATTAAACACATGTGTAACAGACAGACAGACAGACACACTCACTCAGAGCACCTTAGGAGACCCCGACAGTTACCGGGGGTGCTGGGTGGGTGGGGGGGTTGGTTTTTTGGGCGGGGGTAGGAGGCATGTTTTGTTTTTTAAAATGAGCAAGCAGAAGGACTTGATGTGACAGACTGTGTTGTGTGGCTGAAAACCCAATGGGAATGAAAGAAGTCACTGCCCTTTAAAAAAGCCAGAGGTCAAATCAATGCAAGGGCTCTTCTGATCTCCAGGAGTTAAGCAGGGTTGCAGCCATCCCATCATGGTTCTCCAGGGCCCCATCCTGAGCAACTGCCTTAGCTCACGTTTCACCTTTTCTAGGCATTGCTTCGTGTTTCTTTCTATTAACTACTTGTGGTTGGACTCAGCACAGAAATATGGGGATCCACCTGGTAACAGCTACCCTCAGAAAAGTTCAGGCTTCAGGCTCTTTTTCCATAAGCAGGCAAATGTTCAAATACTTATCCAAAAATACAGGTACAATCTGGCAGTACAGCTCACAGGAAACATCCCTCACGTGGGAGTTTCAGCACTTGCTGTTTCTAGAGGTGCCAGAAATACTAGGGGCGGAGGGAGTGCTTTTCTAATAGTATTTGGAATATTTCTCACATCATTATGAATGTAGCTGGGAGAATAATTTATAATGAATCATTTTATTTTAATTAATTTCCCTGTTTATTCTTTGCGTGACTAACACACACCCTCAACTGCCTTACATGTATTTCAAATTTCTTCCTTAGTAATCGGGGACAGGAATAATGGGGGAGAGGCTTGGCTAGGGGAAGTTTGGGGGCTCATTTTACCTTTGAAAATTGAGATTTTTCAATGGGTACATCTTGTGACTCATATACAGAGATTCTGCACCGTGATGAGATGACTGTCACATTTTGGCTCAAATTTCAACACCAGCAGGTGTCACTTCAAATCGGGAAGCAGTTATCCACAAGCATCTTCCAACTGTCACAAACTTTGCTGTTTTAACAAAGGGACTTGCTGGTAATCACAGTGAAGCCAGAAGTGGTTCACACACTCCGAAGGGTTAATCATCAACTGTAACAAGATGACATGTACTTTTTACAGTCACACAAAAGCAACGCATAAAAGAAAAAATATTTCCTCATAGATGTGGTTTATTTCACTGCGCGTGTTTATGGAGGAAGCAGTTTCACACCAAGAAACAGGGATCTGAAAACATCCCTGGCCAATTCTGCCTTCATGAAACTAGGAGACGACAGATAGATTTCAGTAAGTTGAAATACCTGCCCCATATCTATGCAATATAAGGACAAATCCTTTACGGGTGAGGGGTTCAAGGCCTCTAATTACAAGCTGTTTTCCTTAAAAAAAATCAGCCCTGTTCATCTGTTGTCATCAGAGTCCTTGGCTCTGCTTTCTGCTTCAAGAGAACAGACTCAGCCCTGTCGCAGCCTTCTGAATGTTTCATCAGGGTGGTGACAAGCCTTTGTGCTGTTTTCTCAGAAAAGGACCATGATACTTGAACCATATGTCATCACTTGAAGCCCACATGAGTTGTAGGACTTCCTCTCTGTGTTAAGTGGAAGATATATTCTTTAGCAAAGTCTTTTATCTGCCTGAATGAAATTCAGACAGCCTGAATTTCTTCTAAATGCCTTCCATCTGCTTTCGATTTGACTCTAGCAGGCTTTCAAGGTAGATACATTCTTCTGTTTTGTTTAATTATTTCATCACAGGGATACCTTGCTGTGCCAGGTTTACTCTGCCTGCTCTTCATTTTGGGTACAAGCTGAGTACCCGCTTTTCTGAGTTTCATGAATTTGACTAGTCTCTACTCATTTACAGTGTTCAGCAGATGCTAATGTGCAGTGCATACCTTGCCTATACGAAGCTGACTCCCAGAAAACACATTTCAGCAAGCTACAAAGAACAATTTGGAAGCACCACAATTTGCCAGAAGGTAATTATTTCTGAGTCTGCATACACTGTAGGAGAGGACTGTGGGTTTTTTCTAACCTGTGGAAACACAGGAAATGACAGATAATATTGCAACAGTGGTGCCTCTAAATCCAGTATCTTGTCAAAAGCAGTATCAGTTGCTCAAGAGGAAAAAAGCAAGGATTTCTATAGTGCTCAGCTAGCAGAGAGTATGATCTGAATCAAAATTATAATTTTCCAAAAGCCCACTGACAATCTTCCTCCAAACCCAGGTCACAAATGTGATGCCACAAAAGCAAATAGACGCTTTAATCTAGCAGAAGGGGAGATACTTTTTTTTTTTTTTTTTTTAAATTTAAATAGAAGTTTTATGCCCTGATTTAGTCCTTCAAATCCTATCCCAGCACTGCGGATTTAAAGGTTTTCCATGAAGTAAGACACTATTTTTGTTCAAGCTCTCTGCACATCTCCCACATGCAACAAATCTATCCCTCTTTTCCTACCTATGCCAGTTTGCTGTGCCTGGCATTCAGCTCAATTTCTTGCATTTTTAACTCACTAAATGAGATCTGCCAGCTGATATAAATGGAAAACACACTGGAACCCTTGGATGTCTGCCCACATACCTTTTTTTTTTTTAATTCGAGAGGAAAACAGGATGAGGCCTTGATATCATAAAGGGAGTGCTGTGTGAAAGAGATTGTCAAAGTGGATTCAAAGTTTTTCCAGGAAAAACAGATGAGAGCACTTCATGTAGAAGAAGAAGGATCTCATGGTCAAGAGATGCCCTACATAATAGAAAAGTTCCTGTGAGGCCGAGGCTCAAGAGAGATGGCGAACAGTTATAACGGATGAAGAGCGATCACTAAAGAAAAATATGCTTTGCTCATAGGTGTATATGGACAACTTTTGTTCATAAGCATCTAAGAAGGAGAACTAGCCAAAAAAGAAGGTGCCCCAAAGGCACCTATAGCCAAAAGATTATCACTGAACAAGACAGGCATCAGAAATCCTGCCTCCCAAGTGGGACTAAAAAAAAAAAAACCCACAATCTCTTAATCAACATTTTTTCCCCCTGCTACAAAATGTAAGCCAATCTATTTAGTTAGAAAAATATGGTTTATTGCAATCTAAGTAATTTTTCTTTCTTTATATACCATGAGATGTAAACTAATCTAGTTAGAGAAACATGGTTTCACTGCATTCTGAGTAGCAGTCCCTGCTTTTCTACAACGATATGTTTTTGTGATGCTTTTACCACTTTCTCAGCAAGCCTAATGGGTTTCACATCGCCTTGAAACCTCTTGGCCACTCCCTTCTGGAGACCACTTGGATTTCAGAGCATATGTTGGGGGTGGCACGAAAAATCCTCAATGCACTGCAGTGGAAAAACAATTTGTAACAACATTTCCTGAAGCAATAGGTTCCAACCCATTGAAAGTCTATTTACCATATGCTTGAAAGACTCCAGGAACAACAGAAAGTCATGCATGGATGCCTCTGTGCAAATGCAAGTCAAGTAAAAATAGATCCTTCTGACCACCATCCAGCTGCACTTGAGGAGGCCGTTTTTAGCTTTTCCGAGTACCTATGCACTCCTCAATGCTCATAATTTTATACCTAGGAAAGAGTGGCTCTTATCCCATGGAAAGACGATGGAAAATAATAGGGCAAGTTCCTAGCTGATTTCCTCGAGGCTTGCAGGCACATACACCAGCAGAGGAACTGCTCCTCAGCGCTCAGGGCAGAAGGGTGAAGTCTGCATAGAGAAGAGACACACATAAAAATGCAGACATGCTGCAGTGCCATATGCCAAGTGGGTAAACATCCCCACCCACCAACCTCCCACATCTGTGCAAGTGTCTGGCTGGGCTAGTTAGGTTCCCCTTGCTGAAGCAATCTTGCAAGGGCTTTAGTGCCATACGTATTTTCCATACACAGACCCAAGTGTGTGTTTGGTTTCTGCAAGTTTTTCCTCAGAAGAAGGGGAAGGTTGACTTCCAAAAGCTCTCATTTTGTTGTCATTCATAAAACAGCAACTCAAGCAAGTTTCCTGAATCCAAAACTGCCTAAGAGAAAGATGTGGCCAATGTCTGCACAGCCAGCTGACCACTAACATTTACCAACACCTAGGACCGCTGGTCAGACAGTTGCAAATATTGCCCTTAGAGGTCACAGCTTAGAGAGGTCACAACTTCTGTTTGATTAGGATTAGTATTAGGGAGCATTTAACCATTTTTTGGTTTGGAAAACACATTAAAAACATGAAGGAATAGACTCATGAAAGGATTTACTATTGAACTAACTCTGCTCTCCTGGAAATTACTGATAAAACTGCCAATGCTGTTTAATAAATTGTGTTTGTTGTTTTTT
Organism: Athene noctua; assembly: GCF_965140245.1. Taxonomy (NCBI): domain Eukaryota; kingdom Metazoa; phylum Chordata; class Aves; order Strigiformes; family Strigidae; genus Athene; species Athene noctua. The sequence goes on along the minus strand of NC_134041.1, from coordinate 9,607,640 downwards.
TTTAAAAACAAAACAAAACAAAACAAAACAATACAAGGTACTTCAGTGAGAATTTTAAAATATTTCTTAGTTGAGTACCCAGAAGCAAAGGTAAAGGGAGAGAACTAACCACTGCCCAGAAAGAGGTTATAGAGAAGATGGAATTGAGCTCTTTCCAGAGGTGCCTGGAAAAAATGACAAAAGGCAACGTACACAAATAGCACAAGGTAGGTTGCAACTGGGTATCAGGAAACAAAAATGTTCACAGTGTGAGTGGATTAGAGACCTCCAGAGTGCTCCTCCAAACCAACCCATGGTCCAGGAGAAAACTAGTCATATTTTCTATGCCGTCATCGTAAATGTTCTTTGTACCTTCCCTCTTTAACCCCTCTGTGTGTGTCTGGTCTTATTTCTGAGGAAAAGTAAAACAAAATATGTAATTGCACTTTAAATTATCATTTTTAAGGTGTGTGTCCAAGATTCCAATATTCACATGCATTTCAGCAGATTCTGGCAGTGAGCGTTTTCATTTATTCAGAAAACTGTTTCAATATTTTAAAAGTAAATATAGCCAAACTTGAATAACTCATAGGTTATGGACCCACTGGTTCTAGATACCGTGGTCGAATGCAGATCACATCACTAAGGCTCAAAGGTTTTTCCATCTGATGCCCATTCAAAGGATTCCAGGAACTAAGCTGCTGTGCATACACATTCATGCCACAATTTATACCAATTAGCATCTGTGACTGGAGTTTTGACAGTAGGGATAGCTGAAATGTTTTTAATCAAAATATGTTTGATGAAAAGTGGGGGGTTTGTCAAAAATTAACACTCCATGGGATTAAAATAAATTGTTTGCATCAGAACTGTTCAATCCATCAAAAAAGGGACTGAAACCAGAATATTTATTGTAAAGTAAAGAGGTAGAGGGTGTAGAATGGAAGCTTTTTAGTACTTACCATATAATATGTATACATAGAACACATTCAACACATATTTTTTACTTCTTAATAAATAAAACTATCTTTTTCTATAACTACTTTTATTTCACTTTTCTGTGAAAAAAAAAAAAAATTGTGTTCTTGGCCCAGTCCTCCCTAACGGAAAGGCTGAGGGGAAGAGATACGTGGGAAAAGAAAGGCCTCTTTTCAGAGGTGACCTTCCAGGTAAGAACTGAAGCTTCTTATACTGTTGCCAATGAGTTGCTTGATCTATGAATAACGAATGAGAGAACACGAATGTCTAAGGCTGCCTGGTGAGTTAGCACCTCTGGACAGTTTGAATTCCCCATAAACATAAAGATTAAGGCAGTTTTTGAAAGAAAGTGCAGTAACATTTACTTGTCTGTGTCCAAATGAATGGAGAAGCCAAAGAACCCCTGAACTCAAGCACAGAGATCTCCTGGTTCATCATATGCAGCCCCTTGCAGTCAATGTATAACAACATTTATTCAGAAGGGTCCACCAAACTTGACTCCACATAACTCTACACACCACAAGCCACAAAACACTTCCATGTAATCTATAACAACTTAAAATCTTTAATTTGAAAAACCAAAAGCCACAAAAAAATACAATGTGCTGCAGGCAGAAAGAAGAAATGCTAAGTCCCTGCAAGAACAGGTAATTTGTTAGGCAATAATGCCTACTGGTCAGAGAAAGTGGCCCATATCCCATGCTACTTAGGAAACGCACAAAAACAGAAGGAAAAGAATGGGTTGTGTCAGTCTAACTTAGGAAAAAATTCTTCCTGACCCTAAGTCAAATGCTGGTTTTACCCTGAGTGCATGAGCAAGACACAGCCACAAGGGACCTGAGCACGACACCAAAGGGAGCAATGGATGGGGTCACTTCTATTCTCTTATCTCCAGGGATTCAAGAGAAAGGGGAAAAAAAAACCCAGGACCAACAAAATGTTCAGGGTTAGAAGGGAAGACAAAAAATAATAAATAACACATAAATAAAATCCTTCCCTTCAGCAGCTAGTAAAACCAAGGTGCATCAGACAAGGGCAGATACCATGAGCTTACAGTCCCATCCCAAGAGCAACTGTTAACTGATGCTGATGAAGGCAAGACCCACATGCCCTGGCCTACCCACCCACTGTAGGAGAGCTAAGGAGCACTTGCCTTTGCAACAAGCTGCCTCGCACCCTTACCTGAATCTGCGGTTTCTCAGGTAGTGACTACAATGAGAAATGAATACATAATCAGACTAGTTTCTGAAAGAGAAAGAAGAAAGGTGTGGGAACCTAAAAGCCTAAGGTGTTTTACTTGTCTTCAAGTAGGTTCTTGCTCCTCCGCTGGAAGTGGAGAAGAAAAAAGTGGGTGTAATCTCCGTTGCTAAGGGCAAAGTCATGTACAGTCAAGGTGGATAAATGTTGAAAGGTTTGGTTTGGATAAGCACTCAGGAGTTGGGGTGCTTATCTACATCTTAGCTTATCTGGAGCACTTCGATCAGCAACACTGAGCCAGGAATCATGCCACAGTGTGATCTTTGGGCTCTTCCCAGAAGGTTCCCAGCACCGACTCTCACCACCCTGGCCAAGTCAGGGGTGTCCAGAGATGAAACACTCTGAGAGCAAACCAAGGCTCCTGCATCCTCATGCCTGTGTCAAACAAGAAGGTTGCCTGTGTGGCAGAACAAAAGATATATATAGTTTGGAGAGTAAAAGGGATTTTCATCAAATCCAAGAGAAGATTCTGTTCAAGTTTGGGCAGGAGATTCAGAAATGTTGAGATTTTTATCTAATTGATTTGCATGCCCCTGTTTATAAGGAGATTCCAGACGTGGAACTATAGACTGTTTATTATTGCTTGCACAACTGTCATTTTCAGACAGCTTAAATTCCACTCAAAGTTCCTGGGGGTGAAATTCGCCTCCCATACCATTAGCTGCCTAAAATTTAGGCGCCTAGTCTAAACTCTTTGGCTAGGCTCCATTGACAGCCAGTGGAGAGAGGCTGGCACCTCCAGGGAGCGATTCATCCCACGTATCTCAGACACCTATCTTCTGTGGAGATGAATCACCCACCAGAAGGGCCTGTCCCTCCCCAGCGATTGTAGAGAGAGGCTGGATGACTTGCTAAGACTAGCCTCGCTGTCTGGAGCCCCAGACAAATGCCCTCATGCTCCCACCAAAGCAGGCAAACGTACTCAGTTTCCCAATAAGCCAAGGGAAGAACGAAGTGGGAAGTAATCATAAAGACCTTGAGATGTCTAACTCCAAACACCTAAGCAGGAATAAGAAGCTTAAACCAACTTGTGGATTTGGGCCTGAGTGACGTCCCTCAAACTTTCATACTAATTTAAAACACTACTTTTCCACTCATGTTTATGTTTTTCCCCTGGCTGTGGTCCGCTTTGAAGATTCTCTCATCAATCCTTTACTGAAAACATCTCTAAACTCCTGGATAACCAGGAAAAAAATTATAAAGACAGAAACAGAAATTAGCATGAAGGAAAGTCTCCAGCAGCACTCATAAGGCATCCTGCTGCACAACATTTTGCCAACAAGGCAAACAAAAGCTGTGAGGCCTTTTCTCAGCTGCAGGCTGGAAAAGCAATGGCTCACACCAACCTTCTGTCCACTGGCCCTGAGTCTGTGAGTCCCACCTAGTGACCCCGGAGGAGAAAGCCACCCCGCCCTCCGCGCCGAGCCCCCTGCAGCGCTCCTCCCCATCACATCCCATTTAACTCAGCACAGTAGCCCATAAGAATTGCTGGGTTTATTCTTATGTTCCTTGCTGAGAATGAAACGTTTTTATTGACATGGAAAGATTGCGCCATGTGCATAATTGCTGCATACAACAAGATGGAAACCACAAGCAATAAAATACTCCATGGGTGATGACTCGTGTTTACAGTAAATAGGAACGATGCTGCCAGATGTCAGCAGCACCAAATCATGTGTTGCTTATCCCAGGTCTCCAGAAGAAGGAAATAAAACCCCACCATGGATATTTTTATTTCTGGCGAGGGGATGACTGCTGGGTTGATTGCATCTCTAAAGCTCTGGGTAAGTGGCAGAGACAGGAACTTATTTTTGTTTCAAGAATTCTTGTATATTATAGTGGGAAAATGACTTTAATAGTTTTTCAAATCCCAAAATTTAGAAATACCATGTTCCTTTGTCTAGATCTGCTAGTGTGCTGAGCCTGCATTGAAGCTCAGGGGAGCAATTGAACACAGAACATTTGTTCCATATGCCACCCCTCCCCCAGGCCACAAAACAGCTCCCAAAAACCTATAGTTTGAGACTCTGGTGAGACACCAAATGTCACAACTGCAACTTGCCAGGAGAAGGAACTAGAGGAGATCAAAGGCGTCACTGCTGTCCTGGAAACCAGAGTACATCCTCCTTCTAGCAAAGTCTTTCAAATCAAGGCTTAGTCTTTCCAAACACTCTGCTATAGCTCAAAAAGAACTGTTGGGCTTAATTCCTGAGTAAGGCTCACCAGTTATGCAGAAGAACCAGAGAGCTCTTGATGGATTATAAGACCTATGAATTTGTGCAGCTCCAGCCACTCATTTAGGACCCACAGGATGGATTTTACGACTACATTCCTGAAAAGAGTATAGCCATTTTGAAATGCTCCCTTTAAGGATGCCTTAGAAGTCCTGGTTTGAAAGAAGTGCTGGGAATCAGCCTGAAAAAAAAAAAAAAAAAAAGAAGAATCAGGACTACTCTAAAAAGGATTCAAGTTGTTCATTACCGCTGAAACAGCCAATACAACTGGCCATTTCTGGAAGGTTTTGCTTCAACTGCCTAAACTTGGGCCTCCAATTTTCAGTCTCCCTGCTTTGGTCTGCTATCCTTTGTATGCCTGGTATAAAGATTAAATCCCAAACCCTACTTTTCAGGCTGCAGTGTCACAATTTACAAAACACAGTTGTCTCTGGGTATGTGTAGATGGAATTTGCCAGCAGATGTGGTCTTGCAGTTCGTTTATGCCCCAAATTTGCTAGAAATGAGCCAGCTCCAAAACAAATGCTGGCTGTGAGTATATAGCTGGGCGTACCATGATGAAAGCCATCATGCATTGTCTCAAGCTCACAGTGGAGTTAATATGCCTATACAATGTCTTTTCAGGATGACTGCAAGCAGAAGAGTCTGCATCTGTTGAGCAGAGTGACAAAGTGAGTTTGCCTGCATCTAGACATACCCCAGTGATGCCAAAATTTAAAACATTAAATTCTCTCAGGACCAAAAATGTTTGTCTTAAATGAACAGCATCCAATTAAACCAGTTGGATTCGATCCTGAATGTCAATATCAGAGATAGCTGCATTCAGAAATCAGGCAATTAAGGAAAGAAAAAGATATAGCAATTACACTAGAAATGGGATGTCTGTAGACCATCATTTTTTAACTAGACTGATAGCCCACTGACTACAAAATCTATGCCTGTCCATCACAGGGTTCAAACTGTCCTCTGAGCCTTCCCTGTCAATTCACATAACTCCTGGTAATGGTCTCTTGGCAGCTTCACCCTAGGAACTAATAAGCAGGCAAATTACGCACTCTTGGACTTATTTCAGAAATACAAGTACCTGATCTCATTCAATAATGCATGACGCTAACAGTCCTTCTTGCAGATGTGATTATCCTGGTAATGATGTATTGTGGAGACCACAATCTGGCGTATGACCTCATCCTTATCTGCAGCTGCAAAGCACTACTGGATTCAAGGTTTAGGCTACAAGTGGCCTCAATTCAAATATGTCCAGTACTCTGAGACTCTCAGACCTAAATCCCCCATAAGACCAGACGGTGACCTGATGTCTGAGCCAAATTCTCACCTAGTGTAAGTAAGCAGGAAAAACATAAATTTCCATATTGCATTTTTTTAAATTTATTTTTCTTATCCACAGCACTGAAACTAAAAGAGTTCCAAATCTACTAGTCCCAGCAGACTGGCATGTTTCATTAGGAATTGTTGTCCATATAAGAATAATGTTATTGTGTCAAATATGTGTTTCACTTACGTTGAATACACTGAGCACAACTTTTCTAACTTAAAACTCTCCTGAAATTTTCATTTCACTGCATCTTCCACCTCCTTGGCAAGTATTTTGATTTCCTGCTTTTATTAGGAAAGTTATTTAGAAAGTTACTGATATTCCCTGTGCAAGGAAAAAAATCCAGTTGTGAAGCAATGCATTGTAAAGCACCCATAACTAGCAAAAAATTTGTTGTAGGACACAGCACACTGGAAGAGTCATGACCTTCACGCTCGCGCCCAGAGAACTCTTCTAAATATCCTTGCTCTGCACCTTTTATTCATTCCAGTATCAGGCCTGTGTCCATTACACAACTCTTGGCACATGTGTTCCCACTGCATGATCCCTGGATACCCCAGGTAAATACCCCACATCAAGTGGCTCAAACCTTTGGCTTACTCCAGTGCAGTAATCTGTTTTTCTGCTGCTTTCTACAGACCTGAAAACTTGTTTGTCTTCTGTTAGTTCACAATGTTCAGAAAAAAAAAAGTCCTCCCAGATGCCGCTTTCTTTGCTCAGGTCTGAGGAGCACCTGCTATGCATCAGAAAAGCTTCTTGTATCTCTGGCAGCCTTTCCCTGTTTGCATATCGCTCTCTCCATAAACAAACACGGTCTCGGTTCCATACTGCCAGAAAACATGGGTTTTTTTCTCCTGTACACAGTACTTGCCTTGTATTCCACTGACCTTTACTGACTGTCCTGTCTAACCTCAATTTTGAAACAATGGGGTTTTCTCCACATGTCTGTGGCTTCAGGGTAAGGTTTTAGCACACTCATGACCTCCAAGTTGGTTACAGCAAAACCTCAGTTACCCCAGATCTCAAATACCTATAGCACTCTGCTACTCTAAAGGGATTTGTATTCCCTCAAGGTCAGCCAACAACATTGGGCATTCCCTCAGTTAGCCCAGACCTTGGCAGAACAACGTATTTATTGGTCCTAATTCACACAGCTAAAGTTCACAGGGATGGCAGCACCCCAGTTTACCTCTAGTGAATGCACATTTCTGCTTGGAAGTCAGCTGCCTGTATTTTTCCACCTTCAAGGAAATTCCCCATGCCATCAGCTGCTTTCATCCTGACTTTACCTGCCTGAGGTCCCCTTAAGAAGCCACGCCATAGCTTCTAAAGCCTGAAAAATCTGGACAAGCATCATAGGTGCAAATCTGAAAAGGAGGGTGTGATTAACCATTTGGTTCCAAAAAGAAAAGGTGGATCATCTTTTCATCTCTTCAGAATCAAGACTGGCTGACTCTCAGGAAAATCTGTTTTGGCCACCCAACCACTATGGGTTTCTCCATTGGAATAATGAACTGCCATTCTCAATGACCTGTGATAAACAAGGGACTGAACTTGCTGATTACTGGTCCTTTGAGCTGAATGTAGAAACCTTTCCACACACAGACCTGTAACCAGAGCCCCTCACACCTCCAAATATCCCTGCCCAGCCACAAGAGTACAACTCTTTATGGCAAAACCCTTCCTGCCATTTCCAGCTGATCTACATCTCATTCAGCTGCATCCCCATCATTTCCTTTTAGCACTAGCTAATTAACACAGTCCTGAACACCAGTCAGTGCCACACTAAGTGCTTTCTCCTACATTTTTTTCCCTTTATCTCCATTTCCTTAACTCCCCATCTTTCTCTATCTCACTACATATTTTATGCCTGCTAATCCATATATAAATGCTTCCTCTTTTCCCTTCTTCCTGTCAAGATATATGTGCATCTACATCCAAACCCGTCCAATTTGGTCTTCCAACCACTCAGGAGAAGCCAATTAGTCAAGGAAAACTCCTACAATAATGCAAGAACCAATTCCTGTAGTGCTTTGATTTTTCTGCCTTAGCCAACTGCAGAAAGATTTTCATACCCCCTCCTCAATCTATAATGGCATGTTTATTGTTCACGATAGGAAAGATAAATTGCCAGGGCACACGGGGTTCTTCTGGGGGCTTTTCTGAGAATAAAAATACAAATCCTTGCCTAAATTACAATTAAATGAACAACAGCACTCTCTGGCTGTATTTCCAGGGCACAGCACACACCAAGGATGTGGATGAGCCACTTTCTGCCTTGTGCCTGAGCTGCTCTGCTTGGAAATCCACTCCTATCACTCCTAACCAGGAACAGCATCAGCCAAGAGAAGGCCTGGACACTGGGGACACCAGTCATGGATGCGGGCTTGAGGCTGGATGTGTCCCATGTGGTCATTCCAGACAGAGGTAACTCTTCCTTTTGAGCACCAGAACAGCACCAGGCTTTGAGGACAATCCAAAGGTGGCTTCTTGGGAAAGATGCCCCTAATTTAATAGTTGTAGCCCTTCTAAAATGTCTGTCCCCTGAAGGCAGACTGTCAGCCAAAGGATCCTGTATTTCTGCCCTCTCGCCAGCTCCCTGAGGAGGATCCATCCCTCCACAAGAAGTCTGTCTGCACAAGATCCCACCGAACAAGGCAGCGGCCTGTTCTGCCCGTCACTCACAGCCGGCGGGGAAGCCCGGAGTCACTGCCGAGGCTTGTGTCAATAAGCGCCGGCAGAATGTCCTCTCTGTCTCCCTTTAGCACAATAAACTATGCTTCCCCCCTTCCCTCATCTCTTTCCTCCGTATCCAGACGCACACACCACAGGGATGGACCCCTGCTCTCTCTCACCACCCCCAGTCCCTCCCCCATTTTCCTGTCTCCACTCCTTAGGAAGTGTCTCTTACATACAAGGGCAGTACACAAGTAGCTTTAACTAATTTTGCATGGCCAATAGGTAACGGTGGTATGAAATTCCAGCAATATCCTGGTGAGGGCCAGCAAAGGACCCCTGCAACTGCTTAAGTGGAAGATGTTGTGAGCCCTGCTTACAGACCTCAAAGCTAGCTAAAGAAATAGGGAAGGGACAACACATTAACAGAGAAATACTGACTTCATATCCAGGAAAACATCTGATCAAAAAAATTCAAAAGTTCAACATTTTAGTCTTGGAGTAAGGATTTCTAAAGTACTAAAAAGTCTAGGTTTTAGACCAGGATGTGAAAAAGACATCGATGTCTCAAACTAAATTTTTGCCACAGCTTTCACAGCTGGCATCCTCTCTACATAAACCAGATCATGCCCTATAGCCTACACAGTTCAAGCACACATACCTACTTCTCTCTATAATTTTTTAACCTATCCCCACTGTTAGTATGTTCTGCTTCTTACCCAGTATGGAAGTAATTGCAGAGACTATCTCTGTAACAGAAAGCCAAGCATCATTTCTGGAGAAAGCAAGCAGAACACCTCTCTTCCTTAGCCCTCGGTTAACACAGCAAGATAACTACAACTAATAGCAATTAAGCCCCATACAGATGTTCATCTTCAGTGAAGATGCAAACAGACTGTTTGTGAGGAAGGTGTACTTAAACCCTCACCTGGGGTGAATGACTCATCCAGAGGAAGTATAAAAATGAATGTCTGTGCTTTGCTTGGGCTCTGGGGATCAGAGTCAACTGGGAGGGCGAAGAGTGCTCACTCATGGGAGGTGTTTTACAGGGCTCTGTGTGGGTGTTGGCTGGAGACAGGCTTTGGAGCTAGCCTCTTTGTTAACCTCTCTAATTAGATGGATTTTTTTTTTTTCTCCTTCATTTACCTTACTTTTTCTTGTTATTTTCTCTTGTATGCTTCATATTACCTGTTGCTTAGAGATTTCTTAGGTAGCTCTCTACTCTGAGTATGTATGTACACATCTGATAAATAACAGAGGGAAGGTATGGAGGGCTAATAAGAGGAAATTAGCCTTAGGGCTCCTAAAATAGTATGGGGGAGAGGGGCTGGGGGAAGCTTTCTTAAATCCTAAACTGGATTAGGTGTCTAAATGAGCCAACAGGTCTCTATAGAACTACAGCACTGGGGCAGGAACCAAGACTTTTGTCTTCTGAGCTCTAAAGTTCTCCTCATGTTCTCAAGGACAAATAGGAAGCAGCTGTGAGAAGAGACTCTGGAGCTGTCCCTTTGGCTCCATTTTCATTGTCCTACACTTAATCCTATCTGAATTGAAGGGAAGATCCAAAGTTCCCTTCCTACTGGGCTTTAAGATTAAACTTCTTGGATGAAATGTGGTGGGGAACCCATAGCAGATGAAGTTTGCCAAGGCTGCTGCTTGTCTTGATCTCAAATCAAATGGAACTGAGCTAATTTTTTTTTTTTTTTAGCAAACAAGCAGCTTCTTATAATGTGCAACAGTGATGTTCAGGGCCTTCCCTGCCCAAGTGACATGGTTGTTACACTTTTCCTACTCTTTGAGTACAGGTCTGCCTCTTATACTGAAGAGGAAAACCTTGCTCTCCAGCACTCTTCATGTGCTTTCTTCTGAAAGGGAAAAAATGAGATGAGAAAGGGGCTTGATCCTTGGTCCTGAGTTTCTTTACACAAACCTGTAGAGATCTTTCTTTCCATAATATGTTCAGCATATTTAAGTCCTTTTCTTTCTTGCCTAAATGAAAGGCAACTTACAGTAGGATGTTAGCTTATGACCTATGAACTGAGGGCACCAGCAGTGAAGTGGTGAATAGGAGATGCCTGCTGCTGTGGCCACATCTCAGTAGAGAGGGAGACTACAGCGCCCTGGTAATCATTCCCTACCTGACTCTTCCCCAACACACTAGGGAAGCATCATGACTTGCCTCAGCTTAGTTTTGTCAGGGCTGCTGGATTCACTGTGGCTCAAGACAACCTCAGCTGGACCGTGACTCTCCCCAGCTCCGGGTTTGTCATGAACCACATGTTCATGAGAGATTACCTTGTGATGGCCCTGTGAGAGAGCCCGGCCTGCCCACTGTGTAACTCAGTGGTCTCATCACACACAATAAAGCACTTGCTGCTCTTAAGGCATGGCTGGATTAAGAGTTTGGCTGATGGAGCTGCAATTTAATACTCTGCTGCTACTGGGGGCAAGAGGCTTGACCTTCACTATAAACCCATGAGGCTGTTTAAATTGGTGGCCCTTCTGGAAGCTACAGCCTTCATAACAACCTTAGGCAACCTATTCTAAAGGGGTTTTTATATACCTTTACACACTACATAAACCTTATGCTTTTATACAATAGGAAGTCTCCTGAATAAAATCATATTCTGTAGCTGACTTCTCATATCAGCCAGCTTGAGATCAGACAGGATCAGTGAATTGAGGCTTGCGCCTTCTTGTTTGGTGTCTTCCTTAAAGGATTTTTCAGTGACCTAGTGAAGCCTGGAACAAAAGCAGACTTTAAAGAAAAAAAGATCTGAAGTTCCTTCCAAATTTCAGCTAAGTAATGGGCACAGGAATAATTTAGTTGTCTAAAGCCAATGGAGATGTAATGTAAAACTTGAAATACCAAACATGGAAGCAAATGGTACTGGACAATGGATATGTAACACTAACAAACTCAAAGGAGCATTTTGCCAGTAAGTATAAAATAAAAGTAACATGGAAAATAGCTATGGAAACTAGAACATCAATAAAGCTTAAAAATGAAACTAGATTTTAGCTGGGCTGTCCAAAACTTGCACTTGCTTTCTGAAGTGCAACCTTATGCCCACTAGTTGTTTTATAACCCTCTACAGTGAGAAATAGAAGGAGATATTTTGATTTGTGACACAGTGTCTGGAATGAAAATCTCAAGTAACAGCCCTGACCATTTACACTGCATTTTTTTAAAATCTGTGGATCACAAAGCATTTTAATGTTCCTAACTAACACCACGTGCATCAACACAGAGTAGCACAACTTGCCTCTGATGTAGGCGGTATTATTCCCATCAGACAGGTGAGTAAACAAAGTCACAAAGAATTAAGTGTTAGGGTCCGAAAGGAAGTCTGTGGCTGAGCTGGGAACAGAACTTGTCCCTTGATACAATCCTCTTCCTTAACCGCAGGGTAATCCTTCCCTGACCTATGCATGCAACAGTAGATCACAACTGGGATATTTTTTTCCTATCCAAAACATGAAGGTTTTCAATTTTTTCTCTTCTCCCACATCTCCCCATGATGCCAGGCTGAGCCCCTTCCTTCAACGGGCAACTGTCTTGTGGCACATGGTTAAAGCTTGACAAGGTGAAAAGGGAAACCAAGCACAGCTGGCCCAAGCTTACACAGCCTATATATGGCAGAGAGCAGCTGGATTTCTTCCCTTCCCAGGACAGATGGGTTTAGATAGACCCTCGCTGCAACAGGAATCTTTCCGTAATAGTGTAGCTCTGTAAGATGCAAGGAAAAAACCCAAAACATCCAAATAAACCTAGTGCAGAAATGCCTTTCAGGCTTTCTGCAACCTTAGGAACAGTAGCATGAGGTTGCCCCTTCAGCTTATGTGCGACACCTCCTTTCAGTTGCCACAACTTCATCTCTGGGAAGTAGAGGAAGCATCTGTGACACCAACGCAGACAAGAAACAGAGCTCAAAGCCTTTGATCACTGATGAAGTTCTTAGCCAACCTCTGTTTTTACTGTAGATTACGCAGAGAACAAGACCCATCCTATTATTTTTGGCAGTTGCTATGCACGGTTGTGATCCACACACCGCATGTCCGATTTTGATTTTCTCTTTCCCATCACTTCAACCTCCAAAACAACTTGACCCATCATACAAAAAAATTCTACATCAAATTCCCTTGAAGTTTCAAGCACTATGAAAGAAGAGGAAGGACCAGTCCTGCTCACCTGGCCAGAGGACAGCTTTTCAGTACAAAGCTGCCTCCATGCTTCTCTGGAGACTACTCGCTTCCTCTGAGCCTTTCCCAACCAGAGGCAGTGCAGCCTTGACAGTATCAAGAAGGGGATGCTAACACCAGGCCACCATGGTCAATACAATGGGAGATGGAAGGATGGAGGCTTTTAGCCCTCTAGTAAAGCTGTGCCTGCACCCAGCTGTACTATACAAGCTGATTCTCAAGCTGAGCCAAGTCATCACTGGCAGATACAGGGTACTGGATTTATAAGGATAAGTGATCTGATCCGTTACGACAAACCTTTATGTTCTTTGGCAAATCTTGTGAAAAGACTTTCTTTTTAAAGAAAAAAACTGTAATAAATGCGGGTATTAAAAAACAAACCCCAGTAAATTGTACTTAAGAGCAATTCTCAGTTACGAAGCTCATTCATCCCTCAGATTACTGGGAGATTTAAGAAAGTGAAACAGTTGTTATCACTTGGTCTGTGGGATTTTGTTGGCTTTTGCAGGCTGATGGCTGTATTAAAGGTAGAGCTGCTGTGTCAGACTCCCTGTGGGCCAAGAACAATATATTCCGATTATTGACATCCCATATTTATCTTTTTTGAGGCATAGGGTATCTCAACTAGCTTCAAAGAGAGAAGAGGCATGGGACCCTGAAGAGCTTAGTAAATCTGGCAGGCATTGCGCTACAGAGGCACTTGGAAGTAGTTTGAAGATGTGATCTCCTTGACTGCAATTTCCCCACATAGTGGCAGTATAACTACCATCCATCACAATTCAGAGAGTTCCTCAGTAACCAAACAAAATTTGAAAGAGTTGAAATGACTTGCCCTGGGTTAGCCAGCACACCAAGGACAAGGATGAACCACTCCTGAAACCATGAAGTCCCAAGCCAGCACTAGATCCAGTAGACCCACCATACCTCCATCCAAACCAGTATTACATACAAAGTAAGGTCCTCCTTGTTTCAGTGTTGGGATCTCTGAGAAAAACTAAGGTTCTGTCACCAAAACCAAACTTAATGAAGCTCACTTCCATTTCGCACTGAACCTTGAATCAGCAGAAACTCATTTTTATCAGGTTTGAGAAACACTCTTGATTTGTTTCCTTTCCCTCAGCATGGATTGTACTCACTCTTTTTTTTATTTTTCTGAAGATGTTTTCATCTTAGCTCATTCTGAGAGCCAGCCTGTTCACATTCCCCATACATTTATTAAGGCTATTGAAGAATTCACAGTTTCTTGGATGCAGATACATTGTGAGTCATCTTAGAGGATAATCAGCAGATCTTTTAACTGTAACTCATTACGTTTTGTATACTCACCACCTCTTTGGAAGTGTTTCTTTCCAAACTGGAGTATTATTCCTAATGCTTACAGAAATTATCTGTCATAAAAACAGCTTCTAACTTCATCCTGTTTTAGAAGCTAGCCTCCAACAACTGGCTTGCCTAACAGGCTCCTTACAACAGCTTAACAGCTGGCAGTGACCTTTCTTCTTAATGCAGAAACATTAAGCACCAAAATACTTCAGAAAACAAACATCAGCCCCAAACTCATCCTGGTAATGCCCAGAAGCTCTTGAAATACATCTCAGAACATGAAACCAAGCCAAATACTGGACTCCCCATCCTGGACATGCTTTTAAATTATACAGAACAAAAGCCTTTAATTTATATTTGAGTTTAAAAGTCTAAGAGCAACAATAAATTAGGCAAATAAACCTGTTGCCCAGGATCAAATAAGCTCTAAGAGTGCCTAACTGGGAACATGACCGGCAGTTAATCTTCTAATGATCAGTAGAAAATAGGCCACTGAAATCCCCCCTCTCAGAAGAGGCTTTCTTTAGTTTCTTTTCTTCTGCCATTTTTTCTTGGCCAAATCGCTTACTGAGCCTTATTTTTTCATGTTGTGAGGTCAGTCCAGCTCTGCTCCTCACACTGAGTTACCTCTGTGGAGGAGTCATGATCCGAACTCCCAGCTCGCCTTCAGCAGAGGGCTTTGCATGAACTATCTGCCCTCTTGCAAACACCCAGCAGAGCAAGATACCCAGCTGTGCTCACATGCAGAAGGAAGAAAACAAAGAATGAGATAAATAGCTTCTTTTGTAGATCTGTTTTTCCAGTTTCCCTCAGCATGTGTGTGTTTCTGTGTGTACATATGCAATCAAGCTGTAGCTGTTAGTAACTGACTTCTGAATTTCATATCATCCAAAGTTAAAACCTGGCAGAGCCTAACATACCTTATGGATATGAAATGCAGAACATTGAAAGAACTTGTATATTTGAAGCAACCCATCTACCTCTATTAGTAGTCCATTTCTTAAATACATCATGTGCAAACTCTGAGTCAAGAATTTACTTCTACTCACACACCTGTGATAAACTAACCTCTTAAAAGTAGAATCTATCATAGATGCAATAATATTACTCTCTGTGTCATGGAGTCCAGTTACTCTGTAGTCTTATACATCAACTGCCATCTAGGGATAAACCTGTTCTTACAGGGAGCTCTTAGTCTAAAAACTAGGGCAAAATGGTAAGTACTAGTGAAGGCTGTACCATATGACTTTTTACAAGGGCATGTAGAGATATGGCAAGGAGTAATGGTTTTAAACTGAAAGAGGGTAGATTTAGATTAGATAGAAGAAGACATTCTTTCCTGTGAGGGTGGTGAGACAGAGGCACAGATTACCCACAGAAGCTGTGGCTGCCCCCTCCCTGGCAGTGTTCAAGGCGAGGTTGGACGGGGCTTTGGGCAACCTGGGCTAGTGGAAGGTGTCCCTGCCCATGGCAAGGGGGTTGGAACTAGATGATCTTTAAGGTCCCTTACAACACAAACCATTCTGTGATTCTATGATATGAGAGAACTGAGAATACGCCCTAATTGTCCAGGTTGTCAGAAATCATCTGGAGCTCCGCATCAGGGAGGTGGGTTCACAGAGGTATGAGTGTAAGGAAAGGTATTTCTGTATAGAGCATACAGAGAAACCAGTTTAGCCCAGGCACATACGCACAAGATCTTTCACCAAAGAAATTCCGCTCTGAAGCATCTGTGCCTTGTAATTAGTCTCTCTTATTAATTTTGCAATGACCTGACCAGCGTTGACAGCACTTGGGAAAAAATGGCAGCTTCCCCTGGTCTAAGCGATATCATTTAAACCCATGATAGCTCCTCTGTACATGTAGGATGGGGATAGACAGTAGCTGGAATGCAGAGAAGCATCTGCCCAGTGCCACAACCAGCTTTGTTTCCCAAAGGTAAATTATGTTAAAATGCATGGTAAAAATGTAGGGGAAAAGCCAATATTGAGCTAAAGCAAGTAGGTTTTCCGTGGAAAGACTTGGAGTAACTGTAACTGCATTTTCACATTCAGATGCTGATCTGAGGTTACCTCAGAGGTTAAGAGGGTACCAATGAGAAGAGACCTGAGAGCAGCAATATTCCCGGCCTATGTAAGGACATAGATAGTGGAAGCACTGTTCAAGAACATGCAAAAAATATCTGTCATTCACAGATTCACAGGGTCTTTCTGTCCCCTTTTACGAATGGCTCACTAATCAGATTAGAGGTGTTCCCACTGTGACTGGTTACCAATTACACACCACTAGTAACGGGAGAAATTAAACATTTCCTGAATGAGCTCCAAATGCAAAAACCGTTCTCCTAAACATAGCTCACAAGTCACAGAAATAAGATTTACTTTCTTTTTTAGATCTTGAGCAGGGCAGGAAAATAGGGCTGAAGCTCCCTGTAAACATTCTTTTCAACCAGCAGTTGACCCAGAAGACCCTAGCAGGGATATCTAAATACTGGATAAGGGCAAATCAATTCAAATCACATACAAACTCACCTCAATTCGTGCTTAAAGTGCTGAAAGAAGGCAGAAATCAACTTAATTCATTTCCTCCTGACAGCAGCAGCCAATATCTGAATTATCTGAACGCACAGTTAATGGCTGTATTTTCTTAGCTTTTGTAAGCACAGCAAAGTCCTGGTTCAGGCTGAGCCCTGCTCCCAGAGCTTGAGCAGTCCTTCCCAAGGGGTTTCTCTGGTTCCAAGGAGGACAGTGCATGGTCAGAGGCTTGAATCTCAAACCTCACACTTGCAGCTGTAAAATTCTGATGGGCATGAAATCCCTCTATACCTCTGCCATAGAGTTTCCACTAAAACCTACTAGTTTGACCAAAGAAATTAAACCTACTACATGTCTAGACATGGTGTGTTTTCCTCCTCTTCAGGCAAACCTGAATCCTAGTAGAATGTCTTGGGAAGGTGCAGAGGACATGAATTTGGCAGGGTACAACTCTAAAAAGAAACAGTTTCCCAGATATATGCTGGTGGTGTCTTTTGTAGAATATGACAACTTCTGGAACATTTTTAGGCTTTGGCTGATTTTTCACCACCATACTAATTCATAGGGGATGCACAGTACTGTCATCTCTCACTGCTGATCACTTCTTATTTAACAGCAGGGATTAGAAAAAGGCAGAGAGATACTTGCTTCAAAAGAAACCCATACAAGAAGGAAAGTAGCTCTCCTGCCTACATGTGCATATTCACAGTTTATTCAGGTTCATAAACTATTCACACATTTCCCACCTCTGTCTCCAACTATTAGTGTAATGGTATTATCTATACTTCTCCACATCTAACACAGGAGCTTAAAAACCCAGACAAATGTAATTCCAGGAGCCACACATCATTCCTGCATATATGAAGCAGAATTTAACCCAAATCTCCTTCTCTCCATGTAATAACCTTCTGCCTCAGATTTTTATTTAGGTAACCCAATGCTGTGGATTACACAGGAGAGTTTACACCAGGACTTGAGAAGAGACACAGAAATATGTGGCATTGCAAGCTCTTTCCCCATGGCATGAGATGGACGAAGCAAGGTTAAGAACACAGTACCTATGATGAGAACACACAAACCCTTGTCCTGAAAAGGACAGCTAGATCAGTTGCCTGCCCATTTGGAGGGGAAGTATCCTCTCCGTTCCACAACTTCTGTCCAGTCCAACTCAGGGGCTCTACATCAGGCAAAGACTGGCTTTTAATGTGGTCCTCCATAACAGCACAAAAAACCAGCATCGTTGTTAGATGACAGTAGTTCATGTGCTCCATGAATGTATCTCTCCATGATGCGCCCCGGTGGGACTGGACATGTCCCAGGTCAATCAGACAAGTGCAGGGTAACCGAATCAGAGCTCTGCACTGTCAGCTACTCTCAGCTTCAGGCCTGTAGTGAGTATGGGGCAGTATCCGAATTAGAGCATTCCTGAAGGAGCTCTAAGCAATGACAGGTCTCTCACAAGAACCCAGGCAGCTGCAGATTACAGGAAAATGAAAACATTGCTCCCTTTTATTCAATTAACCTATAAATGAAATTAGCTTGCCCCCTTCCTCTCTCTAGCCTGGGGCAGCACAGACTGTCTCTGTGCCTGTACAAGCAGGCAGTTGTCAGTGCCTTCTGCTCTCCATGCTGATACAGAGCACCCTGCAAGCTGCAAAGGATGGTGTTCCTACCTCACATAAACGAGGTGGAATGAGCATCTCTCTTCTTTACTTCATCCATGCAAACCCAGCAGTTTGTCTTTATCATTAAATCAATCTCAACCAGAGCAGTATATTCCAAACCTTCTGAAATTATTCGTGTTTTGATATCTTTCTCCTTTTTAACTTGCTTTCATGCTTAGAAAATGGAAGGAGGTGGACGAATTCTTCTATAGCTCATGTCTAGATTCCTCCTTACCCCTGTGGGATGACAGGATGCTGTCTCACCTCTCAGCAGAAAGGGGCAATCAAGAAGCATTTTAGGTCACTATGTTACTCCTCTGTCAGTTCCACTGTGTCTACAGCCAAATTTAGGACCATCCAGTGGTCTGCCTGTTGGCTACCTCCAGCTCCAGTCAAAGGACATGCAAACACAGACAGGAGCTTTAAGGTCATTCTCAGACTTGTCTTTTTGGACGTGTTGGTATCTTCTGGTTTTTGGAATGGTAAATTACTTGGAAAGTTCAGCCCAGGTGCACACTGTGAAATGCCAACAGGGTTTAGGTTTTGCTTTGCTTTCCAAGTCTAGATACCTCTCCCTGAATGACTAAATGGAATAATCCTGTCTCAATTTTGAGATCATTGCTCAGGTGGTAGGAGAGCCAGGAGCAGATTTCAGGAGGGTATTAATCTTTACCAGCTGATTGCAAACTACCAACCAAGATGCTTTGAGAACACTGCTCTTCTCTAATGGCTACTGAGGGGACACACCAAACTCAACCCCCAACCCTTCTGTTACCTCTCCTGATGAGCTGGAAAAGCCAAACCTGCAGCTGGCTTGCAGGCCACTGTGAGGGTGCTGGTGGCCCGCACAGCGCTACCTCTGTTTGTGGGAGAGGAGCTGTGTTCAGGGTGATTATCTAGGCAATGACTTCCTGCGATCCCAACACATCATAAACACTACCAACATCAAGCCAAGAGGGAGCTGAGCTGTATTCCCCCTGTCCTGAGAGAGAAAGAAAATAATCCAGAAGTTAAATTCGACCTGGTCTCTGCAGGACTAGAGAATTGGTCCTTGCTGTCCCAAGTCCCAGGTTAAAGCCCTAAGCACTCCACCATTCTTTCCCTCTGGTGTGCTTGCCTTTCAGCTAGCTGGAAAGAAAGGGATTTTTGTCCTGCACAACTCCAAGAAGCCCCTCTGAGCCCTCACTCCTCCTTCCCCATGTGTAGTCAGTGTACTCAAGCCTTACAGGTCGGTTCCTGAATTTGGCCCTTTATGAATAGATCACTATGCTGGCTGCTCCCAGACGTACACAGCCAGTTGTATGTGGGGGAGAATCGTAAGCAAGGGCAGGAATGCTTGTTTGGCAGCCTTTCCTGGCCTCTGAGTATCTGCTGACTTCTCTCTCTCTCTCTCTCTCTTTTTTTTTTTTTTTTTTTGTGTCTGCCACCTAATTTTTAAGCAGGGTTTTGATCTTCTCTGCCAGTGTGTATCAGGAGAGTCGCTCCAGACTGACATCAAGTGGGCACGTGCATACTTCAGAGTGCTACTGCCTAACTATCTGGACATCTCGCAGCAGATGGGAGTTGGGATAGGTGACCGCACATCTCTACCTGCTTATCCCCTCTCTGGATCAGCTGGCGCCTGTTTGGTGTCTGTTTAGTCAGCCGTCAGCTGAGAGAAGACAGATCAATGATGAAGAAAAGAAACAGCTAAGAAGCCCTGCTATTTATATATAATCTTCATGCTCTCATCCACTATTTCCATATATATTATATCTTGCTCCTGCAATTAAAACACATTACTTAAGGAGAAGATAATATTTCAAGCTGAAGAGTAAATTGGAAAGCTGTGTTTTTCATTTACATGAGTTAAACACACAAGGGACAGCTGGAATGGCAGTTACAATTAGACTACCCATTAGGATGCATTAAATGACATTAACCCAAGACCTCTCAGGTCCACCACAAAGCTGTCGGGCTGTAAGGCAGTTTTAAAAGCAACCTAGAGCTTTAAAGTGACACTCATGTTCAGTGCAAACATTGAAAGGGATTTTTTCTCCTCTTCGTGACATGGCACACGATCAGTGTTGCTGCTTCCAGACTACAGGAGCTTGGCACTTCTTTTAAAGCCTTTATAAGGTTGAAATCAAATGCTGCAATAACTCTTTCACTACTGCAGAAGTATTCCAGAAATGCTATGCAAAATGCACCAGCAAGCACAGCCAGACGAGGGTGTGACCAATCAGACACCCTTCTCAAATACTGCTTATTCATCTTTCCCATGTGTGGTCATGAAGACTGGAAATTATCCATCTTCTGCATAAAGAAAGAAAAAAATCCTGAGGCATCAAGCCACTGAAGAGACACAGAAGCACTACTGCTTTTGCAATATCTACCATGACTACTTATCTAGGCTGTGATTTTTCTCCTGGGATCCAACTTCATGAGTCACCAAAGACAGACCATGAAACACCATTCAAATATTAAGAGACTCATAGGAAGTTTGAAATGAACTTAAACTCCAGAGCGCCTGCAACTCCAAGTACCTCCTGAGACTTCATTCACATAATAACTGAATTATTAACTAAAAAAAAAGAGTGGTGTTGGAAAAATGAAGCCACTAGCTTGTACGTGGCTAGAGATCTATAGGGATTAAGAAGACATTTTAAAATACCAACCTTTTTCCAAATGTCTCCTTAGTTATTAGAGACCTGCCAATGGGAGATCATGAATGCTTTAAGGGAAAACAATTATTCACAACCAGATGCACTGCCAAGACATGTTTGAAGTCCCAGAGACCCTTCCCAATCTTGCTTGCATCAAACTACCTGATCCTCTTGAAATCACTAGCAAGCTCCTGTTTGTAAAGCTGCAGAAAATCAGTCATAGCTTTTCACAAAAATGCTGAGTTGTCCATGTCAAGAAAATTATAGAAAGTCAGGCTATGGGCAGGAGGGGGAGAGGGTTAGAAAAAGAGAGCATTGTTTATGGAACATGAAAAGCTCCAGCGACACAATATATGGAATTCGGAGGGAAACAGGCCCTCCTTTCTTTCTGTACAATTCAAATAATTCCAATGGCAGACTGGATATTCCCCAAAACGAGTTAGAAAAGCACAGGGCTGTCAAAGCAATTTAGAAAGGGAAAGTTGAAGTAAACATGGTGACTTTTTTTTTAAGCCTTAACGCTTGGAAGACCTGAATGTTACCCTACATAGTGTATGTTTTTCATAGAACAGAAAGAAGTATTAGCTGGACACCCAGCCCAGTGCAAGGAGACTGCATATGGGCTTTTAGGGAAAATGTGTGGAAGTACCCCTAGGTACAGTCTCAGCTCAAGCATGATACTCAACACACACATCTAGCTCTAACCTTTTTTAGGCAGTCTTGGGTTCTAATTAAGGCAAAAAAATCCTCATGAAGTCCTGCTACTGACTTGGAGTTGTCATTTTCTACAATGACACTCTCCTACTCCCCTGAGATGCTCTAAAAATCAGACAGGTAGACAGACAGTTTTTACTGCTCTCACGCTTATATGTTCATGAAGATGGGGATTGACCATTAAGAGTAAAATGCCCTGAATTCATACTTTACATAAGTCTGTCCTTCTTACTACCATTTAACCTCCTTACTCCAGCTGTAAGTAGGAATTAAGCCCTGAATTTGAGGGACTCTTTGGATATTTTGACTAATTTCTCCAGGAAAAGCCTCTTTCAGCCTTGTAAAAAGCACATGAAGGACTTTACTCTCCTTTGTTATGAAAAGAATCATTTTGCATGATTCAGTTTTCACTGAGAAAGGGAGAGGTAACAGAAATGACAAATAGTTCATTACTATTTCCACTTCCCTACCTGCCCTTTTGATTTTTAAATACATGTATATATAAAATTGTGATTTGATTATGATATGATGTGATTTTTGAATAATTGGATCTAAACATATAGGACTAATGAAATCACAAGGCCTCTATTCAGCTGGGTCTAGAGCAATTATGTCCAGTAAAACTGCTTGGTTATATACTTTATTCCTCTAAGGGCTTCTGTTCTTTAAAATACCACTTTCATGGAAGAGTTTCTATCAAATACAAGAAAAGCTGCACACTTTGCCAGTTGAGGGAGATAGTGGATTCAGTGTCTTGCACACTTAGCCATTTGGAAGACTTACTGCCTGGTGAGCAATCTTACCAGGACTCACTTGTTTAAATTATCTATGTTAATGGATGACCTGAAACCTAAAGAAGTCAGTCTAGCTTTCTCTTGCATAAAGCTTACTGTCTAATTCACTCCTGACTTGTGTGTTTGAAGGGAAGAGGGCCTGGCTTTCTGCTTTTCTGACACTGACTAGTGTGGCTTTTGACTGAGAAGATAAAAATCACACCAACGAACTGCATTCATGCAGTCTGAGCTGCCTGCACCACTTCTACAAACTGGAATATGGAAATCTAGGAACTAACCAAAATTTTTTAATCTTTAAATAGAAAATTTCCTTTGATAGTTTTAATTACACTCAGGCAGACAACATGCTGCTGTTGTTGGGGGGGGAGGGGGGAGTAATTCCACTTTTAGAACAGATTTGCTCACTTGTTTCCATCAGACCAGAATTTAAAGTATTTCTAACTTCTAATTAGCAGGTTGGCAGGCTCCCTCATAACCCTTTCACAAATAACTCTGGATGTTAAGGCTTAGTACAAATCAACCTGACATGATTGTGATGCGCTCTGTAGAGTTCCCGACAGCCACGAGGTGTCTCTACGAACTGTCCCAGAAAGGGTGTGAGTCTTGGTTAACAAACAAGACAAAACTGAAATTCAATCTCAGCAGAAGCCTGTTTTGTTTGTCTGTAGTTGTAAAAATTTTCTTTAATAAATGACTCCTAAAAGAGAGAACATGATCTTGTGTATCATGACAGCTCTATCCAAATAACTGAGCAGTACTAACACCAGAGAAAATATATTTACAGAGTCAAAGAATGGTAAAACAAGGGACTACATCTGGAAGTAGTAAAGGAAAACCTTAAATATGTTAGGAAAAAGTTCCAACAGTGGAAGTCACTTAGACAAAGGAATACGTTGCTAGTTGAGAATGCATGAGGCAACGCTAGAAAGAGGTGCTTCAGAGATGAATTTTGAATTTTATCACAACAACACTATTTGGCTGTGTCATCAAGAGCATTAAAACCCATGTTGATTCTCCGAACATGAAATCTCATAATCCGAAACCTACATCTGCATTTGGGCAGCAGCAAAGCATACAGTAAATGCTTTCTGCACAGAGCAAGTGATTAGGACCTAGAATACTATTGAAATATAGGAAACAGAGCCTATGTCAGGGAGACGTCATTGTCCCAATAGTCACTGTGTCCAAGGAATTAACCAACATAGACTTTTACTGACTGACTCTTTTAAACCTTGCTATGCACTTACCGGTCAAATAAAACTGCACATAACTGAAACAGAATGGGGAACAGATACAGAGATTGCTTTAAAACCAAGCAGCAAAGACAAACAATCATTGCAAGCAGAAGGCTAAACTTTTAACTCAAAAGCTGAACTAGACAGCTAATCTCCTTAGCAACAGAAAGAAGACACTTCTGAGAGCAAAGGAAAAATGAAGGACTGAACAGACCATGACCACCTCTTCAGTCTGTCTCCTCAAGTGAAAGGATAAGTTGGTTGCCTGTGGTCAAAGGGTAAAGGCAAGAGATCTCGGTCATCTGAGCTACCAAGAATGAAGTCCTAGAGCTGCAAGAGACGCAAGATCAGTACTTATACTACAGCCTGTGTGGCTTCCATGTATGTGATTTTTATTTCTGAAGTGAACTTCAAGCTAAGACAATCCAAGAGAGACTTCCCTGATGAAAAGCTGAGGTGAAACTGCCATGTCCTGCCCCCCATTTTGATCCAAAACTGCTTCAAGAACAATGACTAGCCACAGCATGACACTACTAAACATGAGCAGAGATCAGACCTGCCAGACAGCAGATGAAAATACATATTAAGTCTCCTCTGGTATGAATAACTCATAAACTGTAAAGCACTGTAACTTTCCCGATGTCTGTAAAGAACATATTCTGTAGAGGTAAAGTCACCCTATTTCAAACAACCTGCTAGTCAGGCATCCTGGAGTTGCATAAAAGAGAGACCCCATTAAAGAAGCATCCGAGGACTTCCTCCTCTGTTAACATATTCATCCAATGCTGCTAAGAGACTTCCACCTCCGTTGCTTTCCACAGTTCAGCAGGGAACAACAATTGTATCTCAAGAACAAAGTTAAGAATTCAGTCTTTTCTATCTTTAATGTGTTGTTATGAACTAACAGCACAAAAATGTCCATTTGGGTCAGTCACCAGACTGTTGTTTTGCTGATGAGACTCCTGGGTTTTTCTAACTTCACTTTAAATTTGAAATTGAGACATTTCAAGGAACTTTTTTTCTCCCTCAAATACAGATAATTACATGAGCACTGTTTCTGTTTAAAAAAAAAAAAAAGCATTTTCCAAAAATAAATAGCTCTAATATCTTGCCCATCTTGCATGCAGAGAACTGAAACACAAAGGGCCACGTCAAGATTGTCTCTGAGGCCCCAGCCAAGTCTTGCCTCCTGCTAACACAGCTCGCCTGCAAGCCTTGATAAACTTGGATTAGTGAAAGCAGAGCTCATGGGATCCATGGATCATGTGAGGTATATCCTACATATGGAGAATGAGCAGGAGAATAAAAAGTGATGGGCTACTGCTCTTTCAGAGACTCATATACCTACCAAATCTTTGACTCATCCCACAACATTTTTAGACACTTGAAACTGAATTTTCCTGGACTCTGTATACTGTTACTAATTACCCATTGTGCAGGCCACATCCAGCTGCTGCTGTAGCAGCTTCGCAACTAGCCTACTGCACACTGGGCAGAGCAGCCACAGGAGGTTCCAGGAGTCTGGTGTAACGGTCCCTGTTTTCCATTCCCTCTGCCTTGCAGCACTGTCCACTGAATACCACTCCTAAATCCTGGGCTGTCACAAGAGTCCTTGTCTTGACCTTGCAGCTCTCCACTGCAGCAGACTCCAGACTCAATGGTCTTATGTTGCTGTAGATCGAGTGGAGGCACTGCTGGATGAGTAGACAGCAGCACTGTGTAAGGCACAGGTAACAGAGCTCAGAAGGGAACCACGGAACCTTAGTGGGACTCACCGGCCAGACCAAACACTAACCTCCCTGTAATGCTGAAGGCTCCCAAGAGAGGGCTGAAGTTTGAAGCAAACAACTTTTCTTTAGAGTACTAAGGGACTGGTTTGGCTTTATGTTGTCTAGAACTAGCCTGGTCTCATTTTCCAGGGTTGGAAATGGCTCATAGATGTTTACATGCTTATCAAGAACACTCACTCTGTCTCTAAATTGGGGTTCTAATGTGATAATGGCCAAATTAGTATAGTAAAGAGTGACGACAGGTAAACTGAATCACTGCTGGCTAATTCTTTACAGCCTGTGGCCTGAACTAAGTGTGAATCAATGGCACCTCTTGCATTTGGCCAAGCTGAGGTAACCTAAGTTAGCTCAAAACACCTCATTCACTTCAGTCCTCTGTGTCTTACACTTGGACAACCCTTTCCTCTTCATAGACTCCTCATAAAGTGCCATGCCTTACACTACAAATCCACAAGGCAGATGGGAGTCAACATTACTCTCTCCTTACAAACTAGGGGGTCCTGTTCAGGGATGCCTGCCAAACTGGTGGATGAACCCAGTCCCTGAGGCAGACAAGCCTTCTTAAAAAGGTGGAGAACTAGACAAACAAGACTCAGGACATACTCTTCCAGTGATCCCAAATGTGGTGGGGAATTCAGAGGGCTTCAGACAAGAGGAAAGGCATGTTTGCTGAAATAAAACCAGTATTTTTATTGTTTTGATAAGCACGATGGATGATAAAAGGTCTTGGAAGGCATTTACTCTACTTCACACTGCAGTGCTGCTAAAGCCAGCATGGCAAGAGACTATAACCCTGTAAACATATGTTGTGTATTAGATTCTGATCTGGCAGCTTGCCTTAATTTTGTTTTTTTAAGGCTCCAGCGAGTTCCAAATACACTTCCATGTTTGTGTTCCAGCAAATGAGCAAAAGGCAGAATGCTTGAGTGACGGGGACCCTGGAATGCACTGGACTATAAATTAGAAAAAAAAAAAAAAAAAAAAGCCTCCATTAGTGTTGGCACATCAGGCAGAGGATGACAAAAAAATCAGCAAATTATTTTTTCTGTCCCCTTCTCCCAGCTTTTGCTGTTTCCAGTGTGCACTGCACAGCTGCTGAGAACTGTAACAATTTTAGTCTCCTCTATTACATCTATCAACATGGACAGAGGTGACAACAGAACACCTTTCTAGACACTTTTGTTACTTCCAACTCCCCACCAAAAAAAGCACCCCGCAGAGCATCCTCTCAATAGCAATTAGTCTGGGTCCCTGTAGGCACAGACGAAGAAATTCTTTCGAGAGGCGTTTTAGACTGCTCAGGATTGAGAGTTCCGGCTCATATAAACAAATACTGTTACAAGAGGCAAAGTTGATACAGATTTATGCAAGGAATGTATAGACTGAATAAGCAATCTGATAATTAATGGAGTTGACAGGCACTTTCTAATAGTAAACAAGTATGTGCAGACTGAATGGTTTCATATACTTGCTGAAGCAAAGACAGTATTATGTTTTAACCCATTTTATACCTAATCACTCAGATGAAGGAAATACATGCATTATTTTCCTCTTGGGTATTAATCTTGACCTTCCAAAGCCTGATTATTGGGAAATAGATCCTTTGCACTTACTACTATTGCAGAAACAAACCCCGCAGATGTGTTGTACGGGATGATTCTTTTTCTTAAAGAACATCTGAAGAATGAACTTTTGATTACTTTCTAGGCATTGATTACTTCTTTTATGTCCCACAGCTTAAATGCACCAGTTTTGCTCTTAACAAAGGACTGAGAGCTTAGCTGCATGAGTTTGGGGAATTTCTGACGAGACCCTCTTGGCTAATACGGAATTTTTTTTATTATTAGTTTCCAAGCAAGCCAACCCACTGCTCCTACAAGCCCAGCTGCAGAAACTGAAGACGTTCAGTAAGGTCTTGAGCAAAGCATTGTCCCACCTGACAGAAGATGATGGTAATTTATTGTGCATGGAACATACTGTGACATTTTGAACTGCATGGGGAGAAAGGAGTAATACTCTAACTGTTCCCACACGTGAATGAGAGAATGTTTTCTCAGTCTGTAGCAGGTTAAGAAATTAAGCCTGAATATGCTTAACAACTTCACCACTCTTATGATTAGGAAACAGGCATCCAACATAATTGTTTTATGGCCTCATATCCTAGAAAATATAAAAATACTCTAAAGGTTGCCCCCACGATAACCACCTATGGAAACAAGATTTGGCCAGTCTTTCCTTACCACTACAATCCTCTCTCTTTTAGCGAGGAAATCAAAAGCCAGACCAAGCTGCCCACTTTCTAGGACGCAAGTCCTCCATAAAGGCATTGAGAGAACAGAAGGGGCTATATGGAAGTACGTTGTCTCCAGTCATATTCAAGCTTTAGGAATTGAAAAATACCTATTAAATGACCTCAGTTCTTCAGCAAGAGGGAGATGAACAGCCATATGGAGTTAGATCAGAGGTGTTTCAGGCCCATTATTCTGTCCAGCCAATAGCCAAAAGCAGATGCCTATGGAAGAATATATTGAATATATCTCCTATTAAGAGCCTTGTAGATGGGACACAATTCTGCTGTCCTGTTGGTAACCCAGCAGCAGGTCAACTTGCCATGACTAATCAAACATCAAATGACATACTGCTGTGTGCTAACTACCCCCTACTCCAACCCCAGCTGGAGCTGCCTTTGAAGAAAGGTGCTGTGCCTTCTGCATGGATGTACACACCAAATAAAGTCTTTTAGAACATGTGAGAACGAAAGCTGTCATCAAAATGTACTGAGCAATTATGGGTTGAAGGTTGAACTATTATTACTTCATGCCCTCCCATTCCCCTCCCCTTCAGGGTGGGAAGAAGGGGGGGGATTATTCATTTGTATTCAAGCACTTCATTAATGTTTATAAGAGAATCCAAACACGCAAGCAAACCAAGGACAAAACACTCGCGCCAGACGTGTGATGCGATAAATGTCACTGGAGCAAATATTTAGATCTGTTTACAGAGAGACCTATTAAGTCCTTTTTGAAAAGCTGTGCAGTGTTGTGGCTTGGTCTCTGCCTAGCAGCTTCAGCGTAAACAAATGGAAGATGGCTAAGTCTCTCTCTCTCATTTTGTTATGACATCTGGAAACCTAAGGAGGTTGGGAGAAGCCAACTGGCTGCCCTACTGCGATGTCTAGCAACAGGGTCTGCCTGCTGAATGATGGCAGGACATGCAAAGTGGAGCTGCTGAGTTCTCTAGCCCATGCCAAAATCAGTGGATTTTCAACACAATAATCCCTCAACAAAAATTGTTGCAACACAAAAGCCTTTGGCTCATTGCTAATGATGCAATTCTATGCTCTCTGCCATTTTTAAAGATCATTTGCGTTTGAGAAACTCAGTTTCATTAGGGACTAAAATCGGGTGCACTGACGGGTCGAGCTGCTCTAGCTGACAAGGGATGGAGATGTGTCCCATAATACATCACCTGAAGAACTGCAGGTTCTGGAGTTTGCAATCAGCCTAGACTTCCACAGATGTCCCCTTCACATCACCATCTCATTGACTCTAGTCCCTTCACATACAAATACTTCTTTTTGTAAGAGATTTAAAGAAGTTGAAAGGGATAAGAGAAATTTATAGATGGATAAATCACAGTCTTAGCCACAGATATAATAACATATATGGGATATTTCAGCTTCTGAAGTCATGCTTCAGTTTCCAACATGTTATACAAGGCCTACAGATATAAAATTGTCCTCTATGTATATATTAACGATCAGGGTTCCTTATTCAGATACCCAACTTGCTTCATTTCTGTTCGGGAGGAATGGTCCTCAGACCATACAGATGTAGAGGACTGTATAGTGATCTCTAGCAGTGCTGGCTGAACTAGGAAAGGGAGAGTTTGAAACTCTCCTTCTGACTTGGTTAGCATATGGAATCAGGGATTCAACATGAAACCACAAACAACTCCACTCAGTCTGCTTTTTAAGCCTATCTAAATCACAAATAAATTAGAATATTGACTAAGCTTTTTTTTTTTTTTTTTCTTCCAAATTCTCTTAATGAATTATTTGGCTCCTTTCTACATAAACCAATGGGAGAGACACCTTGCCCAGTTTCAAGGACCACAGAGACAGTTTAGGGGTCCAGATTCAAGGACTGCATATCTGTTTAATTTGTTTTAAGGGGAACTACACTGAACTTTACCCCAGAGAAAGGAGGAATGGGTGCCAAGTCTTTTGGGATTCTCCCATTGGTATCTTCAAAGCTATACTGTCAGGTCTAAGCGATCTCAGCAAAACACACCCCTTCCTTCTGTGAGTCATAGGGATGATGGATTACTAGGCATGACAGTTGCTAAGCTTGTTTTTCTTTTAAAAATGTAAGAAGGCTCTGATGCTTTGGTGTGTTGGAAGAACAGGAAAATGCATGTGACCACCCACTCAAACATTAAATAAATGTTGGTTGTCCCTACTGTATAACAGGGATCAATCTTTTCAGACTTAAACTTCCAAGAGGAAAATTTTCTCTGGATGACTCCCTTTTTAATTAGTCTGACTAATTCTTGCAGAAAATGCATGACAGCTTAGTGGCTTGGTCTCAAACCACGGTCCCTTCCAGGCTGCTACATTCAGCTGTACTCCCTGCTCTTTGTGTGTTTTACTACCTTTAATATACCAGACTTGTTAGGAGTGCCAGGCCTTGAAACCTTGTCAGCAGCATGCTGAACATCCACAGGGAAGAGAGAGATTCCCTCCCCTTATTTTTGTTTAGCTACCTCCTGCTCCTCCACTTTAAAGCTAACCCTTGGGGTTATTTATGCTGCATGACCTTGAGATAAATGGCATTTGGCAGGCTGCCGGATGACTTTGTGTTTCAAATCAAACGTTCTTGGTTTCTCCCACTAACAATGGGAATAATTCCTGAATGTCTTTTTGGGGGTATTTCTTCCCATCTCATTGCCTGCCATGGAGTTCTTCGGTAACTACATCAGGGTTGGTGAACTTAAGCTTGACTTCCTTGTTAGATGCAAGTACCAAGTGGTGTGTGTGGTTTTATTCTGTGGTTTGGTGTGTGTGTGTGTTTTCTCTTTGTCCCAGAGTGTCTGCACTGCTGGTATTAGAGCTACAATTGTTCTATATAAAGCAAAGATCCCGTGAATGATCTGCCAAAGGCTTTATCTCTGAACAATCTTTGTCTGTACTTGCTTTGCCGTTAACCAGTTTTGACTCTACTCCATAATGGCTGGAGTTGCTTTGCCTTAACTGATATAAATCAAAGAAAACTGCTAAAATTAACTGCTCATGAACTGTGTCCAGGGTGTTAGATTAACTCATCTAGAATCCTTCAGTGAACAAACTGATTTATGATGTGTTATGACATTGTTACTTGATGTGTTGCACAACAACTCAATTTTAAAAAATGAAGAGTGCTCCATTAATAAGAGATAAATCTTTCCAGTGTAATTCAAATGAATCCGCAACAGCTTTAGAGAGAGCATGATAAGGGATCTCGTGTGGGTTTTGGTGATTGTGTTTTGCATTCCTAGGGATATCTTCCACTGGGATCTCTTTGTCAGTAATGACAAAATCCATCCAGAATACGACACCTTTTGGGAGATTACAGCTCTTCGTACCTCCCAAGACACAAAAGGGTACTACTACAAGTGATTCTCAACAATTAATACTTTCAGGTTTGAGAACATACACCAAGCACACCCAGCTATGCTTTCTTTCAACTTCAGAGCCATAATTTGCTGAAGTCTCTAGATGGTACGTCCCTCACAGGCTTATCCAGTCATATTTAACACACAGCAAGTGCTCAATG
Source organism: Athene noctua (assembly GCF_965140245.1). Lineage (NCBI taxonomy): Eukaryota > Metazoa > Chordata > Aves > Strigiformes > Strigidae > Athene > Athene noctua. The sequence goes on along the minus strand of NC_134041.1, from coordinate 9,576,468 downwards.
CAGTCAGTTTCTTTCTCAGAAAAAACACACCTTTATACATTAAGATATAGAGTATTTTTTTAAAGCAAGCACTATTCCATTACTGGAACATGAACCAGTATAAATGCTGACCTTAAATTATTAAGTTTCTAGAGCGTGTTTCAGATGCATACATGTTAAAGGCTCAGGTCTCTCTGGATACCCAGCTTCAACAAAAATGCCTTTGAAAGTGAGCTTGAATTATATACTGTACAGTATGTCTCATTTCACAGCCAAGCCACTTGAGTTAATAAAGAAAATCCTCCCTGGCCTCACACAATTATCTGGGTAAAAAGCTAGTCAGTGCAAGTCTGCATACAGCGACAAGCCAGTCCATAATGTAGAATAGTGTTTCATACCTGTGAAGGCCTGCTGCCTTGACCCTTTGAACTTCATCTTGACACCAAAAAACCTGGATTATTTCAGGATGGTATAGCCTGGTCTTATGGACTGATGTTCACACCAGGGAGAAAATCTCCCTGGTATTCTGCAGAATGGAAATGAGAAACAATGAAGGAACTGAGCATCCCAGCTGTTTGAAGGCCAGGCCATATTAGAATTGCTTTGGCCATAACTTGGCAATAGAAATTTGACTTTATTTGATACTATGTCTTAGTGAGTTATATTCTCCAGCAAGCAAATAATGAGCTGTTTTGAGAATGTTCTTTCTAATCAGGAAAGAAAGTAATTACGAAAAAGAAGGGCTTTCTGTATAGCTAACTCTTAGAAAAACAATCCATTTGAGACCCTTTAGCATACTTGCGCCTCTCTTGCCCCTGAGATATCCCAAAACCAAAGAATTATGTTGGCTTGAAACTAAACTACAAGTTAGCATCCCAGTTGGCTCCCAGTATGTCAGGCAAGCCTTTCACAGGGTGTAAGGCTTAGCTCTTCTGCAATTAATAGTGCTATGATGATTTTACCAGTGCTTTAGAACCAATGGGAGACATTGGGATGTCTCCCATCACATTTGACTGCTGGAATAACATTAATTTCAGTGATAACATATAAAATTGTAAATCAATCACATGCCAAAAATACAAAGATCTTCAAAAAGTTGGGCATGTTTCTCAAATCACCCTTTTGCCCTCTCCCCCTCTGCTGACTCTGCAATCTCCTATACTATGAGCATTTTGTCTCACATTTAAATAAATATTCCCCATCACTATTATGCTGTCACCTGTAATAGGAAAAGCCTGCAAGGAATCAAAGGAAAGCAAAATTTGTGCGGTGGCAGAAAGCGTACAGAGAATAATCAGTCTTCATTGGGATTGTTAACAAGTGAGGGAGCCTAATGGAGACCTTGGATTTAAAACAGTCTTTAAAATATTGAGGGGATACTTTCAAGACATCGCATCTCCTACTTTAAAGAAATATTTTCCCTGTGTTCCTCTTAAGTTGACTTTTATTAAAATAGAGAGAGGTTTGAAAGTAACTTGAAGATTTCTGTTTCCTTTTTCTCATTCCTTGGCTCACCAAGGGAGCCTGATGAATATCACTTTGCTCTGTGGGGCAGCTTCTTCTCTGTTCTATGCGTTGGGGATATCTGTATCTCCCAACGGGTGCCCCAATACAAGAGTTAGGGTAGAAGAAGCAAGTTTGAAGCAATCTGGGGAAAATGTAAAGCATTTAGTATTATTCCCTTAATTGTGTCGTTACAGCTAACGTGTTGTCTGCAGCTGCATTGCTAGCTTTTCTCCATGCCCATCCCAATGAACTCTGTGATTTCACAGGGATATCCAAGCCTGAAGAACCTCTGAACTGGAATTCATTTGAAAGGTTTCATAACTTTCATGTTAACTGAGCCTAGGAAAAGAAGAAATCAGAACACTTTCTTTTTTTACAGTCCTTTCTCTGTTTGCCAATAGAAGTTCCTGGGAATAGTTCACCATTATCCCCGGCTTCAAGGGGCACTCTGGAATAAGTACAACATATAGGATTTGATTCATACCAATGGCCTTTCACATCTAACACTGCTACCCACTGGCATGGGTTGCAATCCTGATTTTGAAGAAGTCAATAATAAAACTCCCTTTTGCCATCTGCAAGACTCTTCAACCCTCAGTGTTGTTGCAGTGCCCCGACAGCGGTGATCAGCAATGGTCCACTGATAATAAATCTAATTACAATATTTCAGGGATGATGATTTCTTCAGACATAACTGGCCTATGGAAATCTATGTATGATGAGAAATAGGGTGTCTAGGCCTATGTTAAATGACCCTCAGAGTGGAAAACCTAGGGTCTTTGATCTCATTCAAACTAAAAATACTTTTGCTAATGAGACTCCTCAAGTCATACAACATCCATCCCAAAATGCTGAACACATGGTTTTAATTTACAGTTTTTAGCAAGTTTCATTTATATTGTGCTAGAAGTCCTGAAATGACTTGCAGCAGAAGCTCTAAAAATTGGAAACCCAAATGGTAAGGACTGCTGTTGGAATAACTAGTGACAAAAGCAGCAGACATCTGTGCTAATTCCTGCTTGAGCTCCTGACACAGGTATTAGCTGTGCCACTTCTAATTCTCTGTGCATTTAAATGACAACTAGATCCAATAAACAATAACAATAACACAAGGCAGCTATATTGTTCTCCTGAACACCAGAAAAAGCCAATCCATGGAGATGAATGAGACACCATAATACTAGCTGTTGTCATGAATACAACCAGTCACACATTTTAGTTGCATGTCTGCTCCCACTCTCCAGTGAGTATTGCCTTGTTCCAATTCCAGTCCAAGAACTGAGACATTAAGTTCAAACTGGTATCTGCAGTTTATCTGCCTGATCTGCAGGCACCAGTTTAATTTCTGGTGTCTCAAGTGAGCTGGAAACCATAATGCTTTATGGGTTACAGACAGAGTATTGGGTTCAAAAATTGTTGCAATGTTCAGAAAAATGTCTTATTGACTGCAACCTATAAATAATTTGAGACGTTCAGAAAGATACTGAAGTTTTGTGATCAACTCATAGTGCTTTCTGCAGACTTTAAATCTGGTAGCATCTAGGATCTGAATTGCTTGTCAGCTTGAAAGAGGGATTTAGGAAAGTGTTTGGCCACAAGGCAGATATATTTTCCTGCAAAACAGGGCTCTTCTAACACTGACTCTTGAAAGTTAAAAAAATTAAGTTAGCAAAACACTGGTCATTGCTGAAAATCTCCATTTTTGTGCTATCCTAAACACTGTGTACTGGGGAAGTAATTTTACAGTCCCTCATCCAAGCATGCAGGGAACCCCTCTAACAGGGCCAAAAGATGAAAGAAATCACACCAATTTCATGTGGCTCAAGCAGTAACTCTGTGATTTCTTCTGCCTTTTACCTATCTCATGAACTTCTAATGACAGTGAAGAGATTAATAAGGGTTTGCAGTGTAAAGCCTAGCACAGAGGAAACCTGTTATTTTACAGTACATTCCTCTGAAGTTCCCAAATACGCTTTGCCAGGAACCCTGCCACTGATCTCCATCTCCGCAGGAGTGCAAGGTGAATGAGTGCCCTTGCTTAAGATCATTTCTGGCCTTTTCAATACAGGAACCTCTGACTAGCCTGAATGATGTGGGCTGGCTTTATAACGCGGATTGCTACTCACTAGGGAGCTGAGGGGAGGCTGTTAAAGACTTTCTGAGGACTGTAGGTTGCACTATACTTGAAGTTGAGGTTTTTAAGGTCAATGGTTCGTTCTGTTTATAAGCAAAGCACTCTGGGCCCAGAGCAGGATCCTGGCTGCTGTTGCAACAGTATCAGAAACTGACAGCAGACAACAAACAGAGAAAATTATCACTGTGGAAATACCATTTACTGAAGAGGAGGGTATTTTGCACTTACTGGATGAGCAGCTCAGTGGGGGCAAACTGCTCCAGGGGAGATCCGACAGGAATTTGAAAGCAGTGTTAGGGCCTAAGTACAGGGATGGATTTGGGGTTATCTGTCCCTCTTCTGATCCCCTTCCCCGAAGCAGAGCTTGGGGAGTGGATCTCCTCCCAGGAGCAAAGCGCATGCCTGGGTGCTCCCTCACGCTGCGGCAGTTCCAGGGCTGCTGCTGCAGAGGCCAGGCATTGCTGGAGGCAAAGAGGCCACGCTCTGACCTCACCTCACCTCGCGCCACACACGCAGGAAAAAACAGCACAACTCTGCAACTTAACTTCTATACATTGGTAATGTTCAGCCACCTCAAATACAGCAGGGACTTCCCTGAGTGTCAGGCTTGTTAGCTGCTGTTTCCTGGGGGTTTGTTCCTGTTAAAGCCCACCTTACAAAGATGCAGTTCCTGCCTAAAAACCGTCATAAGCAGCACCCATAATTTTGCAAACAAATGAAGCAGCAGAATCCTCTTCAGATCTGTTATGGGAGGCAGGTACACCTGTCCTGGGCTTGGATCTTACCAAGGGAGGTGTGAAGGATCAGAGGGAAAGGAAGGGCTTATATCTAACCTGTTCTACAAACACTTCTTGCAGTTATATACACAATAAATACAATAGATGAATTGCCAGCTGCCCCTCGAGCCATCATTAACTGAGTGGCTTTTTTCTTAATAGGCATCAAATGCCAGGGTGGGCCTTTCAAGGGGGCTGTGGTGAAGAAGCACAGAGTAACTGGCTGTAAAGAGCAACACGTACAGTTAGTTACAGCTATAAAACGTCAGCTGCTGATCCTTTCAGGTGTTACTGTGACTACTGTAGTTTTAATACCTGCATAGTTTCACCCTCAACAGTTCCCCTGGTAAAGACGTAAAGCAGCTCCACTAGTCTTCAAAGTTAAATCTGGAAGAATCTAGTTAAACAGAAGGATTTCTATTTATGCTGTATGAATTTCTACACCAGGTTAATTTTACTAGGGGAACTTTTTTTTATCCTGGGGTATGGGGAGGCAAAAGGGGTGACAGTTTAATTAAAGACAGCAAGCTGAAAACTATGTGCATTATGTATAACTACGTATAAACAAACTTTGTAACAACACTTCTTTCAACAATATTCAGCAATCAAAACAGATGATACTAAGGGTTTTTTGATGATTCTTGCCCTTTTCACGAAGCCTGAATTTTTTTAAAAGCCAAAAGGCACAATTTCTGTTAGGCAAAACCCACTTTTCCTATAAAAAATAAAGTAAATTTTTTAAAAAATCAGTAATACTCCCTCAAATAAACTACACAGACTGTCAAAAATCAACTAGCTCTGAAACTGAGCCCTTTAATCCAGTTTGGAAAACTTTGAGCCTGGATCTTTCATTAGTATAAACAGGCAAATTTCCCTTCAAGTCAGCTATACCAGTCCCTGTCAGCTCCAAGAGTCCCAGCTTCGTGATCACAGAAATGTTTAATTTTTCAAGGGTACAGGGAAGATGGAATAGCAAATCCAGGCCATGGCCCTGTCTATCTACTACTGTCTCGTGCTGTTTTGCCACTGAAGGTCCAGCTCCAAGACTGCAGATCTGTCAGTGACCAAACATGATGGACCACCCATCGGCCTTTTATTAAACAGCACTTGTTCCCCCTCTAATCCTATCACTAGAGTAATCAAAGCTGCCATGTCCTAGGGTTTGATGGAACAGCAGGACCTGGGAAATGAAGACTGATTTTGTTAACAAAGTCATTCCTGTCCCTTTAATGCTGTTTCATTGGTAGAAAGCAGGGAGACGAGGTTTATTTGTGCAGAGAATGAGGCGGCAAATAAATGAAAAGGGAAGAATGGTGAAGTGTGAAGTTTAATCTTGCACGGTCTAAGGTTTCTTTCTTTGAGGCTGTCTCTGATCCAATCAACACTGGTTTGATATTTAACATCTCCCCCTGCAGTTGGAAATGATACCAGCCGGAGAAGACCAGAGTCAGGGCTTCAGAAGTCCCAACCAGTGGAGGAAGAGTAAAGGGGGTGCCAGCAGCTCCCCTCCGGCCAGACAGCTTCCCCCACAGACAGGGCAGGGTGAAGTCAGGCCCTGACACAGAACTCCCCTCACAAACCTTGGGATTCAGGGCATCTGATGCAAGCTGAATGTAGATTCTCCCTGAAGAAAGCAAGCTCTGGATGAGGTGGGAGAGGGATTTTATTTCTAACTTGGAGGAAGGGATATCAAACGCTGTCTCAGTCTGGGCATCTTGCTGAGAAACCAGATAAAAAACACAAGTGAGACCTACAAGCCACCTCCCCAGGGCAGAGCAGCGTGGGTAGAGGAGTAAGACCTTCCCCTTACTGACCATACAGTCTTTTAGTGGGGACACAATGCTGCCTGAGGGTGCTCACGCCTGGGGCTGAGCTGCGGTTCCACCACAGCCCTGGGCAATCAGGGCGGACACAGACAGACCTGAGCAGCTGCAGGAGCCACCATCACTGCCCTCCTCACTCCAACAGCAGCGTATGTCAGCCTGGGGAGAGCTTTCCACCACAGACCCACATGAGGGTCCCAAAGAGGAGGAAAAGCTTAACCCTCTCCCAGGTTAGCCCTCGGAGGACACATGGGCAAGTCCTCACAGCCTGTCATGGCGCTGGCTGCAGATCATGGCGCCGGCTGCAGTGCCTCTGAAGGCCCCGAATGCCATCAGCCCCTCACCAGCTCTTCTCAGTCCTGGCCCACTTGATTTTGCACTTTTCTGGCCGCTCTGTAAATAAACATCTACACTGTCAGACAGAAAAGTTGCCTGCTTCCTTTTCTTTGCCTGCTTCTTAGCTCTCTCTGTTCCTCCCTGAAACTTTGTACACCAAGCAAGGAACAGTGAAATTTCAACCTGACCCAAACCTGATCTGAATTCCCCTGTTGCCAGGCTCCCAACCCAGCCTTTTGCTGTGATTCAGACACCCTGCCACCAGCTATACAATACCTGGGGCACAGACTGTGTGACCAGCAGCTGCCAGAGTCCCATGGGGAGCGAGGATGCTCCCTCAGGGAGCCATGAAGGAAAGCAGCCAGCCAGCAGGAAAGCGAGGGGATCGGAGCAGTGCCCACTTGGGAGAGCGGCGTAAAACACTGAGCAGAGATTTCAGGGAGAGCAGAGCATCAAGCTACAAAGTTTCTGGGTTTACCATAGAAAACAATGTGCCCTGCTCTACCTGCAAGAGCTGGCTCTCCAGGAAGCAGCTAATTATATGAGCCACCTTAATCTTTTCATCCGGCTAAAACAATCAACATTTCAAAGCCACGCACAGAACGTTTCAGAGATCGTTCCTGGTCAAAAATGCAAGTGTATCCGCTTTCTTTCAGAGCAGATCAAAACCAAGTACCACACCGGGACCACTCCTAGATTTCCTCCTCCTCACAGTATCAGATTAACAGATTTGGTGGATGTAGTCAGATTAAATATTTGTAGTAGCACAAAGCTGCCTTTGAGGGGAAGAAATTTAAAAAAAAAAAAAAAAAAAGCTTTTTTTCTCTTTTAATTTGCTTAGGGCAAAAATACTGGACTTTGGGGATGTGGGAAACAAAAGCATTGACATGATTCAGCAAGGCACAGTTTTAAAACCTGAATTCTGAATGCAGAAATTATGTGCAGAATTCCCGTAACAGTAATGCTGAAAACAGGTAAAAACTGCTGATGCCCTTAGCAGATTTGGGAATGTAATTTATCGCAGATGTTCTCATCAAACTGTGCAAACACCCTACGAGACAAAAGCTGCTCAATTTCTGATTTCCATTTTAGTGTGTTTTAATTACGTGTTGCTTAAGGAAGGCTCCAAGACCTGAAATTGGGAGTTGAAACCTACCCATAGTAATCCACTCCACTAAATTAGCACAGTAATACACCAAGCAGTAGGACTGCCAGACAGTGTGATAACATTACAAATTACTATTGTTAAACAACTAGCCAGGTGTCAGGATGCATGAAATCTAGAGGAAGCAAGAAAATAAATATCTGGTTTGTTTTAATTTTGTCTCATGTTGTTCTGGTGGCCTTGTTCCCAGAAAAAGCTTCAGTCTAGGAAAAATCCTCCTGAACATTGATCTATTTTAGCAGCAATATCAATTCTCTGTAATAACTATAATGTAATGTATTTTTTTAATCAGCACAAACACTTTGCATAAATGATTGTCTTGCCAATGACAGTAATACCTTTGCTGCTTTTTTTAGATTAGTATTGTAGCAAAAAGAAGGGGAAATTTTTGTTGGTATTTAAAATTTAGAGAGAAAAACAGAATTATGGTAAGAGCAGCAGTGAGTTTTGTACTCTGTCCCTTTTCTCTGTCGCTCACTTGCTTTCTCTCTCTAAAAAGAAAAAAAATGTAATATGATTCACATTTAAAAGGCTTCCAAGTGGTACATTTTTAACCAAGTGCTTTCATGTGCTTGGTTCTAACTGCCATTTTTGACCTAATACAACCAAGTTCTATTGGATGTCTGGAATGGTTAATTATTTTCACCTCACCTTAAAGAAGGCGTTCAATAGAGAGGATAGGCACTTAAACCTTTCAAACAGAACAGGGTAAAACGAATTCTTTGTTTTGTATGTGTCTTAATGAATGCAAAGGTCCTGAGGGGCTTTCTTCTAATTATTTTTGTTGATAAACAAGAAACTCCCTCCAAAAGTGTATGCAACCAACCTTCTCCTCTGAAGGCTGTATGCAGAATTAGACTTCTAGTTGAAATATCAGATGAACCAAAAGTTAGTGAAAGCCAGACTTTCCCCCCTTAAAACAGTTCCCACTAGACTTCGGGGTAGAGGGGGGTGAAGGCACTCTAAGGACATTTTAATCACACTAAAGATCAGTCCTTTAATCTTTATTCCCACATCACCAAGAACTTTTTTGCTCAAACTAGGACAGTAAGCTAAAGCTGGAAATAGGCTGATCCGAAACTAATGAGGAAAAGCAGGTTAAAAACGAAATATCATAGCAGTAACTGACACCATCTTAAATTTCCCCTGGATTATTTGTTTTCTTCCACACACATTCATTTCCTGAATTTCTAGTAAATCTGATTTCATATAAACAGTTTCACAAAGCAAAGTCAATAGCTGTGACTGTGTTCCTGATTAATCCACTGAAATGAAATAGATCGCATGGCTTAGTATTTGGTTGTTTAAAGCTAAATCCACTGAAAGAATTCTGGAGTCCAGTTACACCAATAACTTTAGTTTCTTAATCTATGTCCTTTTCTTTTTGCTGAACTTTACCTGTTCTAAAATGAAAAAAATCCATGCAGATTGCACACTTAATTTCCCCCAGTATGAGGGCAACGTCAGCCAGTTTGTTTTGCCCTGCAGTGACTACTAAAAAGACGACCAACAGTTTGCACGTACTTAAATCTATTTGAACAATGTCGAAATTTCTTTTTTTCATTGTTCATGTTTCATCCTCTTTCTGACAAGTACCACAGAGCTGCTTGACTTAAAAACAAGCAAACACTTTTTAAAAAGCACTTTTTACCCAGCTCTGGGACAGGATGGGGGGCATGGAAGTTTCGCTCACAAGTGGCAAGCCAGTGGACACACACATTCACACCCCGGACATCTGCCTCTCAAATAAATAATACAGACGATAAACGCGCAGCACTCGCTGCGCACATCGCAGGTTTTTTGCGGGCAGCACAGATCGGCGCGATGGAGAATGGGCAGCCTGACACAAAGGCTGCTGAGGCCCACGAGTGACCCACCCCGCTGCAACAGGCCTGGGGTTCGCCCCCACAAACCCACCAAAACGCAAGGAGAACGGCCCCCACTTCCTGGGATAAGCCATGAGGCCTAGGAGTCTCCTTACCTGGGAGAAGTTGAGCCCGTTCAGCGGGTGACACTGCTCCTCCACCCTCTCCACCGCACCCGTCGTCTTCTTCATCCTCTCGGCCTCCTGGGCGAGGTAGAGATCGAGCACCGGCACCCCTCTGGAGCGGATGTCCGTCTCCGTCAAGGAGTTCACCATGAGCATCACCCAGACCGGCCTCTTGCGCTCCCAGTTGCCGGCGATGGCGTTGAAGAGGTAGTCGGCGTAGAGCCCTTTGCCCCGCTGGTCCGGGGTCATCCAGTGGGGCAGCATCAGCTTGATGTAGTCCAGGTGGCGCTTGAGGCGGCGGTACAGCTCCCGGGGCAGCACGTCCTGCAGGTTCTCCCCGTGGGGCAGCATCTGGCAGCTGGCCAGCCCCGAGATGGTGTAGGGGTCGGTGAGGTCCAGCTCGAAGTAGACGCTGGAGCTGGCGTGGAAGGCGGCCTTGGAGTTGTTGGGGATGAAGTCCCACACTCGCGTGTAGGGCACGTGGATGGTGCCGAAGAGATAGGCGGGGGGGTCGCGGCGGATGGTCCAGAGAAAGGAGTTGAGCTCTCCTTGCTGCGGGGGGGACAGCGGGGGTCTGGTCAGTGGCGGAGGGGCAGAGGGGCAGGAGGCAGCCCGCGGTGGTAAAGCCGCCCCGGGGGCTGCCTGCAGGAAGGAGGCACGGGGGTCCCTCTCCCCCACCGCCCTGCACAAGCCCCCGCCCCGGGCACGAAGAGGCCCGCGCGGGGCAGAGCCCCGCCGTGACCCCCGCTCCCCCCCACGGGCGCCGGCTCGGCCGCCGCATCCCAGCGGAGGGGCCCCCGCCGCGCCGGCACACCGCACCCCTCGCGGGGGACGCGCGGGGCAGCGCCACACCTGCGGGGACACGCGTGTCCGCGAGAGAGGGGGGCTCCCTCCCCCCCGCCCCCCTCCCACGTCCGCGCCCCGGCGGGTCCCGCGGAGCCCCGCGGCCAGCCGCGCATCCCCGAGCGGCCGCGCCCCCCGGCCCGGCTCGGCCCGGCCCGGCTCACCGAGCGGGGCAGGTCGCACTGCCCCGTGTCCATCTGCTCCCGCCGGGCCGCGGCGTCGGGCAGGAACCCCCCGAAGACGAAGCAGATCAGCGTCAGGTTGAGTTGCATCCCGCTTCCTCTCGCTCTCCTCTCTCTCCTTCCCAGATGAGCCTTTTTGGATTTCTAGGATCTTTTTTTTTTTTTTTTTTCCCTCCCCCTCCTCCTGCTCTTCCCCCTTTTTTTTTTTTTTGCCTTTTTTTTTTTTTTTTTATTCAAACAAACTTTGCCAGTCCCATCTGCATCTGACAAGTGCAGGGGGAAGGACTGGCCGCCCCCTCCCTCCCATGCTCTCCCCCCTCCCGCCCTTTCCCACCCCCACCCCCTCTGGCTCCGGGCTTGTCAGAGGCGCTGGATGCTTTGGGGAGGACGGTTCTCATCGCCAGCCTCCGCCATGCTTTGATTTTGCAGACCGGAGAAGCTCCCTTCCCGCCCCGCCGGTTCGGGAGGAGGTTGGGGCTGGAGGGGTGGGGGGGGAGGAAGAGCGAATCGCCAGAAAAATAAAAAAGTAAAAAAAGTAATTTAATTTTTTTTTTTTTTCAAATTCAGCGGTCAAGACGGGCTCCCGCGGCGCCCCGGGAGGGGCGGGCGGGCTGCGCGGGCGGCGGCGCACACACCGCCCGGCGGAGGCCAAACTCGCGCTGCGGCGGAAAGTTTCGCGCAGCCGCCCCGGCCCGCCCGCGCCTCCCGCCGCCCCGGGGCCGCCGCCAGGGGGCGATGGCGGCCCAGCGCAGCCAGCGGCGGCGGCTGAGGGGCGGCGGCGTTCCCGCCTCGCCCGCCGCCCCGCAACGGCACCTGCGTGGCCCTTCCCTCGGTGTAAAGACCAACAGCAGTAAAGCGGGGAAGTTTCGACATTTCCGCACGAAAACAATGTGGGAAAAAAAATCAGGCAGGCGGGGCTCGTGCCGGGAGGGAACTGCGAGCGGCCGGCTCCTGAGGGGATGCCCTGAGGCGCCCCCGCCTCAGCCCGCCGCCGGCTGCTCCGACTCCGCTCGGCTCCCGGCCGTGCGGCGACGTGTCCGCCCAGGCGCCGCCTTCCCCGGCCCCTCCGAAGCCGGGGGCAGCGAGGCCTCGCTGCGCGCCGGGGCGGAGGGCAGGTCAAGGCCGTGGGCCCTGCGTGGCGCTGGCGGGACCGTGCCCCCGCCTCAGCAACCCCTGCCGGGACGGCGGCCCCAGGCGGGTCCCCCGCCTCAGCCTCACAGGCGGGTGGAAGGAAACCTCGCTGTGTTTTCACAGTGTGCGTCTCTCCTGCCCGTGCCGTTAGATATCCAGCTTCCGCTCGGACCGAAAAGCTTCAGGAGGAAGATCTTCCTCCAACAAGACCCGAGCTGGTCCTTGCTGACAGAAGCACATCCAGGATCCCTGAGGGTCTGGAGCTTTCTCCGGGGTTATTGCAGCAGGCGCTGGACTCCAACAGCTGGAACTCAAGCCTCCTCCCGAGTGTCCATCTCTGTTAAAGCTGCGGGTTTTCAGAGCAGAGGACATGCTGACAATGCCTGTCATTGCCAGTTTCAGAACTCCTGCCTCTGGATCCATTCAGGCAGGGACGGGGCTCAGGGTGCCGGGCAGAGCCCCTTCTCCCTGCAGGGCACCAGCCGGCCCCACTGTGTTGGGGGCCCCGGGGTGTCTCTGCCACCGCGTCCTGCTGTATGCAGTGTGCTCAGCAGAGCAGATCTGGATCCTGACATTCCCACCACCTACACGACTGCAAACCCTTTACAAAATTGGGAAATTCCTCACTGTAATGAGAAGATTCAAAACTACCAAAGTTTGCTTGATGAAACACGGTAATTATTAATATGTGACAGGGTCCTTGCTCTGGCAAAATTCGGAGTAGAGCCAGTAGGGGTTTTGCCAAGGACAGTGCCAGCCTCAGGCCTAGCTGGCTGTAAACATGGCTTCGCGACAGCCCTGTGGAGTCTGAGGGACACCACTGTCTGTGGTTACTGATGAACAAACGCAGCTACACAGGCTATTGAAGGGACTTTCGAACCACCGTGTGCATCCTGTGGACTCTGCTCCTGGCCTCCAAGAGGCAGGAGAGGACTCCACTAACCATGACGTTGGGACCAGCAGCTCCTGTCTAAGTGAGGACTCTCATCCTCTTCTCTCTCCTCTTCTCCCAGATTTTCCAGACAGGTAAAAATCATGCAGAGGAGCAGATGATTGGTTTTCTTAATGATACTTCTAGTTCTTGTAAAGAAATACTTAATTTTCTGGTTCTACTCTGAGCGAAAAGGTTCAGATAAAGGAAAGACACAGGTGGGCAGAAAGAGGCAGAAGGTTTTTTAGCCCACAAGGTGTCCAGTCACTGCAGCACAGGATGGTCTGGTGAAACAACTGAGTCATGGCTGCTCTGGGTGCTGTGGCCTGGAGTCACCCGTGGCCCCGTGCGGCTGGGACATGGGGTGGCAGCAGGTGGGTGTGCGCTGCTTTGAGCTCTCCCAGCCCCATCTGCCCTTGGGGGACACGACACTGGCACTGCCAGTGTGATGACACAAGCCTGCAAGGACAGGGAGGGCTGGGCCTGGCTCCACGTGCCCACGCCACCTCTCTCTGGAGCAGCCCCACCTTTCTCCCATATGTGCCTCAGCACTGACTCCCAGCCCACCCCCAAGCGTGTGAGGTGCTGGGTGGTCACCGCAGGTGCCTGTGCCCCCACCTGAAATGAAGTCCAGAGCAGGAAGCATTGTGCAGTCTGTGTCCCAGATGTGATACCACAAGGGCTAGTTCTAGTCACAGCACAGTATCCTGTTGTTTTCCCTAAGCTGCCACGAACTGTTGAAAAGCTACAGGCTTGATGCTGTCGTGACACTGTAGCATGGAGGTGCGCTGCCTTTGTTCACAGCTGGGCCGAACTGCGTCCTTGCGTTCAGCAAGTGCCACTTCCAAAGTGACATGGTTGCACTTGCTTGGCTTAGTGGCTTTGACTTGGTCCACCCTTCTTCTATCTCCTTTCCAAAGTAGTGAAAGAACAGGGGGGCCTTGTCAGAAGGCTGGTAGGGACATCTCCAGTGACGTGACCCAACATCTCATGAGCTGGAGAAGACGCCTGGGAGGTCTATAAGGAGATGTGAGGCCCTATTCAGTCATGGGGTGCCGTGTTGTGAGGTAGGATGATTACCCTCATCGATGGCATACATATCAAAGCACCCAGGGCAAGAATAAACAAACATCTTTGGCACTGTGCTCCTCTGCCATTAGCCAAAAGGCAGGTGTGTGTGTGTGTGGGTATAGCAAGTTTTTCAGCCGTTTCCCTGAACTCAGCCCTGATGTTGCAAGAACTGCCTAGCTGTGAAAACACAGCCTCGCCTTGATTTATGCCGCTTGTGGGTAAGATGACTAAGAAGAAGAAGGGGAAAAAAAAAGAGCAGAACAGGAACAGAAATCCCAGTGGGAGCGCAATGCGGGTGTGTACCGATTTGGTGGGACAGTCAGGTTGGGGAAACTGCAGCCAGAGCTTCAGGCAATAGGAAGAGGAGACCACATACCACATGATATGTATCATGATGTTCCACCTAAGATACAAAAGCATGCCACAAGCTTTTATGAAGACAACTCTTTGGTAACAGCAAGGGAAATTAATTCTTTTGTGTAATTGTAACATTTTTTTCTTCTTCAGATGAGTTCCATATGTCCTCGTGATTTTTTTTCCTTTAAACACAGCAGTTTAGAACAAATCTTAAGTAACATTTAGCCTGCTTCTAAAGTAAATATTTACAAAAACATTAAATAATGGTTCTGATCTTTGGAAAATGTATATTGCTCCCTACCTGCTACTGTTTTGTGCCTATCTGGAGTAATAGAGAAGCTTTGGAATAAACCCCAGGGCTGTAAAAGCAGTATAACAATGCGATTAGCAGTAATCAGATGGGAAAGACTGACTATTAAAAACTGTGAGGAGATAAGAAGGATAAACTGCAAAGGGAAGGTTATGTTATTTTGTTTTAACAAATTTCAAGAAATCTAATGGGGAAATAGGCTTTTAATCTTACAAAAGCTGTATTGTTTTTTGGAAGCATAATAGTGTTAGCTGATATTTATGTCATGTATCATCTTCAAAGCGCTTTACTAAATAAATATTAATCATTTCACCAACCACTTAAAGGCAACCACTTCAGGGGTGCGGTGAGGCAACAACTTAGCAAGTAAGTTGTACTAAGACAGGAAGTGAAGACAGCCAGATTCAATAAGGAGTCCGTGTGGGTAGAAAAAAATATTTGTGGAGACTTTAACAATATCTTTAATCAGGCAAAACAAAACCCCATGGAATAGAGGGCAGATTTCTTTGTTAATGAGAAGCTGGCATTGGAACTTGTAATTACAGTGTGTTTCCAACAGGTAAAGAAGATTATTAGATTTGAGAGAAAACAGCTTGTGAGGGATCAGTATTTGCATGCAGGGAAGTGTAACACTTTTTCTATCAGAGCGTGCTCCTTACAGGGCTGACTACCCTTTTGCCTCTTCCTCTCCTCTCACCTTCCTCACAGGAAAAAATACAGTATTGTTGGCCTGCACTTTATCAGTATTTCCCTGTCTCTGCCATGTTGTACTTTCTTTGAAGAATTTCAAAGCACCCAGTGGATTTCAGTCTCTGCATTTCTTATGCCTTTCCTGTAACAAGGAACTCTGACTGACCCACTGACTCTCCCAAAAGCTGTCCTATGTCAAAACCGGAAGAGTGAGAACCCAGCTTTTCCTTTTTCTATGAATGAAGCTGAAGGTGTTTTCTGCTCCTGCCAGAGATGGCAGATGAGACTCAATCTTTTTGCATGCTACAGATCATGTAATAATTTAGGCTGGAAGGGACTTCATGAGGTCTCGGGTCCGAGTGCCCTCGCTCTGAGCAGGGTTAACTTCAATGTTAGGTGATGTTGCTCAGGTCCAGTTATGGATTCTTAATTAGATTTCTGTGCTCTCTTGTGCACAGGTGACATTATATGTAGCTGTCCTGGACTGAAAATTAATAAGCCTGAAGCAGTTGCACTGCTAGCTGTCATGCCACAACTTGTTACTTGCCATGACACCTGTGCTGTGATGTGTCTAGCAAATACAGATTTTCCTGCAGAAGACTGATTTTGATGTTAGCAGTTGTATTCACATATAACATCATTGTTCAGTCGTGCAATTTACGATTTGAAACATGCAGTTGTCAGAGAAACAAGCCTCTACTATGTAAGGCTGTCACACTGAAACTGCTGAATTATCACAACTGTTTTAACATTTCACATCTTTTTTTTTTTTTTTTCCTGTGTGTTGCAACCAATACAATGTAGTCACTGCAGTCAGTCTTATATTTCCTTGCCTGTTTGTCCTCCTGCATCCAGTTCAGCCAATTCAGTGTCTTTTGTCTCAGCATTCCAGAAACAACCAATCTAGTTCTTGAAGAAAATCCCCTCTCAATCCTAACATCCTCCCTTCTAAGGACTAGGTATGAATTTTGCAGACCAACCAGCATTAAAAGCTTGTATTACATTTTGCAAAGTCTCACCTTGTGCTGTGGCCTCTGCAATGACAGACCACATCCTGCCTGAGACTAGGCGTGTAAATATGCTGAAGAAAACCTTTCCCAGTGTCAGACTCTGGTATGCATTCTCCCTCTGTATAAAGTTTAGTCTGCGCTTGTGTATGTATATAATATTACATATGCACACGCCTAGGAAGGTGTATGTATCTATGTGTGTGTGTGTTTATATATATTAGTGGGTTTATATATACATATGCATATATATACACATATTCATACACACACACAAAATGATGGGATAGGTGAGTGCTATTAACACTCCGTTATAGGCTTTTCAGTTCTTTTCTCATCCTCTCAAAGAAATTCCGGTCTGGAGCCCATGGAGGCAGAAGCCTGTCCTCCTCTGCTGTCCTTCTACAAGTATGGTAGATCCTGCCTTTTCGAGATCTTCTGTCTGCAACTTAAGCAGAACATTACTGTTCCATTCCTCAAACATATGAGATCAGAGAGATGGTGAAAAAATGTCTGAAAGCAACTCATCCACCTGAACAGGAATAATCTCACTGCTTCATAGCAAAGGCTGGAGCGGTTTCTTTAGCACAAGAGATTATTTCCTTGAGGCCTAATGAGCAAAAAGATTTCTTCCTGCTCAGCCTAGTTCAGTGTGCAGTTCCAGAAGCTCCACTTAATTTCATAAACAGTTCAAACCTCCTTCATGTCTGGAGAATGATTGGGAGTTCAGCTGCTCAAGAGTCCTCTAAATGTTCAACTCTTTATTGTCATTCACTATGTTTTCTTTTCCTGATTTCTGGATTGCTGTTGATTTCTCCAACCTTGGTTCATTTACATTTATTAATACAAATTATCATGTTCATTGGCATTTATTAATGAAAAACCCGAGAAGGGTTTTGTAAGTGGGATCAGTCTTTATGACAAAACAGCTAAACCAGCCTTACAAAATACCTCTTTTGAAAGAAGAGTCTATGCGTGACTGTCTTTCTCCCAACCTGGAGCAGAATATTCCAAGCAAATGCAATAACTTGGTGCATATGTCTGAAGTGATTGATCTACCAACAACATTCCTATTCCAGGGACTTTGAACACACATAATGGACATGCAAAATGTGCCAGTATTTTGGTAATTTGGTTTAAAAACTGCTGCTTTTTTTTTTTTTTTTTTTTTTTTTTGGAGGTGGTAGAATATGGCTCCCATTTGTTGCGTGTGTGTGGGCCTGCTCCTTATTAAACTCATGGTCCTTTTTTCCAGTAACCACTTCAGTGCTGTGAATCAACATAACTGGTTCAGAAAAACACCATCTGTCGATTGGATAAACAAAAGTCTAGTTAGTTGGAAGTTTAATAGATCACAAAGTCTCACCAAGTCCATTTTTATGTTAATAAATTCCACCATGGAATATTTTCTGATGTCACATGGCAAAAGTGCCCTAAATAAATAGCAGCTGAAGCATTTTCCATTATTTATCTTAGTGTTTTGTGATCTTAACAATAGAAATTGGCCAGGATCTGATCTTCCCTAATCTCAAAGTTTCATATGGGTCTGTATGTGGGTTTCATGAATCTTAGGTAAGTAGGTTTACAAGAGGTCTCATCTAGCCTGACCAGAGTTGAGTCAGATGGACCTCCACTGTCATCTCACTTAGGAGTGGGGGCTGAGGCTAGTGCTCAGTAATAGCCACTGACATCATTTCATCCATCCTGTGCCCATATTATTCTTTCCCATATTATTCCTGGATAGTGCTCTGGTGTGAGATATCTTATCTACCACCTGTGCTTGGAAAGACCTCCTCTGACAGTCACCTATTTATTTCTCTGCCAATCCAGTCTGGTTTTTAAAATTTCCCTTGGTGGAGATTTAATGCATCAGCAAGTACAACTCACTTGGTTCTTTCATGTCCTGTCCCCATTTTCCTGAGTGGAAGATTGGGACTACAGGTGGATTCTAGGAAAGTTCTTCCAAGAGTAGCCATTTTACCTTTCTGAGCTATGGAGTTTGTCGGAGATGATCTAGGTGATCTCCCCATGAAGGTGATTGGACTCTTCAGCTGCCAAGTTTCACTGAGAAGCTTTTATGTCTTCAGAGAAGGGTCATTCAGGCTCCCTGCTGTTTCAAATCAAGCACAGGCAACACTTCCAAGAGTATATTTGAGTCCAAGATCCTTCCCGAGTGAGACTATGGTCAAGACTGCACAAGTTTACCAGTTAGTACAGAAAGGAGTGATATTGCCTGGCTGCCTTTTGCGTGGGTACCAGATGTCTTTTTAGTTCTGGTCATCTCCACACTGTTTTTTAATAGTGGTCCAGAACAAATCGTATTCTTGCTCCTCGGGACCAGTGTGCAAATACTTGATGAGACCTTCCAAGTCATCCTAAACCCATTAAAAAGGCTGAATAACAGATTTGCCTAAGAAGTTACAAAATTAGAGAGGAGATCACCAGACTGAGGAGGAAGACGCTGCTTTAGGCAGAACTACTAGTGCTGCTGAGAGACCCTCAGGCTGGAAGTTTATGCCAGCACTGCAGCGATGCTTTTGCAGGGTCATCATGGGGATGGTATTCTCTCTCCATGCCAACACAGCCCATGGCAATGTTTCCTGATAAATGGGCTACTGAGGCTGCTGCAGTCGGTATCTGCTACCCTCTCCGTACAGTCTTCTAGGGCACCTGCTGCAGGAGAAATTTGACTTCCTCCCTTCATGAGGAAACCTGGTGGTAGTTATCAGAAGGGGGTCCTACCCCTCTTCATGCTGTGTCCTTTGTCCTCTCCCACAGGAGGTAAACGACAGCGAGCTTTTTCAATACCTGTATTTCTGTTTCCTGGAAACAACTTCTGCTGTTTTGAGTAAAACATGTAAATGTACTTAATCATGTGAAAGAAGCTTTAGCATTTCAGATCATAGTAATCTTCCCCTTTTCTCCCTCCTGTGTAACTCAAAGTGGTTTATATATTTGAGATCCAGCTGTGCATGCTTGGATCTGTGCTACTCAGATTGTACTTTGAAGCTCCTCCTGCCCTGAAATCACACTGTGTATATCCATTACAAGCTGTAAGGAGGAATTAATCAAATAAAACCTGATGCTACGCTATGCTAAAGCACATCACAACTTACCTATCTCTTCTTACATATCTTCTGATTATTGCAGAACTGTAAAGCTCTTCTCTTGTTTCTTTGAAGCAAATTTACAATAGCCCCAGTAATCCTTTTGCACTTGAGAAAAAGTAAACCTTTCACACTACTGCAAGTCCCTAAAATGCCTCCAAGGGCTCCTCTGCTGAGCAGTGTCCTTCTGGGTATCAAATGTTAGCTGTGAACTGGAAGACTGTGCCTGGGTCATCTTTTATCTATGTGGTAGGAACGCAGTGTCAGTTTATCACAGAAGCTACTATTTTGAGGGGGTTTTAGAGTGCGCTCCTTTCAAAACATTTTCAGCAGACAAAGAGAAAATACAGTCTGTTTTGAGAGTGTGTTGATCGTGTACCGTTGGTCCTGATTTCTGTCTACTCTCTTTTATTCTGCCTGCTTGAGGAGTTAGGTGAGTCTCTCCTGTTGCCAGCATTGGCCATGTGAAAAGCACCAAGAAGCAGGGAAAAAAGAACAGAATAAGAAAAATGCCATAATTTGGCAGGAAGAATGAGCTCGCCTCACTTTTTCAGAAACTAGCTTTGCTTTCATATGGAAGTAAATCTTGAAGGCAATATAACACGTGAGCTGTGCTTTCTGAGCACATCCTTTTGCTGAATCTCTGTCTATAAATGCCTAGCCTTGTGATGATAGCTATTCTATAAACATGAAACAAAAGGACAGATTATGTATGTATTTTTGTCAAGAGAGGAGAAATATAGCCACAATAAACCCAGAAGTTTGCAGGGCAAAGTAAAAAAGAGACTTTCTTTTCGGAAGCAAAAAGTTACAACCATTTGAATCTCACTGGGATGATGTTCATTGGGATCATCAGTCATACTTTTTGTTGTTGTTGCTAACTTACACATGCACACAGAAACTGCCTTTCATGGATGAAAAATGTCTTGCTTATTCACAAGCCCTGTAGAAATAAACATTATTTTATATATATGTACTGCTGGCAGTGAGGATTTTATTTTTCATGCCATGCGCCAAGCTTTCATTAGTCAAAGTGTGAAAAATCCCATTTGCTGTGTTTT
Source organism: Athene noctua (assembly GCF_965140245.1). Taxonomy (NCBI): domain Eukaryota; kingdom Metazoa; phylum Chordata; class Aves; order Strigiformes; family Strigidae; genus Athene; species Athene noctua. Next base: position 9,556,069 of record NC_134041.1, on the reverse strand, counting down.
GGAGAGTTCACGTTGGAAGCATTTAGAGAGCAATTCACTGATCTTTCAGTCACTGGAGAAGGGATCACCCTGGGAGCTGGCCAGCCACAGGGGACTCGGGGGTTGTGCTTTAATCCCCAGTTTAGTAACCCACCCTTTTCCTGACTTTGGGCAAATTGCTTCATCTGTCTGCATCTTGGATCCCCAATGACAAGGATCAGACTTTCAAGTCATAAATTTGTTCAGTAGTATAAACGTAATATATCTCAGATACTAATATGGTGGTAGCCACATGGTCAGACTCTTCAAGCTAAATAAGCTTGATAGATGGAGGCAAGTCTGGGTCTGAACATAAGTTTTGGAGAAACTCCAGAGCATGAACAGCATGAATCCTTGATTTCACTCAACACTGTCACACATACCCAAGCACACTTTTTGCCTACTTGGGTCTCTCCCCCTGCTGAAGTCCAGGTCCTGGCCTCTTCAGCCCAAGCCTGTCTCATTTTGGAGCTGCTACAGGGAGATAAGATCCCTGCAGTGTCCTTTCTACGTGAGGTCACTGTGGAGACAGAAAAGGATCATGGAATAAGTAGAGCTGCCCAGGGAATGGCTTTAGCTTGATGGATTTAATTCCATGAAGCTGTGTATGTACCCATGATTATGTAAACTGAACACAAGTTTGAGGCCCTGTTCCCACCTGTGCTAGTGAGCTGTCTCTACTGTCCCTACTCCTCTGTGTAAAATAGGAAGAGTGTAAGAGCCAACATGAGTAAGATCAAACCCTCTGCTTATTCAGATGGAAAGTATTGCGTAAGTCCCCAGGGTTACATGAACTAAACCTAGGAGTTTGCTTGCTTTCTTAGAAACGGTGTTGCCAAGTTCTGGACAGAATTTACAGAACAAATCTCTTGGCATTGTAATTCATTGCAAAGGAGACCTAAGTTTATCAACTGAATTATAGATGATGGAGCTTTATAGCAATTCTCTGTGTGTCCTTTTTGACTTATTTTTGTATGCCTTCTCTGCCCTCATCAAGATGCCCAATGAAACACTTAAATCCATTTTCACCCTCTTTAGAGGCACCGACGATAAAGCAAATGAAATATTATTCTTTCTGAGTAGTAAATTTATAGCAGGCAATAACAAATCCATGAGAATTTATATGGCCTTTTGCCAAAGAAACCAAGGATTTGAATCCATACCCTGAAAAATACATGCATATCTATTCCGGTGTTTAAGGAGCTGTGGGAAATCCATTTTTTTAAGTGAAATGAGAGAAAAGTATCTCAAATCACCTATGACCCTCCTTTTAAAGCCTGAGTGTCATCAGAAGGTTAAAACTTTATTAAGACTTTCTCATGCCTTTAGCTCCCTGACATAGCTAAGGGGATGAAGGTATGAGAAGAATGAAGGCATCATACCATCAAACAGCCAAGCTTCCCATTATCCATGCATGGGACAATGTGACTCGAGGCTCAGGGTCAGTGCCTGCCCACTGAGATAAGGACTAGAAGCCTTACCAGATCCTCCCCTGAAGGAGCCATGGAAGATGGTAAGATACTCCCTTTGAACTGAAGCAACATATACCAGTGTTCCTAAAACCAAACTGCATCTGGTCTCCTGCAACTTCTGTTCATTATCTTTTGGTAGTTGTCAGCTTGCTGCCCTTCTCTTAGCTAATCCCTGCCAAAAGGCAACGTGCAAGCTCCATGTTCACTGGCTAACTGCTCTGCTGGATTTCTTTTACTCCTCCCATCCCCCCCAGTGCCTTCTCTTGTGGTTTGGCCATGTTGGTAGGAGGATAAATGAGATATCAATATCAAACAAACCTGGAGCCCACTGAGATTTCCTCCTCCAATCTGGGATTTGAACTTTCTGTTCTGAGAAACCTCTTGAGAATGACTGGCTACCACAGTGTCCTGTTTGCTCAGACAGCTCAGGTCTCCACGGTTAAGGGAATCTACCAGATCTCTAGATGGGCATTTCCCAGGCTGCCTGCTACTAGTGCACAGTTGTGGATCATGTCTCCCTGCAGAGCTTGCTTTAATATTTCTGGCAAACCTCACCATGTCCTTACCAGTCCTCATTTGGCTATGCATGTGGAAGTCTTCAGACATGTCTGTAGTCGGATGCTAGTCGTGTTTTCAATCAACACGATTCAGTTTTAAATTATAGCTGTAAGAGCTTTTCAGGCTGTGCTGACAAGCCTGGTCCTTAAAAAAAAAAAAAACAAAAAAAAAAAACCAACCAAGCTCCAAACCAATGTGCTTTGGGGAGAAGAAGGGAGGGAAAGTGACATCCATTATGGGAAGGAAGAAGCAAGAACAACAAAACCTGGCACCCTGGTCTGTGTTTGCTCTAATGATGCATCTCCATGTGCTTCGTGTTCTTTGGTAACACTGCCCTTTCCGTGCCACGTCGTGGATCGTCAGATGAGGAAGCTTGGCCCAAAATAAACGCCAGGCTGCTTTTCATCTCAGGGATTTGTTTGTGCCAAGCGAACAAAGTGACTTCTTTGTGGCTGTTTGCATTTGTTGTTCCAAGTTGTCTGAGCACTAGGTTATAAATACACACCACCAATTGATAGCCTCAATATGTCCAGTCGGACAAGCTTTGTGTGCTGGCAAGAAAAGGATTTGGCTTGCCTTAATTATTTTTGTTTTAATACTTTTTTTAATGTTTGCTATAAATCAAAGATACTGTACATACAACTCAGGCAGAAGGGGTTCCTTCCCTACCCATTTTGTAGGCTGGGTTTCTGACCAATAATTTTAGGTAAATTTTCTGTTTCATATTTGTATTCTTTACAGTCACATAGGTAAAGGGATGCTGTCACGTTACATACGTAATTTAATGTCATCAGCATTTTTAGATCAGTTTTAATGCAGAAATAACATGAAGTCAGAATTTTATCAACTTACCTCCTCTTAGAGGAGATGCAAGGTATGAGAGGAACATGAAAGCCTGAGTCGTTCTGAGCTCTGCCTTAAGAGTGCTAATGGTAAGCCAAGACCTGGCTGTCCTGGGTCCGTGACAAGAAGACCCGTTAATCAGCAGCAACTGAGCAGTCTGAGCTAAGCCCCGAGTCTTGGGGACTGTTAGCCAGATCCTGACTACTTCACTGGGGAATGTTCAACCTTCTAGACTTGAATTTTTTCTGCGCTCACCCCCAGCCCCCACCACTGAAAAACAATGCTGATGAAAAATGCCTCTTTGGGAATTTAATTTGTACGGAAAACATTTTATTTTTGTTTCCAAATCTTCCAGTCTGTGTAGGGTTTTCCATTTGCTTTCATCAAAGACTATTTTTCACTATTTTTCTCATCCAAAATTCTTATTAGGAAACTGAATGCTTTTACCAAAAATGGGTATCTTTTCCTTCCCCTTCACCCCCTTCTCCAGTCACAACATCCCCCAGACCCCTGAAAACAAGCTAATTGAAAGAAAGCACATTTATTTTAAAAATTTCCCATGGAAATTATTTTGTTGTGGTTAATGTCTGCTTTGTCTCTCTTCTGTCTGGGGCTAGAAGAAAATTCCTCGAAAACATTATCAGCCAGTGCATCTCTACAGCCCAAGTGAGGTTCTAAACATCTCATTTATTCATTTATACAATAATCCAGTAACCATAATTGTGGTCACTTACTTATCTGCAATTTGTATACTGAAATAATTATGCACAGTCGTTTGAAAACTGGATCCCTTTTCAAAGATCTCTCAGCTTTAGACATGTTTCAGGAAGTATGTGCTTACTGGATGCTGTGTGTTATTATGTATACATGCATACTTATTTTCTATACAGATATGCATACATATATATATATAAAATATGTATGCATGGTTGGAAGGGAAAGGTCATTGACATGAGTTTTCTGTGCCTGATTTTAGTTTTGTTTTGAAACAAGCTCTTCTAGAGTGACCTGGAAACAACGTCCATCCAGAGCAGGAGGCAAATAGACCCAGGTCAGTTTTACACAGTGGTTAATCAGTTTTTTTCTGGTTCTGGTGCCAAAAGAGAACATGGTGCCCTGTGGATGCATGACAGCAGGGGAAGGTACATGCTATACATTGGTGGACTGAACTGGCCAGCTTCAGTCTGTTCCAGGCATTCTAACAGAGAGCAAACGAGCCTTCATAGATAGAGTCTGGTCCACAACGAAGAAGCATGAAAGAAAATAGACGTGTGGATCCATGGCCCTTTGTAAATCCAGTTTACAGGAATGGGCTTCTTACTTGCACTTATTCCTGTATGTGTAAGTTAGGAGAGGTGTAATATAAATTGAAGCCTAATTTTTTCTTTGAAGCTATTAACACCCACCCACAAGCAACAGGAAACAGACTTCAACTTTAATTAGTACCAACACATTCAAAATTCACCCTATATTTGCCTTCAAGTGCAGCAAAGCAGCTTCAAAGCTAAAAGCTTCTTCACTTTCTAAGTAATAATGAGGTATTAATGAGGCAATTAGGGGCTTGTAAACATGGTGTCAAAGAGATATGAACTAATCACCAGCAACAGGAAAAAGACAGATCCCTCTGACTTCAGTGCTCTGTGCTCTCCCTAGCCCCCTGAGGCATTCTGTGCTTGTAAACTAATCCGCAAAAATGTTCTAGATTAATTCAAAACACTATCCTCTTTTTAATTCCCTGACTGTCTTCAGGCTTGTTTCTGAATAGATGCTCTGTGTGAAGGCTTTTAAATACGCACTTTTGTTATTGCAATGAAACCCAGATTGAAGTTCTCTTGCACTAAACTGTCAATTTATATTTGGCTCCCTTCTTAGATACATATGAAATACTTCTAAATCATTTGTTAGAATATTTATTCCAGTTTATTTCCTTTTAGTCTATTTAATTAAAAAAATAAAGCATGTAATTTAATTAGAACTGACGAACACCACTTTATTTTTTTTTTTCTTGAATGTAAAATGTTACTGTTGAAAATGAAGGATTAAATACACCCGTTAAATCTTGGAGTGAGACAGATAGGGAAGGGACAAACATCCCCCCTCACAGATTTGTTAGCTGGAGTGTTGGACTAGGATTAGTGCGATCTGATCACACTAATTTGCTGCAGGATTTTATGAGAGTTGCTTTTATGATTCTCATTTCCTTGCAGCAATACAGTTCAGATCTGATGTAGCTAGTGCCTGAAATCAACCCGTCATGCTGCTTTCTGTTGCTAAAGTCAGAGCAGGTTTATCCACAATAGGATATTAAATGTGGTCCCACCTGCATGACGCATTTTGAAGTTGTTCCTATTAGAAAATATGATTCTGAAGAACTTTTTATTTTCTAAATGAAAGTAGAGGAAAAAAAATAAATAGAAAAAAGGTCTCCGGTATTGACGAGACTCCAGGTGGTGAGGCTTCAGGAAAAGCATAGACTTTTCATAAGGTGGGAGCAAACAGATCCTTACAGCATCCCTGATACCCTACACTCCAAATCTTCATGGGACAGATGAAAATTTGACCTCGCTGCTTCCTTCAAATTGTCTCCACAGATGGTACTGCAATCGCAACTGAAAGTACTACTGATTTGAGAGAGGATTTTTGGATATGGCCTGTTGTCTCTTGGAGATTAGGGTGAAACTCCATATCCTTTCTCTGTGTGATCTCATTACAGTCACCTCTCTAGGGGTGAAAAGTGAGTTCACTAAACCAACTTATTGTGAAAAAATATTTTGAAACTTCACACATTGTGGTTTGATCCTGCATTCTCACAGGTATATGTTGGAAATCATTTGGTTGAAGTCAGTAACATGTGTGTTAAGCTCTCAGAAGTGCAAACAGAATGGAGACCCTAATAGTTTTTCCTACATCAGGAATTTGATCTAATCCACAGGAAAATTGTACATGAGTTCAACAGTCCAGCACTTTGTCTAGTAGTGTGCAGTTGATTACAACTCTGGAATTGCCCCTTCACAGACCCGTTAAATATGGACTCCAAACATTTTGAAGAAAAATTCTTAAAGAGATGATGCTGGTGAATCCTGTCTGCAAATGTGAAAGCCAGTACTGGCCTCTCCAGAAATTCAGCTTATCGTTTGAATTTTCAGCAGTATTCCACTCTGGACATGAATAACCTCTCATAGCAACTGGTTATGCAGGTTATGCACAAACTTTATGTGTTGCAGTAGAGATTCAGAACTGTTCAATTCTACCACAAATGGTGCTTTTTGAGAGGTTAGCTAGCAGAACTTCATTGAGTGTCGCCTTCATCTAAGTCCATTTAATTTATGGCTATTTAGAAAATTTCAGTGTTTATTAAAACCTCTGCACAATGAAGAATCAACTACACCCTGTGCTCTTGTGCAGTCTAATAATGTCTATCCCATCAGTATTAATACTTGCAAAGCTTTAGGCTGTGCTTGGATATGACCAATTCTTTTTTCTGGACATGAGATTTTGTTATGGCATCACTGGCCAAGTGAAGCAGCTCTTGGATATCCCATTGTGTTTGTGGTGGCAGGCTTTGGGGAAGATACCACCTGTTCCATGTTGCATGTAAACTCCAGACCACAAGCACACGCACTCCTGGCTTTCACTCAGAGCTTTGTGCCTGGGAGCTTATAGCCACATGAAGATTTTGGTCTGTGGTTGTAGGGCCAGGAAGGTTGACACTTGGGTGAAGATTTCATGAGCTCTCATTAAGCAAACACACATAGGCCAGCATCACGACCTTTCCAGTATTTCTTTCCCCAAGCATAAGAGCCAGTATCTCTGATCATGTTAGGAAGAGACCACAGCTACAGACATCATCGGCAAACACATCTTGGGTGGTTCCTTCCAAGCAGACAAAGTGCCTGAAACCTCTGACTCTGATGGGATTTTAAAGCAGTTTGGGACTGGTGACCCTAAATGCAGCTGGTCAATAAATCACAGGTCTGGCCCAGAGAGTCCCATAGGGGAGGGGAGCGCTGGCGTCCTGCCGCAAGTGTGTGAAGCAGAGGCTGGGGGGGGGGGGCGGGGGGCAGCCAGAGCATCCCCATTTCAATGTGTGAGACACAACAGACCTGCCTTGTTAGCTCAGAGCTCTAGTGCTTGGGACATTACCTTTCCTTCACCCCTTTCCTTCCTCTCCCCTTGTGTTAATACTACATAACTCTCTGTGCACTTTCCATCTGGGTGGGGATCTTAAAAGACCCCTACAGTTCTGCAGGGCCTCTCCTGTTTGTGTGTAATAATACAGGATGGCTGGACCATTAACACCTTCTCTGAGCACAGCATGTTGGAGTTGCAACACTTTCCGGCCTGGGCTCCTTTGCCAAAGGGTATTGTGTGTGCAAGCTCAAGTCTTCTTTTAAAATCCCAGATAGGGTTTTCTTTTCTCTCTTCCTTCCAGTTTGTGTGTGTTTTTGCCATTGGTATCCACGGGACTTTTCCTCTTGTGGTTCCTTTAGAGGTAACAGAGTTTGAGGGTGGTTTTGTTTGTTGTTCTCCTTCTCTCCTCCTCCCCACCATACCACCGTTTCTGGGAGGCAGGTAACTGAGAAGGAGAGACTGGGTGAGTCTGTGGAGTAGTAGGCGAACGTGGAGCCCTTTGCTTTGAGGGGTTTGAACTCATTAGTTCAAACAGAGCTTAAGTAAGAGACATTTGCAGGGTTTTCCCATCTGAGAGCTGGTAGCTGAATTTCCATCACAAAAACATAATGCAGGGAGGTTACTAGGGATTTATGACTGAGTTGGATTCTCTGGGATATAATAAGGTGAGTCACCACTGAAACCTTTTTCAGGATTGAGACATTCCTAGTATCTCTGTCACATATATACTTCTGGGGATCTAATAAGGGGGCACTCAAATCACAGCTGTGCCTCTGGATTATCCCACAGCTGCCTTTTGGAAACTCAAGGCTAAGGTGCAGTAGCTTTGCAGAGAAGGTCTGAGACAAGTAAGGAAAATGACGCTTCATCTGTTTCACCTCAAGAGCACAGCTTTCTGCATTCACACATAGATACTGTAAACATATAAACAAAGCTCTGTGATGGTATCAAAATGGGGACCCAGAGATAGATGGCAAAGAATGATCTGTAAGTGCATGTGAGGTTGATCAGAAATCCAGGTAAACAATAAGCAAAAAGCATTCTGAGGGAGAGGTATCTCTACCAGAGTGGTGTTGCTACCTCACTTCACGTTAATCCCCTGCCAGTTAGTCACAGCAAAACCGGGGAAGGAACTTCAGATTGTCAAGGGTGTGTCTTGTGGTTAGTGACAACCCAGCTTTGTTTCTAAGTAGATGGGCACATCTTTGTAAGAATCAAAATTTGACTGCATGCCTGTACCTTCCTGAAGTGAAATCTTGCTCCATCAAAGCTTGGAGTATTCCTCTTCACTTAGGTGGGTATGCAAGTTCCGTCTCCTTCCTTAAATAAGGAGGGTGATACAAGTCACTGTCTGAGATAGACCAAATGCATCTGTAATACAGCACTAGCAAGAGAGAGCAATTACCATGAGTGATCTTGTCCTCTGCACTGCAGAGTGGTTGAGATGATGTACCCAGAAAGAGGTTAACATTTTGTTAGTGACTTGGGAGCGGCAACGTAGTCTTCTGTTGAAAGGCTGCATGTGCCATCTGTCCTGACACCCAGGAGTGGCAGCTCCCAGCAGGGTGAATCTGCCCTGTACGCGTCAGGCCAGTAACCCTCCACCTGAACTGAGCCCTAAATCATGGATGGCTATTGGAGCTGTAAGCCTGGAGCACTGCTTGGCTGTGAGGTTAACAATGAGCTGAAGTGCAGAACACCATTGATGGATGACTCTTCTGTGGGTGAAGAGTCTCTCAGGGATCTATTTATGTGTCAGAATGGTCACCTGAATCCCAGTGAGAAACGGCCAGGCTGCTTTCTTTAGCATCAGTTAAGAGCTTTGTTCCTGCTCTGATCCAGGCTTTTGCAGTAGCTGTCGCTAAACCGCTTGAGTTTTCTGCGCTGCAGTTCCCTGGCATGGGAACGGGTTAACGGTCTGTTTAGCTGGTCTTTTTTAGACTACATGCTTTGTGTATGTATATGCTGTGAGAGATTTGTCAGAGCGTTTCTTGGAATGGGGTGCTGATTAGCCAGGGCCTCTTGAGAACTTGTAATGGTAATCAATATAATGATTGTAATAACTAATGATAACAAAGTCAAGAATGGCAACAAAAAGCTTCAGAGTACAGTGTCCTTTGATTTTGAGGCTTTTGAAGAGGAATGGAAAAGAATGATTTGGGGACATAATAAAGGAACCCCCTCCCTTTCATAGATTGCCTCCTGGGAAAAATATTTTATTGAGAGAGGGTATGTTAGCCAAAGCAAGACATAAATATTTTACTTATTAGAGCACAGGCTGTTTCTCTTCTTGTTGGCTCCGTTACCAAGGCTGGCCTCAGACAGAAATTTGCAGTGTCCATTTCTGTATTGTGTGGTGGGGCAGCTGGGGGGCATGGAGACCCAGGCCATGGATTGAAAGCCTGCCAAAAAAAAAAAAAAAGAAGAAAAAAGCCCTTCTTACAACAATTGTCTTGCTCATAAAATGTGACATTTGCATGGCAGCTGCCAAGTCCCTGTTTTTTGTCTTCATAAACAGGGCTTTGGAGCAAAGATGTGGAAAGCCCAGTGTGGGCTAAATTGGGCAAATGGACCAGGTCTCAGCAGCCAACTTGACAACAACACCAATTACCCTGTGAAGGCAGAACACATACTGCCACCTTCCCAATACACACCACCCTGTGTGAGTTCTCTGATGTCTAATATGGCTTAGGCTGAGCATGCTTTCTCTCCCTGGGAGAGCTAATAAGATTTGATTCCTCTCTACCTGGCTATTTCCACAAGATGTAGCATCATTGAGCTCTACATCTCTGTTGTGCTTCATTGAATCAGACAATGCTTCAGAAAGGAGAGAGACTGGAAAGCAAAGATGCTCAAGCAGCTGAACCCATGTAAAGACTGAAATCATAAGTGGTTTTCCCTCCCATTAGAGTCGTTCAGTCACTTTTAAAATCCACCAAGGTAAATAAACATCCATCTTTGGCTCAGAGTGTCCTTACCCTGCAGATTGTAAGAACCTGAATGGCAGGGGGAAGTTGCTGAGAGAAACAGGGCTGTATTTTTTTCTTATGCTCCCTCTTTAACATGAACAAGCATCGGGTTCTGGCACAGATGGATCTTTGGCCTGACCAAATGTTCTTATACCCAGTTTCTTAAGGATTCTGTCTACACTGGTAGTTTAGAGCAGATGTCCAGGGAAAAGTGTAAAGACAAGACAGATAATATCAATACTTCCCCAAGGTGTTCTCTCTCAGCTTCTGGAAAATTGTGGTTCAGAGACTTTGAGCCAGAAGTCGTATCTGTTGTGTTTTAATACCTCTGCACTTAATTTTTCTTTCGTGCTTTTGTCTAACTAACTTCTGAGCCTGTGCAAGTGGCTGATGTGACAGAGAGCTCCGTAGTTTGACTGCCTGTGCAACTGTGTAAAGACCTATCTCCCCTCTTCTGCTCTGTACACACCTCCAGCTGATTCCAGGTGATGTCCTGCAGCTTTCAGAACTTGCAGGGTACTGTTCATCCCTTATCACTCACTCAGTGTTCCCTGTAGTTTTATAACCTTGATCATATCTGCTTTTTTTTCTACCTTCCAGGATCTTAGTCTGTTCTCACACAGTTGTTCTCCAGCAATTCTCTCCCATACCTGTACCAGTTTTACTATATCCTTTGATGTTTAGTGAAAAAAGCTGGATGAAAACTGCCTATTTCCCAGGGACGAGCCAAGGATTGTTTGGCTTGTAACATCACTTAGAGCAATTTAGGGTTTGTTCCATGCTTAAATTTCTACTGGTGAGCTCAAAGAGGGCAAGAAAAGGTGATCCAGAACCAGATACGGCTGGTTCCTGCTCTGTTCTATCAGGTTAACTCTCCAGCTGCACTGTCTGGAATGAGAGCAGGTTCAATTGAATTAGAAGTGGAGAAAGTTTGTCAGGGAGTTGGCAGATGAATTTTGCTTTATACCATGGAAACGGATATGGTAGTAGAAAGCCTTGCCAGTCAGCGCACATTCTCTCTAGCTGTATTTGCCAGTGAGAAGATACAGCAAAAGCCAACTTTGTTCTTGCCTAGTATTGCATTATGAATCTGCTTAACCACATATTCATTCTCTGATCTGTGAATACTTTTCAAATTGAATATCTGTTGGTGAAAATAGTTCTGAGGTGACTGGTTTCTTTTTAACCCCTGGAAACTGTTTTCAAAAAGCTTTTTTGCAGATGCTGCATTTTGTAGCCCCCTTTCTTCCCACCCAGGGAATTCAATCTGGGCACAAGGGTATCTGCTAGGGGCTTGCAAAAGGTTATGCTCCAAAGCTGAGCATGTGTTTTTATGAAATGCATGAATAGCTTTGACCACACTGAGGGAAAATGCACTCTGTAAAACTTAAACCATTACAAGGCAAGCTGCGAAGCTGGAAACATTGTGCTGTCAAGAAAAGACAGTTCCTTTGGTCTTCCAAGGTGAAATCCTAGCCGTCGTCTAACTATATGAAGCTGGTGGCAAATTTCCCAGTTTTCAACAGGCCAGGGATTCACCTAAAGTTGTTAAGGACTGCAGGGGCTGTAATGGACTGGACAGAGTTAACTCTGATGTCATCCAGACATCAAGATTTTTCCCAGTGTTTTCTGCATGTGGGTCCAGGAACTTGCTATGGAATTAGAATCTGTCTAGGAGGAGTGCTGGTAATTGCAGAAACAAATCCCAGGGGTTGCCATTTAATCTACAAGCTCAGTTTTGTTTCAATTAGCTGTAAAGTTGGCAATGAGCACAAATGGGGAACCATGAAATGAAAGCTCCTCCAGTGAACACTATGTCCACAAACCCTTCAAATTGCTGACTCTCATTAGGGAGCCAAGGGAGGGGAGAAAATAAACCCGCAAACAGTAAGATCCAATTATGATCTTTCTCCTTTGTTCTTCCACCATCTGGAAATGGCTGGTTTATGTTCTAGAAAAGGGTCATGTTCTAGACCTGGTTGTGCAGTCACTCTGCAGCAATGTCCTGTGTGTAGACTGAGAGACTGCTAAGGTTTCATTTACATGGGACAGAGGGGCTCTCCCATTTCTTTGCCCAGGATTTCTGTGCCCTCTTAGGCATAATGACAGATTGTGCTCCTTCCACGTGTAGAATCAGCTTCAAAACAGAACTTAAGCCAGTTGATATTATGTCCAGACTCCTCCAAAGAGCAGAGCCTAACCTCAGTATATTTGAAGATGCAGGATCTGAGAGCTTTCCCCAGTGACATTTACTTGTTGAGCCAAACTGAATGTTTAATAAAAATGAAAATTTATCACCCAGTTTCTCTGCTTGTAACTCCTTCTGGGCTGTCACACACTGCTTGTCCCTAATATCAGTGTGAGCCCAGCAGACCGAGTGCAGTCAGGCTGTGCTCAGAGTCCTGTGCTTGGAACTGACCATTCTTGCTATAGTCCAGCTTTCAAGAAGTATCTCTGTTTTGCAAATATCAGGGATAACTTGCTCACTTGACCAAGCCCTGATCTTGGGCTTCATTAAACCTAGAACTTTTCATGTCAAGTAAGACAATACCTACTGAAAGCTAAAAATGCTGCTTCTCTGGCAGCTTTTACCTGACTTTGTTTCAAGAAAAAGTTATGTTTTCCAGGATTTTTATGTCAAGCATTCAGTCCTTCAAGCAGGACTAAATATACTCCCAATTAATATAATAGCTTGTTTTTTCAAAGTTAATTCATAGAGATTTTCATCAGTACATCTCAAAGGACATTTTGTAGATGAGGGGAAAAAGAGGACACAGAACTCAAGTGAATTGTCTGAGGTGACAGAGCAAGCAGGTGTCAGAGTTGGAATCAGGATTCCTGACTCCTGGGAAGTGTTTTATCCACTAAATACAGATCTCTCTTACTGCTGCTGAAGACGATGATAGCATTTTCATTAGGCAAGTCAAAAAGAACAATTGTTCTATTCAGTGTTGTACAGCAAGAGAATGTATTTTCAAAATGGAGCCAAGGCTGTTAATTCCTTTTTCCACTGGATGTTGCTGCCTTATGAAGACACCTTTAGTAATTTCCCTAATAGGAAAAACAATAAAACCATCCTAATCATCAAAGATGTTGAAGATGTTGTTACAGTTCCCAAAACCATCTCCATCTCATTATCTTTTCCTCTAGATGGATCCTGGTAGAAGCCGTAGAAGTCTTGTGGCATGAGTTGGACCAGAGACCTCCAAAGGTGCCATCCAGTCTAAATTATTCTAGGATTTTACAGGCTATGGGTCATCAAATCAGACTCTGTGAGAAAGGTCCTGTGCCAGAAAATACTTATTTGGGAATACTAAAATCTGCAGGGGCAAGGTTTATCTTTGTGATTGCCAGAAACTTGGCTAGAAACAGTTCACCACTATGGTTTTTTAAAAAGTTTTTCCCAGGATCCTTTGCAATCATAAGCAACTTTTTTTTTTTTTTTTTTTTTAATTCCATTTGCAGGCTGTTTACCCAGTGCAAAAGTGGTGGGTGAGCTCATGTCATTCCCACACCAGGTTTTCAGAATGAGAAAGCTGTGTGTTACCTCATGTTCTTGTGGCTTTGACCAAAGCAGCAGTCTCTTGACAGATGTTAGTTCAGAGATCACAGGGTACAGAGTGACTTAAAAAATGAGGTTCGGAATAGATTTACCACGTAGTATCTCAGATGTAACAGTAAGACTTTGGGGGCAAAGAACAAGTGGCAATTGTTGAGAGACTGTTAAAAGTAGTACACCTTTCATGTGCCCTCCCCTATTAATGCAGATATTGCTCAGAGAGAAATGAAGAAACACAGAGAATTCCCAGAGCTTTGTTTCAATTGATTGTAAGATCTTATGACTTCCATGGTATCTTATCTTTACCAGGACATTAAAGACAACCTAGTCTGTAACACTTTCTCCTTGCTGCATTCCTGTGTAGGAACACTGTGAAACCCTGCCCATTTTACAAATGAAACACTGCAGGGTTGAGAGACTGCCTCAGGGTCATGCAGGGAACCAGTCTTAGAGCAGAGAATTAAACAAAGGTCTCCCAAACCCTGATGAGTGCCTTAACCACTTTTGCCTCCCTACCTTGCACGCTTCATCACCCAGAGCAAATTTTAATTTGATGCTGAGATAGACATATGCACCTCAGGCACTCTATAAAGTGGAGCATGGGAGTCCTTTCAGAAAAGTCATTCTCTGGTCACTAGTTACTCTTTCAATCCCACTGATTTCCAACAAGCTCTGGTGTCAAGGATGGCTCAGCACTGGCTTTCTCCATAAGCAGTCTCATCGGTCAGGAGGACTGTTGTAGTTAAAATGCTCTGGAGAGTAAATCACGGGATCAGAATCTGGCCCAAGAAAAGAGAAAAAGAGTGTCAGTGCTTGTCAGGGAAACTCATCTGAACACCTCTAGCAATTTAAGGAAAGTTCTGCAGACATGCCAGCAAAACATTTCACTAGTTTCCATTAAATAGTTATCACAGATCCTACTTGCAAGCAGATTCATTTCTTAATATATAAAGCAGTTTAGCCACAACCATTATGTATTTTAAAAAATTAAAATCTGTGAGTTCAGGAGCACTTGAGCAAAGCAATAAATTCTCCTTTGAACCATTAACATTTTTGTTAGGCAACATCATAGTGCGAACATCACCTTGTCTTCCGACAGTGGATTAGTCCCCCAAACCCTCCTGTGCTCTTCAGGTCACTAATGAGCTATTCAGCCCTCAGTAAATAAACTGTGCGGCAGTCCTCACCCAGGAGCCTCCATGCCCCTTTCAGACACATAAATACCTTTATTTCCATTTTATAAGTGCGATAACACAGGTCAAGCTGGAAATAGGATTCTAGTTTCATTAATCTAATTGGACAGCAAGGTGGATTAAAGGATTAAACTAATAAATGGAGATAACCAACTTTTCAGGTGTTTTGGACTGGTGGAGCAAGTTCATTCTAACATGTCTTAACCCTGTAAGCCACACTTTTACCACCTTGTATCCCTCTGAGCTGATGGTTCTCTGACATCCTGCAATGCCATCTCGGGATAGCTCTGCTAATTCACATGCCAAAATATTAGCTGCCATCCTCTACCCTCTGCAAGTTACTGTGTGTGAGCCAAGAATCTGTCAGTGTAAGAGAAGCAAAATCAGATGGTGCAAGCCTGATTACAGTCCGTTGCTGTCTCACCCAGCCCTCCCCCTGGTCGTTTCTCAGCAGACTCACTGCTCCGCCAGATTGTTCTCCTGCCAGTTCATCAGTCGACGACATTAATAAATGGTTATAAAGATAAGTTTCATCTTATCCTGAAGCCCTGCAGGTGATGGAAAAGATCCCTGAAAAAAAAAAAAAAAAAAGAGATGCAAGAGGTGGTCTTGGCTTGGGGCTTTTTTGGTAGGGCAAAAGTAGGCAAGACCTTGCTGGGAAGCAGTATGCTCCGCAGAGTCAGAAGCAGTGAGTGAAGCTGTGATGTCTGATCTTAGTAAAATCCTCGCATCTCTGATTTTTCCCTAATGCTGGTACCTGCATCCAGTAAAAGAAGACTCACACACACTGCAGCAGCTCCCCACTTTCCTTCTGAAGTCATTACTGCAGCAGAAAAGGGGATCTGGAGCAGACTAAAGTACCTTTTCCACTTTGCCATGTACAAGTGCCCTTGGTAAACATGGCTTTGGAAAAAAAACGAACAATGTTATTTACATACCATCACATTTACTCAGGATTTTAAGGTCTTCACCCTTTGAGTGGGGTCCCTTGTGTGTTAAAAGTTTTCTGAGCTGCTCACAGACTAAGAGGTAGTGGGGTCCTTGGATTACACAGGCATCATCACACAGTTCCCCTCTAAAACAGGACTGTGCTTGCCTTTACTGGTGGCTGAGGTAAAAGGGTAAATAGTGTTGCTGACAACCTGGCTTTTCATCACAAGGTTTTTGGTGTATGGATGGTCTCTTTATAGGACAAAAGTTGCAGTAAGTTAACCATACAGTTCCCACAGAATTCCCTCCTCTTCCTACCCCCTCTTATTTGTTCTGGATAAAATTAATTTCATCTCCCACATTGGCCTTCCTCTCCTATTCCTAGGAGGACTCTTAGGCTCACACTGCCCTTCCTGACTGAATGTTCATTCTTACACATAAGTCAACATTTTGGCCCATGGTCCAATTTCATCTGGGTCCCAGAGCAAAGATGTGCCTTGTAGCATTCTCCCTTTCTGCATATCCAGTTACTGGAGCTGGGAATGTGAAAAGAAGGATGGTGTTCCTGCATCACACCATGTACAGCTCCATATTCACTCTGCTCTTATGTTGGGCCAGTGGCCAATCCTCCTCCTAACTGGCTGATCTTGTAAGCCGGAGAGTCTTGGATCTGTCTTATTTCTGGGTGGGACCCGATATTGAAGATACCAGCCAAGGTGTCATGCCCTAATGCCAGACCACAGGCATAGACTAAGGCTTAATCTAGTCTGATTGTCATCACAGAGTTGTCAGACTAGGAATAACTGCTTACAGGCAACACATGGGAAGCTTCCCCTGAACCCATGTGGGAAATATCCTCCCAAGCTGTTTTTAAACAAGTGCCTCAGGAAGAGGCTGTGGTCAAAGGAGAACCTCCCTTAGCTCACCATAAGATTGGGGAGGTCTAGGCAGAGACAGCAGAAAGACTTTTGCTCCCAGCTGGCAGAGACACTGCCACAAATTTCCCTACAGCTCTTGGAGCAAAGTTGAGAACAGGAGCCAGAATATGGTGGATGTGAACTCTCTCCGCAGCCTTGGCAGAAGAGACATGCTACTTTGTCAAATTATCAGAATTTGTGGTGGAAATGACCTATTAAACCTCTTTGCTCTTCTCACTGTCATCACCCTGAGTTCTTCCTTTCATAGATCTGTTATGCTTTGCCAAAAGGCAGAAACACAGCTTTGACATAAAAAGCTGGTGTTTACAGTTGACAGAAAGCTTACATTAAACTGGGCCACCTGAACCCCCTCACCCAACATAAACAGAATCTATCAACACTGCTTAAGCCATTAACCCTGACAACTGAGTCTTTCCAGGGAAAGCCCTTATCAAAAGGGGGCTGCAAATGAAACCCAATGAGAAAAATCCCCATTGCCCCAAATGTGCTCAATAACTTCCATGAGAAGATGTGGATGAGTCTTGTTAGGCTCACCCTAATCCCTTTGACAAGCCAAGGATTCCTTCAAGTTAGAGCACAAATCCTCCAGGAATTTGAGTCTTCAGTTTCCTCTGCTCTCCATTGTGATGGCAGTTATAATTTTTTAAAGATCATTATCTGATCAACGTGGGATAGGAATGTTTGGAGTTGAGCATCTGAGTCATTAGTGGAGAGGCCCTTCCATACCCAGTGAAGTCTGCTCAACGAACACTCCCCTTGAGATCTTCCTACAAGGTTTGTGACCCCTCTCTTGTATGTACCTGGACACCAGTAATTTCATGGAGATGGCTTAAGAAAGGGCTGTCTGAGGGAACCCACACTGAGAATATCTCCTGAAACTCTTCCTTGTCATGAGTGTTTAAAGCAAAGGGTGAGGCGAAGGGAAGAAGCCTGTAAAGAAAGCTTAACATGGGCTTTCCAGATGTGATCAAAGTCCTATTACCTCAAACATTTGGACCTTGTTTTTAAGACAGAAGACTTCTGGAAAAAAAAAAAAAACAAACAAAAAACCAGAAACATTTTCCAGCACAGTGCTGAGTTTCCATCTCCAAACTGAGACTCTAGAAAAAGCTGAAAATTAGAGACAACAAATAAAGAGTAAGAGGAACTTCTTCAACTTTGTGATGAGTCTTTAATTGTACCCACACAGGATTTCCCAGAGATTCAAGGGAGACAAGGTATTTTCCCATTCCAAATGCAGAAATCTTTTTCCTCTTCATTGCCTCAACTGTGTTAAGATGGAAACAGAAGTGTGTCATAAATAAAGGGAATCATATAGCAAATATTGCAAATAGTCATGTAGATGCATGTAGAATTGCTTTCTGAGCTATAGATCTTGCTTCTTTTCCCAGAGGAAATCTAGCACACATCTACCTCCACCTGCTGGAAGAAGATTAAAAATATTAATGGTTATGATTTTCAGATTACAGACTGATGGTCTTCTACATATGTTATGAAACTCGAAGGGGGAAAAAGATGGCTTCTTATAGTGAAGGGAAAGTATACACAGGCCGCAGTTTCTGGATTTAGCAAGTCTTCAGTACATGGCAATAGTTAAATGTTCAACATTGTACTGAGTAAATTTTTGACTCACTTTTCTCCATATTGGATAGATATTTAGGGAACAGTATTGGCCTCACTGGACAGTGGTGGAAATCCAGTGGAATTTAGCTCAAGGCAGAACCAGGCCATTGGTATGTGAACTGTGCAAGGAACTGAGCCTTTTCCTCTCTGCAGATGGTAAATTCACAAACATTCAGGACAGAAATATTCTTATTTTGATGCTTTCACTGCTGGCTGAAAAAATGCAGTATGTTTAAATCAGAGAGCAATCTTTGTGAATTAGGTTGGAAAACCAAAAAATTTGCCTTTTTGTAGTTTTAAAGAAGGTTAGAATTTTCCTTTTTTTTTTTTTTTTTTTTTTTTTAACCTGTATGATTGTTTTTGAGAATATCAGATTGGTCATGAGGAAGGATTCTTCATGATAGTATGCTAGCCTGGAGTTTGGAAGATTTCCTTTTGAGTCCATAATTGACCACTGATTTTTCCCTTGTGGCATTTTGTGAGAGCAGTGATACCTTTAGCAGAAATATCTTTTTCTCCCAAATTTTCCACAGGCATTTGAACTAAAGGTGCAGAATGGCAGAGATTATCCAGTTCACTAACAAAATAGTCTGAAAAGAAATTTGCTAGTGCTGTCCCCCAAATTGGGATTTATAACTCCAAGAACAGGTTTTCAACCTTTTAGATTTGTTTTGAACCAGACAAGAAAGGTGAGCAGCCTGGAATACCTATATTGGTAATTATGGGGACTGTCACTCACTGGATTCTTTGACTGTATGTCTTTTATCTTGACAATAACCCTTTGTTGGTAATCCAAACAATAAGAAAATATGGACCCCGAGGGAGAAGGGGAAGGGGCTGGCAGTATAACAGAGCTGCTAAGTATGATTTTCAAATCTTATCTCTGCCCTCCGTGGCTAGACTTTTCCATGCACGTTACTAATGGAACGTTACGATTTTGCACAAAGCATCTATGGGTCGTTAACATCTCCTTTCCTCATCCCAGGAGGACACATGGAGAAACCAGGAATCTGACAGATCCTCCAGAATCTAAGGACTCTCCCACCAGATGGCTGGTCCACAAAGCGCAGTGTCCCACCACAGACACTGAGCAATTCAGAATGTGTGACAATGGAATGCTGCTATTTTATTGCTGCCACATCCCGCCCTGCCATTTTCTTCAGAATCGGTTAAACATTGCATCTGTCAAAGCTCAGTTTCGGTGACCTTGACTATCCATTTGTAACTGAGGCTTAAAAATAGTAGAGAGAAAGTGTGCATGCTTTTCCCCCCCCCCCCTTCTTTTTTCTTGCAAGTCTCCAGAGAATCTTCCACAAACCGAAGTGTGTTTTCTATTATGGTTTACATCAACAAGCTGATCTTGGGGACTTCTGTCTCTGTGTATTTCTGTTACTGATTTTTTTTGTGTGTGTGTATATGTGTGTGTGTGTCTATCATGGCCCTTGTTTCCTCTGGAGAAAGGAGACAGTAAAACCCACTTGAAAATTTATACACACAGTGTCAGGAGCCCAGTTCATTCATCTGAAGACGCTCCTGCTGTGTTGGGTAAAATGCCCAGAAACATTCAGAGCTGTGTTAACCACAATTCTCCGCTTCCACGTTGTGTCTGATGCCATATTTGGAAGCTGTGATTCCTTTGCTCCATGTGGCTGACTCAGAATTTGCATTTACTTGATACCAGCATTGATTTCCCGTCCCTTTGGGTAGCTGTAATGGATGGAGTGGCCACAAAAAGTTCAGCAGGACAAGCAGAGAGAGTTAGTAAGCTTGGTGGAGCAGTATCAAATGTCAGCCAGTGGCTGCTCAGATGTCAGTGATGCAGATTCGAATGCTGGAGTCTGGCAGACACATGACCCATGGGTTGCAGTGCGTTGTTAAAGAAATGAAACCTACCCAAGTTATTCATACTTACTGTGACATATTGCTATTGGCAGCCTCATGCTGGGTCTACCCTAATCACTTGCCAGCATAAGTTAAGAATGTGATTTCACTTTTAATGATACTTCTAGCAAAAGGCTTCTTTGAGGGAGTGGCCTACTTTCCCAACCCTCTCTGCCTCACAGCAAAATCTTCATGTAGCCAAGAGCCGCAAGACTCAAAGTAGATCTCTCAGAAAACAGGATTGCTTCTCAGCAAGAGACAGTGGCTCCCTTCAGAGTCCCACTGGGAAGTGTCTTGAAGTAACCCATCTTTTTCAGACTCAGCTGTCCCCGCTGGCTCATTTCCTGCCACAGCTAGGAATTTGGATTACCCAGCAGCTCTCACATGGAAAGCCGCACTTGGACTGCTCACATCCTAGAAGCATCTTGAGTCACAGGATACCATCCTTGTCCTGAGACAGCACTAGCAGAAAGTTTTTACCTGTTTTGGGCTGGGAGTATTTCATTCAGTGGAGAAGTTATATGGCATGCTGATGCTGATGCAGAAGATAGTTTGTCATCATGGTAATACTTGTGACTACATCAGAAATGTTTTCCAGGGTAGGCTAAGTGAATAACAGAGGTGAAAGCTGTGACTTTGCCTGCCGTTGAAGCACTGGTGCTAGCCAGCAGCTACCACATAGCTCATAGCATTTTGTCTGCACTTAGGACTTCTAAGGGCTTGCGTCTGATGGTGGGTGCAGGATGTAGTGAAGAAGCCAGAGGTGCTGTGAGGGAGAGGTCACGTGTAAGTTTTGTTAGCATTACTAGAGCTCTCAGAAGCCCTTGCCCCAGAGAAAAGCTGACTTTGCTGGTGCTACGTGATGAAGGTACGGTGCATAAAGGCAATCCCTGCTCAAGAGTGAGATGAGACACAACAGCAGATACAGCTGATGAAATAATCTTTCACTGTTTCCTCATCATAAGAGCCACCAGCCTCAGTCTGTCAGTCTATTATTAAAGTTTTACATGCATTGCAGCTTTGAAAGAAAGCAATAAGTTGCCTCTAAGGCTTCCTGGGAATGCCCTCCCTAGCATGATCGCAACACACTGAAAAGACAAAAAACATATTTCATAGGTTATAAAGGCAAAGACCTGTGACACTGAATATGGAGAAGTGGTGCAGATGGGATGTTAAAAGTCAGAAAGCTATGTTTAAAGTAGCAAGACAAAGGAACACAAAGAGAAGGGCTACATGTTTAAAAAGTATGTGCTAAGAAAATGGTTAAGCAGTCTGTGAGACTGCTGCCCATAAGGCTGGTAGTTCTCTTTCACTCTAGGGCAAGTTTGGAGGTTCAGTTTCAAGCCATATTTTTCCTTCCGTCTTTTTGTACCACAAAACTATAATATAAAGTTGCACTCTTCACCCAAGTGTCTTCCCTCCAACATCCACAACCCATATTCCATTTAGTAAAACTTCATGCAGGTTGCCATGGCAATCTGACTCCAGATTCCTTTCTGGGTCTCAAAATAAATGTGAAAAACTATGAACACGTCATAACATTTTCAGGCTCACCCAAGATTGGAAAGAACCTCCGAGAAAGAAATCCTGAAATAAAGGGAAAAGCAACATTTTATCACTCTTGGCAGAGAGACTTCCAGTTGTACGATAGCCTGTTGGGTTTTCGTTGGGGTTTTTTGGGTTTAATTTTTTTGTTGTTTATCTTTCCCAGAGTGGCAGTGTGATAAAGAAGAGAGCAAGAGACAAAGAAAATGGCTAGTATGTCACAAACACATTGCTGGAGATGCAAAAAACCTTCTGGAGCAGATGGTCTTGAAAGCTTCTCCCTGCATTTTGCATAAGCCTCAAAACTGTTAGCTGCTCTGCCGCATTTGCCTCTTCTATATAAAATATTTTGTTTTAATTAATGAAAATATCTTTCCATCCCACACTTAAATAAGCCTAACTAGACATCCTATAATCTCTGATAAAATTCAGGCTCTGCTGTACTATGCAGATGCAAATGTTTTCCGCTGCATTGATGAATGTCTCTCCAGATAGTCAAGAGCAGTGTCTAGACTTGAAGAATGAGCACGGTGCACTTCTGACTCTGTCAGAGTAATTGCAGCATTTCACAGAGACTCTCTTCTCTCTACAAGGGGACGGTAGGACAGTCATCAAATATCCTTTCTTCTTCTGTAACTCTGCACAGGGCTTTAGATCAAAGGTTGTACAGGAAAAAAAAGTTGTGTAGGAAGAAGTAGCCATAAGAAGAGGGATGAAAGTGTTGAAAAGCTGTTGGGAACTACCTCTTCCATCCAGTTGTCAAATTTCCAGCTCTTTGTCTCACTTTGTCTTTACAATTAAGTAGGTTCAATTAATTCTTTCTCTTTTTTTACTATTCCTGCACAGCTTTAGATTATGAGGAGGAAGCTAGGATAAGTCATTGACAGCTAACAGAAGAAAATGTATTATTTCCATCAATATCTGTAAAGGTCATAAGGCATAAAAATTCATGTGTGCTTTGAGAATGGTCAGGACTTCCAAGGAATCTGTGTTATAGATCCTTCCAAACTTGAGCACACTGATCTGTATCAAATATTAACCAAGCTTTGAAACACCGTAAAGAAATAGTTCTTCCCTGAGAGGCAAACTTTGTCCTCATGTGAAGAGCAAAGATAAAGCATGACACAATGGCAGTCCTCATATGGTTTCAAAATTCAACTTCAATAGCAGATAAATATCTCAGTACTTCTGAAAAACATCACTGAACTGAGAAAGAAATGGGCCTTTTCAGAATGCAGTTTATCCGATCCTTAGAAAGACATCCAGTATAGCTCAGGGAAGTCAGAGCTATAAGAGTTCATTTCACCTTGTGGAAAAAGTGCAGTTAAGTACTTTCATTTTTGGTATTTCATTCTGTAGTGCTCTGCAGCTGGCAGAGGCAGATCTGACTCTTGGTGTTCTTCATCATCATTAAGTATTAAGTATTTAAATACCACTACAAATCTGATTCAACTTTTTAGGCGTAGGTAAAGAGAGCAAAAGGGATGTTTTGACCTGACTGCTGAGCAAACACAATCTTTATTTCAGTCTTTTTAAAAAAATGACATTCATCAAATGACATTCATCACAAAGAAACAAAGTTTATATGTAAAGATTTACACACCCTAATCTCAGCCAGCCACATCCTGATTCTGCAGTAGATGTAGCTTCCTGGCCTTGAAATCAGAGATTGCTCCACTGTAATTAGGGGTAACTGGGAAGAGTGGTTGATCTCGGTGGTTTCTGCAGCAGTGCAAGCCTTCAGTCCTTGTTCTTCTACTCCCTGTGGAAGTCCAGATGGTCATCAACAGAACTGAGGTGTCTGGATGCCACCTGAGCTTTCTCACGTGTAGCAACCTTTGGAAATCAACACACCCATGCTATTTAAACCAGCTAGCATTCTTACCCAAACAGTTGATAAACAAAATATTCTTACTTTCTCTTATAATTTATCTACTAATGTATTCTTTGTGGTTGATTTGCAGTCATGCCTAAACTGCTCAAGGAAGAGCTATGGACAAAAGACCCGCTTTTTTAAGTCGTGCCCCATAAGGGAAAGCATGGGTGATACTTTCCAAATAGCAGCTGGGAAAGCAGGGCCAGAAAATGGCTGTCAGGTTCCTGCGAGCTGAGAGCAGGGTTTGTCCTCTCTGACTCCTTGATTCCAGTCTGCCAGAGTAATACTACAGAGAAATGTCTTATTCCAGAAGCTGTTAGTGCATTTAATGAGAGGCAACCACAGTCCCAGTAGCCAGGGCTGCCTTTCTTAAGGTGATACCCTGGCAGGTTTCCCACGGTAGTTCAGTAGCTTGGCTATTTCTTTTCTAAATTTACAAGCAATCTCCTGTTACATAGTGGGGCCAGCTTCTGGGATATCAAGTGGTTTTTCAGGTGTTGTATTACAGTAGGCTGGAAGCTTTTATTTGCTAGGCTATGCATGTAACCAGTGTGTGTTCAAATGACTGTCTCCAGTGTTTCTTTCTGCTCTAATTCATTGCTCAGCTTTGCATCTTCCATTGCCCCTGTCTCTACTTCAGGTTCTCATCTGTTAAAAAAACCAGCATGTGTGTGGAAGAATAAGGCTTAGCTTAAAGAAGTGATGTCCCACTTAATCACAAGTCCCATGAGCTTCTCAAAGGGACAGAGTTGCAGAAGGTTTTAAAACTGGTGGCACATCCAAGTTCCAATTTATGATGATGGAACTCAAAGTGTAAATGTAGTTCACCAGACTGCAGATTAGTGATTGGTCCAGGGCGATGAAGAGATTCTGACTAAAACATTTAGAGCTGCTCTTGTCTTGTTAGTATCTGTCTAACTTCTTAGATGAATTAAACAAACCATTTAAAATGATCAGTGTCCCCCCTCGAAACATCAGTGTTTCACAAAAGAAGACGCTGATTTACCAAGGATTATAACATATACACATGTGTTTTATCTCTGCAAGATGTTTTCAAGAGGTTGAATAAGCCAGTCTATGTGCTGACGTGAACTGTAAGCAGAAGATCAGCTTGAAATATTAGGCCAATAATATGGATAATATACATCCAGTTGCACTGCAATCCATCTTACTAGGTGACTTGGGTCGTGGTTTTGCCAACTGAAGTTAAAGTGCACCATCTGGCATAATCCCACATTTCACATGTTCTTGCTTTGTTTTCTCAGTGTTTTCGAGTTCTTTGTAACCCCAAACTTTGACAAAGTTGCACAATCACTGTCTTTGGGAGGAAGACATTAACTGGGCATTATCCCAGCTTGGTCATTCCAGCGTTATCTAAGGGTCAAGAGCAGCTGCAGAAAGAAATCTCTCCCCAGAGCTCTCTCTCTACATGGGTAGCAGAGATTCCTCTGCTGTGAGGGTCCCCTGGCTCTCTCAGCCTGCGGTTTGTATTTACTGTCATTGTTTAGAAGAAGACAATTTGTTTCAAAGGCCAGTTCATTTAAGACATGTAAGAGCAGGTACCATTCACTGTTCCTGTCGTCCTGTTCTCATTCTACCACAATCACGCAGGGTGAATACCATGCCCTCACACTATCCTCATCCTAGTTTACAAGAAAGATCAGATAAATCAGTGTAGACTGGACTTCATCCTTGGGAACTCTTGAAGATAAGGCTAATTGTGCATTACGGGGTTTTTTTCACATGAGTTCATGACAGCAGGCCTGTGAAATAGTTCATGATCTGGCATTCACTTTCAGTATATCTATGGTACAGAGAAAAATGAAGTGTTATACCCATGACCTCTAACATGGTAGATAATTCAGATAAAACTTGTAGTGAGGAGAAAAATCTCATTTGTCATAATTCTGGCACAGTCTCTATAGCAGCAGAGAGGCTGATGGGTACAACATGAACATATTTAAAATCTAATAAATTGTAGCAAGGAAATAGTTGAGTCATGTGTAATCCCCCCCCCCCCCTTAACTGTCAGGAACAGTCTTTATTTCTCAAGCATTATCTTGTTAATGTGATGTTCAGCAACCAGTTGCAGAAGGGACTTTTAGTTTGACCGGAAAAGAAGGGAGTATTGTGGCATCTTTCCCTGGGTTACCATTGATCAAGCTTCCAAGCTACTCTTGTTTTCTAGCAAAGCTCACTACAGAACTGGACAAGATATTTTTGACAAAACTGTAGGCTATTTGCAGCCACTTGATAGTCGTTGGTCTGCAATCAACATCGAGCTGATTGAATTAAAGGTATGATTATTCTCCTAATGGACTTAATGTAAAGCTTGTGTGGACAGTCTTACATAAATAAATTTCTGGTAATACCAATTTTAAATGGTTAGGAAAACATTTAAGATCAACAAAAGTAATTTTTAATTTAACTAAGTACTCATTATATGTGGTTTTCTGCTCAGTTAGTAAGTCAGCTTAAGAACTCAAATGAAACTCAAGTGATTTCTCTGTGGACAGGTTCCATTCAAGTCAGGGAGGGAGTATTAGCTGCTAGATAATCCACAAAACCACTTTGTTTTTCATGTCCCGATAAAGAAGAGTTTTGGAAAAGTCTAGCATCATCAGTGTAAAATATTTGTCTCATTTAAATACACTGCCCCTTCTGTTAAGATTTCTGCCCAGAATGTTTTGGGACAGATGCAACCAGAGCAGCTCCTGCGAAAGTCACTCTGCAGTAACTCAACAAGCTGCTCCACCTTCTCAGTGAGGATTTTTCCTGTAGTGTTTGTCCATGGAAAGGTTTGATAGTCAAACTGAGAGGTAGTCTCTCTTCAACTTGGACTATATCACATGTTCTTTAGCAAGCATCTTTAGAGAAGCTGGATCCTTCCCTTGCTGACATAGTTGTATTTCAATATTTTACATTAATAGACTGGGAAACAAAACAGTCATCACACCTTCCCTGGTGCCACTGGAAGTCCAGCTGGAACTTTATGAGAAGATAGTGTACTTGAAGAAGTTTCCTAGCTGAGTTTTGGAAATGCAGGTGAAGCTACAGGTTGAATCTTACCAGGTTTATAACTTAGTGGGGTGAGGAATAGCCACTGATAACCAACTCTGTTACTACAGGACCAGGAGGACTGTCCAGCAGCAAGTCTTTATTGTACTATGCATTATGTACAGCCACTGAACACAGACCCTGCTCAGCCACTTTTCAAGTATCTTGATAATGGGGAACATGCCTGAGTAAACCAGACAGATAAGATCTGTCCAAAGCCACAGAGGAGGTTGGTTACAGAAGTAAGGTTAGAACTGTAAGTCACCAAATTCCCACTTCAGTGACATAGTCCCTAGGGTAGAGCCCCTCATTCCCAGCCAGCATGAAATAGTATACACCTTTTGTGACCTGTTGCAGGCAGACAGGGATAAGGAATAAACACACCAAGGATTCCTCTGTATTACAATTGACCTAGGATAAAAATATGTTAAAAGGGTGTGTGTTATTTATATTGATATGCTTCAGCACTGGTGTCATCATTGGATTGGTTGGCAGGAGGAACCTTTTTTCCTTTGGACACAGTAATATTTGAGAGTCCTGTATGGGCATGAAGCAGTTAGTGCTATTGTCAAAAGTAAAAGAAGACCATAATAGTCATTATTTGTATGGGCTCAAGAAGTATGTTCTATAGCAAATGTTAATGAAGCCCCATCTCCAATGGCCATGGTGAAGGGGGAAAAGCCCTAAGCCTGTTCAGCTCTCTGTCACTCAGAATTAATGGCAATGCAGACAGCTAACCCTTACCATGGGCTGAGCAATTCTGTCCCTTGCAGACCCTTTCAGCAGAGGTCTGAGAACAGAGGTCACTTTTTGGTTAATAGCTGCAGATGGATTCTTCTTCCATGAATTTGTCCAGTCATTTCCTGATCCTGTCTGTGTTCAGGTCAGATCCCTTCTGCTCCAGTCTGGGCTTCTGTCCTGTCCCCTGATGATGAATATTCTGATCACTCTGCTCTTCTGCAGGGACACAAACTTTCATTTCCCGGAGCTGCCGCAGTAGCATTAGCCTCCAAGGAAAAAAAAAAATGTTTTTAAAAAGGGACAAGGAAGAGTAAGAACTGAAGGAGCAATGAGATGATTTAACAACCAGCAGCTTTTTCCTATTTGGTGTCCCAAAATTGTAGGAGTAGATGAAAACCACAGCATGCAGGTGATCTAACGGAGTACTTTGCCTCCTAAATCAGCATCGGATAGAGGGACTAGCTGGCATTTGTCACGCCCGCCAATTTGGTTGAAGTGGAATTTGAACCACTCTGCTGGAGATATTAGACAATTTTCTTTCATCTGGTTGTGGGTCGTGTCACATGGTCACCATATGTGTTGTTCCCCAGCACGCACACACACACCTCTCACTCTATGCAGCTGTCAAAACAAACATCAGCTGCCTTTTTTCAATCCAGGAGAGTTTCGGCTCTGGAAGCAGTGGAGGAGACCCATAGGCTTTTCTAACAGGATTTCACATTGCAGATTATCTTTAATCCAATTCATCTCTGAGTGATACAGTTTTTGGAAGCCTGTGGCCCATCTGCAGAGTTTGTTAGATGGAAACTTCTGTCAGCTGTGCAGAAACTGCTTTCTCTGCTGGGCTGTAATAACAAGGAAAATCCTGTAATGATCTTCCTCAACCATGGAAGGGCTTTGTTGTGGTCATGAACAAATCTGAATTTACAGCAAGAGCATTAGATTGTATACAAGGAATAGATTTTACTTGACCTCTTGAAGTCTTGCATGTTAAATTGGGGTCTTCTCAGTTCTTCTAGAAATGAATGCCAGAAAAATACATTTTTTATTTTTAAAGTAGTACTTAGCCTTAGGATTGCACCAAAGATCTGGAAAGCCCAAGGCAAAATGTTCTGTCACAGTGCAAAAAAAATCAGATCTTTCTTATCCATCAGGACAGAGGAGCAGGTCACAAACTGCTGTCTTGTCCTAATAACTCTAGGAAAAGGACCAGTGCCACAGTAATGGCACTGAGAGAGGGGCTGGGATGCTCGAGGATGCTGTTCTGATTCAGGCCACTATGGGATGCAAAATGCAACAAATGCCTTTTTTATTTTCTTTTTTTTTCTTTTCTTTTTTTTTTTTTTTTTCTCTTTTGAGGTAACAGCCAGCTACCTCAAAAAGAAACCTGACCCACAAAGTAAAAATACTCTGGCTGGAAGTTTCCATTCACGTTGCAGTCAAAGCAAGGGGAGTAGCCTGGGCTGATGAACGAGGTAAGATGCTGCTGGGCAGAAACAAAAATGATCTGTGCTTTAGTGCAGTGGCCATAGCCACTCTGTTTTCAGTCCTAGCGCACTGGCTGAGTTCACAGGCTGGGTTTCTTTGGGGTTTGCTTCATTCATTATTGGTGTTTCCAGACTGGGTACAGGATTCCTCCTACCTGCAGTGGGCCTGTGAGCAAAACCACAGTAGTTGCAGGAGTGCCAGGGGAAGGGAGATTTAAGCAGTGCCAGTAAATGACACATTCCCCTCTGCCTGAAACCCCACCTCCTGTTTTCCAGCAGGGTATTCAGGGAGGAGGCAGGGAAGACAGAAGTGTTTGTCTTAAGATGCTACAGTCCCTTACAGATCCTCTAAAAGCCAGAATTTTCCTTATGTATTTTCCCCTGTTGCCATTTAACATTGCCTGTTCACTCCATAGCCTCAGTCCCCATGAAAACACCCATGTTTCCAAATGCTTCTTGTTCCTTTATAGCCATGTTTCATGCCACCCTTATCACCACAAAATTTTAGACTTCTGGTAGTAGAGGTGACTTGTGTCTATGACACTGTTTGTTCTCTTCATCATGTTATGGGGGTAAATTATCTAAAAGCACGGAACTGCTTATTTTGATAGGATTGTATCTTACAAATGATGTATGTGGTTTGTGTGTGCGGGAGGGTGTATATATATTTGCTGATCTAAGTTTGTTTTAGAAGAGGGCCCCAGTTCAAAACAACCCAAAACTGCTGACCTGCAAGATATGGTGTGTAATCGATGGATTTCCTCAGGGTTTGGAAGGGATGAGGAGTAGCTGGTGCTATGAAGCTTTTTCCTTGCAAGCAGGGCTGAACTCATGCTGCTGGATTTTGTATTACTATGGCTGTTTCTTTACAAGTGAAGCCCACAAACCTTAGACAAGCTCTAGTACTGTGCAAGGTGCTGTATAAAGCCATCCCAATAAGAGAGAACTGTGCTCAAATGATCTGGAAAAATTATAGCAACACCTACCTTTTTATTAGTTCATTGTATTTTGACTTCAGAGATTTTCCTGCCAGCCATGATCATATTTCTACTCAAAACATAGTTTTCATTAGAATGAAATGAATTAAGATAGCAATGGGTGCTAACAACGTAAATTCTGTTTCTAACAATCACAACATTTAGACTGCAAGAGAGACTCTTGGTGTGATTATTCGTCCCACTCCTTACAATCCTGGGGACTATGGGAGCCTTCCAGAGGGTAGAAGTTTTCCCTATAGAGTACATCACAGACAAGGTAAGCAATTACATTTATACAGGAGGAGCAGAAGCTCAGAGGCATTAAAGGTGAGACATCTGAAAGTGCTCAAACAATGCCCCCTTTGAAACATTCTTTGACACCATCAGAGTTAGGAGAAGTAACATACCCTTTGAAGATACCACTTAAAAAGCTTTCTAAAATCTGTCAGTAATTTGAACCTCTTCTGCCCTATCTCAGACCACTGAATCCACTCATTCCCTCTCTGGCAGTGTCAGCAGCATATGAGCTACTTTCTCCAGTTCACATGGCCATGACCCACAGCACTACGGTCAGTGTGCACTGTAACAACCCCAGTAAGTGCTTTTTTCAGAGTGAGGTTTAGGATTCTCGGCACAGGCTGGCAGATGTCTCACCCCTTTGACAGCATCGGGCCACGGGAGAGTCCAGGGTGGCGGCTGGAGGATGGTGAGGCTGGGCCCTGCTGACACAGAGGCTGCCGGCTGGCAGCCGTTCAGAACCAACATCATTGCCTTTTGTGTAATTACCCTTTCGTTCCAGGGATATCTCTGAGCCAGAATGGCATGAGAAGCCTTCTTCCCCCAGCTGCCTCCCTCCCCCAGCCCATCCAAGGAGGGTTCCACATTCTTTGGTTGCTAAAGTGGTGTGGGTATGTGTGTATGCATATATTCCTGTGCAAAGAGATACGTCAGGAAAGGAACGTCCTGTTAAGTTAAAATGCAACTGAGAGAGGCTTCCCTGCAAGATCGCATATGTTTTCCTTAAGATAAGACTTTAGAGGGATAATATCATTCCCAACAAAAAGATTTTTCAGCTCGATATCCTCTCCAAGGCTAAAAGGAAAGAGTCTTCTTACATGCTGTACCAGGGGTCTCATGATGAAGGAGTTTTGTTCTTCCAGTACTGGGATTCATTCTGCTCTCTTCCATTAATGTAAGTTTGCTGATGTGAAGGGAGTTGCACACTGAGAACATGAAGAGAATGAAGCTTTCTGTTGTGACAAGACCTGGAGGAACAGGAGATGAAAAATGTTCCCTGAAAGAACTGAAAATCTCCTTTAGACACAGAGAAATTGCTTCCATGTCAACCTTCCACTCCTGTTCTCCTCATTGAATGGTATTAATTCCCCACATCCTTTTATCTCTCATCTTCATCACAGCCTCTCAGCCACTCCATACTCCAAGCTTGACTTGTTGCTTCTCCATGGGAGGAGAGCTTCAGGCACAGATTATTCTCCAGTCTCGGCTCATATCACTGATGTGTTTAGAGATGTGGTCTCAAGCCAATTCCTCTGTTTCCTTCTATATAAGATGTGACTGGAAATGGCCTTAAACTCCTAAAGCGTTGCTTATATACTCTGCTCCCTAGACTGCCCTTGTTCTATCACCACAAAGAACTGCTGTTCTTTCCTGAGCTTTCCAATATGTGAAGTCTCTGTCACCCTTTTTTATTTGTTATCCAGACTCAAAGGTTCAATGCATGATTCATACTCTCAAGCCAAGCAACCCCCACAACTCTTCCTGCATTGCAGGGTCTGATCAAGCACCATTCCTGGGAGCAATCCCTCTCTGAATGGGTGACATGGTACATGTTTAATTAAATAATGGTGCTCCTTGCCCTGTGAAGCCATAGAAGCAAAAAGTTTATATGGGAGTCAAAAACTTAGGCAAATTCATGGAAGAAAAATCTCATCAAGTACTTTTAAATCCAAAGACACTATCACTGGCTGATAAATTGCCTGAATTTATGATTTCTGAAATTTGGAGAAATGTTTGCTTTGGTCCTTGTAGCTCTCTGCACCTGGGTACCCTGGGAGAAAGCAGATGCTGGTAGATTGGCATTAGGCCTGACTGGCCCCAGATGTTATTATATCAACCTGGAGTTTCCTTTGCACAACCCTGCCCAAATCCACCCCTCGCTCTCTTTACCCCACTGGCTTTCAGTCTTCTTTACCTGTCCATTACATGAACCTCCTTCCCTACAGCCTCCTTCCAGCTTTGTGCTTTCCTTCTCAATCAGACATCTCTCCCCCACACCGTGCTTAATAGCTGGGGGAGAAAACAATTACTTATCATGTAAATCTGCAAAACCTTTTAGGGTTCAAGACAATTTACATAACAGAGGCCGTGCACCTTAAAGCAATACCAATCCCTCTAGGGGAGCTCACGGAGGAAGTTACTCATTTTGTGGTTCAGTCTGTTTGCCCAATGATTTCACATTTCAATCCACAGTTTGCTAACCTCTCCTTTGGAAATGCTGATGAAAATCTCGTGGAGTTCAGTTTAAGGTTTCTGGATTGTAGTCCCTGCAGGTGACTTTTACTTTTCAGTCTGTTTGGCTACTCCTTTTCCCCGGGGGCTGTATTCTTACCTCCCCACCAGCCAGTTGTGCAACACAGGCTGCAGTTATTTACAGTCTCCCTTTGCATTGACTCACTCAGTGGCTGGATTCAGGGCTGAGGTGCAGGACACTCCCCGTTGTTTGCCAGGAAAGCCTACCCTTCACTACAGTTGCAATGCCGCCGAGGGAGGGCTGATAAAATCACTGCATTGTTCTTCCCTGGGATCCCTAAGGATGGTGTTTTGGGGAGGAGCTCCTGAAGGTATCTTTGTATCTTTTACTAGTGAGTAAAGCAGCTTAAATAAAAGAGCCATGGAAGCTTTCTGCCTAAAACTCAAAATTCAAGCTTGCATCCACCCACCCCCTCACCCCCCCTCCTTTATTTTGGAGTCGATTAAACACTTCCTTTTGGGTTCTTGTTGTTCAGGATGCTGGGGGGATAAGGAGACAGGGGTCGGTCAGTTAAATATACACTTGAGCCCTTTCTATTCCCTTTTATTTTCTTTTTGCTTTCCTTTTTTCCTAACTTGGGACAGGAGCTGTCTGGAACTGGATTTCTCCTCTTTTTTTCTCAGAGTGGACCTCTAAAGTTTGCTCAGAGCAGCTAATACATGTATAGCTGTTGATGTACACTCACCCCTACAAACTTTTAAACATCCACCAGTTCTTAGTGGATATTCATTTATATTTCTTCTTACAAATATGGTTAATTTCCCTTCAGATGCTATAAAACAAAAAAATAATCATACTAATACTGATTTCAGTAACTACATTTAGGTCATCTTTAACCTGAAAAATCTTGCAGCCAGAGTTCAGGTTACAGGTATCTGCTGACAGCGTGCATGTTAGATCTATCAGGAAGTCTACCAGAAATTCAGCTACTATAATAATGCTAAACATTTAAAAAGTGTAATATGGCATTAGATGATAATTTATACAGTAGCCAGTTTATAGTGAAGATCTGGACCACCTGGCTGGGAGAAGTTATGCTTGCTAAACATCTACAAGAGTCCAAAGGATGACTGGACAAGTCTATGGGGAAAAAAATCTATTAAGGACTGGGCTCAGGAAGCCCTTGGAGGCTGGGGGGTTTCAGAAGTGTTGCTGTATATTTTCTCTATTCTTATTCTTTTCCCAAGACATCCATTGTTCCCATTTGCCTTCTGCTTAGAAGTGTCACCAGCCCAGCCCTAAAAACAACTAAGAGCAATACTTTACAAAGGGGGTTTAAAGAAGGAACTGAGGAGAAACCAAACAATTCTAGAGATAATAAATTAAAGAATGGGGCAAAATATTATTTTTTTTAAAAAAAGCTAAGAACAGGGATGCACAGAGGGACACTGAAGGGGACACTCCTTAGGCAGCACCAGCCAATCCCTGAAGTTGTCCAAGGAGCCACAGCAGCAATCTAGGGTTGGAGACGGGTGGGACTTGGCAGAAAACACTGGTCTGACAAGGCAGATCATCTCATGTCCATCCAGCTGAGCTCATCTTCCTGAATATTTCATGAGACTTCAAACTTTAAACCCATTTTACTGGAGGGGAAATGTGGCTGGAGGACATTGTGATTGAATAACTTATTTCAACCTGATGACTCATAGGTTGTTTTTTGTTTTGTTTTGTTTTGTTTTGTTTTTCCCTTCTGCTTTTCCTAGAAGACCGGCTTTGTGGAAAACATCTTTTCATCCGACACCAGTTCCAATGTAATATAATTTTAGTTTTGTTAAGACTGACCTCATCCCATGTTTGTCCAGCAGTACTTGCTGATTTAAGGCCCCATTATCCTGAACACATTCAGATGTGATATGCACTACAGACATCTCTTAGCCTAGAGCAGGAACTTCATTAATGGCAGGAAGGGCCTATAGGCTTCCAGGGAGCCATTTTCACAAGAGATGTTTGCCTAAAACTTATTATCTGCTTAACGTCTGTCTCCTGCGTTTGAAAACATAGCCCTGAATGTAGGTCTTTATGTGGTCCTTTTGATGTGTGCTGGTGACCTGTGAGCCTCACCTCTTGCAAATGAAGGGGTGTCTGCACCTGCACGCCTGGCAGACCTGTTCAATAGGTGAGGCAAGTCAAAGGGAAAGCACTAGACCTTGCAAATGCATCTGTTTTATCCAGGCACTGGTTCAGTATTGTAGCTTTGCAGTAGTAGGGAGATGACTTGGCTGAAGAGACCTGCAGCTCTACTGAAAAGATGGGAGAAAGACATAGTCTTGTTTCTTGCACTCAGTTGAGCCAATCTAGAAGAGATATGTGTGTTAGACACTGGTGAATGCAGGTCAGTGGCACTGGATTGAAGGCAGTGGCTGTGGTGGACTGGGTGGGAAGAAAAGGGTGTGCCAAGGATGGGTAAATCAGCAAAACAAGTGTACGTGCTTTCCCTTTCCACCCATGCTTAAGGGTCTGCAGCTGAGCAAAAAAGTGAACACTCCTAACTGAAGCCAAAACAGAAAGACTTGAAATAGGGGAAGGTGGTGGAAGAAGGATGAGTCTCTCTGTTGAGGGATGTCATAGTGCCGTGGTTCCCAATGTGGAGTCCATGAAGCACGTTAAGTTGGAACAAGTGCTCCAAGACATAAATCTGAGTTTCAGATGGCTGCAAAGTGTCCCTGGGTATGCAGAGAGCATGCTGCAGGAGGGGGTGATACCCACACTCTAGTACTCACTTCCTATCTGATCACCTAAGCATAGGTCATAAGAAGAAGATATAGTACAAGTTCGCTACTGCTTTAAAAGTAGGATTCCTGTGCTGTTTCCCATTGTCCTCAGCCAACCCTCTAAGCAAAAAAAGGTTGAGCTATTGGAGGGGACAGGTAGGGACAGCCTAAATGGAAAAGAAGTAGAGGAAGCCAAAGGAGAAATAAAGCGCTTCGGAAATTCAGCCAAGTTCCAGAGAAATCCCTGGCAGAAGGTATGGTATTGGCTCTATTTGAAAGGTCTGAACAACCTGAAGTTGAACGGTCTGAAAAAGTCATCCAGAATATCTTAGTGCAGAACAAGGTAGCAAAATGAAGGATGCAGGACTGTGATTACCTCATTAAAGTGCTTTCAAATGATTGTGGCCTTAGTTGCACTTCCAGACCCAAGGGGATATTAAGACCTCTGCATATTAGGAGTTTGTGCAACAAGGAGAGTCTCTGCCCTGTAGATCCACTATCTGGAGACTGAACATTCATATGAGGGCTGAGGAAAGATCAGCCCAGTGCCAGGAAAGACTCCACCACCAGCGGGAGCAGAATCAAACACTCTCCTGGGAGAAGCTAGGTTATGCAACAGGGACCTCTGAGAAGATCTTGAAATTGAATCCCAGGGACTTTTGCTCATCAGCCTTTGAAAAAATACTTCTGTTGGAAGGCTCTGCATTTAATTGCTGGGGAAACTTAATCAGAGCAGAAAGGAGATTCCCAGCCTCTGGCTAAGCTGTTGGCTTTACTCAGTGGTTTCTATCAACCATGTGCTGCTCAGAAAGTTCCTTTCAGGTGCATCTTTCCTGAAAGATTAAATGCCTCTGTGCAGATTACAGTGCTGGGGATTAATTGCCCCCTGAGGCTGAACAACTGATCTCTTAGGCCATGTGCACAGGATGCAAACCATGTATAAAGCAGGAAGCAGAGACGGTTTGCCACACAAAACAGTTGGGAAACATATTATTTAAGGATAATCTAATCTCTTATTTAAGGAAGAGAAATGGGGGAGGAGTACAGAGCAAAGTCTGTCCCAGGCAGTAAGAAGTATTTGGTCCTAGAAAGACACCCAAATTCCAGTTGCTGCAGGAATCTGGGGCTTAATCCAACTCCACTAAAGTTGACAAAAACCTTGTGAAGGTTCCATCCTCCATGCTGCAAGAAGTAAAGAGACATTTGAAAGACGGCAGACAAGGGGGAGTAGAGTTTGCGGAAAATAAGAGAGAAGCCTGAACTGAGAAATTCACAGAAACAAGCAGTTTTCAAACCTGGGGAGACTTGGAGGATTTGGAATTGAGGATACTAGTTTGGACAGTTACCA
Organism: Athene noctua; assembly: GCF_965140245.1. Taxonomy (NCBI): domain Eukaryota; kingdom Metazoa; phylum Chordata; class Aves; order Strigiformes; family Strigidae; genus Athene; species Athene noctua. The sequence continues at coordinate 9,519,661 of NC_134041.1, read as the reverse complement.
AGAGAGAGGAACTGCCACAATATTTTGATCATAATCTTGCTTCCGAGTCTGGTGTTCCTGCCCTCCCTTTCCCAAATTTATTTAGGTTTACTGGGAGCTACTTCCTAGATCCTATCTGTTTAACGAGCTACATCCATGTTTGTGCAATAGTAAGTCCTTATGCAGCTCTGTCTAATATTTCAGTCTTGGTAGGTACTTCAGATGCTCTGTATCAGAGGGTGCGTCAGGCTTTTGCTGATGTGGGACTGCCTGAGCTCCTGTTTACCCTGTCAGATGTGGAAATGAGCTCCAAAAAGGCTCTGCCTGTAGGACAGAGATCCATGGGCTGCAAGATGGGAGCAGATGTGTTAGATGATATCTAGAGTTCACTCACAGATTAAATAAACCATTGTGATAATATACCAGGACTTGTGGTTATGGCAGACAGCACACTTTTCACATGAGAGTGAGTCACACAGTGGGTTTGTTTTCTTCCTGTTCATTTACCTCTCATTTATCTCTGGTGGTGGGTAAATAGTGAAATGGGTTTCTCAGAGTGTGATCTTTACAAAGGCCACTGAAACACTTCCTCTGGAGAGCACTGATTTGAGACAATTGGGACTAGAGGGGAGGAAACGTCCTGCTTGAACTTTTCTGGGGAAAAATGTAGATCCAGTGTCACCAAACTGTAAATTAATTTCATTTTCTGTTGTAGAAGGGGAAAAAAATGAAGTAAGAACAGTTCTTTTTGATGGTTTCCAGATTAAATGCTCGAATTTTCCGATGTGAAGAGACTTTTCATGCCACGGGTTATTTTTTGTTTATTGTTTGAATTCTTGAAATGGAAAAGAATATTTTAGCTGATTTTTCCCCATTTCGTCAGATACTTGAGAAAGAAATTTCAGATCAAGCCAACATTTTGTTTTAATATTTAATTTGGAAGTGGCAGGAAATTGAAATACCCATCATTCCAGCAGTTCAGATTAGAATTAAAATTTTATATACCCATGGAGCTCCCACTCCTCATCCCAGGAGTCGCCAGCCCTCTGCACAGTTACTGGGGAGGACAGAATAAGCACCTGGCCAGTGCACTGAAAAATGAGTGTCTGGTGCCCTCTATGGGTCCATACAAAACGGTGGGCCTGAGTCTGACCCCCGTATTTCAGCCTGAAAACCAGATACAGGAGATCGCGAAATGAGCAGTTACCCCCCTGACCAAGACAATATCGATGAATAACTTGCAAGTTCGTTTTGGAAGAAAATCTGAAATGGAGCTTTAAAAATGTGTCTTTTGCCCCAGAAAGCAGGAGCATTGTTTTTTTGGAAGACAAGAACTGAAATGAAAAAAAAAAAAATCAATCTTGACTCTGAATCGGATCTAATATGGCGTGAAAGAAATGTGACAGGTCACTCCCAGGGAACGAAGGCAGCAGTGTCTGGGGCAGAACGTTTCCCTTAAACTAAACCTGTACTGCAGGTGAGAGTGCAAAGTCTCTATGTCTGCGTACCTAACCTGGCTTAATTTACTCAGCTGGGGTAGTACTAGTGACAAAGCTGACCTTTTGAACAGCCTCTGCTCAAGGCCAGCCTTTCTTATTTAGCAACCGGAATCAATAAGTTGGCTGCAGTACCACCAGACCCCAAGAGATGCTTCAACCTGACAGTGCAGGAACAGCCCTCATTTTCAGTAGACTGCTCAAGCTGGAGGGAGCTGAGAGGTACGCTCTGCTGAGGGACTCCTAGGGGTTTTTTGCAAACCAATTTACAAAGGTGCCAGAAATAACATGGAGCGCTGGCTGGGATGAGAGCAATTTTTGGTACTGAGACTTCCTGTGCAGTGCTGATAAAATAAACTCTACTTACCTTTCCCTGCTTCCCTACACTGATGTGGCTTGTTGCAAAGTTCATCTCTCCCACTCCTCCTTTCTCATTTATTTCCTCCTGGGAATATGAAGCTGGCATGGGAAACTGGATTGAGAGACTTGAAAACTGAAGGTCTCTATGCTCAGACCTGGCAAAGCCCAAATTACGAGCAAGTCTAAAATATCTCTTCAGCTTTTGAGTTGTGCTCAGAGAACTCTTTCAAAAGTGATCTAAGACCTGTGCATCGCTGATACCTTACCTCTGTCAGGGTGTGTGGGGTAATCAAGCTCTTCCAAAATGTGGATTGTGACAAGATAATGAAAGGATGCCAAGGGCTGAGTGTGGACCTGAGCTCCAGCAGAAAAGACAAGACAGCAGTGGTGGTGGGACCAGTGTCTTGGGCAGACAGATGGTTCCTGCGGTGGCTGCTGCTTCCTGAGTGAGTTGTAGCAAACCTGACTGCTGTACTCTGCCTCTCAGAGCAGAGTGACCCAAATCCCCAAACTCTTGATGGCATCTAAACTCTGCCAGCACATGGCAATCCTGTTGAATTTCTGTGGCCACAGCCTGTCTCCATATTGCCAGCAGCACCCTCCCATCATCCTGTGCCTTGCCAGCACCAGTCCTGAATGGAAGAGATTGTATATTCACCCAGAATTGAATTTCTTTCTTTGACAGAATGCAAGAGAGGTGCATATAGAGTCAAACTTACAGGGCCTGATTGATTTGAAAAGAGAGGGAAGGAAAAAAATGTCTTAGGTGCGGTTTACCTTGTAAAGTATGTGTTTCCCTGCTGGTAAGGTATGTATGTATATGAGTTTCCCTCCAATTCAAAGCAAGCTCTGTTCATCTCTTAAGCTCCTGTGTTGCCAGGATGGGCGCTTTATGAGGGAGCAATCCATTCTGCGAGTGGGAGCATGGAAGAGTGAGGCTGCAATGTGCAGATGACCGAGACATTTTCCTGCCCTGGGTTACTGGGTCAGATGGTGTGGCTTATTGCGAGGTTTCTTCAGCAATGCAGAGACCTTAATGCCTGAAATGGTTTGCAAATTATTTAATCAGATCCCTCATGTGTCACTGACTGATGGATCCCACCTTGCGCTGACCTGAATCATCTGAGAATTCACCACTTCCCCTGGTAGTTTGTCCTAAAATTAATCATCCTCTCAGTTCAAAATGTGTCTTTTATTTCTCAGTTTCTGGCTCTGCCTTTCAGGCACAGACTGTAACTATGCCTTTCTTTGCTGGCTGAAAGAGTCCATTCACATGTGGTGTTTTCGCTGGGTGAAGATATTTTTATTTCTTCTAATTCTGATTATTTCTTCTAATTTTGATAACCAATAAAGCTCTAAATTAATTGTTAAGAAGTGTTTTCTCTATCCCTTTACTTCTGGTATTGTGCTTTTTCCCAAAGAAACCCCTCCAAACTTTAATGTGTATTATAATTATTCACACAAGAGCTGGTCTTGGTATTGTACCAAGACTACACAGAGAGAACAACCTGCCTACATGGCTGTTCCTCCACTGATCTAGTCAAGCAAAAGTCATATACTTAGTTCCCTTCCCTTTTGTCAGTTTGTCCTCTCTAGAGTCTTCTGCAGGTCTCAGATAACTAAGCTGTGCCTAAAACATGTCTTTATTGATATGTTACAATGTCAGTTTGTATGTGGAATGTTGTATTGTGCACAGTGACATACATACCCAGATTTCACACACTATATTTACCAACCATCTATCCAATTGTTATCAGGTTTGCATATCAAACTCAATTTTCCATAAAATTTCCCTGAGTGGCATTTGTTTTATTTTCAGCCTTCCATTCTTTCTTTGCCTTTCAGTTGAATCATCTGTCAACTTTTCTTTTTTTTTTTTTTTTTTTTTTTTTCCTGTAATGCTTTCATGCTCCCTGGATTAAAATCAGCAGGGTAAAAATGCTTTTTCTTTCTTAAACTCACCCTGTATTTACCATGTGCCAGTCCTCTTGAATTTCTCAGCTTTTTAGGACACACTAATCATCTGCTGACATTTGGCTAAGTCTGTGGGAGTTCTTATATGCACAGAGACCAGACTGTCTAAGGTGAAACATCCTTCTCCATGTTGCTATCCTTCGTAAGTATTCCAAATCCAGACCTAAACTACTTGCTGAATATTTTTTCTCAGTTGTCTCTTATCAGCAATTTTACACTCTCCAGTTAGATAGCAGACAACTGTAGTTGTTAGAATTTGTGTTATTACATTCTTGCCTAGGCACTTGTCTTTGGCTTTCACTCTGCCAGCAGTAATTTTCTTGATATCTTTTGCCTCTTTTATCAGTTACCTGCAGTTCATAGCTTCTAACATATTTAATGCTATCTATTCCTTCTTTTTAAAAATGGTTTCATGTAGCTTTTTCTATTACTGTTGCCTTGTGTTGGAGTTTGGCTTTTAGCCAAAGCTGTCCTTGTTCCTTGATTGGGAAATTAGTGGCTTATTAAAATATAAATAAATAAAGAGGAGGAGGTGGTTAATGATGCAAAAGTTGGCTGAAATGGTGATCCCCTTTAAAAATAAAACCTATTCCAAGAAAAATATGCAAAATCAGGTCAGAAAGACCCAGCCTCAATAACTGTGTTAGGGGAACATGTGAACATACAGATAAGAAGTTATTATACATTCTAGGATGTTGAGGGAATAGCTTAATAAACTTAAGCCTTTGATGGGAGGTAGTGAAGGAGCAGAAGAAAGCAGCATAGTCCATCTTCAAGTTCAGAAAAAAATTTATAAATGTTGCAATTGCTTTTCCAGTGGTCTGTTCTGGGGCTGCCATAGCTGAAGTGGATCTTCTTGTCAGATTGGATTTTTACTTTTATTTTAATCATGAACATCAGTAGTATAGGTTTATAAAAAGGCAATCTTGCCTGGAAAACCTGTATGTTTTTTTAACGGGTTATTTGGACTTCAGAGAAATATATAACCACAGTGTCTTGCAATGAAACCCACTTAGGTCATCAATGCAAAGTTGTCCTGGAGAGGTACTGTTGTGGGGCTGAAAACAATACAATACAATAATGAAAACAGAGAGCTTTAAGATGCAAGAAGGTTTACTTTTTGGTGGGTCACTGAAGAGATCCATATAGATCCGTATAGATCTAGGTTCTTGGCTTACAGAGCTGGTTTTAAATGAAACAAAACAAATTTTCAAGAGCATTACAAGTTCTTGGTCATTAAATCTGCTGCAGTCTTTGACTGGGAGATGGCTGATAAAGGCAGAGATGGATTTCTAAAAAGAAAGATAATGCAAAAGGGAGAGAAGCAAGCAAGCAAGAGGATTGTGAAGAAAATAAATCTGAAACTAATCTATTTACTAGGAAAAGGAAGCTTATGCAGAAGCAAGACTGGGGGAAACATAGGGGTATTTCTGAGATCATTCTAGCACATAAAATGATTCAGTGGAATGCAAAAAAAAAACCACAAACAAAGTTTTGAGGCTGCATATGTAAAAGGCATCATCTTAAAGAGAAAAGAAGTAATAGCTCCTCTGTTGTGGCTGTACCTGGCCTGTGGGGCCGATCACTGAATTCCTAATATTAACAAATTGGAGACAGTTCAGAGAAGAGCAAGAAAAAAATAAAGATTAAAGGAGCTAACTTTGTTATTTTACATGACTAATAGCCCGTGCTGAGTCCAGCAGAGTTACTGTGCTTTCACATCAGAGTGACTGAGACCAGAGTCTGGGGCTCTCCTCTCTGCATGAGTCTTCTTTAGTTCCATGCACAGAAGACATTTGTAGGCCCATTTGGCTGTTCCTATCTGTCCTGGGCCAATGTTTCAGTCAGTGAAAATCCAGTCCATTTCCCTTTGTCAGCAGTGCTATAGAAACCTCCACAAAACCAGCTACCCATGGGAAAGTAGACACTCTGCATCCACAGATAAGTGCGTATTCCCAGCCACCGGAGGACAGGGGAAAGTCATCACAGAATGCTAAATCAACTTGCAAAGGAGCACATATAGTTGCTTTGACCCTGTTGTCATACTCCCACATTGGACCTGCTCTAGTAGGAGTGGATTGATTGCATGTAAATTTTGGGACTTACTAGAACTAGTAAGATACAATTCCTGATTGCCAAGCAGGACAATTAGGACTTTAAATTACCAGCAGCAACACTGTCAACTACTGAAATAACCTCTGTACAACTCTTACTACATGAATCATGGCAGTGAAATAACCCATTTGAGGAGCAAAATGGTACTTGAAGCATGAAAAGACAGGAGCACGGCGTGCTTGAGAACATGTCACAGCATTACAGAAAGATGGGCTACAAAGGCTACTGCATAGGAAAGGTTCCTGATAGCAGGATGTATTCAGGGGATGGCTGTTTTTGGAAATAAGGGTGGAAGGAGTAAAGGCCATCGTAAAATTGCATGCTTAGGATCCTGAGTTACCAGGATAGGTTAGTGCGTCTGTCCCGTCTGCTTCTGTAAGCCATGCCTTGGCACCACTCAATGTGCAGGTCCCTAAAGAGGATGGTGGTTTGTACTTACTGACTGTCTGGTGTGCAAGGGCTTGAAAGTAGGTATTGAGTGGCCTTACAGGTGAGAAACAAGACTGTTTTATAATCTCCCAAGACAGCAAATGCTGCAGATTTCTGACTGTCTTACACCTGCTTTCCTGACTTTCTTACACCTGTTTTCCTGTGTCACTGTTCATATTGCACTGTATCATTAGTCTTCTTGGCCTGGGACAACTCAGGATGTCTTCTGTCCTAGCCAAGGTTGTCAGCATTGTGCCCCATGGCTAATGGTGTCCTTAAGCAGAGGTTGATAGTGTTTCTTCAGAGTCTTTTAACTCTCTACCCTGTCAGAGTGGGCCATCAGAGATGGTTTTGAACTTGCTGTTAACAGACACGTGCCCAGATTTTCTGAAGAGCAGAAGAGGATTTGGCAATACCCTGAGATCTCAGTTGTGGAGATCTCATCATGCCCTTCTGTACCAGCCAAGACTCAGAGGCATTGCATGAATTGACTAGAGCGCTTGCCATGACAGCTATAAATTGTCCCGTCTTTTCAGGCATACAAAAGAGTAATGACAACCGTGTTGTAGACATTTGCTTTTGTGTGAAGTCGGATGTCGCCTTCATTCCAGACACACTGCATTAATCTCCCCAGGGCTACCCTGGCTTGTGCTCGGCGGTCATGCCTTTCCAACACAGCACATTGCCAGGGGAGCAGAGTTTCTTTACCAATGTCAGTACTGCATTGTTAACTGCCTTTATATGCTTGCCACCGAGGGGTTTTTTTTTCCTAATGTTGGCATTTGGCCTACCTAAGCAACTAGTAATGACCAGAATATTTCCGAGTGAGTGTACAACCAACAAATGATTGTTAGAAAACGACAGATTTGCAGGCCAGCAGCTCTGTGATTTTTTGCCACGGAGAGCCCCGTGAGAATGGCCGTAATGGACCAGACCACAGTTCCATCAAACTCAGAATACTATTTCTAGTTGTGGCTGAAAGTAGGGAATTAGCAAAGGGTATAAGAAAATGATAAGTGCATACTCTAGCTCTCTCTAATGCATTCCTGACCTCTAACCATTATCCATTTGAACTGTAAAGGCAGGCACAGGCTTGTGGCAACCTCAGTAGACTTCCCTTCCATGAACTTGTTCACTCTCTCCTTGAGCCTATGTGAATTCCTAGTGTCCAAAATGCCTTGTAGCTGGGGGTTTAGCAGTTCATCTTTCTGGTGTATGCAGACACACCGTTTTCATAATTTTTCTTTGCTCTTAAAAATGACATTTACTGTCCTTCGGTGTTTGTAGCGTCGTACTCCACTGGGAAGCAAGTCAGACAGACACACCAATCACCTGCACCTGCAGAAATCTACTCTGGGATACCAGTGCTTACTTCTGAAATCACCCACTTAGTAGAAAAGATTACTAACTTCATATTTGCTAATTGAGATTTGCCAGCTATAACAGTTCTTCAAGAAACTTGTGTAGCACTGTTCTAGTGACCACACATAAGGTAGAAGGCATCTAATTCTCAAGTCTGAGATATTCCTCAGATTCTCACATTGCCTTCTTGGCTGATTCTCCCTGCAGTGTGCATGCCATCATTCTGCAAGGGAATAAATCTGAAGTGTTCCTCAGGGTTGTGGCAAAACACCAGGAAAACAACTGCACAGGGCATTGTCTTTTTTTTGGTGTAATCTTGAGAACACTTTGTAATTCTCTTTCAAATAAACAAGGGCAAATGAATGGCAATTGTGCATATTGTGTTAAATATTTCCCTGGTTGAAGCATTCATGGCAAGAGTTGGGAGTTATAAGTACTATGCTGTTTTCCTAAGAAAATTTTTAGCAGCAGTTTGCTGAATGTTTCCTGACTTATCTTTAAAGAAGCCAGAGAGTAACAGATCTTTACCTTAGCTATGTGCATGCTGGTGAATCACTGCCAAGCTTTATCAGCTGGGAATCTAGGCCAACTCTTTTTACATTTAGGTATCGCTTACTTATGTCCTCGAATGCATAGGTCAGTCTAGAAACAGACCTTTTTCAAGAAGAAAACATGAACTTTTGTTTCATAGTCTATAGAGATCTTATATTGATCCATTCAGTGAGCCTTCACAAACTGTTCAAAGTACAGTACAACCCAAGCAATAGAAGCAGTAGGAGGACTGACATTTATCTCCAAAATTCTATCAAATGACAATGAATATATGTATATATGGGGGTCACGGAAACTCAACTTCTTCTAGTCTAGCTAAACATGTCTACTGATAATCTAGGTGCAGACTATGCAGCTCAGTCCAACGCACATTAACTATCTTACTGACTTTCATGATCACAGTGCAGCTGTACTCTGTGTGTGTGCAATGTCTCTTCATAATTCTTCTAGAAAAAAATAATTCATTTAATGAATGCCATCATCTGCTTCATAGGCAGAATCCTCATGGCTTGCTCAAATGTCCTCTTCAGTCCTGGAGATTTTATTTGTTCACTCAGCTGGATTGCTCCTAGCAGTGCAATATTTGAAATTTGAGCTATGCTGTGATAAGCATATGATGTCACTTATCTTCCTTGATTAAAGGAATGTAATTCTCAAGATCTGATTTCTGGAGTGCATAATACATTTAAAATTCACTTCTAGGGTCAAAGTCTTAGCTGGTATAAATTGATGAGGCTATGTTATCTTAAATATATAATAGACAGCCAGGATATACCAGATAAATACAGCACTGTCAACTAAAGTAACAATAGTTCCATGAGTTTTAGTCCTCCTTTTAATCCACAACTCTAGTCCAACATTTTGCTCTGATTTTTTCAGAACCATATGGGTTTCATTTTCTTTTCACATATACTTCTTACATACAGATGCAACACCACTGGGTTCAATGGAGTTATGTTTTGATTTAAACAGGTGTCAGGTCTCAGTCTAGCAAAGCACTTAAGCACGTGCTTAACTTGAAAGCAGGAATGTGCTAGTACAGCTTCTGATTCTGACCTTGAAAACATTCTCTATCTACTTGAATACTTACTATCATAAAAGAGAATCAGGAAAATAATTACTTTGTTTCAGACACTCAAGAAATCAAATAATTGCTCTAAAATCATTGCCATTGATCCACAAGGAAAATGGTTGTTTCACAAAACAATAGTAATATTTGGTGTTAATATAAACTGTTTTACGTAAATATTTTTTTAAAAAAAAATTCTCTTCAGGAAGGAGAAAATGGACTCAACCTGGGCAATTTTTCAAATGGCACGTTTTACCTTTTTTGATATTTTGGAAATGACATTTCAGTTTGAATTTTAATGAATCTTATAATTTTCAAAATTGTGTTTCTCTCCCTCTCTGGCAAACTAATTTACTTTATGGTACCAGAAATGAGTGATTGCCATGGTAAGATTTTAAACTTAGCTGGGTAGTAAAATATGACACAGCTAGAATAGAGTACCACCAGTATGGGTTCTCTTCTGAGTATCTCCAGAATATTCAGCAATACTTAACCTGCATTTTGTTGGGAATTTACAAATTAGCCATGCAAATTATGTCTTCCTTTTAGTTAATCCAAGGGCTTCCTGTGTGCAGGGTAGAGGCTAGAGGTATTTGCTGATTCAGCCTCCACATACCATTAGCAAAACCTCTGTACCAATATAAATATAAAATATTGAACAAATATAAAATACAGTAATTGCATAAATCCATAAAGCATAGTTGAATTCCAATATAAAATTCAGAACTGAGGTGGATCTGCTCAACATATCAAGCAGAAGATCCATCAGACAGTTAAAAAAATATCTTTACCTTCTCTTTTTCCTGAAAAAATATGGTTAAGGAGAAAAAAACCTCTAAAATATGTTTTCAATGTGTCTAAATTTTAAACATTAATGGTTTTATAGGGTGGGTTATTTTTAAATCTTTTATTTGTGGAGTTCCTCTGTGGATAAAGATGAGATGGTTTCATTAGGTTTGCCATTCTTTTGGGTGGTGAAGGTTGGGTTCAAGCTAGTAACACCAGCCTGATATTCTACAAATCTCTCCATAAATGTCAGCTTTCTCAGTTGTCTCTCTCCACTGGCAAGCTGTTTTGCTCCTTGTTCTGGTCCAGGGTCTTCCTTGCCCAGACAGTCACACTGTACACACATTAGCTTGCACCCAGATCCACACCCAGAAGGATCTGAGTGGCACCCTTGTTGAAGAAAGCCAGACAATCAGCAGAGGCTGGTTTGCTCAAGTGCCATGCTCTGTATTGGTGGGAGACATTTGTACCAACAGTTTTATGACCACACCAACAGGGAGGATAAATTCTCCAAATTCTTCATCTATCTTGGTTTAGGCTGCCTTAGTTCTTGAGATTTTAGAAGCATATTTTCTTTGTGAAGTCTATATACCACAATGTTCAGGGACCCTTCTTTGAAACCAACAGTTGACAGGCACTGACATCTGCATATGCACATCCCATGTGTGCAGAAACAGGAGGATTTCTACATGTGAAAACAGGTAAAGGAGTATCAGATTGTCTCTGCAAATCCTTGTTTCAGTTGGTCCGGTGCCAGCTGTTGTACTGCACTGAGCAGTATTTCATGCAATTCTGCTTGTCCAACAAAACAGCTTAGGCTGAGCCCATGAAGCTGATCAACACAAAATGCCCGTTCAAAGTTTTGATAAAAGTGTTAGAAGCATGTTCAGTCCCCTAGTTCATCATCAGAAAATTCATAACACTGATCTGCCAGTTTATAGTCCTGACCATAAATCTATAGAGAAAGCAAAATGAAAGCCCCTGCTCTGGAAGAAGCCGAATACCCTCAAATCACGACCATCACTAAGGTTTCACCTTGAGTTCTGAGTGTGAGGAAGCTCCTAGTGTCCTATTGCATTTTGTTGGGGGATGAAATGTAAGGAAGGAGGACAATTCACATGACTCAAACACATCACCACATTTAGGGAGCTTGTGTACATAGGTACTGCCTTCAGTCACTAAAGAGAGCGGAGGTAAAGAGAATAATAATTTAAATATTTAACATTGCTTACCAGAGCTATTACACTAGGGGTTACCTTTGGCTGATGGGAATATCACCTGCAGTTAAAAAGGGTCCCCCAAATTACTAATGTAAGCCTTTCTGCTTTACTGTAGCAGGTGTATTTTTGAGCTTGTAGAAGATGATTTGCTAACTGGGGGGGTGGAGAACAGATGCCAGATAGTTACTGCCATGCCATAGGAACCTGGTCTGATGTGTCCTCGCAGCAGAACATCCTGACACAATACTCAGTGCTCCACAGGCTGGGGAGCAGTCTCCGGGTGGCAGTCAATAGGTGGGCACAGTAGCAACTACAAGTGTTGTTATGTCTCAGTGTAGACTTCTTTCTCAACTTCTGTGAACATAGTTGTGCTCACCTGGCCTCAGAAGTCCTCTTCTTTTACACTGACAATTCAGATCCTACAAAATGGGAAAGGAGCTGGTATTGTATTTGCATAGTTCATGTATAGTCACAAAGCAGGATGACTTTGGGTTTTGTACTGCAGTCCTTGCTGTACAAACATCTAGCAACAGACGTGTCTCTGCTTCTATGTGTTATAGTCCAAATGACACAACACAAGGAGTATTTTCAGGGGTGGCTTGATGTTGTTAGCACCTTTGGGACCTTCTGGTTGATTTCTGCAACCCTTGACTTGTTGGCAAGCCCATGGTGTCTGCTCTTTACCTTTGGCCTCCCCTCCAAGAAAGGCAAGAAGTCAGCTCCATGTGCCAGGCATTAACCTGGGAACATGACCCAAGGAAAACAAGTCCCATTTGTGCAGTTCAGTGCAACAGGAAAACATCTGTCCATCATGTCAGGCGAGATAAGGTGATCTGTGAGCCCATTTACCTCAGGTGGATTCAATTTTTGATCTTGGAAGGAACCCAAGCCAGAGAAAGCGTCTGCATACTGTGCTGTCCAGCCCGCAGAGCACACACTGAGCAACTGGCTGCTGGAGAGATCCTGTCTCCTAGATGCTTTGTGGAGCTGCTTTGAGACTCTCAGCCCCTCCCCACCCTCCTCTCATCACTAACAATAACCAGATACCCTTGTTTGCCTGCAGTATCTAAAAGATGAGACCTCAATTAAACTGAATGTTTCCCATTATTTAGGCTGATATGGAAGTTTCTGTTGTTTCAACCTCATCATGATTCATCTGTGCAACATTTTGCTTCTCATCATGGGTTTGTTTGGTGGGATTTTTTTAAAATCTACAAAACTTTTGTTAATTCTGCAATAGCACTCTGTTTGAAGGGAAGCTATATGGAAAAAGTGAGCCAGAGTAAAAACTAGTTCCAACCCCAAACTCGCACATGGCAACCAGACAGGGATGAAGTGCTGCCATATACTGTTGATGGCCAGAAGACTTTGCAGGTGAAATTTTCATGTGTGCCTTGCTCCCTGCTTTGGCCTGACTTAGCATCTGTGGTAGCCAACGATAGTTTTATCACTGACTTCACGCCAGCAGTTAGGCAGCTCTGTGGAACAGTGCAGGCTCGTAATCTTAACACGTGAGTTTCTGGACTGTGGTTGACAGTGAAGCACTTGTGTTCTTCCAGGTCCCAACCCAGGTTTTCTTGAAGAGCAACAGAAATATGAGGGGGGAAAGGGAATTGTGGTATTGCTGGGGGCAGCCAAACATCTCCTCTGGAGGACGCATGTTAGGTCTGAGATGTGCTGGGGGCTTACTGTGAAAGAATACTGAGAGGCAGAAACATGAATAAATGTGTCTGCACTGTACATAAACTCTGAATTCCCCTACCCAGAAAGGAGTTCTTAAAACAGAAACCTGTAACTCTCAGCATCTTAATTCATCTAGAGACAGCTTCCCTTCAACTGCTTAGTGGTCTGGCTTGCCATGGTGAAAGAGGATGAGTTAAAGAGGAGTACAGCATGTGACACCTACAACCTTAGAAATTTAAAATGTCAAGATACTTAGGCAAATTAGGCAATCAACGAGACAAAATGATGTGGCAAGAAATATACCCGAAAATTGTTCCTGTTGAAGATAATGTTTCCAAACAAAGACAAACAAGAAATTGTAATTTCTAAACTTTGACTACTGCTTTATTTTAGTGCACCTTTCCCCAGACACAGCCAGGTAGTAAAAAGGGACAGGCTACACTTTCAGAGGAATAAAATCTTCTATTTAGTTTATCCTCTTTAGTAAGCATATATGTTCAAGCCCTCAACCTGCCTTACACACTGGGGTTCCCAAGCTGTCCTTGCTCATTCACAGTTGACATCAAAACAAAGGGAGGTGGGAATAAAGGAAGAAAGCACAGCTTGGGGGGGGAAAGGAGGCAGAATATGGAAAGGGAGAAGAAATACAGGAGTGCTGCATCTCTGCCAAGAGGGTGGAAAAATAGGAAATCCAGGAAAATGCCACCTGTAGCAGGATCTTTTAGGCCTAAGAAAGAGCAAGAACAATCTCTCTCCATTTTCCACCTACATACTTTGAATCTTTTGCGAAGTTGGTGTAACAGGGACAGAAGGCAACTTTAGACTAAGTGGACACTGTCTTTTTCTGCACTGCATGGGCTTTTGGCCAGGACTGGAGTAATTCCCTCCAAATCAAAGTCATATATGAAGTCAACCTTAGACTCAGGCTAGAAAGCCACTGGAATGCCTGCAAGACAGTGTTACTAATGGGGGCTCCCTGCAGTAAGGAGCTGTTTATGCAGGCTTGCGCAGGCTCAGATTGCCAGCCCAAGGGGCAAGGAAGAAGGGGGTTTGGCCATAAATTCCCACTCTTACTTCATACTAGGCAGAGAAATTCAGGAAGCCAAACCCACTAGCAAAACAGCCATGTCTCTGAGCATCCTGTATGTCTCTGTAGCCAGAGGCACTGAGCACAGAGAACCTGGGAACATTTCTTTCTTTTGTCCAGCCAGATCTCTCTCTCTCTATCACCAGGAACAAATTTTATGGAGATTCAGACCACATCTTTTTAATGTCTCTCTGTCTGAAATGACATGAAATCCCATTGCCCACCTGATGGCACATAGGTGCTGATTGGAGTCCGTGTTCAACAAATGATTCTCCAGGCATATTTTGATGGGAGTCATCCAAGGAACTGGGTGAACACACAAAGGCTCCAGACCTTCAGAGCTTCACCAAAGTCCCTGGTAAGCATTGATAACTGTGGCTTTGAAGCAAAGTATCTAACAGACCAACACACCTAAAGCTGCAGCTTTTGTCTGTCTCACGCCCCCCCCCCCCCCCCCCCCCACTTTCCCCTGTGTAGAGAGGCACAATTTACTGGAAGTTCTTGTTCTTTGGTGTCTGGACTGTTCTTGCCCAAGAAGAAAAAGTATTTTCCTCTTTAAATACCATTCTTTTCCCTTACCCCCAAATACACTTGATGATGGAGAAACCAGAATTTAACAATAACTAGAGATCATCCTGCATTTTGATCTCTTTCTACCTAAAGTATGTTGTGCTGGGCTCCAGAGCTGTGTTTATGAGTGGAAGAGTGGGAAATTCAGCCAAAACAGCAGAAAATTTGGTGCAGTCCATACACCTCATGTGTTGTTACCTGCATGTGAACTCCCGTATGATGAGGCTTTCCATTCCCTATCACAAACTTCAACCTCTCTCTCAAACATGCCAGACTCATGTGCCATAGCTCTCCAGCGTTATTTTGGTATTCCTATACATCATAAGCCACTTGACATGTAAACCTTCTCAGGGTTAGATTACCTAGCAAAGGAGGGTGTGTTTGCTTGTTCAAGCACAGGAAGATGATCTCTTTAAGAAGAGGGAGACACTTTAGTGTAAACTGGAAATAGACCCCATCTCTTTAGAGCAGGAACCATAAGCATCATCTCTTTGGAAATGCCTAGTATAACAGAAGCCCATGTTGTCCCATGCTGGGACCACAGCAAGTGAATAATGTCACCAGCTGTGCTCAGATTACATAGGTAACAGGTTTTTTTAGCCCCACTCAATTGTATTTGCAATTGTAATCATCATTGCTCCTTTGCAAATTTGTGTTGACAGTTTTTAGAGCTGATTTTTCTGCCAAATCCTAATCATGTTGTTAATTAATTAGTCTTCAGTATCTGCTCCAATGCCAGAGCACTGGACCATGGTTGTCGTACTTCCCTGATGAATGAGAAAGGGAGAGCTGGTTTTGTCTCACTGTCTGCAGATGACAGGATTTCCCAGAAAGAACTCAGATTTGCTGATCTTAAAGGAGAAAAATATGAAAAACCCAGTAACTTCAGCTATAGACAGCTACCTTCCCTATGGTGCTCTTTTCTAAAAGCTGTAGCTCACAACCCACCCATACAGAAGCAATACAGGAATACCCACTGATAAATATTGAATTGTCTTTGCAGCTTCCAGGTATTGGGCTGATCTGAAGGACTAAAGTAAGCTCTGGCACAGTTTTCACCCATCAAAGTGAAGCTCAGTCCACTTCCAGCACTAGAAATTGATTTCTTGGCATCATGCTCCATAGCATGGTGCAGCTTGAACTTTGGAGGCTTGTGCATGGAGATGTGGTATAAAGACCATGTAGGTCAGTAATTTTCAGCCTGTGAAACAGGCTTTTAGAAATGAGATAAAATCAAGCTGTACTGTGTGATACAGGATCCCACATGAATGTTGTAAACATTCTGCATCCTTACTGGGAAATTTTTCATGCTACTCAAACAGAAAAAGCTTGAAAGCTTCTATTCTAATATAATGGAAACAACTAATATCTCTGACCCTGTTCCTACCAAGACAGAACAGAACTTTTTCTACAGCAATAATAATTTAAATTGCATTTGATCATGGTAATGCTTTCGTCTCCATAACAGGTAAAAACCTGTGATTATTTTAAATCCGCATTGATAATTAAAGTAAGACGCTATGGTACCAATGAGACATTTTACCAAAGGGCCTTTTATTCTTTCTTTTTATTACACAGAGGAAAAGGAAATCCCTGTTTATAGCCTAGAGAACAGAGAAGTAGAAAGAAGGGTTAGCAAAAGGCATTTGAAAATTTATTTCAAATGCAGGTTCAGTTATCAAAGGATCTCAGAACTTTTTTAAACTGCTGGCAACAACCCCACAACTTACCTTTGCTGTAGGCATTATTAAGCCCTTAAGAAGCTAAGGTGCAGGCAGTGGGTGATTTTTCACTCAAGGTTATTCTGTGTGTCAGGAGCACAGGCAGATTATTCTGTACATGCTGTATGCTTTGGAGAAGAATTAGGCTATGAAGGTAATGCATGTAGACAAAGAGAGAGGCAGGACATTTGTGAACTTCATCACAAGAAAGGATCCCAGCATCATGAGACCCCAGGCAACACAGAACAAATTCCTGATCCAACACAAAATCTGAAAAAACTGAATCACGGCAATTGTGTTGTTCCCTCCCATGTGTTCAGTCTCTGTATCATTCATTCTGATTTGTCTGAGCTTATAAATCATTATTTGGTTTTGATTTTTAACTAACTTCTTTTTTATCTTCTCTCTCTTCCAAACATGATCAAGCATATTTGTGCAATTATGATATGAGTTACAATGGGGAAACAGTATTGTCACAGTGGTACTATAAATAATGGGCAAGTTCAGGTGGACATCTAAAAAGGTGGGCTTTGATTTCAGATCATTAACATCAGCCCCACTGATGTCTCTGAAACAGGGAAACCTGGAAATCAGGCACCTCAGCTTCTAGTGGCTTGGAAATTTACTTGGCATTTACATTTTATGAGAAAGCATGAGAAAATGTTCATTTCTGTCCAGATCCCCTGTAAAAATCTGAGGTAAAAGAAGCAGTGCCAGTGCTGAAACATCTTCAAAGCTGAAATGTATGTTTGAAGTTTAAAAAAAATCACAGAGCCACTGGTTTTCAATAAAAACACTTACTAAAAAAATTTTTTTTGCAAGTATTTAAAGAAAAACCATGGTTTTGTAATAAAAAATGACAGCAAGTTTTAAACACACAGAATTAGAAGCCATTTCTGATAGCTGGGGGATGAAAGTCTTTGGAAGGTCAACAGAAGATCATGTGGCCGCTGCTGGAAGAGATTTCAGCTACCCAAGCTCTCAAACATACAGTGCCTTCATCAGAGGAGAGTGATTTGTCACATTGGAAGATGAAAGGTGAATATCCCCCTGCACTAGCACATTCCCTCCCTCCTCCCAAGAATTTATTGTTTCACTAATTACATGACTGCCATTTAACATTTTCAATGCAGAAAGTGATTATATGTGCATCCAATCGAACAGATTTTCTGAAAAAAAAAGAAAAAAATCTGTTTTTTAGAAGGGCTTCACATTTTGGGTTATGCATGTAACCTATACTAAAAACCCAAACAGTAACATATGTAAAAAACAAATGTTTTACAATCCTCTCCTGTATCTTCATTGCCCACAGAACACCACCTTTTGTGAGTCATGCAAATGATTCAGCACTCGGGGCAGCAGCACAAATCCAGTGGTGTAATGTTTTCTGTTCACCTGCAGATCAGAGAACATTATGTACTTAGTTTCAGAGGTATCAACCTGCTAAAGAATGGCTTTTCCTCAGCACATGCTGACGCCGCTGAATGGTGAATGCTGAGACCTGCCCACAACATGTGGAGAGCGAAGCAAGTTGTCCCAGAGTAATTCTGATCTTTGGCTGCCTTCAGGGGATGTTGTGAAAGGGAATTATTCTCGCTTTTCCTCCAAATGGGCTCCCCACCCATGCTCCTGACTGACAGCCTGACTTGAAAGAGTTCACCCGCAGGAAACTATTAAACTGATGATCATTCTTGTGGTTTATGCATTGATACAAAAATGTTTCATTTCAAAAAGAAAAAAATGCTGTGGTAATTTTCATAATAACTTTTTCCTCCTCTTAAATAAACTTGGGCAGGATCCCAATGAAGGTGGTTGACTGTGTTGGATAATTAAAGGATAGATATTTTTCAGAATAACAGATTTGTGAACATGGTGTAAATATGCATTTAGTCAACTGAAGGATTGTGCCTCACAGCATAGTCAAAAACACGGACAGCTGCTTTGAGACAAGGCCCAGCTCAGCCAAAACAAGTGCTAGGATTCAATGTAAAATGCTTTCTGTCCAGCCTTTACCAGTGTCAAACACAGCCGTGGCATTTTGTTGAAATCTCCCTGGAACCAAAGTTATCTCACCTCATCAGAAGGCTGTGCGTTGCGTCTGCTTTCCCAAGCTCTTTCCAGGGGAATAGGAAAAAAGCAGGGTCAAGCTGAACAATTGGGAACTTCTCCCAAGAGGAGAGGAGTCAGGAAAATGTTTGAGAATGTGTTCAATTGTATTTGAAGTGTGGCAGTGACATGAAGCCAGGGGCATGATGCTTTGAGAAAGGGAAAAGATGGTCCTTTCACCAAGCATGTTTGGCTTAAAAAAAGCTGATTCCAAATTGGACCTCTTTGGTCTAAGAAATGAGCTGGGCAGCTCTCAGGATTTCCCTGGAAGACCCTCACCAACCTCAGAGCTGTGGCCAGGTTAGAGAGAGCGAATGTCTTTTCTTATCAGTCAGTACCTCACTCTCGCAACTATTTCCTCCTCCATCTCCCTGTGGCTGTTTTTGTCTTTTCTTTCTGTTAGGGAGCGAATTGGCTCTGAGTCTGGGCTCAGACCAGTTCAGATGGCAGCTGAAAGGGCATTTAGTACTATTAGACTGGGAGGTACAACAAGCACAGATTGAAAATCACTGACTTGACCAACAAGTTTTCAGAAGTTTCTCATGGCCTCATTTTCCCCTTCTGGTTTTCCTGTTGGTTGTCCCTTTTCCTCTCCCACCTGCAAAAATAGGGCTCTGCCCGTTTTTGTCTGAATTGTTCTCTAATGATCTGGGAGTGGATTGGAGGTACTGCTCTGGAGTGATGTTGTTAGACTGGAAACAGTGTGCAACACACAGACTCTAAATATGGTCCACATGTTGGCTGTTGGCTTTAATACTCTTCTTTGCTCTCCTTCTGCTCCTCTTGATATATAGACCCTGCAGGTACTGGCACAGAGCTGGCACCAAGATGCCATTGGCATGAGTGATCCACTACTGACACCAAATAGTGGGAGGATACAACAGAGGTGGGGCAGGCACTGCCAAGGCGAGCTGGCTGACATGGGAATTGGAGAAGATGGTTTCCGAGAAAATAAAATCTCCTGGCAGGAGTTTGTGATTCCTGCAGTGAATGATCAAAGCATCATTTGGCTGATAAATAATAAAAGGCAGGAGCACATCTGTCTTGCTACCAGCCCTGTCCCCTTGCACACTGGTTAACTCCTCCAAGGACTTCCAAGGAACGGATGCAACAGTGTGGTGATTTGCCTTTCTAGTAATACGTAATTTTATTTATGTTTTGAAGTGCTAGTGTGTATAAAGTCCATGTGAAGCCTTTCTAGGTCATTTTACTCTTTTCAGTGCCAAGCTTCCTCCTTCAATTAAGGAAGGAGAAAGCTTAAGACGTTTCAGGGTCAGGACTGACCTTGGGGATAAGGAGTTGAACCATCAGGAGGTAGAGCTAGAAAAGCACATCTGCATCCTGAGTACCCAAAAGAGGCCCTGAGATTCAATGGCTCACCCAGACTAGAGTCTTAAAAGGAAAGACTTACAAATCAGACAAAACCCTACAGCAAGGTCTCCTAAATGTCATGTGAATGTCCAGCATTCACAGGCAGATACCATGAAATATTAAAACAAAGAAATAAATACTATCAAGACAATTACGGACTCATTATGCTTGACCAATTAATACTCAGCAATCTACAGCTTGTATCAAACTTAGAAGTGTTTTGCAGTGTTAGGAATCATTTATTGCTCCTGATGTCTTGTTTTGCTTTACTTGGGGAAATTTAGTCCTTGAAAAATATATGCAAATTCAGTCTGCTCTGTAAGTCACATCCTAATTTCACTGAGCTAGTTTACAAGCCTTTGATATATAGCTTACTCTTAATTTATTGATAAAAAACTTACTGTTTGAGGGTATGTGTGGTTTTGGCTTTGGTTTTCTCTCTTGAAACTAAAGTGCTCCCTAGGAAAGTGTTGCCAGGTAAATTACTGATATGTGTATTGCAGTGACAGTTTCAGGAATGTTCCAACTCCTGTCTTCCTTTTCTGTATTTTCGATAGGTTAGTCGAAAGATGACTTGAAGAGGTGGAGTCTGAGATAAAAGAGAACATAAATCAGATTACAAATGTATATGCAGGGGCCTTCCCTTAACTGTTCCAATTCTCTAATATGTTTAACCCCAGGAAGTAACTTGATGGGTAAACCTTAGATCATACTCAGAACCACTAATTTAGCCTGAATCCGGTGTTGAAAAGGGGAATTATCCACTCTAAAACTTTATTCTCATCATCTGACTTGCATTTTAAAAAGTAATTAATCTTTTCTTATTTTACCTCCAACAAAGGTGTTAGTTGTTGTGTAGTTTAAGGGGCTGGATAGAGATGACTCATAAAAGAGCAATAAGCTGTTTTTCTTACTTTTCTTTAGTAAGGGGATTTTCTTGACATTCAGCTCACCAATTAAAACTCCACTCCAGCAGAATGTGGTAGGGCTCTGCCATCTTTATCTTTTAATATTGGTTTCCTAAGGAAGTGAGAAACATGCCATTACATGCTCCATATGTATGTCTCTCTCTGTCATCCCTGCGTGCCCTCCCTGCCTGCCCCAACATTGTTAAAATCTGCTGATTTATTTTAACCACAAGTATAACAGAGGAGCGCAATTTCCAAAAATATAAAGCTGTTAGAAATGTCATGGAAATCAGAGGATGGGTAGCATGAAACAATATACAGCACAAGCTTACTCTTGTTAGACAGCAAAGAAATTTAACCTTAGACACTCATTTGTAGGAAACCAAGCTTTGCTAGTTCTGCTACTCCTAGAAAAACATGTTTATTTCTTTTTTCTGAGGAACAATTATGTGCAGAAATCACATTTTGATACATGCATGTGTTTAAAAGTTAACTCAAACTGTTGATGCTTCAATCTGCACCTAGAGACCAGGAGTGCTAAGACCTCGTCTCAACAGCAATCTACCCAAATTCCTGGTGGGTGTTTCTTCTTCATTTTTGGCTACAACACTATGCAGGTTTTCATACAGCTTTTGTCATTCACAACACATTTTGCCTTGTCATCTCCTGCTCTGGATAACTAACTTTCCCCAGGAAAGGTTTTCAATGCCTTCTCAACAAGAGCAGAGGAATCACACACATTGTATTTGGCTATTTGGTTTATTGGTCCTAGAAAAGCTGCAGAAATTTAGACTTATGTTGCTCAAGTATTTGAGCTGAATTCCAAGTTTTAAAAGGAAGTTCTTTCTACCATGTCTCAGAAAGACACCGAAGGTGGCTTCTGAATGCTTGGTTCAAGATCAGAAACATCCTGGGCTTTTCCTGTCATGTAGAGCACTGAAATGATTCAGGTTCTCTCTGTTAGTTCGAAGAAATTCAGAGAAGAGATTTTTTCCAGGCAGGTACTATGACAAATCATGTTAGACTCTATCTAACATTATTCTGGTTCAGGCTTTGTCTGTCTTCTTGCAGCAGGTGTACTGCCAGGTTAAACCTCATATTGTGTGCCCATGTAACAGTGAACTTGTATCTGTTCTCCATCAGAAGTGTTGTTTCTGGAAAATCAAGTAGTGGGCACCAAGACTGGTGGAATCATGGTCCTACTAGGCTTCTTGTCAGCTACATCTCTGCTTCTAAAGGCCTGAGTGACTCCTGGCTCTACACAGAAAAGCAGGTTGCATCCATAAAGTTCAAAGCTACTCCTTTCCAAAGTAAGTGGGCCTTGCTCAGTGATTCACAGTACTTCTCTTGGTCCCTTCCAAGCCACATGTAACATCTCTAGGGCTTTGAGATGCAAGAAAAGTTTATTCGTATGATTATTTCAGGTAGTTTTGCATAGAAAAAGCTGCAGACTGTGTCATAGCCTCTAACAGTAGCCATGTTTTTGCATTAAGGTCATGTTTCACATCATGGGGCTTGAAACGAGGGACGTGTTTCACTGTGATAGCACTCAGGGAGCTGGACAGCATGCTCCTACCTTCTTAATGGCAGGGATTGCTGGAACAAGCTGCTTCTAGAGATGCACAGAGATTCCTCTGAATGTATTAGCTCATCCACTCCCAAAGGGATCCCGAGGGAAAGCACCATAGAGAACTGAAGAATCAGGATCTGACCTTAAACCAGGGAGCTCAGCTATTTGGCAGTGTAGATGTTCTTACTGCTGTTATTTTCAAACCAAATCTGTTCTTTGTTGTGAAGCAGTGGGAGTTGTCTCTGGGCATGCTGCTCCTGTTCACAGCAGGGCTGTCTGATAAGTGCACTGAGGGGAGTTTTAAGTGATCTCCTGCAGGATTATTCAGTTAATTGTTATTGAGGACAGTTGGGTGACTTAGGTCCTATCACCAGGAAGCAATGTATAGTTTCACTGTGCTAGTAAGCCAGGTACTTTGCACTGTCCTCATGGTAAGTCTGCAGTGATATGATCACTATTTTGCAAGAGACAGCAGAAAATGGTAGGACATAGAAGATTTCCTGCAATAATACAAGGGATGTACAGATTTTAGTGACATCAGGGTGAAATACTCTTTGGGACCTATACCCAAATCAGACGGCATGATGGGGATGTCTTGATCAATCGCCTCTAAACTTCAGCCTTGACCTGAAGTGGTTATTTGGTCCAAAGTGGTTCACAAAGGAATTATACAGGGAGTGTCTTAAACACAATCAAATGGTTGTCATTCAAAGCCACAGTAAGTGGACTTCTACCACACAGACTCAACCTTGTCATACAAGGACCTGCCTTCTCTGCCCAGTCTTAGGTGAGGTTGATCTTGGCAGTTGGATTCCCTTTTGATCAAATGTGTAGTGGACTATTATAAAGTTAGGGCTAGATTTAGGATTTAGGACATTAGAGTGCTCAGAACCTGCATGACTCAGAGGCAGATTCAAATGCAGCTTCATGCCAAACAGTTCAGACCGTCTCCCTCAGTCCAAGTCAAGTCATGTCATAATAGAGGGCATGCCCTTCTCTTTTATTTGGTGGGGTTGGGGTGAAAAAACATATCCTGCTGTCTCAAACAGCAATATGAATGCCATGAAAACTTACTGAACCCTGATGCTATACATTAAAGCCAGCATAAACCTTGCAGAAGAATTCCAGCCTCATGGGAAATATTATATACAAGGATGTTTGAGAACTAGGGCTGAAGGGTTTAGTTTGATGTCTTAATTGGGACCTGATGCACAGCTGCCACTGGGTTTCTTTGCTCCCTAATCTTCATTTCTTTTGCTTGGCAGACACCCTTGCAGACAAGCAAGCCTTCAAAAGCTGAAGAAATGTGTTCTAGGTGAGGGTCTAGCAGGTTATATCCCAGAAACCTCTGCAGGATGTGCACAGTTAAACAGACTTTCCCACTGAGCTATTAGCAGTGTAAAGCCAGGCAGAGTTTTCTTTGGATGAGGCATGCATTTCTGTCCCTCTCCTGATCTCCGGGCCCAGGCCAAGAACACTTGGGTACTTTTTTTCCTTTTACAGAGTCCTGTGACCTGCAGGAGATTTATAGCTGCTGCAGAGAAACAGGTGCCAGAATGACCATGGTATATTGGGAAATTCCATTGCACTGAGAGAGTGCAGATCCAGAAGCTGGTCCAGAACTTTGAAGAGAGCACAGTCAACTTGAATGCCAACTTCTTTCTTTTTTTTCTCTTTTTTTTCCAGAAAGCCTAGGAATTGATTTGTAGAGTTCCTTATGTCTTCCTTAAGTGGTGATGATAAGGGAAGGAATACAGAGGACCCCTTGTTTTTGCCAATAGTGTAAAACTATTTGCATCATGAATGATCAATAGCTGTCTTATAAGAGGTTTTTCCAAGGCTGGTTTTCAATCTTCCTTCAAAATGCTTGCCCTTGCCAGATTCACCATTGAGCCCGGCACCACCTGGGTGTCTCAATGATAAATATGGAATGTGGAAATTCACCTGTTCCAAAGTCACGGTGCCTAGGTGCCATGTAAGTGCAGAAAGGTTGTCACATGGAATAAACCTCCAAAGTGGAAAACCAAAGTAAGAAATTTAGAGGAAAGATTATTTGCCTATGAGCTAGACTTATCCTAGAGAGATTCTCTCCTTACAGACTTGTCATCTGGCTGCTCTAAAATGTTGGTTTGGGGCCATTTTAGAAGTTGTCATCCTCACATTGTGTATTCCTATTTTCCCCAGGAACATTTTTCTGCCTTGACTATTTTGGTTTTACCACTTCCTGGGGTCATATTTTCCCAATGACTTGTGGCCTGGTCTCCTCCTAGCTCCTCAGTGTCAAAACGGAGATCAGAAGCTTGGGCATACACTGCATCTCCCCACAGTACTGTTGGCTTTGTGTCCCTTGGAGCTCTTTCATTCATCCAGGAGGTAGTGATATTTGCTTTTGCCTTTCCTGCCACAAAAAATGACCACCCCAGAGTCAGCTGCTTCTCCAAACCAACCAGACTGCTTTATGAAATCCTAGAAATCTGGGCCAGAAAATGCCATCTGGCTCAACCAGCTGTGTTTTTCTCTCAATCTGATTTGTTCTTCTATACCATATCTACAGTAATATGTCTGCCCTCTGTCCTCTATTCATTGGCCTCCTGTTATACTGGGAAAAAGAAATTTAACAAAACACTCTCTCTGATGGACTGAATTTCTTTTTAATTTATTCTTTTAATAAAGTTGCAGATGAAAATTTTGGGAAACAATGGTGAAATGTGTCCAAAATGTCAAACCATGGAGCAGAATGAGATGCTGAGATCCAGCTGTGAAATTCCACAATGGATCTCCTCTCAGAGATCTGCCAGAGAGGAGCTGGGCTGTACTACTTGCAGCTTCAAGTTAACTCTACACTGAAAGTTGGCACAAAGAGGAAAAATGTCCCCTTTTCTTGCACTTCTAGCATTTTCCCAGCAGGGACCAGTGGCCAGTAGCCAGGTTTCAAAGAGAACTATGATTGATGGGTGAATATGTAATGGGGAAAATATCTTTCTGCTTCCTCATGTCTAATTCCCACTGCTTTTGCAGGCTGTATCCCAAAGCACTGCTGGGAATAAACAAACGAGTTTCCTTTCTTGGACATCTTGATGCTTATGAGATGGACAGTTCAATGTGAAATCAGTTCATGCTCATTAAGTGATGATTTGTCATTCATGTACAAAGGTACATAATCAGAGCTTCCCAAATAATCAGAATTAATAAAGACTCATTGTTAATTGGGGAAAACATGGCTTCCAGTGATCAGATCTACCGTGGGTGGAGATTGATATAAGAGCTATACAGTCCTCCTAAAGTCACTGAAAGTGGGCCTACTTTCATTCCTGCTGTGGCTAGCTCCACCATGAGGTCACTAACATGATCCTTACAGAATGCCAGGTGGGTATTTAGATAGTTTTTGCCAGTGACAGAGAGGATAGTTTTATTGCATTTTGCATTTTTTTGTGTGGTTAGTACTTCTGCCATGGTGAACACTATTTTCTACATTGGGTTTTGGGAAAACCTACTCTGAGTTGTAGGAGTGGACATTTTAGGACCAATAAATTGCCAAGATCAGACTGCTTCTAACTTGGAAGAGTGTTTTTAGCATGTATTTGCATGGTGCCTATCTCACTGGAAGGCTTGTTTGTGTGCATCTTCTACAGGGGATGGCAGAATGAATGAGTGAAATGTCTGAATAGCTGAATGAGTGGTAAAAGACAGAACCCAGAAGTATAGGCATCACACAAATTAAAGCTTTCTTGATGTTCATATAGAATAGTTTGTTGAGTATGTTTTGAGGGCAGTTGGTTGATCAGTTCTCTCTTGAAAAAGGGAATAAATTTTGATGATTTCCCCCCAAATCATCACATATTCCATTACTCAAAAAGAAATGTCAAGACCCTGTGAATAAATGAAAAAATATACCAGTGGCAGGAAGGATCTATTAAGGGTTTTTTCCCCCCACATTCTGATTTCACTGTTTCTGCAGTGATTATTTGGCCATGCAATTTCTTTTTAGCCTTCAGATTCATTGAGTGCCAATGATTAGTTGTAAAGTAAAAATATCTTCAGATGCCTAGATAGTGTTCTGCAGATGTTATCCATTGTAAGTGATTCTGTCTTGAGGTTAACTACAAAATAATAAAAAACCCAACCTCAGAGAGAGTCAGAGAGCTCTTGGGAGTGGTAATGCAGTACAGAGCCTTTCACCCTGAGGTCAGCAGGTCAAACCCATTCCAGATCAGGAGTGACCAGCAGTTATTACAAGTCTCCTTTCAGACTCACAGAGAGGATTTGCAAAGTGTTGCTTTTATTAGTGCTACTGGAAGGCCGTTCATGCACCTATATTGCAAAACCTGCTGATCTATGGCACTCTTCCTAGACAACATGGGAATGAATACTTTATAAATGACCAGAAATATGGGATTATTTACAGTACAAAAATTGTCAGAGTTGTCATCATTTGCCCTTTTGTGGACCAGCACAGTAGAAAGATCAAAGATGCAATTGACCGCAATTAAGGACTTTATTCTCTTACCTCTAGATGTGGCCTCTGGGGTCAAACTCTGAACAGTAACAGCTCCCACCACAGAGCTAAGCCATTCTTCATGGGTATTTCACTAGAGATGTTTATCATCAAGAAGTGTCCAAGAATCTTAAATCAGTGCAAATAAAACTGCACTCAGATCGATAGAGCAAATGCAATAAATGGATTAAAAGAGAAAAGCAAGAAATAGAAATTAAGAAAAGAAAAAGAAAAAGCAGAGAATGTCCGAAAAACTCATCAGTCTCTAAGTCTGTTAGGGGCAGTGCTGACACACATGCTCACCTTCCACAAGAAACATAGCTGCAGGCAGTACATTAGACATGTGGAAGGAGTACTGCATGAAGTCAAAGAAAATCTAAGCTTCTTTTCCTCTGCCATAAATCATAGCGTATGTTTTTTTTTCCAAGGCAAGGTGAAAGATTGATTTTTGCACAGTGTAGGGCTGCATATATTAGCTTCTGATTTTCAAGGAAATGGCACCATTTCTGAATTACGTGACATGCATTATGTTGTCAGATTCAACATGTGCAGTAATACCTAAACCTATTCTATCCTGTAACCCTGTTCTCTTCTCTTGTGCACCATCTCTTCTGCCTGATTGCTGATTTTCTAGCAATTTCTCCTAAGCAGCTTTCCTTCTCGCTTTTCAACTGAAATTTGAGGCTGTGAAATATTAATTTATCTGAGGCAGATGAATGAAATCCACCCCTGACCCCACCCCAGATTTAGGAGGCCAAATGCTTTGGCCCCAGAGTATATCCACACCATACAAAGCAACACTGTATAGATGTACTCAGGATGGCACTGGCCTAATGAGAGGTCTAACTGGGTCAGACTAATTAATCCATCTAGAAGCTAAGCATGATGTTGACTTTGCATCACAGTGAAATCTGGTTTTGAGGATGGTGCATTGCTTTACCTACAGTAAACAATGCAGAAGGATAAGGGGAAAATGAGTCTGGAAGAACAAAAAAATGAAAAGAAATAACTGTAGAGGTGAGGATGTGAGTTTTTAGGAGGAAAAGAAGTAGGTCTGGAAGAGTACAGAGGACATGGAAATGCTGGGCTTTACTGAACCTTGAAGAGGGGTGTCTATTCGTCTTTCTGCCATAAAACCAGTGGTGCTGAGGGGCCACACTCTACTGCCAGTTCCCTCTTTGCCAGTATTACTGTAGGGGCCCAGAACTGTAGCTATGTTGGTGGCTTTATACAATTTATACACTGGCATTTGTGAGCTCTTCCTATAGCACATCTTGCCCAAATATTGAGAACAAACTTTCATTTGTTATAACAGGAGAACAGTGATGGAATTGCTTTCTCAAATAATTTTCATTGAAAAGTAAATAGAAACCATCTTTCTCCATCTCAAGGGTTAAAGCCATTCCCTTGAAGTCAGTGGTGCTCTAACAATTGGGGCCTTGAGTCTATGCCTAAACCACCTGCCTTTATTAATTATTATCATCTATCACATCTATTAGGATAGTCTCTACAGGCAAACTTCTTGTGTTGGGTACAGACTGATATGATTAATGGGAATCTCCAACCCAAGCAGTGGAACTCTCCCAGGCTAATTTCATTCATTTCTCCACCTCTGCATAAACCACACTTTAAGCCAAGCTTCACTATTGCCTGCAGTTTGCATGAGGCAGTGGTCTGAAACATTTAGAGACATTCAAGCGGTTTCATTCCAAATTGGCTTTCTCTGAATCCACATCAGTTGGGAGCCGGCTGTGCCACAGAGATAGTATATAAAAGAATTGCTTAATAGAAATCTATTTTCCTAGCTGATCTGAAGTGAACTGGGGTTCTTAGATCTTCAGATTTTTTTCTCCAGGTCAGTGGATCAGTCTCTGCCACAAAGCTAGACAGAATCCAGTGCACAGGCCCAGAGGAGCCTGGAACCCAACATCTAATCTGAAATTTCTCTCTTCCTGACTCCTGTCCCACCCAACCCGCAGTGCCTCTGAACTGGCTGTGTGAATGCTGCCCCTTCTCGCAAGCTCTGCGAGCCATTTCTGCCTCTTAAAATCTGGCAGAATGAAGCGGATATGCTCATATGCCCATTTTGCTGCTCCAGCCTCAGCTTTGCTCACCCTCCCTCCTTCTGCTGCTGAACAGCCAGTTGTTTAAAGAGCTTTTTAAATTGTGAATTTAAAGAAACACAGACAAAGTAGAAACAAGATTATGAGGTCACAGAGGTGAGGGGAATTGACCCCATCTGAGAATGAAGGAAATGTGAGCACAGAGTATAAGCGGTCTGTGCTCTGGAGCGGTGACCCTGCCCTGTGAACTGTCTGACACGAGGCTGCCCAAGAGTATGTCCTTGCAGATGATTTCACTTCCCAGCTCTTGGGTGCCAGTGCTATGAAGATGTACGTATTTTTTTACTGCATGTTACTCAACCCTTAGGTTCCCTGCTTTCTGATAGAGGGCTCCTATGAGCGCTAGTAAATGTGGGAAGCAAAATCTTCGTGAGGCTTGCTTCTTTGTGGCTGTTTACTGTAATAGGTGTTTTTTTGCTTCAAACTGGATCTGTACAGTGTGGCAATGGTGGTGTTTGGTTATGTGTTGTGTTTGGGTTTTTTTCTGTAAGGCTTGGAAACAGAGCAAAGAATATTTAAATACCCCTTAGCAGGAAAACCTGATCTGCTTGGGTGAAAATTCCATGAAAACATTTATGTTTACATGGGGGGGGGGGGGGGGCGCAAGGGTAAGTCTTACTTTGTGTCTCAGTTAATGATGAAATTCGTCTAAACTAAGAATTATATGTTAAGTGATGACTACTTGCTGCAGTGACTTTCTTCACAGTAGTAAATTCTGCCCTAACTACCCATTGGATTAAACTCTTCACAAGGAAAAAACATTAATTTAGGAGAAACACGATTCTCCAAGAAATTGAACTCATATTTTCTTTGAAGCTTCATGAGATCTGCAGAAAGAAGTCACCCTGAGCCCAACATGGAGAAGGTCTCCTTAGAAAAATTAAAATTAGTAGGAGTGCCACAATAAAACTACGTTGCATAGAGATAGACTACAATGCTGCCATGTCTGTTCAAAGGATCGGCCCCTATCCTAGGACTCTTTAAACGGGGAGATATTCAGTTAAATGAAGGTTACTGCCATTATTCCATTTATACATTATTCTTCCCACTCTGATTACATTAATCAGGCTTCAGAAGGGGGTTAGAGAAATTAGTTCTTGATATACTGTAAGAGAGAAAATCTTGAGCTGTAGCTGAGGGCAGAGTGACCTGAAGAGTTCCTTCCTCCATGCAATAAACATGATTCTTATGGACAAAGGTAACTAAATCTTAGATGGATCCCAAACATTCAGATGGAAAACAACCCCCCAGCTCCTGAGGCTGGACCCTTCAGAGTCTTTTGTGGTTTAAAAATAACAGAATTTGTTTCCCAGTTGCAGGCTGTGAGAGAGCATACCTGTTTGTGATGGATTTCTCTGGACAATCCGAGATATCTACTACTTAATTTCTGTTCATGGACAGATACAGCTGACATCTCCTGAGTGTATTTCAAGACTGTAAACTTACTGATACAGGTGTCCTTTTCAAAACTTACCAGTTGTTTAAAAGACTTTCTTGGCTGTGGACTTGAGCAGGTAATATATTCTTCTCTGCTTCTCTAGTTTATCTGGTAGTGACAGCTCTATTCCTCCTCACTGCAAATTGGCATATGTCCTCTCCTTTGCAAGGAAACTATCTGAGATGATCCTTTTTGTGTCTTCGGGTGATTGGCTCTCCATCCTTCTCCATTTTACCTAAGTATTTGAGTTACTGTTTCTCTGCTCTACGCTGATACTGAGAGACAGGGCTTTTCAGCTTGTAAGGACTTCAATTTTTTCCTCCTTCTCCCCCAAATATTTAGCTAAATGGGACCAGAAACTATTCTCATTTTAATTCTTAATATACCAGAAGTTCCTCAGATCCTAAAAGTGCTCTAGGAAATTACCATCTTTTTAGTTTCTGAACAAATGGCAGCAGCACTGCTGAGAGGAGTATCATTTTACAGAGCAGCTTCTTTGGGGCTTTGCTGGTCCACTGTCTGAAGGGCAGACCCATTAACAGAAGGGCTACAGCCAAGGATCAGCACATCTTAGGTCTCCAGCCTCAACAGAGACCCCCAGGAATCTGGGCAGATTTCCACTGGAAGCTTGCCTTGGAATCAATAAAATTTCATTAAACCCCTGCTGTGCCAAATGTAGCATATAAGGCTTAATGAAAAAAATTTCGCTGGCTCTCATAATTTTCCCAGTACAATTCTCTGGCCCATACTTTCTATTTCTACTGCCCCCCTGCCCTTCATAGTAAAATTAGCTATTGCAGACAACAGTTGTAAACAAAAGGACAACTAAACTATTAAATAAAGGCCATAACTACTGCAGTGAATCAAAATAAGTCACAAATAACTCTGAAAACTTTATAGCTCCAACACATTTTACCATAATTGTCAGCTATCTGTTGTAGACTTCTCTGTACTACTTTTTTTAGGATATATCAGTTTATGCCAGTTTTCCATTCATGACTTTTAGTGCTAGAAGGGGAGGTGAAATATGCTGCCTTCAAAATATGGCTACTACTTTGGGACATCCCATCACAATCTCTATTTCTGTCAGCAATCTTAATCAAAACAATGGAGCCACAAATATTAATAGCAGAAATACAGTGATAGAAGGCTGGAAAAGATATAAGAAAGAGCAATGTTTGTCTGAATCTAAAGAACATTCTCTACAAAGGGGAGAGAAGGGGTTGGGTCTTCTCTGAAATATTTTCCCAAAATAGGTGATTTGATCTATAAGCTATCCAAACTTTCTTTTTGAGTAACTACATGGAATAACTGTTTTATTCTACAACACCACCACAAAACACCTTGCTAGATCCCACGAGTAGAAGCTGCCGCTTGTCAAATTCAGTCTAAAAATAAAATGCAGAACTTTCGTTTTGCAGGTAACTGCAGAACTGGAATAATGTACCTGAAATCATTGGGAATTGTCTCCAGTTTGCTGTCAGGATGTCAGGATTTGTGTCTTGCAACTTTTTTTCCAGCTCAGATAGGAGCTGCAATTGTAGTGCAAGAATTCTTGAGTGGTGTGTGATTTTTGTTAGGCTGGTGCTTTGTAGAAGGGGCAGATTAGAACAGTCTCTTCTAAATTAAAGATTTAAGGTCTATGAAATGTTTGCAGTACCCATGTTATGCAAGCTATTTCATGCTTACATATACCAAAGCTGTGGGGAAATTCAGTCCTAACATTTCCTTACCTGTTTACTTAGAGGAACACCATGATCACACCAACAAAGATAGAGAGGAATAAAATAGCAAAGAAGGTACAATGCATAAAATGAAGCTGTAGTTAATTTCTCTTTGAGTTTAACTGAATAAAAGCAGTGAATAATTTTATTTTTACCAGTAGATTTTTTACAAATAGACTTAAAATATTTCTCTTTAGATTTGTGGCTCCAACAGCTGCAGCTGAAACCAGCAATCAGCAAAGCCCCTTGTTTTTATTGGAGCTGAAGTGGCTTGTTGAAAATGGATTGGATTACGGGGATCAATCAGCAGCAGGTCGAGGATGCAGAGGGAACTCTGCCAATGCAGTGGCCTGCCAGGAGTAGTGAAAATCCTTGGGCTAGTGGCAAGTCCTAATGTACTGGAAAATCCATTGTTTTACAAAGAGCTTTGGAGATAGGAAGTAGATCCAGTTGCAAAAGAATGCAAAAATAACAATAATTGTCTCCCAAGTTCCTTTTGTTCCTTTGCACATGACTGAAAGGAAAACAAACTCCATGGAGATGCTGCCCGAGTGTATGTCTAGCCAGCGCCAGGAGACGCTCAGAAATAGGACAGATGCTAAAGCATCATCTTCCCTGAGTCATAATTTAGGAAATGGAATATTTCTGCATTTCAATAGCAGTCATAGTAGAAATTTGAAAGCTGTTGTATGGTTCTGTCCTGTGCAGTCCTGGATTCTCCCAGAATGGTGATGATTGCTGTTGCTTTCCATTAAATTAGAGTTGAATAATCTTGTCATTGTTCTGCAGATGGTCAGTTCTCGGAGTATTAAGCCTTGGTTAATGTCAGGATGAGCTGACACCCCTTTGTGTCCCCACAGTTACACAGCAGATTCATTACACAACTTGCTCGGAATATTACTAAATAGACTAAACCCAGAGTAATTAATAACTTCTGTATTTGACTCATTTAGACTTCAGTGATGGTTCTCTACTTGTCATTTATGAATTAGCCCCCTCATTCAGCTGGAGCCATCTCATAGTCGTCTGAAGTCTAAAACCACAGATGGCAGAGGGATGGTCATGAATCCTTCCTGGCCTTGTTGACACAGGAATCAGAGTTTTTAGATGAAAGATGGGCATTTGCTGATCTACATTCGTGAGTATTTGGGAATATCAACCTCCAGCTGGATTCTGAATAGAACAGTAGTTCCCAGTTCCAAGAAATGTTTGCAGTGTGTGGCTCATTCTCTTGAACTCTAATCACATGGCGAGGTAATGCAGATGTTTTCCTCAAATATCACCATTATTAAAAACAGGTAGCTGTGCTAGAAGTGTGGAGGAGGAATGGATCTATCTGATGACAACATCTATTCCTGTGTCAGTGGCAGGATATGGTTCCCACGAGACCGTGTGTCAGATATTAAACTAATGCTATGCTTGAACTTAGCCAAACGTCTGGCATGAAAGGGTTAGAAAATCCACTGCATGAGTAGAGTTTATAACAATAATAAAAGTTCTCCAAACTTGGGAGCCTAATGAATATCCACATAACAATCCAAGAAAAGCTGAACAGTGGAAAAAGTGAGGCGTTTGAACATTCTCCCTCTTTCTGTGTTGGGCTCTGGTACCCTTAGTGGGACTGACTCTTAGGTGTTGAAGATCTACAGTTCCCCTCAGAGGAACGTTCTCCTCATCTGCTTTCATGAGACCAGATTTTACATTGTAAAATCAGGCCGAGAAGAAAAAAATTAGAGATTTGTTAATTCTTATTTAAAATAGAAAATTCTTTGTGAAACAATTTGTGGAGTAAGCTTTTTGGGGACAAATGGAAGTATTCCATTCTGAGGAAATCGGCATGTCTGATTTCAGTGCTGACTCTTAAAACCTTGTAGGATGCAAGACTTTAAAAATGTCAGAACAACATGGTACTTTAAAAGGAAGATGTGAAATGTTTCTTTCTCAAATTTGAAGGCTTCTGAACATATCCCTCTCCAGAATAAAGTACCAGAAAAATGTAAGACAGTTTTTCCTTCTTTTCCTTATTTTTTTCCACCACTTTTCTCTATTGCTTGTTATTCTGTATTTGGGACAGAGATGATTTGGGAAAGCAATGTCTATTTCTAGTTGCTCAGTGGAATGCCTGAAACATTTTTAAACATTTTTGGACAGTACGATAATATAATGAAGTTCAGAGATCTTGGGATATAAGGTCTAAAGTGGAGTGAATTATTTCTATTTTATGTAATGTCAATTTTCCAAGGTTGTGGTACCGGTGTCTCTCCCAAAGCATAAAATATACATGAATAGGTAAGAGGGCTATGTTCAGTTGCTTGTTATGCTGAAGATAAACATAAAATTGTTATTTTCCAAAGCTTTGTGGTAATGCTGCCAGTATAAGGGAGCTGTGACCCCTTTTTTAGAGAACAGTCTCTCAGGCTGTATTTCATTTGAACTGTTTCCTCATCCCAAATGCTCAGGGACATCTTCTGGAAGGAGACACACTTCCAAACAGTGAAGTACCTCACATATCCTCTGACGATACAGTGCACAGTGAAATTCTGCCTGCTGCCAGGACTGGCTGCTCATTTATTTTTCACATTCATAATACACTGTGGGCATCACTGGCTGTCAGAGAATGTATCAGGACCTCCCAGGTCAAAGCAAAAATCTCTGCTACTTGAGCTGGCAAAAGTACTAGATTGTTATCCTTAGGTAAGGAGTCAGGAATACAAAGCATATTCTATTTTAGGCCCTGAGTGATCCATCTGTATGCATGTAAACTGCCAAACCCTGTTTACACCTGCTGATGCAAAAGCATCATGTACCTGTATCTCATTTAGAAAGCTGTAACCAGTGTACATGGATTTCATCAGTTAATATTCCCTTTGCATTTCAGGCCTAAACAGCTGAACAGCAGAATGATTTAGCTATTCTTCTGCAAGAGTCTGTGAACATGTAAAATACATATACATATTATTTTAATTTTGCAAACAAAGGCCACTTTATGTTGAAAGATTTCATTCGTGCAGCAAGTCTTTGAATGGAAACATAGCTTGCCTATGTGTGGTAGGATGAATAGCATTTTAAGTGACTCTTCAATGGCTCCCATGACATCCTCTTAAACAATCAGAGGCACAATAAACTGGTGATTTAGATGAATAAGCTTCTTGGTGGAGAAATAGATCAATAGAATTTAATGGAAAAAGTCACTAATTTTTACTCCAGAGTAAACACTGATGATGTGACTGGAAACTTGATAGTTCCTAGGCTGGATTCTCAAGGACCTGACATGTTCACATACAAGATATTATTCATCTGTGTTCTGACAAGGATCTTCCTTTCTGCATTTCCGCCATCTCTCCTAGGAATCAGGTCTAGCTAGCAGGCATCTACCTAACTTGCATTTCATATTTATCTTGCTCCAAAGCAAGACTCAGCTTTGTTTACAGTGGCCAATTGATAAAACATGTTTACCAGTGCCTTTGCCAAAGAACAAAGACCCTGGAGATTTCATGGTGGTAGAGACTTTGTGTGATAATTAGGGGTCTGCCCACTTTTTTCCACATCTTTTCCTAGGCAATGGAAACCTCTGAGTTTTCAAAGAGAATGAAAGTAAATAGAGTACAACTATGTCTATGTCTTTGCACTACTCTCTACTCAGTTATCTTTCAATTTATCTTGCCAGCTTTCCAGAGCTCCTGATGCTTTCCCCTTTATCTGCACAAACTCTGGGGATATTTTGGGGTTGTTTGTTAAGTCACATCACTTGGCAGTGTGTGCTGCCTGTGTTATGCCAGAAGGATGTAAATCCTTCCTGCTCTTGCCTGGACAACAATGTTCTTTGCAGCTACTTTGAACAGTAAAACATCAGCAACACAAAGTGTAAATAGCCTCAGCTGGCTGCCTGTGTCTGCGCCAGACCTGGCTTGTGTGTCTGTACGGTCATGTTGGTGCACTTGGGGCTTCGCTGAGGCTGAGAATCCTCCATCCACCTCCTGTGCTCTTCCCAGCCCCAGTAAGGCACTTCAGGATTGCCTCCTTCTTGCAGCAAACCTACATGCCAGATGGGAGATCTTTGTGTCCCCAAGGACATGATGCTGTGCTGCTTCTTGCAACAGTTGCTGGAGGGGAGAACAGCCTCTGCTGTTTTGCCTTTGGGATTTAACAGATGTATGAGCCAATCTATTAGTTTCTAGGAGTTCAGCCTAGCATGAATTTGGCTGCTAAATATGTGTAGAAGCCACGAACAAGCACACGGGAAATCTGCATTTGCTCTGGATCTGGGTGATATTCCACATCTGTAGGGAACTCAGAGACCCTGTGTCCTTAGTAGGATTTACTACATGACAGGCTGAAACATGAGGAAAGTAGATTGTCTGTGTCTGCCCTGCAAGGCTGACAGAGAGCTCAAGAGGGGTCATAAACATACCCAGCTGTGATGTGTGTGCTCTCTGTTGCACTGCTGACTGCTGGTCTGGCTGCAGGATGGTCTCAAAGCATCCACAGCTGCATGAAAGCTGCTGGGTCTGGGCTGTCTCCTTTGAGCCTGTTCTAAGGTGCTAAGGGTGTTCAGGTCTTTTCTGGGAGAGCTCTGCAGCTCAGGCTGCATCCTGAGCTCATGGTTGGTGAGAAATGGTTTGGGCCTGTGTTTGCAGATTCTGGATGCACCTCCACTTGTGTCACATGGAGGGTGTGAAAAAGTTTTAATATTTCTATGTGGGGAAACCTGTTCTGTTTATCAGGTCTACCCTGGACAGTTTTGGTATTAAGAGAAAGCTGGGATCTCCACAGCGTACTCGAGTCCTTGGGAGTGCAGTGCTAGGCAGTGCATACTGATAATTATTGGGAAGGCCAAGTGCAGAAAGCTAGAGCTGATAATAGAAGCTGGAAAATGGCATTGCAGCACAGAAGAGCTGTGAGAGAAAAGGATGATGTACAGGTCAGTAATAAATAGTGCCCAGATCTCTCCAGGTAGCAAGGTCATGTGTACAGCCTGGCATCAGCCTGCAGATAAGCAGAATTTGGTAAATTGCTTTGGTTTTGTGGCATGAAAATCAAGCTAGGGGCACAGAGAAGGCATAAAACTGCATCTGGATAAAGGCACAGTCCTTTTCCATTATTTTCCCTTGAAAAATTAAAGTCATTGAATTAATAAGGTCAGTATTGGGGTGGTCACAGAGGAGCTGAGGATCTGAGGAGTTCGGTTTGGTGTCCTATCCTGAACTGAGCATCTCAAGCGGGAATGACAGAACTTTTGTTGCTGCTCCCTGCAAATGAGCTTTGCTGGTTCCTTTTCACTCGGCAGCTAAGCGACCTCTGAAGTTCCAGGATTTTACATTTTAATATGTATGTTTTAACTGCTCACTCATAAAGCTCAAACCTGGCTGGAAAGAAAAACATTGCAATCTATTATTTGTTTTGTTAATTGATTCAGATGGCCAGCAGAGAACTCATGCATGGGGAGAACCAATCTAAATCACTTTTATGAGCAGAGATAGTCGGTAGGGAATTTTGTTTTTACTGTGCTGCAGTTGGATATTTGGTATCAGGCTTCTTAAATGGACTTAATCTCAAGATTATAGTTCTCTGTGGAGCCATTTGGGTCACTTTGTAATTACCCAGCTTTCCACACTTCAGGTGATGAGAAGGACATACATGGGAACGGCATTCTTGTACTCATTTCATTATAGAAGGGACCTTTCCAGAAATGGAGGAGGTGCCAGTTTGCAAGGACTGGGGTGAGGAAGAAAGACCAAAACACACACATCCACGCATTTTTAGAAGTCCTGATAATTATCCCTGGAACAGTTTATATGCACTCTGAAGTAGTCTTTCTTGGTATATTGTTGTGATCTTGTTGGATTAATTATGACTGTGACTTCCTCATTTAAAACCATCATTGCTAAGCCATGGACAGGAGGCCTAGAGCAGATAGCAAAGTTTTAGCTGACTGTGATCAGCTAGCCTCAAAATTTATCCCTGGGAAAGGATGCCAGCAATTTAGACTGCACCCAGAAGGAACATCTAGACATCAACTTTGCAATCTAGCTTTATTTCTGTGGCTTAGAAGCTTTGCTGTATACTGAAATAGTCTTTAGGAAAACAAACAAACAACCCCAGAAAAAAAAAATCCAAACCTGAAATAACAGTGGAAAAATCAAAACAGAGTTTGGATCATGGTTTCCAGTAAAACATGCAAACAACTGGAAGTTCAGTGATAGAGCAGAAGTTGACAGGACATAAACACTTTTAGCCCCACAGATAGATGGAAAGTGCATATGGAGTAATTTTAAGGCTCTAGCTCTCTAAATGCTCAGGCTTCCTTTCCCTTTTCTTGGGTCCCATGATGTCCATGAATGTGAGAAATGGTTAGGGAGGCCATAAGCCGCATCACCAGTGATTTTAGATTTGCTTACACATGGACCAAAATAGACCAAGGAAAAGAACTAAACAAACTTGCCCTTTCCAGAAGTAGGGAGGCTCCTCCTTGATGTTTAACTGCAGCTTCCATGTTTTGTTAGCAGTGTCTATGGGCATCATACGACTGAACTGTCTGGGAGTTTAACTGAATGAGGAAAAAAGCACAGGAACCAAAGGTGGAGGGTGATCTATCAGCCTGCTTCTGCCCCGTATCATTCACCTGGCTGTACACACACAGTTCTCAAGGATAAACTTCATAAAAAGGATTTGGGCACGTTAGCAGAGAAGTTCAGGACGAACTGTAAAACATGATTTATCCAGAGGCAACTTTTTGCATAAGAAGACCATGAACTGATGCTTACTGAGAGCTTGAAGGGTAGAGGGGAAACTTTACAATATGTTGCCACCTTCTGCTTCTTTGCACACTGGCTACTGGCTGCTATAAAAGGCAGTGTACGGGACCAAAAGGCCTCGTTTGGTGACTCAGTTTAGCTGCTTGAGTCCTCTGTAGCTGGCCTTCATAAGATTTTCTGGGAGATTTAGGAGGTTGATCTTTTGCAGAAGAGGGCATATATGGCTATGTTGCTGCTTGTTTAATAAGACATTCACATCAAGAAGAAGAGAAAAATTCTCAATTCATTTCATTTTAATGTTTTCTAAGTGAAACTTTTCTGTTGTTGACTCTGAATGCTTTCAAATTAAATTTGTCTGAGTTGAAGATTAGAAAAATTAGTATAGAAGAAAATTGGTTACTGAGATGGGTTGAATACATTGCTCGTTGTGAGCCTTCTCAACAAAATTAATAAAACAGTTAGCACTCCTCTCCTATGTGCATATGTAATATTTAGGTAGTATACGTAATACCATTAAACATATTCACAGCAGTTTATCTGTTAATACATATTAAAACATGCTACATGTGTTAAAAATATATGTATTTATGTGGTTAGGTAACTCAAAATGTTGACTGCATAGTTTAGTCCTGTGTACAGTGCCCTTGAACTAGATAGAACTTCAGACTGTGAAAGTGCATGTAACTGCATGGCTTTTTCTGGTTATACACTGTAGGTGTTACTATACTTCTGATGAGTGATCTGCATTTTTGGAGTGAGGGTTTCTGAGTTTTATCCTTATTGGTGACTCTGAAGTTTGTGCAAATGTGGAATTGCTGAAAAATTAAAATCACCATTAGTGGAATATAGTCTTATAGCGAGATCAATGTATCTCTTTCAGGTCTTTCAGAACCTCACTCAAAAGGCAAGCTTCTCCCAGGAGAAGAAAAGAGAAAAAAGTATATCCAAAGGAGATGAAAGTTACCACTGCAAGTTTTCAGAGGGGTGGCACTGAAGTTGGTGTGTAGATGGTATATTCCCATGAAGTTGGGGAGGATAGCTCCACAGAAGGCTATTAAACTTGCTGGTTAGAATTAAACTTCTCCAGTAAGTCTGTAAACCAAGAACTGAGAGGCAACGCGAGGGGAAGGATTACTCTACACTTGCCCTATTACACTCTTCGCTAAACATCCACTGCTGACTACTGCCAGATGCATCTTGTGCTAGATAGACCCTTGGTTTGACCCAGTATGGTTGTCTCTGTGTTCTGCTGCGATCTATGAGAAGCATGATTACAAGTGAGGTAGTGTTGTTACTAAACAGTTCTTGGAATGGCAAGCCTGTCAGCAATTTTTAGAGCAAAATTTTTACAGAAACCTTTTGAGTTTTGTTCTGTTTTGGAAGAAAATTAGTCCCCAGGTCAGTCTGTGAGGTCACTCAATCACTCAGCACTTCGATGCAGATAGCCTTCCAGAACACATTGCGAAAAGCACTAGCAGAAAGCTGGCTATTCGTTCGTGT
This sequence comes from Athene noctua, assembly GCF_965140245.1. NCBI lineage: Eukaryota > Metazoa > Chordata > Aves > Strigiformes > Strigidae > Athene > Athene noctua. The sequence goes on along the minus strand of NC_134041.1, from coordinate 9,479,268 downwards.
TTCACACCTCCTTAATTACCCACCTGTGTTCCTTTTATTATCAAAGCTTGAATAGGATCCCTCATAAAACAGAGGCCGAAAGGAAATTGCTGGTTTGCTCAGATTGCATCAGCAGCGTAAAATGGAATCATTAATATCTGAACACTCTGCCCCTTTCATTTTCATTTTCATTTTCCTTTGTTCCTTCCATGCCACTATGAATCCTGCCCACCCAACACCTATGATACACTGAGCAGCACATGCCTATTAGGGAAAGGGAGACATAATTTTACAGTTGTATACCTTTTTTTCCCGGTCTAACACCTAGATTTCACACAAATCGCCATTTCAGTCCAATGAGTTACTGGAAAAGTAGTGTCAGGTCTCCTCAGCTATAAAGAACCGCTCACATATCCCTTTCAAGTCAGGCTGCTCTATGAGAGGTATTTGAACAAACCAACATCTTGGATTTGGAGGTTTGTAGAGTGTCCAGTCCATCTTGGTAACAAGTGGCTTCATTCTTACCAGTTCATTTCTAGAAGTGGAGGAGTGTAAGACATGGGGAGTTTTTAACCAGTGTGTAGCATACCTGTAACCTGGCTGTGTGAATGAAACAATCCAGTCCTATATGACTTCTTACATTACAAAACCCTGTGCAATTTTATAACCCAAGTATATAGGAATAAAATGATGGATATTTTCCCACTGTGCATGTTTTACTCAGTTCAGGGCATTTGTATGCTTATCTTCCCTGATCTTGAGGACTCTGTGTTGCTTTCACTCATCATGTTTTCCATTTACATTTATCCAGAACTGGCTTTGGCTAGTCTGACATTTTGGTATCTTCACTAAGGGCAAAACCCTGACATTATGGAGAACTTGTTTCACAATCTAAATCTGTGTTAGTTTAAAACAGTTTGTGCCATGAGCATCACTTCCAATGACATCCTATGAATCAGTGCTTCAAGTGTGGCACACTAATGTGGATTTTCCAGTGGTTAAGGTGGAAATATCCATGCAGTCCTTCTATGAGTGATTTGCTTCTGCCTAGTGACCTCTGTTCAAGAAATTCGCAAGAACATATTTTTTTATTCTTCCACATCTGTGCTAAATTTGGTTGAAAGAAGCGGACAGTCTTAAAAATTATTGAGAAATACTATCATGTATTTCATGTCATGTACAGAGACACAAACAGGACAGGCTCACAAATTTCATTTCCTTGCAAAGCCAATCTAAAAGTAAATCCTTCTGACATTATTGTTGGGTTTTCCTTTACCCAGGCCCCCTTCTGAAGGTGGTTATTCAGTTATTCCATGTTAGTTTGGAAGTGTGGTTAGTGATGCCTTCTTGTTTCCTGACCTCAGTTTTGACCAAGGTGATCTCTTAGTTCTGTGAGAGCTGTATGTTGACTGCACACTTGACCCACCTCACCCAGACCCTCTTGTCCTGCTGCTTCTGTCCTTCACACCAGAATGTTGCTCTCATTCCCATTTCCCCCAGGGGTTACAGGCCCTAACTTTCACATTTCTTCCAAGTAGCAGAACATACACAGTTTCTGTGTATGATGGAGGGACATGCAAAAGATACTAGAGATACAAAAATATCTTTTAAAATATTTTTAATGCATGCCTCTGCCAAACATAGTGCAGCAGAAACAGCAGCATGATCTCACCATCTGTGTCTATGACAGGACAGCAACAGTTACCTTTAGGGTATAATAGTTTTTCATGAATCTGGCTCCGGATGTTAAATCAGGGTCAGTTTCGATGCCAAGTAGTTCCTCTTGCGATGGTTTCTTCAACAATGGTCTTTGGAGAAATTTCCCCTGGAGGGACAGGAAATGGGAGTTTTTCTTAGAAAAAAAAAAAAAAAGAAGAAAAGAGAAACAAACCATGTTTTCCTGGCACAGTAAATGATGAGCTTGAAGCTAGAAGGCAGTGACCTTAGGGTTTTGTCTGCTTTGCTTTTTGCTGCTGTTCTTCTTGCCCATGCTGTTGCATCCAGTAGTAGGTCAGGAAGGGAACATAGAGGTTCAGGCTGTGCCTTCACTGGAAGAAAACACTGTGTTCTTCTTTGGGGTTCACTGTCATGAGGCACTTGGCCTGAGGTGAAAACCTCGTGGAGACAAGTTTGTTGTGTGAACAAGTGTGAGCAGGCCACAATAAAGATTAAGGGAAGAAGCCAACGTTTACCTCTCACCACATACTTTTATGACGGCCTCTCCATCTTCACCAGCTTTGTCATTTTAGTTCCCCTACTGGCAAACTCAAAAAGACATATGCCTCTTCCCTCAGTGAAAAAAAGCCCCTGTGCCTTTGAGAAAACACTTGTGCAACACAAATCCTTGCAATTCTGCCCTTTGCTATTGCTTTTTCTATGGGTAAAGCCAATGCTTTGCCTTCGCAGCTGAGGGCCTCACAAAATTTCTTTGGATGCAACCTAAGAGTCGAAAAGAGTGACTGTTTTCCAGCACAATGCCATAAATGCCAAATTACATCTGTCTAGGTGGCAGCAGATCCAGAAGAGGTCAACTCTCCTAACTCGGGTACAGGAACAAAGGGGTGAAAATCAGAGTGTGGGCTCTGGCAAACTGCAAAGGACAAAGCTCTGGTAATGGAGGGTGGAGATAAGAATCTGACTCTGTGCAGGTTTTGGCAGGTTTGTGTCATTTTATCCATGCAAGGTGAGGGAATAGGGGACATGCAGCAACAGGGAAAAACTGTTTTCTCTTTCAGACTCTTCCTGTGCTATTCTTCTTGTCCATTTTAACCTCCCACTTTCATGAAACAAAAATGATGGAAACAGATAAGAAGTGACTTCAATTAAGGCTGATTGTTTCTTCTCCTTAAAGAGGAATCCAGGAAGCTCTCCACAGCCTCTTTTGTCTCTTTGAAGTGTTGACTTATCATCCTCCTTCCATTAAAATATAATGGGCTAGCAGTAGGTGTGATGGGATTTGACACCCAGCAGGGAACCACACCTAATCCTACATGATCACCTGATCTGGTTTAGCTTATTTTCACAAGTCATTGACCCCATCTTCACCATTCAAAGCAGAAGAGGGGGAGGACCAGAGAATTATTGTGGAGGACTTGGACCAAGCCATCCAGTCTCTGCATAGGTGACACAGAAGAGGGTTTCAAACATGGCCGCGTAAGCAGATGCCTGCAGGAGGGACTGCCTACAGGCCCTCCCCGAGGAGGAGAGAGGGAGGGAGGATTTTATCAGGTGTCTGGGTGCATTTGATCACACAGTGCTCCGGATACTGCCTTTATCTTCCCAACTGCCCTGACTCACCCAGTCACTTAGTGGAGTGGAAACAGCTTACGGTTCACAGCAACAAACAAACAAGGGAGCCAGAGAGACGGAAGACATCTGCTCTAACACCACCGGGCTTATCTCTGTCAGTGAGCTGCGTGCAGAGTGCCTTGGGTCTGGCCATGTCAGCCCTGTAGATAGCAGAGATTTGGCAGAGCTGCCATGAAGCTGGGGGAGGGGGGCAGGAGGGAAGAATATGCAGCGAAGATGGGCTTTATGCTTTCATGAATGGATGTGGCTTCCTTAGGAGGCAGACAGCTGTTATTGCCTCTGGAAACCTTCCTGTTTCCCAAAGAGAGTGTCTTGAACGATTTTGTCTGATTGTTTTTCCATCTGAGCTATGAACAACACCTGAGCAGGGATTCACCTTTGGTTTCAGATTTATTTTTCTTCACCAGTAGAAAGGCAACGTGAACTGGGGTTGTCATACCATGCACAGATGCTCTCTGTGCATCTATTTTCTGGCATGGCAAAACTAAGCATATCAGAGTGTTCACAAAGGGCAGTCCTATAAACATCTCCTGTAGAAAGGAAGGCTGCTCTGTTATTTTACCTGTTATGTGATGGACAATGTGTTTTACAACCCATCTAGAGGAGCAAATCTCAAATATTACACAGGAGATAATCTGCACAGAAACACATCTGCTTCACTGCTCCTGACCTGCTGGCTGCCTTGTCACATCATCCAGACACTTGTTCTGGTTGCAAAATGGGGCTGGGACTGAAGTTGTTCCCTGGAAGTGTAAGAGTAAGAATGAAGAAGATAGGAGGATTTTTCGAGCAACAGCTGTTTTCCCCTCTTCCCTCTTTGCCTGCTTTTGCTTAATTTTGCTGGCCTAGCCTTGGATGTTTTGGGAACATTTTTTCCAGCTAAAATGGAATTAATTCACTGGAGCTGTAGACTTTGCAGTCACTCGTCACTACTTGTTCACAGATGGTGAAAGGAAGGGCAGAGGCAGGTAATTGCAGGCCTTTGGCATACCTGGGCTTTTCCCAGGCCTGTTTCTTCTCTCTTCTTTTCTTTGTCCAGTCAAAAACAAGGCTGTGCTGTTCACTCAACACAGCCTCAATTTTATGATTATGAAAACAGCAGCAGGCAGAAGGTTTCCAAGAAGAGCACAGTCGCGTGCACGCCTGTCTCTATGTGAGATAATCTGTAATGATTTTGGCTTCTGACAGTGGCTGTCTGCAGTTGCGGAGATCAAAGTCCATGAAGAAACTGTACCTAAATACACAAGACTGACTGGTAAGTAACACCGACACCTCATGAAAATCAAAGTAAAAGGTTTGGATTCTTCAGTTTTTTCAGGACTTTTCATTTCAAAGTCAAACTAAGAGAACCAGAAGACAAAACATAATGTATAATTTGTGCTAGATCTTAAGACTCGATTAAAAAATGTAACAGAATTGGGGGGAAGAAATTCTAGCTGGTTCTAGCTAGCACAATTAAAGTGCACCAGCCTCCCTGGCCAGCTATAATCAAGGCACGACTAGCATTTGTACAGGGCTGTCTCTGGCTCCCCAACAGGAATATCCTGACGTCTCGCACACCTCTGTTAACAGCGGACAGCTTTTCATAGCAATCCAGAGCAGGGCGCAAACTTGTATCTCTTGAGCAAGACATTGGGATGACTCTTTCTCAGGAGCATTTTGTCTCTGTGTCTCGGTTTTATCTGTATCGGTTGCTGCTCGCCTTGCAGTCTGGAACACAACATCCCAAGCTCCTCTTTACCTTTTTTTTGACCAAAACTGAGAGGAACTCAAGTCCAAGCATGGTAACTTATGCACATCAGCAGCCAGAACTGAGCTGGAAAATGAGATCCAACCACCATTTCTGTCAAGCTGACCTTTGTTACTGATATCTCTTTTGGTGGTTTCAGGGAAGTGCTTGCCACCTACAGGTAGTTTCTTGCTTGTTTTAGTTATTTGTTCTCCCTAATTAGTTGACCAAAGGTTTCTAAATGGAAGATTGACTACGAGTGACCATGACATTTCATAAAAGTTTCTACCAAGTGACCATTTATCCCAAAGTCTTTAAAGCTTTCAAAAATTATTAATTTTTACACAAATAATGGATTTCATAATAACTTCAGCTAACATGACATGCTGAATAACAGGCAACTGAATTAATCAAGAAAGTAAATCTGTTATGGACTCAAACCAGTCATTTTTTTAGTTGAGTTCTGGTCCAGCTACGTAGAAAGTTTTGCTCTGTTGGTTGGGGTTTTTTTGAGTCAACACATAGTCTTCAAAGTAAGAGTGTAGGTTCAGTTCTGGGTTTGAAAAGAAACAACAATTCAAATCAGTTTTCAATTTGGGTTTGGGTTTGATTCAAAGCTGTCAAGTATATTCACAAAGTGATTAAAACTGTTCCAACAGCTCTGGCCATGAGGAAGCTAAGGCAAACCCAGAGGACATGCAGATCTGGACAAGTACTCTTGTTATTAGCTAATTTTTTCTGTTAACTAAATGTTCACAGAGACCAAAACCCCATTGTTTTAGGCAGGGCAAGAAACAGGTAGTAAGAAATTACCCTGGCATAAAAAGTCTTCCAGTCTAGAGCCACAAAGCTGGTACAAGATCAGAAAAAAAGAATTGATATCTTCTTTCTCAGATGAGGAACTGAGGCATGGAGAAGTGAAGTGACTTGGCAAAGACAGTGAAAGAAGGCTGTAGCAGAGCTGGGAGGTGCAGCTGAGTCCTGTGAGCCCCTCGCCGCAACCGCAGGCTGTCCTTCCTGCCTCGCCCTCCACGTCTGCTCGGCCGCCTTGTACAGCACCCGTTCAGATCTCCATAAAACAAGACAGAACAGTGACCCAAGTGGCTGGGGAAAGAGGGGAGAAAGAAAGCCCGTTTATTTTTCTTTCTGCTACTTTATCTCACTTCAATGGGAGCAGTTGAAAATGTCAAGGATAAATGAAAACAACTGTTGGGCGTCAGTCCAAGTGGTTAACAAAGAACCCCAAACTCTTTTAAGTCCTACAACTAAAAGGTGCTGGCATAAAAAGAATAGCATTTTTCTTCGTAGAAATCATTTGTTGAACTCTCTTGTTCTGAATAGGACTCCTTGCCTTTTCCCCCTTCACTTCCCCCATACTTTAAAACCCAATTACACAAAAAAATCATATCCCCCCTTATAATGCAATATTAGATGTTTCCTGAGAAGCAGTTTTGTCATCCACATGTGACATCAGTCTAAGGTCCTGCCTTAGATGACATTTGTTAAAAACCCAGTGTGAGGGTCCCCCTCCCAAAATCGTGTTGGGGTCAAATGCCAGGGCAGCTAAGTATTTTCATCCTCGGCTGGACAGAAAATTTCCTGCTTTTTGTGGGTCTGTAGTGTGTCTGAAAGCACCTGTCCATCCCCGACAGTAGGAATGCAACACCAAAGAGGAAAGACAGGTGAGTTCAGTATGAAGTTTCTTCTGATATGGTGAAAATGCTTTGGAAAATTAAATAAGAAGCCAAGGGAAAAGGTTGGACTTTTGGAAGGAAATTGCTGACACAATAAAGCAGAACAGACAACCAGAACAGCTTTAGTAACCCAGTAGAGAGGCTGACCCATGTAACTTGGGCTGTAGAAGAGGTTTGCTTGGTGAGAGAGACTGCGCTTTCAGCAGCACAGGGAACATACTAGTGCCAGGGTAGAAGCACACAGGTGAAATTTGACCCTGAGGCTTTGATGTCCAAGTGGGGAGATGTCTAAAATGAGGAGTCAGCTGTGAATTTTATCTTGGTCTGCATGGCGAGGCTGAAGTTGTGTTTGTGCCTTCAATATTGTTTGAGAAAGGCAGTCTTTATCCTACCCTCTGGTTAGTACAGATCAGGTGGAGGAGCACAGCTGTATTATTAGGGTGGGCCAGACCTTGTTGTTACACATCTTTGTTTTCACCTGTTTGAAATGTAACTGAACTTTGGGTTGAAATCTAACAAGCTGGGTGTCAACATGACCTTACTGCAGTAAATAAAAACAAGAAAAAAAAATCCCAGAATATGTATAGAGGGGAAAAATATTGGTTTGCTTGTGCAAAACACATAAATATTCATCTCAAAAAGTCTGAAAAGCGCAAATTTGGGGGCTGTTGTTTGGAATTGGCACATTATGGCCTGTGAATACCTCTGCCATCTCCCTCCCCCTAAAGCTTCCCCCTTCCAGTTACAGCATGGTGAAAGAAAGAGTTCATCTGACATTTCCAATTCCTCTTTTGTTCTGAATTTCTGTCAGGGGGAACAGAATGAGGAAAATGGAGATCTCTGGAAAGAACGGAAAGAAGAGACCACTTGCACCACCTCACTTGTATACAAGCTGAGAACAGGGCCTGTAATACCTGGCTTTTCCCATTCCTCAGCTGTCAGCAGAGACCTCATGTCCCAGGGGCAAACTGTCTTTATTAATGTGCTCTGCTGAGATGACGACTCGTGGAGCTGGATGATCTGGCCTTTGTTCAGATGGCTGAAGTCTGTCCCATCCATATAATGAAGTCTCTGTATTTCTTTTGTTAGCTGCTTCATAACAAAGCCAAATGCCCCTGAAAATGTTAATTCAACCTCTTTTTATGACAGTCTTTACTGTCTCAGATGCCTAGATGCATGATCCTCTCAACCCCAAATTCTAGTCCTTTTTTTTTTAGTGCACAGGAAAGTCTCACTTTGTGTATTGAAATAAGTTCTGGATACGTGTGCATCTGCTGCCAGCAAAACCCTACCTGGGAAGGTCAAAAACCCCTTCAAAACTACAGCTTTGTTCCCTCCATGGTGCCAGGCAGTACTTGCATGAAAAGGAAGAATTAGTGAAAGAGAAGGCAAACTAAAATGTTCATGAGGTCAGAGATTCAGAGCAGGATTTCCATAGTATGGGAATCTGGACCACATCCGGTACTCCCTAGGAGGTTCCAGAGAACCAGTAGATGCCACCTGTAAAGCAGGCATCAATTTTTCATCTACAGTCTTAGAGATGCTTATTTTGGCCATGCTGATACAGAGGTCTTGTAAGACTAGAGGTGCAAATGTGAGAAGGGGGTGAGGAAAGTGCAGCCAGAAGCTCAGCCTGTGGTTCTGGAGGAGGCAGAACATGCTACCTACCATGTTGTGATCTGGCTCTGGGCAAATCTTTAAATCAGTTTCTCATAAGGAGTTATTTAGATGAATCCTGGCTTTGCAAAGCTTGGTTTTATGGAAATCCTGAGCTTTCACAGTTTTATGTGGTAAAGGTAGTCAGAACATAAGCAATGAGCCAGGATGCACTATCAGATGAAAAATCAAATCACAGGCAAATTTAATTTCTCAGGCTTGGGAGAAACATGGATCTTAACACATCTGCATGACCCATCCGTAAAGCAGTGGTGACACCAGCCAAACTAACTCCTCAGCAGCAAGCTGTGAAAATAAACCCATTATCATCATAATTTATGAAATGCTTGGGTTCCTTTGTGATAAATGACATAGAAGAGGCCACAAGGAAATGAATAATCCCACCTTCAGAGCCGAGTTTGAGTAGTGTGCTGAAAAGAGATGACCTGGGACCACACGTTGATCATAGATGTTAAAGTAAAATATTCAACATCTGCATATTAGGCTAGCACTCCTCGCAGGCTGTTAAATGAGGCAAAGATGCTACAAAAACCAAACCAAAGCACAAACAAACAAGGATATTTCTCAGCCACTGACAATTCCATAGCTGCAAGAACATCCTTCAAAGTTTCTGGACTGGCATATGTCTAAGCAGGGTATATCTAATGGAGTCAGAAAACTGTGAGCAAACAGGCCCAGATGAGGATTTACATGATCATAGTGTCAGGGTAGCAAAGCCCACCCATTCGGTAACATCTCTCTTGCTCCCTTCTGTGTTCAGACATAGAATATCTCATCCCTTCATTGGTCCGAGTGGTTCTTTTCACTCTGCTGTGCAGTAGGAAGAAGAAGCAGCAAAATCAGCTGGCCTGATTTCCCCTTCTGATTTCTCTTTCTGATTTCTCAGACCAGAGTAATTCCACCAAAGGGACCTGAATTCAGAAGAACAGTGAGCGAGATCATAATTAGTCTCTAAACATTTATTTAGAATTCTCTGAGGATGACAGAAGGGAAAAACTGGGGATGTGCTGAAACATTGCCCCAGGCGCATTCAGCAGTTATTAAAAAGAATTCACTTCCATGCAAATTGTATTTCATCAACTAATTAAGAAGGTATTTATCCTCTACTTTAATTAATATCTTGTATCTTCCTTCCGAAATACTTAATCATGGAATGAAATCATCATAGAAATATTGCCCTGAAGTTAGCATCGGCATTTTATATCTCAGCAAATCTCACGTGTGTGTGTGTGTATGCATATATATATATATATGCGTGTGTGTATATTTTAATAGCAGTAATTATAAACTACTCTGCCAACTTATAGGGCTGCTTTACATTTCTGGCTTGCTGCCAGGCTTTTTTTTTTCCCAGCGCCTGATGAATAGCAACTGTTGTGTACGCTAGATCTGTGCTCCATTTAAGCAATATCCCCAAAGAAATCAGTCTTCTTAGCCGTTAAGCACAACTTTGTTAGGCAGTGCCTGGGGCAATTGACAAAACCCATTTGTTAACTAAAAACTGTAATCAGTGGTTTGTATATCAGCAGCGTACACTTTCAGTAAGGCCACATTATAATAGATGGAAAATCGGTTATTTCCTGAGCATCAACAACCAATTTTCCACCAGTTAGGCTAGAGATGTATATCCCAGAGGTATGTAGGAAACAGAATTAACTGGTGTCAGCTTTAGCATGGGAAAGATACTAGCAAAACACATGGTAGTAGACTTTCTAAACAAACTAAATAAACCATGCTGGAATATTGTTATTACCACCTGCAATTCAATTGCAAGTTACAAATCTTGCTAGACTATTAATGTTGCATTGAAATGGAAGACATTTTCTGGGAGAAGGTGCAGTCTCTGTCATTTGGAATATCTCAAGCCAGACTGCTTACAGTCCTAAGAGAGCTATAACAACTCAAAAAGAAGTTATGGGCTTGAGGCAGGTGATGCTGAACCTTTGCCACATAGGAGACCAGTTCAAGGATAATAATCCCATCTGGTATTAAAAATAAATCTATGAATTTATGAGATGAAACCTCACTTCCTTAAGCAAGCCTTACTCTTGCTATTAAATCAATAGGCAGCGTTCAATCCTTTCTGCCAGTGGAGCATCATTCACATGAGCACTGTCTTCCCATTCATCTTGGAGACATTCCTCACCCAGAATCCTTGATTCAGATCAGATAATCCATTAATATAAATAAAAACAAACACCAGCAGGATGTAGCTTATCAGTTATTTCTGAAACGTTCTTATCTCTTCTAGAGTTTCTCACTGGGAATAATGTGCAAACTTTTTTTTCCCTTTCCCTTTCTGCCAAATGTATGGCTGGAGTGTGCTACAATTGGTAAACTGCAAACCAACAGTCACAAGACTAGTTGGAACAATTCACTCACTTCAGTAGTTTTAGAGATTTTGTGGGATTTGAAGAACTGGAAAACCAGGTCCCAGACGCAAGCGATTACACGTGTCATCAGCCAATGGCACAGAGAGGTCACAGGAACCAGGTTTCAAACCTTTAAGTGTGTGTGGGGGGAAATCTCACTGTGCTAACAATTCCCTTCTTTATTTCTCTTCTTAACACGATAAATTATTAGAACATTAGTAAGTCAACCCTTTGTTAGAGAGCATGACAAATCCCTAACTAAGTGAAAGCGGGATGCCATTGGACGGAGTGGCCTGTGGATCTTGCTGTTACAAAGAGAATGATTGCAATTCCCTGTGATGTTTTTCACTGAAAAGATGGATTAGTAGGCAGGCATGTGCTGGAGCTGTAAGTTACAACTTATCTCAGAAAGTTTTAACTTTATGCCTTTGCATGCCTAAGAAGTCATTTTTAAAGGCAGCTTTAGCCTTTACGAGTCCCTGTGGATCACTGCACAAATCTGTAGCTGCACAAAGACTGTCCAGGCTCTTTGATGAGGGCCTAGGATTTCAGACAGAACAAGAGGAATCATGACTCAGCTTCTGTTCCTGAGAGTGTCACCAACTCTGGCTGTGCCACGAAGGTTCTCCAGGCTCCAGCTTTCCTAAAACAGGTATAGTAAGATCTGGAGTATTTTAATGTTTTGTAATACTTAGAGAAAGGGTTGGCTAAATGGCATCATCAAGAAGTATGAAGTGTTTCAGATCAGTGCTGAGTTATGGGATGCCTGTCCATGCCTTTGTCTTTCCCCTAGGCTTGTTGCTGAAAACAACACTGTAAAGGTCTCAAAGTTGTGGTAGAATTGGTGTAAGGCCTGATGCAAGGAAATTTAGGGGCCCACTGTCTAACCCAGCCACATCTGTGCCTTGTCCTTCTTCTTCCTCCCCTTCAGAGCTCAGTTCATGATGTCCTCTGGTCAATGGGTCCCACACCTTTTATGCTGACTAAACAGTTAAGAAAACCATGCCTCTAATTCTGTGCCCATTAATTCTATTTTCAATCAATATGATTGGGTTCACTTTAATTCCTGTATCTAGGAATTGGTATTTATTACACAGGAAGAGTGTGAACAGCCAGAGGTTCATCTCCTTGTCTTGGACAGATGGGAACTATCCAAACATTTTCATCTGCCAAACTTAGGAAGAAAATAATGTCAATAAGACCAAAAATAAGAATTCTTGTGATTTATCCCGGGGACAGACATATTGACAGATCACCAGGATAAGCCCACCACCTCCCAGCCCTGGAACAATAGAGTACTTTAGACATTTTAAAGGCTTTCTTGATTTGTTCAGGTGTCTTTTCAGGTTTGTCTCAGTTCTTGTATTATCTGATCTGCTTCACCCAATCAGTCCCCACTCATTAAGCAGTGGAAGCGGATGCTGCTGGGAATTTTAGTAGGAACTTAGGATGTGTCAGGCATTGATTGTTTTGCTTTTCCTTTTTCAATCACAAAAATTACATTCAAGGAAGAAAAGACATGGACATTCAGCCATGTGATTAGAAGGGCTGAAGCAGAATATGCATGTGTATACAGAATATATCTGCAAACCAGGCTATGATTTACTGCTAGGCTTAAAAATGCTTTAAAGACTTCTAAGCACAGGAAGAAATATGCTGTTAGTAAAGCTTCCGTGTTATCAGCCCAGCTAAATAATGATGTGCAATGTGTCATGTGTAAAGAATATATTAATGCTTGGATAAATATTTTCCTAATGTCTGCTTGGTTGATATCTCCTTGGCGTATAACCAGCGGACAGTAAATAACACTCACGACTCCGTTTACTTAAGGTCTATTTTCTCTCTTGTCTTTTACATTGGCAATAATTTTGGGGGCTACAGGGGAGGAAAAGGCAGAAGGAACTGGAGCCTTATAAAATGTTTGTTTTCCTTACAGATTTCACAAGAAATAAACTGTTTATGCTTTAGTGTTTCACTGCCATGGAAATGTTAGATGATTTTGTGTGACCATCGAAGTGTTTAATGCATAGCCAAGCAGTAGCATTATAGAGAGTGGGAGTGGAGGAAACTGAGAAACTGAAGGAACACAATGAAAAAAACAAATGAGTCCACTTTACCTCGTAGCTCCTAGCACGTTATTTTTCCTTGCTTGTGGGCATGACTTAATGCTGGTTACTCCCCTTGGCTTCAAACTGCATTCGTTTTAATCATCTATTTTGACAACTTCTTTCCCCCTCAGGCTCATCACTAATTGAATTTGTCATGCAATCCTCGCCTTCCCTGAAGTAATTTGTATAGGAGGGAGGCTGGGTGGCAGCTGGACCCAGGTTGGTTTCTGTAGTGTTACCTCCAGAAATCAGCCCATTCCAGTCCTACTTTCAGAGCTGAGAGGCTCGGCATTGTCTGGTATCCCATAAATGTGGCTTTTGTACCTCCAGACCTAATCTGATACCTTCACACAGGGCTCAGTGGACTTCTAGTTCAGATCCCTACCAACTCCTGCCCTTCTCTGATACTTTCTATGTCACAGGGTAGATATACTCTTAACAAGCTATTTATTTTGAGATTCAACTTCTCCCTGCACTCCCAAAAATGCAGCTTTCTGGCTCAGTTTTGTCCTTTATGACTTCCTTGTACATTGAAGGATCTCAGTAGGGTGCTGTAGAGTCCCCCAAGCAAGGATGCAGACCTGAAATAGTGTAGTTTTATCAGGTATACAGGCATAACAGAATTTGGCATGTGATGTTTAGTGAGGCCCCAGCAATGATTTGTGCTAGTGGTCAGGAAGGAATTTAAGAATAGTATTTTTTAATTTTTCTCACTCCAAATGTCCTCAAGCCTGTCAGTCTCAAATACTGTGCTTTTATGCTTAACACAGGAAAAGAACATTTGAAAAAAAACAACCCAAAGGCAAGTTCCCATGCAGGTACACGTTTTCTATATAAAGGACTGACTACCCTTTTCTCTTTAATTCCACAATAACGAAATGAAATCCTTCTCATACCCTAAAAAAGGTTTGTTTGTTTTTTAACATTTCTGTTGCTGAATTCATCTGAGCAGCTCAACCCTGCAAGCTCAAGCTGATAGTGTTAGACATGGAGAGGGATTAACATAAGAACACTCATCTTGTTCCTTAGCATAAGTGGAGCCATCATGTTGTCTTCATCTACTCAAAAGTGCTGTGTCAACATGTCCCTGTAACAAAAGCGTTCATGGTATCTAGATAACACACGTCACGTGTTTGACACACCACCGTGTTATCTCAACTGGCCAAACACTAAAGATAAACAGTGTCATGGAAGTGCACACGTGCTTTAGACAAGGTTTGTGATCAACTCAAATTTACAACCTTTATATCTGACTGCAGCATAAACAAAAATATGACAGACTTACATTGTCTACATTTGAAAGATAACCTGTAGGAAAAGTTGCATTATAAAATCAGAAGTGTTACACTTAGGAAGTCAGAACATTTCCCAGCAGAATCTACAAAATTTCCTACCTCTCCCTACCGGGTGCTTAAGTGCAAAAGAGATACATAATCGTATTTTAACTAAATGCTAGTTAAGTATTTGTTTTGCTTCTAAAGGCATACACCTTCTGAAGTGTAGGTCTAAAAACCATCAAAGTAAATGTATTTCACTGTTTTCAATAGACTCTTTGCTTTGAACAGCAAACCTCTCCCTCCCCACTTTGGCCACTCCTAAGAATCAACTCTTTTTCCTTTGTATTGTCAGACCAAAAAGGAAGTACTTTTAACCCTCCAAAACTTTGCTGTTTCACTGATGAATCACAGAATTCAGTGATGGGCTAAGGAAGTTACTTTTCCTACAGCAGTGCAATCTAGAGTAGATGAGAAATCAAACTACTTATGGCAATGCCATTGTAAAGTGGATAAATATTTCCAGATAGTGGATTCCAATTCGATATATTATTTTCTTTCTTTCTTCTATGAAGATGATGTGAGGTCCTTAAAAATAAACGATATAATGTCAAGGGGATAGAGGTAGGAATGAAGATTAGTTTCTATCTTCACCTCCCAGGGAGAAGTTAATTTTGGCTGTGTTCAGTCTGAGTTCACAGAAGGGAGAACACTAAAAATCTTCTTGTAAAAGTCCATTGCCAAATTAAATGGAAAGAAGAAGCAAAAATAATAATAAAGACTGAATTTGAATCTGGGGGGAAAAGCTAATATCCTCTCCAGAGTTCAGCTCTCACCCCTTTGGCGTCTTTATTTGCCAGCTCATTAGGGAACATCTTCTCAATATTTTGCTCTAATTTAAGTGGACAGATGCTGTTTCTCCACAAAAGGAAGTGGTATGAAGAAAGCTTGTCAGAGTTAGTTTGGCATTTTCTTTTGTTGCATTTTATGTTTATTGACCATTTTTTTTCCTTCCCACAAATAAACTCAATAAGATAGACATGAGTCCCTTGGCAACAAGGAAACAGAAATCACTCTTGTAGGCATATGCCTCGGTCTACAGTCTCAGAAAGCTTTGCCAAGGTCCAGGTTTGACAAATCAATATTACATATATCTTTTACATGCTGGCAACAGTCCTTTTTATTTAGGATAAACTGAGTACTGAGTAGGCAGAAATATTTGGGCTTAACCAAGATACAGCATGGAAAGGCATGGCCAAATGATATTATATGTACTCTGGTCCAAAACATCTGAAGCCTGTGGGATCCCATGGTTGTAACTGGCAGGAAGACCAGTAGAAAGCCAGCCAGCCCCGCTCTGAAGGCCTAGCCTCATTCCCCTCATCTTCTTGGCCCACTTCCAAGAAATTGGAGGTTTATCAACTCAGTTTTGCAGGCGGTCAACCGAGATGCTTTTAAGTCCCCAATGGCCTCGAAATCCAGCAGAGAGGGACTGGATCTGGTTCCTATGGCTCTGTTTACTGGCTGTTCTGAAAATTAAGTTCAGAAGCTTCCAGAGCAGTGTAGGCAATAGATGTCTTTTAGCTTATGTCTAGCCTGGATAAATATTCACTCAGAGGCTTGCATTCACCACAGCCCTCAGCTCCAGAACCTGGATACACCTTCATCCAGTTGGAAACCAAACAGGATTTCCCCATGCAGAGGAGCAGGGAGGGTCTCCAGTGCACATCGAGTATTGGTCTGAATCCCACACCGCTGATGTACCTAATTACCCCCAAAGTCACTCTCCATCTATCTATTTCTTGTCACTTTGATTCGACCTCTTCACTAACACTGCCTCATGTGCCTGAGCGCAGCCTCACAGAAATTGCTGTTCTGCATTAACAGGCTGCTGGAGCGTAACGGCCCAGTCTAAAACCCATCAAAATCAACGTACGGATTCCCATGGGCTCACTGGGGCTTTGCCATGACTTCTAAACATATGGCCCACTTTTCCCTCTGCAGCAAGCTCGTGAAGTAAAGCAGCACATAAGGGCTCGTTTGGAAATTGCAGCTAGCAATGACTGACGTGAGCTCATCTTAGTCAGACATCAAGGTAATTGCCAGAATCACTGCTGCGAACTTCACTGACTGATTCCTGTCAAGGCGAGCTAAACTGTTAACCTGAAATGTCCCCCTGAGCCTTCATACACACTGTTTGATTGTGTTATGTAAAGCTGTGGTTAAATAAACCACCCTCATCTACTCCATGTAAAGGAAGAGCAGTGCTTATTAGGAGACGAGAGCCATGGATTTGCTCCTTACAAGGTTATGCTTGCTCTCAAAAAATGCACATACATCATCTGGCAGATCACAGCCCAAAAAGCCGCAGCAGAAAGCAGCAGAGCTGGGCATTTCTTTCTGGGACAGACACGAGGTGGTGCTCTTATGTACGCAAGTGGTGGCCATAGGGGTGAGGAGCAGAGCCCGCAGCTCCTGAGCAGCCTGGTCTGCCAGCATGGCCGAGGAGCAGTGCTCCGCAGGGCTGACACTGCATCACTGCCCCAGTTCTCTGCGTGTGTGCCCAGAACTGGACGTGAGGAGTTGGAGTTAAGGCAGTGCACATGCTGTGGGGTGTGATGAGGTGATTCGGAGCAAATAAAGCTTAATTAGTGCACAGTGACCCTTAATAGTAATTTCCTGTGTGATGAAATACCCACTGCCAGTGATCAAAACTTACCACTTAATCACATAGCATTTTTCTTGTAAATATGCTTTTACTCTGAGCTTTCATATTTTCCTCTTTTTCCACAGGGAAAGAGTAAAACATACCTTTAACACAGACTTGAAGCTGCAGTTCCCCTCTCTGCTCTTAATTCTCATAGTCAGCACTGTTTTTTCCTGTCTCTGATTTGCAGGTTTGGCCCTCAGAACTTTTCCAGTACTGGGGGGAGAGAGAAAGACCCAGCTCTGGTTCAAATGACTCCTGATAAGGACTGTTTGAGCATCAGTAAAGTGTGCTGTGCTCTTCAGCACATCTGTCAGAGGCACCATGCGGGACTCCTGAAGCCCCCCAAGGCAATGAATCTAGTAACCCTCAGTGAGTGATTCCCAGAGAAAGAGGCACCCCACAGTGGTGATCACAAATTGGGCACCAGAGTAGCACAGGGGAATTGCTTCCAGCCTTTGTGTCTTTCCTTCTCCACTTTCCACCTTCATAACACACTGAATTGATAGGCCCAGGACCCATGGTGCAGAACATGTGGGCATGGACCAAAAATTTGGCTGTCTTTCCCTTTCCATCCCTCCTGTGAAGTGGAATGACAAGCTAGGATGGGAGAAATGGGAAAGTACAAGATGTGTCAGTGCTGCTGCTTCACAAGGAAGAGCAAAAGACATTAGTTAAAGCAAGATAGCCACAGGGCTCAGTAGCAGAGTGGGAAGAGACAATGTCTCTGTGTGGGTGTTGGCAGGATAAAGGGTTTTGAGAGCAGGCTTTGGTGGCATCTGGCATGCAGAAGCTTCTGGAAGAGGGACTTGGACAAGGAGTGCAGTGAGGTCTACCAGGCAGTGTTGGGGGACAACAAGACCTTGCCTGGAGGTAAGGTATCAAGTCTGGGATGGAGAGAGTTAGCTGGAGAAGTCTGTGGCTTGTTTTACAAGAAAGCATGGGTAGAAGGAGAATAATGCTGATCCTTATATTCCAGGAGACCCCATGTTTAATTGGTGAGGCAGATATTTGGAGAGGGTCAGGGAGTAGAGTTGTGCCTAGATATGGAATCGCATGAACTACTGAGAAAATGAAGTGAGCAGATGACTCGTTCACAACATTTTTAAGTGCTTCTAAGCTGGATCATCCCAGAGCTAACCTGCATGCTGACAGTCTTGTCAAACATCACATCTTCTTTCTTGTCCTGCATCACTAGACCTGATTAATGAAACACCCATACCTGCTCTGCAGCATCCTCAGCCATTCTCACCTCCCCTCACTCGCTGGTGTGCTCTGGCCTACATCTCCTTTCAGATTGTAAGTCTGTGGAGCAGAGACTGTTTTTCAGTGCAGAGACTCATGTGATGGATCTGGGTTCCGCCCCAAGCCCTACTCCAATGCAAAACCACAGCAGTTCTAACACACCAGGAGCCTGGGACTCTGGATCCTCACACTGGGTTCTCTGAGGTATCTAATAAGATGTGAACTCGAGTGTTTTTGCAATTGGGGCACTTGGACTCCTCTCAGGGGACAGATGTTTTCTCAAGTACATAAAAGCTGAGATTGCACAGAAAGTATTCTCCCAGGAGGGGCATTAAGCACTCTCTCTTCTATCCATCTGCCCTATTCTTGTGAGATGTAGGAACATAATACGCACAAGACTTCTCTCATGTGTCCAGTTTTGTTGAAATTGGCCCATGTGTTCAGAAGTTGTAAGGGATGAGGTGGAGTCACAGAAAAAAAGAGACGGGATGTATGTATCATTAAAAATTCAGCTGCAAAATAATGCTAATTGCACGGTCCCTTAATGCCGTAAGAACTGGGGTTTCTGTTAGCAAATTAAATTCACTCCCAGATGAGATACACCACAGATGAGATTCAGCCACAGCTCTGCTCTCTCTCTTGAAAGCTTTTTGAATATTGCTCTTTTCATTTCCCTTGCTGACAGGGCCTCAAACGACAAGGGCCGCAATTGCAGAAGACGCTGCAAGAGCTCGCTGACAGGTGATTAACAGCTCCTGAATGCTGTGAGCCTGACCACACTTCTGACCACAGGAGCAGTTAAACAAATTATCAGCAGAGCAGTTTTGTGGTTAAGTAACTCTTTTCTCTAAAAAAAGTCTGCTAATGACGTTCCCAGGCCTGGCACCCCTATGCACTTGTGAGCCAGGCGCTGTGTGCTGAGACATACCGTTTCTCGTATCTAACAGACTCCTTTAAAACACAACAGTAACAACAACAAAGAGGAAACTGGAAGGTTGAAAGAAATCTGGACTCTCAGTAACATGCACAGCAAAAACTGAGTAAAGGAGTGCATTTTAATAGACTAGCTCTTTGGGGAGTCTTTCAGCTAGATGAGGAAGATAGAAATTTTTTGGCCCCCTTTATTTCAGGCCAGTCTTTAGCCAGAGGTTTCTGTCAGAGTAAATACCCTGTTTTCCATCCCAGCCAGGGCTTGAGAGAGTCGGGCAAGTCCCTGACATTTTGGAGGACTTGGGAGTCAGAATCCGAGAAGTTGGCTGAGACCCTCAACATGGGCAGCAATTGAGCTAACATTTCCCCTTGCTACTTGTCCAAAGCCCTTGTTGAGCAAAGGGACAGGCGGGCCACACCATGGGATGAGAGGGAGAGGAATCCCCTGTCAGCACTGTGAGGTATTGACTGTATAGGAGAGGGAAGGAGGGATCCACTTAAACCCCTCTAGGTCATTGTGGGCTGTGTAGACAGACAAGTGCAGAGAGCTTCACAATAAGTCACTTAAACAGGATTTGATCGCAAATAAAAGTAATTACTCTGAAAGGTAAAGGAGACACGTGAAGATGGGAGGTGGGGTCAGTAGGTCTGGGGATTCTCAGAGAGGAAGTCTTCACCTGGAGTAGCAGAGTGCTCCAGAGATGCTTCTGTCAGCTGCTTGAACTATACTCATCATTTGGCATGAACCCACATTTATATTGCTGAAAATTATTTAATTCTCAAGCCAAAAGTCTCCTTCAGGTTGGTTGAGCTGCAGCTGTCCTGAGGGATACACGAAGATGCTCTTAGCTCCATACACTGGGTGTTTGTTTCTCTGCCATTCCCCTCGGTATGTCACTTTTGGGGTTTGCTCTATCACCTCACCTTCCCCTCACGCATGAGAGATCCCTTATACCTGAAGGCATGTCCCTGAGGCTCCAGCACCATCTTGTAGCACTCTGGAGACAGACTACTGTCTACTTCGGATGCCTCCCTGCTGTATCTTACTCACTCAAAGTTGTATTTGATCAGCGGAACTAAGGGTGGAAGGGAGCTGAGGAGATTCCACACCCTGGGGTGGTTCATCTAATCATGTTGACATCATCTTTATGACTTTGCAGAAGCTTTGGGTTCTTGGCACCTTGTATCTATGACTGAGAGCTTAGTCTCCTCACAAAAGGCTTCTTAAGGCTAATCTCAGTCTTTGCACTTCATTTAGAGGTATCTGGGTGAAATTGGACACATGATGATGGAGGACACAAGAGCACCCTTCCGGTTTTAATCTTTTAGTTAAGAACTAACCTGCAGTGATGTTTTGGGAGGTTCCTGTCATACAGGGTCTCTTAGAGCCAGTTCTTAGGAAGCTGTAGGTATCCGAGCTATAGAAAAAGCTCCTACCCTAGCTCTACTGAAGATTCAAGTAGTTTTCAAGAGGCCAGGACCTCCAGGACTGTCACTCATTTGGACTCCGCTCCATGCTTCCTGGGCTTGTCTTTTCCTGAGACTGATAAGGAAAGAGGATGTTCAGGGATCTTCAGCTCATGTCATGAGGGCGTAGTGAGGAACATGCCGGGTGCCACCCTGATTGTTTTGGGTTTGAGGAGACAGGAGTTGCCAGGAGAGATGGAAAGTTGCAATAACTCAGGTAGTGTGTCCATTTTAATTGTAGCCTCTTCTCTTTTGTCTTTCCTCCTCTTTTGTTACAATGTAAGCAAGGAATCTTTGTCATGACAATGAATTCAGTAGCTCTCCAAGGAATAAAAGCAGATAGCTTCACACCCTTACACAGTGAATTGTTTAAGTGAGTCATTAAGTGCAATCGCTGGCGAGAGGTTTTCAGCTCCGGTAACTCATTGAGGCGAGCATGGAGAGCACAGAGTGAGTACTTGCCATATTTAGGCAGATAGTGCTTGCAGTAAAAAACATTATGCGAACCTGCCTTTTTTTTTC
Source organism: Athene noctua (assembly GCF_965140245.1). Taxonomy (NCBI): domain Eukaryota; kingdom Metazoa; phylum Chordata; class Aves; order Strigiformes; family Strigidae; genus Athene; species Athene noctua. Next base: position 9,458,255 of record NC_134041.1, on the reverse strand, counting down.
CTTAGAGCTAATAGAAGCAGGTGGCTGTACAAAATCTAAGCCTGAAGTGCTTTTCATTTCGAAGGCTTCAGGATACAATGCTTTCTTTTTCTCCTTGATGCATGAATGAGAAGTTAGGTCTGCTCGCAACCTGGCCTAGCCTCTGCATACTTAACCCTGTTGAAAATACTGCCTATATTTGTTCAGAATTGAGAGGGAGGAAGAAAGCAAAGCCGATGTTATATTCAGGCTCTTCAGAGCCTCTTCTGCTGTGTCCTGCCACTTTCATTTCAGAGAAAGAGTGTTACGCCTTCCCAATAAGGCAAATAAAGTGATTTTGAAATCATGCAGGGGCTTATGCAATTTATATAACATCTCAAATAGCTTTTTCTTTAAACAACAGGTATTAATATTTCTCTAAGTGGCTTTTTTGTTCTGAAAAAATGGGTGAAATTAAAGAAAACACATCATGGGAGAAGCTGCAAGTAACTTCTCTTGCTTTACCTCAAACAGTAGCTGATCCTTCCTCAGGAGTAAAGACCAGAATAAGCTGGAGCAGTTGCAATGTCTTCCCTACTGGAAAGAACACATCAGAAGCCTTCTTTGATTTGTCTAGGTCAAATTCTGACATGGGGAGCAAGTGTAGCATCTGTTTCTTCAGATATTTTGGAAGACAAAGCCTCACTCTCTTGCTAGTGCGAAGAATGAAGAATATTTGCATTGTTCTTCTTTGTCTTCTTACTCTGGCAGTCTTCTAAACTACCTTCTCTCTGCCAGTCTTTCCTCCCGTGGAGGGCGCACAGATCCACGCCCAGAAACACATTGAGGGATAGTAGCAAACCCACTCCTGCCATGCAACTAAGAGTCCTTCTAAGTCTGAAGGCTGATTCTCAGCTTTCCGGGTTGTGTTGGAGTCAGTGAAGTCCTTGTACACCTACACACTTTTTAAAGGCCTTCTTCTCATCACAGAATTCAACCCCCCAGGGCTGAAAAATCCTCAGATCTACCCCAAAATCTAGCTTCTATGTAGGGCGCTACTAGTAGGGAGTATTTGATTTCCTACCCCAGTCCAAATTTGGCCATGGGAAAGGCAGGTCTCAGAATCTCCTCATAAGGAGAGATACCTCTTTCTGTTCTCCAGCAAATCCCATCTGGGCTCTCGCTTTTTTATTTTAAAAGAAAACACCAGAACAGCAGGTCACCTCCTTACCCAAGAGGTTCCTCAGGAGACCTTCAACCTTGCTGTGTGACACCCTTCTCTTCTGATGAAGCTTTACAGGGGGGAATCCAAGACTGATGGGGCTAAAGGGCAAAAACGAAGTGCTGTTGGGCTGTAGCAAAACTGCAGGTGTATGGGAACCTGCCAGATTTAAAGATGACCCTGCCAAGTACTAAAAACCTACGGGTTTAGGTGCCTGTAGAGTTTTTGGACTGCAGTTTTGGTCTTAGCACCTAAATCCTGTTTTAGCTGCTTCCACTCTGTTTTTTAACCTTTGTGACTGGTTCTAAGTCCCTCAGCTAGAAGCTGGATGAAGCTAAAATTTATAATGTGAACAAGGCACTAGCAGGGGGAAGAAAGAGCTGTTTTTACAGTATAGGCTATGCCACTGTCATGAATAGTGAAACCATAACTGAAGAGCAGCTGTCATGTTATGTGATTTGGAACAGCCCTACAGTCTTCAGAAAGTGTCTTTTCTTTCCAGTCCTCCTGAAACCTGTTTGCAGGGCATCTTGTACCACGAAGGCCTCTTTTGCAAAAGACATTACACATGTCTGCTGCTGGGTGATTAACCGCACCAGGACATTACTGCCTGACCACACTTCTGACCACAGGAGCAGTTTAACAAATTATCCGCAGGGCAGGTTTGTGTTTAACAAGCCCTTTTGTTATAAACAGTCTGCTAATGAAGGCGCTCGTTTTGGCACCCCCTTGTGCTGCTGCTTTTGGAGAAGAGAAAGAGAAGGAGAAATATTTAAGGCAGTTTTGTTACTCTTTCCACATAGCAGTGCTACTGAAAATTGAAGGCAAACGAAAATGAACAGAAATTGCCATCTCCTCAGGAAGGAATGTGGCAGATTTCTTCTAACCAAAAGAAAGGGCTTTACCAGGGCGATTTTTTTGATTTAAAAAAATATGTGACCATGATACTCAGTGGGTCTCAATAGGATTCAGCTGCGTTCAATGGCATAAGGTATACCTGGGGCTTCCAGCTGCCATTCAGATAATTGTGGGTCTCCCCTAGGTCTTTATGGTGTCTGTCTGCCCCATGAAGATGCTTTAGATACCATGGGAAATCTCAAACGTCTTGTTGACTGAATTATTCAAAACTACTTTAGTTCTTTTTCTTCTCATCACAACATTGTTTCAGTGTCCCGTAGTTTTGGAACAAACCCTAGTATTTACGTACAAATTATCCTGAAAGAGGCCAAGTTGTCCACCTGCAGGATTCACTGAGAATCAGGGCACTGCTGGAGGATGAGGGAGTTTTTTAAGAGAGAAATTTTACAAGGGCCCTTAGTTTCCAGAATGAAAGCTTGACCAACCTGAGGGTTGGTTCCTGAGATAGGAAGGGTAACAACCCTTAATTTGCCCTACAGCCCCTAAAGTCAAATGTTTGTTTTCCCTAAGACAAAGCCAATGCAAAAGTCCAGTAAAGACTGCTGGTAATTTTAAGTAATAGATATACTTTTTTTTTTGTTGACAGTGTTTTTTTTTAACGCGTTCAAATGAAAAATAATGTGCAAATACATAATTACTAGCATGATTTCTGAGTAAGGCTTTTTGGAGAAAAAAATCATGTCAAGAAGTGTAAGAATTTTTTTTTTTCTGAGTTTTCCTGCCCTCTGATATGTTGTTATGACTTTTGTTTTTACTATGTTGGAGCCATGGGTTAGTTTTGCCAAGAAAAATCTACAAGTTCCTGTGTGTCTATAGAGCAGTCGGAGAAAGTTTCTAGGATTTTGCTTGCTTTTGCACAGAGATTTGTTAGCAAAATATCTCTGTGTACTATAGAAGGACCATGAACAAACAGCATTTCTGAATTAAATGTGTTGCTTTCAAATCAGCCATAGAAACATGAGGTCACTTGCAGGTGAGCTTATCAGTCAGACCTGCACAAAGAATGGCTTTTTTTCCCCCCAGTGGTCACAAGGAGAAATTAGGAGAGAGAGGGAGAACTATATTTTTTCAGATCAAATCATAGTGTTGTGGGTCATTTGGTGAAAAAAGGAAAATAAAATCAGTCAGTTTGGGCCACTCCATTTCACTTTCAGGTTATTTAACTCTAAAGCTAATGACAACAGTTTTCAACGAATGATTATCAGAACTAGTAGAACAGACTTCAAAAATGCATAAATAAAGTGGAAAAAAATCAACCTGCATGGTCAGTTCATAATTGTGTGTTGCAGAGACAGCATGATTTAAGGACTAAGTTTTTCTTGAAGTTTTGAAAGCCTGGCCTCTTCAAAACAAGGTGAAAGCACTCCACCTTCCCCCTGAGTATGTAAATTCAGCAAAGGCTTAGAGAGCAGCTTTTGTAGCACTTCATGATGGGCTTCTTTTTATGCTTGAAGTGGTGAAACCAATAAAAAGCAAGGCATGAGGGCAAGGAACAGTTTGGAGCTACTGTTTCAGGCTCTCTTCAAACTCAGATTACCACTGATGCCTTATTATTGCTACATCAGTTATAGGTTTTTCTTACTATATATACTATCGCATTGTTGAAACCCTATAGGACAGATATAAGCAAACAGGTAATATATGTAGCATTATAGGTTCTACCTTCCTTTTTCACGGATATCTTCATCAAGTTATTAACTTGGGCCTTAGGTGCTTCACTTTAGGTGTATTTAGACAGCCACTTATTTCTGAGGATCTGAGACTATGAGTCTCTAAAGCAGCTCTTAAGAGGCCTTCCTGTTTTCACCTTTTCCTCATACCTCCCCACACCTAGAATCATAAAGTATTTTGGGAAACACTGAATTACACCGCTTATGTGAGGTGCTTGTGTTTCAGATCCAGCACTTCTCTTAAATCCCTTGTGACCTGGGGCTCTTCACTGCTCAGTGCCCGAGTTTCCTCATTTTTGGATATCTAATAATGAAGCCCTCACCCCACACTTGCCATAGTGGCTAGTGGCTGCTGCTGAGGGCTTAGACCAGTGGCTCTGGGAAGCACTGCTGAAGAGAAAGGGCTTATTTGATCAGTGCTGAGCCGTGAGATTGTGTGTGGCACAGAAGCCGTATTATCAATAAAGATCTAAAGGAAATCTTTATTGGAGAGAAAATCCCAAAACAATCTATTGAACCTCTGCATTTTGTATTTCTAGTTCCACAGGCTGTCATAGGCATCTCCCTTGAATTTCCTGTTTTACAATTACTCATAGAATGAATGACACGCTTATGGCAGCTGTGAAATGCGTTTCAGTTCCACTGCTTGCTCCTAGGCAGCAGCGGTGGTACTTTTGCAAGCAGCATGAATCTCTCTGCAGTGATGAGGGGATATCTCAGAGGGACCAGCTTCAGCAGTACTTGCTTCATCTCCTCTGAGAGGGCAAAGGCAAGCCTTTAAGTCTCATGCTCACCCCCAGTTAGGCTGAGAAGGGCTTATGAGCCTGGGGAGGCATTGAAAGTCCTTCCTGGCACTGTGGGACCAGGAAGGTTCATGCTGGTGTACTTTCCAAAGGATGCTGCCTAGGGTCATGGCTGCTTCCCAGTTCTTCTACTCACACACCAAGCCAAACTTTTTCTGGAGTGTTGAGTCCTTATTATAGAAGCTCCTGAATTGCAATACCAGAACGTACAGGAGCTACAGCAGAGGAGTTTGCCTCCCCCACATAATTCAGGCACATCCATATTACATGCTCAATCCCAGGGGCAACACTTCCTCCATTTGGCCACTCTCTGTCCAGCAAGCCACAGCCCTGGGAACCCACACATTTATGCCTGACTGCAGCAGATTAAGTTCTTGTTACGAGTCAATGGCCAGTCTGTTTTCCCAGCTATGTTTTCTAAGAATTTTCTTCCTCTCCCCAGTCCCAGCACCCCTGAAACCTTTGCAAAACATTCTTTTTTGGCTTTTGACAATCTCGGTTTCAGATTCCTTTTGCTGGCTAAAGGATTTCTGGGCAGGTTGACAGACATAACATCTCCTTCTTTTAAAAACAGTCCATATACTGGAGCGATGGGCTGGGAGCTGTATTTGTCTTAACTCAAATTGCAGAACTATCACTCAGACTGGGAAGGTGTCCCTCTCTCAGCTCTTTCTGCAATTAAAGACCACCTGCCTTCATCTCTATCCAGGTTACTTTAAAGTTGCTTCTGCATTTGTCAGGAGATCACCTGGATGTATAAGAGAGCCTTACTATGACTTTTATAAAACACACTGATGGCAAGGAAGTAAAAAAATAGCTGAGAGAGGATCTTTATAGGCCTTGTCAGCAGTGTCACATTTCTGGGTGACTTGATCTGAGCTAACATGTGTGTTATTTTGCAACTGCAAAGAGATTTTTGTTACTTTATGGGCAGGTCAAAGCAGTTTTAAAGGTCTGGTAGATGTTCGCACGTGATTGTGCGTGAAGCATTTCATAGGAGTCTCAATGCTTTAAGCAAAACATCTAACACCAGGGATGGGATACCAGAATCACTTTGTTTCCACTTACTGTAAATGATCATAAATTCTACTGCTACTTTATTGTGGTGGCTGTAGTTCTTGGAAGAGTAAAAGGGGTAGGAAACCAGTTCCCAGTCAGTTTTATAAAGTACAAGGTTGCTTGTATTGGTACCAAGTCCAAAGTGCAATATTTCAACTATGAATGATTGGATGTTTTCCCAGATTCCCATAAAGTCATTAAAAACAGTGTAAAGGGTCATCCATAACATAACTAAAAGATCAGTGCATGCAGAACTGGAGCAGACTGTCAAGACAGCACAGATTTTCAAGGATGTGAATACACACTTTTAACTGCATAGCCTTGGAGGTAGCCATCACTGTGAAAATGGGCCTTGTAAAGCATACTCTGGTAAGGTATCTTTTATAGCTCACTGCAGCCTCTCCAGATGCATCTCATAAAAGCAGCGGTCAAAAACCAAGAGCTCTTCCATCCCTAGGGAACTTGTCCCATATGGAACTTCCTTTTGAAGAAATCTTCCCTTAAGTAAGATCCAATCTTGGATCAATTCCCAGTGATCATCCCAAACTGAGAATACAGTAACCCTAACACTTATTTTTTTGAATGTTTTTGTAGCAGAGTCTCATCTAAAAGAATAAGGATAATGCCCAGAGGATCTACATATCTTATTTTAGACCTCTCCATAGAAGTAAAACGGAATTGGGTTGTCACCTATGTTTATTGAACCATTCTGCAGAATTTGATAGCTCTTATGTGATTTTTCTATTAAACTGTATGACTGTTCAGCAAACTAGTGGGGAAATCATTATTTTCTAGCCCACTCTGGTAGAAGGTGAGAGCCTACCATTGGCAACAGCTAGAGGTGTTCTGCCTGAAAAAACAATGCTCCTACAGGAAAAGCCCTCCAAGAAAAACTGAGGAGACATGTCATCAGACAGAAGGAACACTGCTAAGCATTGGGATGTGCACAGCAGCTCAGCAGACATTTGGATTTATGGCTTTCTGATCAACTTCACCAGTGGAGGGTCTCCCTCAGTGCCTTGAAAGTCCAGGAGTGCTGGCTCAGCAGAACTCTTGGCTTCCAGTGGTGTGGGAAGGAAAAGATGAGACTGGGAATCAGGTCCTGGTTTCTCTCTTAGCAATGCAAAGCATTACCACTGGAGCAACACCGGTCACCATGCAGATTTAAACGTTCATAAGAGTTTGTTTTTCTCAGGAAGTACTCAGTCCGGGATGGAAAATAAACTTCTTTAATTTAGCTTTTGACGTCTGCTATAGAAACAGCTCGTTATGAAGCTGCACAAGAGGCACTTCCAAATTGAAGCAGAAAATATTGGTCCATCTGTGACACACAAAAAGCCTGTGCAACCCATTTCACCCTTGCTTAGGGCAGCAACAGACATGGAAATAGAAACTGGATGCAGGGTTGAACTTTTCACAGTCCTGGATGTGTTTGGGTAAAGACTTTGGCTCGGTTTGTTGTGCCAAAATACAAGCAGGCCATGAATCTGAAATTTCCCAGAGTTCAAATGCAGCCGTATTCAGACTCCTCATACCCTTGTTTATTTGGCATGTTGTGACATTTACACACATACACAGGGACTCATTTAAACCATCCAACTCGAGTCCTTCTACAGTCACAAACGCATAAAATTTGAAGGCTTTTTTTTCAGACATTTTGGCTGAAATGAAACTTTTTTACAGTAATAAATAACAGAATAATTGTTTTTACTTCCTACACAGGAACTCAAATGTTTGATTGATTTTGCTCTTTTTGGCAGAGCTGATAGGTCTGAAATAGTTTTCCCTGGCATCTCAACAATAACAGTTCCCATTAACCCTGAAGACTCCTGATGACCTAAACTCAACTTCAGGATATTTGATTTCTCCTTCTCCCTCCTACCCACATGGCAATGCAAGAAGAAACATAACACAGCATAGTAGTGATTAGAGCCTAACTTTTCTTTTTGCTGTCCCTAGCATCTGTGCAACAGCTTAAGGTAACTTCACATCTGTCTTTTCGTAGACAGATGCTTATTTTCTACTTGGCAGCCATTTTTGGTGGAATCTGAGGATTTTTGGTATTGGTCTAGGGTTTCCTTACCCAACAGGCAGCGCAGAGAGCTACTGTGCAACGCTTGAAGGAAATAAACTGACCATACCTCCATTACACCTGAAAATCCCAACAGTTTCTGGTGCCCATAGTTCAGTGGTTCCTGGAAGCTCTGGACTGGTCGTGCTCACACTGTACAGAAGATTCTTCAGTGTGCGGTAAGCCATGTGCAAACCAAAGATGTTGGTCTTGAGGGTCTGCAGCAAGTAGCTGTATGGCTTGATGCTTCCCAGAAACCTGAGGCTGAGTGTGTGTGTGCAGCACACACTGTCTGCGCACATACCTTAGTCTGGGAAATGCCAGGTTCCACTCACCGTTGGCAAAGGCTTATGTTTAATGAGAACTACTGTGCTGACAGATCTTTGGCTGCTTCAATTACATGTGAACGGTAAAGACATTATTGTTCTCACTAGTGTGACTAGACCCACATGCTTGCCTGCCCTGGCTTGTTCTAAGCCACTCCAGTTCTGGTGGCCTGCATGGCACACATTTGTTTCATCATTCATCTCAGCTGATTCAATTACCACCAAGAAAACAGCCCGTACCCAGTTTAGTCTCTCAAGCACTGGACAGTTTTATTATTCATGCACCCAAAATGATAGAGTGATCTCCTTTAATCTTCTGGGTATATTTATATATAGAAGAAGGAAGTAGAAGAGTAGACTTTTATTATTTTAACCTACTTTAAATAATTTGTGAAGAGCTCATAAATCAGGGAGCTCCACATGGAAGAGATGGTGGGGTGCAGCACAACACTGGAGGCTTTTCCCAGTGAACACAATTGTGATGATACAAGTTTAGAACTGCAGAAAGCAACAGGAAGCAGACTAACATGCTGAGATAATGTTTGGAATATGTTTGGTGTCTCTACATTACTGATGGAGTACTCTTGGATATGTTTGACCATCATTCTATGAGCAAATTGTTCCAGTTTCTGTGGTCTGGAATGCTTAAGAAGCAAATGATCTTTTTCATGTTGGAGAACATCCCTCTTCCCACTGTGCTGAAATGTACAGCAGAGTAGGTATTTAGCTAAATTATCGTTCCACCAATGGCTATGTTTTCTCAGCCCTCATTCTGTCAGCCAACACAGCCCCTCTCCTACATTAATCTTTCCAGTTTGAACTTTCTTTTTTTTTTAAACTGTAGACACCTTTCACTTGTCTTCTCAAGTGCTCTAGAAAAGTTGTATGAAATGAGGCAATAGCAGGCATGTGTTCCCTGATCCAGATCAGATCTGTATATGGGGATCCTTGCAGAAAGAGACAAAGAGACAAAGAAGTCTGGAAAAAAAAAAAAAAATCACTTATAGTGGTGATTTTAACTTTATCTGTACATATATATGTTGACATCAACTGCTGAAACTTTTGTGCTTTACTGGTTCTGCAGGGAACCAGTAAAGGTTCCTGGAAGCTTCTGCTTTGCACAGATAGTTCAGGTCTTTGGTGGGCTTAGACACCTTCTGGACATACCAGTTTGTCTTCACTAACTACAAGGACCCCAGGGAGACACTGAACTGTAGGGACTGTCTGCATCTAGGCCGGTGTGTCTGTGTATCAATCTGTCACGGGGAGACTGTCACTGGTTTACCCATATAGTGGCTGTGAGGATAAATATCGGAGATACTTAGAAATGGGGGACTGGAGAAGCATATGTGATAGAGTCGCTGGTGTGTACGAGTAAGAGATTGTCTTTGTGTGTGTGCATAATCTCATTCAAATTATACAGGCAGAATCCAGCATCTGAGAATCATTTTCTCTAAAGATCATAATTGTAAAGTTTAACCAAATAAATATTGAAAGACATTATATAAAACTCCCACACAGGGCCCTGCAACCTGAAACAAAATATACATACAGCAGATTCAGCTCACCACAAAACTATGCCAGGAATATAAGAGTATCTTTTTATACAGATTGGCTTGCATCCCATTCCGGGGTCAGAGACATGACGTCCCAATAAACATTCGTGGATCGCTTGGAAATCACAGCTATGTATGAGCTCTTGCCTGCCCTCCCTTTTTCAGCTGAACATTTAGTGCTGAGTCGGTAAAGACCCTCACTCCTTCCTCATCATTCTCATCTTCTTAATTCCACCAAGTAATTCATATGGTGCAGTTTCACCAGCTAAATAATTTTTAAATAGTTAAGCCCCTTTTGGGGCTTTTAAAACAGCTGGCTGTAGGACTGACTCAAAGTATCCTGAGAGGATACTTTTTCCTGCCTCCCACTTTCTTGATGATTGCAGGACCCAATAAATACAATACTTTCTAATGTTCTAGTTGCTTGCTTGCCTTCTTCCTCACAGACGGAGCCACTGTGCTGAGAAAACAACAACAAGATAACACTATAAATTCAGTTTTAACATTCAGAGCCTTGTAAAACCGACCAGGGCATGAATTCCCACAGGCACTGTGCTCCTCTGTAGCGATATGCAGAATAAAGCCCCCACCATCTGAACCCTTATGTCATGTGATGTGTGCTGGCAGGCTCCCAGCAGCACCCAAAAGGCATTGGGGCCTTTCTCGCTTTGGAAATTAGTGTGAATTTCTATTTTGCACCAGCTAGTGAGCAGAGAGGGGACACAACAGCCACACCTAGTTGTCCACCCCTTTCATGAAGGTAGTTGGTTGGCATTTGCAAAGGCTGGGCACTAGACAGCAGTCATATAGTCCTTAGGCCTGCTATCTCCATGGTAGCTGGTCATCTTTCTATATCACAAACATAAAAATGCATATTTTTCAAGTTTCTCCCACTTGTATCTCCTATGAATAGAGAAACTTAAGAACTCTTAATTGATATATCTCCAATATGGGGAGATCGCCATTTACCATGGAGATAACAAGGTCTGAAGATTAAGCTAGTGATAAAAAATAGAGGTTCAAACTCTTCTATCTAATGCATTTCTACCTTTGTCTATCACAAAGATTATTAGATAATAATAGACACTATTAGATAATAAAAATGTTATTTCATCCTGAGTTACCTCCGTGGATTACAGACACATGAATAGACTCCTTCAAGCTACAGTAACACATGCAAATTAAAACAATATCACTTCTCACTGAGTAAGGAAAATGACAGTATTATAGGAATGGGTGACCAAAGACAAAACTTCTATGGGGTAGAGCTGGAAGATCAAATTATGTTTTATTCATTCTTCTGTATGACTTCAGCAGAATTCACCAACATACAAATGGGGACAGGTGTCCAAACAGCTATGGAAGTGATGCACCTGCTTGAATAGAGACTTGTACTCACGTAAGTCCATGGTTATGAACTATTTCAGTATACGTTTTATTAAAGTAGTGTTAGGAAATGCATTAGAAGAACTGTTATATCACTGCCTGTGTCTGGTGATTCTACTGCTATGAAACTATCCATTCCTCTTGCAGGCAAGCCTCTCATTCAAAGGGACCCTCATTGGTCCTACAAAGGGTGGGGACAACTCCTCTCTGTAATGACCTACACAATACTTGGACGGACCAGTACAGTTTGCTGAAGAAAAGTGATGAGAAAGTCACCTGTAGTCGATGTACAGATGGGCATGACCTGTCTTCATTCACATTTTTGGGAATCAGAATGGTTTCAAAACTTTAAAAAGTGGTCTTCAATCTGGGTATAAAACACAAGGGCAGGCAGGTCAGTTGGTTCTGTTGGGCATTATTCTAAGAGCCTTTAGGACAGATAGGCTTTCAGAGACAGAAACTGAATCCTGAATTCAGTGGCTGTTGTCAGATTTAAAGATCCCTGATGTGCTTAGATCTGCCTTCTGACTTAACGATGTGCAGATCTGGGCCTGTCTGGTGGAGCACTTGGGGACCCAGTCCTGAGAGAACATGGTTATGCAAACCCAGCAGTAGCCCAGCCAGTGCAAAGCAGTTGAATGAGTCACAGGATTTGTGGCATACAGAGGCTACAGATGGAGATTCATGTTCACACCGAGAAATGCAGCCTCGTTCTGTACTCGCTGCCATCTGGAACCAGAGAAATCAAATACAACTGGCATGTGTTAAAAACCCTCCACCCTTTTGTATGGTTTAATCTTGCAAATTCTGCAAGTGTGACTAATAGTGGTTAGTCCTATTCTGCTGTCAAGAAAAGGGCTGCAGTTGACTGCATTTAACTCCTGCTTGAAGCTGCCCTGTTTTATGCAAAATTTTCAGACTTTTGCCCAGTTCAGAGCTAGCACTGTCCATCCAAAGCACTCTGGACTTAGCAGAAAGACCTGCTGACACATACTGCATCAGACTCAAGTTCAGGACCTCTAGAACTTGGAGGAGCTCAAGACGTCTGAACACAAAACAGTTCCCCACTAAATGAAAATATCTATGTTTCACATCCAGCCTGCTGATTGCTGACTCCTTTAGCATTGTGCCCTTCAATGATAGGAGCCTTCATAATTTCTGGATTGGATGACAGTAATATGGCCTTTATATCCAGTCTGAAGCTGGTAGAGTGCCACATTTTGTTTCTTAAGTATGATAACTGTAGACACATGACATATTTGTGGCTTAGAGGTTTCAGAGCTGAAGGTCTGATCTGTACAAATTATGTTGGGATCCCCCTCATTGGTCAAACTATCCCCGTTTAAATGCAGAGAATTTGGAAAAGGCATTTTCTACACTGCCGGAAATGTACAAATAATAAATGTGTCTGCTGAAGGATGAGGAAATGTTGGGATGTCAAATCTATCTACAGTTTCATTTCACATTTATTTTTTTAATTCTCTTGCTTCCATCTCTGTCTATGTCTTGTAATGCATTCACCACCACAGTCGCATGGTGTGTGGCCAAGAGCACATAAATGTGGCTCAGAAATGCCACATAGAAATACAATGTTATCAACATTAACGGTCTGTGGGTGAGTCCAAAAAAACCCACAGGATGAAGATGGGACAGTGCATGCATGCAACTCCTTCTCCTCCTTATATGAGATGTCAAGTAAAAATCCTCTTTAAAAGGAATGATTTCACACAGTCTGAGAAGGTGGGATCAGTGTAGTTAAGGAAAGGAAGCTTGCGGGACATAGAATAGCTTAACAGAGAGATCTGTTAGTGGGAAGGTCTCAGAGAAGTGGAAGACTTGTCTGTGCAGCCTTTGAAATTGAGATTACTGAAGCACCGAAGAATATTCACCAGGGCACAAACATCTGTGATGAGAACAGAGGTGAACAGGAATAAAGAGCTCTTTTTCCCCAAGTCTTCATACAGAAAGAAAGGTGGATAAACAGCAATTCTCTCTTATTCTAGGAATTCCTTTACCAAGAAGTCAGACTAACTACTCTGTGTGGAATGTTATCCCACCCTAAAGCCACCCTCAGCTTCATTGTATTTGTGCTACTACAATTATTGCGGCTCCCTTTGCTTATAGAATTGAACCAAGAGCCCAGAACTGGTAAATCAGCATTGACAGCCTAGGAAGCCAAGCAGTCATACTACAACATCAGTCAAGTGCTTTCTCAGGGAAGAATTTGCAAAGTAACAAGTTCCACATCTTTTTTTGGCATAGTCCAGAAGGAATAAGCAAACAAAAGGAGAAGCATGCCTTTTGTCTGCTCTGCAGCAACTTACACAGATTTTCTCAGTATCTCTTTAAGGCATAGAAAGCTGACAAGGTGAAAGAAAAATAAAGTCCTGCAACAACTTTTGGCCTGCTTTATCTGTGCCATGGAATTTAGGATCTCTTTGCAACTATCCTCTCAGCACTGCCTGAGATAAGAGTAACCCTCTTACTGCCGTTCTTTCAATGAAACGGCTATGCTCAGAAACTTAGGCAGGGTTGTGACCCTTCTGGGTATGCCACAGGCCTTCCTTTATTTTCTCCTCAACTTGCCAGGCCTTGCCTTTGTACCACATGCACTCAAATTGTAAAGACAGCAGAGCTCCAAATGATGCATCTCAAGGGTGTGGCTTCTTTGCCATGGGCAACAGAAGCACATTGCCAACTTTACTGCTTTTTCCAGTGATCTTATTTAGGAAAAGCAAATTCGGGACTGATGTGAGTCAAATCAGATCATTGAATTTCTTCAGATCTGTGTTACTCCTACCATTTTAAACCGTGTTCCCTACACACTAAGGAATGTGATAACTCAGTTCAGAGCTACCTGTATTTTGTCAATCACACAGTTAGCCTTGAGTCGAGTTCAGGCCTGACCAGAAATCAACCACTTTTTGTTTCACCTTCATAACCATTGCTCTGTAGACTCTACCATTCACTCATTCTGCATTTTCTCTTACTGTAAAGGGATTAAATTAAGGGAGAAGTGATTAGAAACAGAAGGGAACTTGGCTTTAATGATCTGTACTTTGTTCACAAAATAATTCACAAACCATTCAATGATACCTTTTGATTTGCAGACCTTCCTTTCAGGCTGAGTCAAATCAGTGATCCAGAAGAGCTCAGAAAGGAGACATTTTCCCCCCTCAAAGCAGTGATATTGGAAAAAGATGTGGCCCTCTGCAGCTGTCATGATGTTTGATATCCAGCTACATGTTGTTTCCATATTGCATAGTGAACTGTGAGACCAGATGATCTCCATAAATAATGCAGTCTTGTGATTTCCTCAGTTACCATTCCAACAGAAACTTCCAAAGGGTCAGTGTACCAGGGAGCACTCATGAGCACATGGGGACACCTAAACTTTTGTGAGCATGGATGAGAGATGTCCCCATGTGAGAGGCAATCTAGACATAAGCATCCGATCCTATACAGGTCTTTGACACTTGGAAATAAACCTAGAATAATTTGCATTATGGAAGAGTATAGTGCTGGGCATTGACAGTTCTTGATGATTAGCATTGTTAGGATGGTTCCTTTTTCTCATCTGAGGTTGTTTTGCATGTGAGATTTCATTCTCAACATGACAAATTGTGGACATTGACTATGAAGATTCCTTTATCAACTTTTCTAGAAAGTCCTTCAAACCTCTTTACAGAAAATTCCCAGGTGGAGCTTTTTTCTATTGTGATGTCATTGCAGTTGTAATAGAAACTTGTTAGATATTTTTCTACTACATAAGAAAGCCCCTAAGAAGTCCCTTTCCCAAAGAGCACTCAGTAAGAAATCTTCCCCCACCAAGACATTGACCACAGGACAGAGAAGCCTCAATTACTGTGTTCGGTTTTGGGCCCCTCACTACAAAAAGGACATTGAATTACTCGAGCGTGTCCAGAGAAGGGCAACGAAGCTGGTGCAGGGTCTGGAGCACAGGTTGTACAAGGAGTGGCTGAGGGAACTGGGGGGGTTTAGTCTGGAGAAGAGGAGGCTGAGGGGAGACCTCATGGCCCTCTAACAACTGCCCAACAACTGGGGATGAGCCTCTTTAACCAAGTAACAAGCGATAGGACAAGAGGGAATGGCCTCAAATTGCACCAGGGAAGGTTTAGACTGGATATTAGGAAGCATTTCTTTACAGGATGGGTTGTTGGGCATTAGAATGGGCTGCCCAGGGAGGTGGTGGAGTCCCCATCCCTGGAGGGGTTTAAGAGTCGGATCGACAGTGCTGAGGGATCTGGTGTAGTTGGGAACTGTCAGTGCTAGGTTAAAGGTTGGACTGGATGATCTTCAACCTAGATGATTCTGTGATATGACTTACTAATGTCTTTAAACTAAATAAAATTAAATATAATAAATTTCCCTTTTCCCATCACAAATTTACACCTTTGTGCCTCCTCTACCAGCAGCTGTAAATTAATTTCCAACAGTCAGACTTGTCTGGACTCCAAAAGCTCCTCTTTTCAATGAAAGACTACATCACCTCTAGAGTCTTTACCAGGTTAACTAAAGGCATTCTTGAAAGCCTGAGCCTTCTGAAACGACCTAACAAGGTATAGTGAATGGTCGTGTTTTTAGAGAAACAGCACAGCAGGATGTCAAGACAGACACCACTGGCAGAGCTAAGCAGATGGAAGTGTAAGCTGAAACAGGTCAGTTATTCACTCAGGCCGCAGCTGAAAGTTGATCATATGGAAAGTTGTGTATAAAGTATTTATAGTCTAGCCTCAAAATTCAAAATCTATTCCAAGTAGGATTGTTTACATGGTCAAATAAATTCCCATTAATTGCCTGTATCTTCATACTAAGATGCTTTGATTGGGTTTGGGGGGATGGTGTTTTTGTTTTTTCTAAAATATCTGCTAGTTACTTTTAGACAATGTCAACCTGTGAAATGTTCTTACTGGAAGATTCAAACAGTCTAAAAGGAATGAGAATTCCCACCTAACTGGCAACAGATTTATGCCTGAATTCAGCCCCCAGTCTTGCCTCCCACAGGCAGTTCCCAGTGGAAGAAGTGGTCGGGTTTCCTTCTTTTCCTTTCTGAACCCTAGATGCCACATTCACATGGGTGCTTTGTAGTAGTGATGCCTTTAATTTGATGCATGGCATGAGAGCATATGGTGCCATAAAACCCACCAAACGTAGCAACCCAATTATTGGCTGCAAAAATTACAAAGGACCTGGAAAGCTTAGTGCTAACAGTTACGAGAACCTGTACAACATCTGACTGAAGGGTAGGTAGGTCTTCTCAGAACAAGACACAATTCATGTACACACTTCCTAACATTTATGTGTACACGCATGTGCTCAAAATCGACACTACATTCAAAATTGCCTTTTGTAGTCTGGTATTACAGCTGCATTTAAAGCAGCCTGGGAACATGATAAAAAAGTGACAGATGTCGGATCTCTCCATCATACCCTTTCTGCAGGGTTTTCACTCTGATACTTTTCAATCATGTTTTGGCTGATGTGCGTCCGTATTCACACACATAGGCATATCTGCGTGTACATACAAATATTTCTTTAAAAGGGGTATGTTTCTTCTATATTTCATTTTTCTCAAACACTGTCATCTTTAAGAGTCCTGGGCCATACCTTCCCATGTTCGGTTCTTGCATACAGATAAACATATTGTAATAATTCCCCTAATTTCCCACATGTCTAGAGCCTAATTTATAATGGTTTAAAATGAGGGGAGAATGTCTTTTTCTTAGTGTGGGTTTTGTTGAACTTTCAGGAGGAACTTTGCTGCCATGTGACCTGAGACACAGAAAATATTGATACCAATAAAATTTTAGCAGAGCATGCCAAGAAAATCAGCATTTAGTTTACCTAGGATGTCCCAGAGGAAACATACAGTTAATACTAAAGTTTAAAATATCTTAGCCTTGGAATCTTAAAACTCCATCAGCACTTGGAAGAGGGGGAAGAGAGAGTAAAAAAAATCCTGTAGCAACAAGGAGGTTAAATACACACATATGCAAAAATGTAGCACAACTCAATGGATCACTTTTAGCGGCTATGGATTTTGTCTGACACGGGTTTTGCTCTTGATGTCCTCATATTTGTAGCATTGCAGAAAAAAAAAAAAAATTAGTCAAACCTTCCCCTTTCTGAGAGTACCTTATAATGAAAACAAGAATATTTTGAAAGGAAAGAATAGGAAATGTTGACTGGGGTGTCCTGCTGCTTTCTAAGTAGTCCAGCTCCCAAGATTTATGTCAAAAGCAACAGAACGTTGGAAATGAAAGAATACCGTTGAAGTTATGCTCTGTTACTCAGCGAAGCGAGATGGCTTTTTCATTTACCTTGTTGAAAACCCAACATGGAAAAAAAAGGTTGGAGATAAAAATCTTATACCATTACTGGAGATTTACAAATGATGTGACAAAATAAACATGTATTCCACTCACGAGAAAAAGTGCTCCATTCAGTGATATAACAGCTCCCCTGCTCAAGATAGGTGGCACTTATTTTTAAATCTGCAGAGCATTGGCTTGAGTTGCTGAAGTTGTACTCTTTTGGTCTGAAGCAATTCTTATACATGAGCTCTCAATAAGGCTGGGGAACTGTCACAGTTCTGCCAGCCTACAGAGACAATGGAGCCCTTCCTTTGCTGCCCCTGATGCTCACAGATCTTATATAACGACTTACCTTCTCTGTGTTTGATTGTCACATTGTCCTATACGTTCCATTGTA
The DNA here is from genome assembly GCF_965140245.1 of Athene noctua. Classification (NCBI taxonomy): domain Eukaryota; kingdom Metazoa; phylum Chordata; class Aves; order Strigiformes; family Strigidae; genus Athene; species Athene noctua. Next base: position 9,440,554 of record NC_134041.1, on the reverse strand, counting down.
ACTGCCAGGGTAGGTATTGCTGAATGTGAGAGCAGACATTGGTAGGGTTGATGCTGTGGGATTAAAAAGCCAGTAAGAGACAGCAGTAGATGTTGAGTAAGTAAAAGGGAACAAGGCAGCTGTGTGAAGAGTGTGCTAATGCCTGTATTGGTTTGCATGGCAAAGGTTTTGGTAGCAGGGGGGCTACAGAGGTGGCTTCCGTGAGAAGCTGCTAGAAGCTTCCCCTGCGTTTGATAGAGCCAATGCCAACTGACTCCAAGATTGGGCCCATTGTGGGCCAAGACTGACCCCATCAGTGACAGTGGTAATGCCTCTGCAATGACATATTTAAATAAACCTGTGGGAGAGCAATTTCAGCTTGGGCAGAGGAGTGAGAATATGTGAGAGAAACAACTTTGCAAACACCAAGGTCAGTGAAGAAGGAGGGGGAGGAGGTGCTCCAGGTGCTGAAGTGGAGATTCCCCTGAAGCCTGTGGTGAAGACCATGGTGAGGCAGGCTGTCCCCCTGCAGCCCATGGAGGTTAATGGTGGATCAGATACCCACCTGCAGCCTGTTGGGGACCCCACGCCAGAGTCTGAAAGAGGCTGTGACCCCGTGGGAAGCCCGCACTGAAGCAGGCTCCTGGCAGGACCTGTGGACCCATGGACAGAGAAGCCCACGTGGGAGCAGGTTTGCTGTCAGGACTTGTGACCCCGTGGGGGACCCACGCTGGAGCAGTTCATGAAGAACTGCAGCCCGTGGGAAGGACTCACGTTGGAAAAATTAATGGAGAACTGTTTCCTGTGTGAGGCACCCCATGCTGGAGCAGGGAAGGAGTGTGAGGAGTCCTCTCCCTGAGGAGGAAGGAGCGGCATAAACGACACGTGACAAACTGACCACAACCCCCATTCCTCATCCCCTGCGCTGCTGTCAGGGAGGAGGTAGAGAAAATCAGGAGTGAAGTTAAGCCCAGGAAGAAGGGAGGAGTGGGTGGAAGGTGTTTTAAGATTTCTTTTATTTCTCATTACCCTACTCTGATTTGATTGGTAATAAATCAAGTTACTTTTCCCAAGCTGAGTCTGTTTTGCCCATGACGGTAATTGATGAATGACCTGTCCTTATCTCTACCCACAAGCCTTTCGTTATATTCTCTCTCCCCTGTCCAGTTGAGGAGGGGTAGTGATAGAGTGGCTTTGGTGGGCATCCAGCAAAGGTCAACCCACCACATGCCTGAGACAAGTCTCATTTGTGTACAAGTGTGAAGATGTCTCCATTGCATATTTCAGATTTTGACCCTTTAAGCACCCTTCATCACCCTTAAGCCAATGGTATGAAAGGGCTCCTGTTGGCTTCAACTGATTTTCAACTTGCAGTGGGTTTTTTTAATAACAGCAGGGTCTAGAAGTCATTGTGTCAATGATGTATTTTTATCCCATTGGTTCAGAAAAACCACTAAAACCTGGAAGCAGCTTTCTTTCCTTGGGAACTCAGGCCTTCAAGCCTTGATCAGGCACGCAAGGAAGCCCACATTTCAGGTGCAGTATGAGGCAGGTTGTGCTAAAAACCTGAAATAAGAAGAACATGCTCTGAAAGGATCAGTAGTTAGTCTGAAATCAATTATTAAGCGAAGGCTGTGCCACATGCATAACATGAACACTTTCAGTAGGTTGAAGTGTACTGCATAATTCAGCCTGCCCATCCTTAAACTCATGATTATTTTTGCTCTATTTCTCAGCTTACTTGTGTATGATAATAATACCTAGATAGTAACACCAGAAAGGGCTGCAGTGATCGTATAGACCTTTGGCAGGGCACAGGTGAAGGAATTACACATGGTTTCTACCTTTAACTTCCATTTGAGCTGTACCATGGTGAGAGATCACTTTGGTCTCCAAGAGGTAATAACTGTACTGACTTAATGCATATGTAATTCACTATAGAATATTATATATGTATTAGTGCAGGACAATATCTAATGCATCTAATTTAGACGCCTCGAAATTATCATTTCAGCTATATTGAAATTTTCATCTTCTGTTAATAGTATAATTCAGACCTTGAGAGTAAACACTCAAGAATCTTCTGTCAGTGTAGAGTGGCAGATCCCTCTGGGTGCCTGCAAAGATCCTTCCACCAACACTGTTGTTCACCTCCCTCCTTGTAGGTTCTTTGATAGAAGGAGACCAATATGCTATGAAGACATATCTCCATTCAGGATACAGTTTGTTAAGTCTTCTTTCCACCAAGATTCCTAAACAGGGCTGGTTCTTGTTATAAAACAAAGCAATGGTAACAATCTTGTGAACAGAATGTTTGACCCAGAGGGTGGATATAGGGTCTAGGGTTACCTTCAGGAAATCTGAACTACCACTACGGGAGAGGTCTTTAACCAATACACATCATCATATTAAAATGAGTTTGCTGTTCTTAGGTCTAGTCTCCAAGGCTTTAGGTAGCTGTGGATGCCAGATCACAGCAGAGTTCTCGATGGGAGATAGGTATATAGCCATAGATAAAATAATTCTGAGTTGTGTTGTCAGCTAATTCCAGAGTTTGAAAACCTTCAGGCCAGTGAAGGCAGTAATTAAGGGCTAGACGCTAATGGATTTGCAAATTCTAAAAAAGTAGGTGAATTACACAGTAGATTTTACTGTGTACATTTTACATAGCCAAATCTCAATTTTAGAGGATTTGAGGCTGAATGGTTCTTAGGCTTGCATCTTTCTTCCCAGGTAACTGTTCAGCATTTTGTGATCTTCAGCATCACAGAATCTAAACACCTGTTACTTTAAACAGATTCAATCAACGTAGCTGTTTTACATGTAATATGACTTCAGAGCTTGATAAAAATAGAGACATGAGAAGAGGCTAAACACTGCCCTGAAAACACACCCAACCAAGTAAAAGGCAGAGAATAGATATGAATTCCAGTTTACTTCCTCACTTCTCCCTCTGTAATGGGCCAAGCCAAAAGCCTTCAGTCCAACCAGCCCTGAACTGTGAGGAAGTTCAGATCCAAACTCTTACAAGCCAGGCCATTTCTAATTATTTTTATTGCCTCATTAAATTTATTATGTTGTGCCATTTCTAGTGACCTCATTAACTCTCTACAAAGAGTTTGTCACGTACAATCCTTAACAGATGTCTGATTTCAGGCATTGTGAAGTCAGTCATCTGGCCCTTTCCCCAGCATGCACAGACCCTTAGCTCTCCAATCCTATGTTGTACTCTTTTTCAAGAAGGATTTCATTTTGATCATGCTGTATTACTGGGAAATTTGCTGCAGTCCTGCTTGGGCTAGTTTTTATGCCTTCATCCTCTAGCTATGTCCCACATATTTCTTCTCATCTGCCTTGTTTCCTTCTGCATTGATCCAGATGGGTTGTATACCAGAATTGCACTCTCTCCTGTGGAGAATATCTTATGGCTTCTTGAGTCAACCAGGGTTTGCAATGCCCCATTGGGGTTAGGCTGTAAAAACCCTCTATTATGTGTGCAGCTGGGCTCAGAGAGCAGATTTCACTTTGTTCTTTCTTTATCCATGATTTAAATGGCTTGGATAGCATGATTATTAAATGCTGGGGTTCTGGATCACAGCCTTGAAGGATTGTCAAAGGGATTTTGAGTCACTCTGCAGCTGAGCGCAGGATGTGGGACTGACAGGATCAACAAGGAAGGAAGGAAGCTACCATGTGAACCTGAGACTCAGCCAGGTCTCCTACAACTGGCTTGCTGGGTAGGCAACATGCAATGCCAGAAATCTGGGGATGAACACAAGTCAAGAGTTGTTTCTGGAAGAATGTGTGGATTTTGCAGTCATACCCGTTCCCAGATCAGGAGATGCAGACGTTGCCCCAGCAGGTTGCATCCCATGCATTGACATAAGAACAGCGAGGTGTGGGCAGGCCAAAGGTCCATCCCTCTGTCCAAAGTCAGCCTACATTGAATGTTAAGGATAATGGTCCAGGGAGCAGGTGATATTTCCACAGAATGCCCCTCAGGCTTTGGCATGATATGGTTCAGGTGACATCCTATATTGGAATATCAAATATTTCATGATTGATTTGGGCTTTTTCCCCAAAAAAACCTTTTTGAGCTATTGTAAATCTCCTGTGGCAAGCATTTCCATAGCTTAACTGCATGCTCTGTGAAGAACTACCATTTTTTTTAAGCTGTCTTCAACTTTCCAGTTGGTTTTATTCTTTGCTGGTTTTGTGGTGGAAGAGAGCGAATAATTATTCTGTTTTCCTCTTCTGCAGGCCAGTCATGATTTTACAGACATCTATTCCTCCCATTCTCAATCATCTCTCTTCAGGTTGCTCCTGTATCAATTTGACATCTTACTCCTGGTGGGTTAAGAACTGTAACATGCTGAGGATCAGGAAAATTATTCTGTAGTTTCAGGGGGGAAGGAGAAACAGGAATTGGGGAGGGACCTGGACAGCAGTGATTAGATTACATGTTTTGTTATGAAGGTGGTACAGCTTTTTTTGTGAAAGAATATCTGATTTTGTAACTTAGGTTTGCTAAGTTTCAGAAGCTGTAAGCATATAAAAAGGGGAGGACAGGAATTTATACAAACCTTCAATTTCCACATAAAACTTAAGCCCATTTCTCCTCTTGCCTTTCATAAAAGTTGGTCTGTAATGTGGTGTTAACTTGAATTATTGCAGGGATTAGAAGGTGAGATGGGTCCAGTTCTTAGTTCTTCTTGCTTCTTGGTTTTATAGAGGTGAAGCTCTCCTGGATTTATATCTGATTTACACCAGGACAGATGGGAGGAAAGTCAGGCTATTGTTTTTACACTCTGATTTTGACAGTGCTGAGAATCTTCATGCTATAAAAGTGTCCACGCTGTGCCATCTTCCATCTGTACTGCATATATTGTATCTGTCATGCTGGTTAGGAAGAGCTGATATTTTTGGCAAGCTTTCCTTCTTCCACATATAGCACCACAGCATTAAAAATAGCAATGGATGGGAAAAAAATCCGACTCATGGGAAATTCACATACTTGTTTTATCCCATGTCAGAGCGGAAGATGAGAGTACCAATTTTTTCCTCAGTGGAATGAAAGGTGTTACCAGATTTTAGTTAGTTCTAATCCAAATGTAAGGAGCATCCTGAGGCACTGGGACACTTCAGTCATAGGAGGCTCAGATTAATTTCTTAAAACTGTAGTTGTCTATAAGTTTTCTTCTAAAATGAGTGGAAGAGAGGGATGAGCCTGTCTAGAGTGCAAGTCATTTTATCCTGAACACCACAACTCAGATGATACAACAGATCACTGCATGTTTGGAGATACTTTGCTCTCTCTACTGACTAGATAAAGAACCCAGACATGCCATTTGACTAACTGCTTGCCCTCCAATTTTTTTTTTTTTTGAGATAATATTCAGCTGAGGAGAAGACAAGGTCATGTCAAACTTGAACTGTGACTTCCATGAGGAACACCCTGTCTGATACAGAGTCCAACACTGATGGGAAATACTTTATCTTCATTTTCCTGGCAAAAAATCCTTTACAAATCAACCATTTCTAAGGATGACTTGAATAAGATGATGCCCTGTCTTCTCATGGGAAATTTTTCCACTCAGAAATTAAGAAACATCTTCAAGAAGTTAAAAAAATAGTAGAAAGTTGTTTGCTAATGAAACATGCAAGTGGCAGCTGATAGATCAAAAGCCATAATGTTATCAGCTTCCATAGCAAAGATTTATCAGGGTCTTTTCTTTCACACTAACACTGACTTTACCCATGCAAAATTTAGACATCCTATCTAAGCAATGTTTGACCTCCTTCCATGCTCAATGTAGAAACACGGGCACCTCTAGAGAGAGACTTATCTCACTGGTTTTATAACTGTGTTTAAATCTGAGGAATTTGGATGGCTGTGAGTAAGGAAGATGCATTTAACAATGTATTTGCACCATTTTAACTGTTAAAATACTTGAGTCGTTCCCACCATCAGTATCAGTTTATAAAGATGGCATGAATGATTAAGCTACCCAGCACGTGTTTCCCATCCCCAGAAGAGGGAATGGGAAACACATCTTTATCCCTGAAGATTTTCTTGCAAATTAAGTGGTCCAGGGAGAGGCAGAATGAGAGACACCTAGAAAGGTTCTTGATTAGATCCACTAACTGCAGCTGATAGAAAGGTCCTTAAGTATAATACATCAAGATTACTTTGTTAAAAAACAGCTTCTGGCTCCAGACATGGTGTAGTGTTTAATTTCACTGGATCAAATTTGGGTGGATTTTCATATGACAACAAAAGGCTACACCTAAAGACATTTTCCAGCCAAGTTTCAAGAGAGATTCACTAGGAGTATGGAGGAAGAACAACAACTTCAGTTCAAATAATGAATGTCTGGCAAGATCAACAGCAACTGTATGTTGTGATGGGAAACAGCCAGTGATTTTCATAGCAGCACTGATGCCAGTCTCCTGATGGTAGCAGTCTAGAGGTTGGACAATGCTTCTTGGTGGCTGTACAGTTTCTCTCAGCGTATGAACCAACCCATGTGTCTAAAGCATCCTAGCACAGGATGAAGGGAGGTGACAGGAGGGGACGCTGCGCGCTTGTTGTGATTCATTTGTAGTATGCCAAAGGGGAAAACAGCAGTAAGGTAGGAATCTGAGAAAATAAGCAGTAAGGCAGTCTGACATTTGTCCCAAAACAGTGCCTGCTTTGTGGTGTCAGAAGTAGAAACAGATAGACAGATCCCTAGATCACTGCTGATCCTTAAAAGGGGTTGGTGTGCCACACCATGCACCCCCATTTTATTAGCATGCTAAGGAGGGACATGCAGGAAGGATCTTGTGTCCTTGCAAGATGAGTTTTCAGTAAACACTGATTGCTACCCTGTGACTGAGATTAAAGTTTTCACCCTCAGTGACCCATAAACATATGCCCTGGGACCTTTCCCCAGAGGCTTTCAAATGACTTTACCAACCGACTTAAGTAAAAATCCAAAGAGTTCTTACGCCTTCAAAGCCTGTGAATATGTTTTCTACCCAAAGCAGAAAGTTCAGGCACTGTTTATCCTGTTCTGCCCAGGGCTTACTCTTTTTGTTTTGCACTGAATTTCTTTCCTGTTAGACATTGTTCGCGAGCCAAAGTTTTCTTTGGAACAGCAAATGGGAAAGGACCACCTGGGTTAGGAATTCCTGTCTTCTGGAATTGCAGGCTCTTGTGCCAGTTTCATTTTTTTTTTTTTTTCTCAGAAAAGAAGAATGTAGTGCTGGCTGGGAATGTGTAGAGATGCTCTTCCCTTTTGCTGCTATTTGTGGATGGACACAGAAGGTAACCTCCTTCTAAAGGAAGATGTATTGTACTGTAATGGCCAAGGTCTCTTCCTATTCCTACCAGTATCAGGAGACGGCAATAAATAAGTTAATGGTAGATGCACCTAATCATGACAAGGCTAGGAGGTTAAGTCCTACCAAAGGCAAAAAAATCAGTCTGGTATTCAACCACAGTCCTCTGTAATCCCAAGGAAAGAAGGTGGGTATGAGGGAGGAGCGGGATTAAGTCTGCGGCGGTGTGTCATCCTAGGGGCCACTCCTGGTGGGCAGAGGGAGCAAGATGCCCACTGAGCTGCCATGGTCATGTCTGTGTCTCGTCAGAGCCAAGGAGTGAGGCCACAGCACAAGCATGTCAAACACATTGTCAGAAGGCGCTGAAGTGGCTGGGTTTATTTTAATCTAGAAATGTGGCCCTTGCTGCCTTTTATGATGTGCCAGTCTAAGCTGCCTCTGGCAGCTGTGAGAATATTGGTTTTGGCAGACGGCTGCAAGGAGCAGCAGACTGTAAGGAGTCAGCAGCAAATGTGATAAAAGGGGAAAGTTGCTGACGCCAAGAGGAAAAGCACAGGGTCTTGCTGATTACCAGAAACCCTTCAGGAACTGTGAGAAAGAGGAGGTGTCCTCTGACACTGGGATGGATGGAGAGAAAATGGCTAGCCCTCTCCCCAAGACTTCAGTTGAATTGCCCCACTGCACATGTAAGATGCCCCACTGGCTGGAAGGGAAGGATGCTCCAAAGCAGAAAGGCAGAACTGATGGGAGATGCCAGTGAATCATTTCTGTCTTTACCTGGCATTTGACTGAATTGATCCTCTTTGATAAAAAGGACCGGGTCCTGGCCACCAATAAACCATATGGATCCGTGGGAGCTGAAGATGTCCAAACTAAAAGCTACAACCATGTATGTAACCTAGTCAGTGCTGTATTAACGGGTCCTGTATTTCCTAGTACCAAACTAAAACCAAACCCCATCTCTGTCTTACAACTACAACCCTCCTCCTCTGTGGCTTTGGGAATGGGCTTTTTTTTTGCCAGCTAGATAACAAGCTCTTTGGGACCATGATTTTTTTAATGTGTTTTGTGTTCACAAATTGGGTGGGATCTGCAAAAGGTCCCAAGCCCTTGTGAATGTTGAACAGTGATATGAATGTCAGTGAAATTCCTAAAGTTCCTTCTCTAACCAGCTCATCAGAGATGGTCTCTGAGAGTGGATCACTGGGAGGAGGAACAATTTAGATGCCAACTTGTGGATCCAGACTGCTTTTTATCACTGCAGTTTCCAGTTTCATCCAGAAATAAAAGGAGCTGATTTTTCAGTCAACCTGCAGCTCAGATCACCTCACGGCAGGAGGCTTTGATGCAGCAGGTACAGTGCACAAGGCTGCCAGCTGAAAAGGGATATTCCCAGGTAATATTGCTATTGATGCAATGAAAGGGAACACCTCCATGAAGCAGGATAGGATTCTTCACAAAAAAAAAACAAAACAAAAGAGGTTGGGTTGGTTGGTTTGTTTGGCTTTTTCCCAAGGCCTGAGATGCTCTTTTTCAACAGGATTTATTTTTAGTATGAACATGGAAGAGTTCTGCTTAGGGAGTCATACCCAGCAAAGCAAAATGTTTATCTGAAGGACTGCTTACCCTGTGACTGCTTGGCTTGTGCTTGAGTGCTCAGTGCCAGCATGAGCACAGCACTGAAGGGTGGCAACTGTCCATAAGCTCACGGTAGCCTGCCCTGAACATACCAGTGCTCTGACCTCTTTTGAACTACAGTAATTGGTGGAAAAGGTGAACTAGTCAATATTTTAGCTTTAGTCAAAAAGAAACAAAGGGCAGAATCTCCTTTGCTGTCAGCATACCCTGCAGAGGGGCAAGAAGATGCAGAAATTGTCACAGTTACCCTGCTGTGCATAATCTCCCACTCAAGGATAGAGACTTAAGTTTCTCCTGGATGGACCCCAGTCACTTGGGTTTGGCTAAACCAGGTCCACTGGATACTTTACCCATAAAGTGTTCATAAAGTGCCCATGTGTGCCTTTTTGATACACAGTGGCTCGATTTTGATTTTTATTGCATTTCCTATTTCTGATCAGGGCCAGCAAGAGAGAGCTGGAGGAATAATCTGAAATGCTGTTCTTCTAATTTCAGTGCAAGGAAAAGTAGAAAAAAAATCAGGTATAGAAGTTTTGTTGGAATACTTCTAGCTCAACTTTGCAAATTGAAGACCTTTGCAAACTGAAGAGCCAGATAAGTCTCTGAAGCATATGTAGTTTGACTAAAATAAAAGTGCACTCTGAATCTATCATCTGAGATATGCCTGCGACTAGCTTTCAGAGGGTAATTTACAAGCCTGGAACAGTTTATAGCCAAGACAGCTTTCCAAGAAATAAATGTAGGAATAAATATTTACCTCATTTCTCCAAATCTCCATACTAAGACTCGTGCTGAAATAATTATTTTCCCTTTTAAGTTGTATTTATTCAGTGATCTATGCAGCATGAAAAAGCAGCCCAGATTTATATAATAGACACCTTGTGTTGTTGTATACAGAGGAACACCAGAAATGTTAGTCACCCCTGGCATGTTAGATCTGTCACTTGATGGTGATTCTGGCGATCATATTTAGGAATATAATAGAAGTGGTAAAGATTGTTGCTTATGATATTAGATCAGAGTAATCTGGAGTTTTGTATTGCTGAAATGTTTGCTAATGACGCAGATGGAAATAACATTCATACCAAAAGTTAAAGATCTGGTTGGTGGTTTTCATATAGATATTCACACTTGCCAGGCATCCCTTTTGCCCAGCAATTTCAGATTTTCAAACAGTTGATTTGAATAGAGTAAAAATCATTATTTTGACCTGACAAGAAAACTATGTCCCCCAATATTTTCCAAAGGAAACCAGCTTCCTGATTAATTTCCTACATCCCAGTAATGTTTTGCTTATAGTCTTCATTCTAACAAAGAAAAGAAAAGAAAAGAAAAGAAAAGAGAAAAGAAAAGAAAAGAAAAGAAAAGAAAAGAAAAGAAAAGAAAAGAAAAGAAAAGAAAAGAAAAGAAAAGAAAAGAAAAGAAAAGAAAAGAAAAGAAAAGAAAAGAAAAGAAAAGAAAAGAAAAGAAAAGAAAAGAAGGGAAAAAAGAAAAGAAAGAGGAAAAGCTTTTCATGCCCATGATCAGCTTGAGCTGACTATTGTTACTTAATCTTTCCATATTTCAGTGTAGAGCCCTGATGTCTATGACTGAGTTGATGTTATGTCAGTAAGTTCTGGTGATCTGGTTCATGACATGCTGTCATTATTTACCAGGGGTATAGCAGCAATGCCATAACACCTCAAATTTGAATTGTGCCAGCTGGTACGTGTGCGCCTGGAGAAAAATCATTCCAGCTACAAAGAGAAAAACCAAGAAGGTAGCAGAAGAAAGACAGTGTGATGGTGGCTACAAAAAGAGAATCCAGTGGAAAATGACAAAGATGATGAGAAGCACTGAAAATAGAACTCCTGTGGAAAAGATTGACAGGACTTGGATTGTTTAGTCTAGAAAATAGACAAATGTGAGACAGTCGTGATAACGGTGTTCAAATATGTTAAAGACTGCTTCAAAGAGGGAGGTAATGAGCTCTTCTTGATATCCACTAGGGATAAGGCAAGAAGTAATGGGCTTAAATTGCAGTAGTGGTGGCTTGGGTTAGACAGGAGGAAAAACTTTTTAAGGGGAAGGAAAAAAAACCACAGGGTTAGATTGCCTGGGAACGGTTTGGAGTCTCTGTCACTGTAGGTCTTTAAAACCAGGATGGAGGAAGACATGGTTGGTAATGTCTCTCAAGGTCTTTAGCTCTATAGCAAGCTTTATGATTTACCTGGTAAAGATCTTAAACACAAAAAATTGAAGTGACTTGCTCACAGCACAGTGGGTAACCTAAAGCAGGAGTAGAAATCAAATATCCTGAGATTATCAGCTTACTGAGCAAAAAAACAAGTGTCAGGAAATAATATTAAAAGTAAATAATTAACCAACTGCATGATATAAAATAAAAACCAAGTTGAAATTCATCCAAATATTTACATTTTGAAGATTTAGGAAGTTTGTTCATAGGGACTTTTAAAGGCAACTGGCCAAAACCCCAAAATTTCCAGTCTACAAAGAATTCCCATATTTTGAAATATATTTATGGAGAATCAACTTCAAGATAATATGTTCCATTCAGTGCTGAAACATAATGTTAAGTATGAAAGGATGCACACGTTAATGTACTGTAATAACTAATGTGTACTATATGTTCAAACAGCAGATCAGAACTTTATCACTGCCACATAACATTTTAACATTTAAAGAACAAAAGGAAAGAAATCAAAATGATTAGTGTTTATTCCTCTTATGCCAAAAATGTAGTTAGTATCAGAATGGTTTGCTGAGCCAAAATGCATTCAGATTTGCCTATTTCTACCATGAAACTATGCACTGACATTTTCTGAGCAGCTCTGTTCATGTATTTTCCATTATTCCTGTTTTCTTTCTCTGCTGGAAAAAAATCAGAAGAGTCAGAAAAAAAAAAAACAACAAAACAGGGAAAAGCTGCTTTAACTGGAAGCTGGATTACCTGATATAACCCCAAAGGACCTGCTCCCTTCACATTTCCAATCAATGAAATTACTGAGTTGTCATGTGTTTATTTTTGTATCGACATGTTCAACGCAGTGAAGTCAGCTTACCCCTCTGAAAAGGCAAAGAACTGTGCTGGTATCCACTAAACATTCCCATTTTAAAACACATGCAGGAAACGTGATAATATGAGCAGAAATGTCTGTATGTGGATGGTTCACTTGTATTTATCTGGGGGGGTTTCACGTTGTCCATGTCTGTAGTATCTTGTCCTTCACAGACAATCACAGAAAAGCTAATGCACTATGGGAGTAGCGTTTTATCTTAATGTCTTTTATCTGTCCACTTCTTTAACCAGATGAGAGAGTAGGCCATTAAAAGCCTGATTTAAGAGAAATGCTTTGTGCCAAGGAGTGACAAATGCTAGGGTTAGTAAAAAAGATCCAGACATTCCCAGTGTGTACAGGGCCAAGTGCTGTAGTGCAGAGGCTAAGAGCAGGAGATCCTAAGGACCAAAACTAGAGATGTCCTGCCTGGATTGTGCCTGGAGAAATCCTTCACTGACTTTGCTCATGCAGTAGCTATTTTGCAAAATAATTGCATTGCTCAACCGGTACCTTCCCCAGCCACTAAATCCACTTCAAAATGTTTGCATTGTAAGACACATACCCACATGTGGCACAAAACGTACAACATGCACAAGTCCTATGTTGCTATTACGTCTTCAAGGGTCTGACTGGCATATTGTCAAACATTTTACAACCTAACAGGTTGCCAAATACCTTCTAATTAAACAAAACCTTCCTGTATAATGCCAAACATTTAAACAGGTTTATAGTTTTTAATCTAACACTGCATCTGGTTTAAAGGTCTGTTTTAAATATCAAAGTCTTCTGATCATCCAATGGCAGCTCAGAGCTGATGATGGAGCATTTCACCCATCCATACTGCAGTGTCTGGAGAATTCATGTTTCTTCTATTTTTTTCCTCCCTCAGTGTATTCATAACAAGTTGTTCACAAAACGTTTTAGCCCCGTGACTAGGTTTGGGGAATCACTTTGACTACCCGAGATAGATTAAGGTTCCTCATTATTTCTGGAGAGCTTCTCCCCAGGGATTATGTTTAGGAGGAGGATTTGTTGAGTCATTCACCTGAACAAGGGCAGGCACCCATGACCATTTTAAGGACTAGATCAGGAAGTCTGAATATAAGCCTAGCAACTGGGCTAGGCTTGAAAAGACTATCAGTGTGCAAAGTGTTCCATCTGAATTACCGGGCTCTACCACATCACTATTTCTAACAGCTGGGCCAGACCCCATCAGAGGAAAAGAGCAGAGTTACTGAAGCTCTCTGGGGAGCTGATGTGAGGAGGGAGAGTGAATCAAAAATGATCCTGGATGAAAGCTAAAGATTATGACTTGCACCTGAACTATGAACAGAGCTGTTCGGCCAGCGTTCAGACCCACAGTGGTCAGTAAAATCAGAGTTCTATTGACACTGGGACCATTTATAGCAAATTCCACAGTAGCCAGTGGAAGAACTGAAACAAGTTGCTTTTCACATCTATGGCAACCAAAGCGTCAGGTTCAGCAGCATATTTCTTTAGTGAAACTTCTCTTTGCTGTACTAAAGAGCTCCAGCAATGTCTCTGCAGTATAGTTACTTTCTATTATTACTTGTCTGTCTTTTCACAAAGATAATCACGCAGGTAGAGGTTTAAGTCAATGTGGAAGGCAGGCCAGCACACCAAACCATAAAGAAAACAATAGTTGGTATAACAGCTGGGCATGTAACTGGAAGAGACAATGTCTCTACAACCAGCCAGGCCCAGCTCTATTTATGCAGGTGTAAAAGGGCTCTTGCCATTGGAAATAGTGTGCACTCATTGTATTACACATTCTTTCCTCTGTCGGCATCCTGTTTAAACAGGCTGAGTGCAAAGGGGTGTCTGCTATTCATTTGCGGATGCCTTGTGATGATATGAAACATAATTGTATAATTTATGCCGAATAAACCAAGAAATGGCTGCTGTTCAAGGGAACAATCAAGGCCCCAAAGTACTTGAAATATTGGAGCAGGCAGAAAAGATAACAAAGCCTGATCTTTTTGCTGCTGCTTTCATTCGGGCTGCTCTTGTACAGGGAGAGAGGAAACGGTTAGCAAAAGAATGTGATTCAGATGTGCTTGGATATTGCTGGAAGTGAGAGAAGCACAATGTCTCTGCAAACCTATTGAGTAACTCCACCAAAGCCAACGTATTTGCCCTGGGAATGAATATTGGCCCCTGGACTCTTCTTTCTGTGCAGTGCAGCTCTTCAGATGTTTGTCAAAATGAATGTGCAATTGTCTGTTTGTTTAGAGCCAACAATGTCAGACTGCACATTATGGCCCTGCTGTGTTTGGCTTGTTCATGACTTCTCTGCCTGAAGTAGTTGTGTTGGTTTTTTTTTTTATTTAGCTGGAGGAGGGAGGAGGTTGTTGGGACTTTGTTTTATCTTGTAATGCATGATTCAAGTCTTGAATGTTAAATCTGGGGCTTGGCTCTAAGGCAGGTCAAAAAAGAATAACTTGGAATAAACTGCTGATGTAAAGCCTTGCTTTCTATGTAATGGCAGGATGTTTTCATGCCATGAAGCTATGAACAAGTCCTCTAGAATTACTACAATCTTACCTTCCAAAGAGATTTTCTGGCTTAAAACTAAAACCTCCTGATTTTGACTTCCTGAGCAGGAATGCTATCACTACATCGAGGTAATAAACTCCCAGGCTTTTCATGTCACTATTCTAATTCAGTTTACAAGAAATTTTAAGCTGGGAGAAAATAGTCAGAAATGAACATGTGAGAAGCAAAGTGTTTCAAACTGCACTTGATATACTTCAATTCTCTCATTCTGGCTCAGTTCTTGTGAGACAAAACTTACTTTTTCTTACTGCTCAGCAGCTTTCACTAGAAAACCTGGCTCATTCAGTGTTTCTCCATTAATTGATTTCAGCATAATCAGTGCTGAATGTTCGTAAGAACACAATGTTTGTTCAAGATGCAACTCTGAACTGCACAGAACATTAAGTATTTAAGAACAGTGCACCCAAACCCACCGTTTGCTCAACTGGTTCACTAAGGTTCCAGTCTGGTCCCATCTTCTGCTTGAAGCTGGGTTTGTTCAATACCTTTGTGTGAAGGATATTCTGAGAGTATTCACTGGGTCACAGCAAAACCTTAGCTTGCTGTCTTGAAATTTGTAAGTTTTTTCAGGTGAAGATAAATGGCTCATTTTTAAAGAGCTCCTTTGGTACTTTCCAGGAAACCTAAACTTCAGGCCCTTATCCCAGTCAGTCTCCCTTTTCCTGAACATGCAGCTCTGTAGCTGTGCACTGTAGGATTTGTTCTGATTTATGAACAAGAAAATAATGGGGGTTTTTTAATATTTACATCCTGTAAGAATAATTTTTTTTTTTTTTTAATCTCTTTGCCGCTAGTTGAGGATGAAATCCGAATGGCAAAATGGCATTCACCACAGGGACAGAATTGGCCTTTTCCAATCAGCTGTATTAATGAACCTCATCAGAATGTGATGTCACTTGGCAAAATAAAACCCCATATTCTTGCTCTGAGAAATGTATACATGTTGAGGCATAATTAAAAGCTGACATTTTCAGAACACCATAAAAAGGGCATTTGTACTGGTTTTCAATCATGAGAAATACTGACACTAAAACTGCCCCAAGTTTTTATTATGGAAATATGGTTGCCCTAAATAATAAAGTTCTTTTGTCTGTTGTCTCAGAAGGACCTCCAAAGAGTAATTTCTAAACCTCTCAACATCCCAGGGAGGTGGAAAAATGTCTCGCTAGGGTGAAATCTGTTGCATTAGCAGCATTCCCAGATGTGCCCACAGTCACACAGTGTGCTGAGGATGGAGTCAGAGACCAGAGTGAACACTATGGATCTGTCTGTCCTGACTGGTAGTATCCTGATCTAAACATTGTTTCTCTTTTAAAATTGTACAGTTCAGCTAAACCTAGACTGAGTGACTGATCTTTATGTATTCTTTAGATTGCCATAATGTAATTTAGGTTGGAAGGGAACTCTGGAACTTGTGGTCCAAAACTCATTTCAAAGGTCGCTCAGGATACTGTGGATTCAGGTGATGAATAGGTCCAAGAATGGAGATTTCAAGGCCTCTTTGGCCCTTTTTCATTATGTCCTGGTTCTGCTAGGATAGGGTTAAGTTTCCCCAGCAGGGAGAAGGGATTTCCAGCCGGGTTATTCATACCATGTTGAGGTCAGGTCCGGTGAGGCAGTGCGGGAACTTTTTCCTTTGTGGCTTTTGTCACAGGAAGCACGCGCGGTGGGCTAGCTGTGTTCACTGAGATATTTCTCTGTATATCTTTTGTCTTGTTTACTGTTATTGCTGTTTATTGTTGTTATTATTGCTATTGCTGTTGTTCAGATTTGTTTATTACACTGTTGTATTAAATTTTTTCTTATTTCAACCCCGGGGTTTGTGCCTCACTTCCAACCCTGACCGGCTGAGGGTGGGGGAGGGACAACGGCAACGTGGTCTCCGGTTCCAGCAGGGCCTAAACCACCACAAATTCTTTGACTACCCTCATCATTACTTTTTCCTAATTCTTACCATATCAGAATTTCCCTTCTTGCAGCTTGTGCCAATGGCCTCTTGTCCTGCCATTGTGCACCTCTGAAAGGGCCTGTCTCTTTCTTCCCTATAGATCAGTAGGAAGTTGAAGACAGGAATAAGAACCCCAAATAGCTTACTCTTCTTAAGACTGCACCAATCAATCTCCAAATTTTTCTGGGAAAATATCACTAAACCATTGCCCTGGTTTTATTTCCTTTCTCAGAAACCTAATGCCAGGTCTGCTGGGGAATGAATGCCAGCCTGTGTGGACCATTGGTCTTACCCGCTATTGGGGTCATGTAGGAAAGACAGACATACCTTGACTCAAATCCTCAAATCCTTTCTGGGAAACACAGGTTGTGATTGCAAGTAAGCAAAAACATTTGACTTCTAGCAGTAGTTTTAGACATTTAAAATTTCCTAATGTTTGAAAGCCAGTGCAGCGCAGATGCTTTTAGGATCAGTTTCCTTGCATATTGAATTGCTCTGACATCTGCAGAGTGATTTACCTCTCACTGTCTGTTTCAAATTGAATAAAATTTACAGTAGCCATATCTGACCACGAAGTATTCCTATCAACTGCTATGCAGTCCTGAAGCAAACCCCACATTTCCATATTTTTATTTTCACAAATTCAGCACGTGACAGAAGGTTATGGAACAGTATTATAAGATGCCAGAAAACAAATGCAATGGACGGAGAGATAAAACTCATGGAGTGCTTTTTCTGTTGCTAACTTCAAGTCCTGCAAGGCATCTGCCAGTACAATGGAATAAACAGCAGCAGAGCACTCCTCTACTTCAACCAAACCCCTCTCCTCTCCTCTCCTCTCCTCTCCTCTCCTCTCCTCTCCTCTCCTCTCCTCTCCTCTCCTCTCCTCTCCTCTCCTCTCCTCTCCTCTCCTCTCCTCTCCTCTCCTCTCCTCTCCTCTCCCCTCCCCTCCCCTCCCCTCCCCTCCCCTCCCCTCCCCTCCCCTCCCCTCCCCTCCCCTCCCCTCCCCTCCCCTCCTAATTTGAACACTTGTTGTCATGAAACACTATGCAAACCTTTCAGATTTGGGGTCTGACTTTTCACATTCATGGTTGAGATAAGATCACTGAGGTGTCAGGAAGAAGGAGAGCAGGAGGGAGGTGATTACAAGGATATGAGTTGCTTGATCATGTTGCCGGTTGGACAGCAAAAGTTGGGGCTGCTTCTGGAAAACATTTTGGTAAATACGTGAACCAATCTGCAGCACTGTTATGTAATATGTACAATTTTTACCTCATTATCCATGTATATATGTATGCATGCTTATGAAACATTTATTGTCAGGTAGCATTTCCTCTGAGCAGTGTCGCTGAGTCAGGTCTCAAGAGGTCTGGCTGTATGCCACTGGTTTACTGGGTGGTTCTGGACAAGCCCCGTCTTTCCCTGTCCTTCATTTTCCCACTCCAAAAAAAGACTCCAATTTTCTTTTCAATGTACAGATAGGCGTTACTGCTTATCAGTCTGATGGTTATTATTAGTAGCCAGAAATAAGAAATGATAGCAGCAAATTAAACAGGGAAAGGGCAAATGTCCCAAATAATTTCCACTGATGACTGTTCTAAGTCTGTTGCTCCACAGCATTTCTCGATAACACCAGTACCAATAAGCAGGTGTTTTCTATGGCATCAGCCCTGAAATCAGAGGAGGAAAGTTATTGTTGTTACCTCCATAACAAGGCATATCACTCTCAGGGTGAAAGCTCCTGCCAATAGCAGGAAAGGTTTGATCAAAGGTGTCAAACTTTGTGGCTTTACCTCCAAACCTCTCGGTAATTGGGCAGGAAACTAGAGAACATGTTACTGCCGTTAAATTTCTGCCTGATCACCAAACAACCCAGCAATTTTGTGAAAATTGCCCAGCCCTCCCACATGAAAAAAAATTCCTCTCTTCAGCATTAACAGTTGTAAAGGGTCAGCAATTTTTAATATCCGGTAATTCCTTTTCTCTCTCTTTTTGCACTTTTCTCTCTCCACCATGCATCTCTTTTCACAATGCAGTGCCAGACTGGAGCAGGGATGGCTGCTGAGGACACCTGACACCGTATAATTCATCCAGAACAAAAGGGAGGGTCAGCAAGGGAAGGCCAGGTGTTGGAGAAAAGCCCTTTTTAAGGAAATGCTCCAACACTTAAAAGTGTCTTCTCTTGGGGGAGGGAGAAGTGGGGAAGGGATAGGAAAATCCTTCTCAGCTCTGAGTTCTTATGCATGAATTTTGTGACAGAGACAAACAGAAAGCAGGTGAAGGAATAGATGTAGTGAGAACAGAAAGCATATGGGTAAGGAGAGCTCAGCACCTTTCTCACAAATCTTTTTCCCAGGGGAATGAGCTGCTGATGATTTTGGCTGTCAGCAGTGTTGGGATTTACAAGGTGCTGCTGGCCTCCTCATCCTAAATCGAAGTGCAGGAGGCAACAGCATACCAGCATCCTTGTCATGGCTCAGTGAAAGAATTGGTTAATTGCCTGATGCAGGTACTTGTGAAAAAAAGTGTTTGCCTGCTTTATGGTTTGCATTCTTTAAAGAAGCAAAATGCTCACCTGACTTTCTTGGTTAGGCAGAAGGGAGAAACTTGCAAGAAATGTTTTTTCTTTAGAAAAAGTGGTAGACAGAGTTGGGCCAGACTTGGCTTATTGGGGTTTCCCTCCACTTCTGAGCTTAATTCAGCACTGATATTTCTGTTCCTTTCAGTCCTGACTCGTTATCAAAATGCCTGCAGGGTTATTTTCTCTCATGAAGAAGTGGGTGCTATGTATGTCTCTTTATGAGGAATGTCCATATTGCTGTGTTTTCCCAAGCAGAGCTGCAAACAAGCAGATGGAAACAAGCAGCGGGAAACGGTTTCTTTGCACATGGCACTGAGCCTCTTTCTGCCTGCAAAGTCTCTTTCTCTTCCTTCCTCAAAATGATGCTACTGACTCTTCCCTGGTGGTCTCTGGCACTTCTCTCATGTCTCCTCTGAGAGCTCCTGGGGTTGTTCTGCCTCTTTGCTCTCAGATCCACGTCCTGCCCTTGTACTAACCATCGCCTTCCTTGGAAATGCCTCCTGTCCCTCAGGGCCCCAGCCTATATGCAGTTGCATGCTTGGGAGGTGTTTTTTCCCTTGTCTCAGTTATCACTAAGCACAGATAATTTAAGATTGATTATCTTTAGCCGGGATGGAAGGTGGCTTTCATGTCCTGCAGCCTCACTCAGGTGGTAGGCAGCAGGAAGCAGACTGATGGGGTTCATCTCTGTTGAGAGAGTTTTGGAGCTGAGAATAAGAGATGGACTGCTCCTCCATGTGGCAAAGTACACAGAATTTCACTCACCTCCTGCATTATCATAGCCAGTATAGTTCCCTGACTAATACTATCCTGTTTTGAATGTCAGGCGAGTGTCCTGCTCTCTCACAAGCCCAGCTCCACAGCAAGAACTTCTTTCCTTCCACTCACAAGAAATCATGTGGACAGGGATGCGGACATAAGCTGAACAGGTTGGTGCTGTAAGCAGGGATCAGGAGCTGGAGATCAGCTGCCCAGTCTCAGGCTACACTCCTGGACATCTTGATGTAGCAGTAATCAAGGTCCCTCCTGAGATATGAGTCCTTTTACAGTTTCTTGCTTCATCCATTAGACCAGGTTTCTCAGGGGTGAAGGTCCCAGTCATGCATTTTATACCAACTCTCTATTGTACCTTGTCTCATGTGTCAGTATTTTCTGTTATGACACACAGGGAGATTTCTTGTCCTGTAGCTGCTCCACAAGTCCAATATTGTGTGCTTAAGTCTACTGGAGAGGAAGAAAGTTAAATGAAAAAGGGCAGAAGAGACATCAGTGATAGAAGACATCAGAGGGGGTGGGCTGCAAGGAAAGACAAAGTTGTTCAGAGTGCTCTGAGATGCTGAGGTACCACGGAGAGGAGAGAGTGGGAGGTAACACACCAGACTCAAGCAACAGAAAGGCTGTAAAGTGATTTAAGTGCATTGGAGAAGAAATGATGTGCCAGTTGTTTTCAGTTTCCCAGATGTGAGAGGCTTCATGAATTAATTCAGAGCATACACAAGCAAAAGACGTGAGTGTACTCTCATGCTCTTGACCAAGTCATGCCCCTTCTCTCTTCCCGCCATTGCTCAGCTAATCCTGAGCTTGCTGGGCTGGGACTGCTTTTCAGTACATGTATACTCTCCACCTCACACACCAGGATCCTCCAAAGAGGGCTGGTGAGAGGAATAACAGCTTGTGTTAAAGGGAAAATGGTCTGGGGAATGTTTGGGGCACAGCCACAAGAGTAGCTGTGATGTCTAGTGAGGGATGCAGCAATATGCACCAACTCTTTCACTGCCTTCATTTCCTTGAAAAGGAAAGGAAAAGAAAGGCCCCCAAAACCCAAGAGGCACAAATGTGTTATTTTTCCTTTTTTGAAAACAAACGGTCTTTTCAATTAGACTGATTTGTCCCTGAGACAATCAATCTGAGGTTTATAAAAGCAAACACTTTAGTAATTAGTTCTATCCAGGAAGAATATTAACTCTGTTTATCTTTGTGTAATTAATCACTGACCCTGCCAGCTCTACAAAGTCTCCTTTGCACAGATGGGGCAGTAAAGGAGGCGAGCAGAGGGCAGGAGCAAGGCGAGTATAACATGTGATATACATTGAGAGCATGTCAGGATGCTCTAACATACATCTTCCCCCCACGCACCTAAACAAGTGCCCACGTAAATTCTGTGAAACCATATTCCAGCCACAGAGCTGTGGGGCTGTGAAGGGCTGCTACTTGAAGAAACAATAAATAACATTTTAAAATATTATGATTTATATTAATCTTTTAGCTGTGGGGACGTTCAGCTCTTCACTGTAGTTCTTTTCCTTAATTGATAAAGCAGTTGCAGTGCTTCCCATGCAGCACTGCTGTAACCAGGGCCCCAGCAGTGGCAGGTGAACTGGCACTCAAATGCCTTCAGCCAGAAATCGCAGCCTCTGGTCTGGCTGGGTTGAAGATTGCCAAGTGCCACCTCAGAGCCAGCTGCCTGTCAGTGGCTGGTGTTACAAACTAGCTGTGGTTTACTCTGATCCCAAGTCTACAGGGAATGAAGCAACTTCAAGTCCCTTCCTCTATCCCTGACCTCCAGTTTAACTTTGAGGAAATGTTTGGATTTATTCAAGTGTTTTTCAACAGCACGAAACAAGATCGAGGTCTGTTTACTTCTTCTCTTACACCCGGTATTATTGTACAGACCATCTCTCCAATGCTGCTTCGGTAAGACTTTTTTATTGATTTCACAGCAGCAGCTGAAAACGTGAGAATGAAATAAAAGGTGACAAATATGAAACATTGTGTAAACATGTAAACTAAGAAAAGTCAGACAAAACGCAGTGGGCGCATGCAGCAGGCAGATGGGAAGATGAACAGTAAGGTGAACAATAAGATGAACAGAAGTGATGGGCATCTTGTCGTGACTCAGGTTAGAAAAGACCAGACTCCTTGCTGTAAGAGTCTCATATTTCTGACCACAGTGTCTTAGCACTTCTGTGTGTCCTGGGCATAAAATTAGAAGATGAGATGCAGCTCTCTGGACTCCTGACAGAGTTAGGGGACTTGCTTTGTCTGCCAAGACCTTGGTGATCCTGCTCATGGCCACTGCCGTGGCTGATCGCATGTGTGTAAAATGGGTGTGCAAGGCTGGCTGGCGGGAGTGGGTGCATCTTGCTCCTCCAGACCTCCCAAACAGTCTTACGCAGGTTGACTCATTCTGTCTTCTTTCATTAGCTTGGATTTACCAAAGGGCATAAATCCAAGAGGGGTGATTTCAAAGGAAATTAAGTCTGCTGGGCAAAACACGGTTTTAGACACTGTTTCAATGAAAGTGAAACATGTTTTAGTCCCTGTTTTCACCTCTGTGAGGTCCTGGAGTTTGTCTTATTGGCCCTAGCAGAGAGGACTGTGTGTCTCTCTGCATGTCCACGTGTGTGGAAGCAGGGGACATTTTTGCACTGATCCCAGTGCTTCTCCTGGTAGGATTTTGCTGTGATGTGCAAAACAGTTTTGCATTCAGATCATTCCTGCTGCTGGTGAACAGCCCCAGGTCAATCTTTTCAGTTAAGGAAGAAAAAAAGGTCCCCCCCTTTTCTCACCTCCTTTATGCTGAACTACCTTGCTATCTCAGCCACTCTTGGTTGCATCCAAAGAAGTTGAACTCCAGGTCAGGGGAAATCTGATCATCCTCTCCCACCTCCTACCCGGAGTTGCTGTTCATTAAGGTGAGGTATAGCTTTACCTTCACGGGACGCTCCTTTTGCTCTTTATCAGCCCCACTGAACACTAAGCAGGTCACATATGGCCTCTGTCAGCTACACTGCAAATCTTTTGTACCTTTTAATGAAAACATTGCCAGTGTTTTCCTTCTGTCGCTGTTGGAACCCAGCCGCATCTCGGTGATAAATGGTGCCTATTGATGAAGGAATGCTTCAGCCAGACCCACAACTCTGCGAGGACACTGTGCTGATCTGAAACTGCAGCCAGAGGTTGTCTCCACCAGCCCTGGGGTGCAAAAGGGGTTTCAGCCCCTCCCTGCAGGTAGGAGAATAAAAACCCTCTGCCACCTCTTTTTCCACTGGGCATTGGGAAAGCTGAATTTCTGTGCTAACATTGTTGTGATAGCTACTAAATTATGACATTGTTTATCATTGACTTCAACACACAAGCTGAACAATATTTTTTACAAAAATCTCTCAATTTTCAAATGCCAGAGGGCTCGTTTCAGTTTGATAATGGGCTGTACTTCAAAGACTCAGTGGAAGAGTGAGGATTTATGGAAATCCAGTGAATGGCATTGCATCCATGTTACGTACAACCAAAGACCAGGAGGTGAAAACAAGGGATGAGAAAGAGACTTAAGAACCTGAGGGACAGTTTCTGTGCCTTCTTTCACATGAACTAACTGCTGCTCTGAGCTCCTTCTGTTGCTCCTTCTGCGCTCCTACCCGGGTCACATAGGTGAGGTATGAGTACCATTCCTTGGTTTGGTAGTTTCTGTACAGTGTAGATATTGACCAAATTTGAGGCTCACAGCTCTCCAGTGCTTTCCAAAGGTCCATCCCTGTAGCCCATAAGGAAACACTGCTTCTCCCACAGTTCACCAGGACCTTGCTAATGCCATTTACTTTTGTTTCCTTCTTGTGGTGACATCCATGGTTGTGGAAGACTCATACCTCTTTGATCCAATTTACAACCACCCTAACAAGAAGACATTTGCAATTATTATTATTTTTTTTAGCCAGATCACCAAACAGATTCAACTCCCCATGAAACTATGTGATTGCTGATGGCAAAACAAAAGGGGGAGCAGGTCCATATGGCCAGGAGTTGGAGAAAGGAGAATGCTTGTGGCTTTCTTCAATGATCTTATGTCACTTTAAAGCAGCCATTAATCCTCTCCCTTTAAAGAGCCGTGATTTCAGTGTTGGATAATCTCAGGTCAAGCCCAAGAGGCTGTCAAGATGGGTGGTCATCACAATAAAATATAGGATATCAGGATGCAACTCAATTTAGCAAGTAATCTGCCAAAGTGAGTGACCCTGTAATTAATGTCTTAAGAGAAGGAAAAGAAAATCTTTTCTTACAGGAAGGGAAAGACATTTTAATGTCTTCAGGGGGTTACACAACTGAGTAGTGTTCTCTAAGTAGCTGGGGAAAGGAATCGCTCTCAATTTCTGATTTTAATACTTCACTCACAGATGCATGAGATTTGAGAAGTCAATGCACTCCCTCCCTGCGATGTGGACTCCCAGTCTCCTTAAACCACTTGTCAGCCTAGCGATTGTGGGTTCAAGCATATTTTTTTCCATTCAGTCTGAATGGGCTTCTCTGACCGTTACTGAGAATTTATCACAAGAGATCTATGAGATACATCATCAGCCCTTGTTATTTTTCTTTTCTGTTTCTTTCTTTTGTTTCAAAAATTCGATGACTTTTCCAAAGACACTGTGGCTGTAAATCGAAATTCCACTCGGACACTGCCTTGGAAACACAGCACTTCAGCACTTGTGTCTGCAGCCTTGAAAGTGAAGGGTTTCTGGGAGACTCAGGAAAAATGGTGAAATCATGCACCTGTGTTTCACTTCAAAACAAAGCAGCTGGATAGGGGTCAGATTAACCTGATCGATAGTCACATTTCTGCCTTTGGTTTAGAACAGCTCTTGCACTGCTTGAGGCACACCCAGCGGACTTTCTGCCTGGGACACCCTCCATGTAGTTTGAAAGCATTCACTGGTGGAGAAAAGCAGTTTCTTTAGCTTGAACGTGTCCTGCACAACTGACTCCAGGCTCTTCCATGAAATAGGCACAGCCGCATTGCAGTAGTCTGTGGATGAGTCTGAGGCCCAGGGGGAGGAGAGAAGGTGTCTGGAGTGGAATGAGAGGTTGAGTACAGAGAAGCAGAGGGAGGTCCCTTGGGCTGTAGATTGCTGCTCCTGCTGCCAAAAGGATGGGAAGAGGAAACAAAGATGAGCAAGGTCTTGTCTTCTTCATGAACCTCCACTCCAGGGCAGCAGGTCACTTCTGCAGAAGCATCTGGTTATTCTCTGCTCAGCTGCAATGAGTTTCCTTGTACCCGATAGCAGATGGGGCAGAGCACACACAAGAAGTTTGTACAGTACAAACTACTAATTTCTCCCTTATGTCCATTAGATATGAAACACCAGTTTTGGAGACTTCTGCTTTATTTAAAATTCTTTACAAGACTGGGGAGGAACTTCAATGGTTCTTTGACCTCTTTTGCACACACACAGGGCTAGGTATGAATTGTTCACCAGTCCTTGAAATTTAGGTGCAGAAGTATAGTAGAGCTCTCCTTCAGTTAGCTGATTACCAGCCATATCACCTGTCCAGCATGTAATCTCTGCAAAATCTTCCCAAAAATGGGAAGATTTACCAGAACTTTGGCAGTCCTGGCAAGACACAACTGCAATAGCAGAAAACATCCAGAAGCTGAGCTGGCCTTTGAGGCCACAAAAACACTGTGCAAAGGGATGAACTATTTCTCTTTGCTAGTGAATTTTGGAAGATGAATAAGAAGGGGATTTATCAAGTGGTTTAAGGAGACTGGGCGTCCACATTGTGGGGAGGGAGGACACATTTATGTGAGAAAACATGGCTCTTCCCACAGAACAGAGAAAGAGATAAGAAAACCACTTCCCCCAACCTGCTGTCCCATTACCCATCCGCCTGTGCATGAACTGCTGTGTGACTGAAATTAATCTGGCCTTCAGAAAGAAGAAGCAAAATGTTACTTTTTATTCTACACACAGCCTTTGGGTAAATGCCTTGGTGGTCTGATTCACACTGGCACAATGGAGCCCTTAATGGCATGGGGAGTCCCAAGGAAGCAGCCATGCCACCTAGGAAGGCACTGCGGTTGTAATTCTCCCAGAGGCTTTTTGCTTTCTTTCCCACCTGCTCCAGATCAAAGGCCTCAAGAAAAATGGATTTTGGGAGGTGGAGGGGTTAGCTGTTGTGAGCGTATGCTTGTGTGTTTTACTGCCATATCCCAGCGGTTGTGCAGCTCCGGTGAAAACCGGAGCTCTATTATTCTCTTGTATCAGTAGAAAGGAGCAGGGCAGCAGGGTCAAGGGAACTGAAAGAGGCCTTGCAAGGCAAGCAAAAGAAAGCATTGAGGGAAAAGTAGCACTATCAACTCTTGTGATGTGATAGCAACTTTCACCATCCTTGACCTCTTTCTGAAAAACTATGCCTATCAGAGATAAATGACTGTGCTGGGAAAGCCTAGAAACTGGATTGGAGAGCAATTCAAAAGGTTTTTTAAAAGCACTGGGGGAAAAGTAACTACACGTTTTATTTTAAACGTGTAGGTAGATTATAATGTCCGTTATATTTCTGAAACAAGAAATAAGACCTATGGTAATTGATGATATTAAAATGAAATTATACAAACTGTTCACAAGCTGAAATGGAACAGTCTAAGGATTCACAAAAATAACCAAAGGTGTTTGTGTACATATGCTATTGAGAAATTATATATTATTTATATATAGCTATTATCCATAGAATTATTTAGGTTTTGTTTTAAATATAACACAATGTGTAATCTAAGCTGAAGTGTACTCTTTTGTAAAACATGTTGTTTGAGGCCATGTCCCTGGCCATGAGACAGACAGATGAGTTCTGCCAGGGTCTGAAGCACACAGGTGGTGGCTAGCATGAAGCTCTGCTGCTTGCAGTGCTGAGCGCATAGACCAAGAGAACTTCTGGGCGCACTACCTTGTTTTCACTTTTAAATGCTATAGAAAGGAGATGATGTCTCAAAGTCATGATCGCAGTGGAGAAGAAGAAGGAGGTGTATCGTGGCTTCAAACACGACCAGAGCAGCCTTGCCTGGGGCCAATACCCCTTGCAGTGTAAGGAAACATGCCTGTGGAAAGCAGCAAGGTGTTGTTTATTTTCGCTTGTGTTTTCCTACAAAAAAGCCAAATACAGAACTAGCACAGTTTGGATGCTGATTTCTATCCAATGAGATTCCCATCCCCTGTCCCTTGAGCAAACACTGAAATCTTCATTACAGAAGGTCACCTGTGCAAGTATTTTTCAACTGTGAAATGCTTCATTCCCTGCACAGGCTTTTAGGATTACTGTTAGACTCGGTGCTTTCTCTGGGGGAGGAAGGGAGAGAGGAAGCTATCTGTTTATCCAAGTTTCTGTGAAATTGCTATTAACCTGTGACACGATGCAAGGCTTGCTGGCTCTACCTGCTGGCTAGAGGGGAAACCACACTCCCCTCACTGGGATGTCCTTAAAGCATTAACAAACCATTTCATGAGACAGTGGATTAGAGATAATAAAAGAAATCAAAAAGCAGCTGCTACCTGATAATTTTCAAGCTGTCAGGTATGCCAGCAGAGTAAGACTGATGGTCCGGAGCAGTGGGAATTGATAACATTTCTCTGCTTCCTGTCAGGCTCTCAATAACTGAGCGATGAGAAATACCAGCCCGGAAACCAGTCCCACTGCAACAGTTTCATCTGTGCGAAGATTAAAGCTCAGACCATCATATATCCCACTGCAGTTCAGAGAATTGGGGATCGGCTCCATTTCACCTCAATCTCATTCTGGTATAGGGCACTGCAAAGCCACAGGCTGCAAGGAAGGTTTTCATTACTAATTTTAGTTCCGTGGTCTGAGCTCTGATGGAAAAAATGAACAGCTACAAAAGCAAAAAGGGGCTTGTCTGTGGTTTAGCTGATCCCTTTTTATTCGGCGTATCGGCAGGAATGAAGTGAATGGCCTCTTCTCTCAGCTTTTTCTCCAAATAACAATTGCCTCCAAACAGCAACTCTTATGCAACCAGTATTACAATCTTGACATTGTAATCCTTTCCTGAACACATTTTCAAAGTTGACAGTAAAGAATAGAGTGGTTTTTCTTTCCTAACTGCCATCCCAGCCTGGGTCTTCAAGTCAGCTTGAGCTCTCCTGTTCATATCTTGTCACAGGCAATCCAAGGTATGCCTCTCCAGGAGCCTTAGGGAGCTTGCATGCCAAACCCAGAGATGAAAATCAGTGGGTTTCCTGTGGAAAAAATGTTCAGAAATCTTATCAGCCCAATAATGTTCATTTCCAGACATGTCTAATCCTGAGGGACTTGCCACTGGATTTACATCTGGATTGTATAAGTTTCACTGAAACACCTGCATTAGGCTCCCTCTCCAGTCAGCGGAAAAGATCATCAGGGTTGATAGAGTCCTCCTGGAGGTACTCTGCTCTGCTGGAGGCTATGGCAGGAGCGTAGGGTAATGAGTTTCCTAGCTTGGACACCACAGCAAAGGGAAGAAAATGACAAGGATACACTGGAGGCATAGCTAATAACTTTGTTTGAGTTATCAGACTGGAACCTAGATCCACTGTTTCTGGAGCAAACCCCGCATAGTCTGGTTTTATCCCTCAGAGGAGTAGCTGAGCATCAGCACATGAAAGGCCTGTGTCTCTGGAGAAAGAAGGGGTCATCTTTAAAGCAGAACCACTCAGCAAAGGAAGAATTTTCCCCAACTCCTGCCCCATATTTGCCAAAATTTGCTCCCACTGTGGTGAGGACTCAGCAATTAGGTCACCCTAGGTGGCCTTTGAAAGCTTATACTATTCAGGAGAGGTACCTATGGGATTTGCCTAGCACAGATCACAAAGTTTTTATTTTTCTCTCTTACTTAATCCCTCAAACTTTTGCCTCATGCACACTGACAGCAACTTGGAGAGCTGATGTCCTCCCTGAGAGACGTGCTCTTCTCCCATAAGCAAGAAATTAGAAGTGGGAGTGCTCAGCTGGGCATTTATGGTTCCCTCTGGGTATGAACTGGATAGAGATATTGCAGCTGTACTGTCCAACTATAAGGAGTTTGGATCCTAAATTACTTGCCCTAAATTTACTACCACCACTGAGCACAAAAAGCAAGTACATCAAAACCTCTTAGATCAAGAATGATTTGTCCGCTGTTCTGGTGGAGCTAAACCGTGACACGGTCCTTTTGTTGTTATGTAGGGTCAATTCTGAGCAGTTTTCTACTGGGAGATAAAATCTTTCTGTGGGTTTTCTAAAAGATGCTCTGAAGCTTGGCTTTTTGGCTTTGTGAAAGAGCAACAGAGGTTACTAGAAATATTTGTTGTCTCTTTAATACATGCCTGCCATACTGATTGCACGTTATGTGGATAGAAAAGTGGCAAAATACCCATAGGATTTCTGAAAAGTCTGCATGAGAAAAAAATAAACAACCCAACTTCCAAAAGCTGCTTTGAACAAAGTGATGTCAAAATGCCCTAAATAAATACCATGTTCACAATAGCTCTATTAAGACAAGGATCCCATGGTGCCCAGTACTGTCACAACACAACACAAGCTAAGAGTACCCTTACCCCAAAGAATTCATGTTCTTCAGATGAGAAAATAGGAAAATTAATTTTCTTCACTTTACAGGTGGAAAAGAGTAAATGATTTGCCCAGGATCACACAAGGAGTCTATAAAAGAGGCAGAAACACGACCCAGATTTGCTGAGCTGTGTTCTGGTGCTGTAACCACAAGGCCATTCCTCCTCTCCCAAAGCAGAAACTGGTTCTGGCTGCCACAATTCTCAATGAGGGGATTTAACTATCATTTGACTCTCCGTCATGTGTGGGTGGAGCTGAGACAAACCTCACCATTAACCCCTACCAATGATGGTATTCGTAGAATTGGTCATGTGGATGTCCCTGATGCCCAGAAGAAATTCATTATGCAAACAACCATCCAAATCAGCCCATCATTTCAAGTTGCTAATGGAAAATGACTCTCCCTAAACTGCATATCCTAAACATTTCCTCCAAGCAGCAGGCTTTAAAATATATATAAGCACATATATATTTTTTATTTAATCGGTATTGTATTTCTCTGACAGATTGGGTCAGAATGCAGAGGGAAGGGAGAAGCCACTGGAATGTGGTCTAAATTAATAGTGAATTGTGACACAATCCAGAGCACTCATAATAATCAAGTTAGTATGTTTTACGTTTTCTCTCAATGTGTTTTGCATTTTTGCTGCATTGGGAAGGAGGCTTTAGATATTGAAACAACATAATGTTAAACTTAAAAAATGACAATTCAAACACCAGCTGCTTTAAATAGTTTATACCTTGATAGTCTAATGCTGTGTGCAATGTATACATGGCTTTGTTAGGGACCCCTTGAATAAATATAGATTATTTATGGTTAATGAATGAGTACTATTATAGATTGAAAAAACTTCTGACTGCTGCCTGGCTAGCCACTCAGCAATGGATTTTTTCACACATGGGCAGTAACAAAACTGTCGTAAGGAAATGAATGAATATTTGCTTCTATTGTTCCTGACTTTTACCTGGGACTTCTCCCAAGGCATGAAGGATATGTCTCCATGGTCACTGAAATTTTGTTTAGTGGTACCAGAGAGATATTGTTTCTGCCTTTCCCAGTGCCACATCCCGCTTCCTTCTGTTTTCCCATCTATGTTAAACATTACCCTACATTCATCTTATGACCTTGAGGAAAGCCTGTCACAGGGGTTAGGCAGCAGGGTTATTCAGTGAGTCTGGTTTAGGAGTCAGGTAATTTGGCTTTTCATCCTTAGTGAAAGGGTGAAATTTGTTTCCTGTAATTTCAGTCTTTGAAACAACAGGGATCTCATTTAAGGTCATTGCATAATATCTCATGCATTTTCATCTTGGCTATCTTGGACATGATAGATGAATCAGAACAGAAGATGCCAATCTCTCTTCATTCCTGCAATGGGATTCTCCATAAATGGCATAGTCCAGATAACAAACTTTGAAATGACTACAGTTAGATTAGAGGGATCCTGCCATGGACTGTCCCATCACGAGAGAGACAGTCACATTTTAGGCATCATGGTTATCATAGCTGTGAAACTCAGCTCAACAACAGGCAATTCAGGCTGACTGAGGCGGGGGACAGCCCAACCGGAGGTCCTTGGGCAGGAAATGGAGAACGGCAGCCGTGGTCCTAAAGGTAACAACCCCACGGTGTAGGGTTAGCACACGACTCTATGTCACGTCTCCACTTCGGTTTGAAAATTCCAGATATTTGTATTCTTTCATGTATTCAGTCTGGAAGTTTTCCATGGCAGCAGAATCCTCCTTCTCGGGGTTTGTATGGTTACTTGGACCACAGAGTCACTTAGACTTTAATAAGGGCAGTTTCTCCTGTAAGAAAGTTCATCTCTTCCTTAGTCCACTTTCATATATCCACAAGCAGGCAAGTGTGGCATAGGAGATGGCTTGCTTTCTAGTCTAATTATGCATCAAGAAGTACATAGTGTCTAATCAAGTCAGTTTGACTACTGATTGTCCTAAACAAGTTTTGGGAAGCTACTACTTTTACTCTCTTCTCCTTTTGTACAGATAAAACAGTATGGTAGCTCCAACAACAGTGTTTTGAGAACAACATGACAAGTATAAACATTTTTATTTTATTTAGGCAAAACAACATTTAAAAGACTTCTAAGGGAGTGCCATCCTCTGTGCCATTCTGTAATATCTATTTCCCTTTCTAGGACTGATCAATAACAAATGATTCCTGTTGGTCTGATAATTAATTGTACATTTTAATGGTTATACCAAAAGGCACTTTTAGTATTCTTTATACGTGTGTTGCTGGCTGGCTAATCAGGTTAGACCTGTCTAATCATTGGCAGTAGGTATATTAATTATGTCTCCTATTAGATTGATTTCTAAGTCAGAATTCAAGACCACATTGATTGCCTAAATGACAGATGACTTAAGTCAATAAATGGTTCTTGGAGAAAGGGAGAAAATTGAAATAAATTTACACAGAAAAATGCCTCAATATATGCATGACTTGGGTTAAAAAAAAAATTAAAAATCAGCTCATGTGTGTCATCTTTGCTTAATTTTTGAAAGACTGTTTACATCCTGTGGTGGGCTTTGATGCCTAAATAAGGTTCTCAGAATGAGACTGACACAGTTAAGCTGGTCCATTATGTGCAATAAACAGTCCTATTGTAAATTTGTTTTTTGTATTAGAACTATGTAGTTTGAGGCTCCCCATCCCCATGTTGAGTGCTAGCCATGTCTACAGCAAGACACAAACCTCAGTGACAAAGAACTTCAAGGTAAACAGAGCAAGCTGGAAGGATAAGAAGATTTTCCCAATGTCACGCAGCAAATATCTGGAGGAGTAGACGATAGAGCAGTGGGTACCTGTCTGATGATGGCCAACTAATCAAACCATTAACATGCAACTCAATGAGACTTGAGAAGAATATTTTAGACAACCTTATTTGTCAATGCGCCTTGTTAAATTAGCTCAAATAATTCTACAGATTAACAGAAAGAAGAAAAACCCATGAAAAATACAAGGTGATACAAGTTCTGACCATGTTTCTACAAGTTCTGACCATGTTTCCCATCATCTTCTCTAGAGTGCGAAAAAAAGAAAAAAAAAACAAAAAACAAACAACAAGAAGGACTGAAGCCACTACTTTCTTGTACAATAAAGAAGTCACTATCCAAAGATCTTCTAATCAAAGACTGGAGCATTTGTGAGCTTATTTTCCTAGGAATATTCCAAAATCAGTTTTCTGATAAAGAAAGAAGTGCATCTCATTTATGCATCTAACTCACTGACCTGAGTTTTCCTAAACTCACTGTTGCTCTGCTCTTCACAATCAGCTTTCTTAGCAATCAACCAGCACCTCTGCTTGCCATAAAGGTAATGTTGGTCTACCACAAAGTAACCAAACAGGACACGATACAAGGATTGTTACAAACATGCAGTGTTTGTAACTCACACTACTGCATACCTTCCAGATGCAGCTTTGTTTATCTATGATGCACATCAAACAAACTCAACCTTTCTGAGTCCCAGTGAGCTCTTTTACAATCTGGATTTACTTAATCCTTTTTAGTTTGATTTTGTAAGAAGTTCAGCAAATACAAAAATCTCAGCTATCCAAGAATGAAAAGTGGGTTATTGTGATGGAGACAAAATTTTAAAAAGACACAAATCACAGAGTGCATCTTCATTATCTTTGCAACTCACAGAAATTTATTATTGAATACTCCCATAAATTAATTTCTTACTCATATCTAGTCACCAGATATTAATTTTTAGCAATATTTGTTACCTTCAGTCTGCTCATACCAACTATTCACTGATCTTTGGACATGACTGCTTATTTATTTTGCACAGTATCCCTTTCTGTTTTCTTATTCAAGTCCTAATGCTTTCTGACTTCATAATGGCATAGTATGACTCATAAGAAGCAAATAATGAAGAGCAATTAACTGTTGAAGTCCTAGCAACAGTCATTACCTACAGTCTGGGCTTCATGGTCCATCAATAAGTCTCCAGACACTTTCAGCAAAAGAGTAATATGATGCCACTCCTCAGAACAAATGCATTTGCCGCTTGCATTCACAAAATACTGTCCCCAAATCAAAATATCATGGTACAATATATCAGACCCTTTTTTTCAGCACTAACAGTGCTAGTGAAGTTGCTAGGTGATGAATGTCTTGGCAAAAGAGATAGCTGTAGCTTTGTAAGTAGAAAGTCTGTGCTACTGATGCTACTCTAGGATATGTACCATTTAAGACTGATCCAAATTGTTCTATGTGCCAAATGGTTTCTCTTGTTTGATATGAACCACTGAAGGTCGAGAGAAGATACTACTGACTGATATGAACCAAAATGATAAAATTTTTGTCTGAAGGAAGTGGAACACAAATCATAAAAGTTCTGCATCACATCATACTATGGAGTTGTGTGCCCTGCGGTTTCAAACCTTAAAAAGACCCAAGCTAGAAACATATCCAGTGGTAAATACCTGTGGGAGAGAAAAGCTTTTTAAACCAAAGGACCGTGTTGGCATAGGAAAGAGGACATGAAGAAGAGGATAAAATCTGGCTGTCAATATAAACTGGCCGTGAATAAATTGAGGCTGAAAACTGAGGAGAAGGGATATGCAATCTTGTAACACTCTACAAGAAGAGGGGGGAGGACAAAGAAGAAAACATCAGAAAAAAAAAAAGATCTGAGGGAAGTTTCAAGATGGAACTTGATGAAGTTGTGTTTTGGATGTAGGTCCAGGAGGTCCTTCCAGACCTATGTCGTCTCTCAAAGGAGTACTCCTCCAGCATGAAAAGGAGGTCAATAATGTGACACTAACCTTTAACTCCAGAAATTTGTGGAATATAGAAAGCCAATCCCAATTTACAGTGCTGTGCTTCTGGTATCTGTCATTGTTACATTAAAATCACAGTCTACTTTCTGTTAGAGCATAGGTATGGAAGCTATCTTGATGCAAAAACAGTCTCAGCAGCAGATCTGGACAGTGGCAGGTTACTCCCATGTATGTAAAATGTGGCTGGAAAGCTCTACGTACACTTTGTTACTTGTCATGGCAGTTTATTTCTTTTCTTTCTTCTTTAAATCAATCATTTGACTCCCTCAGATATTGGCCTTTAGACGCAGAAGGCATTTATGCAGGCAGGCTATTACTGTATCCACCCAGACCTCCACACTGATTGTGCAGATTATATAAACCTTTTGGTTACATTAGCACCTGAATATGATTTATGAGGGCAGACGGGAGATGGTGATTGACCTGCTTTCATGAAAGCAGCCTGTTTGCTGTGAAACAGCTTCCGGCATAAATCATTTTAGACATGCTTTTACACCAGGACTGAATAAACACTCACTTACCCCTGGTACCTGCTAATATGTTAACAAGTAATGTCCTCAAACAGCCTCATTATTTGATAACATCCGAGATTGGGGACTTTGTGCTGTTGCTTTCTCTTCGTGCCAGGATCTCACGAGCCCAGACGCATTAGCTCACTTGAATACAGAAAGAAAGTGGGAGTTTTATCAGCTTTCATTATCAACCCACCATAACAAAATAGAGCATAAGGGCATTTATGATCTCATGGCTGAGGCATTATAACTCAAATGGCTTAATCCCTGCACTTCTCAACAGTGCTGTTGCCATGTCTTTGGGTCAGTAACATGGTGCAGGGTTAATTAAGAAAGACAAATAACGGTGGAAACAAGGGAATCTGGAGGGGTGCCTTGCATCCCATTCCTGCCTGCACTTGTGACCAGTGTGTGCTTGGCTTGTGAAAGATGTGCTCTGTTGCTGTAATCTGCACAACATACCCCTCTTCAGCAACAGTTATCAAAGTGGATCATGGCTGTGGGCAATCCTATGTACCTCAAGACAGAGGAAGGTAATCACCCAACATGAAGGAGAAGCAAACACACACACGCGCACACACACACACACACAAGACTTTTTATATCTCAGGTGCAGACTTCAATTACTAGTGTTGCTGCTGAAGTAATGCTGATCATCAGGCTCAGGATGAACTTACCCAAACCCCTGCATATCTGCAGATAACCGCCCCCATGTGCATGAAGCTGGGCCTGCACAAACCACAGTTATCCTAAGTTATATCATTTTTCTCCTTTCATGGTTCAAGAGTGTCAACATCGACAGCTGGACTCACTTATTCTATATAATACCATTATTTTGATATGACTCTGACATGTTAACAGGCCTTATGAGCCACTTTGGGACCAGACCTTTTGTTAACATGAGGCTCTTTCCATCAGACACATCAACATTTCTAGTTGTTTTTCTAGGCACTGAAGGATGTTGTAGAAAGTGCAGGAGCTCAGCTTATATAGGGCAGAGGGAGAGAAAAAAAGATCCATGAAATAAGAGAGGGAAACAGCAGCCTGGGAGGTACATGAGCTTTATGTCCAAAATATGGTGGCAACCACTCGTTAGCATCAGCCACTAGAAGCACCTTCAGTGATTTCAGCAATAAGGCAGCAGCTGTGACCTTATAGGAGTTATTCACTATCCTTTCAGCAAAATCAATACATTTTTTGTAGTCTGTTAAACCACACCTCTGTTACCTTGGTCAGTTGAGAATGCAGGCCTCCATCTGGCACATTTGGGAGCCCTCAGTGGAGGGGAGAAGATGGTCAAGTGGGTACCTCCATATCATTCAGGAGTGCAAGTGAGGAACCAGGCTTCACCTGGAAGCTGTTTATCCTACTAACATGGACCTGAAGCTAATCCCATGTAGACACATCCCACCTCCAGGATTTGGGGACATCCTGGTACCACGGAAACTGCCACCTTAAAACACAAGGAAAAATCCATCTTGACGTTAATATCTGGGCAGATATCAACGAAGGTTAACTCAGGCTGATAGACACACAAGAATGCAGAGTTGCTTAAAGAAGAAAATCAGACCTGTAATGCCAGGAAATTGTCCCCATTTTCAACATAGTTATCTGAGCTCAGAAGTTTAAAAAATCCATTTAAGTTATCAATAACCAAAAGCTTTAAATTTTTGTTTCCTCAAATCTGGTGGAGCCGTGACATGCTTTACAATAACATGCAGTTATCCCTCGCAAAGCCTACAGTAGATTTAACAGACTTCAGAGCCCGACTCAGGAAAGCTTCCCACCATAGGAAAGTGTCAGAAGTACATGTAAGTCCCATTGTAGTGAAAGGGACATAAACACATCCTAGAAGTAAAACATACGTTTGGATCCTTTACTGAATCAGGCCCTTCACAATTACATTAAGCTCCAGATAGCCCTTTACCTAGGACTACGCTTTTCCCCAATACTCTTTTACCTAGGACTATGTTTTTCCCCAATCTTTGCTAAGAAAGGTTAGCAAAACTGATAAAGGTGAACACTGAACAGACACTATTTTTATTTTATTAGATTTACTTTGCACCTCACATTTATCGTGGCTGTCCTAGCAGTGATGCTGTCCTAGCCATGATGTAATCTGCAATTAACTAGTCTCCTTTTGTCAGCCTGCATCATCAAAGCCTGTTTTTATGGAGTGTTAAGTCTAATATTTACAGTGTTAAATACTTGGACAATATTTAAATTGGTTTCATCACGTACTATATTTAGTTGGAGTGATATTGTCTGGTTAACAGCAATGAAAACAATTCTGTTCTTTTGGGTTTTATATTTTGAGTGGGTATTAGGTAACTGGAAAATATGGTCATTATATTTGTCTAACATTTCTGCAAGTTGTAACATGGCATTTCAATTTGGGCTTTAACTCATGAATTATCCGTACGCAAAACTTTTGAGAAGTTTCCAGGTTCAACATCCAAACAAGCGCAGAGTTCAGTGGCATGTCTGAAAGGAAGGCAGTTTAATATTTATACACATATATAGAAAAGTATGAAGACATTTTTCAGGACCTTTTCTTTCCACCAAGGCTGCTGTTACACAAAGCCTCTCCAAAGGTATTTTTAATGTCAAACAAAAATCACAATTAATGTGTGACCTAATTCCACTCCCACAGAGACAGACATCGTTACATTTCTGTGTACCGCTTCTTGGAGTTTTCATTTGTGCGTGTGATTTGTGTTTGTCTCCACTTGTAGCTTATAGGGGCAATCCTGCCCATGTTTTCCTGAGTAATTTTGTCCTTTGAACCAAAGGCCTGTAAGGCATTGCAGCTGTGCTGACTCCTCATCTCTAGCAGCAAAGACTTCCTTCTTCAAACAATGAAGATGTCTCCCTTTTTCAAAGTAGAGATCTCTTCTAGAGGTTTGCATTAGAGCAACTGCTATATGAACTTTTTTTTCCAACTTCAGGGAAAACCTTTTACTTTCTTTTACATCTTTAGATTTTCTTCCTTTTCCTAGTGTCGGTGTTAAGACTCATCTCAGCTATGTTTTTTCTATCTATTCCACTGAGTTAGCCATTCCTCTCTTTGATGATCATAGCTATGGTCTCTGGGCCAGAACAATACCTGCACCATATGTTGGCTCTTCTCCACCAGAAATTACTGCTCCAGAATTGTCTATAGTTCTATGCAAGGGTCAGAACCACAAAGGAGCATGGCACAGAGGGTTTTCTCCTGACTCTTAGAAAGGACTCTGCTCACAAAACCATGACTCTGACTCAGCTTTGTTGAGCTAGATCTCTATGCAGATGATCCCACTAAGAAGAAAGAGCTATAATCCCTTCAGACAGCCCTTTGAACTGCCCAGGAGCTCTTTGACAAAGCCTGATATAACTTCTTAAGCACTGGAAACTTTTAATCATCTATTTTATTCATTTTTAGCAGATAGAAATAGATTCTGCAGAAATCTACAGTCAGGCTATAGAAAACTAAGCACAAATGAAGTAATGTTTTAGTTATTTTATGAAATGAAAATACATGTGCTTCTTCTTTTGATAAGTCAGAGGATTTTGAGATTTAAAATCTGCCTCATTTTAGAGACTTTTAAAAAAACACAGTAAGGTCCATTTCTCTCTGTGAATTGCAATTTCTCCTTAGCACTGCAATGTGAGTTTGTTCATTGGACTTAAAATAAATTTGTAGTATGGAAACAGTTCTACTTCCCCTTCTGCTAAACTTGTACCAAATCCTTCACAGATGTTACAAAATTTTGGCTTGTGCATAGCTGGCTAGAAGAGGGGTGAGGACAAGGAAGGAAGATCCCATCTATGGCTTGACTTGATGACCAAAATCTCCAGTATGTGTTTTTTAAAATATGTTAAATTTAAAAATTTAAAAATGACAGTGTGTCATCTGCAGAAGCTCCAGATTTCAGAGTGTCAAACTCAAAGGAAAACTTATTCATCCAATAATTAAATGGGTGAAAAATATTCATCAATACCCAAATAAAATACGCTTGAAACCACTGGTAGATCACTTGGGTAAGGCTGCAGTCTACCTTTGCCACCCTCCCATTTTCTCGCTAGCCAAGTATTCCTGAAGGAAGCATGTCAAACAAGTAATCTTTGCTTTGGCTTGAATGCCGGCATCAAATTGTCCAAGGCTAATAGAGCAACCTGGGGAACGTCAGAGCCCCTGAACAGTCACTTCCAGAATGTGGAAAGCCTTGACAGTATTTATCTGGTTTCTTTTCTTTATGCTTATGAACCATCCACTCTTACAGAGATGGACACCTCTGTAAGACAATTTTCTTTTCTACGAGGAAATAGTGAGCTGAACACTTCTTCCACAAACACTGATCTCATTTAAAACATGCTTGAGACTCTTAGAAAGTGTTTGAGTGGCCAAAGTTTAATTTTCTTTTTTTATTTTTTTTCTTTTTTCATTCTGTCCTTGCAGGTTGGACCTCAGTATCTGGTGCCTAGAAAATACGCTCTTCAACTGCAGTTTGGAAATCCCTGTTGAAAATGTCACAGAATATTGAGGGGTGGGAAGGATAAAGACCTGGTGGTTCCCAGGTGACTTTGCATCTTATTTCCTATTTTCCACATGGTCCCACATCATTTTTGTATAAATTGGTTTACATGAATTACATAAAATATATCATCTTGCAGCTTTCACTTAGTAAGACAGTCTCTTGCATATTTTTTAGGGAAAACCTCTTTCTCCAACAATCATTAGGACAATTTGTGAAACTTTCAAAATATTATTGTTTGTACAAAAACAGAGTTTATTGCAGGCTTTTATAAAGCATTTGGCTGGTTTGGGAAAATGAAAGGAAAAGGTTTAGTCATATTTCTTAATGAAACTGTGTTTTTATTTAAAGATGTCACAAATTTTATAGCAGCTTTTATTTGCTTTCACTTAGTCCCCAGAAAACAAGTATGACTTCCAGATTTGCTACAAAGCAAGTGAAAAAGCAGGAAATGTAAACGAAACTTTGATTCAGAGTTTGATTCTGCTGATTAAAGTCAGTGGCCAAACACCTTCTGACTCCAGAGATCAGATTTGAACCTTTACTGCACTGGACCTGCTCCAAACCCCACTAAAGTCAATAGGAGTTTTTCTTTTGAGCCCAGTCACTGGGTGCCTGTCTGCCTTTTTCTCTCTTAAATTATAAATCACCAAGAGGAGTTTAATCTTGCAGTTTTCAGTGCCAGCATGACATTTATTTTAACTTTGTCTGTTGACGAAGCACCCTGCATCCTGCATTTCCCTGCTGGCAATCACATGTCTATTCTAACTCACATGTTACTTTCTGTCAGGGATTTTATTTTATTTGTTCTCTTCTTATTGCTATCCACTTCTCCAACCCTCCCTTTTCAGCTGTCCATCACATTTGGCAGTAAGAAAAATGGATCTATTTTGCAATACCAATTTCAGTGCCACTTGCCAGTCCAAATAAGAGTTGTGTATCTAACACACCATACAGGGTCTCAGTTTCTGGATTTTGTCACAAGAGCTGTATTTTCTCAGCAGCTTATTAACAGCGTGTGTTTGGGGTGAAAATTAAGCAAATGGAAAAAGGATGTCACAGCAAGGAGCTGTGTTGCAACACTTAGGTTATTATATTGCATTAAGTTAAACAAAGACTGTTTAGCCATGTTATGACTATGATTCTCATTCATTCCAGTCCCTTAAGAAAATGTATTTGAAAAGAGGCAACTTTGCTCAGTCAATTTCCCTTTGGTCAAAATTCTCCCAGGTGCCACTCTTGTGAATTTGACAGGAAAAAAAAATTGTTAAGGAAGGGGGAGTAAAGATTGGGGGTGGGGGTGGGGGGTGGGGGGGCAGAGGGCAGATTGCCATAACTCTGATGATGCCAAAATAAGAAGAATAATGGGAACCGCTACAGATCGGAAACTTTCTTTTCATCATTTATCAAGCCCATATTATTTTCTCATCTTTCACTGTCTTTGTAGCATATGTGTCAGGTGAATAAAAAAGGTTACAAGAAATCTTGAATTGCATTCCATTTTCCCAGAAAAATGTGCTGACCATCCATCGTGTGCCTGAGGTCAACCATGCAGCTCTTAAACTGGCTCTGGATCCATAAATAGCCCTTGGACAGGGCTGCCAGTCAGCTGAGAAGGCTTTGAATTTCTCATTCAGGGAAGGGTTGACATACAGTTGCTCAGCACCAACTCTTTGACTGGCCCTTTCCCCATCTGGCCAATGACTTTGTTGCCTGAATGGAAGCTGAGCATTTCTGGAAATTGGATTCTAAGTAGAAAACATTCCCACTTCTGCTCCATCAGTCATGTTGGTGAGGAAATAAAGCACTCTGACGCTTTTACCATATGTGGATTTCAGAATCATTTCTAAATCTCCCAAGCCTGAGCCATAGCTTGCTGAACAATTCTCATCAACTACTGTTCCTGATTAGGGTGGAAATGATAGAGGTGACTTTGATAAGATGAACTTCTTGGGTGACCTAATTCAAACACAGCTTTCTACCTTGCAAATGCCTAGCCACTTGGTGGGCTTCAGCTGGAAAGCTGTCAGTTCTCAAATGAAAGGGACAGTCGTGTCTGCCAGGTCAGTCCCACAGACCTCCACAGAGAAATCAGCACTCTCGTATGCTGCAACAGCAGGTGCTGTATGCTTTCTCCTTCCCTCCTAGAATTTCCCACTTTAGGGTCTTGTTTCCAAGTCTTCGCATACAAATCACCGTCTGCAAGTCTTTTACTTATCTGTACTGGGCATAAAGGGGTTTGAACACTATTCCACTTTCCTGACAGGAGATGCTGCCTTCAGTCACACCATTCTCTACTGATATGACAAACACATTTTGTTCCCTGCTGTCTTTCATTCACCTCCCAAATTGTGCCCATCTTCTCCTGTTCACTCTCAAAAACCTCACTTTTTCCATAACGCAGACAGCAACATGTGACCTATTAACAACCAGGCAGGTGAGGAGATGTGTCTTGGCTCCTAAAACACACCCTGCTTGTGGCCTACAGATAATTTCACATCTGATCACAACAGCCACATTATTTAAGACTCACTCCATCCATCCATCCATCTATCTATCCATCCATCCTTTTCTCATGTGTGAGCTGGATCCAGGGCTAATCTTGTGTGTCATCCAACAGGGAAAACTCACCCAGCTTCAGGGTATGAAAAAATGGGCAACACTAAACAATATGTGTTGTTAAGCTGTGAAACTGCTTGCCACAGGAAACTGTGGATACAAAGAGATTTAGAATTAGCTGGATAAATTCCTGGAAGCAAAACTCACCAGGGGCTATTAAATACAAAGACACTATGTCTGGCTCCGGAAATCCCAGCACCACAAATCACTGGCCCTCAGCCATGATCTGCATGCCCTGTTCTGATATCCTTCCTGAAGTACCTACTACGCCTGGCTGCCATAGACAGGGTATTGGGCTGGATGGACCTCTGGTCCTAACCAGTTTGGCGATTCCTGTGTTTCGGTATTAATAGATGAGCTGGGACTGAATATCACATTTGGCACTAATGTCTCTGCATTCACCCAGCAGCATTTCTATCACCAGCACTCTCCAAGCTGCTTCTGCCACGACATCTGGACATCACGTAGCACCTGAAACACATTAAGCTTTTTTCAGCAGGTAATAAACCCCTCGATAGTGTGCGGCTGGAGAGCCCCAGTCTCTAAGTACCCACCATGGACATTGCTTTCTCCAGCAATTGCCGAAGCCTGGTTTAGATTAAACTACTTCAGACCAGCCACTGCACAAGGGCAAAGCTAGAAAAGGAAGTGTCTCTTGTTTTGATGGGCTCTTTTTTCCTGCTGATTGGTTGTTTTGGGCTTGTTTGTTTTTTAGCAAGTTATTTAAAGGACAAATATAAG
Organism: Athene noctua; assembly: GCF_965140245.1. NCBI lineage: Eukaryota > Metazoa > Chordata > Aves > Strigiformes > Strigidae > Athene > Athene noctua. The sequence continues at coordinate 9,397,890 of NC_134041.1, read as the reverse complement.
GCTAGACAGCTGAATGCATCAAGCAGGTCAGCCAATTTCTCAGGCTACTGTCTTTTTCCAGCTGTTCCAGATGAAAAAAAGGATCAGGCAGGGCTGTGTCTCCCTGGTTGCTTTCCACAATGTAAAGTAGTCCTTGATATAAAGCAAGGGGTTAGAGAGGTTAGAGGATGCTGGGGTGGTGGCTATGCCACGCAGGACACCAGCAAGACCCCTCTCCCTGTTGGACAACTGCTCTTTTCAGAGCCATTCCCAGTGCCATATATCCAGGACCACTGTCCGTCAGAGCCCTGAAACAGAGCTGTATTGTTCAGCTCTGCGTCTGGGAACGCTATGGACCCGGGGCCTTCCTTCAGCATCTGGCTTCCCAACCTCCACATATTATAGGGAATTCGGGGCCACAGCAGTGGAAAACTCCTTGTGAGAAATGGATTGTGTGAAATTGTCCCCTGCAGCCCTCTGTCTGGAGGGTACCATGCCCAGGTTGCCCAGCCCCATCAGTGCACAATCCAGTATATGAGCACAAATGTGACAGATCACCATGAGCAGGGGAAGGTGAAGCACAGCATCCTTTTCGCACATCATATATGGGGGACAGGGTTAGCCTCAGAGGAAGGTGACACCTCCACTTTAGCTGGGTCTCCCAGAGATCCTCTGGGAATTATTCTCCTTTTGTTTTGTATCTTGCTGGAAGTGGGGCACCTTAACTTGGAAAGGGTTGCATCAAGCAAGTTGATATATGAAGGAAAGAAGGGAGGAAGGGAAGTGAGAAAGGAAGGAGTGAAGACAGAAAGAAAGAAGGAAGGAAGGAGAAAGAAAGAAAGAAAGAAAGAAAGAAAGAAAGAAAGAAAGAAAGAAAGAAAGAAAGAAAGAAAGAGAAAGAGAAAGAGAGAAAGAGAAAGAGAAAGAGAAAGAGAAAGAGAAAGAGAAAGAGAAAGAGAAAGAGAAAGAGAGAAAAAGCAAGTATACATTTCCAATGACAGCTGCACAAACGTGCCTTATTCTGGCAGATCTCTAAATTAAAATCAAGCCACCCTAATTTAAGGGGAAAATAAACACAGGCCTGATGTTATGTGCTTTGCTTTCAAAAGGAATCAGCCTGAGGAGAGGCAGCAGGGCCCTTCACTTGGGACAGCTGGTTGTGAGGGAGAGGCAGATCTTGCTGCACCAGCTGCCACCTCCCAACACTGAGATGAGGCCGAGCAGCCGTTTGCACCCCTGCAGCAGCGCAGGGGCCTGGGGCAGAAGAGCCCCCACCCTGCAGTGGCTCTGGGGTTGAGGGGAAGTGGCTGGTCTCAGGTCTGTAGTGCTGAAAACTGGGGCAGAAAGTTCAGTGCAGTGAATCACTGCTCCTTTTTGACTGAATCCGTATCAGCCAGAGGCCATGAAGGAGAGCTCGGACAGTCTCTGCCCTGACACTATCCCTTACAGTGAAGAATTAGGAACTTGAAGGCACAACCGTATTTTCTCATGTTTTCCTTCTCCCACATTTTTAATTAAAAATGAGGGCACTTTCTTTGCATACAGCTCTTCTAAAACTACTGGTGAACAACATGAGGGGCTGCTTTTTGAGCAAGCAAATATAAGAGTGCCATTCACACGGAATCCATACCATTACTGCAGTGCTCTGGCTCTACTGTAGTCCTCCTGCCCTCCCCAGGATGAGAAAAATGGTGCTCCCATAAGTGCCTGATGGCTGCATCCTCACCTGGGAGTAGCAAAACTTTCTTAAAATCCCCTGTTCATCATTTTGCTATTGTCTTTTTTCCTCTTCTCACTGTACTCAGGATGGAATAAAGAATCACCATCCACATTTGGGTAAGAAAATAGTTAAAATCAAATAAGTTAGCTCACAGACTGAGTTCCCACTGTGTCTCCCATGCTTGTCTGATGAAACTATTCATGGAACAACAGACACTCTCTGTGCCACTTAGGGACCAGATAACATGGCATAGGCAAACCTCTATGACATTCTGAGGCTCTTGCAGACTCCACAAGCCAGGTACAGCCCTTAGTGTGCACAGTGGGAACTGCTACTGTGTTGTGATGGAAGAAACTGAAAACCAGCAGCTCCGGGATGCAAAGGTCCAATGGTCTGGGGAACTGTAAAAGGGTCACTTGCCCAGGCTGGACATCTAAAATGCCCATTTGCTCCACAGAAGGAATCTGCCTGAAGTTTCAGGGGAGAAAAAAGAAAGGATTTAAAAACTGTAACAACAGGAAAAACATGCAAACTCTTCAGCATAAACTATCATGGATTTTGCTCTGGATTACAGAGGTTCAAGAGATCAAAGCAGTAGCAACCAGAAAGGGTAAGCCAGAGACAGCAAGCAGATAAAAGAAGAGATGAAAGCCAAAGAAAGCTTGGATAGGAGGCTGACGTTGGTAAATGAGGAACTGGGGTTGGATTAAACCAGTAGTGCTTGATGTGTTTCATCCCTTTTTTGGCTCCATTGATTTCTGCAGAACTGAAGCTTTGGGGGTTGGTGGGAGTGGGGGGAGAAAAAACCCAAGATGTCCATTTTTTGTCTTTGCCAAGAAAAGCTTCTGCGTGTGAGTCATCTCTGTGCTGCCTGTGGAAGGCTGCGAGAAGATGGGACAGAAAGTATCCTCCTGGGGGTAAAACACTGTTCAGGAGGACCATGGACCCAGATTTAGCTGTGTTGCAGGCTCCCCAGAAGTCATCCTGGTGGGACACAGCACCTACTTTGTGTTACATGTTTGTGCAGGGGCCCAGCTGATGCACAGGGCTTCCTTATACCCTGGAAGCAGGTGTGGATCTGGCCCTCAGGCAACATGGGATTTTCTTAAACTGATGGGATTTATCTGGGAATTTTATATTATTTGATATAAAGTGTTCCTATTGCCTGGCCTGAGAGGGTAACGCAAGCAGTTGCGTTAGCAGAGCCCATCATGGCCTCTTGACAGAGGATCAATTATTCAGTCAATGCATCAGGGAATGAGAGGATCCTCTCACTTCCACAGCTCCTCAAAGAAAGCTCCTCTGGATGAGAAGGTAGGGCTGATCCCTTCCCACAGCTGCCCTGTCTGAGCTGGGATTTGCATTTCTCCTTTCTGTGTGACAGCCCACCTGGGCCATCAGCTGGGAGGAGGAGAAGGAGGAGGAAGGAGAAGAGAGAAAAGAAGGAGGACAAGAACAAGGGTGTCTCAGAAGAGAATGTGGAGCTGGAGCATGCTGCAGTGAGATGTTCCTGTGGAAGGACCGACTGGGATGAAGGGAGGGACCTTTCTGAGTGGTGGGGCCTGAAAACCAAAGGAGTAAGTGATAATAACAGGTTAATGCTCCCTCCTGGGCCTGGTGCTGTGGGGAACTGCTGCAGCTCGGCAGCACGATGCATTGCGGGTGAGGTTTTGGTGTGGAGGGGGAGCAGAGATTGCTCCCATACTCTGAGTTACTCTGCCCAAAATGCATTTGGGGACTGGCTGGGACATGCATGTGCAAGTCTGAGGTGGGATCAGGTTAGAAGATGAGATCTAAATACTCTGTGGTTTGAGAAGTCGAGCTTGGGATGGAGGGAGGAGAGATGTGGCCTCCGAATTGTTTGATTTTTTAAAAAAAATTCTTTTTCCAATGTGTGGAAGAATAAGCACCGTGTCCTTCCCAGCCTCTTCTCTCTGTCCTTGCTGGGGCTCCTAGTGCATGTTCACCCCCTGCTCGGGGTGGAAAGCGGGAAGGTCGCATCCCCGCCGGGTGGTCGCCTGTGCCTGTGTGAGGTCACCCCGGCCTTCCGAGCTGCACTCGCGAGGGCAGAGCAACCCCAAATTTCTGTGCGTGGCGGCGCGGAGCGGCACCTCAGCGATCTCCAGCTGCCATCTGGTGGTGACCGCGCCGTGCCGGAGCCGGGACCCGCCGCCTCGCTGCCCCCCACCCCCGGGGGACCGGGACCCGGGTGGGAGCCGGCGGCTTCCCCCGCCGGCCGGGGCAAGGCAGCGCGGGAGCGATGGCAAAGAGCTCCCGAACGCGAGGAACCGGGTCTCAAGGTGTGGGGGTGAACCGATCCCGGCCTAGCGGAGAGTGAAGGGCAAGCAGGGCTTAAGTGCTGCAGAAAACTCGATGATTTATTGGAGACTAATTTTTTTCGGGAGAGATATTAAACCTGCCTTAGGGAGGCGGGGAAGAGGTGGGAAACAATCTGTTAAAATATGTTTCTGCTGCTTTCTGGTCACTTAAGCACAGAAAAGCAAGTTAGCAAAAAGTGAAGCGGTTATTGAGAGCTTGGGTCTTTGACTAATGGGGTTTTGGGTTCATGTTTTCCAGGTTTTAATTGAATTGTGCAACTTCAGAGCTGCTCTACTGCATATTTGCCAAAGAAGATATGAGACAGACGGTCCCAGGTCTATCACATGAATACTCGCTGTCCTTCACAGCGTGCACAGTAGGTTCATGGTGCTGTTTGTACCTTTGTCTGGGCTGGGAACGGCCCCTCCCTACCAGCAGCCCCTGCCTGCAGCTGCCTCTCTTATCTTGGACCTTGTCAGGTATGTCACGTAACACGGTGGCCAGGCATGGCCTGTTGTGTGACCTGCTAGCAGGCATCCGTCCCCTCTGCATGCAGCCCAACACATCACCCCTTCTGCTTTGGGTTATAGCACAAAGCTAATAGGTATGCAAATGTCCCAGACAGCGCCAGGCCCTGTGACGCCGTTCCTGCCTTTCCTTCTTGTAGGTCGGAGGCAAAAAGCCATAGATACTGACAGAAGTGATCTGAGGAATTTATTTCCCTGGATTTGGAAGGGGGATTTCTTGGGGTGATCACAGGGAGGAGGAGGCAAGGGTCCATCAGTCCTTGTGAGCATCACATCCATGGGGGATGCATTGGTTAACACCAACTAAATGTGGTAGAGAACTAGTAGTATGTGAAATTCTTACAAGATTCATGAAAACAAATGATGGGGCAGAGGAGAAAGGCCCTATCAGTCCCACCAGCAAAGGAAAAACTAAAGTGTGAGCTGTAACCCTCATTAGCCAGGAGAGGATCCACAGCAGCGGTGTACTCTGGCCACCAGAATGGATGTGTGAAACCTCGTGCCTTCCTCCAGCACCAGAGCTTCCTGTTCTGGGATGTGCGTCCAAAGGAAAGCGGGTTTCATCGGTTCCATTGCTCACAGAAGAGCTTGTTTCTTGGAGACCCGCCCTTGGGGCTGCAGCAGGAAGGCTGCACATTGAAGAGCAGAGACTGCTGACAGAGAGGGGGAGCGTAAGAGCGGGGCCTCAGCTGAGCACCACCATTGGAAATTCTCCTGTGGAACTGGTGAGGTTTATTGTTTTCCCTAAAGTCCTAGTTTTTTGAGTCATGGGAATGCAGTGTATCCTAAATTTCATGCAAATATGAGACTCGCTACTAGAACTCATTGTGGTGGAGAAAAGTATAAAAACGTGCCCTCAGGGAACAGAAACCAGAAGGAACAAAAAAACTTCACTGCTAAAAAGGAAAAAAAAAAAGTCCTCATGATATTTAAGCCAATATCATTCAGTTTTGGCCCCCAACTCAAGAATTTTTAAGGCTTGGAGTTGGCAGTAACAAAACTCCAGTGATGCTTTGGCCAAGAATAAGGGCATTATTGCTTGTGTCCTGGCCAGTGTCCCAAACCGGATGATTCCCTTTCCATGTACTCAAAACCGTCCCCTGGAAAACCAGCTCCACATGGGGCTCTTTATCACATTTTGTCCTTAGCATCTCCAGGGCATCATGAAACAGCAGCATCCTCCCACACTAAGTCTCATCACACTGTGCAAGTTGATAGTAGTAGTTTATCAAGTCTGATGTATTCCTCAGGATACAAGCTGCTCGACTAAGGTTTAGGAGTCATATAAGTTGTTATTATTATTATCACAGTGAAGATTAGCATTGGCAATGTTGCTGGAGAATGTGATAGTCTTTCTCTCTCTGATTTTTTTTTTTTTAGTACAGTTAGGTTTGAAACTGGACTGAAGAGACTTCTTATTTTTATTTTAGTTTTGTTTTAAGAAATCTCAGCCCTGGAGGGAGCTGTCATTTTGGGATGCTGATTAGCTTTTGCAAGTTGACAGGGAGCAAGGCGGCTTTCTCTGTAGTGATCCCAAGTTCTTTCGCCTAATCAAGCCAACACTGCAGGCTCTGTGTGGAGGAAGTGTAACCCTATCTCACTGCCTGACAACTCCTTCAGTTCCAGACTTTGTTTCTTCAGTCTCCACAAACTGTAAGAAACCATTAAGTTTGATCCCACTCTCCCCCCTCCTGTTCTTTCAGCAACCATTTTGGCTCAGCCTTCCGTTCTGGTTCTTTTCCTTAGGGATAGTAATCGTGAAGACTGTACTTGCTTCATATATATCCTTCATCCTTAGAGCTTTTTGACATCTATTTTATCGACTAGTCAAAGGAAATGCAGCATCCTTCAAAAATTCTCCTTTCTACAAAAAAAAAAAAAAAAGTTGTATCTTATCTGTCCATTTTGCTTTGAAAAGTGTTCCAACTAGGAATGTATCGACAGGCTTTGTAGAAAGCTCTTGCTGAAGTTAAAAAGAGGGTCTTGCAGCTATAGCATTTGACTCAAAACCCATGGATTCCATTTCCATGAGAGGCTATAGCACAGTGACTACAGGGAAGTGACAATAAAATGTAATTGTCCTTCATTGAGCCTGGATGTGAAAATAAATTAGGCATGTTCACAGACCCCTCACTGGAGCAAAAGGAGCTGCCGCCGCAGACTCATAACTGCATTAAATGGAGGGTCAGCAGCCAAATCATGCTTGCAGAGACGTTTTCTCTGGGGCTGTAATACAGATGTGGGGAACAGACGCTGAGTGAGGGAGCTGCACATGAGGGAGGGAAAGAAGGAGCACAGCAGATCATGGGGAAGACCTTTTAACTTCAGTGAAAGCACTGCAGATCTCTGGGACAAAGTGCCAGCTGGGAAGAAACCTTTCCTTGATTCCTTCTGTGGGACTTCTGTATTTCTAAACAATCAGGTTTGTACCAGACTTCACCTCCTGGTGAGAACAACAGCCAAACCCCCAAACACTGACTCATCTATCTCAAGGGAGAATGTCCTTATCCTGCCTCCTAACTCTAAAATGAAGGATCTAATTCTTCCTTGCCATTTTTTCCCTGACATGAAGGATTTTCTAAATAGTCACCAAACAGAGATGGATCAAGCTGCCGATACCTGTCTGAATCTGCAGTTCCAAAACATCCAGGCTGTTGACATCTGTGGTTTTTGTCAAGGGGCATTTTTCTCTTGAAATAGGCCACACAGTGAAAAATTAAATGCATTAGATTGCATTTTAGTTGTGTGTAGGGAGTGCTTTTTTTTTTTTTTACAGAGCACATACCAAAATTGTTCAGCAAAGACTGTTTTCTTCCCCACTGTATGATCTGTAAAAGGGTTCTGCAAGGTCATACTGGAAAATGGAGATAGGTATCCTATTCCCTGCCCCACAGGAGCTTTCCAGGTGATAATGCACCATCTCCAGTTTTACCAGTCTTGGCCTGAGTTCCTAGTGATTCTCAGACAACAGATTGCAGGAGAACATCAAAGGAAACCGGTTGTTCCTGTAGTACTTACTAAACATGCCCTTTTCAGGGGCTGTGAAGCATTACTTTATGCGCTTTGCTGTGAAACATTACTGTCCCAGGCAGCATGACTTGCCTCCTGCCCTCCCCCTTGGCTGGCTGTCATCTTCAGAGGCACCCAGCGAGGATAAAATGAGGTGGACATGTTCTTACTGCAACTCCTCCGTCGCTTTTGCTTGTTGATTCATTATTACTGAATCTTCATCTTGCTGGTGGTAGCTAATGGTCGCAGCTCACAGCAGCCGCATTGTGGAGCATCACCATGAACACAGCTCAGATCACAGGGCTTATGTGGCTTTCACTTCCTTGGTGTTTCTCAGACTCTCATTTCATTTGTACTCCAAACCTGAGACATCTTTCCAGACAGGCAATACCCAGAGTCCTAATACAAACTACAAGTAGATCTCTTCATGTCTTAAATTCATTAAAAACGCTCTTAAAAAAAAGATTTATTCCCAAGGCTTTTACCCAGACTTCTGCATGGAGTTGGCAAAGACATTATGTAATAGCTAAATCTTCATTAGTTATATCTGTTTGCTTTGTGCCTTCGTGACAATGATGAAAGCTGTAAATAAGTATATTGTCCCATCTTAACAAGGATAGCATATCCATCAATAAGGACACTTACTCTGCTGAGATCTTCGCAAGGCTGTACAGGGGAGTAAATTAAAGGGAGAACAACATCTTTCATCTAAAGTGTCCTTGTTCTGTCACTTAATGTTTCACCCTTGCTAATATCTTTCAAAGTCTGGCTGTTAGTCAGAAAAGTCACTCAGTAAATGTGACATATTTTATCCAGCCTAAGTCTACTCAGTCCTAGAATGATTTTTCTAGGCAGCTGTGGCTGGAAGTGCAGTGAAACTCCTCCTGTGACTTCTCACATTAGTTTCCCAGCAGTCACAGAAGATTCCCCGTGGGGTGCGTGAGAATGGAAGGGGCAACCAGAGGAGTTGGCAGCTCAGATGAACAGGGAGGTGCAATCCCATGTTCGGGGTGACAGATGAATCACCTGGATGAAGGCAGATGGGGTAAGACTCCACTCAGTAATGTTCACTTCAGCCCAGACTGCCTGGTTAGTAACACTATGCTTAACCCAAGGCATGTCCTCTCATTTAACTGTCCAAATCAAGTGCCACAAAAATTGTAACTGATGTAATCTAGCTGGACTTGTGCAAAGCTTTTGACACTGTCCCACATGGCATCCTTGCCTCTAAATTGGAGAGACATGGGTCTGACAGATGGAGCAGTCAGTGGATAAGGAATTGGCTGGATGGTCGCACTCAGAGTTGTGGTCAACAGCTCAATGTCCAGGTGGAGATCAGTGACAAGTGGTGTTCCTCAGGGGTTGGGGCCAGCGCTGTTTAACATCTTTGTTGGTGACACGGACAGTGGGACTGAGTGCACCCTCAGCAAGTTCACCAACAACGATTGGGGGCTGGAGCACCCCCCTGTGAGGACAGGCTGAGAGAGCTGGGGGTGTTCAGCCTGGAGAAGAGAAGGCTCCGGGGAGACCTTATAGCGGCCTTCCAGTACTTAAAGGGGCTACAGGAAAGGTGGAGAGGGACTCTTTGTCAGGGGCTATAGGGGTAGGATGAAGGGTAACAGTTTTAAACTGAAAGAGGGTAGATTTAGATCAGATAGAAGGAAGAAATTCTTTACACTGAAGGTGATGAGACACTGGCACAGGTTGCCCAGAGCAGCTGTGGCTGCCCCCTCCCTGGAAGGGTTCAATGCCAGGTTGGACGGGGCTTTGGGCAACCTGGGCTAGTGGAAGGTGTCCCTGCCCATGGCAGGGGGTTGGAATGGGGTGATCTTTAAGGTCCCATCCAACCCAGACCATTCTGTGATTCTATGATCTCTGATACACTAACTTGAAACTGCCCTGTATGTCAAGGAATCCTTAATCTACACACAGATGGCAGGGTCATGGGTCCACAGTGCTCAGGCTGGAGCTACAGGTGGCCTTCAGGACAGAGTGAGGAGGCGACGGTCAGGGCTGCTTGCTGGGAAAGGTTCATACTCGCAGCTCCCTGCTGAGGGGAACACCCAAACTAAGCACATCCCATGTGAGCCCACCTGTCTCTGCCCCAGCATTGCATGGCTGAAATTGAGCAAACGCATCCTTCCACAGGCTCTCCTCTGCCCCAGGAGCGTTCTCCAGCGCATGGAGCTGTGAGCTTTCCCCGGGTGTGATGGGTGCACAAAGGAGCCTGCCAAGGTACCGAGGTTCCCATTGAAACGAGCACCTTCCCTGCTCTTCTGCCCGGGGTTTGTACCACCGCCTTCAGCACAGCTATCCCTGAGCCACCCCAGACAGAACTGGGGTTAAACAACAACCACAGAAAATAACGCAAGGAGACTTGAGGTGATGGACTTGTTCCAGGTTTCTGGGACAGTCCAGGAGTGAAAATCAGAGTGTGGCCTGCAGAGGGAAGAAAAGAGCTGTGGTAGCACTGCCGTGGCTTCCCGGGGGTCTGCTCTTCTTCCCGCTGCCTTTGCCTGCTCCCCACCGCGCCGCTCCTCCCGAGCAGGCTCTGAGCTGAATAGGTTGCCTTTAAACATTAAATACATCTAAAGCCCATTCATATCAAACCGAAATTAAACTGCTGGATTTCATTCAAGAGTCATTCCCCCTGAGAAAGGGCTAGAAGGAAATAATGGTTAGCTGAATGCCTCACCCATCCAGCATGCAGAAAAAATCCCCTCCAGGGGGTAAGGTGAGAAGTGAGGCTTGGCTATCGCCTTGCCTCATTGCATTGTTATCTGTATATAAGCCAATTTCTCAATCCATTTAGAAATTCACTAATTGTCATTGGAGCTATTTGCTGACGACTGTGAAGTAGCTTCATAATGAAGAGGAAGTCCATTTGTTCCTTAACATTTGTGAAAATAATTGCCTGTCACTTAACCAAACATCCTTTGCCCCAGAAACACTTGCTCTTCAGCACTTTTTTTTTTTGAGCTCCACACTTTGAAATGCCACTTATAATTTTCAGTCCCTGAAAGGCTCATTCTCAGCTGCAGTGACATGAATGAGGGAGCACACTCCACAAGAGGACACTAAACGTCCTGTCACTGTTGCTGCAAGGAGAGGAGAGAGTGTTAACTGTGCTGCAGGAGGCCTCTGGCAGGCAGGTTGCAGCTCCGAGGTACTGCTTAAACTGTGCGGTTTTACAGGGCTGCTGCTCCTCCCCAGCCTGCCCCGCACCTCTGCTGGGCATCGTGGTGGTGCTGGGAGAGGCTGTGGTTGCAGGGGTCAGTGCCAATGGGCCCATGAAGTAGCCCCAGCCCTGTCATCTGAGCTCCAGAGGCTGTCTTCTGCCTGCTGTTCGCTAGCCCTGCCCTCAGCCCTCCTGATGACAAAAGAAAGACTGCATGAAGCCAGGCATGCACCAGGGAGTGAGTCCTGGAGGGAGAAGGAAAGGTTTTTTGGAGGTAGAGGAGTGATGTCTCAGGAAGGGAATGGGGATGGAGATCTATATTCCTCAGCTCAGCCCTCTGTCCCCATTACCTCCATGAGTACAGCCAGCGCCTCCACCAGCACCTGTTTGTGACATGGGTGACACCCCCACAACAGCTTTGTCCCCGGTGCTCACCAGCTCACCCCTCCTTACGCTTCCTCTGCCACCACCACCGCTCCTACCAACACAGATAACATAAGCCAACCTGTCCCTTAGCTTTGGGGAAGTAAAATTCAGCTTTGTCTGCATGACCGAGAGGCTTTGAGGTTCTCTGCCGGCTGTGGTAGGTGGGTTTGCCGTAGCAGTTAACCAGAGCATTGGAGGTGCCTTGCCAGGACCCCCGGAGATAAGCGGGAGCGAAGGAGCATGCCTTCCCCAGAATCAATAGAGATCTGTCCGCTGGCACCTGCTGGCCTTCTGCTGCTGTAATATCTTTCACTCCAGTGGCTGCTTGTTTGTTTGTCAGCTGTGTTGAATTTTTATTGTTTCCTGGGCATGTGAATTCCCCCATCCATTCCCAGGCCAAGGTGTGCCACGTCTCCTGGGAGCGGATAGCCGTCAGTGTTGACTTAAGAGTGTGTGGAGTGGGAGATAAGCGCTGCCCTGCTGCTGGGGCCCAGCAGAGCCATGCACCTCACACCCTGCGCTGAGCTTCTCGCCTGGGGCTCCTGCCACGGGGCTGGGAGCCAGGACAAGCGTCACGCAACACCGGCATGCGTCATCCCCTCAGCTGCGGCCACGTGCCGGGGGGAGCACAGGAGGAGCACAACCTCCACAGCCGGCCCCGAGGAGCGGTGAGCAGAGCAACTCCTGCCTGAACGGGACCAGGAGCAGGAGGGCCACGAGGCTGCTGAGCAGCGAAGGGCACTGCTGCAGACACACTCAAGGTATAGTCCACATTGGAGGTACAGCCGCTGCAATCCTGCCCGATTGCACCAGCAGTGAGGTTGGCCACTAAGGCTTGGGATGGTCCAGTCGGTGTCGTAACACTTGACAGGGTCCTGCCAGAATAAGCCGATTCATTCTAGTGAGTCAAATGGACTCGTGATAGCTCACAGCTGCTAGGAATAGCTTATGAAAGTGTATTTAGTTTTCAGGGGTGCAAGCTTTCAAGTGTTTGCAACTGTTAATTGCTGCTGGTGCAGCACCTTGGGAAGGTGAAGTGCTAGGCTGGGCAAGTACTTTGGGTTGGGTTCCCCATGGGGAGCAGGATTCTTGCTTTGGGAGATACTGGCACTGTTTGCTTCTTTGGCAGGAATTCGATGCATTTCAAGATTAGGCGACTGTCTTTTTGCTTTCAGGTGCTGCAGTGTTAAGAGGGAAAAGTGTGTGGGTGAGTTTAAACCATCTCTGCACAGGGAGAGCTGCCTGTTTACACCCGGGGATTTAGGCTTCCAGGTATTTAATTTCTGCTAACTGTTCTTCATCTTGCTGAAACATTTTAGTCTTGAAAAGCCTCTTGTGGATAATGAGACTATGGGGAGGTGCCGCTCCCAGAGAGGCTCTGACTGTGGCGCAGGGGTGGACAGGGGTCTTGCTATAGCAGTGCCTTTAATGAGCAAATAGGTAGCCAGCTTTTGCAAGAAAATGCTAGGAGAGGGTGAGAAAACAAAATGAGAGAAAGGTTTTGTTGCCTCCCTTGAAACCAAGAACAAGCAAAACTCACCTAAGTTCAGAATGTCCCACCTGATATGTTATGGAGTGCGGGACGACAGATGGCGGAGGGTGGGGGAGGTAGGAAATGGTTCTACTCTGAGGGCCAGGGAACTGCCTGGAGAAGGCTTGTGCCCTGCAGCCAGCTCTGTAATAATTCTGCAAACCCCAGTAGGAGCCTTGGGCGACCCTCCCAAGCTGTCCCAACGAAGGAGGAGATGGGCAGTGTGACCCACACCCTGTGCCCTGATTCAGAGGGCTGGTGGTGTCAAGGAGAGCTGGGCTGATGCTGGAGGGTCCCTGCCTTTCTCCAGCCCAGACTGGTGCCCTCAGCTGAGGTGTCCTGTCCCCCATGAGATAGCTGCAGGCAGAGGTAACAGAGGGACCTTTGCAAATAAGTTGGAGCTTGGGTCTTGGTGGCTGGTGTCCCAGTCAGGACCAGCCTGTGTGGCCCAAGTGTTCTCTGTCATCCTGCCAGAGCCCTTCATGATTTCTTTTCTCACAGGTGCAGGTGGGGAAAGTGAGGCAGGGAACTGGCACTGTCTCGGAGGGGCATTCACAGCACTGTGGGCAGTGAAGAGAAAAGTAGCTCTTCCTCAGCCTGTGGAGAGAGAGGAGAAATACCTCCAGAGGATGACCTGGGCCAGCCATAATCTGGAGATGTTTGTATTTATAAACTAAGGAAGAAATGGATGCCACAAGGGTGGCATCAGGAACCAAAATCTGTGGGAGGTGAATGTCTTCTAGCATCATTAGGAGCCCCACTGAGAAGCCAGGTCTGTGCCTGTCTGCCTGTTTCAGGCTCTTGGGTTATGACCATTAACTGAAGCACCCACAGGGACTGTCCTGGTGCCTCCGAGCAGGGCCCTGGTGCAGAGGAAGATGGAGGCACAGGTCCTGCCTGGTTACAGCATTAAGAGGTGGAGAAGGATGAGACATCCCAAGCAGCTGAGGAATGGCTCTGCTGCACCAGGCAGCTGGTGGGATGGGGAGGAGGACCTGCAGTTTGCTGCTGTGGTAGGGGACAGTCCCCTCCTACCTGCCCATGGCCTAAGGCAGCTGCTGCCTCTGCTGCCACTGCAGCTTTCCTGACTTATGTGGGTGACCTGGCATTGGCTCTGCTCGTCACTCAAGCAGCTTAACTCCTTTGCTGCTGGCCACGTGCACGCTGGAGAGCCTGCCAAGAAAACTCAGCTGTCTCCACCTTGCACTCCCTGTTGTTATCTGCAAAGTGAACGTACAGCATAAGACGTGCTCCCTGCCTGCTGACCATCTGCCAGGGCTGCGGGTCTCTCTGCAGCATGGAGCGTCCCTGGGCTGCAGCACAGGATGGGGAAGGAGGCAGCACACAGCTGGAACAAATGAAGAAAGGGGCTCCAGTGCCCTCACCTGTGGCTGGTCCTGCCCCTGGGGGGTGGGTGCAGGTGCTGCACCCACCCTGCACAGATCAGAATCCTTACCACCCCCACCAGGGGGAAACACCAACCCTTCTCTATTGCAGCTTCTCTTAAGAGGAACTTTCCCTTACAGGATGCTATGGAGAAAGTGATGTGAAGGAGGGGTGGGGGATCAGACAATGTGACACTTACCCATTTGTCATCCCAGTGGCTGTCACCAATGGGTAAATGGACAGGAAAGGGGACTGCTAGTGAAAGGATGCAGGAGCATCTGGGAGGAAAGTTCACACCACAGAGCTCTGAGGAGATCCTCACTGATGAGCCGTGGAGCCAAACCTCCTGCTGGAAGAATGCTAGCCCCAGTCCTGCCTGGCTCCCGTTCCCTACTCACACCTTCTCCACCCTGTTAATTATTACAAGGGAAGCGATGAAGGCCAGCGTGCACCAAAGTCCAGCGTGAGAAAGAAAATCAGCAGTTTGCTTGCAGTCATGAGCCAGCCAACCCCAGCCACCACGGAGCTGCCCATGTTGCCGGGAGACACAACAGTGGCCCTTGAGGTGGCAGACATCGTCGTTGTCGTATTTTACTTCGCCTTTGTCCTCGCCGTCGGGATATGGGTGAGTCTCTGAGGTGACTGAGGTGGGGGTTTAGGTCTGCCTGAGGCAGAGAGCCTTTGACCCTCTCTGGACCTCTCCTGGGTACAAAGGTGTTTGCTTGCAAAGGGCATCCTCTGTGCACACCGTTATCATGGGGCCTATTGAACAAGCTGGGGGTCACGGTGACCTTCCTGTGAGCCCCCACCCCTACATGGGGACAGTGAAGGGGTCATTCCCTGGGGGTTGTTCTGGGGGGGAGGCCTACCTCGTGTTCTGCAAAGTAGTCTCACACCAAGGTGTGGGCTGGCAGGGGGCAAAAGAAAGGCCAGGGTTGGGGTGGAGAAGACTGAAATGAGACTTCAAAAAGCTTTGGAAAGATTGTTGCTAATTATTTGTTCTTGTTGCTTTGCCAAGACCTCTTTCATAGAGACCTGTAGTGTTCTGGTTGTTCTAGTGTTTTTTAACTACCAGTTGGTACATTCAAGGAGAAGTCATTAAATAGGTACAAGCAGCTTCTTTCCAGAGCTGGACTATCAGAAACCTGCACAAAGAGAGTCAGAAGCAATGGGTGAAGCCTGGCATACTTCACAGATACACCAAAAAAATTTTGGAGCTGATGCAGAGACCAGACATTCAGGATTCTCCTGTCTTGGTGGCAGTGCTGCTCACCAGTCTGGGTGCTGCCATGTGCATAGGCATTTTTGCAGCAAACAGTTTTATTACAGTGCTCGACTGCAAGCTCCTGGTTGCTGCAAACAGCAAGCACAGTCTCATGGTCAGACCTAGCCAGCAGCCAAGCACCATTGCTCACCCTTCCCCGCCCAGGGGATGGGGGAGCGAATTGGATGGGTAAAGGCAAGGAGACTCGTAGGTTGAGATAAAAACTCTTAAGTAGTGGAAAGAAAATAAATTAAATTCTTATTATAATCATTATTATGATTAATATTGATTAATAATTATCATTAATGATCATAAATAATTCAAAATACAAACCAATGCACAGTGCAATTGCTAACCACATGCTGACAGATGCCCAGCAGGTTCCCAGCTAGTGATCCCAGAGAAGAGAAGGGCCTGAAACTGTAATCCTGGAAGCAAGAGTGCCATCTCCCTGGCCAACCCTCATCTATATACTGAGCATTACATTATATGATATGGAATATTTTATTGGCCAATTTGGATCCAGTGCTCTGGCTAAGCTCCCTCCCAGCTTCTTCTGCACCTGCCACACCAGCAGGACATAGGAAGTTGAAAAGTTCTTGGTATACCAACAACTAAAAACATTCTTCTCATACCAAACCCCATACTGAATCCAAACCACAGCACTATTCTAGCTACCAAGGAGAAAGATTAACTCAATCCCAGCCGAAACCAGGACACACAGTCAGCCTCAGTCACATCGGAGGGGCTTGCTGGCCTGTGGGCATCCTGTTGCTCTTGAACTGCAATTCTCATGCAGTTCCTAGATGGGACTGTGCGACGTGACCGTACAAGTGTGGGGCTGGTGGAAACCTTGAATCCGCAGCAGTGGGAGGAAGCAAGGCAGCAGGACCTGCAGCAGGACGTTGCTAGCCATCCTGGAGTGCATTTGCAGTCTTTGGTGGCATCCCATGGGGTACAAGGTTGTCCTCTGATTCTCACCCCTGTGCCATGTTCTCCCTTACTTGGTTCTGAAGGCATTTTCTAGGGCTGCTGGACAGTGAGGAGGGACTTGCTTCCTTTTTAATGCATACCATAATCAGAAGGTGGGCAGCCTTTCTTGGAGCTGCAAACATGTATTTCACAGGGCTGAGAGGAGAGAAACCCCAGATTTCTCAAAACTAGATGCCTTTCAGAGGGGCCCTGCATCAGAGCCACACACTACCTGTCTGTGCTGCTCAGCCGGTTGACTGCAGTGACACCCAAGGGGGTGGGACTAGAGTCATGCAAGCAGTTTCTGATGGGATTTTTCAAGGCTACTGGGATGGCTTTGGGTACGACTTGAGTGTGGGTGAATGGAGGAAAACGCTTTTCTTTTTCCTGTGCTTCCAGTCATCAATACGAGCAAGCCGGGGGACCATTGGAGGCTATTTCCTAGCTGGACGATCCATGACTTGGTGGCCTGTGAGTGAAATGCATCCCTCTTTTTCATGGTTTGAAAGCTATTCCAGATGTAAGGAGGGCAGGTCTAGTGAGGGGACCCAGTCCATACATGTTTTGACTGTAGTCTTGAGATGAAGAGAATCCACCAGTAATCATCCCATGCAGCTTTGTTAATGGGCTACAGCGTGGAGCTGCTGGGCCAGCAGCTGTTCGGCATTTTCAGTTTTTTTCAACTCTCAATTTCTCTGCTAAAGTCAGCAATAAAAGTGTTCACGTTGATGGAAGTGAGGGAGCACTGACTGCCTAACTGGGTTTGAAACTCTTTGGCCCTAACTCACTGAAGATACCATTGTCCCCAAGCCAAGAGAGCATTAAGTAATCTAGGAATGTGTTATCCAGTAAAAAAGCATTTAGAGACTCAAGAAAAAATAATCCCAAAGCCCAGGACTTTTTGAGCCCTTGCTGTTTAGAGTGAAGTTGAGATTATTGACTAACAATGTAAAGGATATAAACTTCAAACCACTGAAGTATAAATCTTCACTATGAAGAAAAAAAAAAAATCTATTGAAGGTGCCTTTTCTTGGGAGTGAAAGGTACATATAAAGATAATTTAAAGTTTGAAAGGAATAAAACCACCATAGGAATAAAGATCCTTCTCAGCCAATGCCAGACTCTAGCCCCATATATCTCTCCAGTGAGTCATGGGTAACGGAATGCACTTCTCAACCAAAACATTGTATTTTTTTTTCCTTTGGATGTACATTGCCCATAAATTCACTAGGCTAGATTTTCAACCTCTTCCATCAGAGACACATATACCTCTCTTAAATCTGTTATTTCTTAAATGTTCTTTATACTTCTGTCTTGGCCAAGTGACGTTTAATGGAAAACCTTAGCTTGATGGTTTTCTGTGATTAGGAGGGGAAAAATGAAAAGATAGTAAAATGGAATGTTTATCCCCCCCAACATAATTATTATTTTCTTTTTTAAAGAAACAAACAAACCCCAAAAGTTCTCACTGCTTTTGGCTCCAATCACAGGTGACAACAGAGTCTGTTGGGTACAGGTTGGCTCTTGGCTCTCCTGACTTAGGATTCTAGGTTTAAAGCAACCTCTAATGCTATTCACTTTACAGTTTTGTTTGTCAGAGAGCTGATTCCACCTCTGCAGCACTCCTGCAGGCTCAGCTCCTCGTGGCCTTCACCTTGAGTACACGACTGGCTTACATGTATTTTATTTTTTTTTACAGGGGTGACAGATTTCTGCTGTGTGTTAGACAGTCTCAACTAAACCCTGATATTACATTGCTGCTCCTGTGCAATGTATCTCCTGTATTTCTGTGTCTGATATAGATACAGAGAACTGTTTACATTTCTTGATGGCACCAGTCCCCACCTCAGTTGCAAATTCGTGTAGCAGCAGCCAGCTCTCTAATCAAGAGTTTTTTTAGACAAGAAGGCAGAGCTGCTGTCGGGAATCTGTGTGGGTGTTGATGCCATATTAATGTTTTACCTTGCTCAAAGGTGAGAAGCAGATCAAATTCCATCATTCCTTGTTTCACATGTAGCAGTAGTAAGGAGAGTAGAGCTCCTCATAGGCTAAAAGCAAATTTTCTCTAGAGACAAAAGGGCTAGACTTGTCCTTTGGGTAACTTCGCGTTTGACCCTGAGAGAGATTTGACGTTGTCATACAGAAAGGAGGTGAGGCTTTGTGCCAAATAAAAGTAGTAATTAAGTCTGATAGCCTTTGCCCTGTTTAAAGTTCCTTGGAACTTGCATTCATCCAATTAGGGTGTCAATGAGCCATGGTAAGGACAGGCCACAGTCTGCAGTTAAAGTTAACGTGAGGCATTAGCATTTTCCAGCCTACAGCAGAGCTGACTATCTTTGAACCTATGTGTAGACATTGCACACAAAAGGCCTGCATGGAAAGGAGCAGACACACACACTTTAAGATATAAAAACATAGTTTTCTTTAAAAGGAGAAGGAAAACCCAACTCTTCATTAACATCTAGCTAGCTACCTACAAGCAGACAAGGCCCTGGGGAGGAGAGTGCCTGGGGAAAATGTTTGGGCTGATACAGAGTTTCCTCGAGGTGACTTTCTGGGTTTTGTGCCTGTGCCATGTGTTTCAGATTGGAGCATCCCTGATGTCAAGCAACGTGGGCAGTGGTTTATTCATCGGCCTGGCAGGCACTGGAGCAGCTGGGGGTCTTGCTGTGGGGGGCTTTGAGTGGAATGTAAGCATCAGTTATGTTGTCAACTAAGATGTCACTGTTTATAAAGGGACTGGGGACGTGTAGCCAAAATCAGATGCTAACAGTATTGGCAACTATAAGTTCTCAAGCCTCAGGAGAGAAGCCTCCAGGCATTCAGACAGCCTTGAAAACATGAGATCTTTGTTTTAGTTTAAGTGGAATCCACTAAAATTATTAGCAGTTTGACCTTCACAGGAAGCACAGGGCCATATTTTTAAGTGTTAGTCTGCACTTATGAAGATAATGAATGCTGAAAATGTACTTGGATAATCACAGGATTCTGGGTACAGGGAGTTTGAAAAAAAAGCAGCATGTGCTTCTAAATTTAGCGTAAAGCAATGAGAATTGGCAACACTGCTTTCACCTGTCAACTGCCAAAATGTGACATCTCTGGGGTGAACATCTGGGTGTGAAGGCAGGTCTCATTCTGCCCTACTGAAGTGGCCTGGAAAATTGCCACTGACACCACACAGAGCATGAAAACCAGGCCTTTTTTGTGTGATGCTAATGAAATTTCTCAGCTGCAGTGATGAGGATTGAGCTTAGTGCCAGCCTCACAATAAACATCACTCACCTAACTCTAAATCTCTTGTCTATACCAGCAGAGACTGCTAATAGTGCCAGATACTTGCCAAGAACAGACAAGGCCAACCAAAGTCTCTTTCCTGGGATATCTATTCACGGCACTGTTGTTTTGTTTTTTGTTTTTGTTTGTTTTTTTTTCTAAACCATTAAGATCACCTTTAATTTCTTCATGAAGAAACCAGAGCCTGTGTTCAGCCTGGTGCACGTAGGACATACCAATATCGCTGTACTTAAAGTAAATTTATTCAAGTCATTTTAGAAGCCCATGAACAGAAGATTGTATGTCAGGGCACATCTAACTTCATGAGTTTAGACTCATTTCTTTCAGATGGGAAAAGGACCTTAGATATGCCATTATTCTCTCCCCTTGTCATGTGACATCACTCAGCTGCAGGGATTATATGAGCATCTTTTAGCTAAGTCAGTCTCAGGCACTTCAGGAACCATGGCTGTTCACCTTCATCACTCACAGTCTCTGCTCACAGGGATCAGTTTCATTTCTGATAACTGATCAAAGTAAAATCTGGACTAATGTAAGGTGCCTAGATGAAAGGTAATGGCATGAGACAGCCAGGAGCTGAGGTTTGATAGTCAAATGACTTTTATTTATATTCAAGATCTCCTGTTTGGCCTTTTGCTGTGTTTCAGAGAAGAAATACATGATGGGAGATGCCTTTATACCTTCCAAAAGACCCTTCACCTGTGGCAAAGCAACTGAACTGCCCCTTTATCTGCCAGCAGCAGAAGCACATCTGTGTCAGCTTGCAAGGAGAACATCCCAGCAGTCTTGCTGTTGCTTATTTTTATGCTCCACAGGGACAGTCTGCTGCCTCAGCCTCATCACTTGCTAATCAAGCAACAAACAGATGCTCCCATCCTTCTCTGAATCACTTAACTCTTCACTACCACAGCATCAGTGGTTTCAAAGGCCACCTAATACAACACCATCTTTCAGAAATCTAGAGCAACAGAATACACCATCTTGCCCAAAACACCAAGAGATGGAACAGGATGTGCCACCCATGACAGAGAGACACAGGGCTTAGGAGGATAACTTCAAAAGCTTCTAATTGTATTATAATAATTCCTCCATTTGTCATCTCATCTGAGAAGGGAGAAAAAGTCAGACTGTTTACCAAATATAGTGCATGTCACTGTATCTTTCTGCTTTCTTAGGATGTTCACTGAAAGAACAGAGGAGAAGGATGTTCCCCTGTGTTGAATCATGTGCCTTTATTTTCTCTGTCTCCTTAACAGGCTACCTGGGCACTTCTGGCTCTTGGCTGGATCTTTGTGCCCGTTTACATTGCAGCAGGAGTGGTCACCATGCCTGAATACCTGCAGAAGAGATTTGGAGGGCAGAGGATACAAATCTACATGTCTGTACTGTCCCTCATTCTCTATATATTCACCAAGATATCCGTATGTATCCAACTGAACATAACCCTTGTGTCTAGGGCAGGGGTAGATCATCCTGGTACAATGCAGGGCAGCTCTGATAACTCAGACGCCCTTGAAAGGACCGGTTCAGCTACCATAAACAGTTGCAGTGTGTTAGTGTGCTGCTTTGCTCAAGTAAATACCTGCCTCTGTATTGATCATGGAGACCTATCCTGAGAGAGAGAGCCCTCATTAAACAGCAATGCACAGTGAGAACTTTGCAGGGATATGGCAGTTAATTACTAAACAGTGTAAGTACCATGAGTTGTCTGCCTGCTTTTCCTCTTCTATCAGACCAAACCTTAGGCAATATAGCCAGGGGAGCTGCAGCATTACTCCACCTGACGATCTGGCTGGCTGCATCTTGTAGATGTGAAATTCCCTTAAATTATCATAAATTTGTTGTTTTGTAGCTGAGTTTTCAGCATTAGGTATGTTCCTGTCTCTTTCTGTCACCTGTGTTGTATAAAAAGGGTGTGGTGAAAGGGAGGTAGGTTCTGGCTTAAGACAAAACTCAGCATTTTTCCTGGATTGCTTGTAGCATTGTACCATGCTGGTAGCCAAATACAATGTATGCTACTGGGTATTTGTCTTCATTTAAATGCCATTAATAGAGGCAGAACTTATGCTTAGAGATTTGTTAAGAACTACCTGTGCCCTTGGAGGGTGAGGACTGTATTTCGGAGCCCATTACATGAAGGACTGAAAATACAGTCCTTTGTCTCCTGCTGCTTGTCCCGTGGCCAGTACAAGTCAGTTTTCACTAGTTCCTACTGAAGTATTTAGATGTCGAACTGCCTTGAAAGACATTGACTGGAGGTGAGGCACCCATGTGCCTTTGGCAGTTGGCTTCAGGGTCCTTCTCCCAGGTTTCTTATGTCTCAGGTCCTGGGAGGTGCATTATGAGGAATCCCAGGCTGGGGGTATGGGACAAATTTCCTCCTCTAATGGCCAGCTCTTGGTCATGTCACCCACTGCTGTCATCAGTGCTTCCAGGTTCTTTACTCTGTGGGACTGAAGCATTGCCCAGGATGAGGTCTTGCAAAGAGGCACTTGAAGCCTCTTTACCCCTGAGGGGTATATAGAAGATCTTTCCTGCAACAGCACCACAGTGTGCACACTCAATGTACGTGGTGAAGAGAGACCAATCTTTAAAATGACCTTCAGCAGAGCGGTATTTGCCAATGCCTTTCAGAGCAGGACCCTGGCCTCAGTCACTGCTGTTTCATCTCAGTGGTTTCTCCTCTGTGCAGCTAATTCACGCGTGGCTGATGGATGTGGCTGGTGGAGTTTATGGGCATGACAGGTGCTTTCTATTAAGCAGGACTATTGTTTGCAGAGAGCTCATTTAGCGGCTGGCTGGACAGCAGGCAGTTGGTCACAAGAAAGATATTTCTCCCAGAGCTTTTGCCCAAACATAGGTTAGCAACTAGGGCATTGCAGAGTCTTCCCTGCTTGCAAAGAAAAACAGAGATCTCAATATCAGTGTTGTCAAAAGACTGATCCTGCATGGCTACAGAGGTGTTTTTATTTCCTGCTGGGAAGTAAAAAACCTGTGAAGACACACTGTCTCAGGGTTGCAGAGGTCAGGCGTTGCACTGGGTGCTGGCTTTTAAGGTACTTATTTCTGGCACAGCATATAGAAATCTTGCCCCACCCCTTCTGTCTCCCTTGGCAAATGTCTTTACCTGTATCCCAACCCATACCAGATTTGCAGGTGTCCTTCAGATTGGTTTGCCAACATACACATCTCCCCTATCACCTTCTGCATCTGAATGATGTTATCTGTATAATTCCAGGTTTCCCCCAGTTTCTGGTTTCACTCTCTCTGCCAATAGGTCCAAGCAAAACAAAGTTGATGGGGGTTTCTGTGTTTCTAGTGAGGTCCTCAGCAGGTATAACCTGTTTTTCTGGGGTCATTCTACTAAGATGAACTACGTGTCTAGAAAAGCAAGCTCTTGACCTTTTTTCAGATAAATAAATCATGGCGCAAGACATCAGTGATTCTTTAGGGGTCTTGCAAGCTGGAGTGTCTCCTGGATGCAAGGCCACCAAGATATAGTCATGGGTAGAAACTGGTCTCATCTACTTGTCCCCCCTTTCCCTCTTGTGTCTGCCTGTGAATACATGTGCTCCTGCTCCCCACGGATGTCTTCACAGTCAGCAAAAGGAGTGGCAGTTTCCATCAATACCTGTCTGTGCCAGTGAGGATTACATGCCATGAAGGCTGCCTGTAAGATTCATTGCTTTGTGGTCCTTTGGCATGGGACCTTGATTTTCAGCCTCCTGCTGCCCCATCTCTCAGATGCTGAGAGCTCTGAAATGGAGGAAAGGTTTTCCTTACACCAAGAACAAGAAGGTTCACAGCCAACAGCCCCATGCTCTCTCCTCCTCCTCCACTTCACCTTCGTGGTGTCCTCC
Source organism: Athene noctua (assembly GCF_965140245.1). Classification (NCBI taxonomy): domain Eukaryota; kingdom Metazoa; phylum Chordata; class Aves; order Strigiformes; family Strigidae; genus Athene; species Athene noctua. The sequence goes on along the minus strand of NC_134041.1, from coordinate 9,374,425 downwards.
CTCGTCAATGCTTTCAGCCGCAGAGGGCTGCAGGATGCTTTATTAGATTTCACTTGCACGAAGCACTACTAATGCCAGACTGCCCTTGGGTTTTTTTGTTCCAGACAGACATTTTTTCTGGAGCATTGTTCATCCAAATCTCTTTGGGCTGGAACCTCTACTTGTCCACTGTGGTCTTGCTAGCAGTGACTGCTGTCTACACCATAGCTGGTAAATAGCTGATTTTTAAAGAAACATTATAAACTGTAGCCTAAGATAAAAATTTCCTCTTTCCTACATAGAGGATGGTATTCAGGTCCTGGTCTGAGGGAGACATTCCCCCAGTTGCTGATAGTACCTGCCCTGTTACTCTCAGCTGTTGGAGACCTCTGGTTGTTCCCCTCTCCCCTCCTGGCCCAAGGGAAACTGGTATGGGGGGAACATCACCATTTTCTAGAGAATTTTCTAACACTACAAAAGGGTCCCAGCTCCCTGTGTGCAGATAGCTACCACTGCCCGTATTTGATGGGTTTTTTTCTCTTTTTTTCAACTTTATCATCTTTAGATACTAAGGTGTTGAACTGCCTCCAAGTCCTGTCATGACCAAGGACCCAGAGCCATTCCTCACAGAAGGGCTTGTGGGTACTATAGGTTCCTGGGGACCAGCTCAGTGCCAGCTTCTCCCAATGGGTCTGTCCTGAAATCACAGGGCTGGGGCCAAGAAAAACCTCTTTCCAGGAGAGGTACCCATTTCATTGTACGTGGTGATGTGCTGCCTGTTGTTCTCTGACAGGTGGTTTGACGGCTGTGATATACACAGATGCGCTGCAGACCCTCATCATGGTGCTGGGAGCTTTGGTCCTCATGTTCATAGGTAAGGGGAACCTGCAGTGGCATCATACATTAGTTTAATGGTCCCAAGGTCGTTAGACCTTATCAGGGTACCTCGCCCTTTTATGTATGGTGCAGGAACAAGTTTTAACCACTCACAGAAGTGGTGCCAGCACAACTCTTATTTACCAAGTTGTCAGACTTGCTTCATCCTTTGCACTAACTGTATGGAGGTGAGGTTCGGGGTAAATTCACCTTGCAGGTTTGGGCTTACCTGGAGTTGCTAAAGAGCTTGCAAAACCGCATTCCCAGAGCCAGATTCAGCTCTCACAATGCTCATGTAAATTCAGAGTAATTCTGTTGACATTCCCTGTTGACTTTGGGAGTTACAGTGGATTCATCTGGGTGTAACTGAGCATTACAAAAAGATAAAAAAGCAACAAGGAACTGGCCATCATTAGTCTTTGCTTTAAGCCTTCTTGGCAAACAGAAATATAGATGTATCTTGTTTCATGTCATACCATCCTGCTCCAGCCCTTGGAGGGTGTGTGAGCAAAGACTAGGTGCTGAGGACATTGTGGGCATTAGGATCATGGAGAATTTCCTGCATTGTCCCTCTTCTATGGTACACTGTTAAAACTGCAGGGACTCTGAGCAAGATCCAACTGTCTCCTGTAAAAACCTTGACTGCTCAAAGCAAGGATGGAGTGAAAAGAAAGGAGATGAGAGGACAGTAAGAGAAAAGTAATCATGAGACTCAGATAAGGAAATAACTTTGCAGAGAGCACCAGACGTTAAATCACTGGCATTTTCTTTTTAGGATTTGAAAAAGTTGGCTGGTATGAAGGACTTCAGGAGAAATACAGCACAGCAATGCCAAAGATCATAGTCCCAAACACAACCTGTCACCTCCCACGTGCAGATGCCTTTCATTTGTTCAGGGATCCAGTCACAGGAGACATTCCTTGGCCTGGCCTTATATTTGGCCTCTCTGTGCTGGCTCTTTGGTGCTGGTGCACTGACCAGGTAATAAAAAAGTCTTTCTCTCTCCAGGAAAACCACCACACTGTTATTTCCAGTCCACTCCTCGGTGGATCTGTGAGCTGAAACATGACTATGTCTCAGTGTTCAGGAGTTTCTATCTCTTTACTGGTCTAGACCAGAATAGCTCACTCATTCCACCTTCTCAGCAAGTTGCTAATTTTGTGCACTTAGTGCAGAGAGAGCAGGTTATTTTCTTTTGTCTTTATCCCACTGTGGACTGGTGAGTACTGGGTGTCTTCCTGCAGTTAACATGAAAAGGATGTGAAAATGTGGATGTGGAGCTGGCTCTACAGTGACCTTGTGTAGACCTCCAGACAAGCCATTCATATTCTCAGAGATCTCATGTTTCTTATTCCTTTCCAAGCTAGAAACAAGGAAGACTGTATGTGTTTCTCAAGACACAATGCTTTTGTGCTTTAAGATGGGATAATTATGAAAACCCATTGCTGAACTTTTAGAAAAACACCTACAGTCTGCTTCACTCCTTGTCTCTTGCTGCCGTACAGCTGCTGTCTCCAGCTCTCAAGGTGGCTTCATTTCAGACAAGGGCAAAATGATTCCTGTAAAGGAAATTTCCACGCTGCCCTCTCCTACAGCCTGCACACAGAGCTCTGAGCAGTGGCAGCAGGCTGCAGTCAACCAAGATGGGAAAGTTGCCACCATGAAAAACACCCTGGTACCCTGCTGGATGAAGACCATCCATGAGAACGAGAGACAGAGGAGGGATCCTGCTCCCTCTGTAGTGCTTCTGTTTTACTCTCTGCTGTCTTTCTGCACTGATTGCAGGTGATAGTCCAGAGGTCTCTCTCTGCCAAGAACCTCTCCCACGCCAAAGGTGGATCGGTGCTGGGGGGATATCTGAAAATCTTCCCTATGTTTTTCATTGTCATGCCAGGAATGATCAGCAGAGCTCTTTACCCAGGTAAGCCTTGCTATGTTCCTTGCACAGGGCTTTATACCTGCCATGACCACTAATCTCACACAGGTCCACCAACACCTCAGAAACCACTGTCCTGCAGGCATACTCATATAGATTCCTGTTGTACAATGGTGTTCCCATGCCCTTCCTCTACCTCCATTTCTCCGACATTGGCGTAAGTCACTGGGAGTATTCATATGGGGCATATTTTGCCATTGGGGGCATACAGCTCCATGCTGTGGACATTGCATGCATCTGTCTATCTGGAGGAGGTCAGTGAGATGAAATACACGGAGCACTGAGGTTGTCCTTCAGGTCCTATGGATTACTTTCATTAGGTATTTGGTGAGATTTTTAGCAATCTACCACACAGATTCATTCAATTCCTGGTGGATTGTGCAAAACAGTCCACTTTTGTGAAAGAGCAAGAATTCCTTTCTTCTTGTCTCCCAAGGAGCGTTCATTGCTGGTTTCTCCAGAGCATGCTGCTTCCCAGGAAGAATACCCCGGTTAAGGGGACCACTCCTGGAGAAAAGTGTCTGTCTCTCACATTTCCTCAAATAGGAGTAAGTCAGCCTGCAACATCTTTGGTAACCCAGATGACAGATTCATGGAAACAATCCAGTTCCCACAAATAAAAAATCATCAAGGATTGCAATTATACAATATCTAGGAGAGTTATATCTGTACTCTGAACAGAATTACAAATTGTCATCTCAAAGTTTCACCTTTATTTTATGATGTAAAAAGTTCTTCGGCTCCCCTCATTCTAGCTGTATTTCAGCTGCACCTCTGAATTTATACAAAACTGCACAAGGCAGCAGGATTTGTTCCCCTGACTTAAACAACCTGTGGCTCAACAGGATTTACACTGACTTCTTGTTATTTTCCTGTCTTCTGCAGATGAAGTGGGCTGCGTGGACCCGGACATCTGTAAAAGGGTCTGTGGAGCTGCAGTGGGTTGTTCCAACATTGCCTACCCCAAACTCGTCATAGAACTCATGCCTGATGGTGAGAAACCTTTACATTTGTGGAGGTGGGCTTGAGCCGTGATCTGCATGGGAGGATCAGACTGCCCTTATCCATCCTAAGGATGAGGAAATCTTACTGCAGTTACCAGACATCAGGATGAAAAAACAGTGCTGAGAGGCCAAAGGTCTATTCCTGATTTTCCTTACCTTTTTTGCTCCCCCAGGGCTCCGGGGATTGATGATTGCCGTGATGATGGCAGCCTTGATGAGTTCCCTCACCTCCATTTTCAACAGCAGCAGCACTCTCTTCGTTATAGACATCTGGCAGCGGATCCGCAGAAAGGCTTCGGAGCAGGAGCTGATGATTGTGGGCAGGTACTTACACTTCTTTATGTCTCATTGCTCTCATCATCTGTTTTGTGTGCAGCATTTACATTCTTCAGTCTAGACTCACTGAGAAAAATCTGGTGCCTAAAATACAGAGCAGGATTGCAGCCTGGGAAAGAACATTACATTTTCCAGCTTCATCTCAGATAGACCTGGTCAGAGAGAAACACTGAGTGTACCACTGAGCTTGGTAGATCATTGCCTCTCTCTTCTCTAAACTTAACATAAATAGTGCCTTAAATGTAACTTTTAGAAAAGCCAAAGGTGCTCTAGAGTCACTGTCACCAGAGGTCTTTAAGAACATGTTATTTTTGCATCAGACAGGAGTGATACATTGCAATTACTCCTTTTTTTCATGGAAAAGTGCAGAGAGCCAGGCCTCCCAGCTCTCTATCTCTGTGATGTTGTAGTGCCCTTTGCAAGCAAGCTTTGGTACTGCATGATATCAGGGGCATATAAAGTTCTCCTCCTGAGAGCGGAATGTAAGCTGCTTTCTGCGTGTTTGTGGTGCTTTTCCTCTCCAGTCATGAGCGTTAAGTTCTGAACTTTGCTGTGGGGTGGTTGAAGACCGCAGGCAATCTCATACTTCACCACTGTTGAGTAGTGAGAGGTGAAGTACCTCTTGTTCAGCAATCTGGAGAAGCCTCTATAACATATAACTCAAAGATGAAGAACGGTTATGGTATGCACCTGAGACCCCAGAAGCAATTTTAATAAGCAGCAAATGAGTTGCAATTTGGCAAAGGCACTAGACTGAGCATGTTATCTGTTTGGAAAGGTGGCAGAAAGATTGCTTCCACAAACTACCAGCTCCCTCTGTCTTTTGCATCCAAGAGCTAGTCCTTCAGAGAACGTTACTCTCTAGGACACACCAGGTTGAAGGGCTTCCACTGATCCAGCTGACAGTGGGAGCCACCATGCCCTTGTGGATCTCTCATGCATGTTGACTGTCAAGTTCTAGCTCAGCTCACTCCGAAATCTGTGAAGTTATTTTTGGGAATTGGTTGAATTGACTTTCTAGAAGAGAGCAATTTTCTCTTTTCCTGTGTACACAGGGAAAGGTTCTTCTTGAGAGTGATCTGTGGATTTTTTCTTAGGAAATTCTGAAAGCAATTGTAAGTGTGCTTTGCTGCAAAACTTCAGGTGGACTCCACCACCTGCAGAGCTAATGCAATTTTATCCTCATCTTCCAGAGTCTTTATCCTCATCCTTATAGTCATCAGTATTCTCTGGATACCAATCATTCAATCAGCCAACAGCGGCAAGCTCTTTGACTACATTCAGTCCATAACCAGCTATCTAGCCCCACCGATCACAGCTCTCTTCATCTTGGCAATCTTCTGCAAGAGGATTAATGAGCCAGTAAGTGGAATGTCAACAACAAATTGATATGCATATTTAATTTGATAAAATAAAATACACAACTCTTCTCTCAGTACCTAGCCTTTGAGACTCTTTAAAATCAAAGCCAGTCCAGGTAAAGGGTGACAATTAGACAGCCTTTCCCTGGCATGCATTAGTGGAACTTAGCCCAGTCTCTAGCGTATGTGTATTTACTTCCAAAGAGCCACTGCAAGTGGTACTTCTTGAGTCTCATCTGAAAGGACAATTGGCAAATTTGTTCCACACTTTAGGGATGATGCATCAAAGTCTAGTTGGAGGAATGTTGTTAGGAGGACACTCTTGCATTTTCTGTGCTCTATGTGTTTCGTGTTCGAGGGCAGAAAGAGAAAATGAGGATTTTTAACTGAAAACATCCTCCTTTGATGCATGTCAGTGTGGATTTCCATCAGGCATAAAAGGTCTTGGTCAAGGGAAGGGAAGAGGAAAAAGGAAAAAGGTAAAAGAAGAGAACTCCAACCAAAGGTAATGTGCAGTGACCTTTTCTTTATGCTTGCCTTTTCTCAGGGTGCTTTCTGGGGCCTCATGGTTGGACTAGCTGTTGGTCTTGTTCGGATGATCATCGAGTTTATTTATAGCACACCGTCTTGTGGTGAGGAGGACAGAAGACCAGCTGTGCTAAAGGACTTGCACTACCTCTACTTTGCCCTCATCCTCTGTGTCCTCACTGCGATTGTCATCGTCCTTATTAGTCTCTGCACCCCACCGATCCCTGAAGAAAAGGTAAGTGACTTGCAGTGGCACCCTTTTCTCAGAGCCCTTGTTTGGTTTTCAAAAATCTCTGAAACCTGTCCTTTTCTTTTCCTCCCCTGGTTAAGAAATGGTGTGTAATGCATATGCTGCAAAGAAGCCCTTGCTTCTCAGCTTTCTATTCCCCAGGTCGCACAGTGTTAATGCTTCCTGAGGCACTGAGTGCTTGAAATTGAGTGTGAGTTCCCATGCTGTGCCTAGAGCTGGGCAGACACTGCAGCCCATCACAACTAGAATGGAAAGAAAAGAAGGGGAAGAAGATGAAATTGTATTACAGAGCACTGCTGAGGAGGAATTAAATATATCTAATTGTAGCATCTACTCTGTTTCAGCAGAGCCAGCATCAATCTTGCAGGCAAACAAGATTAATATCTTTTGCAACATGGGCATTTAGGAAAATAACATTTTGTCCCAATGTGATCTCAATTACATTTAATAACTTTGAGTCAGGCACAACTTTCTTTTACTTAACACATTAAAATCGTGCAGAGTTGGGAGGCTTTATATAATAAAACCTTAAAGCAGCTCTTCCCAGTCCAAAGTTTTAAAGCAGCTGTCAATATAACAAAACTGCCGTCTACCTCCAAACAAAGGTTACTGGGTAGATTTAAAAGACCTATTTATTTCCTGTCTAACTGCATGAGGAAATGAGGGTGATGCCATCATAGCATTTTCTATCTGTTGCTTCCTCATAACTTGTAAAGCATTAACCAGTTCCATCAATGTTTGATTGAATGTTAGTAGCGTCAAAGATACCCAGTTCCTAAAGATTACATGAAAGCAGGTGCTCAGATAGAGGAGAGGAGGGGGGAGAGAGAGACTGTCTTTGTGTCTGCTTTGAGATAAAGTCTCTGCTTTTATTAGCTATCAGAGGATCCACATGGGAGAGAAATACTGGCAAGGAGGCACCATTAGTTCTGCTGCTTACGTTGTTCACTGCTGCTCAGGGGTGGCCAGATGGTTGCCAGCAATTAATTACTGTGGTTTAATGAGTTCCCACTCATCATCTGACCTGTGATAGCTAAACATGTGCAGTGCTCCCTGCCCACAGCAATAGCAAGATAAGATGCATTAACATAGCACTGGCAAATAGTGAACATCATACCAACAGTTCAGGAAATTAAGAAACTGGCCACAGCACCTACAGGCTTTTTAGTCTGACCTCAGAGATATAAAAACATCTAAAGCACATTTTAAGAGGAGAGTTCAGGATGAAGACCTACTACAGTAGCATCAGGGTCAGATAATTTATTATCATAAGAGATTCCTTAGAGGAGATTTTCAGTAGAAATAGGTGAGTTTAGAGGTGCTGGACTTAAAGGACCTTATTTGACATATTCTTCAAAGAGCAAATGCTCAGAAAATGTGGATTCTGACTGGAAGTAGTCCAACGGCAAATGCCAATTGGATGGTCAGAGAGGATTTTGTCTGAAACAGCTGTGTGCCGTTATCCCAGAGGAATAAAGGATGAGAAATAGTGGCTGGACCCCAGGTATATCAGGAGAGACAGGGAGGTAGGAGAGCTTGCTAAAGGGAAGTGCTGGACATGAACAAACATAGGCTGAGGTTTTTGTGGGAAGTTTTCTAAAGAGGGATGGTCAGGATAACCTTTTGGTAGGCTATGGGCCCCACACAGTGCTGAGCTCAGAGCCTGATCTCTGTATAAGAGATTACGTCAAAGAAAGTTAATGAGAATTAATGATATTTCCTGTGACAGTGAGAGGCTGGACACAGAGACTCAGATCAATCATCTGATGATAGTAATGACCATTCATGTCCCATGTGCCCCCTGCCGTCAGTATCTTCCCACCACAAGGAAAATGAGATGGGCTGCTAGGCAATTTGAGCCACTAAGTGGTAGCTAATTCTCTTCCCATATCTCAGTAGAAATGAGAGAGTCTGCCCCTATTTGGTTTTAGTCTAATTTCCATTCAATTTCTACTATTTATCCCCATTTTCAACAGGAAAGGTCTGACCTTGTTCCTCAGAGAACAACTAGAGTGAAGGCATGGGGTTTAAGCTGAGGTAGGTGCCAACATTGCTGGGTTGCTGCCTGTCTGGCATGAATCTGAGTGGGCAGCTTTAAACCCAACATTTTTCATTTTCCCTGAGTCAGGCTTCTCCCAGCTTTTGCCCTAGACATGAGCGCAGGTGTAGGTTTGGATCATCACTCCTGGTGGCATGGTTCCTGACAGTGTCCTGCAAGCAAGGCCTATCTCCTCATCTTAAGTTTGTCTGTGGCTGTGCTGAAGTCGCTCAAGGACAGAAGGCTTTTGGGAAGGAAGGGCAGGGGGTAAAAATCAGGATGGACATGTCAGGTTCTAACCCTCTGGATAGAAACTAGCACCTGAACTTTGTGTTTGGCCATTAGCGACCTCAGGTTGCTGGGTTTTGTCATGCAAGTGGGCCACCCTGTGGGGAGGAGCCTGTATGTCCCCATGATAGTGGCTGAGAGGGGGAGACTGGTAGTGGGTGTCCTAGCTGAGGATATCTGAAGCTCTGGTGCTTCCCAGTCCCATGTGTTGGTCAATTCACTTCATGAGCCTCAGATATTTCCCCCATAAAAATTGCATGGGGCTAGTTCTGCCAGCCCTTATCTGTGCAGCGCTTTGAGATGTAATGATGAAGGACACTGTATAAGAGCTAGGAATTACGCCATTTATTTTGTCAAGCAAAAGGAAAAGAAAAACAAGCCGCCAAAGAAAAAAGCCAAGGAATTATAGTGATAGATCATACTTCAGCAGATGTAAATCAGCATAGCTCCATTGCCTTCAAAGACCAGGAACAGCTGTTGAGCGCAGTTATGCAGCTTTACACCAGCTGAGGATCTACACTGGACAACTTTAAATATTGAATCTCAATGCTTTTGAGATAGTAAATAGGCAAAAGGAGAAAAGAGATTTGTATCTGATGTTGGAGTGGTACAGCTAATGTGCCTGACTTTAAATGAATTACAATCCAAGAACTGCAAGCTGTAGCGTTTTCTCCTGCTGTTTTGGACACTCTCCCATCCCTGTGGTGATTGATGCTGTGCTGGAAAACAAGTATGCAAGGAATTTGTTTGGTATGCTCCAGAGTTCATATGTCTTCATTGTAGATAGTCCATATTGTGTCACGCCGTCCTTGAAAACCTTGCAAAAGAGCTTACAATTAAATTTGAGACTGTGAAGCTGAAACACAACTGTCAGGTGCCAGATGGCATTTTGGAACAGAAGGATTTATTCTACTTTACAAACAACAAAAGAAAAACTTTGCTGAGTTCTTGCAAACTCCCTTGTCCAAGGAGAATGTGAGGGTGAAAAGGGAGAGGAACAGCCCACAAAGCATGAGCGCTACACGAGCAGGGCACCTCCCCAGGGGTCAGGGCTCACCCAGACAGGCTGATGGATTGGCAATTCCATTTGATGTACTCTGGGGTCGGGGATGTTTTCCCTGTGTCTTGTGGTCTGCCCTTTTTGTGCATAGCCTGGGAGGAGCAGCAAGCCCTCTTTGGATGGCCTGAGCCCACACCGTGCACTTCGAGGTGCTGCAACTGAAGCTCCCACAGCATCATTTAGTGCCACTGAGAGCAAAGCATGCTCAGCTCCTGCGGGAACCAGGCACTCATAGAGGAGCAAACTATGGGGGGACAGAGGTCTCCCCGAGCAGTGCCCAGGCATAGCTCTGCAATGGGGAGCAGACCCACAGGGCTCCCCAGGACCTGTCAATCAGCTATCCTGGCTCCCCTGCCCTTGGGCATGGTAGCTTCAGGCATCATTTCCAAGGTCCAGGTCAATTCTGCTAATGCAGCTCCCCCATCAGCAGTTCTCCCTATTTATGTATTTGCTTGCTTTCTCCAGGCATGCAAAACACGTGGCCATCATCTGCCTTCCCTTTCCCCATCCCTTCATAAATTTGTGCAAGAAGAGCATAGCCAGTACCACGGTGGCCTCCATGGCCACACAATGCTGCCAGGCATGTGCCCTTCTGGCGATGGCAAAGAGGAGAAAGGGGGACTTGAAGGAATTCAGCCAGCCAAAATGCACTGCAGGGGAGCTTGAAGCTGGAGCATTGGTGTGATGCTTCACCAAGGAGCCCTCTAGGGTGGTGGTTTGCTTTATTTGGCTGTGGTCACCACCACGGTCACCACCAGCTCCTGGGTGGGTCAGTGGGATGGTATGCAATGAGATTACCTGTGTGTCCAGGCTGCTTTAAACTAGGAATCACTCCCATCTGGCAGAGTCTGAGCCCCAGGGAAACTCTAGCCCTTGCAAATTTTGCTGCAATGTGAAGACAGTCATTCAGATGTGAAGACAATCATTCAGTGACACATAGGAAGAGGAGGGAAAAGAAGAAAGTTTCTGAAATTCTTTAGTACCCTGAAACTTTGCTATGTTCCAGTGACATTTCCTAAGTGATTAAAAAAAAAAAAAAAAAAAAAAATCCTTGAGAAAGATGAGGATCATCAAATCAAAGCAATTTAGCACATCGTGACAAGAAGGATTAGCCCTGCCCAGTGCTCATCTTGGTTGAAAATGATTTAAATAAAGCTATAAATCTTCTGGAAATTATGCAACATTTTGTGTCAGCTGGAAACTCCTGCCTAGATTTGTGTGTGTAAAATTCAAAAATTAAACTCACGTTACTTTGTAAGTGACCCATTTGAGACATTCATTTCCATACGGGCAGAGCAGGGAGGCAGCTGCTCATCAGCTGTGTGACTTTGTCTGACCTGTTGTCAGCACGGCAGCCGCGCTGCCCCGGTCCCATCCTGCGGCTCCTCTGCAGGGCAGCCAGCAGGCTGGAGCGGGAGGACAGCCCACAGACCTGGGCAGCTGCATTTCTGTGGGACTGATGAGTGTGGTCCTTGCTGCCTGGCTTGGCCAGAGCACGCAGAGGTTAGGAAGTGCCGATGCCACCAAGCTCCTTGGTGTGCCATGGTCAGCCAAAGAAGCAGCAGGCCTGGCTTAAATTCAAAGACCTGAGCCCCTGGGATGGTTCAGCCCACCCCACAGCTGCAAAAGGACCACCGTGAGGCTTGCAAGGTCAATGCCTCCTGTGTGCTCCCTGTGTCCCAGGGAGGAGACGACTTTCAGATTTGCCCTAGGATGAGTTTCAGATCTTCTGCTTTTGTAAAGCGGATCAGATTGCAGCCACAGCAGCCTGTCCAAAATTGATCATCTTCCATGGCTTTGGATGGTTCTTTCACTGAAAGATGGCAGAGAGAGGTAATGTCTTGTATTGGCCCAACAGAGAAAACTGGAATTATAAAACAAAGGAAAAACAGCCAAACCAACAAACAAACAAAAAAGAGAACAGGCGTTTGGATGGGCAAGTCTTACAGTGTGCGCCCAGAGTTCATTTTTTTTCTACTTGTAACTACACCTGTTGGTCTAATGTAAGGTATACTCCTCCCTGCAAACTGTGACTTGGTATTCGCTGTCATGGCTCTGTCTGCCCACATAGTTGTACTTCTTGAACACGTACTTGCAGTAACAGAGCAGAGACACAATACTGCTACATTTCCCATTAAGAGCTCTGAGATAAGCTCATCTGGAAGTACAGGTTGCCAGTTTGATGTGAGTTTGTCTCCACTGTGGCATTTAATATTCACGTCGGGCTTTCTTTTTCTATAAAACAACAACCGAGACAAGACAGAAGATCCTCCAGTCCCTCCCCACGACTCAGAGAAGGAGCAGCTCAAATACCAGTGTTCCCTTATGGCCATATAACTGCATCGTGACCCTATGGCCATATATCTGCATTCCAACACCCGACTGATCTTTCTCTGCTGAGCATACAATTGCTGTCTGTGATTGACTGTATCCAGAGAGGGTTATCTTGGCTTCTTTTTTTTTTTTTTTTTTTTTTTAATTTACTTTATTACCCTTCCCTGTTGGAGAGCTGCCATTCTGGACACAGATCATCATTATTTCATGTCAATCAAGTGAGCTTGGCAAATAAGAAGTTGCTTATTCAATGTCTACTAAAAGGTTACAGCTAGTAAAGACGGGGATGGAACAGGTTAATTAAAAAAAAAAAAAAGAAAGAAACTAGATTACTTCACACTTTTTCTCAGCTTTTCATCTCCAACTGGATGGTACCAACCTTCTTTTCCAGGGTGTGGGCACCTGTGCAGAGGGAAGGTGAGAGAAGGTGGGGGAACAACCATTGCCCCAGAACAGGTCTCTTGGCACTGTCTTGGATCTGTGCCCCCCAGAGAAGGAGATGACTGGCGTGCCAGTTTGGGACTGACAGGCAATAACCTGTTTGTTCTCTGTTCCACTTTGCAGCTCACTTGCCTGACATGGTGGACAAGACACAGAAAAGCACCTGCCATTGACCTGAAAAATTACAAGAGTGAAGCAGCACAGATCAATCCAGCCAACGGAGAGAGTGACTTGGTCGAAAGTGCAGATTCAGGCGATAAGGAGGAGGCAGGTAGGGTGGCTGTCTGTGAACAAGCACACTCATGTGCATGTGAGTGCACAGCCCAGATCTCATGCAAGTCCCTCTAAAGCTCGTGAGAGGCCATTTGTTGCAATCAGTGGAGTTGGGGCTTGTATTTAGGGGTATATATCAGTTATAAGGATGTGACAAATGAAACTGTTGCAGTTCTTGGTCCCCCCAGCACATCTTCTAGCATTTACCTTCATGTCACAATCCTCTGAATGGCTCAGAAGAGCTGCCATTCCTGTAAAAAAAAGAAAACCCACCATTCAGTAAAATGGTTTTCCTTCTCCTCCTCAGAACAAGTTATTTACCCACGCAAACTACCCCAGTCCAGTCCTGCCCAAGTCACAGTGGTGTTTTAGCACTTCAGATCTGGACACTTAATGGTGTGCTGGACTACTTAGATGGGAGTCAATGGCTGCTTACGAGCATCCCTTGGGAGAGTGGAGGTCTGTGCTGCTGGGACACAGTTCCTCACCCCATTGACATGGGCTTTGTGCCATGACACTGCATTTGTCTGTCTCACCAAGGTGCTCCTAGTAGCACTGCTGCAGGCGTAAGGAAAGCAGCACTACCACTGGCACTATGAAAGTCACGGCAGACTCTGTAGTTCCGACTTTCAGCACATGAAAATGGCATCCCTTCCTGTCCTCATCGTTGCTAGGAGATAAACCCCTTGTGTATGTGCTAGAGAAGCCTTATCCTTACCCCCGTGTGAGCTCTGCTGGGTAAAGTCACCCAGTGATGCTGTAACATACTGCATCAAAATAACATCACAGTCCGAAGGGACCATGAGGCGCTGGGGGCAGACGTGTGCACTTCATGGATGTCCTACGGTAAATCTACAAGCCCCAGTTTTCTCATTTACATTTTGGCAATAGTATCTTTCATCTTCTCTTCGGATATAGCCATGGTTAAAACTCAGACCCAGATAGCTGTGTGTCCTACCAAGAGTATCTAATAACGAGGAATGAAAAGAGTTGAATGAACTTCAGGAGTTGTCAGGAGAGAGAACAGTAGCAGGACATGATACATAGGCAAGTTGTTTTCAGAGTGGAGAGAGGTTTATTCTACAAATCCATTGAAAAAAATGCAGCTTTCTGGTTTTGAGCTTAACCTTCCAAGGTTATAGAGCAGAAGTCTCAGAAGAAGGGCACGTGCACAAGACTTCTTCACTCCTTCCATTTGCTGGTCAGTCCAAAGGACACTGGTACCAATTACAGCCAAGCTAAACAGAAGTGAACAATGAAAGAAACCTCTTAATAGTTTTTTTTCCCCAGTAGAGTAAGTTTGGGTTTAAGTTGAATGCAGCCATTCAGAGTTATTTATTATTTCTTATCACTTCCTAGTTCACTTAAGTAGCTCAGATTTTTATAAACAAATGTCTTGGTATTTTGGTAATTAGTAATGATGGGAAAGGAAATGCGAAACACAGCAGTTGACAGTTTAATGATGTTTTTTTTCCAGGTAACACCTTTTTCAAGGCCTTATGACATTCTGCATTTCAAAAAAGGTTATATTTGGAAAGAACAGCCAGTGAAATACACACAGCACAGGGCTGACAATTAAAACACATACTTCACCTGGCATGTCACGTGTAATAAATAAGCCAGGATATCTCTAAATGGACCATCATGCTGTCAGGAATTTATGAAAGTGGATGGAAGCTGGGTCGGGGAGGAGGGGGAAGAGGTCTGTTAATTAACTAATGAACGATTGGTGTTGCAATCAACCAACTGTAATCAGGCTGTGCTGTACACGGTTGAGGCAGAGCTTTCTCTTTTCCCTTCCCTTCCCTTCCCTTCCCTTCCCTTCCCTTCCCTTCCCTTCCCTTCCCTTCCCTTCCCTTCCCTTCCCTTCCCTTCCCTTCCCTTCCCTTCCCTTCCCTTCCCTTCCCTTCCCTTCCCTTCCCTTCCCTTCCCTTCCCTTCCCTTCCCTTCCCTCATCATCTCCCAGCCTAGGTGCATCTCAAGCCCCACTCCAGGCTGGTCAATGCACCTCCAGACTAGTGGAAGGAAGGAAAGAAGAGTCCCAGCTAGACGATAACACCCATTTTTTGGTCTATCTCTCGCAGCATCCAAGCCTCCCTGCTGGAAAATGTTGTACTTGTGGTTCTGTGGTCTGTCCACTGTCCCCACGCCCACCCTGTCCCCGGAGGAGAGAGCTGCCCTGGAGCAGAGACTCACCAGCATCGAGGAGAAGCCCCTGTGGAAGACTGTTTGCAACGTTAACGCAATTGTCCTGATGACCATTAATGTCTTTCTGTGGGCATATTTTGGCTGAGGTGGGGTCACGCAGCACGTGGTTTTGGTTTTTCTCAGGGGGCCTCATCTTCATGTTTAATCCAGAAGCATCGGGTGAGAGAGGCCCTGGTGATGGTCCCCAGAGGCGCTGGCACGCCTCAGCACTGCCCTTCCCCGGAGGCACTGCGGGCTGGGAATGGCTGCGGGGCTCGGTTTCTCCATAAGAGGTGACCAAGACTCAACACTGGTTATATCCAGGATGCAGGGGATGTGTGGGACAGCGTGTGGGTCAAATCAGGAGACCTGGGGTCAATTTTAAAGGCGCAGAGCTCAGCCCAGCGAAGAGCAAAGGCTTAGGAAAGCCCAGCTGTGGCATGGCTGGGTCTTCTCCCCCTCCCTGCACCAGCTCAGGGCTGACTTGGCACTGTTTTGCTGAGGGGAGGGAATTCTGAAGGGCTTATGGTTTACACTGGTGTGGAGGAGGAGACTTAAGCACTACTCGCAGTTTTTTTATATGGCCAAAATTCAGATGGGTTTATTGTGGGACCGCTGGACTAGTTCTGCAGTGACAACCTTGGCTACCACAGCCACCCCAGGACCAGTGTTGGACCCCCTTCCACCCCCCACCCCCACCCCAGCCACTGGCACTGGCAGCAAGCATCCCCACCCTGTCCACTCTGCTGCGTGACGGTGGGTCTTTCTTACAACAGCCTGAACCTGTTTACTCATTGGGCCGATCCTGCCCCTTAACAGCATTACCAGCAATAAAGGTGCCTTAGTAACAAAGCCAATTCTGACTTTGGGTTATTGTGGTTATATATCCTGCACTGACGCACAAAGGTCTCCCTGGGACCACGATGACCTGGCTGTGGTCAGGAAAAGAAATATCCCTCCCTGGGCCAGATCCAAGGCTGGACCTTGCTTTCTTGAGCAGGTACAGGCTTCTCTGACCCATCTTGGTATCATGTAATGTGGCATGGCCATAACCTTTTAAACCACCTCCAGAGGAAAAGACAGCAGTACTCACTGTTAATATCTTTGTCGGATGCTCAGATGGAGAAGGCTAAAAATGCCCATGGGGATGTGACCCTCCACTCCAGAATCCAAGGACTACGTCCAAGCCACCAGGTGTGGGCTGTGCAGGGGGAGGACACACAGTGAAACACACACTATAAAGATGAAGAAAATGAGTTGTGATCCAGCAAGGAGAGGAGAAACAAGGCTCTGTGCCCACCTGGCACAGGGAGCCCAGGTCATGGTTCCCCACTCACCCTCAGTTTGTATGGAAGAGACTGGACTGGCCATGCAGAATGGGCTCTGTGTTGTGGTCATGCAGGTCGATACAAGCAAGTGCTTTTTCTAAGAGGAAAAAGTAGATTTTCCTTTGAATAAGGGAGATCTCAACCTCATCACCTGCCTGTCCATCCCTGCGGGAAGAGGCGTACGACGCAGAGCTTGTCTTGTATTTCCACTATTCAATTTTGAGCAGGTGGTGCCCAGATCAGAGGATGCCTCAAAATATTTAGAGGAAATCAAGTTACCAGCTGTGATTAATAGCTGGTAAATGTATAATAATAATGGACAGATTTCTAATGCATTTAGAAATACCAGGGCTCTTGCCTCCTCACCTAGAGCAGCAAGGTGCTGAGTGCTCCTGAGCCACAGAGCCCCCTCAGCAGCACTTCCCTCAATGCCATTACTGGCTTCTTTGGACCACACATCGGCTAAAGCCATGGGGAAAGCAATGTGGAGCAGGATGAGGAATACTGGGACAGGATTTTTAAATGTTTGAGATTATTCTTTTCCCCTCAGAAAACTGCAGTTTTGCAGAGAAGTGACATTTACTAAGCCTTTTGTTTTTATTTTTTTTTTCCCCTCCCTTTTTTTAATGACACAAAATAGTTTTGATCTTTGGATATACAATGCTGAACACTTCCCCTCCCGATCTCACCCCATGGACCCTAGAAGATGATGTTTTTCTTTAAAATGATGATGTCTATGTCAGTTAAACAAAATAATGTGCTTTGGGAGATGTGACTGCATCCCTGTGCTTGGCCCACAGAAGGAACAGAGACATCCGCACTGCCAGATGCAGCCAGCTGTGCACCCCACAGGAGAAAGACATTTCAATGGCAAATTTATTTGACTAACTACTTCAAACTACTAAAGTGAAATAAAAGAAAAAAGAATCATTGGAGAGGGGAAGTCTGAAATGTTTTATTGAAATAAACCAAAGTAATCTCAAAACATCTTGACTTTTCCTTGTATTTTCTAAGGAAATGCCATATTTGGTATAAAAAAAAATAAAACCAAAAAGACATGATATTTTTCCTCCTGGTTGAAGACTGGGGATGGGGGGAGTTTTGTTTTCTCCCAGCCCCTCTTCCCAGCCTTGATAATTTCCATTGTATGTTACATCTCCCCAAGGGTTGCACTTGAACACGTGGTGTCCCTCCAGCCCCAGCTCCCACTCGCCTCCCTGCGGCAAGTGGGACCCTGCTCACCACAGCAGATCCCTGTCAACCTCAACCCTGTGGGCCAAGGAGCCACGGGGACAGGGCAGGGACGGGGTGGGATGGGATGGGAGGGGATGGTTCTCAGCTCCCTCCCGCTGCAGGTGTGATGCTGTGGCAGAGAGCACTGCTGTGAGTGTGCAGCTCCTTGCACCATCTCAGATGTGCTCTGGGGGGTTTAAGAGAGAAACTCCAAGAAACTCTGCAGGTAGAGTGATTATAAGCCCAAAATAAAACACTTTTCCTAACAGGGAGGACCAAGGCCCCTGACAGTCACTTGCAGCACTGTGACGAGCTTTATCTCCTCACACATTGTGCATCCAGGGAAGCGGAGGTACTTTCTAAAGCTGTGACAGCTGAAGACATACAAGTGTTTAAAAGCCTGTGGCAGGCTCTGGAGGAACCTTTTTAGAGGTACACGAGGTGGGATGATCGCATACCCTGAGTAAAAGTGATTGTCAAACCCCAGCTGCTGCAGCCTGAGCTGCTCTGCGCCGGGAGCAGCATCTCCACCAGCACTGCTCAGCCCACACCATGAGGGCAGAGCTCCCGAGGGAACAGGGATTACTGGCGAATCCAGCCAGCCATAGCCCCAAAAGCAAGGAATTAGCAATTTCATGCTGTCCGGAAGAGGTTTTAGCAATGACATGCGAGAAGTCAGAGCCCAGCAGAGCCGGGGCTTCAGCGCTGACAG
The DNA here is from genome assembly GCF_965140245.1 of Athene noctua. Taxonomy (NCBI): domain Eukaryota; kingdom Metazoa; phylum Chordata; class Aves; order Strigiformes; family Strigidae; genus Athene; species Athene noctua. Next base: position 9,356,261 of record NC_134041.1, on the reverse strand, counting down.
GTTCAGCCCACGGCGGGTGCAGCGCGGCCTCGGCCTGGGGCTCCTCCTGAGCCGCTCCCGGGGAGCAGCTTGTCATCACCCCAGGAGCACTCCGCAGCCTCGCTCCTCACAGCACGTGATGAACTGCAATATCCTAACAAGAACACATTGCTTTCAGAGCTGTAACCAATATACAAGTCCATTGGCAGCAGATGTTATTAATGATGCCAATACATATTTTCTTATTAATCTTCCATACTAGGCTTGTGTCTATCTGCAAATGATTATCATTCATTTTCCTGACAAATCTATCAAGATCATTTATTACTGTTCGGGAAAGGATCTTCTTTTAAACAAAGATTAATAACATTGCATTTTATCTGGCTGGTTGAGCCAAAGGAAATGAAATTAACAATGAACCCTACAAACATGTCATCACTTTAATTTACTGGAAAATATTTTAAAATGTTATTTAAAAGAATATACGCTATGGTGGGCACAGTTTATTGCAATGGAAAGAAATGAAACCACATGCATTTTAGCAGCCTGGAGAGTAAGTTAGCGAACAGGGCACCATGTTTTCTCTGGTTCCTTGTGCTCGTTTTCTGGGACAAGGAGGGAGCAGCACCCGCAGCCTTCTTGGCATGTGCAGACAGGCACCTGCCCAGGTGAATCATAGCTGGAACTCACTGCTTCTGGGTAAAAGCGGATCCCACCTGGGATCAGAAGCTCTCATCCCTGCAGGGAGCACTGCCCTCCCTGCATTCCTGTAGAAGGAAAATTCAGCAGGGTAAAGATCATGGAGATCTGCGGGAGGGGAGGGCACATGTGGGCTGCCAGACACCCAGCACCCTTCTGCACTTTTGGGCCCAGGGAAGAAAAGAAGCACACTCAGTAAATTTACATGGTTTAGCTTCCTTTCTTCTTTCCTCTCTTCTTACTTTCTCTTTCCTTCGAGTAAAATAATACTAAACAATAAATATACACCAAAGAACATATCAGAATGTCCCTCCTACCTTTACTGCGAACAATAATACAAAAACTTAACATCAGCTTTCCTTTTGCATTGCTTTGTTTATACATGTGAACTGATATTTTGAGCCCCGTTTTTGTGCAGGTACCTACCACTGCGTATCCGCAGGACTTTCTCCACGTGTCTGGCTCTGGCCCATGACATCTCTGGCACTGGGAGTCTCACCACTCCCCTCCACAGCCTCGTGCCTGGAAGGTGTTCCCTTCCTGCCCCCAGTGCTGCAGCTCACTTATCTCAGTTTCCAGTGCTTCCAACACAAGAAAATTAGTCCTCTTAGTTGCCAGGGGGAAGAGGAGAAGGTTTCTTAAAACAATTTTGAATTACATAGTCAAGAAGCATTTCTCCTACAGATAATAAAGTCAACTTCTTACCTTCAGTGGATTCTTCTTATCTCACCCAGATACCAGGTTGGGAGCAATGTTTTAAACCCCAGACAAAAGAAAATAACCCTGCTAACCTCCAGCTGCAGCCGTTTCGAAATGCTGACATATCAGCAAGAGGATTTCTGAGTGTGCACTTGTGTATCGCTGTGGAGTAGCAAAAGCACAGTTGCTAAATTGGCTGGTATTTAACCATACATTTTATTGCTACATAACAAAGGCTTCTTTAATTAAAATGAAAAGTCATCAATGTAGCACAGGTCTTGAAAAATTTATGACAAATAAGAAAATCCTGAATATCCCCCAAAGCAGGGTTTAGCTTGTCTGCAGATTAAAAGGTAATGAGTTAATAAGAGAAGCAAGCTGGCCCTCTGTTTAAGCTGGAGCTTTATCTCCAGTCACTTTGGAGACACTGTAGCTTGGTAAGTGGTGAGAGCTCAGCCTACACATGTCCAGGCCATACATACTGAAGTAGGACCAGACTCCAAGCTTTTAAAAGGTCTAATCTTCTAGTTTGACCTAGCATCTACGGGTAGAACTTGTGATCTTTGACTGAGCTATAGCCACAGTGCATATGGCAGAACATCCCTGCCTATTTCTCTATCAAACTGTTAGCTTAAGCCATGTTTCTTTGAGCATAATTGTTAATCCTGGTGTAAAGACTGCAAATTAAGAAGAAAACAGTTTCTGGCTAAGATGCTCTAAAAGTTAAATATTAATTACATTAAAAAAAACCCAAACCCACACACCAAACCTGCATCTTATTTTTAGTGTGACTGCATCTCACTCCAGCTTTCAACTGCTGGATTTCATCAAGCCTCTTCAGTTACATTAAGCAGTTGTCTGTTATGAACTTACACCACATAAATAAAAACCATAGATGGTGCATGCAGAGAAACAGGGCTTTATAATCAGGAAAAAAAAAGGGATAAAGCCTAAAAGAAGTGGCAAAGGACAATATGTACTGTATGCAAAAACCACATTCAAGCCTCTTATCTTACAGTCCTGTACATACATTTAATGGGGCGTGTTTCTTTTCCCCATTTCAGACTAATGCCAAAGGCAGGTATGGACAGTTTTCAGTTTGTTTGCCCTGAGCAACAAGAGCGATATACAGTGTGCTGTGAAAGCAACACAAAGATCAATAGATGAAAATGATTTTTTTAGCATAGGTAAAATGTTGGTGTAGGAACAATTTGACTTTTTTGTACAATCTCCTCTGAAGCAGATGAACGTGCGTGACGAAGACAACTGTGGAGCTGCTGCCCCAACACCGTGCTGCTGTTGCTGCAAAGGTGAGGGAGACTGCGAAGGATTGCAAGGAGATGCCACTGCCTGTTCCTCAGAGCAGTGAAAGATGACAAGTTCCTCATCACCCAGACATAAACTCTCCCCACTGCAGATGGAAAATCCACTGGCAACACCAAAATACAGATATCTTCCTCAGAGAAATGCTCAAGGTAGAAGCTTTGTTGCTGTTGGCCATCATTGTCCCAAGTCCCACTGCACACAACGCTGCCTTTTCCCAAGTGTGCCCTGACCCTCAAGTCACGCATTTTCTCCACCTTTCTGTGACCCAATGATTCTTGACACTCCTACAGGAGGGATGGAGAATGCTTGTGCCCTAGAACAGCCCTTCAACCCAAGTACTGGGCACTCTTCAGTGTCTGTTATAGGCTTAAAGTCCTTCAAGTGGAGCAGGGAAATCTGTGAACATCCAATGGCGCTTTAATTCCTGACCTGAGACCCCACATAATACCTGAAGCCGTCTTCATGCCTTCCCTCCCCTTGTCTCAAACACTGTTCCCAACACCTCTGTGTATCCATCTCCATCACAGTACACAGGGGAACGTTATTTAAGCATGTGCCATCTGGTCAAAGCCTGGCACCAAGGTTTCGGTGTGCCATTCAAGCACAGCCCAAGATTTCATAAGCAAAAGCTGAAATATCATGCAGTGCAATATTACAGATAAGCTGTCCAAGCAAGAGCAGATGGCACCACTGTGCCAAGGACAACAAACAGATATTAAGTTGTCAGAGTACAAAGCAAAGTCAGCCTGAGCTGCCGAGTTCATGCCATTTCTGCGCATGGTTCCCAGGAACGAGAAACAAGCTGCCCCAAAGGACACTGAGGAACCGCTCCCGGAGAGGGCACTTGAACGACGCTCTGTGAGCCACAGCGAGACGCCCGAGGAGGCCCGGTGCCACACGCGGGGAGCGTGCAAGGGCATGACAGCACACACCTGCATGCAAAACGCAAGAGCAACTGCACTTGCACCACTCGGTTACTGCTCAGTGGTGTGGTTTCTCTACTAGATGACTGTCAGCTTGGTTTGAAGCACTCTGGATCTAGTACGGGGGTAGAGATCATTGGGGACAATTCCTCTGCTTACTTTCTGGTTTAGACTTACACATCAAGCTTTATTTCTGAGTGTGAAGGGGGGAGGACCAGGGTAACCGTTTTAAGAAACTCATAATTTTTGCTGCATTTGTTCAAAACAGGAATGTTGTTCAAAACATTCAGCTGTGATTCGCTCCCGCAGCTTCCACAAAAGCAGCATTCAATTTAATATGTGAGACTCATAACCAACTCACGCAGTGCAACAGTTCACATCAGTTTGAAGAAAAAAAATTCTGCTGGAAGCACAGGCAAGTAGCAGTGTCAATTTTTCATTAACCTACAGTCACTGTCTCTGTAGACTTACAGCTATAAGTAAGATTACTGTTATAATTTCTTCTGGTCCCTAAGGGGAGAGAAAAAAAACTTCTCAAAACTTTTAAGGTCATTAAAAACCCCCACCTTTAAATTGGAGGTAGTTTCAGTTTACTTTCATATTTCAAAATCAAATCTTAGCTTCAGCCTCACATCAAAGCACAAATGTCAGTTGCTTTGTTTCTACATCTTCCATGAAAGAAGTTCCAGTTTATACATGAGCTGAATGCCAAGTAAATAGATTTTCCGGGGGAACAAAGGCAGCTTTTTTTGTTTGTTTTAAACATATGTAAATAGAGTCCCAGGAGCTGAGCTGTCTGTCACTTCAACCAGGTTTACACTCATGTCACTCCAGCTGGTTATTTCTGACCGACCTTAGGTCAGAACTGCAGAAGTTTCCCTCCCAGCTCCTCCACAAACTCATCCCAGGCAGCTACTCGAGCCCTCTCCCTCCGGCCTTACACCTCAGCAAGGGGGAAACAGTTTAATATGTATTTTTCTTTGCTAGTTTCTTATTCCGTCCTTTCTTGTTTTTAAGCTCTAGCTGTAGAATCACAGAAATACTTTGCTCCTCTGTCTCAGTCACTGAGACGGTTCTGAAAAGCTTTCAGCAGATAAGATCAGTATCTGACAATATATGGCCACTATCAATAAACAGTCAGGGCTGTGTCCCTACATACCAGCGGTATATTAAAGACTGATGGTACCTACTGGTTCACGGTCAAGATTATAGGGGGCAGGGAAGAAACAGGAAGGGATGTGTAAGAAAAATCACTTTTTTATTTTTTTTAAACAGGAGGGCACCATCACTCTTGAGGTTTTGTTGCAGTACCAGGCATTTAAACAGCAGAGAGTTATCTTCCACAAAGCCAGGAGATGACAAAGGGGAGTACAATCCCTTCACGTGCTCATCTTCTCTCTTTTTTTTTTTTTTAAATTTAAAATAGCAGATCAATGCAAAATTCAGATCACTTAATGCTTGTTATTTCCAAATGGCTTGGGTTATCTCTTAATCTTCAGCATTCTTGTTTTGGGTGTAATACTGGGCAGCACTGAGGCATGCATCACTTTATAGGCTATGCAAAGCCACAATTAAGGAAAATCCTCAAGTACATGAGAAACCGCAGTTTTGATTGGCTGAGTTACCATAACTTACCGATAATTCAAATCACTCGAGTATTATTCAGTGTTTTCTTCTCCCTTCTTTTTTCATCTCTTGACAAGTTTACAAAGAAAAGAATGGAGCAGAGCTTAGCTGCATTACATCCAATATGCTGCCTACACAAACGCCAGAGAAGCTAAATGAACCCCAGAACATATGGCACTCTGCTGACAGAGCTCAGAAACTGGTTCTGCATGAGCAACAAGGAACATCTTGAAACGCACGAGACATATGTGTTTTAGGAAGAAGATTGAAGTGTTTCATAATAAAACAGGACAAAGTGAAATACAAGTGCTGTATAAAATTTTAATTAAAAACTGGTTTTACCCCTCAACGTGAATATACAATATGTTTCCCAGATGGATTTCATATTTAAGTATTATCCAAACCAACAACGTAAATGAGACAAATAAAGCCTTCAAAAATGGCACAGAGGCTAAAATGTATGTAAACACTAGATGACTGTGGTGAAAACAAGGCAGGCAGGGAAAGCAACCTCTCAGCAAATGTTTACTACTGGAGTACTGAATGAAACAGTTCCTACAACTATAGTCTTAGTAACAGCACAATTAGCTAAACATTCAAAAATTCAAGTCAGTGTAACAATACCAATAGGAGTGTTAGAATTCACCACTGTTCAGTGATGTAAGTGGTGCTTCTGACACTTATGAAGTTCACAGGTTGTTTTACACACCGATAATTCATGGCATGCCACACAACAAACCACTTTCAAAGTCTACCCCTGCTTTCAGCCTCCCACCCCCCCTCTGTGTGAAGCTCTGTTTGGTTTATAGCATCAGCCCTACAGGGCTACGCAAACACCTGAACGCAGAACAAAATTTTTGTGCTGTATCCTCAGGATCAGTAAATCCTTACGAACAAAGAGGGATGTTGTTTTGCAACAGACACCTCCTTTCCCTGAAGAGGTGAGAAGGCGGCTCAGATCACCACTTCTCAGACTGCAGAGAGTTCTTGGCTAGGTCAGAAGCAATCACCCAGAAGTGAATGGAAAGACACATGAAGAAAAAGCACAATCTCCACATTGATCAAGCAAAGAGAAAGATTACAGTTCCTTTATGTTGCCATCCAGACAAATTATCACTGCACTTCAGAGAATTTCTCACTGAAGACAAACAGGGAACAAACTGCACGTCTTTGGCAAGCCAACACCGATAACAAAAGGAGCTACAGCCTCATCTTTTAAGGGCTTTGGTCGATGATGTTTTGAATTCTAAGGAGAAAGCAGTAGAATCCAATGCAATCAATGGGGCTGGTGCTTAATCCTGCACTGTGTAACAGGAATATTAGGTATTCTTGATCACTTCCCACAACACTGGTTTATTTGTTAAAACTGAGAGAAACTGGGCAAAGACCGGTTCTCTGCTGCTACCAGAGACCATCACCTAAACCAGACATGGTTTCTGTCAGTAGATCATTAAGATGATCTAATTATTAAGATTAACATTAAGATCTAATGATCAGGTAGATCATTAAGATCATCCACAGAAGTGCTGTTCTCTCATAGCTTCATTTGTTTTCACCGGAACCAAGACGCTACAATTCACTGAAAGTTTCCCCAAATTCCTCAACTGCTAAACAAATCTCTTGAGATACTCTCAGCATCCCGGTAATGATCCCTCCATAACCACTGAATTAACATCATGGTAGGACTTCCTATGACCCAGAGACTCCACACTGCAAGATTTATACAGTTAAGTGACCACTGCTAAAAGGCTGAGAATTTTGTTGCATAGTTCAGTGTTTCAGAAAACACTTTCAAGCAAATTAGGAAGAGAAGAATTATATACTAAGATATTCCTTGTACACAGACTGAAAAGGCAGAGATTCCTTCCAACTGATGTTCTCTGACAAACCTATGGCACACCACACAAACTTCTCCCCTGTCAAGTTGCACACACCACTGCATCCCTTGCTCCTGGGGAGAGGATGCGATAGATGGTAATAGTGCTGATTAGTACACATAGCAGACAGCACTAAGACATCAGGATGACAAAAAAAAAAAAGTATTAAAAAAAAAAAGATATCATAAGAGCAATCAGTATAAGTATGATGAACCCAGATCAGGCAGGAGACAGAAGCTGAGTAGGATCCCAACTGTAAAGATTAGCTCCTAAAAGCACATGTAGTAAAGCAGTTCATTATCTTTTTCAGCCGTCTCTTAGATTTAATAGATTTCTATCTTGATAAGATTAAGACTTGCTTAATAATTGTCTGATTAAAATATAATAAACCTGGGAAAATTAAAATAAAGCCTTTTTAGTAACCTGGAGATGAGATGGGACTTTTCAGCCAGGCTTCTACAAAATAATTTCTGTAATGTTCACCTCAGGATCCCAAAGCACTTCACAGTCATTTAATTAAGCTTCAACAGAGCACAAACTCCCCATTTTACAGCTGAGGTAACAATGAGAGGGAGTTTGGAAAAGGCTGTTTAATACTGAGCAGAGCTAAATGTTCTGTTATTTTGCCCAAAAAATAGATTCCCAACACCTATAGGTAGATTTCTTTCTCCCCTCACCATTTTGGCAGCCTCCAAAGTAATAATAAAACTCAAATATGTGATGCACAATCTAAAGAACAGCCCTCATCATCTTCCAAGCTGCTCAGATTTGGAGTATAAACACTGTTGCCCATTTATCTTACAAGGCTGCTCCTAGCTGTTCCCATTACTCTAGCCATCCCTGTGCCTCTGGGCCCCAGTGGACCCACTTAAGATTCCCTTCTTCTAGTTTAAAACTTAGATAAGGCAAATCATTAAAGACTCTGACATTTTTGCCTCTAATCCACAACAGGTCAATGAGTGAGTGATTTCCAAAGCAACTACTAGTCAGCAAAGGATTTGCATTTCTACTGAATACAGGCGGGCAGTTTGTCTAAAGCCACCCCAAGATCCTAAACTAGATCAAGTTATTTGTAGGAAAGAGGGAAGGGAGCAATAGGAAGCAGACTCTGACTTATTAAAATGGAAGTGATTACAATATTACACTGACTGCATACTGCAAGCAACACTGGATGCTGAACAGCATTTGGTGAGAATACTCATGGGTTACAATAACTTGGGGAAGGCAAGAGAAAGAGACACACTCTACAGAAAAAAAACACTAATTCACTCTTAATCTAGCCCATTATTTCTAGATTTGAGTAGGCAGCTTTCCTTTAGGAGGTAAAATGATGGGGGTGGAATTATGCCATCCCACTGTCACTAACAGACCACTTTGTGGATGGCAAAAGATAAGGAATGAGCATAGAAAATGCTATTTAAAGCTCCACTCAGGAACCTAGAAATTTGCATTTGATAGAAGGGATTTAAATTGTATTAGAAGGCAAGGTGCACTAAACAATTACAGTTTATTACTATGTTGGTTCACTGCCTGAACCTATACTTATCACATACTGCAGTAGCAAAGGAGCAGCAGTGCTCGGTGCACTGGAGCTCTATGCATATTAATATGAGGGTTAGCTGAGCAAACAGGGAAGGGGCCAAATGCTTCTGAAAAAAAAGCAGTTTGCAGATTTTACGGACAGATCGGAGTAATTTGGGACTTAAGTCACATTTCAGAGAAAAGTTTTCCATTAACCAAACGGCATTTTCAGCACAGTGCTTGGAAGAGAACGCTCTTTGCTGTATCACAGCATATAAGCTGCAGAATGACTCTGACCCAAGAGAGAAACACATATCCTGCAGCAGCTGATTCAGAAAGACATTATACACACCATCTCCCCTCGCAGCTGGAGCAGGGCCAGAGACATTCGTAGTCTATCTGCTTCATTTGTTGTTATGCTGCATATGAAGGCTACAGTGCGAATATTCATACCGGTCAAAATTCAATATATGACACTTCTTTTTTTTCTCCCATCCAGTTTTCACCTTTGATGAAAAATTTTTCATCTTTGATGAAAATCTGAAGGTTGTTATATTACCATGTGCTTCCTTTCTTTAGCTGGGGGAATAAAACAGATACACCGCTGTCGTTCCTCTGGACCCCTCAAAAACATTCCCCTGTCTTTTCACAGCGGCCTCCAACCAACCTTACTCATCCCTTCCTTGTGCCTTGAGTTCATGGCAACTTGTGTCCTTACTCATCCATACAAAAACCCAACGCCTCAGCATTCGGACCTTCTCACACGCTGAACAAACAGGGACCAACATCTGCAACGCTGCATTGCTGAGGAGAGAAAAATCGAACAGTACTTCCGTCACAGAACCAGATTAGGCCAAAGGGGAACAGCCAACCTTCAGAAGACTGTAACTCTTACCAAACTATGACACTGGGGAGGGAAAACACAGAGAATACTGAATGAAAACTGTGGGATACCATGAGAACACTAAATCTTATGACTCAAAACACATACAGGAAACTGAAACAACCTTCAGATTCCAGTAGATAACATTTTAAAGCAAAAGCTTGGAAAGTATCTCTCAGAATATGTCCCGCTTGTTAAGGATCCATCTGAATATACCTACTTTCCTGAACAGCAGGGAGGAAGAACTATTTCTTTATGGAATAATATGGGGCCACAGGAACAGGCTAACGAATGAATACCAGGTACCAGTAGCACAACACTCCATGGCCACCATGCCTTCAGTGGCACAGCTTGGGTAAGTTTGACTTCTCACTTCTGCAAAAAAAGTGTACTGCTACTTCACAGAGTGACTCAACACTTACCCATAGCATAAGACTGTGCTACTAATGCCCTTTGAAAGCACTAATGTGCTAAATGGCATCAGGGACAGGAAGTTACCAGTGTTAACCCACTTCAACTGGTTTAACAGTTACAAGGAATAGAAATGTCTATATGCAAGACACTTCCTCTGAGAGTCCCCTTGCCTGAAACAGAAGCACACAGCCTTTCAACGTGCCTCCCCACTAGCATAATTGCTCACCAACTGCTTTCTCAAATCAATTATGTTGTCTCAGCATTAAAGGATGGAAGGCAGAGTAGACCAACTTTTTGTTTATCTAGGCATGCTGGCAGGTTACAGTCATATGTTCTGCCATCTGTACTGCTAGCTTCATCCTTTATCCAATCATAACAGGTAAAATGGCACTGGTGTAACTGAATCTGTTCGCTCAGTCAGGGAAGGAGCCAGAACAGGCATTTGTTCCCCCCCCTCCCCCCCCCCCCATTCTGAAAGGAAGCAGGAGATGGACACTCTTGCCCTTTTAAAACATTCTGCTTTTCAGTAGATGGGCAATTTGCCCCGGTCTGCTAATGTGGGATCTGTTCAATGCAAGGCTGAAAAGGTTCCATCCCCAGGGAAAGCATCAAACTGCTGATGAACATTTGGTGGCCTTTAGCAAAAACGATGAGATTTCTGCCAACAGGATCCCAGCAGACCGCGAAGGACAAGCTCCAAATTAGGTGGGATTGTGATGCAGGAACTTCAGACGGCCTGTACGGTGTATGAGGAGCTTGCTGACTAGCTCTAGTCTTCTCCCCTCTGCACTCCTTTCTTATTCATATTTTTAAAAATTACAAGTATACTGGCAAATGTCATGGCTGCATTCAAGAGAACCTGGAAACTTTCAAATGCACAGGGTGTGTGAAGATGACCTTTCTTTTGATACAAAGGCTGCTGGGCTGGGTGGTTTCTTTTAAAATTTGACAGTATTAGAAAAGTTGTGACTAAAGGTGGTTGCAACTACTTTGAAAACGTGTCTATAGGTCCGTATCAGTTTCTGCCCTTCTCAAAAATAAACAATCCAAAGGCAATTTTCTAGAAAACAATTCCCTTTGTCCCAGATAAGATGCTTTTAAATCAACACTCACATTCACCTTCCTCTTTAGACCCTTTCTCTGAACACAAGGACATATTGCTCCTTCAATCAATTCTGGTTATATTACTAAATAGCTTTAATTATTTAATAAGAATTGGCTGCAGCTGAAACCTGAGTTATGTCAGACAGGAGTGTCCAGCAGACCTATTAGTCTCCAAATGATTACCTTTTCATAGTCTCAAAGGAGCAACAACATTGTGCTTAACCATGAAGGGGCTCAGTTGCTGAGTTTTTTGGGGGGAGGAGGAGGGGAGGTGTGAGGCAGGGGAGCAGGAGGATTTTAATAGTTCCCTTTTGGCAACACAGGCCAAAACCCTGTAACTCCAAAACCTGGCCCAACCATAATTCCACCTTAAAAACAGAGCACAAATATTTGTTACATAAAAATAGGCTTCATTACAAATATGAACACTGTGTACTGTGCATTTCCAGGTGAATTACTATCAGGAGTGTGTTTTTTGGTCTGAAACAGTGCCAGAAGCTTTTCGGTACATGTTTCTGTATATTTTCTCGAGACTCTCTTCAAAGATCACTCTGTGAGGCTTCCCCTTGTATACGGCTGCACGACTAGACCAATATTCACCATCATTCAAGTGAACAGTAGTTTTCTGATGCACTGGTGAACTGTCAACAGAAAGCAGATAAGAAATAATGATCAAATCAAGATAAGGAAGAGGAATCAGAAGCACAGAAACACCAGAAATCCAAATGCAGAGCTGCTAATCACAGATTACCTTTCACAAATTGATAAAAAACCTGCACTGGAGCTACTTCTAAGAAATGGGAGCCCCATGTTATTCATTCACACAAATTCTCCCCCACTTATCTGAGTGCACCCGGTAATACCTCCCAAATAAAGAATTAATTTTCAAAGAGCATGCAGTAATTTTGCTGTATTTTGATAGGTAGTGTGACTAGGCACTAAGCCTATGCAAGAGCAACACAGTAGGATTTTTGTGTCCTTTGAAGGTCAAAATATAACCACAAGCAGCTATTTCAATATGAAGACAATCTATCAGAGGTATATTAAATTACTGTGGTTGCAGCTGCAAAGTGCTCTATCAGAAGCATCTTGGATTAGGTATTCTACCAAATACATTATGATATAGTGGCAATCGAGTGTTCCTTCCCCACCCCATCTTCTGTGTCACTGTTGTAATACTAAACACAAATACAGTCTCATATTTCAGTTGCTTTGAGAAATTATTTCCTGGATCTATGAAGTGAAATTTATTCTCTGAAAATCATTACAAAAGACTGACAAATCTGAAGTGTATATATCTAAACTTCAGGACTATTTGCCTTCTCTTAAAACTTTTCAAAACAAAGGCTTATGTCATCTAATGAAATGAGCCATTCTCCTGTAATAAAGAATGAAAGAAGTAGCTCAAAACTCATAAGCAAAAAATGACTACTGAGGTGACATTTTTCACATCTGCTCAGAGACTTAGGCACTTAAGACACTTAAAAATTAGGATTGAGTTATCTTCAGCCTTTTGTGAATGTTCTCAGTCTGGGATATGAAACTGGAGATGTGAAGCTTACAGTAACCATCTTCACTTAGGAAATGGATTACATTTCACAGAGAAGCTTTACATTTTCTTATATAAATATCATTTAATCAATCTACTGTGGACAAACCAGTACTTAAAACTTTGTCTTCCAGTTAATATCAGTAAACACCTGTGACAAAACTTAAAGAAACCTTATGTCAAATGACTCACAATTATCCTTCTAGCTAGGTGCATCAAAACACAAGATTTTCAGTTTAAGAAAGGAAAATGGTGAGAGGAGAAGAGGAAGATGTAGGATCAGTTTTCTAAATAAATATTTCTAAGCTTCCACTGTCCCATGCAAAACAAAAGAAGGAAGAAGCTTTTGCTTTTAGATATTTAACATTGAAATAATTAGGGCAATGTCAACCTATACCACATAAAGCAACAAGATCTCTGTGTAGCTCCAATATTAAAAAGGGAAGAAAGCCACTTTCACACTTTTTCGAAAAAGCTCCAACATGTAAAGTCAGCATGAAGCAAATTTAAACTGGTTTATCATCCTGGAGAGGGTGAACTGTCCTTCACAGTTTGGACACAAAGAAACCAACCTACCAAACAGCAAAATCAACAGACAAGTTACACAGGCCTGTGTTAAATGTAGACAAGTCAATACCCTGGGGACCCACCAACACCTGAAGTTTTACGTCCTCCTTTCTGCAGTCTGTGTTACCTCACTTCCGATGGAGAATTCTCAGGCCAACAAATAAGCATGGCACTAGGAGGAGCACTTGTAACTATACACAAACAGTTTGGACTCTCTTTTCCTTGTAATCCATTTCCTGCAGTCAGCCTTATGTTTGTCTTTTCTTCTACTAAAATTTTAATCTACATAGAGACACTCAAGATCTAACCACTTCAACTGCAGGAAAGGAAAGACTCAAAAAACAACAGTAAGTTTCACAAGTTCCTTATTCTGGTACTGACAAAGACATAAAAAAAAAAGACATAAGCTTAATTTTCTCTTCTTTTTTTTGGAGGGTGTGTGTGTGTGTGTGTGTATGTACTTCCTTTAGCCAGTCCTTGCACATGAGATACTTAGCACCAGTGAGGACAAAGATACAGCCAAGCTAGGGAAGAGTCCTCCTCCTGTCTCAATTGGAAACCAGCTGACAACTCGAGCTAAGCAATCTGGGAATTACACTCACAAATCATATTAACAGCAGGATTTCTGCACGCAACTCCCTGCTCTGAAATACCTGTCATATGCTTTTGTTCCCTCATACATCTCCTTTAAGAGTCCCAGAAGTTCTTTTCTGAGTGAATCATATACTAAATATTTCAGAAAACACGGTCCTTTTCCTTACTCCCAGTGGTTTTCAATCATCTATCTACTTTACTGCCAACATTTGGTCGACAGTACCATGTCCTTCTATGAACTCTGTCTCTGTCCTTGTATCCTGTTTATGAGCACTGTGGCAAACACTCAGCAATCAGACTGTCCTCGAGTCCTTTTATGTCCTGCCCTTCGGTGAATGGGACTAGTGCCACCAGCCTCTAAACCCAAGGAGCAGTCCTCTCCCAACTTGAGTACCACATTTCATATCCCGTCACTTCATGATTCTGTAGTATTAGGGTTTCTTTTTTTCTTTTTTTCACAGTCTGCAGTTTCAGCATCAATCTCAAAGTCCCAAAGCTGCCTCAGAACAAAAACTTGCACTTTCTCTCTCACAAACACATCCTACACAATTTAATTGCAGCAACTGTCAGGACAAAGGATAAGGGAGCAAAAAGGCTACACAGAGAATACAGGAGTGAGCACAGGTATAGAAATACTAACAACTCCAGTAGCAACTTCACATACATATGAAAATCTGACTAACTAGATCCCCTGCAGAGGAGACTACAAATTACAGGAATTTTTTAAAAAGCCAATAAATCATAAATGAAATTTTCTGAGCTTACTAATTGCAAGCAGAAGTTGACTATTACATCCAAATCGAATTACCCTCCTTTCAGTGGTATACACTGGTGATTCAGGAAGCCTTTGTTACAAAATACTGCATCACATTTAACTATCAAATGAAACCCTTTTTTTCCTAATGTCAAGCACTCTCAAATTTAGCACCACAGTTCTAGGACTTCTCTCTTACTATGAAGAAAAGCAGAAAAGCCATGTAACCCAAAAAATGTTTCACATTACTTTGTATCTTTCCTCCAGAAAGTACCTAAAATGTTGTACAAAATACTGTTTGTGTACATAGAGAACACCCATATTGATAACTTCTACTAAAGAAGTTGTCAAAATTAGTTCAATTGGTGTCTTTTAAGTAAATGTTCAAAGGAAACCCTAGTCATATATGTGAGGAGTACACAGAATATTTAACCCACTTAAACCAGGTTTTGAAGACCTCAGGTTTTCAAGATGTCTTCTGAAATATGGCATGCTGAATCACTAAACCATAGTATATATATTTGCTGTGGTTTTTTAAGATACTTCTCTTTTCCAAATGTGTTTTGGAAAAGAAAGAACAAACCAACAAAACAGCCCCAAACCATATTACTAAATAAACTTCAGTTTATTTTTGCACTCCTGTAGTTTTAAGAAAAAAAAAACCCAATTGATTATTTTTGAAGTGACATTTGCTCTCTGGTTGATAAAATCCAAAAACTACTGCCCAAATATAATTTTTATGACCAAGTCCAGTTCCAAAATCCGTGTTTTACTGAAGACTACATTGACACACTGCCAAACAGCATGAAAGGCATAATTATAGTTAACCGTATTTTGCTTTAAGGTGAAAAAGCTTGGTAGGACTAACTCCTACAGAAGTCTTTGCCCAGTGCAATATATTACATAGCTCAAAATAGGAAGAGAAATTTTTAGCTAAATTTAAAGGGCAATATCATGAGCATGGCTGTTCTGTCTTGGTCAGAGAAAAACTCCATACCTGCTCTGCAGTTCACTCAGGGATAAGGGTGCTTTATGCAAAGATTCTCTTGTCTTAGTCAAGTCTCCTTTTGATGAGTTACTCTCATCCTAAAAAAACAGAAATCAAATTCTCATTATCTTGGTTTCTGATTACAATAATCTCATTTCAAAAATACTTTCTTTCCATTTAGTAGAAGACTATTAAAGTGCTTACATTTCTTGAGGGAGAAAGGGACAAAGTATGAGACAAATGCCATTTATTAACACTTTTAATTAAGTTCAGTACAATTCAGCTAATAATTTTCAGGTAATAAACTGGAAAGAATTTCTGACAGTGCAGATCTAGAGAACTATGCAGACAGCACAAGCTTCAATTATCTTCAACAAACAACGTTGGTAAAACACTATGAAACCTACTGCTCAATGCGTTTTGTTTCTTGCAGAAAAGGGGAAAAAGAACCTAAAACTTATTATTTATTAGCTTTTATCATGAGCTATCATTATCCATTGAATGCATTTTACTAGACAGAAGCATTCTACACATCTGAATACTTTGATTCCACATAGAGGTCTGAGAACATGATTACCCAACTTTAAAAAAAAAATCTATGATACACTTAATGACTCTTCAGTAGTATTCTCAGGAGTCGCTAGAAAGCAGTCTTACCTTCCAAATGCTATCTAGACAGTAATTAACCCATATTTGCCCTCTTAGGTAAGTAAGAAACGAAACACCTCATGTGAAGGGAGCCAGATGCTCACCTGAGACAGGATGGTAGAAATTCCACCACACACAACCACATTTACTGTACTCTGAAGAGCAAAGACACTACTTAAGAGGTGATACTAAGTGATCACCTCTTTTTCACAGCTTCAGCAGAAACCAATTGCTGTAAGGATTAGTAAACAAAATCATCTTTCATGCTATAGAAGAAATAACTGGAAGAAAAGACAATAAATATAGTGGTAGATGGCAGTAAGATGCAGAGCAAGCTAAATGGCAGGCATATGGATGAGGAAAAACCCAAGACAATTTATTGTGGTGAAATACAAGGTAAGAAGTGTGTTTGTAAACAGGAAAACTCCTTCAGCAGTCACAGACAACAAAGCACTGAAGAGGAAATGGGGTACAGTGGTAAATAAAACCACAGCATTTGCCAGAGGCAAATTATGTTCTGAAAAGCAAAAAAGAGGAAAACATTACAATATTGTCAGAACGTCACAGCAGAAAGCTACAGTGGACACCCTAAGGAATCTGTAGCAGAGCTCCAGTCACACTATTTTTACAGAGCACTATGGAAACAAAATTTTGGAAAACACAGCTGGATGCTTCTGGGAATAGTTATTTAGCATTAGGCTCCTTGGAATGAAACAGAGTAAGAGATACTTTTTAACCTTTCAAAGTTTGGAAGAGAATCCAGACTGGAGCCAAAATCTACTCACTACATTGCCAGTGCACTTGCTTTACCATTCTCTACTTTCAAGATGACCCATTTAGCTCATCCATCCACTGCGTAACAACACAGCCTAGATTTTGGGCCATCTGGGGAAACACAACCAATCCTGTTGTATTTTACACAACTCACTGCAAGCAGGCCTGATTTTTTTTTTTAAGCGGGTCAGTTGCTGTTAGCACAGCTTTCACAAGGTAGCTGTACACAAACACCATGAGACTTCTCTGTAACATCCTCCTATTCCTTTTGCTCTGTGGAAAAAAATGGACTGAGAAAAACAGTTCTTTTCCGGCATTGTTCTGACCATGTTGGTAATTAAAGGCTCAAAAATCTTACCCAATACCCCGATATCTCATTTTTTTAGGGCAGAAACATGAGGTTTTCCAACAGGAGAGGAAATAGAAAAGCATTATCTCTGATCATTAATCCTTGTGAGTATTCAGCAAGTGTTCCATACTGGAAGTGACAAGGTACGCTAACGGAAAGCCAACAGAAAGTATAGTGCTTTAAGAATCTAACATCATGCTTGCAAATTTGTGTGTATTTGTGTAATATAGCTGCAACAAGTCAATGCCAGCATATGTGTAAGTCATTTTAGAGTAGAATGTTTTAAATTATATAAATAAAATAAGTAAATAAGACAAAAATCATCGAATTCTCCTTTACCCATTATTATATTTAATAGTCTTTATGACTGTATGAAGACCGTGTAACCAGCCATCCAGCTCTCCTAACAAACTAGTAAATCTTTTATCGTAAAGTCATGGTCTACTGTTCAAGGAAAGTAGTCAAGGACCACTGCAGACAGTTCAGGCTGTGCAAACTTTCATTACATGTAGGTGATGGACCGTCATGAAATCCAATTTGTTATCTTAAGTTCATTGAAACATCAGAGAAGCCTTTGACATGATTTGTACCTATTTTGGAGTGGCTGAAGCACAGAAAAATGTGATGGGCATCTTTTATTTGAGAGGCAGCAGCTCACAAGATCATAACATTTGTATACAAACTCAGGGAGGTACAGCATGGACTAGATCAAACAGTCTTAGCATGCCCGAGAAAAGGTTGTTCAGTTTAAAACAAAAAGCACAACAACTAAGCTAAAAATGAAGCTTGAACAGAAATGAGAAAATAATCAGATTAAGAGAGCACACAGGCAACATCAGGAGCTCCCCAGGATAAATAAATTTAGGGAAATAAATAAATAAATGGAGATTTCAGAGCTAAGACAGATGTTCTTCAGTACATCTTGCAGCAGCAGATTGAAAAAAAACCACCTTCCCTTCTGCCCCTGCGCTCTGCCATGGGTTTACTGTAGTCAATACAGCCAGCACAGCTCACATGCCAGTGCACTAGTGTCACGCCTGCCCTTCCTATGCTGAAGTGTGAGGTGGGGAGGGGGGGCAGGGTGCTCTCAATCTTTATCATGCTTCCCACTGATACAGTAAAATAAATCAGAGGGGAAAGGTGGACAATTGGGGAAAGCAGTAAGTTAAAAATTGCAGCAATGTTAAAAAGCAGATTTCTGTCAACACTCATTTTTATAAGAGGAGAAAATGAATCAAAAAAGACGTCTTTCTCCACTTTGAGAGACTCATGTCTCTTCTCACTGACCAATAATATTTCTGTATTAGACTGTCAGACAAAAATAACAATTTCATCAGAGCTCCTAATCTTAATCTTACCTACCTGTCATCATTATATCCTTTTATCTTAAGTTTCTCTTTTCTCATCTTACACTTAAAGATGCTAAGGTTTTGCACATCAACAAACTTGTTACTCAGTTTCACAGAACTACAGAATCACAGAATGGTTTGGGTTAGAAGAGACCATAGAGATCACCCAGTTCCAACCCCCTGCCATGGGCAGGGACATCTTCCACTAGCCCAGGTTGCCCAAAGCCCCGTCCAACCTGGCCTTGAACCCTTCCAGGGAGGGGGCAGCCACAACCTTTCCAGGGAACCTGTGCCAGTGTCTCACCACCCTCACAAGAAAGAACTTCTTCCTTCTATCTAATCTAAATCTACCCTCTTTTGGTTTAAAGCCATAATCCCTCATCCTATCCCTACCCTCCCCTGATAAAGAGTCCCTCCCCATCTTTCCTGTAGCACCCCTTAAGTACTGAAGGCTGCTCTAAGGTCTCCCCGGAGCCTTCTCTTCTCCAGCTGAACCCCCCCAACTCTCTCAGCCTGTCCTCACAGGGGGTGCTCCAGCCCCCTGAGCATCTTTGTGGCCTCCTCTGGACCCACTCGAGCAGATCCGTGTCCTTCTGCTGCTGGTGCCCCCAGAGCTGGACCCAGCACTGCAGGGGGGTCTCATGAGAGCAGAGCAGAGGGGGAGAATCCCCCCCCTCACCCTGCTGCCCGCACTGCTCTGGGTGCAGCCCAGCACACGGTTGGCTTTCTGGGCTGTGAGTGCACATTGCTGGCTCATAGTCAGTTTTCCATCCACTAATACCCCCAAGTCCTTCTCCTCAGGGCTCACTCCTCGCCCAGCCTGTATTTGTCCTTAGGATTGCCCTGACCCATGGACAGGACCTTACACTTGGCCTTGTTAAACTCCATGAGGTTTGCCCGGGCCCACCTCTCCAGCCTGTCCAGGGCTCCCTGGATGCCATCCCTTCCCTCCAGCCTGTCGACCGCACCACACAGCTCGGTGTGGTCGGTGAACTTGCTGAGGGTGCCTCGATCCCACTGTCCGTGTCACCAACAAAGATGTTAAACAGCGCTGGCCCCAACACTGAGCCCCGAGGAACACCACTCGTCACTGCTCTCCACTTTGTACAATGCTTTGGTCAGGGAGATACTATGCCACAACTGGGTTTCTCTGGACTGCAGTATCAAAAATTTTTATTTGTCTAAAAACCACACTTCGAGATTCCATCAGACTCACGGACAAAGCCAGGTACTTAAGGGAAAAAAGCACATATCTAAAGAATAATATTAGCTCTACAAACAGCTGGACACAAGCAGCTGCCAATGCGCAGCTACAAAACGTGTTAATTCTCAATGCTCTACAGATCTGTAACATAGTCTTTGATTAAATCAGAAATGGAGAAACAGATATAAAAAAAAATGTAATTGTCCTTAATAACCCATGAGAGGGTTACCTATACCAGCTGTCCATAAAAGCTAAACATAAAGAAGGCTACTGAAATCATTATGAAACAGTTCAACTTACATACTGAATCCATATTTCTACAATGAAAGCTGCCTGAAAGGACAACATTATAATAAATCCAAGACTGTAGGCACAGTTCTCTTCCTCAGCCATCTTGGAGAAAAGCAAGGATTTAGTTTGTAGTCAAACTTACAAAAATTAGGCGCTGTCTAGCACTGTGCGTCCTTAAAATATTTTTCACTCTTTTATGGATCTCATCTCCATTTGCTGGTGAAGGCCAACTAGAGCTAAATCTGCAAGAGGAAGAGGGAAAACAAAGAAGAAATATTTTCTGGTTGAAAAGATCAAACATGCTTTTGACTCAGATTAAGGTTTTTTTAATTATGAAGCATGCATTGCTTCCTTCTATTTGGAACATACACAATGTTTAGATTTGATTCTTTTTCTCCTCTGGGATACAAGTAAAGAAACATTTCAAATCAGTGCACAAATCATATGCATCCACATTAGCAACAGAAAATAAAAAAAATAGAAAACGTTGATGATTTTGTAACGAGTAATATTTCCGTAATGTTTTTATTGTCCCTAAAGAATAGAAAAGCTATATAGTTATTCTATTCCCAGTGATCAAGCTTCATTGTCCTCTTTTTAAGGCAAGTATTACACACAAAACTCTTTTCACTGGAATAAATTATCAGGAAGATAACCCCAACGTGTGCAAATTGGAAAGCCCATGGAGTTAAAAAACCTGCAAATACACAATTTTATTTCACAAGATGGTACTGAATTTTAAGTTGCTCTTCTTCAATAAAAATGAGGTAGCTTGCTTGATAAGAGTGACTTAAAACCAACAGCTACTTTTGGATTTTACCATTTCATTTTTTGCAGCACGCTTTTTCCACTTTACTGAAAAAAAACCAAACTCATCCTTCTCAGAAAGTTCAGAAGCCTTCAGAAATTTCATATCAATAGTTATTCTCAGACTTATGGAAGGCAACTATGATTTTAAGAATAGGATCGTTTACACATCAACCACATGTTAGTACACTCAAAAATGTATTATTTAAAGAAAAAGAGGGGAGGGAGATCAATATAATGAAAAAAAAATATTGGGGAGAAGCTATAAAATGTTTACTTACACAATCTCATCACAGTGGACAGAAACAGGGCACTAGATCAAGATTGTGCATCTTCATTTCAATGCTTCCCAACCTCTGAGAACCTGACTTTGCACCGAGAAAATAAAAACTCATGATGTGGTATCATGCTAATAGGAATACAGATCACCAGGCAAGCTGCGAGCTGGCAAGCCATATCGCTGCAATTTGAGGTAATGGAACAACAGCCAACAGCAGTACTGGCTGCTGTACTCTGGGTGGATTAAGAAGCATAAGAAACAGTGACATGCTTTGATAGTTTGCTTCACAAATTTGATGCACTGGAGAAACATCATGACTCTGAGCCGTGAGATTCTACAGTGGGCTCTGGATGGGTTTGTGAGCCTGGGACTGCAAACCCGCCTGCCCTCTTCTCTCCAATTTATCACATTCCCTGCGTTATTATTCCCAGTCTATCACTCTGAAATCCCCAATCTGATTGTGCCTGACTTAGTTTACCTTCATCAAACTTCCAGAAATTTCAGTACAGCTGAATAACTCTACAGCTCCTTCCAAAAAGAACAAACCAAATACACACAGAAAGCTTCAGTCTAAAACAAGTAAATTGGCAACATTAAGATTAATGGAAGCAGAATCCTGAAAATGGGAAGGGCCAGGCTGCCTTGAAGGTTACAGGCAGGGCAAGGAGCTCTTTGAATGAACCAATCTTTTGGTTCATTCCTTCTATTACCACAGGGATAGAGATATAAGTAGAAAGTGACCAGCTGTCTGCTTCTGAGTAACATTCTTCTATTTTTTTGTATCTAATCCACTTATTTGGACTCATTTACCATTGTTTACCTTTCCGAAATATCTCTCTGTTCTAAACAGCCCCAACACTTTCAGCCTATTTATGAATTTCCTTAAATCAAATAATCTATTTCTGAATGCTTCTATTTTTCTTCAAGAAAGGGTGCCAAGGAATGACACAATATTGGAAGGATGAATCATATAATCTATAGAGGGATGTATTTTCCATATTTCTAGTGACATTTAACATTGTTTATCTTTGGATCATTACAGGCAAGAATTTTCACAAAGCTGGCTGTAACATTCATATTAGCATCCTGAACATTTACAATTAATTTCAAACCCAACAGCATGTATGGCAAATCCATACTGTTCAATTCTTTTGCATACTAGAATCTAACGATCTGTTGCACTAAAAGATCTCATATAACTTTTTCTAAAAGAAAGGAAAATGGTTTGTGAATTTGATTAGGGGAGGAAAGCATTGCATTTAAAGAAACAGAAGTTTAAGCCCCTTAAGCAGGCAGGAACATTCATTTCCATAACACAGTCAAACCCAGTTTGATGTACTGCATTACCATGCATGTGTTCTATCACTAGTGGTGTTTTGAAAAAAACTTTTTTTTTTTTTTTTTCTTAAGGAGAGGTAAAGGAAAGGGGTGGGAGTGCTACCATCATCTTATGACTTCCCATTGGCATTTGCAAACACTTATACTAATATTACAGAACCTCTGAATGCATGTTTAAAAATCTGCATCCTAGATGCAGTGAGAGTGAGTCATTTCCCATTTGACAAATAAAAGATAGACCCATGAAGTCATGGCATTTTCTTATTTATAGGGTAGTTGCTGTTCTTCCAACATCCAGGTTGCCGGCACTGAGAAGAGAGTTGGAATAGATTGCCTTTGGGAAATAAATTTTATGAAATTCGTATGTAAGATTTCAGATCATTGTTATTAATCTTAAATTTACAAATATCCTTGGAGATAAATGTATTTACTTTTGGAAAAAAGAAAACCCAGGTTGCTATTGTATTCATTTAGAAAATACACGGCTATGTCTGCAAGAAGAAGAAGAAGATTTAAGTACTTAATTCAAGAACTATTACATTTTTTTTCTTCAGATGATTTTATTGATCAATCCACTAGTGTGCGCTGTGGTATAAGAAACGTTAGCCACTTGCACATACCCCAAATTGAATTCACAAAAAAAAACCCAACAAAAAAAAACCTTAAGTGTGATTAAAACCAGTATCAGCTTCTTTTTAATTAGCTTTTCTAGTATTGTTATTGTATAATTTTAGTAATAACTACAGCATGCAATCCACATTTAAAGTCATAATGTTAATATGTATGCCAACCAAAACTCAAACTAAAATAAAATCATGCCTGAAATGTAACAGCCATAATTTGAAGTGAAACCTTTTTATGATATTCTAACTCTCCTATTGGAAATATTTTATAAAACAGGCTTTATAGCACAGCTTCTTAGAGTATAAATAAAGGAATTCCACTTGGCTAAAATCACCAGTAACAAGTTTTTAAAATGACTAGCTACTTATTTATGTGATTAAGGTGTCACTATCACATTGCAATGTTGAAAAGAAAGTAATTTCATTTCAATGACTGTTTGTCCTGATAAACGAAATAAACTTCTACAGCTGTATTCTTTGTCATACTTTCAATTTTCCCTGGGACTTGCAAACATTCTGCAGTTACATCAGTTTAAATTGTTTATTGATTCCAATAGATTGTATAAACACTTTGGAAATATAGCTCAGTGACCTAGAAAAAGCCAGATCAATCAGAGAACTTCTCAAGATTAATTTCAAAGATGTTGTGTCGAGTCTGATCAAGGAAACAGAACCATTTTCCCTTGTAATGTGACTAAAGGCATTTATTTTCTTTTATGAGATAAGGATTTTTTTAAGGTCATGCAGACAACATCTACCTTGATGGAAAAGAAAAAAAAAAAAAAAAGAAGCCAAGCAGACAGCCTAGATCTTGTGCTAAAGATTAAAGTTATTTTCATGTATAATTTTATCCATTAGGATGAAATACTCCATTAGAAATACAAACAGGATACATCCACCCATGTACTCTAGTCAAACAGCAGCTTGCGAACTTGAGAGCTGTAATAAATAGGAATTTTCAAATGTCAGACAATCCAATCATCCACTAGCACACAGCAAAAATGTTAATATCACATTTCAGCAGGAGATACTAATACATTTCATATCAGTAGGATTAATGCAAAAGCCTACTGCAGAACATTTGCAATGCCTATCATGACCCCTTCCCCCACCATCACACCTCCCAGCCTTGTGACCAACTCGGTGCATGTGGCCTCCATGAAGAATTCATCAACTTCAAAGACACAGACTTCATGCTGAGCAAAACCACATACAAGGACAAACTATCAGAGGACAGAAATCAATGAAGTACTGTAGTACCAGACTGGAGAAACGCTACTGTAATTGGGGGGAAGAGGGAGAAAGAGCTCTTAAAGGTAAGTATAACCTGAAAAAACCACAATCTGTAAAAACTTATACATTGAACAAGAGAGATTCTTGAGGAAACCAAATATATTTAATTCTGAAATAAATAAAAAAACACCCTCCCAGATTTTATATCCAAGTAGGCATTTATGCAGCTTTCACAGTAAGTGGAGAAGTTGCTTTATCCTCATTTAAGAGGACATGAAGTGGTAATTCAGTACAATGAACTTGGGTTCTCAGCGTATATTGGTCTGTATGGAGGCACAATAGAAAGGCTGGGATATACTTAAGAGTTTTACTGGTCGACTTAGTAAAGGACACAATTTTGTTTTGCTTTTTCTTAAAATGCTTGATGGCTATGGCGCTTAGTGTAGATGCAGCACAAAAGTGTTTTAGAGACTATATTGGTACATACTGGTTCCTGAATTGTAATGAAAATACACCAACATAAAAATCCTTATGTTCTCACAATATTTGAAGTGGAGGAAGTAGGCTGTTTTCACAATGCCAGGATACTACTTTGAAGCAGAAACAATTACACACAGACAATGCCTTAAATCAAAGCACGGAAGCTTAAATATTTGGAAGCAGTAGCTGACAGCTTAGCTGTGTACCCATTTGCTTTCCTTCTTCAGTAAGAAATGAAAAAAAAGTAAAAATTCCTCATCCTTTCTATACAGTTTCTCTTACTTTCAAAAGCCCTGTTTACAGTTAGGCCTTAAACCACGAGAGATACATTCAGTGCTGAGTTTTTAAATATGGAAAGGCTTTCTTTTGCCTCCTAGGTTTCATATCTAGCGCTTAAAACTGTGGCAGGATACATTATCCTCATCTAAAAAGTGAAACTTAAGTGGCAGACAGCTTCCGAGATTTCAAGGAAGACCAATAGTCCAGCTGAGCAGTTGCCCCAAAAAGGTTGAAGCCATCCTGGTACTAAATCATCAGAATGTCATAAATGGGCTGCACCTCCTTATTATTTTTTGGAAGCTTTTCCGTTACCATCTATCTTCTCTGAATTTATTAATTTATACACAAAACAGCTTTGACAGCAATCAATTTCAAATTTACTTACTGCTGCAGCAAAGGCAACCAGTGAGGATGAAAAATTGTACAGATGTTGGTCAAAAATATGAATCAAGGCTTAGGTACTAATCAGTTTTGCAGAATACAAGATGAAATAACTGATCTTCAAGTGCTGATTCCAGAAGTTAACTTAAAGAATACAAAACAAGTACACTACCCTAAGGGGTGAGACCCAAACACAATAGATTCAAGAACGACCTTACTACCAAATTAAATTCCAAAAAATCAGAAATAATGACTTCTAAATGGCTAGAAATGGACAGGAAACCTAGTTGCAACCTCCCCTTAGAGCAAACTTTTTTCCTGAAAAGTCTGCTAAATTGGTCAGTGTTCCACTTCTTAGAAGAAGGTTCTCAGATCTTAAACATACACTCTCACAGAAGTAAACCCTGTCTTAGGATGCACGCCACTCTCTAAAATATTAGGTGAACTACTCGTGTCTGGATTTTGCTACACAACAAAACTAGTATCCAGGATTCTGGGGTGACACATTTTAAGATCACTGAAGTCAAAGCTTCTGTTAACTGGAATTTTCAAGGACTTAGTGTAGGATCTAGTATTTCATTAATATCTAACTATTAGTATCTATCATTATAGCTATCATTAGTAATATCTAACTTCATGCTGGTATTTTCCTAGTACTTGGAAAAAGATAATATAAAAAGATGATAGTAAAACAATAGAGGAATATTATAGAAGGGCATCTGATCCAGACAGTTAACCTCTGTCTTTCTTCAAACAGAAGTCAGGTTTTTGTTAAATTTTATAGTAGTTAAGATCACGTCAGCCGTATAACCAGGAGGGCATAAAAAGACATCGAGCCGCACTTCACTTTGGAAGAAAAGCCTGCCATTTCCAGAGTAGGAAAAAGAATCATTTCATCCCAAATGCATGAGAAGTAGCTTTGCTACTCAACATAACAGAAATGGTCAAATACTCCTATGATTGCTGTAGTCTCTTGAGAAAAGGATTTCTCTGGTGCCAGCACATAGCTCCATTCAGAGGACTTCTGTCATTACCTTACAGAATCCATCTCACTATTTTTCCTTTTCTTTACAAAAGATACTTTGCTGCAGGGTTCAGTGCTGCAAGGAAGGCTTAGCTTCTAAGCCCCCAAGAAAAACACCGTCTTCTAGGAGTGTATGAGGATGTACACACACCAGGAAAGCAAGGACTAGACTTGAATTTTCCTTTCCTGCAGCAGCATTGAGAGAACATAGTGCTAATGCTCTTTCACAAAGCATACAGGACACTTATCTATGCACAAACGACAAGACAGTGGGGCAAGAAAACCACATTGACACACTGCTGGCCACACATCATGGGCAGGAACTAAAGAATGTGTATGTACCATTGCTCTGCCCAGGAGCTAGAATCACAATGGGAAGGAAGCAAAGTTGTACAGAAACATCGCTCTGCTGTCATTTACAACATCAGCTAATGCTTTCCTTAGGTGACCTAAATAATGAAAAAGGTAAAAATAAATGATGAAAAATAAATAGTCAAAACTCTGCTGCCTTGTTCAACAGTAAATCTGTTTACAGTTCTGCTTCCGGCTCAAACTCAGTGGAAATGGGGAGTGGGTTGGTTTGTGGTCTCTAGCAGGTTCACAGAAAGGGACTGGAAACTGCTAGAAAGCATACAAAAGGGCTCAGAGGACCTTATGCAAGACCCCCATTTCTGTATCACTGCAAAGTATTGCAGTGGCTTAACATCTACTCAGCAGGGCTCTGCGAAGTACACCCGAGAAGGCAGCCATTCACTTCACACTACTTCTTTTAAAAAAAAGGGAAAAAAGGGAACTAAAGGTTGAGGTGTGGAGTCAAGTTTCATATTGACTGTGGGTTTACTAGCATTAAAAAAAAATAGCCTGGATAGGCTAAGTTCTTTGTCTTTGTAATTCAAAATAAAATTGAGGAAATGAACACCAAACACTGCCAGATAAGACTATATTCTTGCAAATACACTAACACTGATATGCTTTCAGTAGTACTGATTTTCTCTGTATTTCTATGATCTGAACAGCAGCGTTTGCATGCATTTCCAAACACTGACCTCTGATCCATGTTTGTCATTCCAAGTATAAACTCTCAGTGTACAGTCAGCTAAAACCATTGTTATCTCAGCAGCATGAAATAGAGAGCAAATTTTTTAGACTATGCCCTTTACCTTCTCATTTTGAATTTTTTATGATGACAAAAGTAAATGCTTACATCTTTAATATGAAGAGATGTTACATCTCTAAAGTGCTGAGAACATTTGTTCTAATAAGAAGAAAAAACATAATTTCACAAGATCACAAATCTCTTCTAGAGAGGGGCTCATAAAGAGAAGAAGCAAGAACATTCAGACAAGTCAAGATTAACTCACAGATGACTAAATTACTATGCACGTAACAGCAGCTCACAACATACAAGACTTTCCCGCTATCAATATAAGGGACCCAGTCAGCTTTAAATATAATGCATTTTAAAATGTATCCTCCCCTCCCCAAAAGGAGTACAGCTGAAAAAAGGATAAAAAAGTCACTGTTACAGTATCTCTTCCCCAGACATGGGTAACTAATGCACAAACATTGTCAGAAGACAAGGTGACAAAGAAACCTCCTCCAAACCACAGATACATCCTAATCTCTGTGTAACAGTTCTCATGACATACTATTACACAGAACAACAAACAAGTAAGTTTTCAAGCAGAGGAAGATGTTAAAACACCAACTTGATCTTTACAAGTATTAAAAATTCAATCCCCACCTGCCATCTGTCATTTCTCTTTTTAAGGAAAAAAACAGAGACAATTTTTCTATTTTGAAAAAAAGCTTTAGGCTGTGTGTAGGCTATAAAAATGCACCCTGTGAGCATTGACTAATTGAGGTACCAATGGTAACAAGGATGAAACAGCCTCAAACATGTGTGAACTAGCAACCAAAGTACATGTCCAAGTAGGGCCTCAGGAAACACTTAGGCATTTGGGACAGAACATCTCTGATCCTCAGCTTCTCCCAGTTATTTTAAGCATTTGCTTATTCAGGGCCACCTTTGTATATGGGCTTTCTGCTCCCAGAAAACCGTCTAGTAATTTACTAAACTGAACATACAGTAGAAGCATTGTGCACCAAGTACATGTTCTACTCAGCAGGAGGTAGGGAATGCTCTCCTTGAAGGACTGGAGGACTTATGCAAGAAAAAATCTGCTGCTTTTGACATTTCTTCCATTCTACCCTCATGCAACACTGAAGCTATGAGGTTTGCCCAAGATATTAATCCAGGGATTGAAATCCACTGAACTAAGTGATATTAGAAGCTGTCTCCACTTCCATTGGAGTCAGTGGAGACTACTAAGAAAATGAATGTAAATATAGAAATTAATGTACACACAATTGCTGCAGAGGCCCACACTTCAGCTCAAACCAAACAAAACCTTAGGACTGTCAATAAAGCACAAAGATTGGAAAATAATACACTGATTAGATTAAAGCTAGCTCAAGCATGTTAGGCACACTAGTCATACATCTGACTACAGCACAGTCACAGGTATGTGCTTACAAACACTAGCCAGAAGGAAAAAAGGTTTCCAAGTACTTCCCATAAAGCTGATTTGACATGTATCTATATTTACATTCCTGAGATTCTAATTGCCTCTGAAACAGTGATTATTTATTTAAGTATTCTCTGGTTTAGTTGGACATTGGCAGCCTGAAATTTGGGGCTTCATTGTTGCAGATGTTAGCAACTGATCCTTTCCATTTCCATATTAGGGTTGTATCATTAAGCAGAGAGGTGATAACAAACATAGCACCTGAGGAAATGTCAAATGACAACATAGTTGTTGGGGAAAGATTTTTCAGTCTCTTCAGCCTGCACACCTCCAAACATGCAAACTATAGTCATGCAAGTACTGTTATCATCTGTTCATATTAATAATTCCAGAATTTCACAAACAAAACTAAGTCATTACCTTTCCCTTAGAGAAGACCGATTTAGCACAGAACTTAGAGAATGCTTCTGAAATGCTGGAGGTGCCGAATGCTCTAATGAACCAGCAGAATGGGACGTTCTGTTGGGTGGATCTGAGATCACATCCTCCTTGCAAACATGGGAACTGTCAACACCTTTTCCACGAGTAGATTTTGCCTGTAAAAACCCCACCAAACATCGCTAAAATTTATTATGAATATCAAGATATACAGTTTTCATGGGTTTATTTTTCAAAACAAAATGTTAAATGTTGCACATACGTGCAGGAATAACTGCCTGCTCAGGAAAGAACAGGACCCTCATTTCATAGAAAGAGCCCCGGTCTTAACTAAATCAAGTATCAGATGACTGTGGTATCTAATGCCATTTTAGGTCAAAGTCCACTCTAACAGCCTTTTTATCACCTTTTTTGGCTGCATAGTTTGAAGGCTTACCCTTCCCAGGAATCTCACCAATTCAAAATGATGCCTGAGAGTCTAAACCAACACAAACCTTAGACTTCTCCTCAGTCTGGGACTCCTCCTTAGACTTTTTTTTTTTCCCTCATCATTTGCTGTTCCTCAAGGAAAAACTCAGGCCCATCTACTCATCTTCTATTCAATCTCCACTATACTATTACTCCTTTCATAGTTCCTCATAACTGGAAACATACCACAAAAATGTCACCCTTTTACATGGCATGAGGACTTTTACACAAGCCCCTTCCCAATGCTGAGAAAAAAACCAAACCCCACAACAAAACCAGATCAACAATAATTAGGCTATTCATTAGGTCTTTCCAGGCTGTAGGGGTTTTTTCCTCAGCTTTGTGAAACAGCTCCTCTTAAATAAAGCTATATTATATTTCTGGCAAAAAAAGGATACATTCTCTTCAGTCCTGATTTTGTGAGAATCACAAGTGCAACAAGAACACGATGAATTAACCTGTAGCTCAGCTATGTGCATTCTCCAGCCACTGCTCCTAAAAGCTACTTTCCCATGGCAGGGGGAAAGATGGGGGGAGCAGAGGGATGAGGGAGATGACATGATCTTAAAATAGCCATCATTTAAAAAAAAAAAAAAAAGAAGGATGTATTTAGCATATTTAGTAGAGAGTCTCTATTTTCTTTACAGTTTCTCTTTTACAGCCATGGAACAATCCAGAAGTGGCACAACGGGTTAGACTCACATGGTATGCAAAACTGCAATCCTTGGTAATACAAGTTTAGAATCTGACAAAAGTGCACTTAACATATATCAAGGTTTATCCTTATAATTCCCCTTCTTTCCTCCTCCCTCTTATCATCAGTTTTCCCAGCCATTAGGAAATCTGAGAGGCTTACATAATTAAATGCCTAAACCTACAATTTCTACAGTACTTCAGGAACACAGGCAAAATCAACCAAATGAGGATGGAAAGAATATAAAACACCAAAATCCAAAAGAACCCTGACAATCTTCAGATCCATTTAATACACAAAACAACTAAAATCTGAAAAAGGAAGGATGTGAAATAACAGAGCAGTGGCTTGCCAGCTGTACCAATGCCGCCTTTGCATACAATTCCAGAATGAAGTGTGCTTCCAGAATGAATGGGAAGGCAAATGCAAACTGCCTTTAAAGGCTCTTCTACAGCCTTGTCACAAGCCTTAACGCCAAGGAGATGCAAGTTCTGTACCTGCAGGCATGAGTATCTCATAGACTGTTAAGTTCCACTCTTCTATTTGTAAATAACCTGTCAGCAGGCCTAAACTGGGCTAGATCAGATTTAAAATGTCCCTCTTCTTGCTTTTGATACCACAGTAGATAAAATTTCAAAAATACCTATACAAGACATCCTTCTCACTCAGAGCTTCCCAAAAAAACAATGTGTAAACAATAGCGTTTCAGAGTACTCACTTCAGCTTTCTTGGGTCTGTAGCTGCCGAGAAGAGAAGGATCTGGAAAAAGAAAAGAGGTGCATCCCAGAAGAAATTCAAAAGAAAATGTGAATGTCCTAAATTTTATGAAATCTTTTATTATTACTATTAGTATTATTATTACACATTGTGAAATTCTGGACAGTCTCCTCAGAATATTTCAGGAAATCACTTTCTTTAGCTGAAAACAATCACTTCACATTTAAGGGACTACAATGTTTATAATAATGAATCAGCATATGCACCATCTTCTGCATAGACAGAAGTGGCACATTTTGTTAAGCTGTTAATTGCCTAAATCAGTATAAAATCAATCTACCATTCCCCAAAATTCTCATGTACATGACTCTACCTTACTAATCTCTAAACAAGGTTCCCTATGACCACCTCTCTCTCCTCCCATCACCTCTTCATTCCCTCCCTCACCACTGACCCGCAAACATGAGTACGAAGTGGAAACACACATGGCGAAACTATTAGGTCCATACTGGGCTTGGCCAAGCCCGAAGAGGTGGTTCTATGCTGCACAGCAATGTAAAGACACTCCCTCTATTTGCTACCTTCATGAAAGCAAAAAAAGGACTAAACTGTACTGTCAGTATTAAGATTTCTAATCCTAGAAATCTGTCTTTTTCAGAAGTTGCAGTTAAGCTTCAAGGCACAGGCAGGTGACCAGTGAATCATCTGGATATTAACAGTGAGGTAGACTTTAGTCTCCTAACCACTGTCCAGAAACCACCAACTCATTTCATAAGTATGCAGTGGTATCAGATAATAATAAGTCTGGTTACATTATCCAGCTACTACAGATTGGTAAGTATGACCCCAAAGGGAACCTAGTGAAACCTTTAAAATCCTGCAACCAGTGCCACTACGAAGAATAAATGTAAAATAACAAGTTCAAAATAATTTGCTATATAACAAATTATAATTAGTGAGGAGGTGCAATAAAAATGAGGCAGAGCACACATAACAAACAAATACTGATGAGACTCATTAAAATCCTCATATTGCCAGCCACATTCAATCAAAGCAAGTTTTAGGGTATCTCTTTAAATTTCTGGTCCCACACCTTTGAGTAAACCCTCACTGATCAGTAAACCCTTACTGATACCAATGAATGCCAAAGCAGATAATGGAGCACATCCTGGATTCTCATTAATAATGGTAAGTCACAGATCCACTACTCACAAATACTGCTGAAATAAACATTTTTCATTTTTGAAGCAAGAGAGCCCTTGAAGTTCAGAATGATCAATACTCCAAGCCTGATCAACACACCCACAGACTGGTGCAGATTTGCTACACTATCCAACTCATCAAAACAAGTGGAGTGAAACAGTACTTGCCTGGGCTTTGGTATTTTCTATTCCTCCTTTCATATTATGTAGAACTATGTTCCAAGTTTCTTGAGGTAAAGAACTACTCAAACCCACCTTTTATTCAGCATTCTTCCTACTCCTATGAAGAAAGACCAGCTTTTCCTCCATTATAGATTATAGATTACTTAAATAAAAAAAACAAAAGAAAATAACCTGACTAAACTACTGCAGAAAACAAAAGCACTGATGATATTTATAGGAGGAAATACTGACCATGATCTACCTTGGTCCAGGCTTCTGCGGTGCTTTCTCGTGTGGGACACCAGGTATGAAGTTTAACAACAGGACTTGGTAGTTCAACCTGAAGCAAAAATAATGTTAAGCAGCTCAGTATCAGATGTATCAATTCCTATTTTTCTGTTTTCATTCACAAGATCATATCTAGTCCTTTCTGAAATATTTTATTCTTATTTAAATACTATTTAGAACTATTTAAACAACACTTTGCTCATATTACATGTATTATTAGCATTACTGTGCATAAACAAAAAGTGCTAGAAAAGTCTAGAAAACACTGAATATCATCTTGTTCAAAGA
Source organism: Athene noctua (assembly GCF_965140245.1). NCBI lineage: Eukaryota > Metazoa > Chordata > Aves > Strigiformes > Strigidae > Athene > Athene noctua. Next base: position 9,322,913 of record NC_134041.1, on the reverse strand, counting down.
AAAAAAATGCAGAGTTTCTCCTTCATCTATAATGTCCGTAGTCTTTTTAAACAATTCTCAGTATCTCATAACTATTCCAAACAGTCCAGATCTTATCAAAAGAGATCTGAATCTCTTCCTAATTAAAAAGTTACATTTAACATAATCTAATTTTAATCTTCATGTACACAAAATCTCCAGGCCAAAAGAGTCCTCAGCAGTAAAGATGCCCTAAAAGGAGCATTCTCAATCTAGAAAGGCCATGACAGACAGGATATGGTACATCAGTAGACAAGCTTTGCCCTTTTTTGTACAAACATAACTAAGCAATCAAAATCAATAATCAGCGTTTAAAGATGCTATAATTAAACTGTGAACTTCACCTATAGATCAAAAACCAGAAGAATTGATTAAAAGGAGTTAAAAGAAAATTATCTGAGAGAGATAAACAGTAGGTTGATGAATGATTAATGGCTTATTAAGGCTAATGGAATTTCTCAAAGGTACCTATATGTAAAATAAAACTTGGAAAATAATTCTAAAATTTGATATTATTGATTCATTTGTATATAACTAGAAAAAAAAATAAATAAAGTGAGAAGCAAACTAATTAAACACTAAATTCTCTCAATGGCTGTGACACGTGTCCAGAATTGTAAATATCATAATGTCATAGCACAAAATCAGAACAATCTCATTTCTGCCCCTACATATTCCAAGTAATTTTCTAAAAATAAAGGATTGTTGTAATCAGAAGAAAAATTTAGAAAAATAAAATATGAGAATATGATCCTCCACGAGGCTGGGAAATCTGGCCCCCTTGTATTAAAGCTTAACTTAAACACAGTTTCTTTAAATAAGTACCTAATTTCAGAACAATTTTTCATGTATGGTTAGAAAAAGTCCTTATGCGGGTGCTAAAGTCAGGTTGGTTATGAACTCTAAGTCAAAGTGTTAGAGATGTAGCTCTGAGCAAAGGAAGTGTTTCAAAGATCATAGAATGCCAACATAAAAAAAGTTGAAAGAGAGGAAGTATAAGTGTTCATAATGTGACTAGACACTCTTTCTTTGAAGTCTTATTCAGGAATTTTTAATACTAATATCAATTACTTCCAAGCTGAATTTATACACCTATTATCCTGTCTAGTGCGCTGGAAGAAAAGAAATGGGGCCTCAGAGAGTTTAACCAAGATATTCATGAAAGAATTTGATCTTTGTCTGTTACTAACGCAGATAAAAGAAATTTTATTTTAGTTAATTTTACATTTAAAGCACTATGTGACAGACTGTTGAGGAGAGAAAAATTATTCATCTAAACTAAGAGCTGAATGAATTTTTGGAGCAGTATTTAGTGAAAGAACAATATTTGATCTGAGCTTAAGCTGGAAGCACTTTGGAGAGAATACAAACCCGTCTAACTACAAATGGAGGTTTATCAGTTTCTCTTCTGAATTCATAAGGACCAAGGTTTAAATGGGCCAGTCGTTGCCTGGCTTCTTCTGATAGCTCACACATTCGTCTTTTTGTGTATGGAGATGGAGAACGGGATTTAGAAGCTATTGTAGGTTGCTCGTAGTTCTTTGTTGCTAAGTTGTGCCTGCTCTTCTCAGGTGAAGGAGTATTTTTCTTTGGTAACTTTGTTTGCAGTTTTCCATTTGGGGTTGAGTGGTGTGCACAATTCACATCACCCTAAAGTGAAAAAGAGAAATTATCTGGTTTGACAGCATGCAGAACAAAGATCACTGAAAATAATGCACACAGGGAACTAATTTAAGATTTAACAGAAATAGATGCCATGTCAAATGAAGTTCCCCTAACAAAACTATAATCAAACTGCAATTTAAAAAACAACAATGTATTTACCATTTTCTCTGAACCCAAAAGGAGGTTAAAACACACATTACTGCATGTTAGATGTTAAGTGTCTGATACTTACCCAATCAGCTTTCTCACACAGTTAAGTGTACAGAGACTGTAAAAAATTAAATTGGATTTTGTCACAAGTTCATTTAACACAAACTTTACCTGGATTGGGCATATACAGATTTGAAGCATTTTTTCATCTATTTAAACATTTTTTTAACCTTTTAAAAGGCTTACCCTTTAAAATAAAATACATAAAACGGAAGCCTACTAAATAGTTTAAATTATATGCATTTAGAGTTACCTAAAGCTTCATAAGAAGTGTAATTATATTATCTGAAATTTATATTTTCTTGGATCATGGTGAATTTACTAGTTCTTTAGAGTTATAATCAAGAAGCTACGTTTAGGAAAAAAAACCCTCTCCCCCCAAAAAGAAAACCAAAAAAACTTTAAAAACCATCTTTCAAAGATCCTGTCAAATCACATGAATACTTTTGCAAAAGAGGCCAAGCAGCTGTTCATCTGTGCAACTGGCACTTGACATCCAATATATGCATTCTGTAACTAAAATTTATAAAAATCCCACCATGATCAAACATTGCCTTAAAAGCCTATCTCTGAGTAGATACTACTTTCAAAGTACCTTCATACAACAGAATAAAGGTAAGTAGAGGAACAACCAACCTCAGCACCTCCCTTCCCACAACATAGGATGGGGGTGGTGCTGTTACAGTTTTTGTTGTTGTTACCAACAAAGCCTACCTAACAATCAGGACTGACACCCACTCCGAGTAACCACTAACTTCTTCAGTCACCAATTTCAAATCCTGGGAAACCGTTTCCAACACTGAAATTTTGTTTGAAATACATTATCTTTGTTTTGTAATTCCTGGCATTAAATGAGCATTCTATTACTCTACAAGCTTTATAGGTCAAGGCACTCTAGCTTATACAACGCTTATCAGGCTACTTAGTGAGCAGGATGTTTGAACTTTGAATACCTCAATATGGATAATTTGGTTTTCTGGTCAAATATGGCCCAAATTCACAGGCTATAAAAGATAAAAAATCATGGTATAGGAAGACTTTTCTTCCTGTTAGAAATTCTTTTTCAAACATGAGGAAGTTGACGTTAGTCTTAAATCTGAATGTCACATGCACTACTTCAGTTCAGAAGAACTCAGAAACAAAATGACCAGCTTGCCTTCAAGCCTTCTCCTCTACACCCAACAATGAAAGAGGCTGAGGCTGTGTGTTTGTTTTGCGTCACCATAGTTTCAATCTGGCATCACACAGACTATTCATGACACTTTACCACACCTGTACTAGCACTTGTGCAACTGGTAATAAACCAGATTATGGAATTGGCCCAAACAAAACCAGACCCATTCTCTAAGATTAATTTCAATTTCACCAGAAGCAGGCTGTGCTTCTTCTGACCTCCACCAGTCATGAAAATAGACTTTCACTGCAACACATGCAATCTGACATGCCTTTCAACACATATTAAATACTTTTAAGGACATTTAAAATTTTAAATCAAACTGCCCTTATTGAAGTCGCCTTAAGTGAAGTTAGTGTTCTGACAATGACAATTTTCACTGATTTAAAAAAAAAAAAATAAATCTAAGTGTCTCTGTACATTTCATTTGCTAAATTTGGAAGAAACTTCCCAGTGAACTAATTAGCAACACCACAAACAGGTCAGAGTCACCTAACCCTCTCTGCAGGCAAACCTTCCTGACAACCATTTCTTTGTAATGATATTGCACCATTTTTCAATAATATAGCAAAAAGGAGGATGTAAGAGTAACTTTATATGACAGCTTGTGCTAGGAAACCCAATCAAAATTCCAGTGAGACCAGAGACAAGTGCTATCAAATGAACACACACATTAGAGAGGGATTTTTTTTTTCCCCAGTCTCTTCAGCTACTTGTCCTTTAACGTTGCTCATTGCAGAAGCAGCATTTCCAGATTAATACAGACAGCCTTTTTAACAAAAATCTTAATTTCCATTACTGTTCCTGATATTGTTATGGAAAACAATTAAATTAATTGGTTTGGTTTTGATAATGTACCTTCTCTGACTTCACCTAGCTTTCATTGTCCTTAATTTTAAGTGTCAGTAAGAAATGGTGAGAAGGCATCTTCCCACCTACAAATACACCAGGGATTGACACTTCAGCTGATCATAGAACACAGCAGCTGATAATTGTTTCAGATTCAAGGAACTCTCAGCCTTTACTGTCATGCACCAAACCCACTCTTTACTCATACTTGATTAAAAATTTAATCAAGTTGTCAAGCACCCATGATAACTGCTTTAACCACAACAAAAGAATGAGAAAAGTTTGAAGTGAGCAGCACATGCAAAAATTGGAACCAAGGCTATCAATATTAAATCTAGAAATTAAATTGCAAACAATTAAATTATGCTAACCTGTATGTGACTCCTTCCTGAGCTTAACAGACTTTCTGTAATAAGGGAGCTTGTAGAAAATCTCAATTTTGGTGCAATTCCCTAGAAGAGAGACAATAATTGAACATCAAGCTCCAACTCAAGATAAAGGGAATCAAAGAAGTAAATGTCACCTAATGTAACAAACCATTCCTAATTTTCAGCCATCTCCTTTGTTAATTTCAGCCTTTAATAAAGATAATTAGAAAAGACAGAACAGCAATGGTAAATGTCAAGATGCTAACATTTGCATTTCTGACAATTCAATTACAGATGATTATATTGCTTTCGTACAACAATTAAGGTCTGACTTTTATTTCAATACATTTCTTTGTCAAAAGCTCTTTTAAAGATTTTTCATGCCATGCTATATAGCATCAATAATATTTCCAATCATGCTCTGGAAGTTTCATTAATGCTAACTTTGGAAACTTATGTATATATAGTCTCAATTGTGCTATCTTTTTTATAAAAACATTTTGAAAATCAGTCAATTACACTGCAAATAACTATTCGTTTGTAACAGTATGATTAAGAATACCCTTTATTCTGTAACCATTAGAACAGTCTGATTTCTGTGAGTTGTCTCCCATGTTCTATAACCATGTTCCACTTTCTCTCAATCCTCTCTTACACATGTGGCTGACAAGAGGCAACCCTTGACAGACCAATTTGGACTCAGTGGGGTCCAGCTGGGCCTCCCAGTCAACCAGTACACGTGTGCTAACGGCCAGCAGGTCCCTCCATCTTTACATGGGAAACACTTTCTGTTCAACTCACCTTCTTTTACTGCAGTCATGTCTAGAAACAAATTCCTCTGAAAGCTCTATTTCCTGTTAAATTTAGTTAGAATTGGCCAATGTATATGAAATTTACTGGGTGTAAATGGCAGAGATTATGACAGACAAGTGTTATTTCGCAAAACAGCAACATTAAAAAAGGCATAAAAGAACTAAAGGCCATATATGCTATAAACAAGTGGGAATCATCTATGTGCATCTTATACAGCTCTGCAGAAACAAAGAGAGAATCAAGTGTCCCTAGAACTTTCTACCCTCACTTCTTTCACCACAGACAGAGTTTGCTGCCCCAAGGCATCTGTGTGCTTGGGCATTTGTGCGCATGAACACACAAAATCACAGAGAAACAAAAAGGAGCTGGTCTGCTTGCAACTCTGCCCCACATTCTTAAGAATCAGAAGGAACTTCATGAGTGAAGTCTACTCCTGAACCAAACGATTCTCTACCACCTGCCTAAACACAAAGTGATTTCCCATAAGGGAATATGATCTGGGACCAGGTTATATTATGGAAATGAAATTACAAAAATGCCAAGAAAGCTCAGTCATAGCAATTAACAGAGTCCAGGATTCAATCAAGTCAAGTTATGGCATATAAAAGAGATTTTAAAGCTGACCATCTTTAATCAACTCATTTTTATTACTAATGAATTGTCAAGTGCTATCAACAATTTAAAAAAGGACACATCAGAATTAGTCTTCCATAAAAAGCAACAACAGAGCATCTACTGCTCTTACAGAGACTGAGAACAATTACAGACTTGTCAAATGCTCATAGCTAAAAAAATCACAGAAAACCATGGTTTCTTCAGAGAAATGGTTTGTGGAGAGGGAACACTGGATCACAACTGCATACATAGGCATGGATATGTCAAAAGTAACTTACAGGCCAAAAGCAATCAGAAGAGTTCTTCTGTCTTCTGCAGTTCTCAAACTAGGGATTGCTGAAGGATATTCAATACAGTATTACATAAAGACTGGTACGTAGGCCCAAACATGTCTGTAAATGAAAATCCAGCCAGAAAGTTTTTGGGAATCTATTTTTCTGCCTCCAGCCTAGTGGTGTCTGCAGCCCTGAGCAGGCTTTGCAGTCCTTCTGTACCAGTCATTAAAGAGAAGTGACAGGGACATAACACTAATTTGATCACAGAAAAACTGTAAAGGTGGTTCATATTTAGAAGAATAAAAGTTAGAAAAAAGTCTAATGTACTTTTGACTGTAAGAAGCATGAGTACAAGTCTGTAGCTTAAAAAAAGTATATATGAATATAACAAGGTCAGGTATTGGTATGCTAATGAAAGCATAAGAAACTGTTTTAAGTTACATGGCAAATACTGCATGAGGGTGGAGAATGGAGATAAGAAAGTCTGTAAGAAGTCACCACCAGTCAAGGCTTAAACATATTCTGAAAAGCAAGGGTTGCAGAGAAATACAGAAGAGCCGGCAAAAGCCTCAGCTGGGCAACACTGGACCAGGAGAGATAACCTGAGGCACGTCTTGTATGCTTATTGTGTCTGTAAGCTTCATAAGACATTTAGCCAGAGACATTATCAGCCAAGTGCCAGATTTCTGGAGGAGTTCTGATCCTCTCAACTTGGGATTCCTTCCAACTGGCAGATTAGCAGTGTTAATCAGACACTGCTTGTCACTGCCTATCTGAACTCCACAACTGCAACCTTGCTGTTGCTACCTTTATTTTTTTAATAAAGGACAAATTTATTTGGAATCAAAGTGTCACTGAACACAGCTGTCAGTCAAAAATACTCAACATCTCAGCCAGCTATAAATAACTTCTCATGTGGGAAGAACATGGCTTGACTAGCATAGGAATAATGTGAGCGTTCTCACGACCTTGTTTAACACTTTCACTTTTGCTTAGCATTCACATTCTGCACTTGGTGCTGACAGAGTTAGAAGGAGATACTTGCCAGTAAAGCTTAGGGAAGACTAGAAGATGGAGGCATTTGAGACTGCATTTCTACTGGAGGTAAAAAACCTCTCACGGCTACCGTGTTTGGCAAGCAAGGAGAGGAACCCCAAGTTCTTTTGGGGAGCCTCCCTCCAATTCCATCAAATACAGCTTCTTTATTATTCCTGAAAACGGGATCAGTACACCAAAATCCTTTCTTAAAACTGTTCTTTCTGTGATGGAGATGGAACAGCAACAGATGCTTCTGCAGTCCTCGTTCCAGGGCAGAGATGGATTTCATTTACACTGCTCCCAAGGACATGGAAGTACATTTCTGTCTTACATCAGTCAACTTTTTAAAGCTACTACAGTGTCATCATTCAGCTACACATCCAAATGACTCTGATCATATCTTCTCACAGCTCACAAATTATGGCACCTTCTGTTTATTAGAAAATACATAATTTTTGTATTTAAGAACTCAGACCAGCAAAAAACCTCAAACTTCTACAGTGGTTCTGCTTCTACAAAGATTCATTATAGTGCATTTACAAAAAATTTGAAACCATTTTGCTAATACCGCCTCATTTATTACTACCTCCCTATCTATTCTTCCTCAACACCAGGAAAGTACCAATTCTGTAAGTAATACGAAAGCAATACAGTCCCGCCCCCTCTCTTGAGCCATCACTAACATGCATAGGAGAAGCCTTATCAAAGAGATGTTACGGCCAAAAAATAATGGCTATTTTTGCAGGGACAGTTTAAGCTGTTGCAGAACCATACATTTTGTATCACAAAATCACAGCTTTAATTCATTCAAATGTAACACAGCATTAGATACCAAATTAACACTTTTAATTGAAAGGGACTGGGCAATTTCCAGGTTGCCCTCGCAGAGGAAAGATTATACCAGCTAAAAGACACCAATGACTTTTAATCAGCATTCCCTTCCTGCCATGTGTTTTTAATCCAATCACAATGGACAGGGCAACTGAGTGCCTATCTTCCCAATCCAAATATTCTGCCAATGCACTAGTAAACTTAACCAAAATAAGACAAACAAAACAAACCCCAAAACCCACATCATCACCACCATCATCAAAGTGCCCTCATGAGTTATTCCACTAACACCTAAGATTCAACAGTCAAACTCTATGAAAGGGTAGTGTGAGATAAATTCATTTTCATTTACTATGTACTTGAGCCCTTATCTCCAGAAAATTAACATTAATACATTTCACTCATTCTGCCAATTAGTTGTCATTTATCATGGCTTTTTTGAAAGTGTAGAAAAGGCAAGTTACTAAATGAGTGTGAATGGCCTGAACAGACCTTAAGAAACAGGCTTTGGAACTGAAAAACAATCATGCAGCACTAAGTTTAAGTTCAGTTATGTAATATTTTAGTGGTGATCTTGCACCTCAGGGAGGCCCACAGGTCAGATGGCATAGCACTAGAAATTTGTACTGATTGGCATTATCCTGAACAGCACCTAAAATGGTCTAAAACAAAACGCTACAGAGAGAAACTGAGGAGGAGGGTTACACCGTTTATCTGTTGATAACCATGAAGTTGATATGACATCTCCCTCTTCCCTTGCATCCCTTCAACTACCACCTGCACCACAGATTAAACTGAATGGAAGACATGTCGTGGTGACACACTGCAAACCAAGTGGAAACTAACTTTTTCACAGTAAATAATTTCTCAAAGCATTTTGAAAAAAAAGATTATACCTTCAGCAAAGTTCAACTCTGGATTTGTACATTCAACACCTGAAATGGCAAAATCTGTCAGAAGTAATCACTTTTCATTTGAAGTAGTTCAAGGGGTTTCTTCAGTGAAACACACTGTATCATAAATACAATCCACAGATATTCACTCACTGTAAAAGAAGAGGACCTCTTCATTAAAATCTCACGATCTAAACCTTGGTGCCCACGTGTAAGCTTAGGGTCAGGGAACAGGAAATCTCTTGTATTTTCTTTATATGTAGCTAGAATTTTTCCTGCTAAAAAGAAAATACATATTTTAATTGGAAAATAGACAAAGCCATATAGTACAGATACCACACACAAAACCATATTGAAACTAAGATAAATTTTGTTCTTTACAAATTAACAGCACAGCTCTAAAATTCCTATCACACTAGGAAATAACCTCATCAAGTGAAATCAGCAGCAGAAACGTGCAGAATCTACTCTGAAAGTATGTTTCACTGTTAGTGTAAAAAAAAAAATAGAGACTGTGTTAACTGTTCTGTAAGAGACATATCAGAAGATTTCTCTAGACAATTCTTCTGTAGTTTTCCTCATTCTTTCCCTCCCATGCCACAGAAGAAAACACTATTTTTTTCAAATGCCAGACAATCCCTTATGAAAAACTGTATCATTCCATATTACAGAATAGTAATAGTAGGCATAGCAGTAAGAAAGAAATGCAAGCAACATCAAAATCATTACCTTGAGATTTTCTCACTATCTTGGTTTGCTACTTTTTTTAAAAAAGGTTTTTTTTTTTTAGGGGAAAACCTTGAATGTATATTATAAAAAAAAATTAAATTGTGCTATTGCAGTCATCTTGTCATCGTATGTTGGGCTGTATGACACCTATCTCTGACCCCTGAAATGAAATCCCTTATGCCAGATCTCTTACTCTCCCACAATAAAAATCCACATTCAGTATATTTCTGCAAGTAAACAGTCTGGTGAGTCACCTGAGAGAAGCAATAGTTTCCTTGAAAGTATTAAGGACAAGTGACAGAGAGCGCTTTTAATACCACAGTTTCCAAATGAGTCCTCTTTAAAACTTGACTTTATTTCCAATAAAATGCAGATTTACATTATTCATGGGAACACTTGAATTTCATTAAAATAGATTTTTATAATCACACAAACCAATAACAGAAGTATGACAAATCGCTATTTATTATCTTCACATATCCCAAGAGACCTGTAATACTTATAGTGAGGATGAGAGTTTTCCCAGTGGTCACCATTAAAATGGAAGGAAAAAAAGTGTCATTCTGAGAACAAGATTATGCACTCTGAAATTTCACAGACAGCCACTTTGCAAGTGAATTGTGATGCAGTTAATAAGCGTGCACTGGATGATTTCAGTTTATTTTCCATTTTTAAAATATTATCACTTTCCTAAGCCTGAGTATGGTACATTTCAATATTCGGTTATTATTCTCTTTCAAGAATGAGATCCTCTTGATCTATTAACATTTTATATTCAGAGGACTATTTGTTGAAGAGCTTTCTATGTTGTTTGTGTGTTGGAAAAAGTGATTGTGCTGTAATGGGCAATGTCCTCATAGAAATTCACCTATTAAACTGCATAATTTATGAAGAGACTGATACAATACCTGGAGGAACAAGCTGTATTAGTTCAAGCACTGCTGTGTCAACTAGAAAGGAAAAAAGTTTTTTCATGAGTTTAAAAAAACTAAAATGGAAAGTAATTCTTTTAAGTCAAAACCCAAGAAAAACAGCTCACAGATTTAAGCTTCATAGCACTGTACATAGCTGCACTATTTCCACTACACCAACAATAAGAGAAAATTAAGAACAGCTTGCATAAATACCACAGATGAACACAATGGCATTAGCAGTGTACAAATGACAACTCTAAATTTGACTTTGAGCTTGGTGAGTTCTATCTGCTGCCAAGTTTGTCCTTCTTTAAAAGAAGATGATGCAAGCTTCGCCACTTTTTCAGACAAATCCCAGTATGAGGGAGCATATTCTTGGAGTTTGAGGTCAGAGTCAGTGTTGTCTCACTACAATTCATTATGCTCCACATATGGCAAGATACACAATTTTCTTAAAAAATGAAAAGAATAATTTTACAAAAATCAAAAGTTTATGCTTATATTATTGAAAACTAAATTAATCAAATAAATGGTCTGATAAAGGAATCTATCTGAACAACGAGCCGGATTTTCCACGAATTACGAGTTTTTACCATTTTCCTGCTCTAAAGCATGTAGCATACATTTCTACAGGCATTTTGTTAGATAACAATATTTTGGGTAAGTAAGTTACTTGTAACCAAAGACAGAAAAAATCTTTTGCTTGCACTGACAATGTATCTTCTGTTCTTAAAGCCCACTAGTGTTAGGGTACTACTTATTTAGTATATGATGTACTACATTGGTTACCCACTAGCTTTTCAGAGAACAGGCTCCTGACAGAAAAATTATCACATGCTTTAAACCTCCAAAAAGGCTTCAGAGCCCATACATGTGTGACATTAATGCATACAGCAGAGTTTACATAAAAAACAGAACCTACGTTCCAGTAACTCCACAAGGTCTCCAGGATCAACAATATCAGCAAATGCCTGGAAAAGAAATTAATAAATAATCATAATGGCATAGTTGAAGTCATCAGATGGACCTCTGGAGAAAGAGAAGGGGAACAAAAAAAAAAAATGCTCCCTTGCTTCAGCTGGTTGCCAAGAGTCCTGTCCCCACTGGAAGAAGAAAGGAAACTGAAATTATCATTTAGTACATGATCACATTCATTGAAAGCTGGAAGTTCTTGTCATCTGCTTTATAGCCATTCAGGTTACCTCTCCATATTTAAATTAGGAGGTACTGTGAAGAGTTGAACGCATAGAGATAAGTATTGTCTGAGAAAATTTCAAGAAAGATAAATTGCTGAATGTACTAGAATTCTGATAGATGAAGAACGAGACTATGCATGTACAGAGTACTGTTCAGGGGTTTTTTTAACCCGAATCCCATGTGAATAGATAGCAACGAACAGGGGAGGGTGTTGCACTGGATATTCAGCAGGTAATAGACTTCCTGCTAATTCTGTACAAAAGTCTCAGCAGAGTGGTGTAGATTACTTTGCTGTTCAAGGTACTGTTCAAACACTAAAAATCACCACGTACTGATGCTTCAGGAGTATCTAGACCTATTCAACAGCTATTTGTAAGAAGACTATTATTCTCAGCTTTCTTGTTCACCTCTTTTGTAAGCAGATAGACCCTTGTATCTCGGAGTTCCCCTAAATTACAATGAAAACAGCATTCAGTACATTTCCCTTAAGTAGTTTGTGGTATGTTTGCCTTGAAAGAATTATGGTCTTTTTTTACTTTTCAGTAGCTGGTGAAATTATCACTGTTTGTATCTTACACACATCACAAGAGCATCACTGATGTTTACTCAGTCTGGTTTTCAAAGTGCTGGGGAATGCTTAAAGGAAGAGAACTAGAAAGGGCAAAGTATTATTATTCATAGGTAGTCAGGAAGCCTGATCATATCTGTAAGATAGTGTGTTTCATTATCCCTGTGGTACTAATAATGACGCTAGCAGGGACTCAGAATATGTGATAAACAACTGTAAATTATAAGGCCAGAGTGCCAACCCGGGAATTCTGGTGACAGACCATGAAAAAAGTATCTCAAAGGGAGAAAGATGTCACCAAAAAGGCTTGAGCTGCTGTTCTATCTTTCTACTAAATTAAGTTGACTCTTCTATATCGTATAGTCTTTGTTCTTCACCTTGCCATAATTTTTAGAAAAACATTCAGTTCCTTCCAAGCCAGGAAAACAGACACTGAAAAAGGACAGTTCACAGAAGAATGAGCAAACACCTAAAAAGTCTCATCATACATTATAATCTTCAGTACGCATAATTACTGCCTGATGGTGTGGATAATACAGGCACACACCTCCTTTGTGCTGAAGAGAAGCAAGAGTTACAATACTGTGCCATTCTCAATGTGATTACTTGTGCTCAGGGGCTTTGCAATGAGTTTTTGTGCGAGTTTGGGATGGGTTTTATTTGGCTTGTATTAGCTCTTGATATTATCTTACCTTTTCAAATACTAGTTTTTCTTGAAAGAAGAGTGGAAATGTTGCAGGGACGCATTGAGTTTTTTTGTACTGTCCAAGTACAGAGACACCAAGATAAAGTTCCGCTTTGTCTTTCAGCAGCACTCCAGGGCAAGTTATCTGTAAGAGTAACACATTCATTAAACAAACTGAACTGTTACAGAAGTAACAGCTGTTTTCAAGATAAAAATTAAATGGTCACGGCTGAACTGGTTGATTTCTGAGTTGTCAGATTATAACAGACGAGAGTGAAAAAATTCTTTTCTAAAGCAGTTTGCAGAGACTGACCAGGAAAAACAGTCACCATTTTAAAACAATGAGGACCAAATTCTTCTTACTGCAAGTAAACATACTCCATTGTCTTCAACCAAAACTGAAACCTGGCATTCCAATCCCCAGTTAATATAGTTAAAGACATGCACTTGGTTAATCACCAAGGGTCAAAGCAGGTTCTATATGAACAGTCATGTAGAAGTCTGTGTGATGCCAAGACACAAAAACATGTCTAAATTTTAGCCTAGCTACAGAGAGAATGAAGCTGGTAAATGTAAATGCTTAGATATCCATACTCTGTCCAGCCATCAAAAAAATCAAGTTTATTTGCAAATACTATATTAACTTTGCCTTCTAATATGCAAATAAGAAAAAGCAACTGCTGTTCCGTTACTATCAGACACATGGTACGCAAAGTTTTATCTGAGAAGTCTGGCCACCTTGGAGGGTATATTCAAGGCAGGGAAGTCTCTTCATTAGGCTGCCAGATACTGCCACTAATCTCTCTACTTTCTCTGGACAATTCTTAAAGTAAGAAGACATTGTTATGTTTTTAAAGCTCTGATGAACATTAGACTTTCTTACTTGTGTTTTCACTGCAAGGATGTACACAACTCATTGCAAAAGTATTTGCTGTTTTCTCCAAGTCATGTGGTTTTATTCTATTACCCAGCCAGAGAATTGCCACCTTTCACTTCAGTTCTACTGCTCACTTTTTATCGCACTATAATAAATATGAGGTTGTCTCTTCCAACATAAGGTTGCTGGAAAAAGTGTTCAGACTTTCAATTGCCAGGTAAAAAGACAAAGGAGGAGAGTGACAGGAATTAAAATAAGTGCTTTGGTTACAGTCTCCTACTCCCAAATGAACGTTTTACTTGAGAAATCCTAACTGGATTAAAAAATATATATATAAAACCAGCAGAAAAACAGCCTCAGGTGAAAGAAATAAGAGTAACCAATGTGTAATAGATTATTATAAATACAGTATAAGCTAAAAAAATAGTGTTTCTATTCATAAATATCCGAGAAGGAAAAAAAAAGGATCTCCTCTCCATGTAAATGAGGGCTTCAAATCTGCAAGAAAAGTGCCAGAATAATAGATATCCCAACTGAAACAGACTGTCAAGCATTAAACAGCTTGTATGACACTCATGCAGTTGCAAGTGTGAATAGGAGTGAAAGAGACAGATTTCATGCATACAAGGCAAGATCCCCCAAACTACATACTACAAGTCACATTAGCTTAGTTCTCGCTTTTCTTCTTGACATTTTTGTAGAATTTACAATCATTTTTAGCTGGGGTTTTATGCCTTTCACCTTAGAGAAGACAACCAATAATTGCCTATTTATTGAGATGAAAAGTGAGAAGTTTGAAGACACTGGAGAGGGCAAAAAGGCAACAACAGGTGTCATTTATTCTGGTTATCCTGCAAAAGAAAACAGTCTTCCAAATCGGCTTGTGGAGGGCAAGATAGTACATGTGGAAATTTGTGCTTCTATTACCCTTGAGATAAACTGCACAATTCCAGCCTGGGGCTAGAACACCAAATCTACATGTTCATGTAACTTTAAACCAGCTCCAGAAATTAATGACACGTGTATATCTGCAGTTCATTAAATCTATTTTGTAATGTGTGATGCATGGAGCTGCATAACACTTAGAAGACAAATTAAAGCTTGTATCTGACTGCAAACTGTTCAGGCTGGATGAGGGACCATTTCTAAAACTGTATTATCTACAGATCAGCTAAGGAAGGGGGTATCAATGCTGCAATTAGCTGATCTTACAACCAAACAGGAGGACTATGTATGTCTCTGTGTTAGCCTGGATTTCCCTCCTGCAGTTCCCAGGAGGATGGAAAACATGTACCAGCCCTATTGTTGGGACATCACAAACAGCCATAAAGAAATCACTGAATTCATCTCATGGAAAGAATAGAATTCTACTGATCCACAACCCCCTATGGCATTTGTTTGTTACGTGCAATTCTGAAACTGTAGGTGCATATATAACGAATGAAAAAGGCAGGCCTCGAAAAATCCATTTAATTGCCCATTACCATCAAAACAAGAACCGTTCCTTATGAAGGGCAACGGCCAGTATTAACTTCTGCTGAGTGCAAGCTTCCAGACAGAGTAGCATTTCGGACTTAAGAGTTGCAAAAATAATCTTCTCAATGCAAAGAGAAGCCATTTTAGTCTCCTTACCTGGCAGTAATCCACAATGCTATTAATTCATCTTAGTGCTTAAAGCTTTACCTACCTTCACTGGCGCATTTGTAAATTCTCCATGTAGCAATGACATGAAGAATAATGTGAATTTCATTCTGTTGCTACATGAGCAATGTAAATGCCAGCAGCAGAGGTAGGCACCAAAATTAGTCTCAAAAAACCCCAAGTAACAATGAAATCTCAGTCTGAGCAATCATGAATTATTCAATTTCAATTAATGGCAGGATAAACCAAATAAGGTCTTTAACTAAGGTTTTCCACTTTAGAAGAGCAGCCTTTCAGAAATGAAAACTGGCAGTGAGATAAACCAAAGAGCTCGTGGACTAAGATCAGAAAAGATCTTGAAATTTCATTACGTCAAAAGGAACAAAACCCATCTGTATCCTAAAGTGAGGGAAAACCAAAGAGGACAGAACTTCTGACACAAGTGTACTGGTTTCAAAGAGGGTTGAGAAATACACAAAGCATTGTAAAAAAAAAAAAAAAAAAAAAAGGGAAAAGGAATCAGAAACTTGCAAAAGGCTTTAGTCACAAATAAAGGAGAAATCAAGTGGACGTAGTAGAAATCAACCAAGATGTGAAAACTAACAAATCTATGGCCCAAACACAACTGAATATTTTGCCTTGGTTTTAACGATACTTAATACAGGAGCACCAAAACAACTTAAAGAATGAAATAACAGAAACGTAAGTTACCCAATACACACTAGGACTGGACCAAGGAGCCACAGGGAGGCTGAATCATATTCAGCCCAGGTTTTGAAAGAATGTAATCTCTCTTGCTGGATCTAT
Organism: Athene noctua; assembly: GCF_965140245.1. Lineage (NCBI taxonomy): Eukaryota > Metazoa > Chordata > Aves > Strigiformes > Strigidae > Athene > Athene noctua. The sequence goes on along the minus strand of NC_134041.1, from coordinate 9,306,746 downwards.
ACATAACTAAAACCTGTGTTATGAAGACAAGGATAGTATCAACTGCTGAAAAATAACAAATGCAAGGCCCATGTGAGGCAGAAAAAGATATGTGAAAAATTAGAACCCCATCAATCAGAATATTTAAATACGCAAAAGAATAAAGATATGGAAGAAACCATGACTAAGAAAAAAGCCCAGCAGTGCATGTTTCATAAAAATAGATCAGTCAAGCAAAACCCGACATTTTCTTGAAAGCTTATTTTTCTGGATGGAGGATATCACATGGTGCCGCATGAGGAATTATTACTTATGATGCAGAAGATGGGAATTAGTGTGAAAGTCCTAAGGTGATACAGAACTGGTCAAAGGACAGCATCAATAACTTGCAGAACTGGGAGGCATCAAGGTCAGGGTTACTATTAAAAACATTCCTCTATATATCCTGGGATCCATGCCTTTTAATATTTTTAATGACCCTGACACAAGAAGTCAGAGTGTTCTCATGAAATTTTTCCAATTAAAATTCTGAAATCATCAGAGGTCAACAAAAAGATACAGAAAAACCTGTTTGTGGGACCACAGTAATAGAGATGAGATGCACCTACTGAGTATTAACAGTTTTTGCTTTCACTGGGGGGGCTGACCTTCAAAGCTGGCTGAGGGGAAGATGATGAGTGTGTTAATAAATGACAGCATAACTGCGGTGCAGCTGTGAAAGACTAATATTAAGACATTCATCCTAATATTAGGATGAATGTTGGACGTTTTCTCCCTGATGTCACCCAAGGCAAGAGTGAGACCCCATCTCGAATGCTGAATTCAGTTCCGATCCCAATCAATGCAAATTTAAAGTGGACAAGTAGCACTCATCCCTAAGATGATCAGAAGACTAGTGAGTCTATCACACAAAATACTACCAAAAGAACCAGGTCTCTTTAGCTGACAAAGATAATTTGTGAAATGACAGAACTGCTGCTCAAAAAATACATCAAGAGAGCAAACACCAAGGACAGAAAAGGTATTTAAGTGAAAGGCCAGTGCTGACGTTTGTGTAAGTGTAGTCAGGAGGAAATTTAGGCTGGAAAGTTTTCAAATCATCACAGGAGTGAAATGCCGAGATAAGCTCCCGTGAGGAAAAAAAGGCAAAACAAGTGGTTCAAAACCAGACTAAATACACTTATTAGAAGGGTTATGTGAAAGAAATTATATAGCATAGCAGGGATATAACTGAATAATCAACATGTGCTGAAAGGGGCACTCAGATCTGTGTTGTACATTTTCTGTTCTGTCCGTCCCTTTCTACCATTATTTTTAGCTTTGAGAGCAGGGTGAATAACAACTGCCCCACAACTGAAGAAGCCTGATCCTGGGGGAACACCTTCCCTGTACTCTCTCCCGGCACATGAATAGCTCACAGCAGTAGGATCAGAAAAGGAAAGCATATCTGCTCCTTTCCAGGAACCAAGTGGGCCTTAGCATTGTGAAGATGAACACTAGCTGTTGAGACAGCAGAGCAAAACCATTAGGGCGATACCCTCGCCATCTACGTGTAGAAATTCACAGCTCTACTTTAGAGCAGCTACACAAGTTTGGCAACAGAGGTGACTAAGCAACCAGGAACACCAGTATATTTCCCAGTCTATGCTTTCTGGATCTGCACTTGACTTTTCTGGATGGCACCTCGGGTTTTCCTTTCAAGCAGAAGCATTCTGGCAGCCCTTGCCCCATGAGACGGCATAATCTCTCGATTACAGCAACTAGGGTGTGTGAAGCCAACCCCAGAGTAACAAAGCACTACATACATCAACTATTTCTTAAAAGTTATCAGAGAATGCTACAGATTCTTACTTTACTCCCACCTTGTATACAGGCAGAAAACTTTGCATAGTGTAGAAGGAACGGTCCTAACACGATTAATGTAAAAACTTTCCACTTTCACAGCTGTTCACCTCACTCCCCACCACGTAACACCCAGGTACTACAGAGTGCCCAGTGCCACATCCTGCCCCTCACAGGGACCTCATCGCCCACAGGGGTGCACACTCCATTGTACAAGCTGCTGTTTCCTGGGACTTCTTTGTCTCTGTTTTTTTCAAGAGTGCTTTTCCCACAACACAGAGCTTCCTAAGAATCAGTGTCTCTTAAAAAAAGAGTTTTTTCACGGGAGAGAACTGTGAAGGACCGCAGCTGCTGCTAACACCAACGGAGGGGCAGGGCGACGGGCTGCTGGAGGATGCACACACGGAAGGGGCAAAAGCCGCCCAGCAGCCAGTCCTGAGCTGCAGTTCCAGACGGAAGGCGGCCCCCACCGGCGACAGGGCCTGGACCAGCCTCCCAGAAGAAGCCCCGGGCCGGGAGAGCGAGGCGGCGGCCGAGAGGGGGAAGCAAGACGGGAAGCGGCGCCGGAAGAGCAAAACCGCGGCTTCTCCCCCAGCCTGCGGCCCGCCGCACCCCGGCTGAGGACGGCGAGGTCCGCGGCCCGGGCACTCACCGAGCGGACGTCCAGCTGCAGGACGCAGAGCAGCGCTTTCCGCGGCATGGGCGGGCGGGCCGGGGCGGGGACCCGGACCCGGCGGCTGCCTGCCCGCTGCGGCTCAGCCGCGCCCCGGGGCCGACGCGGTTGTCACGGCAACCGGGGCGTTTCCGGCCCCCGCCGCCTCGCGCATGCGCACCATCCCTGGCGGGCGGGCCGCGGCGGGGCCGGGCCGGGCCGGTCTCCGGTGAGCTGCGGCCCCGCAGCGCCCCGGCGGCGGCAGCTCCCCGCCGCGGCGCGGCCCCCCCTCCTTCCCACAATGCTCTGCGCGCGCGGCCACCATCAGTCCACAGGGCCCTGCGCGGCCGCGCCGGCCCCTTCCCACAATGCCCCGCGCCAGCGGCCACCGCCCCTCCCCACAATGCCCTGCGCTGCCCTCGCGCGCCCCGCGCGCTGCCCGCGGCGGCTCAGGGCCGCTCGGCCCTCGGCCCTCTCCGTCCGCACGGGCAGCTCGGGCCGTGCCGCCCTCCTCCTGCGCCTCACAGCCTGGCCTCTGCGGGCACTGCCCCTCAGCGCCCCGCGGCGCTGACGGGGCGCTGCAGAAAAAGTAATTTCCAGCCCCTCGGCCTCCCGAAGGACAGACAGTCCCGGTGATGGCGGCTGTGTTTGAGAGGTGAATTGCTGCTGCAAAAGCTAAAGCATCCAGCACAGGGCAGGGGACCACACAGGCCGCGTATGAACAGAGTGCTGCGAGGCATCCAAAAGGAGCGTGAAGCTCAGGGCATATCTGTATCCCTCCAGTTTCTTGGGCCTCTTGTGGGAAGCTGCCAAGAGAGCCTTCCCTTCAGAAAAGGGGGACACACCAGCCGAGTTTCACACAGCTCCAGGGCTGAAGAGCTAAAATCGGTGAATTTCTATTTTCATTTGTCTTCTGTTGCGACGCATACTTGGATTTCACCTACATCCTATTTTAGGCTGGAATAGAGTTAGTTTTTCCTCTTAGTAGCTAGAATAGTTCAGGATTCAGTATGGGATTTGGTATGAGAAGAATGCTGATAATACACTCAGGTTTTCAGTGATTCCTAAGAGATCCTACTGGATCAAGGACTCTCCAACAGTGTATAAAGGAGGGGTGGCTGGGAAGGAGGGGTTCCTCTCCCACCTCTGGGATTGCAGTTGCAGGATCTTGGTATTTTGGGATCACAAGCCTGAAACGGGCTGGTTATCTGTGAGTGGTGAGCACTCACATTGTGCATTACTCATTTGTACTTTCTATTACTGTTTTATTTTACTACAATTATTAAAATTTTTATCTCCACCTATGAGTCTCCCTTTACCTCTACAATTCCTTCTTCATCTCCTGGGTGAGGGGAGGGTGAATGAGCAGCCTCATGGTGTTTGGTTGCCAGCTGGGTTTAAACCACGATATCTAGGCACTTTTGACTTTGACCCTTTGAGGGTCTTGTTGCTGTCCTCTGGGTGAGACACAGAGTGGACGTGGTATATTCTAACTGGTCCCATATTCAGAGACTTCTCCACACTCATATGAAACTTGCCTTTTCAGGCCTACCTTTCTGCTTTCATTACTAGACCAATTCAGATTTATGCCACTGATCTTGATCACCGTTATGATCGTATCAAGGGTATTTCCCAAGGTCTTTGCTACTAAATTGCTCTCAGGGTATTTACAGTCACGTATAACACCAAAATAGTCTGACTTGCTGTTTTGGCAACTGCAATTGATTTCAGCCTTGGGCTGTGAGGGGGTTTAAGCCTTTAAATATTCCTTCCAAATTCACAAGTACAGCTGTAGAGAAGGAGGAAACTCAGTGGACAATTTTAGTTGCCTTCAAAAGAGAGAAGTGGCTGAAATGCATCCCGCAGCTTTCTTTGTTTTAATTTTACAATTTCAAAGAAAAATTGTGCTGAGTGATCTAGAAAGTTACTGCTAAATGATCTGGAAAGAAATAGCATTCTCAAAATGTTTTGATTGTTTGCTTTTTTTTTTTTAAAGTAAAAGAAACGAGGCAAAGACCATAATATGCCAGTGCATATAGATGCAGTGAAATCTATAGATGGATTAAATATCACTACTAATACTTGATAATCTTTTAAAATAAATAAATGACTGGAAACGCAGGCCTTATTTTTGTTATTGTGGCTTCTGTAACAGCTGTAAGTCTTTTTTTTAGTCTGAGTAAAGGACAGGATTCTGTATTTAGGGCTTGGAAAAGACTCATTTTTGAATTGCAGACCTCTAATACTTATATTAAGGAGGGGCTGACACTTGAATAAAATAATTTTCTATGCATTATCAGTCTCAAGGTTATGAATAGCATTCCAGAGTTAATGAAGAGAAAATTCTCAAAGATCCAGAGCCTCAGAGGGTAACAAATATTAAAATAGTTTATTGCTTGTTTTCAGGTACCTTTCATATACATGCTTTTTGGAGGGATAAATAATGTGTTAAAGATTGTGAAGTATGACATATTATGGTAAGTGTGGCCATATAAGAACAGAAGATAGATAAATGCTGAAATCAAAAATGGCATCATGTTTGTGATGAAAATTTAATATCCATGTGCAGTGCCCTGGAACAGAAGTACTTTATAGCCCTTGAAAAAGGAGCACAAGGCAGGACAGAAAGCTTCTCTGAAGTGATAAGGCAGCGATGAATTTCAGTGCTTTTCCTTGGCAAACCAGGGAAAATCAGGGGTAGTCGAGGGATATGCACTGCACAAAGATGCTGCTCCATCCCTCTGGTCTGCAGTTTCTGCCACTTCACCCCGCTGGGCCTTGGAAAGAAAGGCTGCTGCTGCAGTGCTTTTCCTGTCCAGCCCTTCCTCCAGCAGTGTGAGATCCATCTGGACCTTCTCGTTACAGTGAACTGCATGATTTTGTCTTACATTTGCACAGCAGGAATAATGATTCAGGAATCTGGGGGACAACGAGGGGAAGCGCTGACTTTGAGCACAAATCCATTTGCTAATAAGCAAAACTGATAAGCAAAACCACAAAAAGTGAATGCTACTTTAATAGGCCTGAGGTTTTAACTGCTATAAAGTTTCCCTGCTGTGAAAGCGCATGAATTCCTTTGCTTTTACAAAAGTAAATCTTCTTGTAACGCTGCTTATACTTAGTTCCATGTAATAAAAGAGCCTGGATGACAGCTTTGCATTTTGTTAAGGTTTCTGCAATCTCCCGTATTTAAAAGCTTCATCTTTTTATGTCCTCCAGGCCCTCCAACATGCCTGCTATGGAAGAACCCTGATGTCATGAAAAGACTCAATTCTTCTCTTATTTCTATCATTGCAAACCAGGAGTAACTGTCAAGAGTGAGGTTGTGCTGGTTTAAGATAATTAGCACAAGATTTATACCATAGTGTTGCAGTGCTCATGACAGTCAGGCCTCAGGAGTTTCAGTGTATTGAAATATGCTACAAAATATGTAAAGTTGGAAAAATGGGAAGAGTGAGGTTTGCAAGCAGTGGATATTCTAAAGTTCAGAATCTAAAAAATACTGTGGATTACACAGAATTCGATCAGATAAAACTGGAAATCAGAGACCAAGTCTAACATGACTGAGTTTGTCAGAGATTTACTTTTGGCTAAGAAGCCAAGAATGGTTTTCTCCTTAAACTTAGGAAGCATTACACTGGGTGCAAAGTGGCATTGCACAGTCATTCTGGCAATAACAATGAAGGAAATAAAGGAGCTTTCCACATTTTTCCACCCTCTACCGCAGTTCTTATGAATGTTGTCAGAGAGCCATTCCTGCCTACTCCAGGCCCCTGATGTTGACAGAGCAGGCAGAAGAGACCTCTGTCTTACTGCACATCAAGCCCTTTATTTAGATATCATCACCGAGTACGACTGTCTTGTCATGAATAACTGTGGAGAATTCCAGGAAGACATCTGCTCAAATAATAGCAACAAATTATGAGATATCGAAAGATTTCCATATTAGAAAGGGCAAACAAACAAAACATTAAGACTGTTTTACTTTGGAGAGGAGAAAAATAAGATGTAATACGAAAGAGGTACATAAGGGACTGAATAATACGTAGAAATGGGTACTTCTATTTACCTATGCCTATTTATCCTTTCAAAGGACACATGCAATGAAATTAAAAGACAACACAATCAAAACTGATAGAAGAAAGTACTTTCGATAGTGGAACTCATTATCACAAGATACATTCAACAGTGTTCAAAGCAGAATCAGAGCGGTTTAGGGACCCCATAGGACAATACCCACATGCATTACTTATTTTGATCTTCTCACACACTGCTAGGTTAAATGTGTAATTCACAAAAGTCAATTCCTGTGCAAAGAATTGTAGTCGAGGAAATCAGCCAGCAGAATTTAAGACTAAACAATCCCAGTATGCTATAGAGCAGAGCTGGAAGAACTCTGTAATGTGAGAGATTCTAATAGGATCTAAGGGGACCAAAGTGAATTGCATTACTGCAGACAGTAATGTAACGGGGAAGGTAGAGTGTTAGATTATTGATGAGGACGGAGGATGAAGATTACCTGAGGGTGTCAGCACACTCTTCACAAAATACATTTTCATCTATTCTTTCTACCTTAAAGCAGGAAAAAAAGTTGCCCAGAAGTTAGCATTCATTAATAACTATTGCCTTAGAAAAAGGCCACAATGATTTTGTCGATCCTGTCCTATTGAGCATCTTGCTCTTTCCTAATGTGCCAAGGACATAACTGGGCAGAGCATTAGGCTTCCTTGATGAACCTACAAGTTGGTGCAGGAAAAAGGCCAGCTGGTTGTGTTGTTATGTGGGCGAAGCAGTGACCTTTCTTCCCTGTGCCCTCTCAGTCTCACGAGCACCTACTGAAGAGCATTTTTCACGACACATCTGGAGAAACTCAGTGCGTCTCGTAACGTTTCACTATCGCTCAGCCATGACAAAGCAATTTTTCTGTATTGCTGGTAAGCCAGTACTTGCTTTGGTGGATGTGACCATTAAGTTAACTGATCCTTGATGTACGTCGTGCCTAAAACAACAAAAAAAGGCAAGCTACCTAAAGACACTGAAGTTTTCTTAACATGTAAGATGTTTTCCAGATCTGCTAATTTCTTTCTTGACTGACTGCAGCTAAAGAAGAAATCAAATCTGATTTGATTACAGCCACTAGAGGAATAGTCCTGATCTTGAGTTCAGTTGTAATAATTGGAAACTTGCTTTGTAAAGGAATGATCTAAATTCATCTAAGAGATAACTTCTATCAATACAGTCTTAGGAATTCACAAATGATTTAGACACAATCAGCCAAGACAGCATTAGCTTTGTACCCCTAGAAAGTTCCCTGGGCTCTCAGTTCAAAAGAGGTAACACTCCTTTGTGTTTTACATTTTAAAAAAATTGTCTTAGATGGAGACATTGCCCCAGCGAAGTTTTTGCCTGAAACAAAATTCTTCTAACCAAGTTATAAATGCCTGAAAATAGGGGTTTATAATGGGACTGCTGATAGACCCTTAACAATAGCGTCATGAATGGCGCTGCTATAATTAATGATACTTCAGAAAGATTTATGGTCCTTAGACAGAGATAAAACAGAAATATCATTGCTTCTTTGCCTCCCATCATTTTATCCTCTATGAAATTTTATGTGAAATAAGTCAAATGAAAAATGTAAGCTCTTAATCTTTTCCCAGAGTCCTGTCTCTCACTTGATGAACACTTTTTGCAGAATAAATTAGAGCTTTTTATTCCTTATGTATGTACATCTTTGTATTTAAAAAGCAAAGAACAGAACATTGTTGCATTGGCAAAGCAGCTCAAGACAATGGCCATGGAGGAAGCAGAAATTACCAACTATTCTTGTCCATTCTTCTGCCATCCCACACACAGCGACTCTGGTCCTGCAGTGATTCAGAGTAGCTGGCTTGGAAGTGTACAAAAGGGCACTTTATTCGGCATTGAAGAACCGCTGCTTACGGAAAGTTAGCTGCGAGGGCTGTAGTTGCAGCAGCGGTAGCACAGTGCCCTGAGCGGAAAGCCAAAAGCTGTGGCTTGGTTACAGTGAGTAGTACCTTTGTGTTGAAAAATGCAGGATACTAGATGGATCTTTAATAGAACTGGGAAAGGCATAGCAAGAGGTAGTTGCTAGAAGCTGAAACTAGAAATTTTTGAATTAGATATTGGGCATTATCTTGTAACAGAGAAAGTGGGTAACCAGTGGAACAGGCTATCAAAGGGAAAGTGAATTCTCCATTTTCTGACAATACCAAAGGAAAATGAGGAGCTGACTAAAGAAACGGTTTTGTCAAAACAAAACATACTTCAGTCAAACAAAAAGAAGAGTGACAGCAGTATTTAATGGTCCATGATATACAAGAGGCTACCCTAATGGTCTAACAGTATGTTCAGTCTGCAAACATTGTAACTGTAAAACATGTTAAAAAAAAAAAAAAAAAAAGTACTGCTTACGGAGCAGAGAAATGAGGCAAGGGCTCTGAACAATTCACTTTGGAGCTCATGCAGTTCAGCACCTGGCGTTGCCAGAGGAGACGTGAGGAGGGCAGCAGGGAGTGCTGGCTTCTGAGTGGCTCCAGGCTTGACAGAGTTGTCTTAACTGAGCTGCTTCTGATCATGGCCAGGAAGCGAGCGTCAGTCACCAGTCTTCAGGGGAAAAGGCTTCACCTCTGGGCAGCCGGGCTGAGGTAGCAGCTGAAGAGGGGGCAGAGAAATCACAATTTTGGCATAGGCCACCTGAAATGGCAGTTACAGATTGAAATCCATCACATCCCATTATAGTCCTAGGCTCTGGCTTCTGTTAGCCTCATCCAGCTCAAATGGCATCTAGTCACTTGTTTTTCAAAAGCCTCTCTGCAGTGTGTCAGGAGTTTTGTCCCTCTGCCCATTAAAGTTGCTGTGTTTGGGCATCTTCCATGTTAATTTGATTGACAACAGCAAAGTCACTAGAGAACCTCAAGGACTTTCTGGCTGGCTTGTTTTCCTGCTATAAACTGTAGCTTCTTGTTATATTAGAGAAGAAAAGTGAAATGCTTTCTTTAAATAATAGCTGAACTCACCCTGTCTAATAGGGAGCTCTGAGATCTGTGCTCACATTCCCCATAAATTATAATATTGCTCCTTTAAAATTTCTCCAATCCATCAGGAACAGAGAGGGATTTTTTTTATTTTAACAAGAACTTGGTTTTCAGTGGAATTCACTCTGGAGGGCAGAACTTTTTTTTTTTTTTTTTTCTCATTGTAAGAAAGATTTGTAAAGGGGCAGGATTGTGGCTATTATTAGAGTCCTTCCTAAAGAAAATCATCAAATCCTTTACAGCACTAGGCAGATCTGGGCTAGAAAGTATAACAGGATGGCACAGAGCAGCCCAGATAGCAACAGAGAGAAAAATGGAGCACGAAGAAAGAAAAAAATGGAAACCCAAAAAAGAAGAGCAGATGCCAATTAGAATTCTTGCAGGCTGCAGCGAGGGGAGAATGTAAGAAGCTGTAGGAATAGAAAGGGTAGAGTGGATTAGTGTTAATCACAGACACAGGAAAGTAGGAAAGGTTTTAAATGAGCTTTAAAAAGCAAAGATTGAGTTAGCAGCTTGGAAGAGAATTCCAGATCCATCAAGTATAGGAGCAAAACTAAAATGCAGGATACCAGGAGATACATCTGAGTCCTAAGCAATTAACTTCTGAAAGGAATAAGTCAGTTTTTTTGGAAGCAGAAACTTCTTTCTCTCTAAAGTCAGCACTGTTTTCCTTATCGCAGTGACAGGGTGCATTTAGTATTAGAAGAAAGTGACTCCCACCTGATTTCTTTTTCACTGTCCTAATGGCATATACATACAGCACCCTGTGATAGGAAAATTAAGCACTAAGGAGTTAGAATTTGCTCGGTCTCTGGCAATAAATTTGCCCAGGCACATAGTCCAGATGAATTCCCTCTGGAGTTGGGTGAGTTACACCAGGTAAATTGGGTGAGTTACACCAGTAAGAATCTGGCACAGTATGGGGTGGTATTTGCATCACAGTCTTGAGTCATCTGAAGACCCTGGAGTTGAAGGTGGCATATCTAAAATCCACTAAAGCTGTTACTGACTTCAGTAGACATTAGAGCAGGATGGCTGGACTGTGAGGGTAGGGTTCTCCTTACAGCTCTGAAAGATGAAACATCACTGAACATTTCTATGCTGCCAATTTAACTACCTGTAAAATGAGGACAGTAACAATTAGTCACTAAAAAAAAAAAAAAAAAAAAAAAGAAAAAAAAGAAAACCCCACTGATTATCTGTTCTTAGAAGCTGCACAATATTATCATTAAAAAAAATCCCATTTCTAGCTTTGGTTTTATCTGCAATGTAAGAAAGAATAGCATGGTGTTTGAGTTTGGGTTTCTTTTACATATGAGTCACCGTTAAAGGTTAATAAGGAAACTAACACTATATTGAAAGGTGGTTTTCTCATTAGTTAAACACTTTCTTTTTAAAAGCTATATATATTCCTGGAATATTATGAATGTATTATTTGATAAACAAAATCTTAGTCCCTTTTTCATTTTCTTACACGACATCATTTTAAGCAAATGCAATCAATGCCTTAGTTCTAGTCATCAGTGCTGGATCTCTGCACCACTGGATCACCAGCAGAACAAACTTCATCCAAACACAGTGCAGACATGTACATCAAACCAACCAGAGCTCCTGACACAGAGTTTGTGCCAGCTTAATGCTTTAACATCGGCTTTGCACTGGCTGCTGAAGGACAGACGATGCCAAATCCAGTGTAACATTAGACTAGCACGGAGAGTCGATGCCTAACGTAGCATAAAACCCGCCAGCACCATGCCAAACCTTCCACGGATTTTTGCACGAATTTAAACCTGCAGAGTGAGTGTATATGAGATCAGTGTTTTACATGAGATTGCCACAGTCGGTTGGATCCAACACTCAGAGCCTTAAAGTCACAGTCTGGTCACACCCAAGCCATCAGTTGGTTTTTGCTCTCTAGTTACAAGGAAGGAGCACTGTGATAAAGCATTGCTGAATTCAGACAAATCCTAAAAGGCATGTCTGTTTTCTATGCACTGGTGATGAAAGCAACACTTCTGGCACGGTAGAAGAAGATGGATCCCACATTACAGCTTCAAACCAAGCCACCATGCGTGTAGGCACGTGGGGAAAAGATGAGCTCTCAGGGAACAGAAGACCAAAGGTTTGTTCAATGTTCTTGTGCCATGCCAGGGGTATGAGCCAGCTTTTCCAGTCGGACGTGACTCTCTTCCAAAGACCAAAGTTACACAAAAAAAACCCCTCTGAAAATAGGGCTTCGTGACAGAAACGCCTACACAGCTGTAACAGCCACTTCTCAAATGTGCTGCTGCTTATGAACCACAAGAATAATATGGCGAAATGTGCCGACTTTTGCAGTTTTCCCCTCTTTTGTTGAAACTAATGAGTCACGATTAGAGTAATGCTTTTCTGTGACTCCGAAACCATTTTGCGTAATGAGGTACTAAGTCTTTATAATTAGGCCCAGAAGGGAACTGGGACGTGGCCCCTTAAGAGCAATAATTATTTAGGTTATTTATGGTAATAAAAAATTGAAAATAGGAATTCTTCCTCAGAATGTGACTATTTATTCTTTTACATATTGCCTAACAGGCAATTACCCTATTAAGGCAACGTTTTGTTGCTAAAGACATTAATTGAAATGTAAATTAAATGTAAATCAGCTAATTAAATTGATATGTAATGAACTTGTCATGCAGGCCTTTGAGATCAGATGCATTTTGCTAATAAACAAGTGTTATAGCGGTGCCATTGCTCACTGGAGTTAAGGTTGTTTAACGTGTTGTGTCGATAACACTCTCCCTCCCCAAATTCAAAGGTTTGGATTGTATCATTAGAGCCCAGAATGAAGCTGGTGCTGAGAGTTTCCTGATTTATTCCCTCCAATTATTTCCTGATAAACTTCATTTCAAGGCAAGTTGTTCCCCTCATGGTGAGTGTTGCACATCCCATTGGGGTGCAGTTCAAGCTTTGTCTGTTCCTTCTGCTCTGCAGAAATGATAAAGCACTTTGTAAAACCCCTCACCAAGACCCATGCGGCCGTGTCAGGTGGCTTCTGGAGGGGTTAGTGTTTCTTTCTTCATGCACTGCGGCCAGTTCAGTAGAGATAGTGAACACTCATGGCAGTGGGAAGATAACTCTAGACGTTCCTGAAATACAAAGACATAAAATGAGAAACAATCAGAGTTTGCTTGGCGATTATGTTGACAACGTACAAGGTAAACATCCAAGCCGACACCATCAAGTCAATACAGCGACAGGAGAATGAAGCAGAATACCCTTCTGTGCTGCCCATAACACATGAGTAACCTTCATTGTCAAAGTGTGGGCTTGTGTCAAACTGTAAATTAAAGGGAAGGAATACGAAGCTATCAGTTTTCCTATGAAATGATCAGTTTTCCTGCAGCTATATTTTGAGCCAGACCTACTAAAATTTCTGGCATAAATTCCAGTCCTGTACTGAAGGTATCTTTAGGATAGAAGTCCCTCCCCTGCCAGATACATGGATAAAACTCACTGCCTGCAATTGCGCAACAGTAAGGCAAATGTCATATATTTTGCTTTTGGAAACGCTCAGGTCAGCACCCTATAAAATGCACTGCCCACTTCCATTCCAGTCATGCAGACATTTTGTGTGCACAGTCATAAAGCTCAAACAAATGTGTCAAAAAGGGGTTATGGAAATGAGAGAATCGAAACATGGTTTGGTATTGAAGAAATGCTTTTGCAGAAAGTTTTCCTGGATCCATCGTGCTGTAGTTGCACCTGAGCATTCATGCATAATTGTTGTCTTGAATAAATCTGATGCTGCATTTATAACTTCTTCTACCCAGAGAACCTTCCACCCTGCAATCCTTTGGGGCCTGGAGGTATTTAATAAACATGTCAACTACCACTCTTCTTTAGCTTGAATGCAGCATCTTGTTTTTTCCTGCTGAAGAACACTCCAGTTTGAAGTTTACAGAGCAATTAAAGACCCTCATGGGGCCCCTGATATGTAGACATTGTCAGCATATGTAGATTAGTAATTGTCAAGTTTCTCCCTAAGGCTGAAGAGCTCTTAGTCAAATTCCAGAGATCATCAAGTATTCAGATTTCAGTGGGCTTTGTGTCATACACAACATAGTGGCATAATTAAACTACAATGCTTCCTTTCTAATAAACTTTTGGATCTGGCTATGTTTCTATTAATTTCTTTTAATTAGCTATGATCACAAAATAAAAATGAACATCAATCTAAAGCTGCAACTTTGCTGCTTCCAAAAAGACGCCCTGGGAAGATTTTTCTCTTCTAAACTTTTGGGGTTTGGGGACCACACTTACTGCTGTGGCTTGAAAAGGCCTGATGGAGGACAAAAACCAGCAGACTGAAGGCACAATCCTTCTCTGACTCTTTTACAGCTGACACGTGGGCACAGGTGGTTGGGTGAGGCTGCCATCTTGAACTGTCTTCATTGACCTGTTGGCTTGGACTCCAGCTCAAATTTTAGTCTATTCTCCACTAGATTTAGTGTCCTTGAACGTTGATCTAGATAGAAACTGGGGGAAAAAAAAAAAAAAAAAAAGAGGTCAGTGAAGGAAATTAGTATGAGGGTCTTCAACACTCAGGCTGATGCTCTAATGGCTGTCTCCAACATCCTCCATTGTTCAGCCCTCTGCCCCCCATGCTGGGCAATCAAATACGTACCTGAATTTAATATTCATTTGCTTGAATGTTGAAGAGGGATTGTGCTGTCTTGCTTTGCATCTCGCATTGTCAGCCCTTGAAGATCAAATCACTGCTCTAACATTGTATTCCCTGGAAGACACAGGGTAACGAGCAACTGGATGAAGGTTTCATGCAGCAAGACCAGCCTGTGCACGTTCTGCCAGCTGGATCCTCTGCTGCAGCTCCCACATACGTTGTATTGGGGTCCCAGAGCTTGGAAGGTACAAGGTGTTGGTCATTGGCCTGCATCCATCATTTGAGTCCCCACTCCATCGATCTGTGTTTGTCTGTGGACAAAGCCTACGGCAAGGAGTACGTTGTTACAAATCTCTGTGGTGTTTCTGACCTACAAAGTGAGATTTTCAAAGCCACTTGTGGGATCTGAACGTTTAATTCCTAATAAAATAAAGAAGAATTGGACTTGGAAATTGTGAAGGCAGCTTTAATGATCTTCATTACAGCATGTTACATAAAAGACCGAAGTTATTACTCATGAGGAGTAGATCTTTATTTCCATGCTGTTCACTTTCTAGGTGTAGCAGAGGACAAACTGGTCGTGCTTGGGAATTGACATAAACCTTTTGTTAGCCCCAGGCTGCCCATGCACATGTGTGTGTGCTCTTGCACGATCGCTCAGACATGTGCCCAAACGAGCAGTGTTCTCTTCTCAAACTGGGCTAGTGAGTAAGACCTTGAGAAACCCCAGAAGCATTTATGAGTCCAGGAGGAAACGTTACTACCTCCATCACTGTATTGCATAGCACTTCTTCCTCTTTAAATCCAGTCTTATTTTTCACAACTTACACCTCCAGTGCTGGAATATTGGCAGAGTGAAGAGTGAGATCTTCCACTAGCCCCAGAAAAGACAGCTGAAGCATCCCATTCCCAACACAAAGGAAAACCTGAACCCCGCAGGTAATTTCACAGTGGTTTTCTGCAGTCTCAGGCTAACTTTGAAGCAAAGCTCTGTAATTTTGCCTCCAAATCTCTGAAGTCTTCATGTCCCCAAGCCCCTTTGTGGGCTAAATCCTCATTTCATGAAAATTACTTAAATTCTTCCCATCATTGAGTAACACCATTAATGAAGTGACTTTTCTCTGCTTAGCCTACTGCATAGGGCAGAATATAATGCTGCTTTCTTTTCAGAGGTTTGTTTTTATGCTGGGGTATGAAAACAGGATCTAAACAGCATGAGCAAAGTTGAGTTTTAAACAGTAGCCCAGGAGGAGAATCTCAAGAGTCCCAATAAAAAGAAGAAAAAAAAACTTCCTCACATTCTTCCTATGATGATACATCTAAAAATTATTAATTTTGCTTGTCCTGTATCATATCTTAGGGCAAGCTGCTTTTCCCGACTGAATTGCAATGTGGCATTTGGTTCAGTGGGTTTAACTGAAGCGTGGCTATCTGGAAAAGGCAGCATTATCTGCAATAAAGTAACTCCTTCAAATTTACTTTCTTGATCTTGTACTTTGGTTGGGCTGCCAGAGTCTTAATGCCTGGAAAAGTATCTGTCACCCAGGGCCCTCATTTTAAAGGACTGTAAGTTTTTAGGGGCTGGATGGCGTCATCTCCTTGCATCGATTTTGTCAATGTATTCCTGCGAGCGAGCCAGCCTGAGCTGTGTGCTAATTTCCCATCTCCTCTTCAGCTGACGACAGTCCCTGGCTCAGCGAGATTTCAGTTTTGCTCAGTGGACTCTTCTTTCCCTGCCCTCCTTGAGCTATATTTTCTAAGCACCAATTTCACTCCAAAATTAAAGATGAAATTTAAAGATTAGGGACTGCAGGTTTTTTTCCAAAGGCATTTCAATGTCTCATACTCATTGATTGAGTTAGGTATCTAAATCATCCAGAGCAATCTGGCCCCCATCCCAAATTATGTGATGTGAAAGGCCAATTTGACTTTTAAAATGCTCTCCATTTTAATCGCCTGCTGTGCGATTAGCACCACGCGCAATAAACACATTGTGTGCAGCATGCGTAGGGCAGGTGTGGGGTGATGTAATGGATCCCACTGAGTGCCTTGAATATGAATGCCAGAAATATCAAATACCACGTGCACCAGTCATAGTCCCAGTCAATTCTAATTAGTTTAGTGGTCAGACTCCAAATTCAGATGTACCATGGTGTAGCTGAGGTCAGGATACAGTACATGATTCTTATCTTAATACCACTTTAGTGCTGTAAAGGTCAAACTGAGCATCATCCAAGGAGAAAAGGTAAGGGCTCTGTTAATTATTCTTCTCACCACTCCTTAAACAAAGGGATGAAGATTGTGTCTCTGCTGAAGAGTGTTCTGCCATACTGCATATTTAAGTTAAAAAACAAGGAAGAAAGAAAGAGCCATTCCTGCAGTAATCCTTAAATGAGCCTTGCTGAGCTCTACATGAAATCTTATAGCACATTCTCTGCCAATCTTTTGAGCTACAACTGTACTAGAGTCAGAGGTCAGGGAGGGCAGCATTCCCCCTCCAGGCAGGGGTAGCTCCCAGTTCTGACCATTAAGAAGACAGCTTTGTCTACCGAGTAAGAAGTTCAGAAAACATTAAGCCCCCGTGCTCATTTGTAGACGTTCCTGCTGTTGGAGGAATCACTGACTCAGTGGGGCACAAGACTGGAGCCTCCCTTTTCCACTTATTTATGACTATCCCACTTGAATGGCTGTAAAGCACCTCCAAATGTTCTCTGCATGCCAGCGGTAGCCTTTTGTTCCCTGTTTTGCATTAGTTTTAATAACTATTAGGTAGAGACAATGGAAATCTGGGTTCAGAGCTGGTTTTAGTTGACCTCAGCTCACTGGTCTACTGACAGTTATGTGATGTTATCATTAACTGCACCCACTTCCAAGTTACTTCCCAGAAACCCACACTCATGAAACATCATTTTGTTCCTTTGCTAAAGGCAGTAAGCAAAGACATCACTAAAACTAGAGTGTGATCCCAATCCATAGCCATGCTACTCGTTTCCTTTTCTGATATCTCTAAAGTGTTAACTGCTCAAAGCAGAAGCATGAAGACTCACCATAGTGAGAGCTGATTAAAATTCAGTCCACTGTATCACCCATAAATAGGAATAAAAAATACATGGTTGTGATTAATCATCCATCAATGGCCATTGCCTGCTTCCTATATTCCATACAAACACACTCCACGTATGTATTCAGCTCACCAAGAGTAACAAGCAGATCATGCCTATTTGTCAGGATCCGGGATTTAAGCAAACACTTAAAGCGGAGGCTCTGTGCTTGTGTGTTTGTAGACATGCACGCTAAATGCTCTTCCGTCTGATTTTCAATATTCATGAGAAAAGTCAATTTTTTTTTAATAAAGGCATACTTGTCAGTAGATCAAAATACATGGAGATAAAAAATCACAGCAATGTGAGCTTTAGTCAAGGAATTTTTATGGTGTTAGAAACATCAGTCTCTAAGAATTGGTAATAATAGGACTGTTAAGACAGAATGTTTCTGTCGTTACGCATTGCAACTTGGGCAAATCTGAGACCTGCAGTAGAAGCAGTGGAAAAAAAAAATAAAAAATAAACAGCATGTGATATACAGAAACCGTACCTGTAGTTTGAAGCAGTGTTGGGTAAACACTGTTTTTACCAGTTGTGAATACACCTTCATTAAAGCACCAGCTTGCTTGCTTGTGGTTCAGCTGAGCTCACCGGAGCAGAGCTGCCTGTGCCATTGTCTCCCTGGCAAAGCACAGAAGCATTTCTCCTTTGCTGTGATTTACAGTGCAAGGGCTCATCGCTGGTTAGAGTGCTGCATCCAGCACCTTCAGCCTCTGCTGTCCCTGGGTGTTAGATACACCAGGCACCTCTCAAAATATCACTTGCACAGGCACTGGTTGCAGTGCTGGTCCAGGACTGGGAGGTGACACTGGGAAGATTTGGTCCCTCTGTCCCTATCCTCAATGTCTTTAAGCAGATCACTTGTTTTCTGACTGCCCCGGTTCCCCTAGTTGTTAAAAAGGGATGATGAGCTACAAACATCATTAAAGGCATTGCAGATCAAGCAGTGAAAAATGCTGCAAAAGAGCTAAACGCTGATATTACACTGCTTGCTGCAAAAATTACCAGTAAATTTGTCAGAAAAAAGGGTACAAGAACAGGAAACAGAATCACAGAATGGGTGATGTTGGAAAGGATCTTGAGATCATCTCGTCCATCTCCCTTGCTCAGGCAGGTCAACTAGAGCAGGTTGCCCAGGACTGTGTCCAGCTGGGTTCTGAATATCTGCAGGGATGGAGACTCCACAGCTTCTCTGGGCACCCTGTTCCAGTGTTTCACCACCATTACAGTTATAAAATGTTTTCTTGTGTTCAGATGGAATTTTATGTATTTGTTTTACTTTGTGCCCATTGCCTCTTGTGTAACGTGTGGTCCCCATACACCCCTGAGCAACCACCAAGCCCCAGGTGGGGACTGCATGTGACCAGATCTGTTCTGAATCTGTCCGGTCACCTTTGAAACCCTAGTACTCGTTCCCTTTTCCCCTGTTGATCTCTCTCAATGTGAGATTTGGCTGCTTTGCTTGGAGACCAGTATCAGCTTGTTGAACCAGTGGGTTAGCAGCCTCACATCTCCTGGAGATGCTCTGGAACCATCCTAAGGCCCAGCACTCCTAGGAGTTTGGCAAATAGCATCTAGCAATAGGGACCCTTTCCTGGGCCAGCCTGTCAAATTGTAAAACACAGTGATAACCGCCACCACCACCAAAAGACAGCACTTTCAGTAAAAAAAAATAAAGCTCATGCCTAAAGATGTTATCATGCATAATTCAGGGAAGAAATCCATACTGCATTTAAAAGATTACATCTTATCATCCAGGGTACTTATTAGCTTGATGATTTAAAAGTACATGGGGATAGAATTTTTCCTGCTATTCTGCACTGGCATCAGTACTGTTGTACTGATGAGTGATTAGCCTCGTGGCTTGATTTGGGACTGAACTGCTTTTCTGATGCCAGAACTGGCCCGAATGGGACTGGGCTGTACCCAAATGGTGGTGAGCAGTCCTGTCCCTGCCTGGGTGCGTGGTCTGTGGGGGTTACACCACACTGCTGTCCATGGTTACACCAGGGACCACTTCCTTCTTTATGTTAGGTTTGGTTAAGTGTGTGGCAGGCAGTAACAAGGGTTTAGTGGTGTTTACCTCCACTGATTCATCCCCTCTCCAGAAACACACAGCACTTCTGTCTTCCCAACAACACAAGAAAAGGCTTTGGGCAGCCAAGGGCTGAAAATGTTGCATGTGCTTCTCCTTCTCAAGTACAGAAACACAAGGCTAGTCTGTGTCACTGCTAATACATATGCTTGTGATCATTATTTTTGTATTAACTCACCTATAGCTTTTCACCCAGAGGGATCAAAATAACAAAAATTTTGGCCTGCATGCAATTGAGTAAGGGATTAAAAAAACATCAGAGGGTTGTTGCTTCCCCCACTGTATCATGGAAATATGCAGACAGGACGCTGACCACACATGTGCTGATAAACTCATGTCAAAGAAGCAGCAATATGCATCTACCTGGACTTTTGCAAAGCATTTGACAGTGTCCCAGATGACATCCTTGTCTCTAAATTGGAGACACACAGATCTGATGGATGGACCAGTCGCTGGTTAAGGAATTGGCTGGATGGTCGCACTCAAAGAGTTGCATTCAACAGTTCCATGTCCAAGTGGAGAGCAGTGACGAGTGGTGTGCCTCAGGGGCCAGTGTTGGGGCCAGCGCTGTTTAACATCTTTGTTGGTGACACGGACAGTGGGATCGAGGCACCCTCAGCAAGTTCACCGACCACACCGAGCTGTGTGGTGCGGTCGACAGGCTGGAGGGAAGGGATGGCATCCAGGGGGACCTGGACACGCTGGAGAGGTGGGCCCGGGCAAACCTCATGGAGTTCAACAAGGCCAAGGGCAAGGTCCTGCCCATGGGTCGGGGCAATCCCAAGCACAAACACAGGCTGGGCGAGGAGTGGGTTGAGAGCAGCCCTGAGGAGAAGGACTTGGGGGTATTAGTGGATGGAAAACTGACTATGAGCCAGCAATGTGCACTCACAGCCCAGAAAGCCAACCGTGTGCTGGGCTGCACCCAGAGCAGTGCGGGCAGCAGGGCGAGGGGGGGGATTCTCCCCCTCTGCTCCGCTCTCATGAGACCCCCCTGCAGGGCTGGGTCCAGCTCTGGGGGCACCAACAGCAGAAGGACACGGACCTGCTCGAGTGGGTCCAGAGGAGGCCACAAAGATGCTCAGGGGGCTGGAGCACCCCCTGTGAGGACAGGCTGAGAGAGTTGGGGGGGTTCAGCTGGAGAAGAGAAGGCTCCGGGGAGACCTTAGAGCAGCCTTCAGTACTTAAGGGGTGCTACAGGAAAGATGGGGAGGGACTCTTTATCGGGGGAGGGTAGGGATAGGATGAGGAATTATGGCTTTAAACCAGAAGAGGGTAGATTTAGATTAGATAGAAGGAAGAAGTTCTTTCTTGTGAGGGTGGTGAGACACTGGCACAGGTTGCCCAGAGAAGCTGTGGCTGCCCCCTCCCTGGCAGTGTTCCAGGCCAGGTTGGACGGGGCTTTGGGCAACCTGGGCTAGTGGAAGGTGTCCCTGCCCATGGCAGGGGGGTTGGAATGATCTTTAAGGTCCCTTCCAACCCAAACCATTCTATGAATCTATGATCTCTTTGTCACTCTCAGTTGTGCCTTTGGTGAAGTCCAGTGTTTTGAACCTACAGCCTGGAGTACAAACATGGTTTTGTACAAACAGAGCTTTGGTTTCCACCTCTGGCCCCACACCGTGCAACTTGCCACCATTTTTATAAATAAATGAAAATTAGAGTATTTTTTTTTTCAACCCATGTATGAGCCGCTCTAAATCCAGTTACAGATTTGAAATTTATTATTTAAATCATTTAAAAGTGGCATGAGCACCAAGGAACAGCTTCATTCAAAGAACACAGGCCTCAAGCTGAAGGGAGAACTTGGCTGTGACCACTTTTTCTGAGCCATCGCCATGTCTCTATTAAGTCTTGCACCACCCCTGTATCAGGAGGCAGGACAGTTGGCATTCATGGCAGAACTACTCCAGCTAACCATCACTCTACCTATCTGCAGCACCTAGGTGAAGTACATTCTTTGTAGCTTTTTGTTTATGGGCTACATGGATGTAATAAGTGTGAAAATATTACAAAGTTGAGCAAGGAAGCTTAGGAAATGTTGATTTGTCATCAAAAATGTTTGGAGTTTTTCCTGGGCAAAGATAAACTCCGAAAGGTGGCACCTACACTGATTGTAGCAAGTGTCATGAGGATTTCTGGGCTTCTCTGTGTGGCTTTTCACAGAACCTGTCATCTCACAGATCCCCTGATTATATCGTGGGCATGGAACAAACTAATAACCTGGGGACTGTCATGTTTACAGCCATTTCAGTCAGAAATCCTCAGATGAATGGTTTGGGAAGTCTCAGGATGGCTGAACGACAGCTCGGTTCAGGAGGAGGATTTACTGAACATGTAGTGTGAGAGTGACAGAAAAGGAAGCATTTTGCGAAAATCCTTCCCATTTTTTTCAAGGATGAGAGGTATGAAATATCTGCATTTAACAGCCATTATTAATTACTCTTTACTCTCTGCCAACACTGCCTTGGGAGCATCTGTGATGATTTAGCCAAGTGCCCACTGCCATCACTCAGCTGGTTTCTGTGGCTCAGCCCTGGAGTCTCATTCACTTCTGTAACCCACTTCTGTCCTGCTTCAGCTCACTTCAGCTGCCTGAGTCTTGGGCCACCGTGCGAGAAATGGGTGTTTCCTCATACGGAAAAAAGGTATGTAACACAACATTGGTATGAGGTAGAAATATCATGGTGTTTTGGATGGTAGAGATTAATCACAGGAAGAAATATTCCTCACCTTATCCTAAATCTTGCAACATCCAATCCATAGAAGAGATGAGAGTGGCATTCAAGATTTCCAGGGTGAAGAAGAATAGCAAAACTCCTCTTCACCTAAAAGGCCCAAAGGTTTCACCCAACCCTCAGTGCTGAACCACAAGCTCTAGAAGGGCCACTCCCATGCTAAAGAGCACCTCTATGTTCTAAGCGGTTTCCTGAGCTAAAATTAAATCGTACTTTTCCATCTTTTTTTCTCTCCTCTTCCTCCCACTTCTTCATCAAGCCTCCCTGGACATTCTATGTATTTTCCACTTGGTGACTCAGAATCAGCTGCTTAAACTGTTGGGGAGTGTGACAGGGCTGTGACCAACCGAGAGGGAAAAGAAACCTGCCTTAGGGGACAAAGAAATTAAAGTGCTAAGTACAACATGGATTTTCCAGAAAACAACTTCCTCACCAAGAGCAGACTGTCTCCCTGCAGGACTGTGCTCTGCATTCAGCACTGTAAACACCAGCAAGCAGCCTCATCATTGATGTCCTGCTTCAGCTCACTTCAGCTGCCTGAGTCTTGGACCACCATGTGAGAAATGGGTGTTTCCTCATATAGAAAAAAGGTATATAAAGCAACATTTGAATGAGGTAGAAATATCATGGGGATTTGGACGGTAGGCTCTGTAAAGGGGCATCTCGCAAATGCATCACATAACATGGGTCATACTAGGGCCTAAAAAAAATTACAACTGTAGAAATTTATTAATCCATCCTTAAAATGGGTCATAAATGCTACAGAACAATCCTTGTTGATCTTAGTGATACACACATGAAGCAAAACCAAAAAATCCTCCGCCTTCACCTAGCACTGAAGGGAGATGTGTACAAATCCTCAGGATTTGTTCAGGCTTTTTTTGGCTGAAAGTACCAGAGACAACAGCCCCAAATGTACAAAATTAACAGGAGATTCTTTATACTCAGTATAATTTTGTGTATGTAACAGGGGAATACAGTAGGATATTGGCTCCCTTATGACTGTGAGAAAGACTTCATCTCCGATGGCATAACTTGTTCTAGTACTTTTTTCCTCCAAATACTAGCTGGTAAGAAAAGCTTCCTTCATATACTCAGGCTACTGATACTGAAACTAGGTTAGAGTTGGACGGTTTCTGTTCCCACTGCTTCCAGACAGTAAATTTCAAGTCTTACTGGAAAAGCATCATTTTTATATATATGGATTTTTTTAGACATTGTCAAAGATGAACAACTTCTTTAATAAACAACTTCATAAAAAAAAAAAAAAAAAAAAAGGACAGATTTTAAAGTTCTTTTACACACCATGCCCATCACTACTCCAGGCTCTCAGCCTCCCCTTGTGTTCCTTCCACAGGAGGATTCAAACCTCCCCAGACTCGCTCTCGCAAAAGCGTATCTTCCTTCCACGTGTGCTAGTCTGCCATGGAGAGGTGCATGAAACGTGGAATAAATCACACCTCGCAACTGGCGAGCTCTGACAGTCCCTGACAGCCATGCTGCTGCAATGCAGTTCATGTCAGGTGCCCTTGGATCTCTGCTTGGAGCTGCCAGATGGGGAAGAACATGAGTAATGAGAGGTGCTCCTCCACGCCCAGGCAGAACCATAGAAGGATGTGTTGTGTGGGAACTGATCTGAAACCCCCGCTCGTGCACCGCAAAAAGTCCAGTCCATCGCGCACTTACCTCCGGACGAGGCGGTGGCTGGTCAGCTCTGCTGGGTCTGGAGCTGGTGGCTGCAGGAGGCCTGGCTGGTCTTCCTTGCCTTGGGCCACCCGGTTGCACTGCAGGGCGATGCCAGGCAGCGGGTGGGCCGGGGGCCATCGTTGCCCTCTGAACGGGGCGTGTGGGGTGTGCTTACCCGCCCGGACAGAGTGCTCCTGCCTGTGGCCGCCGCTGCTGCATCAGTCTGCATCTTCCTGGTAGCCCTGGGCTTGCAGCGACCCAGTGAAGCTGCTCTCTGCTAATTTAACTGTGGCCATGGACCACTGAGTACTGATACTAAAGCACAGGCAGAACCTTAATCAACTCTTGCAAAGTGTTTTGAAATCTTTTTCTGCACGAGGACAGAGAGACTAAGGGGACAGAAATCAGCTCCTTTGCAAGCCATGTCAAATGTTTTTAGCACCCTCCAGTACAAAAGGAAACAGAGTGAATCGTTTCTGCTTATGAATTGTTACCATCCAGCATCATGCCTCCGGCTGCTGAAGAAACTGGTTTAACTGTTTTTTATATGAAAAGAGGTAGATAGACACAAACACACACACACACATATATATAAAAAGCACATACACACGCACACACACAAAATCTAACAGTCAAAGAGAGAATCTGTATCTGCATTTGCGATATCTTCCTGCACCAGGTGAGGAAAGCATCTTTTTTCCTTTTAACTGGGTGCTGTACATACATTGTTTCCTTGCAGTCTATCTTTAGGTTATAGCAGTTCACAAGGTTTTTTCAGCAGATGTGTTATTCAATTACTTCAGGGCTTTTCCATTTGTAATATTATGAAGCAATGATAGCCAGCAGACTTCACCTGTCTTTTAGAGATAGCCAGCCTGGTAATTTTAACTCTGCCCATTTTATCCACACCAGTAAATCTCATAACATGGTTATAGAGAGATTCCAATTTTTGTAGAACCTTCTCCAGGGAATTCCTGTATACAATATTGCCATAGTCTGTAATGGACATAACCTGTGATTGGATTAATGTTTCCCTAGTGAAGAAGTCAAAGCATTTCATGTTCCTATAACTGGTTTGCAGCTCTGCAGTAAAGGTCTTTGGTGTGGCAGAGAAAATAATTGCAAACGCAGCCCCAATCAGAATATATAATCCCCTCACAGCGAGGGTTCAATTCAGCGGAGTTAGACTGCCTGTGCAGGGGGTTGTAGCGGGATTTTCTTGTCAGGAGAGCAGAATGAACAGAAAACAAGTTAATTTTGGCATTTTAATATTCATCACCCTGTCCTGTACAAAGGGAGGTAAATACATTGCTACTGCTCTGAGGGGGGTCCCTCCAGCTCCCCAGGCAGAGGGTGGAAACAGGCAGGGCAATGCAACAGGGCTCTGGTCTCCCCGTAAGATCCCTCCACTTGTGCTCAGATAAACACATGCCCTTGTTCTCTCAAATTAGATGCCCAGTTTTGGACTCATATTGGTTTCTGAACCTTTCAAAATTCCTGGCGTCACCTTACCTTGGACTTGGCACAAGTGACTAATAAAGAATTACTGTTGAGTATACAACATGCGTTACTTACATCTGAGACATAGCTCATCTTCCCTGGGAAGAGGCTCATGGAAGGCCAGAAGTAGGCTCTGAAGCAAGATCTGCTTGCTCAGGTAGAGGAGAACTTCAGCAGCCATGTGGGAGGAAATCGAACCAAACCAGAGACTGGGAGCAAAAGGTCTCATATTTTCAGCTCCCTTGATAGTGTCCCCAAGAATTTGTGAAATAGTGTGCCCACATCACGCACCTTCTGCCACACCACAGCGTAAAGCCCTCAACACGCAAGCTAGCAAAGACTCAGGCTGCCATCCCCAGCTGGTTAGGGAGAGCTTTCAAGAAAAACGGTTTACTGGTGACCCCCAAAAGCAGAGGTGGGTCTCTGTAGAAAGCGCTATAGAGTCAACTCTTGCCTATAGGGTTCAGAGGGTAGGGGTGGCTGTGGCTGGACCAGAAGGTGCCAGAGTCAAACTGAGACAGGAGTGAAATGGGAGGCAAGAGCAAAGAGTTTGATCAGGATGTGCTGGAACAAGGATGGGTTCCAGAACAGGCATGCTGCCCGACTGAGGAGCAAGGCAGATGCTGTTGGCAGATAACCTTATGTTTGGATGTTATGGTATGGCTAGGCAGGTGGAGAGGATGGGAAGAAGGTTACCAGCATGGGCACTGACAAATGGGATGTCATCACTTCCCATATGGGTAACTACCTTCAATCTGTCCTTTCTATCCAACTAAAAGCTTGGAATAACTCAGCAGAAAGGAAGCATCTCTGGCAGAGGTAAGTGGTCTACATTGGTCTATACAAAGACCTGGAAACTACAGGCTGTGGGGCAGATATGGGTGGCAGGAGACACGTATGAAGCGGAGACAGGAAGATCCAGTTATTACATCTAAACTTAAAAGACGAACTTTTACAACCCAGATAGCAGGAGCATCTGAAAACTGATATGAGGGCAACACAAGGGCTTCCCAGAACCTACTTGTCCATGTCTTGGTTTTGAAGACTCTGTGAGCATATGAGGAGGAAGGACTGAAAATGAAACAACACACTCATTCCACAGCTGCTTTTATCACTTTATTCATATTTCTAGAGTAGACTCTTTAGCAGCTAAGCAAACACCTGAAACTCTCTCATATTTTATATCTCTCTATATATAATCATTGAAAAATAAATGATGAGGAATTCTGCAAGTGTTTTTCCAATGAATATGCAGAAGGAACATTATCACCCCAGTAAACCAACTTTGAAAGTCTTCCACTAAAACCCTATAAAACCCAACGATAGTCATAAATTAGT
The DNA here is from genome assembly GCF_965140245.1 of Athene noctua. NCBI lineage: Eukaryota > Metazoa > Chordata > Aves > Strigiformes > Strigidae > Athene > Athene noctua. The sequence goes on along the minus strand of NC_134041.1, from coordinate 9,280,091 downwards.
GCTAGATTAATTCAAAGGAGAACTTATCCCCCCTCTGCGTACCTTCTAATCCATATCTCCAAGAGGTCATTTTAATTATCACACTGTCACTGCTATTCATTACTCTGCTTTTGGAGACAGAGAGCCAGCACTGGGCTTTTTGGATGCCTTGGAATTCATCATATGAAGGCATTTTATTCTCCCCCAGAATGTGCACAATTTAACTCCCTCACCTTGAAATACTGACAATATCAGGTTTGCTTGGTGCTTTAAATAATTTTCCTTCCAGTGGGACATATCTTTCTTTTTTTTTCAGCTAAGTTCCCCCTAGGGTGAAACTAACTAAGGAAAGCTCAGCTAATGGGTGGCTAATGCACAGACACGATCAGCTTAAGTTTTGTCAGATCCTGAGTAGCTTGCCCTTTTCAGAGGCATGCAAAGCCAAACTTTTGTCCTGGTTTGTACCTGCTCACTCTTTCTGGTTTCAGTAATGCTAACTGGATGGAAACCATGTGTTGGTGGCTCCCAGGAGGTATGTTGTGATGGGGCTCCAGGACGTGGGAGGTTCTGAGACACAGAAAGCAGACCTCAGACTTGACCCTGCTTGCTTTGTGTTTACTTGTATGGAAAGGAGCTCAAGGGCTTCACACACAACTCCCTTCTGTCCACTGAGATACAGATATGGGAGCCATAATCGAAGACAGATGAGCACATATGAGGGCCTACTATCTTCCTGGCTGCATGAATGCAACTCAAGCTGCTTTCAGTTCCTCCTAGGATCACACCTTGGTTCAGTGTTGGTCATGCTCAGGCCTTGCCACCAGGTCTCCATTGCTGAAGAATCAAGGAGTACTTTCACAAGGAACAGCAAATTTAAATTACCTAGAAGGTCTGTTTTAGCCTGTAATTCTCAGTTCTTCTCATACTTTCCTATTTATCCCCAGGATGCATTCTTCTTACACACAGGCCAGCACAAGTACCCAGCTGAGTCTGACTCTGTTCTTAGATCATCGCACTCAAGTCCTGGGAAAGAATTGAGGAGCAACCAACACAGCTCTTTTATTAGAGAATGGAGTGTGTGGGGCTACTAATTCTTTAGGACCACCCCACACCAAGAGGAGCTCATTCAGACTTGTTTCACACGTTTCTTCACCCTCAGCCTGGTTCATCCTTTCCCTCTCTATCCACTGGGTCTTGGCACCCTCTTCCCTCCAAGCCACCATTGCAGCCCAACTTCTAGCAGAAGACAGTGAAGAGAAGCTGCTTCCCAAGGCTTCTGATGGGTTGGCAAGAGGCGCTCTCCCTTTCCATCCCCTGAGAGATGCTTGGATACCCCTCAGTGTTTTACTCACTTTTACTCTCCAGTTTGAGAACCACTGGCCTCACGCTTCAAATCCACATCACTGGCGGATGTTTCAGTTAGTCACACAGCACAGGAGACAAGCCTCCCTAGTGACAGTGGCTTCCAGCAGGGAGTTCACATGCTGTCCATGTAATGGGAAGGTGGTGAGGTTTTACTTGGTATTTCTTACAGTAGTGGCATGACACTGTTCATCCCTTTCAGCACTACCCCAGGCTCACACTGCTTCAGCCGTACATCTGTTGGGAAGTCCAGTCTTTCTAGACCCCACCTAGTTTTTGCTGGGGGACCAAGGCTCCTGCCTGTTAGACAGGTCTTGCAGTGAGTTTCATGCCTGCAGCCTGACAGTAACATTTCTCATATGACCCCTTTCCTCAAATGATCTGACAGAAGAGCAAAAAACCTAACCATGCAGCAGATGATAAACGGCACACTGAGGAGCGCCTGCCTGACTCCCAGAAGCTATTTATCAGGCTTTCTTAATGCAAGCTAACAGGGCTAGCACATGCAATTGGCATAAGAGCTTCTGAGCCTGACACTAAAAGGGGAGACATCACATGGTGCAGCAGGGGAGCCAGGACTCCCTCGTTAGCTCATTGTATGGATTACCCCTTTAAAGAAAGAGAGTGAGACTGGTGGAGGAAGGGGAACCTTTCTCATTTTAACAAATAGCTTTTCAGCCACCGCAAATGATTTCTGTAAATCTATTGGGTCACTCTTTTTTTTTCCCAGAGATGAAGAAAAAAAAAAAAAAAAAGTGCCCTGGAATTGATTTACCATCTATAAATAAAAAAGAATCAATAGTAAAATTTCTAGCTAATTTCCCTCTCCTTCTTTCCCCCTTGGATGATTTGTTATCTTAGAAATACTTGTCTGGGAAAAAAAGAGAAACATCATCAGTTCCAGACCCCGACACGCTCCTCCGCCTCACCCCACAGACCAGCCCTCCTCTCCTCTCCTCTCCTCTCCTCTCATCGTGTGGCGAGAGACTGGTCCTTCAGACGTGCCTGGCTCCTCTTCTCTGGCTTGCCGCCAGCATGGCTGTTCCCTTGGCCCCGCTGGGGAGTACATTTAAAAAGCGGCAGTTTTTCCTTCCTGCCAAAGGAAGAGAGAGAGAGAGGACAGGTATTGTAAAACACTGCAGTGTTTCAGCAGCAGGTAGGACGTGTGTGGCGTGTGCTCTGAGGAGAAGCCATGTGTAAAGTCTCACAGTGAAGTGCATCTGTAAGGAAGTCTTTGGCAGCTCGAGACAAATTAGAGGTGGTTAAAGACCAGCTGGTGCCATCCTCCTCTGGCCAGAGCACAGTTAGTCCTTCCAGGAGACTTCAAGGGCTTTGCGCTAGCTCTGAGCTCTCTTCAAGAGAAGGGCCCCACTGCTTCCCTTTGGGTAATGCACTTACCACTGTTTTCTCCTCACCGCGGCTCCCACACGCCTGAAATGTTTCGTTTCATTTCTGCTCATTAACAGCCCTCGTATCACTGTGAATATTTCCTTCAGGGGCATATACCGTTCACAGGACAGCTGGGTTCATGGGTCTGCTCACCACTGGATTGCCCGCACTGCCAGGGGTGTTCACAGCTGGGGCCAAACTCTTTTGTGACAGACTCCTACTGTGTGGCTATTTCAGCGTGCCCGTTAACTCCAATTATCTAAGTTATGCAAAGCTTTAGTTGTCACTATAGTTTGGAGTGTGGCGTTTCCAGCACACCTTTTGGGCTGCAGTCCTAGCAGAGCAGTGGGAGTTTAACTACTGGCCTCCAAAGTAGCAGAGTTATGCTAAATACAAAGTGATATTTCTGCAGTGATGCCCCAGGAGTTCACAGGCTAAGAACGGAGATCCTCACAATTCAGCACCACAGAAACAGCTCCTTGGCTTCCTGCAGCTTGTCTGGGGGAACAGACCTGCTTTGTAAGGCTTTGGTTCCTGATAAATCTCACTACATGTTTCCCAGACAAAGTGCTGCTGGGTGTGTGTTTATGGTGTGCGTGATGGATGTTTGCTACTTTAAGAAAAAGTAAATATCTATCCTTTGTTATCAGTTAATTCTGTAACATTTCTGTTCTATTTACTTCTACAGCCTCTGCTCGGAGGCCTTAATTAAAATCCTGCACCTCACAGCCCAGTGCTCTCACTGCCTCTCCACCCTCTGGGTCGTGCCACGCTTGTGTTTCACAGCAAGACAGGCACAAGTGACTGGACTGCCTCAGCCCTGGGCTGATGGACAGAGCCAGGCCTCAGAAAAAGTTGGCACAACTCACTGTTGAACTTTGAGATCTCGCTTTGATGAGAGGCTGAATGGCAAGGGGTGTGAGTCCTGCAGCACCATCCCTCGCTCAGGGAGACTCAGCCAGCACTGGGCTGTCCCAGAGCAGGGATCTTCACCTGCCAGCACTGGTGTGTTGCACCGGACGGTGCCTCTGAGCCAAACGCTGGGACCAGGAGCCAGAGGAGCCAGCTCTTGGCTGTCTGCTGGCAGCCAAGGCAGCCCTACAACTTGTGGACTGCTGGCAGAGAGTGGGGCTCCTCCGCACTCACCTCAAACACTACCAGCTCTGACCAGCCATCACCATCCCCTAGATGTACCAAGCTCGAGCCCCATGTGCTGCAGCTCCCACTTACCTTGGCCGAGCGTGAATTACCTCCCCTCCTCAAGCTGGCTGCACTGCAGCTGTAAAAGCAGATATACCTTTTGATGGCTTCTCTGTAAAAGCAGCAAAACCTGAGTATCGATCCCCATCCCGAGGAAGGAAATCAAACTGCGCTGTCAGCCCTGCTCACAGCAGCCATGGGGCTCCAATGAGCTGTCGGGGTGTCCACTCAGCTCCTGTCCCCCTCCCGTACCCGCCATGCCTTGCCAATTTTGTTCATTTACCTCCCCCTGCCACGGCAGAACAAATGAAGAGGGTCCTCTACTTGTGCCCGATCTATTCTTTAAGCACTCAGCCTGCTCCCTCTAATATTTGTATTTGTTACGGCAGCTGGAGACCCATGCCAAGCTGGTGTTGGTGCTGTACCACTCCATACTGAGACACGAACACTAGGAAGGGGAGGACCTATCCATACACATAGCTATGTTACCAAAAGTGAAATGACCTACTCAAGGCCATGCAGCAGACTGGGGGAGAACTGAAAGGAAAAGAGCTGAGCCAGAAACCCAGGTTTCCTGAGGAACTGGGCCCCTCTAAACCTGCCTGTCATAGCAACACAGAGAAATCTGCCTTCCCTACCACACAGGTGTGTGTTTGTCAGTGCTTCTGCTTTTATTTGCAGAAGGAGGTTTTAAAATACATTTGGAAAGAATTGAAATAATGTAGGAGCCAATGGGGCAGAGGGCTTAGAGGGCTTTACCTCCACCAGCCCTCCCCTCCTCACTGCTGTCACAGCTGCCACCAGTTCAGCTTCTACTGCATCTCCACAGTTCAATCATCAACCTAAGGCACAGTGGCGTTTTGAAGAGATAAACACTGAGACAAAAATAAATAAATTAGGACCCGAGGAGGGAGACCTGAAAGGCACACTGAAGTGAGAACAAGCGGTTTCTCTGGTTCTGTGTATAATTACATTGACATGTTCCTAGACAACTCTGGAGACTCAAACTCAGGACCAGCTGTGGACCAAACAGAGAATCACACAAAACATCGGAAAGCCAGTCAGTCCGTGCATCCCCTGCCCTGGGGCTGCATCAGCACTGCCCGTGTCACTGCTGACAGCTGCCTGCCCGCTCCCAGGGCAGAGCCGGTGCTGGCGGGCAGGCAGGGCTCGGCTCCAGCCGCGCTGAGCCTCCTCTTCCCTACAGACACTGAGTTCTCCGCGCCCATGCGTCCAGTCCACTAGATCAGTGCTGCTGAACGTCATCCCCATTCTCCTCACTGCAAGTGAAGGAAATTATATAATATGAAACATGCAAAGAGGATAAAGATGGATCTTAAACCTCCATCCTTCTTCATGATTTGGGTAACACAGAAAAAGGAAATCCCCTCTAACCAACAACACTTGCAGGTGGGACTTTCAGACACTGGCCTTCTTTAGCAGTCACCCAGGCATCCACCAAACCGAAACATCGTGGGTATCAACCACTCTGTTCACATCAGGTACTTGTGACAAAATGATTTTTTTGGACATACAGCCAGTTGACAGTCATCAAATCACAACTCTGCTGCATGCTTGTCGCACATACAACAGTTAATCTTGCAGCCACACAAACCGTTTTTCAAATCAAAATCTCAGAGGCATAGCAATTACCATACTAAATTTATACCACATCTCTTAGTCAACTAATTGTACATCCAAAAAATCACCACTTGAATAATCTGAATACATTCACCTTTACAGCTAAAAAACCCCTACTACATGCTTGATCTCAACACAATTTTGAGTTACAGAACCCCATAGGAAAAAAATGCCAACCTCTGATTTCAACAGCAAAATTGCTTCTATATAAATACATCAGATGCATATTTCACATTGAGGTCTACATCTTGGTGTTTCCAGTACTCTTTTTTACATTTTGCAAGATGGGGATAATTCCTATTGTTTCTTGTAGCTCGCTCAGCCTGTCTGCAGGAAGACAAGGCCTATACACATCTACTCCAAACACAATGTACTTGTTCACATCTGAAACAACTGTATCTGGATTATTAATTAGGAAACCTTAAACCTTAAATGTCTTAAAATGCATCAGCAGACCTACAAACCAGGCTAATGTTTTAGATGAGCTGAGCTTTACAAAGCCACTGCCATAGGCATGCTTATGCCACTGTGGCATTTTGAGCTCTTTCACACATTTCATTACTTTTTGTGAGGTGGGGAGCAATAGATTTGAATTAGTGACACTGCAGCTGGTGTATTAAAGAGGACCAAAGTAGAAGAAAATTTGTGTTTAAATTGCAAAAGGAGGAGAAAACGAAGTTATCCAAGCCACGTGAGTGGGATCAAAAATGAATCATCAAGGCTGGAAAATAGGTAACCTCTGATCCCTGAAACCAAGAAATCTGGCTGCTGTCATGTAGCTGCTGATCTAATTTTTACACTTTCCCCTCCACACAGAAGAGATGCGTTTCGATTGCGTCCACTGCAGCTAAACAATCAATGCTTGATTACTTCAGAAGCTTCACTCTCAGGGATGCACAATTAACCAGGCCCATATTTGACACTGCAAGGGGAGCACAGTATTTTCTGGGAATGTCTGACAAGTTTCAAACATAAAAAACACAAATCAAATGGCCCAGCAGATAATGATAGCCAGTGCCCTGGCAGTTAGATAATGTGCGTGCTCCAAAGCAAGGCCAATTAGAAGCAATAAAAACAAATTTGAAATGTTAGAGCAAAGGTCAGAAATCCTCAGCCATTACCACAGGCTTAACTTTTTTTTTTTTTCCCCCAAGCAGTCACCAGTGCCTGTTTCCAGACAGTGAGCACAAATTCACACTTGCCAGATGACCACCCGCCTATTACATCAGACTTCTGGGTCATACAAACCCACTGATGTGGTGTATGGAGGATCCCAGCACTATCTGGAAATCTCATCAGGTCCATACCCTGTGGCATTACCTTTCTGAATGCAGGGGCTGGTCCATGCTGCTTATAAAGAAGGCATCATATTCAAGCCTGCTCCCCAGGAGAGTTTGCAAATGTCTCTCCCTCTGCCACAGAAGCATCCTGCTACCTGTTGTCCATCCCTCGGTTCCTACCCTCCTTTCCCAGCTCACTGCAGCACGGCATACCTGCTTCACCAAGGAGACGGTGCACAGAGGCAGGAATAATTAGCTTGTAACTGGAACATTACCACACTAGAGAAGGAGAAGTAGCTACAATTACAAGCAGTGCACATGGCTCAGACTCATCCATTGTTGTGTATCTTTTCTGGCCCTGGAGCAGGAAGCTGCAAAGAGGATGAGAATAGGTTTGGTCTTGTCTCCTGTCCTCCTGTTTCCTAAGGAGAAATAATGGGTTGCACTTACCTGATGAGATGTAGCAGAAAATTATGGTCTCTTGAGTTTGTTCAAGTTAGCAATATGATACTGGGATTAACATGCTATGTACATCAGACATTACCCATGTCAGCCCACCTTGCCCATAGCAGCTGTCTCTGCTTTCAGAGCAGAGTGCTCTGTCCTGCTCTTTAGAAATACAGGGAAAGTTCAGACAGGGGTAGGGCGTGAAATGACACAAATGCTGTAAATCTGCTTACCAAGCCTTGGCTTCCTCAGAGCAACAAGCCCAAGGAAGGAAAAGACAAACAGGTGGTTATCTCCAGGCGTATCTATATGAAGATGCCTGTGAGAGCTAATCCAAATATATTTAGGGTGTAAATGTAAAGCTGATTAGTGAAACCACAGTAAGCTCCTATGTGGATATGCTCCTTCAGAGTTAAAGTAGCCATAATTCAATTTATTCATTTAGCTCATTTCCAAAAATAAATTAAGGTAGAGTAAATTAAATTAAATCAGCTGACAGCACCTTCATTTTGAAAGGGATTGTTAACATGGACCCAATCTACTTCATACAGTAATGCAGATTATTTTCTCCTGCTGGGCCACCTGTCAGGCACACTGGCTCCCCAGGCTAGTCTTGAAGTATTTTTACACACCCTCTGTTTGGGGACTGTCTGAAAGCAGGACCAAGCCGGAGGTGTATTTGGCTGTTTGCATGTGCTTTAGTGTGTGTGTGTGTGTGTGCTTAAATCCAGGGTAAAATCCTTCCAGCCGGCACTCTGGTTCCCAAGTGCTTGACAAGGTAATTGTTGTAATGTGGTATATTTTGGTGAGCCCTCTGCTGGGAGCTGGCCAAGCACTGCAAATCTCCCCAAACTCTGCAAATGGATCCTTTTCATTGAACCCACGCAAATGTGTCACCATTTAAAACCTGAAAGGTTTTCTTCAACGACAGCTCCAAGTATCAAGAGTTGCATAAAACGTGCAGACGTGTGTGGGAGTGAGTTGACAGATTATAATTACCAATACTGAATGGCGAAAAAACAAAAATTAATTTTTGAGGCAAAACATATAATTTGCCCTTAAACCATAGTAGTGCTCCCATTACTAATGCAATTTACCGCCCTGGAAATCAGATTGAAATTGTTTGACTCCTCAGCAGTGTGGGTTTTTTTTTTTTTAATTTTCATTTTAAAGGAGCATCGGCCAACGTGGGAGGGTAAAACAAGGGGTTTTTTAGACATTCGTATGAGCTTTGCACTGCTTGAACACGCAGGGAGCCAGGAAAGACAGGATGCAGGCTCCGTCTGTGAGGTGGTGTTTCAGTGCTAGCTGGTAGGATCATGCACCAGTGCAGCCCTGGCCAGCCCTGCCAGTACATAAGGAAGAGTTTTAAATACAGTCTGGTCCCACTTGTCCCTACAAAAGCAACACAGCTATGGGGCACCCATGGACTAGGTCCTGGTGAAATCCTTGAGATAGGTTGCAATCCTCCCTCCAAGGGAGCAGGGATAGTGATGGAGAGTTTTGCAGCTGACTCTTTATTTTCCTGCACCCATTTCATTTCCTCCTTTCTCTACAAATTATATGTGTTTTTTCTGACCTTTCTTGGGAGCAGCACTGGAGGAAGGGAAACAAACTATTTACTTTGCAGTGCCTGCACAATTCAAGAGGCATTGACAGTAGCGCTTATGCTACTAGCACAATTTTGGCTCCTTGGGACTTTTTGGGTGTCCCTTCACTCCCTCAGGGGCGTTGTGGGGTCAGCTCCTGGTGTTACAAGTAGCCTCGGTTAGGTGAAAAATCTGTGTGTATTCTCTGTGGGGAAAGGGGATGGCCAGACCCACAAACATCTTCAAGATTGCTCTGGGGAACTTCTCCTTGAAGACTCAAGTTAGTTTTATTTTGCAATAACAAAAAAAAAAAAAAAAAAAAAAAAAAAAAGAGACACTGAATTTGCTCTTAGTAGCAGTGTAACCCCTCAGTGTGGCTAAAATGTGCAGCTGACATGTGAGCTGCCTCCTTGCCCACATGTTGGAGAATGTGAAGCTTGTTTGGCTCACAGAGACATTTCATTCAAACCAGTTTGCTAACTGGGCTATATTTTCCTATACTAACACATGCCTATGCCCTGTCACCAAAGCCCAAGGAATGAATGGCTCAAAAATGACCAGCAATATCTCCTTCCATGTGAGAGAAGTCTTGAGAAAAAAAGAAAAGGTGCCCTATTTTTCTTTTTCTCAGAGCACTGCAATGCTACTGTGCCCTAGAAGCTGTGGAGTATTTCAGATCTCTCTTGCACTGAGATCAAATTTGGTCTAGAACATTTTTTCTGTTTATTAGACTCTTCTCTTAGCCACTGAAAATGGTGGAAAAGATGACAAGACAGTGATTTAAGGTTGGGAGAAGTGAGCTGGGGATCAGCAGAGCCCCTAGAGAATGACAAGAAGCAGCCATCTATATAAAGCAGACAGGTGGCTTCACTCCCAGCTCACTTCACTCCCGGCTCTCATGTCAGTCATGGCCAGGTCAAAGAAAGCGCTACCAGATGTAGGTGAAACCTCAGAAATCCTGAAGGCAGAGCTTAAAAGTGTAGAGAGGAGTTTTTCTGAAACACGGGAAGAGGTGGACTGGGAAGAAAATCCCAGAGACAGTGGAATAGAAGAACCCACACACAGCAGGTGCCAGAAAGAAGCAAATCCCTGGGATGGTGTCAGTCTGAGTCTGTAAGACCACACAACCTCTGGGCATAGCTCTTCAGTGTCAAGATGGGGCTCAAAACTGGAAAGGCTGAGTTGTCCTGGCAGAAGTGCCTCTGATCAGACTGTGTCCATGCACAGGAAGACTTTCCCCAGCTGAGCTCAACCCAACATGATGCAGATGATGGTGCCCATCACCTCTGACGATGAAGGGACGGTCCCATGGGCCTATCCAGCCTGCTGGATATGCAGCTGTGAACTCATACATCATCATTAAGGCTGCAAAGTCAAGCAGCAAAAGGAGGAATTGCCGAAATAAAGGCTGTCAGAGTAATTTTAATTCAACCTCCTGGCGGATATGCTTCTGATGTGGTCTTTAATTACCTCATCACAGCCTACTTTTTCTTCAGCAAGACTGCTGCTTCATTCAGGACACGATGGACAGACGACAATTAATGAAGGGCCAGTCAATATTTTGATCCGTCCTTTTTTTGTTCAGTGTGCTCCAAGCATTATTTGCTGCCTGCCATCAAATCCCTGCTCTTAGACAGAATTATTAATCTTCTCATGGACTTTTTTCTCGTGTGTCAGTGCAGCAACTATAAGCAGAGAGTCTGAGTTTTACCTATAGGAAAACGTGGTGCAAACAAGAGTTGCATGACTAGTGAGGCCCAGGTGGGATTTTTCAGAGTTTCTGTTTAAAGCCCAGCTCCTCTAACCTCAGCCAGAGCTGTAAGCACTCCACACTTCTATAATTTGAACTCCAGTGTGTCCAGAAAATGAGAAACATGGAACTGATGGCTCTCAGAAAAAAAATGTTAGTGGTTTAAAGAGGCAACAGTTCCTTTGCTGATGCTGTGCTGGAGCAGGGCTCTGCTGCACAGTCAATGAGCCAGAGTGAAAGAACAGAGCAGTGCTGATGTGGGCAAAGGGGTGGACTTAAGGCAGTGCAAGGTGACTGGCGTTTGCGAATTTTTCAGCAAAAATTCTGTTTTCCTACCTTAACCATTTTCTGTAACCGCTGTACTCATTTTTCTCTTAATCTCTTATGATTTTTTCACCTTTTACCAAAGATTTCAGTGGATGACTTTTCTCACTTTCAACCCAAGCAATCTTAACCTTTACTCTGGCACAAGTAGAAAGAGGTGAGTGCAGGAGAGAGACTTGGTAAGAAGAAGAGCTCCCTATGCCACCAGCAGCATCAAGGGAGACCACTCAAATGGTTTCCAGTGAGTGCAGTGTGAACAGAATTTGCTAGTCACTGAGCAGCTTAAAAAAGGACAGTAACAAGAGAAGGGCATGAACCTTCATTGCCACCTGACAGCCCCTTTCTGCACTGTGTTCTTCTGCTCTGTGTCCACTTAACCCAACCTTAAAGAGACTTCTTTGTGTCCTGGATGGACTTCCCTGAGCCTCTCTGAAGCATGTCTAAATAGCAGCACTTTCTTCTCCAACAGCCTCTGTAAGCAGCACAGAAATCTCTTTTACTCTGTTAGAAATTCATAGGCCTACTGGCTTGTCACTCCAGAAAATGTCCAGCGTTTTCAGCAAGGCTTTTAATTCATTAGCTCACATAGGAAAATATTCTAACCTTCCTGCCCTCCCCAGCTGAGTCACTGATGCTTTTACTATCTTGCCACAGACACATCACCTTCAGGAAAACAATTGCTTAGCATGCTGATAACAGACATTATCTTTCTGTTTGTTTGGGATCACAGGGTCTTCCCACACTGAAGACTGCAGGACACATTGGGGTTACTGTTTGAAACAAGTCCTGTCCTTCCCTTGCAGGCTGTGGGAAACCCTGCACAGGCACTGGGCTGGGCTGCTGGGGGACTGGGGGGAAGGTTGGAGGAAGCTCAGCCAGAGGGAAGGTGCTGAAGAGTTCTGGAAGGGACTGGATAAGCTGTGGTGGGAGGGAGGGTGAATGGGAGAATAACCATCCTGGACAGGGTGGGGAAAAACTGTCTAAGAAGTAAAGACAGTGCTAAGAAAAACCCCTTTAAGCATTTCATTTTCATGTCTGGCCTCTCTACAGAGTCAGTGCACAGTCCAGAGGTCTTTTCAGGGATCTGAGCTACTTGGGGATTTGAGGTTTGCCCAGAGGTTCCTTTGGTTGCCGAGGGAGCAGAAGCTGCTAAGCTTGATGTCTATGGCCTGCAACTGTGAACACCTCCTCTCGCTGGTGAGGACCATGTTGGGAGGAAACACGATTGCCCAGTGCATAGTTAGGTGCACCAAAGCTTACCCCAAACCCTTCAAAGACCACAATGATGGGTTCAACATTCATTTCTAGCAATTTCTAGCCACTCAGGGACAAAGGACAGCACCCCAACTGCCCCTCCCCACTGGCAGGCTTGGCAAAGACTTGAGGGCTCCAGCCCAAACCTCACTTCCATGGTGGCCTCTTGGGAGGTCGGTGGAGCCTGGCTTCTGGGAGGGTGGTGGGCACAGTTCCACAGAGAGGAACTGAAGGGCCCATCTACAGGTGACACTTGTCCCAGGGGCGTCTGTAGACAAGGGCAGGTGGAATTTAACCACAGTTCCAGCTGACCAGTTGAATTCACTTACAGGCACATAAGCACCTTATACAGATACAGCTCTTTGCCTCTTGAAATAAGCTGCACAAGTATATGGTATAGCAGGGGGTACCCTAGCTCCAGCCTCAATCCTGGTTCTGTAACCAGAGCTGTTTCATCAGTTCTTGCCTTTTGCTTCAGATGGTCCTAATTCAATTCCCACTGAACAGCCACATCGCCTGTGCTCTAGGATGGCTGTTGCCAGACAGCCTGACTATGTGGAGTAAACTCTTGAAAGGTGCCTAAATTTAGGTACCAGACATATTTCTGACTCTTCAGACTGTCTCTCCCTTCCTGTGCCTCAGTTTCCTTCTCTGCAAGGTGGTGATACCAACATAAATATTTCCTTCTTTAAGATCTTTCAGTCAGATGTGCTCTGGAAGTGTTGCAGGTTGTTGCTATTTCTAGGGATATCATTACAATACATTTTGGCTGCACTAATTCCCTCAAACAGAAATTCTTCTGCCTGTAGTAGGCTGGGACAAAGCAGCCAATTAGTTGTCCCTTACACATTTATTAACTCTGCAGCTTTCTTTCAATGAGTATGTGGAATCTGGTAATGTTTTAATATATTTTCATAAACTGTGGGCACAACATGTCCTGTTTCAAGCTAATAACCATGATATATAATTAGTCCTGATTACACAGATATTTAGTATCATTTTATATATTCCAATCCTTTCCTAGTACCACTGCCTACCAAGGCATATTTAAAGCCACAGCCATCTTCCTTCTGTTTCCCAGCCGTTTGCAAGATTCTCTTTTGGACAGGTTTGCAGTTAACATGACAGCTTCAAAGAACAATTTCATTTCATTGATGTACATTTTATATATATACAAGATCTGATCAAATGTCAGGTGACAAAGCCCAGGATACAAATAGAAGCCATTTGTCTATTTACAGGGAAAAGCTGGTATTTGAAAGCTATCAGGAAATTAACAACATGAATCTTTAAAAATCTATTCCTTAAACATCTGTTGGCTTTGGGCTGAACATCTACCGTATTTAGGATTTTACTGCGAGGTAGCACTCACTAAACAAAAGATCCCTCACCCTATTAGGCTTTGGTGGGGGAACGAGAAAAATCTGCTCAGTGCAACCCGATTATAGATGTGTATCTTTCCCTGCTGGCGTGGCTGTCTCTATAGAGATGGACATGGATATTTGATGAGATTAAAATGCTTCAGTTACCACTGTCAGTGGTTCTTTAATTTAAAATGAAGAAAGCAAACAAACATTCTTTTTGATGAGGTAACTGAATGATGGTACGGAAAAGCACTTTGCTGTCAGGTGGTAATTAGGTTCAGTAATAGTTGTGGGTTTTTAGCCTTGGAGGCTGTGGCCCCTGGGAGTCTGAGAGAAATGATACATTCAATTTCCGGAGGAGAGGAAGATGCTGAATGCTTTTCTCTGCTAACCCTGCAGGTCTCTGCAGATAAGAGCATTCAGAACTGCAGTGCTGACAATCCTCCTTGAGCCAGCCTAAACTGTTGTGTCAAGATCACGAACACAGAAAGAGAGATGAACTCAAAGCTGGGCATTTAAACACCCGACAGTCAGGCTGTCTCTGACCACGTATATAAGGAACTGCCAAAATGGCTGCACCGAGAAGATTTTTAAAGGCTGCAGAAGGAACTCTAGCAATTGCTTTATGGTCTGGGCTGATATTTCTAACATCCATCTTATGCGCCACTACAAAATCTTCAGTAGGAAAGTGTTGCTTCACAAACAAGCAACACTGTTTTAAAGTGGGGGTAAAAGTGGGAAGAAGGAAGTGAATTTCAAGGCTCAGCTGCCTCCCTTGCCAATTTGGAATTGGCTTTTCCACTGCAAAATGTAAAGTATATTTGGTTGTGCTATTAAGAGTTGAAACCCAAATAAAACATTCCAATTGGCCCAAATGCATTCAATTGGAAATTTTGAGTTTGGAGGCGTCATTGCCATGTTCTCAGAACAGAGGCAGATTTTGCATATGGCGTTTCCCATGAAACAAGAGCTCTGGTTCCTGGTCTGCTCCCCTCCTCAAGTTATTACCAAGCTTTGCCTGTTCAAGGAATGACGGTTCCCAACAAATGGTTCAGTGGTATCTCCCCTGCTCCTCACACAAACTAAGAGACACTAAAAGGACACCAGTTGGCCAATGCCAGACAGAAGGCCAACAGCACTGCCAGGGATTCAAGCTCAGGCATTTCAAACCCTCTGTTCAAGCTTCCATGCATTGCTCACCAGTGCCTTACTTCACATCCAAAAATATTTCTTTTTGGACAGACATCCACTGAACCGGTTGTAAAGCTGTAGTAAGGATTTATGGCAAGAGGGGATCCCCAGGTAAAGGGTCCCAGTTGGACTGGCAGAAGGAACTGCCATCTGGCTGCCAGCACTGCGGCAGGTCCAAGGGGAGATGAAGAACCCTGCCTTTAGCACAGACTTGCCAGTAATTTCCTCAAGCACTGAAAAAGTTTTCACTTCCAGAATTAAAACTTTTCAAAATAAAGTGGGTCTGATTCTCCTCTCACTCTCAGGAGATAAATGAAGGGTAAGTCCATTAAAGATACTGGTGTGAGATTGGTGTACAGCAGACAGAATTCAGGAAAAGATATCGATATCTCCAAAATCCTCTGAATATTTTTTCAGACATAAACCAGGTATCTTTCCTGATCATAAATGCTTTATTTCCGAATGGAATTTCAATAAAATAAGCAGAGTTAGACTAGCACACTTATTATAAAGCCATAATGCAGTAGCACTGAAGTTTAGTCATGAAAGGTGTTAAAAAACCAGCCCTGCTAAAGCAAGAGAAATTGCTTTCTGACCTACCGAGTTTTAGGAGTAGGTGCTAGTGGTCTCTCCACCAAGGAGTTCAGCCTGTAGTAATCCAAGAATGTCCTGGCCACATTTCTTCCAAGCTTCATATCTGTGATTTTTTAATTAAGGAGCATTTTTTGAAAATAATTAAAAATAATAATAATAAAAAAAGCAGAGTCTAAAGGTAAATTACTACTATTTGATGCATGAGCAAGTTTTACATTAACCATCCCACAATACTCAGGCTTTAGGCAAAATGACTTACGCAAGCAGATGAAGTGGGGGTCATCTTGTTTTCACAGGCAGATGCTGCATAAAACCACAGACAGGAGAAACAATCTCCCTTTCCCCCCACGCCTGGTTGCAGATCCCTGTGGTGGTCATGAAGTAATATGCTAGACAAAGGGGCCTTCCAATTTTCACATTCGGGGAAAATAATTACCTAAAAATGCTTGGATACAGGCAGTATTTCTGTGCTTGTATCCAGGAAACAAGGTCAACAATGTCATGGTATGAACCAACCATGGACCAGTGTACAAACTCAGGGTTGGGATTAAAGCTGTAGCCCTCCAAACCTTTAGCACTGACCCCCACACTGTCCTGGGAGAATATATAGTTCTTTAACTGTGTTGTATTGAGGACCTGACATGGTGATTTTAGCACTGAACTGGAAGGACAGTAGATTACCTTAAGGAGGTCAGCAGTAACTCCGGGGGCTCTTCTCTCCTCACCAGCCACAATTCCTCCTTCAGCTAACCCAGAGTCCAATACCAGGCAAGTGCTGCACATCAGAGCTGCCACAGAGACCTGGCAGGCACAGGAACCAGAGCTTCCTGAAGACTCAGTTGCCTAAAAAGAAGCTGAATAACCTGTGAATACATTGAAAAATAATATCCTAGACAACATGTCCATGAGGTGAATTTCCTGCTTGTGTGAAATGGCAGCACTAGGTCTGCCTGCTACAGAGCAGAGCCTGCTTATCACCTACAGGGTGATGTCCAGCTGGGAGAAATGCAGTCGATGCCGTGATCCACAGCTCTATTATGGGTGCTGAGTACTCCTTTATTTGCCTGTTTTGAACTGATGCCTACCCACACTACAATAACCACATACTTCTCCGGGGCACTGCCCCAAAGGTCATCATAATGGCCATTTCAGGAGTGCTGATGCAAAAGCTGAGGTGGGCACATAACCTGGAGAATCTAAATACACCTCTGCATTCAACACCCAGCGGTCCAGGAAAAGAAACCGTTGCTGGGTTGTTTTGTGTGCATGCGTGCATGTTCTGCTTTATCAATAGTTATCTGCTGATGTTTCCATTAGAGGAAAATTCCAGAAGTGCAGCGTCCCAGGGGCTTCCAGCAGCGCCTGTGAAGATGCTAGCTTCTAAATGAAGCTTTTATTACCCGCCCACTTACATTAGACACATCAAAACAAGTGAGCATGAGACATAAGGTTCAGGCATCACTGCGAGATCTCTGTTTATCATTTATTTATTTATTTAAAGGGGAGGTTGAACTGACGTGACTCAATCCTTAGCTCTAGTTCTGCAAAAAGCCAGCCACCAGCTCTGTGAGCACTGCAGTCAAGCCTAGTTCTAGTGGCTGAGGAGGACTACTGACACTGTTTTTCTCTTAGTGATCTGGTCCCACTTTTCCATTTCACACTGCTGTGCCTGGGGACGGTTACATGGATCTATCCCTCCTGTTTCAGGGTCTATCCTGATATGCTTATTGAGATCCTAATACCATATGAGCTGCAGGCATCTATATTCTTCTGCCCAGCAGTACAGCACAGCCTGAACAGCTGGTGTTCACGGCTGTTGTCTGCGTGGACAGGGATAGTTGGTTGTGTGAAACAGCACCGGCTGTTTCACGGCTGCTGCAGTTCCCAGTAAGCTCCCCTGCAGCCTGCCAGCACTGACGGACGAGACTAACTGTACGTGCATGAAAGTTCAGAAAGTTGGAGACAGCTTAAAGTTTATCAATTCGAGGGAGGGCAGCATTGCTTTGAAAGTGTTTTGTGATTCTTACTGGAATTTGGGGATGGCTGGGGGTAGTTTGGTTTCTGCAGATGTGAACTCAAAGCAGCGGCAAAGGTTAAGAGTTCAAAGTAGTCTGAGAAAGCGAGAAAGAAGGGGAGAGGGCTGTCAAACATTTAAGGGATTGAGAAGACTAACATGGCTTGATCTTGTAGTTTCTTTCATTTACTTGGCACTTTAAAGACATAAAGTAGTAATTGGACTCAGTAAAGTCTCTAGGACATTTTGTCAGTGCCAATCTCAGAAGGCTCCTCTGCCAGAAATGGCCCTGCTGCCCTTTTCTTTTGTCTCTCCACATTGCTTGTGTTTGCACAGTGGGAAACACCTGACCTGCTGTCCTAGGGGAAGAAGCCCTTAGATGAGCGTGGGTGCAGCCAAGGAAGTAGCTACACGAGCCCCTACATGGTGCCTTGCAACCCTGCCTTAACCCCAACCTGTAAGAATCCATTTCTACTGCTGAACTTGTGTCTTAGGAACAGCTTTCTAAAGGTAAGGACAGTTAACCACTGGAATAACCTGCCTTAGCACATCTGGAAATCTCCAGGCCAGAGGTGTTCATGAAGAGGTTAAACTCACAGCAGACACGAATGGTTTAGCTCTAATTGGTTGGTGTGGTTTAACCCCAGCCAGCCACTAAGCACCACACAGCCTCTCACTCACTCTCCTCACAGCAGGATGGGGAGAGAACTGGAAAAAAAGTAAAACTTGTGGATTGAGGTTAATAGGACAGTTTAATAAGACAGAAAAGGAAGAAAGAATTAATAATGATAAAGGGAATAGAATATACAAAATAATGCAATTGCTCACCACCTGCTGACTGATGCCCAGCCAGTTTACAAGCAGCAGCCCCACCGTTTATATACTGGCATGAAGTCATAAGGTATGGAATATCCCTTTGGTCAGTTTGGGTCAGCTGGCCTGGCTGTGTCGCCTCCCAGCTTCTGTGCCCCTCCGGCAGGCCATGAGAAGCTGAAAAGTCCTTGATTTAGTATAAATACTACTTCACAACAACTAGAAATGTCGGTGTGTTATAACTTTATTCTCATACTAAATCCAAACACAAGACTGTACCAGCTACTAGGAAGAAAATTAACTCTATCCCCGCTGAAACCAGGACACTGGTCCTGCATAAATTCTGGAAAAGGAAGCATAGAAGGCCATTTCACCCCATTTTTATCCAGTTCTTAACCAGTTCTGCAGCCCACACAGACCTCGTGTTTGCTAAGATTACCAGGAAAGGTAAAGACATTTTGTGGAGCATGGATGCACAGTTAGACGGACACAGTGAAGAAGCTGCAAATGGAAACCTGTGCCATATGCAGCCACTGAAAAGTCACAAAATGGGAACAACTTGCAGTCAGCATTGATGGAAAGAGATTCAAACCAGCATGGGATAAAAAATGTGCATGTTCCAATACTAGTCTCTCAAGCCATCTACCCCCTCTGCGCTGCCTGCCGCCTCCGCAAAGGATGAGCGGTTTCTGTCATGGAAATCAGGCACCTGATACATAAAACCAGAAAGAGCAGTAACAGTCTCTCCCTGTGACTGCCTAGCCTGGTCGAGAAATGGCCTGACTCACTCAGCAAGTGCTAGAGGCACGCGTGTGCAGAACCGACGAAGAAAAACAAATCAAAGCAATAACATTTGCATTTATTTCAGGTGCACAGAAAACCCAGGCTCCACTTTGGACTCCAGTATATCCTGAGCACATAAATAATTGCAACTACAACCAGAACCCACTTTTGTTGGGTGGTATGTTTGTTTGCTTGCTTTTTAACCAGCTTCCTTTCTGCAATTATAAACACTGGGATTTTGCTTACAGGAACTCCTTGCCTAGTTTGAAATGCACGTGATAGAAGGCCATTTCCCAGCTATTCCCATCATGGGAATAGCTCATATGAGATAGTAGAAATCCTTTTGGGAGAGTCATGGTGGAAACATCTGGGGGAATTTTTACCTTCACTAGTGTCTGCAATTCCCTTTCCTCTCCTTTCTCCTCCATAGACTCATTCCTTCATGCTCCATATTTCTCACTGGAAGTGGAAACCAGAGTGCCCAAGGACTCTCCTGCAAAAGCCGTTCTCAGAGCATTCACTCTTTGAATGGCATCAGTGGTTTGGGGGAGATTTCAGGACAGTCTGTTTATCCACAACTCTGCCAAATTTCACAGATGTTAGGAAGTTCAAGAATTGCGCTGGGCTCTCTGCAAAATCCCCCGTATTTATGATCGCTACTATGCCTCACACCCCAAAGCTTCCAGCCCTGGTCAGAAAAGAGGACAGAGGAATGAGGAATCTCATAAGCCATTATTAGTTTTCAACTGAGAAGATTCATCCATCCTATTGTGAACAGTCTGCTTAAGCTGGAGCCTCTAGAAGCACAGACACAGTCTTGCTCTGTCTGTGCATGGAGGCAATAAAATCTCAATTTGGAAACCAGTTAGCAGTACAAGTCATTAGGGGAGGTACTAAATGTTGCTGCTTTAATAGCTCACTGATCATTTAATAATGTCACTGCTGCAGAGCATGGTGGCACCATTTGCTCGCTTTTGTTTTGCTTTTTGAAATTCAGGGTCATTCCACTTTCAAGTGAGTGGATTATCTCTCTTTCCCCCTTTTGCCAGACACTGCAAACTGCTTTAAATAATTAGAAAAAGGATGGCTTCTTCAAGTTCACCATCTCATTTTCACAAGGTCCAGTGTCATTGCTTTGGAACAGGAAGAGAAGCCGTGGTGGTGGTAAGGATTTGACAAGGGCAAAACAGTTAGCAGCCCCCACTCATCTTTGATAAGTCCTGTGGGGTCTCTGCCAAGCAGATTGGATCTCTGTTTTTATGTCTCATCTAGAGGACGGCACCTCCATCAATTTGAAACATTGCGCTGGGTTATTAGCTTATGGAATTTGTCCAAGTTTAGTCCTAAACAGGATTTGAAATCGTGACCATTCAATCCAGAGGCACCACTGACCAGACCCATGCAAGTCTTTTGTTTCAGACAAACAGCTTTAAGTTATCCTAAAGACAGACAGAGGGGAAGAAAAAAAAATAGAGAGGGGAGAAAGAGAGGAAGGAAAATGAGACACAAAGAGAAAGATGAATCATTTTAATAGCTCAAATTAAAAACCAGAAGCAGCTCTTTGTTTGACAAAACTGAATTCTACAGCAAATCTCAGTCCACCAAAACAGCAATCCTGTTATTTATGAAAAGAGGGTTATTTTGTATGGGAGAGTCCCAGATGACTCTGGTCAGCTAGCATACTGTCAGCTTCGTACAATCTCAAGAGAAATATGGATGAGGTTTTCTCATCTTGTTTATAACAGCTTCCATCAATGGATCAAACCCCTTCCTGACTCGAAGAAGAGCTCTAATGGAAAATGGCATTACACAGCTTTAAACCACCATGCTATATCACGCCCAGCCTGATCAGAACTAGTCCTCTATTTTAGCGGAGCTGTTTTCACCAGTTACTTGTTTTATTTCGTGGGGCTGAAGATATTCTCTATTAGAGATGCTGCCCATATCCCATCTAATTGGGGGACTCACTTCAAGCAAAGTATATCTGGGGCAATATAAAGACTTGGTGGCAGGGGTAGGGGTAGGGGTGGGGGGGCGGGGGGTGAGAGAGGGGCTATTCTAATATGCTTTTCACCAGCATTTAACACGGTGCAAGTCTGGGTGCTGATGATGCATCCTTCCCCGAGACTGTCACTCCAAGCAAACAGGGTTCATAATGTCTAGTACATCTGGTTACATATTTCAGAATCATTGTCAAAGGAAGAAGCATCTAAAAAGAGTGTGGGGAGGGGATAGGATTTACCCTGTCCTCCCCTACTGACTTTTGAGAGAGCAGGACCTGGCCAGCCAAGCTCTAAAGCTTCAGGCTGTTGGTTTTGCAGGGCTGCAGGGTGCACGTGGGCACTCTTTCTGTGGAGAGTCTGCCACTTCCAATGAAAATGGGGCTTTTCATAGCTCCAGTGTAAGAACCAGGCCCGATGTGGGAACTACTGGTAACACCCTCTCATGGTATTTGGCAGGTCAAGCTAGAGAAATGCAACCAGACTGTCCAGCCTTAAAAATCTGTAAATGCCCTGGACACAGCCTGGAAATAGCAAAGGGACTTTCCTCAAGGAGAGTATTTCCATTCCCAACAGCCTCAGTTCCTGATCCCAGATGGGACAGATGCTTTTGGAAATGAAACGTAACAGCAATGACGAGTCTTCGTTTTTATTCCTCTTCTGTGTTATCAGGGAAGGATCCATGTGGAAAGATCCCTGACTGACTATTTCAGGCTTTCAGGCCCCTTTCCTGAAATGCTTGATTGTGACAGAAGAAATTACAAAGATGTAAGTTGTGCGCCCTTCTCCTTGAGTAATCAGAGGCCTGTAATTTTGTCTCCTCCTCTGAAAGAGGAGGTTGGAGAACAGGTATCTCAGAGAGCACTGTTTTATCTCTGCCAGAGGGACCGTGCTGCAAAGACCACACTATATTTTCCATAATCTCATTTCAATATTAGCTATTGCTTCTGCCCTTCTTGTGAACTAAACAGGCAGATCCCATATGGATTCCCTGACATGGGGAATGGAAGGATCTCAAGGCATAGAGAGAAAAAGGCAAGAAGGTGGAGGTGCGGCACAGGAGCCAGTGCTAGGATAGAGCAAAGCACCCCCGGCTATGCTGGGGTGCTGCCATCGAAGGGTGGGAAAGACTCGAGGGGAGCAGAGAGGAGTGTGGAGCAGTGCCTGGGTACCCCAACTCTCCCTCTGCAACACAGTGGCACCGGTGAAGGAGGCATCCAACTGAACATCTTTTGCTACTGATGAAAACCTCCATGCAATACTGAGCTGCAGAGCTGCTACCACATGTGGCCGTGAAAAAGGAGCACTTAATTCAACATGGGATTTGAGACACACAGATACAGGGAAAGGAAAATCAGGCTTTCCAGAGAAAGCACAGAAAAGAGAGGAGCGAGATATCTCAGACACTGCCAAAGTAACACTGGAAACACAACAGGGCCACTGCCCATTTTTACCTCTGAATCCACATGCCATTTATCAGCACCATGAGGATGATTTTGCAGAGACATCTCTGACAGCTGCTCCATTATCCTAATGCCATCTTCACATTGCTCTGTGTAACTTACATTTTATCCATCTTACGGTTGGTCCCTCTACAGCAGTGGGAGATGGAAATGGGCCCTCCTGTAAATCGTAATACAGCCTAAACTGTAAAATGACCAAAGAAAATGGTTTATTTAATATCTTGACAGTGCTGACTCCCAGTGAGGTTATCTAAGGGACAGAGGTCAAAAACAAGCTCACAGCTGAAAAACCCAGAAAGGATGAATTTCAGCACCAGTATATTTTAATTCATTAAAACATTGCATCAATATTGTACTATATGTTGGTATACTTTAGAAATTATATACTCAAAAACTGATTATAACAGCTTCTATCAAATTGTCCCAAATTAATTTGGGCCCGCATTTACTAGTTTCATTAATGTCTGATAGATCTTCACTTAGAGTATCGGGAAAACACTAGGGAAATTCTCTTCTTGTGTTTTTAACGTTTCTGGTCTTTGCTATTGTTTAATTCTGGTCACTTGCCAAATCTGGAAAGGAGCCCTTGTGGATTAGCTGACCTCAGCTCTTTCCACAGTCAATGAAAATTACAGAGCTGATTCTTTCTGATACACCAAGAGGGTATGAGGAGAGGGGAAAAAATTTCCAAGTGGAAATACAGCATTCACTATCTTCTCCTGTCACTGATGAATGCTGTCAAAAGCACAAGGGAAAAACACCATCAAAACTTAAGTCTTAACAGTTTTTGTTTTCAGCTTGGTTGGCAATGCAACAACAGTATACTACTTTCCAATTCTAATTAACCCCCCCCCAAATACACTGGAAAATCATCAGCTGAACTTTTTTGGGATCCTCTTAGTCCCTCACATCTCAGCCCAGAAGCATGATGACACCCATTTTTCCATGTCTGACAGCTCCCATTAGACTTTCCACTCATGGCTTTGTGCATAACATGCACCACCACCCAATTAAAACTGGTTTCAAGATAAACAGTAGAAAAAGTGTCTCAATACACCAAAATGTGGGTAAACCATTTTTCATCTCTAAATTCTTGGAAGCTCATGAGTTGTATATATCATAACTAGGCATCAGTAGTCTGTTGCATGCTGCATTTTTCCCTATTCAGCTGCAGCTTGCATTTTCAGACAGGGCATAGACAATAGCTTTGACAAGAGCAATCCTAAAAATAAGAAATTAAGAAATATGAGGAATGAAAAAAATATGAGTATTGCATTCCCTTGTGACATAAACCTGCATATAACTGGTTTTAAAGTTTCTGAATAGAGGAAAGATAAAGGGAATTGCAGAATCCTGACCATGATTGCAAGACTTACAATGATTTGGGGGGTCCTTCTTCCCCTGGCTGTGATACCACAGGCTCTTCCGTGTCCAAGTGCAACTATGTACACTTGGGAGAATGGGCACTTGCTCTCCAGTGTCTGAGCAGATGTAGAGGACCTCCTGGAAACTACCTTATACCACCCATCTGAAAAAGGACTCAGTCCAGTGGCTATCAGATGGTCTCTTCTTAAGGACTTGCTCAAAGACCCACTGGATTTCTCCTGCCTTCTGTCAGTCTTTGATAAGTCCCTTCAAGACAAGGCAACACCTGCATTTGTACTGGGCAAAATGCAGGAAAGAGACAATTTATCCTCAGGAATAGGCTTAGCTCTTCTCTCAGACTGTCCTGGGAGGAAAAAGGACCATGGCCTCAGAGAGGCTGTATCTTTAAAAACGCTTGCAGTCACCAAGTAGTAGTCATGCTTCAGCATGTTCAACATTTTGGCTGAGCTCAGTACAAAGTGCAGTGATTTAAAGCTGGGAGATCAGGCGGGATTCAGCAAACTCAGAATTATTTATTTCTTTAGAGCAGAAAGTCTGGCTACAGATTATTTACTGCAAATGGGTCTGTTTGGGGGAGGGGAGGAAGGCGAGAGGGTAGAGAAGGGGCAAATTGATTGATTGAAATTTTTCAATTAAAACAAGCAGTTTTTAAAAAAGATTTAAGGCTTTATTGAAAAGTGGGAAATAATTCAAGAATCTGGAGCCCTGCTAAGTGCAGATCATAGAGATGAAGGGGGGGGGAGGAGAAGAAAAGAAAATTTTATTCTCTGGGAGAAGGGAGGGAAGAAAAAAAAAAGGACAAAAAAATATCATTATCTTTGCTTCTTCGGCTACATTAATGTAGTTCTCTCCCTGAGTTATCTCTGATATCTGCAAGTATTGATCCAGAATAAGGCACTGTGGTGTAGGTTGTAGGCAACAGAAAGCTCTGCTGGGAGAGGCATATTTCCAGGACTGTCAGAGCACAAAAAAGATCTGGGGCTTGGTTTTGTAATGGGAACTATGTGTGGCCAAACCAGAGACAGGGCACCTGTCCTCTCAGCAAGGACAAGGCTGGGTTGGGGTAGCAGAATGGGTCCAGCTCAAGGGATGAATCAATGACGAAGGTGTCTTTGAGTGCTTTGCTTGGGATTGAGTGGCACTAAAGGATGACAGGACAACCAGAGTTAAATGAAGCAAAATGAGAAAGAAGGGGCATCAGTTCATGAATGCCAAGACCTCATTTCTGCCTACATTGCTGACTCGGACGCAAGGATCAGTGCCACACTTCAGCTCAGGCTATCTGCTGTAGTGGGGTTTCCTCCCCAAAGCAGGGATACACATGAGCTGGACCACAGCTCTCTTCACATCAGCTGAATACACCTCATCTGTAGGTGGTCATTCCAGAGTGGTGTTAGTGAACGAGAAGAAGAGAATTAGAGCTGTTACTAGTTGGTAGAGAAACTAATGCTATTTTTGTCTTTGTAGGGAAGGAGTAAAATATACTATAATCTCCACACACCCTCCCAATTAATTGCCTCTTTCTATTATAATTCCCATTCCCAGATAAATTTAGCTTTTTCTAAAACCTTTGATTTTTCCTTTGTGTTTTAAATTCAAGCTGGCATGCAGTGATAAGGCACTACATATATATATATATATTTAATCTATGCACACACAAATATAGTTATATATAGTCTCTGCCACATATAACACTCTTCTGACTGCTGTCACAAAGCCCTTGCTAAAATGCTACTCACCCAAGCTGGCTTGTTTTCCTACATCCAACACGGTTGGCTTTCTGGGCTGTGAGTGCACACTGCTGGCTCATAGTCAGTTTTCCATCCAGTCCCTCTCCTCAGGGCTGCTCTCAAGCCACTCCTCGCCCAGCCTGTATTTGTGCTTGGGATTGCCCCGACCCATGGGCAGGACCTTGCCCTTGGCCTTGTTGAACTCCATGAGGTTTGCCCGGGCCCACCTCTCCAGCGTGTCCAGGTCCCCCTGGATGCCATCCCTTCCCTCCAGCCTGTCGATCGCACCACACAGCTCGGTGTGGTCGGTGAACTTGCTGAGGGTGCCTCGATCCCACTGTCCGTGTCACCAACAAAGATGTTAAACAGCGCTGGCCCCAACACTGACCCCTGAGGCACACCACTCGTCACTGCTCTCCACTTGGACATGGAACTGTTGAATGCAACTCTTTGAGTGCGACCATCCAGCCAATTCCTTAACCAGCGACTGGTCCATCCATCAAATCTGTGTCTCTCCAATTTATAGACAAGTTTGTCGTGCAGGACAGTGTCAAATGCACAAGTCCAAGTAGATGACATCAGCTGCTCTTCCCTTATCCACCAACGATGTAACACTGTTGTAGAAAGCCAACAAATTCATCAGGCACAATTTGCCCTTAGTGAAGCCATGTTGGCTGTCACCAATCACCTCCTTATTTTCCATGTGTCCTAGCATATTTTCTGGGAGACTAAGCAACAATTTTGCATCTCTCCATTTTCCAGTGAGTCACTTATGGCTATAAAAATAATTTCCCTTCCAAACTCTCCTTACAGTGGTGAGGTCTGTCTGCTGCACTGCTCCTTAATCTGACGCATCACCTATGCAACAAAGTGAGAGGCTGGACAGAGTAACAGTTCCAGTGGAAAAGATAACAGGTATAGGAGTATGCATGTTGGGTTTTTTTGGTTTGTTTTTTTTGTAAACCCAATTCTTTTATATGACTTTTTTTCCTATTAAACCTTCCTATTTTTGAGGCCACATCCTATTTTGCTGTTGGCACAGTCCTACTATCTGCTTGTGTTACCTATGTCTATCTCCATATTACCAACAAGAAATAATTCCAGGAGCCGTATTTATCTCTATTCACAAGTTCCATTATCATTCTGGAGAATTCTTACTGATCCACAGCTCAGGTGACAGAGCAGCACCAACCTCTGCATGACCTGGAGAGAGTTCCTCCTTCTCAGATCCAGTTCTGACACTGATGTTCACACTGATTCACGGGGGAATATTCATCCACGGTGCCAAAGGATGTTTGCTGCAGCAGTCGACCCTGATGCAGAGGGCTGGGGTTGACTGACTCTCTTCACTGAGCAGCCATCTCTAGTCACTGAAAGCCAGATGGCTGAGTCCCAGCTGCATCCCAGGCTCTTGCGAGAAGCAACGTTTGTCTGTGGAGTCACAAAGCTCAGTTAGACTCTGCCACTCCTAAAGTTGGTTTAATTGTCTGGGGACTTTAAGAGCATCAGGAAGGATCAATTCCCAAAAGCCCAAGGAGGAAAAACTGAAAAGATTTGTGGACTTTGGACCACAGAACAGTGAAGAGAGAGAGTGTACAAGTAAGTAAAGGCTGCTGTAAAATAGGATAAACTGTTCTGCATATGCTGGTGATGGGACAAGAAACAATAGCCTTAATTTGCAATAAAACAGACTGAGATTAGATTTTGGGGGAAGCTTTCCAAGAATAAGGCTAGTGAAGCACTAGAAAAATATATCCTGGAGAGGCTGTAGCATCCCATCTTAAGACAGAATTAGGAAAACAGCTATCAGGAGAAGGGAAATGAGAACTGATCCTGTCTGAGGAAAAGGGGAAAAATGTTGCCCCTGTAAATCAATTCCTTAAATTCAGATTTTGTTGTACAATAGCACTCTCCATGGGGGTTTTTCAAAGTCCTTGGCAAAACAGATATGACAAGTCTCTGCTCCTTTTGCACTGCCAAGAAGAAGAGTAAGGGGCACAGATTCACCCCTTTGTGTCCCACAAGCCCACCATAACCATCTCACCACTCACCACTATGCCTGTGATTGAAAATTCAGCTCCTCCTTAAAGGCACTGTGTGCTACCATCTTCAGCGGGACTAAATCCCAAGTCCCCTGCCCCACATTCATCTGCTCCTTACTTCTGAATTCAAACACTGTTCTTCTTTAAAAGCCTCTCTGCCTTTTGCTGCTAATTAAAATATAGGTTGCACTCTGGCTTGCTTTTCCAAGAGGTCTGGACAGCATTGCAGGCAGTTCAGACAAACAAACAACCAAACAAACAGAATCCATTAGGAACTGCCACTGCTGACTGTCGCCCTTTCGCATACATCACATTGAAAAGGTTAATGCTTCCCAAAAGGGGTGGAAGAGACGGGCGGAGGGGAAGGGCAGGAGGGATCCAATCCTGCAAGGACCAGATGTCAAAGATGCTCAATACTTCACAGAATGGGCTCCCCCGCGAGTAAGGCAATTGCCCATCCCTTGGCAAAGCTTCCCTTTGAGGGATCTATAATTTATTAGGGAAGGTGGAGTGCTGAATAAATTGTGCATAGAGATGAAGCAGTGATGATCGCTAACTCAAATCCCTAGGAGCTTGGCATTTTCAATCTTTAGCTCCCATTTGCGTCCCCCTGGTCCCTACTAAGTGAGCAAGCCAAAGAGCTGAATATCGACAAAACATAATGAGCTCATTGAGATCTAAGCATTGCAATTAGCAGGGTGGAATGGAGCAGAGGGGCTGGGAAGCAGACTGTAATTATTTATAATGTTGATAATCACTTACATGTAGTTAAAAATATAAATACATCCCAATGCTTGATGGCATTAACTACCCTTCAATTAGCTCTATGCCCAATAAGTAAGTGATACCCAAGTACTTACAGGAGAAAGGCTAAAGGCCTCTGTCTTACGGCTGTACTCAGCAGGAACTACAAACTGTTGGGGTGGGTGGGTGGAAGAAGAGTATTTAAAGCTACCATCATGATCGCTCCCATCACTAGCAGTTGTTGCTAATGGAGTTGTGGAGAAGGACAGCTATTTCATAAATCCCATCTTTTGGATATCTCCACAGGTTCTCACACAGATCACCAGAATCTGATTAAAACAAGGGATACCGGTACAGAGAGCCCCACCAGAGGTGAGGAGTCCTTTGCTGTGTGACGGGCTGGTATCTCTATGCTGCAGTCACAAAAGTAACCATGGCATATTACAGTGCTACTTGAACTATCATTAGAAGCACTCGAACTACAGCATCATGTCTCTGTGCACAACTCACCTCATCCTGTTTCTCCTGTGCCTAAGCCAGCTTGTTTATATAAATAGCCTGAGTACCTCTACGCTACAGCTATTTCCCTACTCCTGAAGATTTTGACTGAAGCAACTCTTTCCACAAAGTCATCCGGTCTGGATGATTTTAGAGATGGACAATCAAATCACTTTCCTTTCTTGCAATATTTCACCTCTTTGTGGATATTGAATCAAAATGTCTCTCTTGCCAAAACATTAGAGATATCATGAAAGAGTTGATCCAAATACAGTCATGCTTTACCAGCCAGAGGGAAGGAAGAACAAGCAGTAGAAAGCAGCATCTGGGAGTGTAGGCAAGATCAGGGAAGATTACATACTTGAGAGCTGATCTAAAGATCAAAACCACACCTTCACCTGAACAGTAAGCAGAAGTGACCCTTATCATCTCCACAGTGCACTCCATTGGCATAGAAGTAAAGTGTAAGTCAAGTTTTAATGGAAATACAGGTGGGAGTGAAACCACAAGGGAGGGGGAGATTACTGTACATCAAAAAGAAAGACATTTTCTTGGGGAGGAGTAGATAAAACCCCAATCTGCTTGTACCATTGATTTTCTTCCAGGTGAAGGGAGCATTTAACACACTGAGGTTAAACTTGGACTCTTCTCAGTGCAAATGTACAGAAAGGGCAGCAGCAGAGAAATGGTCATCAGAGCTCAGTGAGGGAGCTTAATGAAAACATGGAAAATGCAGAAAGAAAAAACAAAAGAAAAAAAGAAAGGTAGGGAGAACAGAAGCAGACTGTATTGCAGTTGAAAAAGCTCTGAGAAAATACAGGCGGTGTTCAGTGAAACTGAAAGGGGAAAAAAGCAAAACCAGAGTAAATGGAAATTGTTCAAAGGTAATCGAATGTATGTCCAAGCAGTTGTGTTTGCCAGCTAGCAATAAATGCACTGCCCGCAAAAGCAAGCCAGTATCAGCAAAGGGAGGAAGTGCAAAAAGCAATCAAGGGGAAGCAAGAAGCATATGCAAGCAGGGCTGCGGTGCTGTAGGGTATAGGAACAGGAGATGAGGGACAACAGGTTAGAGAATGAAGCTGTGAGGCTGGAAATGAGGCAGAACTATGTATCTTGAACTGCATTCAAATAGGGCCCTTAGGCCTACCTCGAGCGTGCTGGAAACCTGAAGGAAAGGCAGCTGGACCATGCTGTAAGGGCCTGGCAGTGGTCGGGAGAGTTGATGTGTTTGGGACTGTGTTCTGGTAGAATAACCATTCAGTTTAGTAAGAAGGTATGGGAAAATGGTCCTTCCTCTGTGTATGACTTGCAGGGATTGAAGCAGCTAACATAGAAATATACCTAAACTATTCTAGCAGAGAAAGAGCAGAGATATAGAAAGGACAGGTAATTTCTGTCCTCTCTAGTAAAATCCCACAGAGAGAAGGAATAAAGGATTCTTTCACAAGAAATACCAAACCAGGTCAGACCAAACCTAACTTACACCAACAGCCTGTCTTTGTCACCAGCCAGTGTTCAAAGGAAGAATATAAGAGTGAGGGGCTCTCCCAAGTGAAGAGACCCTTCTCCTGGTAAGAGGAGCAGTATTGCTACCTCAGCAAGGTGCTGTCCCTGATCTGAGCAGATCAGTTAACTGCCCCAATTAGCCTGGGCACAGGACTGGACAAACATGGCTCAGCCATTTTCAGGACCATTTTCCTCTCTCTGTTGCCAGGAAAGCCTACCAAGAACCAAAGGGAACACTACACAGGCACAACTTCCAAGTACTGAGCCAGGATTCAACATTCGCTGCATTTTCTTTGAAGTGGTGTTTCCAAATGCAAAAATTAATGCAGAACTTATGAGGCATAAAGAGCTAGTCACAACAAATAAAACAATACCTGCCAATAGTAAAAACCTTTCAAAGGCTGCCAGGGTCCTCCATTTGTAGATTAAAAACAAAGTGAAAAGGGGATGTGATGTTTGCAACTCCACCAGCAGCAGAAACAAGAAAAGGAACCATTTCCTCACTTGGTCCATAAGAACATGCCTGTCCTTGGTCAAGCTGATTCTTGCATGAGAAAAGACAGCCTAGACACATTGTCTGGTGAGGGGAGCAAGGAGAGCATAGCATCAAAAATCTTTCCACAAAAATTTTCTGGGAAAAAATCCCTTTGCTTCAGCTACATTTGCGCTTGCCCTTCTCACAGTTTTCAAGAAATAACTGTTCTGCTGGCTCACCTCTCACAACCACAAAGTGATGTCTCACCCACGTTCAGCCAATGCACACACAAGGAAACAAACCCATGGGAGAGGAGAGCCCACTCAAAGCAGATCATCTGTCAAAACATACCTCCCGTGAAGAACGGCTTGCAATTGAACAACCACCCAAGAATTGCTTAGCAAAGTAATTTTGAGCTGATGTAGCTGAGAAAATGTGGGTCTGTTTGCAGATCATTTGTCAGGCAGAAGAGTATGCCAGACTGATCAGAGAAGGCAAAAGCTGTCAGAGGAGCCACAGTGTGTCCTGTTGCTGAAAAGGCACAAGAGCTGAGACCTGGCCCTTCTGAGCCCCTCAACCTGTACATTTTTGCTTTTCCAGAAACACCCGAACTGATAGTAATTTGGGGGGTTTTGTTTGTTTGTTTGTTTTATTTTCTTTTTAATTTCAAAGCAATTATAGCTACTTTTTGTTTTCCAAATGGGGTCTTTTCAGAAAAGAACATGCGTTAGCAACAACTACCATTTAAAATATATATAGAAAATTAAAAATAGGTCCTTTCCAGTCTTGTAACATGGAAACAACCTCAGTATTTCGATGCTTTCATTGCTACAATTTTTTCTCTCTTATGCAATCAGATCACCTAATTCGTTCTGACTAAAGCATCTGCTTTAGCAACACCTGATCTACAAGCCAGGGAAACCAACAGATAGAAAGTCCTACTTATTTCAGTATGCTTTGGAGAAGTTTCATGTTGGATTAACCAGTAAACCCAGTCAAAAACCTAGAGAACAAGGGTGAAAATAATTCAGGCTCCCTAAAAAGGAGTGAAGAGATTCTGGCAAGTAAAATCTGAAGGTGGCAAGGTGTCTGGATCAACACCCTTTCAGTTGCCTGTCACTCTTGCAGTAACCTGACGTACATTAGATCAATTTATGACAGAAGGAGCCAACTCAGCTGAGCCCACAGTGGCTCTACAGTCCTGCTATTCCTGTCCCAAGAACCTGATTAATTTATTGCACTGTTTTTCATGCATGCTAAAATTCCCTTTATTCTTCTCTGTGCTGCTCTTGCCTTTGATTGCACAGAAGGTATTTCTAAATGCTTATTTGCTACCATCCTCTTACAATTCCTGTATCTTAGAGGAGCGACAGACCAGTTCATTTTGAAGCAGGATGTTCATCTTTTCGACGGCTAGCATAGACTGGGGCATCAATAAATTAAGGGTTCTAGGGATTAATTGATTGGAACAAGGTTGGTTAACTTTATGACTAAATGGGAACTAATCTGCTAGCAGACAGACTGGAGCTGGGTTACATTTGTACTCAGTGAGTTTGGGCTGTGTAAGTGAAAAATTGACGATGATAATAATAATACAAACAGGGAGACCGAACGGAACAGGAAAAAGGAGGTTTTTCTCCCTAAAGAAAATGTACACAGGCTCTGTTAGATCTGAAATGATATCTCCCTCAACCTCTTTTCTTTGTGAAAATCACTACTTCTGAAACAGAAATTCTACTGAAGGAAAGATCCTATTATCAGCAGCAGTCACATTTCACAGCAATGTGATTAACTGCCGGTCACATGGTCCCCTCACCACTTGTAGACAGCTAAATAATTTTAACGAGGAAAGAAGAGCGTCTTTCTCCTTCTTCCTTCCTTCCTTCCTTCCCCTCCCCCTTCCCTTTTTTCTTTCTTTCTTTCTTTCTTCCCCTCCCCTCTCCCCCTTCAGATTTCCCTTACAAGGCAGGCAGTTGAAGCTGACCCTTAAGGAAAACCCCACTGGGACCTGGATATCACTTATCAAGTCTAAATATGCTGTCCTGGCCCAGGTTGATGTGAAGTGCAGCAGCCACATCTCAGAAATCTCCCCCTTTCAGAACAAAACCAGTCACCTTGGCCAGGAAATGTACTACCTCCATCACAGTCACACTTCAATCACCAGCCTCTCCCTTGTCTCAGCTCCTGTCCTTGGTTTGGAGTATTTACAGCCCATCTGTCTGTCTCAAACACACTTCTCACTCAAGAGGGAAATTAATCTCTCCTTCTCTCCCCTCTCTGCTCTCTCTCTCCTTCTCCCTCCCCCTTCCCCCAACACTTGCAATTTGCCATGAACAGCTTCCCTTTTCTCATCTAAAATTCTCGATGACTTTGAAAATTGACTGCACCCACACACCTGGGCACGGCGAGAGATAATTGATTGCATTTTTATTTCGTCTCTTCCCTAAACTGTTTTCCTTGCTAATGGCCAGTTCTGTGCCATTTTTTTTTTTAAACTGACACTCTGTGTGAGGGACTGAGGGAAAGAAAGAAATAACCAGCTGCTGAATATTGTCTCTTCTGCCTCTCTAAGGAATTAAAAACTCAGTGAATGATGAGGATCTTGCCTGAAGATGGATCAGATCTCACAGGGTCCAGGTGATAGAAGGCTTTGCAGGCAGACTCTCTGTGGTTTTGCAAAGGGGCATGTCCTGTGGCACTGTTAAAAGCAAAGGCTGCACAGCCAGTAGCCTGAGTCACCTCCATATTTTCCTGTTTCACCATCAATATTTAAGTTACTCACTGCTTCTGCACTCTCTCTCCAAACGGAGCACGCTTCCTATTTTACAAGCAGGGAAACTGAGGCACGGTAGACAAGGGTGATTTCCATGAAATTTCATGAGTTGGGAGGCACCATAACTAGCAAAGCACAGGACTTGGAGTTGAGACACACAGATTGTCCACTTTGGTATGAAGTAAGGACAGAGAAACTAAAATATTCAGGTATGGACATTGACCTTGGTTCCTAAAGCCAAATGAAGGCTCTTAAAAAGACAGCCACGTTTCCCACGTAAAATACTGGCTGTGATGTCTCCAACTCAGTTTCTCCATTACAATAGTAATAGGCCAATCTGACTGTGAATCTGTCTGTCATCATCAGGAATTGGTGGCAGCTCGCTTATGCCTTTCTGGTGGAAGAGTATTACTGGCACATCCCAGTAAACCCCTGCTTCTTCTCCCATCCTCTTCATATGGAAGAGGAAAAAAAAAAAAGCATCAATATTGGTTAATTTGATGAACGACTGAAAAAAAAAAAAAAGATCAAGGCAGCCTTTCTGAGTAGCCCACAAACCAGGGCATAAGAGGTGGGGAGCAAGGGACAACGAGAGGCGAGAGGCAGAAACCAAAAACCACAAGTCATTTAATGTGGGAAAGAAGCACTTAATGTAAGGAAACCTGTGCTAACTAGAACGGCTCTAACTCATATGCAAATCTAACTACAGAGGATGTAGTGGAGACTATGAAGACTGAAATTAGGCTGCAGGGACACAGGGTAGGTTTCCTCAGAGGAGTGAAACAGAATTGGTGAATCAGTTGAACCGAAAAGGCATCTGCTGGTTAGGTGAGTACTTCTCATTTGTGTCTATCTGCTTGAGGTTTTTCTTCTTAATAAAAGTTGTTCTTCTAGAGTGGTGACTCTTACTGCAGAGGAATGTGCTGAGGGAAAAGCACAAGTTTCTGGGGTGTGCTAGGGCAATCCATCTGCAGCTGAAGGCCCAGCAAGTTCAGTCTGGAGACAGATGGCAACTCAGGAGAAGCCACCTTTCAAATTACATGCAGCCATTTGACCCTCAAATTCTGACAGACAGATTCTGTGTATCTGGATTTCCTGGAGCAACCGAACATACCCCTGGGCAAGCTCACATTTATATCTTACAAACCCAGTAATAACTGAAAAAAAAGGCCATAGTCCATGGTTCAGAGGAGATCATGAGCACCTTGTGAAGCATTTCTCTTTAAGAGTCTATGTCTAGTTATGCAAGGAATAGAAATGGGGCTGCTAAGGAGAAGGGAGGAAAAGGGCTGGATTCAAAACTGCAGTATGAACATCCCTCAGATTTCCATGCTATCCATGGCCAGCAAGACCCTGGCACTGAAATCAGCCTTCAGCTTAATCCTATGCCTGGGAGCTCAAGATTAAGGAAAAAGTTGAGAGGATTTGCAGATGTACAAGATTTGTGCAGTGTAAGATGTAACTTGATTTTGCCAGATTGCTTGCCAAAACCTAAAGGTATTTTGCCACTATGCAGTTTAAAATATACCCTGTGCTTTAGTTTCCTTTCAAGTCTATACAGCAAAACTTGATCCAACAGAAATTTCTCCTTCTCTGTCCATGGCTATAACCTGTCCAGCAAACTGTGAGTTTGCACTTACATGGGCTAACCCAATTTACCTCAAGTCTCATAAGGCCAAAGATACTCTAACATTTTGCTAATCTGTAACAGGAACATCCTTCACTTCTAACCTTTCCAGCACAGATCAGCTGATTACATACATCAAATACTGGTGCCAGAGATGAGCGAGAGCAGGAACAGTGGGAAATAAGATTTAGCCCCTATCTTCATTTAATTTTTATGATCAAAATGTTTCAAAACCCAGTTATGTCTAAGGATATCCTCAGGTTGGATGAGGGTTTCAGGCAGAAACTGGACCCTTCTTTTCTCTTAGCCTATTGCAGAAAATAGAAAGGACAGTCCAGTGCTTCTAGGAAGGCAGGATAGGTTCCTAAGGATCGCTTCCTGGGCATGCATCTCTGAAGGATTTTGAGGCAAGACTTGCCCATCAATAGCATTTACAGGAGGGTGGGTGATATTTTTAGGGACAACATAGGTTTGTTTGAACTATTCATCCTGTCTCTACAAAACTGTTTCCTCTTCTATTTCAGTAAGTACATAGTTCCTCTCCAGTTTTATACTCCTAGATGTTTATATAACCTTCACTCAAGGATCACAGATTTAAGCATAAACATGTTTGATCCTTTCCTTTCACCTCTTCCATGTATTTCTGTATCTGCAAGAATGGAGAAGCGCTCCCCGAGGCAAGCTCCCCTCTCATCAGTTTGCAGCAACCTCAGGTCACAACCTCTCACTTTGCCAAATGTGCGCAAACACAAAATTTGTACAGGGCTGCAATTCAATTCAGTTTTAACATTCCCTTTAAAAGTCAAACCTTCTTGTTATTTATTGTCAGTCTTGAGACAAAAACAACAATAACAATTTCTGGCGTGCTAACCTGCCTCAACTTGCCCAGCTTCCTTGGCTCTCCCTAACATTACCAAAAAAACATTTCCGGAGCTGGTGGCTGTCAACAAGAGTTAACTTCTACTGGCCCTATACAGCTCTATTCTCAGAGGTGCCTGACGGCCAACAATTGGCAAGTTCTCTATTTGCTAACTGGAGATCAACCTCCCTTTTTCTGCGTGCTCAGTTAAGAAGCATTCCCAAGCAAAAGAACAAAGAGATCTAAAACCCAGCCCAGTGGGAAGCCTTCATCTGTGTCCAGTAGGTCCTGGATCAGGCTTTTAACCAGGTAGTAATTACTTGAAAAGAAATACCAGTTGTAATCTTTGGAGCTAGCATAGGGCAGACAATCACTCACAAGTGTTAACCCTGGTGCTGGTCTGCCAGCAGCTCAGCTTCCTTTCCTGCCTTACAGCATTATTTTGGGAGTCAGCCATCTCCAGCTCAAGTACTGGACATGACATTCTGCACTCTCATGGGAAAGGAAAATCTTAAATTTGAAACGCAAAAGGTGCAATGTCCAATGGGCCACATGCCTCTGACTCTCAGCAAGGGTTTGTGTCCTTGCAGTCAGGCTGGGTTTTTGGGGTTTTTTTGGTTGTTTTGTTGTTTTTTTTTTTTACAAATACATTTCATACAAGAGGGGAAATGTAACAACAAACTATTTAATTAGCAGGTACTGCAGAAAGCAAGTAAAGAGAAATGCTGTAGAGAGTGAATGTATTTTTTCATCATTTATTTCACACAGACAGAACTATTAGTGACAGCAAAAGAAGTAATAGTGATTCCCAAAAGAATAATTAAAAAACAAAACAAAAACCTTTAACAGTATCTGTTTATAGACAGCCTGTAAAATAAGCAAGTCCCTACTTGGCCCAGACAATATTTGATCTGTACTAGAACTGTCCTCTTTGGGATATCATATAAATATAATTGATCCGTCCACTGAGGCTTAGATTTACATTGATCATGCCCACTCTCACTAATGAATATCCCCATAGGGTAGAAGGAAAAACAGACTTTTGGAGAATAAGTATGCAAGTTAAGCACATAGATAAATTTCTCATATTTCTCTTCCCTTAACTACAGTCCAAATGAGCACATATTTTAATCTTGACAGATATTCCAAAGCTTAATTTAAGTGTCTGACCTTGGTTGGAGCCACGATGGAGTCACTGCTATGACTCCACTGCATTATAGACCTACTCAATGGTACCTGAGGACCACCAGCCTTAAATTTGTGGCCTACCCAATGCTGCTCTGCAATGTCCTGAACAGACAGAAACCACAGCTCATCCAAGCTGTATGTGATCTGAGCATGGTTTGATTTCAGGAGAGCACTATGAAATCCAGAAAGATTTCAGTGGTTCCCTGTCCAAGAAAGTCTACCACTCTCACAGTAGTCACAGATACTTTAAAAAAAAAAAAAATAAAATCTGAAATCTGTTTTTCAATCCAGAGAGGGATTCAAATAGGTCTTACTACTCACAAAGCCAGAGAATATACAAACCCTGCATAGGAAGAGGAGTGAATGAGAGATGACCCAGAGTAGCTTAAAATTCATGCTGCTTCTGTAGGCTTTGTCTTCTGGAGCAGGTGAGATCTGCTCTGTATGGAGCACCACAGCCACCGTGCCATTAGGAGGCTCTGAATCTGCCAGAGCTAACAGAAAAACAATATGTAATTACTGTGTTTGCAAATGTAGAGATGTTGGGACTCCCGTGTAAATAAGAGGTATCCTTAGCCACAGAGAGGTGAATTTAATGACATTTAGTAGGAAAAGCTACAAGTACAGCATGATGGAAATATCAGTTACCCTCTAAATGAGAAGAATCAGACCCTGAATATTCAAAGAGGAGTCCATTGAGAAAGCATCTGAGAGAGAAAAGACAGCACAGTCATTTGAAGTACAGATACTGCCAGTATCTGAGGCTGCAGAAGGCTTTCAATGAAAAGGAAGTAGAGAGATCCTAAAGGCCATCTTACAGCCCTTCCAGATGACCAACACCAAGAAATGAAGGGAGACAACACGCTAGAGATCCAGCATACTCACCTGCATCCAGAGAGACAAACTCAAATTTAACTTTCTTTAAAGCACCAGGGGCTGGCAGGTGAAGATAATCTGTCTCCAAATGGAGATGAACGAGCATTTTAAGTCTACACCTGCCATGGTCAGAAGCTGATAAACACATCTCAGCAGTTGTGTCAGGCTTTCATATGGACTGAGCCTGGGCTTTAGAGGGAACAAGAAGGTCAGGTGGGCATCTGAAAAATGCTGGAGAAGGTTAGCCTGGTGCAGATAACCATCTGGAAAAGCATGTCCACTGTGTGCATCATGCAGCTGAAGGGAATGTGATAGTCTTAAGTCCATTTGCCAGTGGAAATGTGTCCACAAAACAAAACCTACTGCCAGGATTGGCACCCTTGTTGCATATTTTCACAGAGAAACAAGGCACTCAGTGGGCTATTGAGAAGTCTTTACTTTTTACCTCTAAATCTGGTCCCTCCAGATGAGAGCTAAGACACAGTGGCATGGGCAAGGTCTCATGTGGATACATTTTTATGGGCTGTTAATTCAGCACTGAATTCACACACATGCACAACATTCTCATCAGAAGACATAAAAGCAATTCCTTGTATGTGTCACACCATTCACAGTATCTCACAGCCACTCTCTGAAGCATTCAAATACAGCAGTCAGACCTACCGAGACTTAGAGACACCGGGTCACCTCTGAATGCAGTTACTAGCCTTCCCCTACACCCTGGTGGCCTGGCTGGTAATGGATGTTTCAGGGAAGAGCCCAGAAACACAGAAACTGTCTCACACCAATTGCATTTTAGACCATTGTGCTCCGAAAAAGACGGTCTGCACTCAACAGCACTCCAGAGCAAAACAAGCTGAAGGCAGCTGAAAGCACCCGCTTCTTCAGGGAAACCGAGACCTGCCTCCTGGTGTCTGGGAGAGATCCTTTTGAAACACCCAGCTGCAGTATGGTAAATAGAAGTCTATTCTATATTCTCATTCAACTTGGGCAAACACTTCTGCCACCGCTAGAAGACAGTGCTGATGATGCAAATTTCCTGAGCTAGGAATTTAGTCACTTGTGACTGCGTCGTTCTACTCCTACCTCTTAACCTCAGTCAAAATCCACTCATCTACCTCGCTGAAATGAGTCAATTCCATCTTGCTATTTTCTGTAAAGAATATAAACATCCCTAAGTGACAACAGTTGGGTTGTCTCTGTCAATGTTTGCAACCATTTCATGATACAGTCAGGGGACATGGGGTCAGATAAAACCATGAAGTGAGGTCTTCTGAACTCAAGCCATCAATGTTTGCACGAAGAGCAACAAACATGAGGGCATCTGAAGCATGCACATGCACACAAGTGCATTTCAGTGAGCATCAAATGCACATCCACAAGGTTCTTCATACATACGCACAATGCAGCACGTGCATGTGGCTGTGCCCCCTTTGGCTTGGCTGAGCGTACCACATCTGCGGGCCAATGCAATCAAAATGGAATTGACCCACCAGGGCTTGTGATTGCACACCTTGCTTCATGCCCACTTGTGGAACAAAGGGTCTGTCAGTTTAGAAACAGTGTTTTCTGTATTCAAAGCCCCAGTAGAAGTGGAAAAGGTGAGAAGGGAAAGGGGAAAAAGGGAAGAGGGGAAGAGGGACAACAATTTACCTTAATGATACAGTCTAGTTAAGAATGAAGTGTTCATGAAAATTTGAAAGCTAAAGCCCATTTTTTGATTCACAGACCAGCTGCAACTCAGCATGCCAAGGCAAGGTTACACGGGGCTTTGACCAACCTCATCTACCGGAAGGTGCCCCTATCCATGGCAGGAGGGTTGGAACTAGATTGTCTTTAAGGTCGCTTCCAACCCAAACCATTCCATGACTCTATAACTCTATGCCAGAAAGTGCCGTTGTGTGTCTCATTTGCTGAAACACCTCTTTCCTAGCATGATGATGACTATACTCTCCTGTAATTCAGTTTAATTGAAATTCTATGCCTGTTAAATTCTGAGTCCTATATTGATCAACATATGTCAGCTGTGGAAAATTGTACTAAATTGTGTTGTTTTACTGTGCGGCAGTCAACTGTCCATTGGTGTCTGAAGTCAGTTTATTTCACCTGCTCAAAATTGGACCCGGACTGATATTACATCTAGAATTGGATTTTCTGTTCTTGATTTTTAATAACTAGGATTTGTACCACACTCAGAGACATAAACAAAGCCAGCAATTTGGACTGTGAATCCATCAACTCTTATGCATGAAGCAGAGCCTTGCCTGGCTAGAAGCTGCATGGGAAACCTCCCAGGACTAGTCAGCTGTTGTACAAGATGGTGCTGGAGTTTCAACAAGCAGCTCACTCCCCTCTCTGCCAGTCCTGAACTGATCCCATTACACAAGGTACATGGCGCTTAAATATGCTTCTGATCATATTTTTTGCATGAATATTTTCCAGGCCACCTATTCCTGTTCTGAATGATCCCCTGGGGCTTGCTGCAAGAATCATGATGCCGAAATGTTGCATCCTGAGCACTGGAACACGTGATCTTCTAATCCAGGCAAGAATCCTCCCAAATATAATGCAGGAAGAGAAGGACAAAATTATGTCAGTGTATATGCAGAAAGCAAATAAAACCATAAAGAGACCCAAATGCTCTTGCTGTTTACTATACCAGCATGGAATTTAAGCAAACTGTGTTACATGGGATCATCATTTGGGGCTTTTGGCACACTAGTCACACTAGCTTTCAGGAACCATAACTCAATATCTAACACTCGAGCAAATGGAAGGAGGTTAAAGATCATGTTTCAGAGGTTAAAGACTTTGAAACTTTCCATGGGTGAATTTTCCATTAAAGCAGTTCTCTTTGTGGGGGTTAACAGGTGACTTGTAGAAGAGGCAAATACGAATATTTTTTCCTCTGCAGCCAAGTGCTAAGGATGCCTCCCTGTGTTTCTGAAATTAGAGTGAATTGAAGGCACTGAATAATTACAAACAGACTTTGGGATCTAGAGACTATTGCTGTTTAAATATTTTTTCCTTTGTATTTATTTCAGCTGGAAGTAACTAGCAAGGTTACATTTTTTTCTCACTCCAGTCACTGAATAACAAAATCTTTCTGCAAAATATCAGAACATAGTTCTCCATTCTTTACACCTTTCAGATTTGCTGTTCCTAGATCTTCCAGGTTAACTATTTATGGCCTAACCTCAAAAGTTGTCAATGATGAAAGAGAAAAGTGCAAAGAAGAATTGCCTAGACAAGAGAAACAGAGAATGAGAGTTGGTTTTACCTATCTGTTGCTAGACAGAATCTGGCTGTAGCTGTCTTTTCCATTGTTAGCCAATATAAAGCCAGTTAAGTGTCCCACACTGGTTCTTCCTGGACAGTAAGATGTTGCTTTAGGCTGACATATTTCAGCATGGAGAATCTTTGATGAATTCTACTCATTTGCTATTGAGGAAGGGTTATAGGGACAGACTGAGCAGTGTTATCAATGACAAGATTGGAACGGACACTCTGAAACGTACAGCTCTTTTATCAGATAGCTAACCCTCCAGCTGGGCGTGGGTGGGAGATCCAAGGAAGTAAATTGCCTGTCACAGAGCTTCTCTGAGTCACACTAGTGATCAGATGGCTGCTGGGCCTACATCTGCAGTCTAGCAGAGGAGCTGGAGATCAAATGGACCTGTTAAAATAAAATTTGAACAGAGAGACTTCTAGGAAAGGACTGTCTCAGGTTATCTCGCTTCTCTATCTGCCCTAGGTTGCTGTGACAGCTCCTGACAGATGGGTGCCCCCTTTGTTCTGAAGGCAGCAATGAGGATCCCTGAGCCCATCCCAGTACTTAAATGCAGACCTTGCTATCACACCCTTAGTACTTTCTTCATGTCTCAGACAAATCCACCCCTTGCTTCAGGTTAAGCCCATCACTCCTACTCTTAACTACCATGGCCATGTAGAACAGATTATTTCCCTCCTCTTTGTAGTCATGCAGCTATTTAAAGAATGTTACATGTTCTCCCTCTATCTGACTTGTTCCTGTGCTAAACAACCCTGAGTTCTTTTGACCTTTCCTCTCAAATCCTGTTTTCCAGATCTCCAATTGTTTCTGCAGCTCTTCTCCTGACCCACATTTTTGTGAAAAAACACACCCAGAACTAGTGCTCTGGCTGTGACATAACCAATGCTGAGAAAAGCAGGGGGGTCATTCCAGTACCTATTTTCAAGAGAGAATGCTGGTTTCCCCCCACAACAGAATTTATGTCATGCTGGTGATCCACAGTTTCTCAAACCTTTTCATAACTAGTTTGCCACCTGCCTCAATCTGTACAGCCGATTCCTCCTGCCTATATATAAATCCCTGCCTTTGATTTCACTGAATTGCATCCTCCCTCCCTTTTTTTTCTTTTTTTTTTTTTTTTTTGAACATTTCTCCAATTTGTTTGATCTTCTCAAGTGGAAGCTCTTGCACTGAGCAGCCTCTACAAATACACGGTGCAGTTTAAATTCCCCAGTGTTAAAAATATATGCTTGACTGTAAAACACTCTACTTTTTATATGGAAATAGCAGCTCACTGGGACAAAAGTGGCATTGCATTGTATGCCATGCTGAAGCAATCTGGGAAAAAGAAAAAGTAATACCTACCAAAAATAAAAATACAAAGTAAATAAATAAATAAATAAAGCCAATAGGATTGAATTTACAAACATATCAAAAACTTCCTACACGGAGACATTTACTTTCCATGCAAAAGTAGTTTCTTATCTGCTTTTATCTCCATGCTATATATGCACTGTACATCTCAGGGGACTGACTGGTTGATATTGATTTTGGGGGGAGGGGGACGTACAGAACTGACACATACTTCTTATAGCAAATAGCACAACTATTCACTCAACATCCATTGGACTCAAAAAGCAATTCTGTCCTCTTTTCCCTGTTTTCTCATTTTGTTTTCAGCCACCACTGACAGATACCTTCAGATTTCTTCTCTTTCATGCTGCATAGGGAAAGCAGCAGCAATTAATTCTAATCACAGGGAAGAAAAGCACAACTGTACAGCATGACCAATGGAATAATACGGTCAGAAACACCCCACTCGTGCTCCTTTTTGTCTGCATCTATAATGCACAAAGAACTATGAATCCAAAAGGCAGAGGAAATGCACCTCTGGCTCAATATTTTGTGCTTGTAGTAGACCAGCAGTGAAAAAGAGAAAAATTCAAGCTCTGTTTAAGTTTCCATGCAATGCATGAATAAACACTCAGAGTGAATGTACATGTTAAATGGTCAGGAAAACCCTGGGAATACCTCTGCTGCCAGACTGGGACAGACTGATAGACCCCCCTAAGGACAACATCCACCTTCTGATAATGGTTTCTGTGATACTTACTGCATCATACGTCCATAGTTTGACAGTATGTATAGGCAGAGACTCAGTGATACTACACTTTTAGTGTGGATTAAGGGTAACCACTTCAGGGATATTTATAATATAAATATTAGCAAAGTGATGCTCATTCAAGATGTGCCATCTTTTCTTCAGCTGCTTCTTCCAGACTTCCTTCTACAAGGAAGTTCAAGCCTTTTGAGTTTAAAACTCTCCTGTCAGCCACTGAATACACACATACACCCCCACACACACCCCCACCCCCCCCCTTGCCCCAGGTGAAGACAAATCAGGAAAGT
Organism: Athene noctua; assembly: GCF_965140245.1. Lineage (NCBI taxonomy): Eukaryota > Metazoa > Chordata > Aves > Strigiformes > Strigidae > Athene > Athene noctua. The sequence continues at coordinate 9,236,270 of NC_134041.1, read as the reverse complement.
TTTAGGCACCTGTGTCCAAAGCAATGGCCTCATATAGCAAATACCCCAGTACAGTTGGACACCGCTTAGGAAATTTCCACTTTTTCCTTGCTAGATTGCTCACCTGCATCATTCCACAAGATCCATCAGGTTAAGCCCTGCCAGTCCTTCAAGCCACATTTAACTGCAAACTTTGTGTTTACACCTCCCTCAATACCACCTTCTCAAAGTAATGACATATCAAGTCTTTTTTCCTTTTAAGATATCCATTGAAATATTTTTCGAAATACTATACTTCTTCACTGAGGTTTACAGCTCAGTATCTGTGGCAAAAAGTTTCACGGATACTAAGTCCTCTTTATTCACCAATTTTCACCTGTTTTATGCATCTTATGGAGACATGGATCTACCAGCTCCACCTCTGCCAGCAATTAAGTGAAATCTTTTATTTTTGTGAGCTGAGCGAGATAAGGGAAAGAGGAAACAGTTACTACCACTTTCGAAATACCTCTGATGAAAGCATGCTCAGCAAGAACCTTCCACAGTGCATTTGATTCTTTCAAACTTCAATTTGGACTCTGCTGGAGAAGCACTCTGCATTACAAAAATGGCAGCATAACTTTGTCTCCTCTCAGTCCAGGTGGCAAAAAAATCCCAGTTCTTTCCTTACCAGCAGTATCCTAAGCACTGACACTGCACTGTGCAAACCATACATTTCAAACTAGCAGGGTTCCCCAGCCAGACTGCTTTTACAACGAAGAAGCAGTAGCAATCCCTCAATGAAAACAGTAAGGAAATGGTAGACATGCTTGGACAGAAAAACTTCATGACAAAGCGCTTGATTTCACTCAAGGGTGATAACTGCCCAGACATGGGAAGAGAAATTAGGCATAACAGCAGCACTGAATTTTAGTGGCTAAATAAAAAAGATGCTAAGTAGAAGGCCTCTGGTGGGCAGACCTGGGCTGCTCATCTTGGTGTCCAGGTCCTGGTGTTTAACCCCTTAGGTAGCGTTAGGTCAAAACATTATCTCATTTCTAGAATAGAGACAGATGTACCACTAAATAAGTGTGGTTTACTCTTGGAGGGGAAGAGATACTGAATTATTTCAAGAAACGCCAAAGGTAGGACAGTACCTAATTAATGACTTTTGAAAAACAGCTATATAAAAAAAATAAGCAAGAAAAAGAGAGTCAAAATTTGGTCTGATACAATTAAACTGATAGATCTCTCTAAACACAGAATTTGTTACGTTTCTTCATTTAGATACCACTGTCTTTGGGCCTAAAGCAAGTCTCTCAATAGCTTGACAACAGAGCTTTATGGGATTTGGTACAGGGATTTAGACATTTTCCTTTTAATTAGCGATACCTCTAAATTTCACAGCATGCTCTGAAATTTCATACCTACATTACACTCTATACCCTTTTTTTCCTCCAATAAAAGCATATGAACTGGAATAATCTTACGAAACAGCACTAATATTTCCTTTCTTAAAGGATCCAAAATGTCCTAGACTTTTACTCACCACTAACAAGGAGATACCTCTGCATCAAAATACCTCTGCTTAGCAGCATACTGTAATGCTAAAAAAACTTTAAGACAAGAAGAAAAATCAATCTGCATAAGAAGTTCAGAGAGATAAAAAATCATTACATCTGTATCACAACTTTGCTAAGAGATAGCTGCTAGAACATCAAATACTAATGTCAGGCTTTACTATTATATAACATATAATGCAAGGGCATATGGATTTTAAAAACTATTTCTATATCCTCTGAGCTAGTGGAAGACAGACAGACAAACAGTTACTCCAGCAAACATAGACTTAATTCTGTGTGTTCAGAACCACTAATGGAGAGGTCTGTGAAAGGATGGACTTCGCTCAACATTTTGGAATCATGGAAACCCCTAAAAAAGCAGCTCTTTCAATGTCCCACTTCCAGGTGGGTATAAGTGGATTCTTCTTAGCTATTTATGGTCACTCTTACTTCAGGTTTCTACAATAGCACAGAATAAGAAGAGCAACAAAAGGATGTTATGCAGATATACTGAACCTAACAGTACATTTGGTTTACCCTTGGGGTATACAAAGTCAGTGGTTCTTGGAGCAATTTTGACTGGTATTTTTTTCTACTGCTTAGTGTAGGCACTCAGGGAAACACTTCTTGTGCTATTTCAGTAGCTTTAGCATCATTCTGCATAGAAGCTAAAAATCTCTCTGTCCTCATCTCTCCAACGTATCACTGGAATGACAGAGACAGGAAAAGGAGTCAGCAAATACAGTGTGTTGACTAGCTAGTGGCATGCATAAAAGGAAGCAAGGAAGATGTAATTTCAGGTATTTATTATACTCCAATTTTCACTCAATCTGATTGTAACCAGCCATTTTCAGAGCCAATACTTTCCTTCAGAGAAGCCTCAAAAGCAGGGACTTCTTTTTATCAGTATGAGAGTAACTTATTGCAGTGTTGATTTATACCAAGAAGCAGGTGGAATGACTTGAGGTCAGCTGGAAGCTTTACCATTTAATAAGCAATGGGTTAATGCAGCTCATCACTGTATGGTGTGCTATGAAAAGTACTACTTGCTATTTTGATTTCCACAAAAGAGCTGGTGCTTTTGTAAAGAATGTGTTGTGTTCCTGCAGGTGCGGGAAACTCAGATGATATGAATAACATTGATTAATCAGGCAAGCATCCCAAAAATATATCTATTTAATCTAAACATGCATACAATTACATGTCAATACTGTCTGATGGGCCTAGAGATGCATTTGTTCTCATGTCAGGCCTTTCACCTCCTCCTAAAAACCCTGTGAAAAGAATAGCCAACAAAGGGGTCAGGGGTCAACAAATCTTTTAAAATCACACAAGGGTTCAGGTTCTCCATGAATTATGGGCAGTAGCTGGTAATAGGAGAGCTACCAAAGGAGTTCTTATTTTTCAGTTCTTCCATCACTGATTGTATTACCAGGTAGAGCAAGCTGAAATGCATGCTAACAAATCTGAGTGGTCATTATGTTCTCAATTGCAAGTTTCCAGTTATTTTTGCTAGCTTATTAGGATCTTGTTGTTTTGGTTTGGTTTTGGTGTTTTTTTGTTTGTTTGGTTTTTTTTCCTTTATAAGGTATAGGATCAGTGCATTCCTGAGTGCTACAGCTGAGATTTCAAATTCCAGATCACGGCTGGGAGGAAGTGGCACTGACTTGGCAGGCAAAAGACATAAGTTCTGTTCTCAGCTCTGCAATTTATTTCCTATCTCAATTTGAACATGCCTTTTTCTTCTCCCATAATACATTTGTCCATCTAAATTGTACAGCCTTCTCTGCAAGGATGGTCTTTCTCTTAGTGTTTGTATCTGGCATCACTCAATAGGGCTCCTGTTTCCTCTTGAGTCTTGAGCAGCATTGTAATTCAGGCAATTAAGAAGAGCAAAAAGCCTGATTATTCTGCCTAAAAAAAGTCTGTAATGGAAGTAACACTGTGCAGATGGGAGAACAGATACGTCATATGACTATTTTGCTCCATTGCACAACAAAGAGTCAACTGTGAACAGCTCTTTAACAAGCCGAATGTTGGTAATTTTTTGTCCAGACCACTCAGCAAATACTGATAAATAATGAGTATGCGTTTATGAGTGATTTATTAGCCAAAACTAGGAGCTAACATTGTAGCACAAACTATACTAAAAACAAATGGACATATTTAGTTTGCTGTCACCAGTAGAGGCATCTTCACTAGTGATAATGGAGACTTGGACTGCAGACTCTGCAGGGCACAGATTTTGCTCTGCATTCATACAGCAGTTAGCACAGTGGGATTCTGGTCCATTATGAGATGTCATGAATACTAAATTAACGCAAATACATATTTAGTAAGGAGCAAATGATAGATGTTTTGTGGACAGTCAGAGAGCCATATTATTTGGATTACAGAGTTCTAATATAGCCCAGGCAGTTCTAAGAAAATACTATAAAGATGCCTGGGATATTTTCAGGAGCAGTTTCATGCAATATTCAATCAACTGAAGTGATTTGAAGCACTGCTGGAATTAGAGAGCATACTTTGCTCTGTTCATTTGTGAGCTGTTGCATACAGAAATCTGAGCACACAAGAGATCCAGAATCACAGGTAATATCTGACAGAGGTCTTTATATCTCAGAAATTCAGCCATCAACATCTGCTGAGCTGGGCTCTGTTTTAGATGAGATTTATGGAAAAGCTATTGATTAAACTACAGCTTTAGCTCCGTTTACCACTTATACACACACACACACAAACAATTAAATACATTACAGAGCTGAATAGCATTTCAAATTATAGGAGTTCTGCTTCCAAAAGCACTTAAAAACATTATCCACAGACATACATATATATGTTTGCACTGTTTAATTGACATTGTTTTCCCAACTCCTTCAAGTCACCTGTAATATCAAGTCAATTAAGTATTATTTTCCCAACCTATTTACTGAGCTACCTAGCAATCAATCCACCTACACATAGAGAGAACAAATGCTCATGGGGGTTGGTAGAGCTTAAAAAACTGCTGAAAAACTGTCAGCCTTCTCCAATGGCAGCCAGGCTCGTAGCTTTGCGGGATTACACAGCCTGACATCTTGCAGAAAATAAGTCCATGGGATAAAAGCTCCATATTCTGACAGTGCCATTCCTTCTCTGCAAATCAATACACTCCTGCATGGAATAGCGTTACTATTTCAAGTTATACACATGCTGAATATGTTTTGGATTACACTGGTATAAATAAATAGATGAGAACACATTTCTTTTCCATCTCTGGTCATGAGGTCATCCTTAAAACAGAAACTAGTGCTGGGGCAGGAAAGTAACCTGCAACACTCCGGTAAATCAGGTTTGGTTCCTGTCATTGTCACACACTTCCCGGGTGACCTTGGGCATGTTGTGCAGGGCCTGACTGCCACAGGGGCTGTGCACATGGTGGAGATGCAGTAAATCCCAGGTGCTGGGTATCAGCTGGTCATCCCATCTCAGCTCATCCACCAGCTCACGGCATACTCAGCTAACCAAACAGCCACCTCTGCAATATATTACATTTTGTTATGTGTGTGTGGAAGTGTTGAAGGAAACAGAGATAAGATACAATCAATTGCTTTTCTATAAAACTAGTCTAAATCAAGGTCAGTTAGGCTCACGGGGGGGTGTATTTGAGAAGTCTCGCTGTGGTCTCTCTCACCAGGAAGCGTGCAGGGTCATGGAGCAGGAGATCTTGACCTATCTCTGCCACATCAGGCTTTGCCATTGGTCTGAAAGGAGCTCCCACTCCAGTTTGACATATAGGTCCATCTTGTGAGAGGGCATATGATCCCATTGACAAATACCTTTTTGTCTGTGTGTTCTATTCCCTAACCTTGTAAATCAAAGCATTAAACCCTTCTTTTCCTTCCTTTGTTTGTATTCCATCTCAAGCTTCATCCCTGAGCACCAGTAACATCTCTAGCACGAGGTGGCTCCAATTTACACAGGAAAGTCTGGGTCTTTCAACATGAACCAAACAGTAATAAATCCTAGCAGCACAGTACAGAGCCAGCACAAAGCTGAAATCAGAGATGGCTATAAAGCTCTTTCAGAGTAAAAACTGTTATTATTTGTATTGCTTCATTTAGTAGAATGGCAAGTCATACCCCTGTACAAATATGTACATTTTTGGGCACTAATCCAGGCACTAGAACAATAGCAACTGTGACTTGTCAGGTGAGACAAGATCAATCGGGCCAGGATTTGGAGTTTGAATCACTATTGGAAATAGAGATTCCTGGGAGCTAAAGCAAACTAAATTAAAGCACAGGTATTCACACTGCCAGAGCATCTCAAAATGAAATTTAAAGGGCTTCTTCACAGCGATCAGAGGGTAATGCTAACAAATGCCCATGAATATTTGTTCACATTTTACAAGCCTTTGCTTTGGACATTTTCAGCTGCCTTCAGTACTTTAGTGTGTGTTCAAGTGATCCACATTTCATGGTTCAAAAGTCACAGCATTTCAGTGTTCACTGTAAATGGGTTGTCTAACATTTCCAGTTGGGGAATAATACCAGATGATTCCCCCTGCTCAGCTGTATCTGTTAAGACAGTCCAACTTCTGAATTCAATACTAAATGAAAATTGGAAAAGTCCTTTCTCCTCAGACCACACTAGTTCTAGCAAAGATACCTGCTTAGTGTTTTCAGAGTGGTGTTGCTTTTCTTTTTCCTTCTATGATCATCTCTGTCAGGGCTAAAGAAAGGTCTAAAAATCCAACTCTCCCATCACGATGGCCCTTTGCTACTTTATCCCTAATATCTGTTCCTCCCTTTATGCTCTCGGTGCTAATCTTCACTCACTACCCAGTTGATGTGCCTACGCATCCTGTACCGTGAGACACACTGGCAGCTGTCACAGCATCACTGAACCTATTGTTTGATGTGGTGCATGCGTACTCTTTTCACAGCACTTTTAGCCTGCCTTTTCATCACATTCAATGCGAATATACCACAAGGAAGGAACAGAATTTCAGTTTAAATCAAGCCACTGTTATATACTGATGACAGTTCTGGAACAGACATTTTATCCCTTATTGTTCTTTTTCATAAGAAAAAGACATTGCCTTCCATAAATCTTTTCTGTGAGTCCACAGGGTCATCTATTTGCCAAAGAGCAATTATTGATTATTCCCAGTCTACAGCTTCTGTCACTGTTCCTGAAAGTGTGTGTCCATTTCTAATCAGAGCTAAGGTTATGACACAGCTTCTGTCATCTGCTTTCCCAGAAAACAGCAATATCCCAACAATATCCACAACCACTGCAGTGGTGTAAAGCACCAGAAAGAATGGGTTCTTAGTGAAGGATCTTCTTTTATTAGAATCCCATATTTTAGCAAGGTTGATGCCCTGCATATCAGTCAAATCAGCTGCAAGTGCAGTCTGAGCAGGAATCTCTGCCAACTCTTTCTACCACATCAAGGCTTAGAGGAAAAATTAAGCAGTGTTTCAAAATACCAGTTAGGCATAAGACTTTTAGGCATTTAGAATAATGATCAATAACTTAAAGTTTTGAATCTGGCTGTTCTGGTCCCTCTCCCTCACCAAATAATCACATTTTTTCACCAAGGGACAGTAAAAACATGGATCTGCTAACTGATGTTCAGAGGTTTTATATAAAAACCTCAGCCATTGCTGGGACTGACTGGCCCCAGGAAATGCCAGTGACACTCCTTCTCAGATCATTAGTTTGAATCAGTGACAATGGTTTGAAGGGGCCACTGTGAAATGAGTTGCTAATAATCACCATGTGTACAGACAGCATTTCGGAGTGGGCTGGGATGCCCCATGTCAGCCTTTACTTTATGTTCATGTGTTTAATCCCCATATCAGATAATTCACACCCATTTAAGAGTGCCAGCCTGGGAAAATAAATCCTCAGATAACCCGCACAGTCAAATAATCCACCAAATCAGATGTGGAGGGATGACCGGGGATAGGGAAACTATTAGGAAAAAAGGCGAAGACCGTGGGAGTCAGAAGCAGTAGAGCTTGTAGAGGAAAAGGGATGCTGAGGTAAACGTCCCCTCATCTTATCTCTAAGTGTGGGCGGAGACCATGCCGCTCCTGGAGCATTTTGGCTTGTTTTTTTCACAGAGAACGAGCAGCCTGTTCATCAGAGAATGTAATATTATATGAAATAAATGAGATTTGAAAACTGCATATTTTCCACCCACACTACAATGGGCATTATTGCTGGCAGTCAGCAGTGGGAATAGCTGGGTAGACAACCAGCCTTAATTAGGAAGAAGGCATATTCTTCTCAGGAGAAAGCCAGGCTTGCAAATGTTTGCATCGAGCACATTCCATGGATTTTAGATGTAGCACCATTTGCTAAGAAAGGTCTGATTGAAAACAAGTGCACTGTAGGGCATCATTTTCAAAATCCTGTACAGGATATTCCTCCAGACAAGCAAATGAGGACAGGTTTCCAGATACTGTTGCTTCTTACTCTATGAATTGTACATGATGCATTCATCCAAAATACCAAGTGTCAGAAACAAGGACCACAATGTCTGCAAGGGCTGAGCCCTCTGAAACACCACAGACCCCTAAGCTGACATTTGAACAACTCAAGCTGAGCTGGAAAATTTTTCAGGGCTCTGTTGCTGGGTTCCTATGCAGTCTTGGCATGTATGGACAAACTTGGTCTGCAGTGATGCTGGGAATGTAAGATGGACTGTCTGTGTAAGGTGTGAGCAATGACACCCCCTTAAATTACAATGACATTATTAAGGGAACTTCCTTTAGGATCACAAGGGTTAGGAAAGCCAGACCGATCAAGAGTTCCCCAAGCAACTATGGCCCTTCACTCTTGACATATGTCCAGCTGACCCACGGGAGCATTAGTGCTTCATGGAGTCCACTGATGCCTTGGCTGCCAGAGCTGACATAAGAGAGGTGGCAGAAGTTGTTGCTAAAAAGCATTTTGCAAAAGTATTTCCCATGTAAACTCAACATTTGTAGAACAGTTTTGATGCCCTTCCTGCATTTGTGTTTTTAGAAAACTCTGAAAACAGAAAGCTGATTATTGTTTATGGTGAAAAGCTGAAATGTTGTGTTGTTTATTTTGCTTTGCAAGAGTTTCTGCTGCAGACATCTGAACCTGGCTCCATGTCACTTCTGTGTGGCTTCCAGTCTCCCCTGGAGACATACACACACACAGCCCCGTCCTCTGTCCTCCCACTAGCAGGCTGCCACCAAGCCAGGAGGTGCTGCTTCCTCTAAAGTAGTCGTCAATGTCAGCACATGAATCCACTGACAGATGGAGACTGAAAGTCATGAAAAAAACAGTCCTGCCCTAGAGATCAAATCCATCGGCTTCCCACCACGTCTCACTCCTTTTGCTCACCCAGAAACTGACTCCCTAAATTCCCCTGGAAGACTAATCTCCCTAGGGCCAAAGCACAAAGCTGCCAAGAAACTGGCTGAGCCAGGGTTTTGTTGTTTCACACTGTATTTACACGTTAAGATTTGGAATGTTTTTCTGCTGTATTTTTTTTAGAGGCAGCTGAGTCTCTCCGGCCTGTCCCATCCAGATGGTGCTCCAACTGGATGCAAATCTTCAGACAACACTTTTCAAACTTGAACTAAAAACCCAACAACAACAACAAAAATGTAACTGAGTGAATTTTGTTCCTGTGAAAGAAACACAGCTGTGAGAGCATGGGAGAAAAAGAAACAAATTCCATAAATGCCTCAGGTATCCGTAAGAGACACACAGACCTGACTCTTGATGCCTGAGGCCCAGGTGGCACTCTAAGGTCGGGATCTGGCCCCTCAAGTCCTTGCAGGGCACATGGAGAGAAGGTGGTGCCCCAGGAAGTGATCTGCATGCTGAGCAGGAGCTTCGCAGAGGGAGCCAGAAGGAAACAACAGGCACAAGTGAGAACCATAAATGCTCCTGCTCTGTGGTGCCTGAAGCATGGCTGGACAGAAGGCTCCTCCATCCACACAGGCCCTTGTCCTTGGACTTGTTTCCACTTGTATGTCAGGAACTTTTAACAGAAATACCATGCTCAAGCCTAGAAAGAGAGACGCTGCCTCCAAGCTCCCTCCTGCCAGAGAGAGGTCCTACCTGCTGAGCTCCACAGCCTTGAGTCCCCTCTCACCCCGCTTCTGACCCCACAGGTCTTCCACTTCTTTCTAAAAGGGAGCACAGATTTGAGAGATTAAGATCTCCTACCCAAACCATGACCTTCGAAGACAGACCAAGAATGTGCTCCTTGAGTTGGGAATGACTTTAACTGGGATGCTGTGCTTTGGGGGTAGCTGTTTACTTAAAAGATGATTGATTCCACAAAAGGCACAACCTACCCTTCATTTTGAGAACAAAGTAATTACATCTGATTGGGGAGAGCCTTGCCTTGTTGTTGGGTGCTGTCTGTTCAGAGGGTATGGGTCAGAGCGGGCCCTCTGCAGCACCACTCCGTGGTTTCAGTGATGGTGAGGCTCCAAGGCACACTTCAGAGCATGGTGTTAATCTGGGTGTTTAAACAAGAGTGGCCTAAAAAAGGGAGGTTTCAATAAATGCCTTTCCACCACAGACTGCACCAACCCCTGTACCTTGCAGTCCTCCTATAGGCTAATCTCTGAAGAACAGTAAACAATAGCAAGGGCCTTCATGGTGTGCCACTCATGATGTGCAGGGTCCAGAGACCTTATTGGATGAAAACATTTAGGCACAGGCATGGAGTCACCAACTATATCTGAGTTGTAAGGCATGGTCCACATATGTCTTCACTTCCAAAACACCAAGCCAGCATGGTGTGGGTTCAAAGTAAATGTGATGCAGTTCCTCTAGAAGTTGACATAGGTTGTTATTATTTGGTTTTGGGGTGTTTGGGTTTGTTGTTTTTTTTTTTTGTTTTGTTTTTTTTTTTTCTTTTAAACTCAGAAACAAGAAAAGGCCATTGCCAAGAAGGTCTGTCTGTCAGAACTGAATCAAGACCATAAAGTTGTGGAAGTAGGAAAAAGTTGGAAGAAAATACTGAATTTTGATCCTACAAAGTAAAGGATTTCTAACCCTTGCTGAACACCCATGCAACTATTTACACCAGTTCATTTCTATGAGTCCAGATCCTGGACAGCCAGCATGATGCCTGATGCAAGAATAGCAAACTAGTACATGACAATCCAGAAGAAACTAAATTTGAGCTCCTTTCAGATTACCTACTGTGCGATTACAAAGGAAGCCCCTCCATCTAAATGGCTTCAGGTTAATTTTCCTCATCTGTTTCACACTTCCCCCCCCCGCCCCCCTCTTTATCTCCCCACTTTTCCAACAATACAAATGATGTTGGCTTGGACATATTTTCTCTCCAGCAGTTCAATAATTTGGAGACAGCGATGCATCAGAGCTCTCTGTTGGAAAGCACATTCAAACATTTACTATTCACTCCTACGCTGATTACTCACTCAGATGCTTAAAAAAATAATAATAGCAACATTAAAAAACAACAAAAATACCAACCTAAAACAAAAATTGGAATATGGAAGTGTACAGCATTAAAATAAACTCTGGCTCCCTTGCCAAACTCATTAATAATTTTGGCTTTCCAGAAAAAAAAAAAAAAAGATTTGGATTGCTCTGCTCTTCAAGTATCAAAACATCCAATTAACACAGCTAATTAGCGTCACAAACAGCAGTCAAAAGAATGGTAATTTAGATTCAGGATTTCAAAGGTTTCTTAATCCCAGGCCAATGCAACTAATCTCTCAGAGGCTGAAAGTGTTTTGTTATTGCAATGCAATTGTATAGCATCCCATCAATTAGTGGCATTGCAGGGAACACTCGCCTGCATGATTCATTTGCCTAATCAGAACCAAAAAAAAAAAAATAGGGGGAGGGGGACAAAAAGGAACAGAGAAATCTATCTCCTTAAAATATGCAGTATCAATTTTTCCAAATAATTTATACCATAGCTGGAAATGATTGTGAATAACACTATGTCCTTCCCAAAACTGAGCCAGCAGGCTGAAGGGTTTTTGCTAGTTTTCAAGAGATTAATAGGACAGTAAAGCCAGCCACACAAGTGATATCAGCTGGTCTGCAATTAGATGTTTTGACTGATATGAACATTTTCTTAGAAAGGGAGGAAATATTTTAAAATTAAAAGATCCCTTTCTTACCAACCTTTCCTTTATGCAGGAAACACAAAGATAGCAAGATTCTCAGAAGACAGACACTGTCATATCCTCATCACAGTCAATTGCGTATTATCCGGGGATTTGACCCTCAAAGCTCCTGGCAATCCCAAAGTTTACTATGTATCTTATGTCACTCACATTTCCAAAAGCACATTTTTTCCACTGGGATGGGAATGGGGGAGCACTCAGCACCACTGTTGGGATCATTGTTCTTGTCTTGCTGCAGAACTCAAGTTACCAAGTTAAGGTTTGAAGGCGTATCTGCAACACCCAAACGTCTCTGTTCAGATCTTTCATCAGCTCCATTTTAAAGGTAAAGACCATTGGAAAATGAGCAAGTTCAAGATCAGATAAAAACTTTCTCCTAATTTGCCACTTTTCGCTATAAATTCTAGTCCAGCTCAACCCTAGTTTCTAATCAAAACTTTTAAAATTTTTACCTTCTTCCACTCTCTGCTGCCTGTCCCCTCCCAAAAATCTTGCAGTCTTTTAGCCTTCTGCTGAACTTACCTTATTTCAGATTAAAAGGCTTGAGTTTCACCCTATACCTTCCCCAGCACCAACAGACTGGGATGCCTTGCCCCTAATCCTCACTCTGTCACTTGTGCCTCAGTTTCCTTGACTTCAAAACAGTGCTAAGTAGTTCCAGACTGCACTCCAAAGGAATAGATTGCAGATAGAAAGATACATTAAAGCTGGCACATTAAAAAAAAAAAAAAAAAAAAAAAAAAAAAAACACCAAAAACACACAAACAACAAGATAGCACCTGGGTTCTGGAATCAAACTGTTATATTCCATGAGCATGACAAGTTGAGGGGACTATGACAAAGAAATTTCAGAATAACGGTGGTAAATCACAGATTTACTTTAAGCAAGCTCTACACAGGACGGAGTTGTTTAGTATAGCCTACACTTGGAAGAACTAGAGTGATCCAACTATGTTTCAATGATGCCTTTTCCTTCTGGTGATGCACACACCGACCCATACCTCCTCACAATAGGGCCTTTCTGCTCCATTTCCCGTTGCGTACATAGCCGTCTTCCAAACCATCAGCATTTCTACTGCAGAGGTAGACGAGGGCTTCACAGTACTGGATGCTTTTAAGTCTAGTCACAAAATGGAGTCTATGCTTAGAAGAGTCTGGGGGTGAAACACTCACTACAAAGTAGTTGGTCCTACTATAGTATCCTTTCTTCATGCCTGGAAAAAGAGTGAGAAATCCTGAAAGCAAATGGACTTGAATCAAAACAAGATCAAGCAGTCAGAAAACATATTCTTCATGACAGGAAGGAACCTGTGCACTCCCCAGTCCTAATTTCTAGCTCCTGTATTGGACCTGCCATACAACTGCACTTAATAAGATTGCATTGAACAACACAACCCGTGAGCAGAACAGGCTCTGTAATGAGTTAGGTGCATGGCCAAATCTTACTGAAGTCAAGAACAGGGAACATAGAGAGTGGTCCTAGTTTTTCTATGTGAACCCAGTAAATTATCCCAGTATCAGTTCTGGTCCAGGCAAAGTAGGTATAAAAAAGATATTCAGAGGTGAAAAAGTTAATGTACAAATACAGTGTTCACTCTTGAAACCATTACCATGTTTTAAGGCATAAAGCACTAATGAAGATGTATAGACTCAATCTCATGGAGTTATAGACTGAATCTTTGCCTCACTTATATTGAGCTCTGGTTGCTCTTGCCCACTCAATCATCCTTAACACACTCATTGGCATCAACCGCTTCTTTTGTCCTATACAGAGATCCTCATATGCTGCAGATCTTGATACAAAATCTAAAGAATGAATAATTATTAAAGGGTGCTTTGTTGTGACTGGACTCTGTACTGGTTGGATTGAGCTGTTGCCATTTACTTAAGAAAAATTAGGAGAAAGAAGACCTTTAGAAAGCAAAAAAAATTCTGTAAACAATATGCTTGATTAATACATGTTATTAGAAATGGCCCAAATGGGAACCTTATCCATGAATTCCTTCACTGTTTCAGGACTAAGGAATTTTCAAATCAAAGTCTACCTTCATTATTTTCACGACAGAATGGGTCTTAAAAAAGAGAAAGAAGGAATCTATATTAATTTCTTGTTCACACAAGTCAAAATGCTTACCAGTCCTGCAGGATTCAAAACTCAAAGGCAGGTATCCTCGGTAAAGAGGGGGATATCATAGGAACATTTATATTATTTTGTTAAAAGTACTGTGTACCTGAGACACCAAATCACTCAGTAACACTAGGAACACTGATCCTTAACTTCTCTCCCAAACATATCTTAAATCTCAGCTGACACCAAGACAGGCCACTCTCTCAGCACATACACATACAGGTGACAGATGGAACTCAGTTGAAAAAACTTCGGGAAAACAACACAACTTCTGAGTATTAAGTATTCAAATTTTGTGGCACTTCAACTGTTGTTCCACTATTGTATTATGAACAATTGCTATCAAATGATTCAAGGCGCCTTCTGGTTCTGCCTCAAAGGAGAAAGTGGTATTTTGATCAAGATGGTTCAACATTTTTCACCTCCTGATCCAGCTTGATAACAGACCTCAAGGACAAAAGAGAATGAAAACGTAGGAGCAGTTAATAATACTGCAAAAATTAGCAGGTAGCTGGTGAAGTTGGGTTTTAGCTGAAATCCTGCTTCGCAGCCTTACTGAAGATCAAGCAGTAAGGTGTGCTCTTACTGTTTGGCTAACTACATCATCACAAAGCCTGTGCTCATTAACAAACACAGGTACTCTACATATCTTACAGTCTAGCGAATTGCTCCTGATTTATAAAATGGAAAAAATATTGGCTTTCCTTTCTAAAGCAGTCTAAAATTCATGAACATAAAAGCTATTATATAGGATCTCAGAAGCACTCTTTATGTAGGACATATCTACTCTCCTTTTTTCACTTTGTCCTTTCTGGAAGTGTTTGGAAATGTGCAATAGATTCATAACAAGAAAGAATCTTTGTTTGACAAGAAAAAATACCTTGAGGTCTGGACTTCCTAGTGTTAGTGAGTAAGTCAGGTGCTGAAATATCATCTTAGCATCATTTCTATGTATATTAGCTCAGTTAATAGATGGGTACATAGATCTACATTACAATTAATAAGCCTAGCCAGGGAAAAGTAGGTCCCACAGCATACCTTTCAGAAGCAAGCCGTTATTAATCAGCATTTTAACGAAGCATAATTACAACAGCTTATGGCTCCCACCAGGTAAAGCAATAATTATAGGTGCAACCAAATAAACAGGGAAAATAATTACCTATTTCTCAAAGCTAATATTAATTTAACCAGGCTCAGAGTGATGGCTAGACAGACAGCTCAGTGCTTTCACAGTGCTAGCTAGAAAAACTATTCAGATTAAAACAAAGATCACAGTTGCCACTGTCAAAGAGGAGGGAAGGTAAACAATGTTTTTAATCTCCAGGACACCTTCCAGATTTCAAACAGGTGATGTGTTTATTCAGTGGGCAATGAAATTCTTCCTACATGCACTGTGTATGAGAAACACATCTCCTGGGAAGAAGAGGTGAAACACCCTGGACTGACACACACAGCCATGCTGGATGGGCAGCATGAAAATACACAGTTCTGAGCAGGGTGAGGTGACCCAAGTTAGAGAAAGGGCCCCAAATTATCCAGGTTGGCTGCAAGAACAGGAGATTGGATTCAAGGAGGATGTCTGCTTACACTGCTGGACAGTAAAGCAGACAATTTTGTGCACTAACAGACACTTCCAGACAATCCAAAGGCAACTGTGCAAAGGGCGGGCAGGACACCATACTTCCAGTGACTATCTTATCTGCTTGACAGGAGAGTTAACCACTTGCAAAAGAAGTCCCTGAGTTAGCCCTGCCGCCATGGCTGGCTTAAAGTAAACGGTGCTGTTCAGATGGATCAGCGGAAACCATTTAATAATTACTTTCCAGGGCAATTTCTGCTCTGCCATACTTCCTATCCATGGAGAGCAGCAGACACAGACACATCAAGTGTCGCTATAATATCTGAAACACTCCAGGCTTCCTCTGGATTATGGTGGCTTGTAAGCACACCCCCTCCTGGACTCAGTGAGGCTTTCTGATTGCATTGGGGATCCCCCACTGCATTGACACTCTGCCTTTCACAAGCAAGTCCCTAGCATATGAAATAAAAACAAACCGAAGCTTTTGAATTTGTTTTCATGATGCTCCCATTTCACTATGGAAACACAAACAAAATAAAGAGGTTGATGATGATATACTGCACACAGATGAAAAAACCTACAGCCCAGTGGTGTTCTTGATTCCAGATCTAATACTGTTAAATATTAATACCATAATGATTCTAATACATGCTGATTTTACCTGGTGATCCAAAGGAGAGAGATGGGGGTCAGGGAGTGCAGTGGGACACTGCCAAGCACAGGCTATTCCTCCAAAGAGCTTCAGGCTGCAGTGTGGAGGCAGAAACAGGGAGAGGAAAGTAGGCAGGTAATAGGAATAACACCGCACAAAATCACAAGCCGCTGGGTCAAGACTGAGACCAAATGATATTGCTAGTGATGTCATTACGACACAATCACAGTGTGGCTCTACTAAGCCACATTTATCCTCAGGCCAATTTCCAGCCCTCTGAGTGTTTCAGCAGCACTGTTTCATTGGGTTCTCCAGTGTTTCAGAACAAATTACACTAGTAAACAGATTTGTGGCAACACTTTGGGCTGAAAGACCAACTATACCTTTGAACAGCATCAATTCCTCAGGCTGATACAAGTCAGCACAGACATGTCTGACTCCAACAAAACATCTGGGAGGAGTGAACCAAACTATTCTGGGAGTTCAGTAAACTGGTTCACTAAACCACTTCAAATCCACAAACCATCTTCCCTCCTCCCCAAGTGTTGTAGTGTTGGGTTGCCTGGGTGCAGGGCCAGGGTCTGCCAAAACCATGCACTTTATGTTGAGGAGTGGAGCATCCTTTGCTAGGGCTGCTTTGGCTTAATAATCAGAACAGCTCCTTCATTCTCATTCTTCCCCATTTTTTGATTCTCAGGAATTACCAAGCCTGAAAACATTCAGTTGTGTTTCATATTTAGCAAAGTGACTTTGTGCATCTGTACTGATGTCAGAAAACAAAGGAAGAAAAGGCACTTGCCAGGGACAAAACTGGACCAGAAAAAAAAAAAAAAAAAGGAAACCATAAAAAGGGGGGATGGGATTTAAGGCATTTCTGAAATTAATAAAAACACAGTGACATAAACATTCCTTAAAGAAACCATGTTCTCCTGAGGAGCTTCAGAACTAATCAGTTGGGAGAAGGTTTGATATGTTTCAGCTAAGATAAACCAAATCCCAAAGCCTTTTTAGCTTCACCATCACTAAATGGAGGTTTATGCCACTGTAATTTGGGCTTGAATTGAAGACATGAATGTCAATAGAGTCAAGAGGTTTGGATACAAGTGGGGTGGAAAATTTACCCTGAGGGATAGATTTTACCCCTTGAAAAAGCTGTAAAGCAAGGATTATATGGAAAATGAAGCTGTTTTACCAAGAGCAGGATATTTAAACCCCTCGGGCAACTTCTATGTAATTTTATTATTGCTTTAATTTAATTTCTTAAAATCTCTTTCTTTTCCCACTCCAAACAGTAACCATGTAATAATGCACTGGAAGAAGACATGATGGAACCAAATTCTCATCGGTTGAAGCACTCTAAGCTCAATTTGAAATGACAAGGTGCCTGCATGAGGCACTGAATCAAGTACTTCCCCTATGTAAAGCAACTCTTCCTTGCAACAGAAGGCATTCAATGTCTCAGGGCCTCAAACCTTCCTGCTGCCACAGAGCCACAGACCTTAACAGAAAGGAAGATGCGGAGGGACAGCTAATCTCCTGTCTTGCTGCCTTCTCTTTGCATGGCACAGAATAAGGAAGAAAAAGCCTGCTAGTGTCTACACAGTGCTCAAAAGCAAACGACACATTACCCAGATGTCTGGGTTGCCCACATGGGTATTTTGAACCTAAAACGTTGTGCCACAGATCCCTTCAGGCTAGATGCACAAACAGAGCTAAAACTTCCACAAGCAGTTAAGATGCAATCAGAATTCCTAGGACATTGCTGGAATTAAAAGGCGTTCACAACCTAGGTGTTTTACAAAGTCTTGGGAGAAACTTTTCTGCATTTTAAATGTCTCTAAAAACCTTCACCCGTCTTTTGCCTCAGTTCACCTATTTTAAGTACAGTAATAAACATCATCCCCCATCTCAGAAGTGTGCTATGACATTTCCTGAAATACATCAGTCAATTCTCATGAGAGGACCAAGGGGCAGAAAATTCTTTGCATAACTATTGGTGAGGAGGAGAACTCATCCCATGCTAACCATGGTTACATTTCACAAGAAAAAGGCTCAAAGTGAGTATATGAAATGTCTTAAGCATATGGTTTCTATTCAGACGCTGTCCAAAAAATGTGAAGCCTCCATTGAATTTCCCCAAAATCTTTCTCCTTGGAAGCTTCTGTGATACTCCAAGTAGCTGTAGGAGTTTTTCCAGGCAATTCAAATTCAAAGCTCCTGCTGCTAGCTGCCTGAGTCACTTTTACAAAGGTTTTCCATGCCACTTTATTTTGAAGGAATACTTTAACTTCAGATTCCAAAAAGAATAATACAGGAAGGGTTTTGCTTTGCCCAGATGTAAGTTTAATGCCTGGCTAATCAAGGCAGGCTCTCTCTATCCTGTGCAATATCTGACTTCACAGACCTACATTGGCAAACTGGTCCAGTGCTTTCCATGGAGAAGGAAAATGCACTGGAACAACGGGAATACATGACTGATCAGCAAGGATGCAAAAACATCCATCACTGGGCCAAATACTGCAAAGGTGGGGCAAATCCAGGGAAGAGCTAGACAAACTCCTCTACAGAAAGAGAAGCCTGAAGTTCAAGACAGCTTTACCCAGCTGGTTGCCTTATCGTCACACTAGATAAGGAACTGCACCATACAGTGAATCAGCAAAGCATCTCTTCCCGCAGTCACAAACAGTCAAGTACTTAGACGAGTTACCTTGAGGACCAAATTAACTTTTTTTTTTTTAAGTGGTAAATGTAAAATATGAATAAGGTACCTAAAGTCATCAGTGGCCCTTCCCATCCCTCTGCCTCATCTCCTGAGACTGAGCTACCGTGGCCTTACAAGAGGACCTTGTGTGTGTGCCCAATCCATGTGACCTGACAACCAGAGATGTGGGAGCTGCACGGTGACAGTGTCCACAAGGGGACTTGTGTGGCTCAGACCTCACCTGTTTGGCCTGGAAGTCTGGCCACTCTAAAGCAGAGCACACAATTGAAAGGAGAGTTGCGACCCTCATCCAGGTCCCCTTTCTCCCAAGCTATGCAGCTAGTCTTAGAAAGAATTGCATTTTTTTCAGGTCTACAGTATTTTCTATAAAAGTCCAGGCTCTGGGAGCTATAGGATTATTTGAGGTTGCTCTAGCATTCATTTAAAAATGCAATTGTAGGCTTCACAGCTGGAGAGAAAAGCTTAATAATGCAACAGTATGCAGACCTAAAAATAGACTAAAAAAAATTTAAAAGACATCCAAATACACCTGGCAATGCTAGATTCCAGCTTCACTGGCACATTCCCTTCGAGCTTTTCTTGTATGCACAGGGAAACAGAAGAGAGAATTTAAAAAAGAAAAAAAAAGAGGAAAACATCACTGTAAAAGTTCAAAAACACTGAGATAAGAATTAGGAGAAGATGCAGTGCCAGAAATTAACTCCCGTACAAAACCTTCCTGGGCTGCCAGGGTCCCTTTAACTGAACACACTCAGCACAAAAATGAGTCCATGTTGTACGCAATGAAAACGCCGATGGACGTCATCACCGTGCAATGGCTTCAAAATTGATTGGGGGTGGGTAGGAAGATTTTGTTTCACCTTCCTTAGTGGGGAAGCCAGACAGAGCTATAAGCTTTATTGACTCTGGTATTATAATCACAGTTGCTGGTCTTTCAACCTGTTCCAGAATTGGAGAGAGGTTTTCTTCTCTGACTAGATACTATAGTGTATGGTCGATTCTGTGCTGAATTGAAATTCATCAGAGCCTGCTTTGTCTCAACAGAGTAATAAAAGCCTAAAACGTTATTATGCATGAAATAGTTATGGAGCTGGTGAAAGGGTTGTTTCTCCCCCTTGTTGCAAAAAGGGGAGGAGAGGGGAAATATCTGACCTGATAATAAAAATTGACTGGAAGAAAGATAACTCTTTTATATAAAATTGGCTCTACCTGCAAAATTGTGTAAGGGAAGCAAAAGCACCAAATGGCTATCAGAGAAGGAGCCCTAAGGATGAGAACCTCACCAAGCCTTGATGCTGCTCAGTGCAGGGAACTTTACTAAAATCCATCTCTGCTCATAGACAGCCCAGTGTTTAAATACAGCCGCAATCTGTACATTTACCTCTTTTCTTGATCTTCTTCTAACACAAAACAGTAACAGTACTCCAGGGCACAACACAGCAAAACTGTGCTCCCCCTGGCTTCAGTCCTGCAGAGAATTATGTACTGGATATACCCTTGTGTCCCAAACAAGCATTTAAAAAACTTCCTTATGGGATCAAAAGGCTTCAGCAAGACTCATCTTTCCTAATACAAACTAAATTATAAAAATACATGCATGCAGTCAAGATACGACTGAGGGTGGGAGAGAACCACTGTAACAGGTCAAGACACCTTGACCTTTAGAGGTTCATCTCTCCCAGCCTAAGCATCGCCTACTAATACTTGTGATTTAGAGACCATGTTGTGCTGTTTGAGGTAAATTGGGAGTGATGTAGTAGTGTTAAAGTCTGGCTGCATGTGCAGTGGAAAGGGGGCATCTAAGACTGACACTTGAGGATGAAGGGCACACCCTGTGCAGCCTTTCTCTCTGAGTGCCTACTAGAGTTAATTAGCAATTAAGTAATGGAATTATATTTACTTGCACAAAAGACATATGCATATACATAAGCACCATGCACTAGTAAATATCTTTCATATGTGTGCAGAGGCACATACACAGAAAATAAAGACATAGGAGAAACTCTGACCTCGCTGAACTGGGTGGGAGTTTGCTAATCTGCTTGGATGGCCCCTAGACTATGCCCATGGCTGTGGCCTGGAGAACCCATCCCAGAGGCAGCTCCGTAACAGGGCTGCCTACACCTGTGTATCAACACCTGCAGGGCCAAACTCGGGTTCCCTTGGTCCACACCTGAGCTGAGTGGGTAATGCTATAGTTTTAAAGCCATGTTAAACATCCTTGAGCCACTAAACACTTCAAAGATTTTGAAGGAGGTAATAACGGGGTCCCAAACACATGCTACACGGAACCACAATGTCTGTGTGCTTTTGTAAATAGCTCAATATAAACTACACATTGTTTACCCCCCTGAAAAAGAGGCTCATGAAAGTGCCTGGTCTCCAACCCCCTTGAATCCTCTCAGAGGGGGGCTTTCAAAGCAATAACTATTAAAATGTTACTGCCATTTGTCTAATGCAATTCCATGCTCCACATCCATCTTTGGAGAGCTGACTTTCATTAACACTTCAAAAATAATTTAAGGTTTTCGCGGTGAAGGTTAGAAACTTTTCACAGCTCAGAGCTAATAGCTCTGCTGTTTACATGCTATAATGTCTTGATAACCTTTTCAAACACACTCTGGCCGGCAGCTGGGACCTGTCCCTGCTATTTTTGTTCCCAGAATGTAACAGCAGAAATGCGATGACTTTGTGCCCCTGAAATGGTCACATTTCTTCTCTTTAGGCTTCGCTTCCATTACACCACTAACAGAAAGGGCCTCACCTTTTCAAGAGGCTCCTGATGTATCGAAATACAGCCCTGGCTGTCCTTTCCCTGGAGAAATGGAACTAGCTGATGGTCTCACTGGACACCCAGTTTCAGGGGGCATAGGAGGAGGGCAGGCAGTCTGCCTTTTCTATCTGGGGGTGCCTCAGAGAAAGTAATGAACCTATGTGAACTATTTTGCCTGGACGAATAAGGATAGGATTCTTGTTTTCAGGTGCTGGATGGACAAAGTCATAATCCCACGGTATTTATTCTGACACTGCAGCAAAACAAGTCCTGCAGCTCTCTTACTTTGCTTTACTTGAGTGGTGTGCAGATTACAAATCCTTACTGGAGATATGGCAGGCTGGCAAACAAAAGCTGAATGCTGTGGCATCCACAGACTAGAAAATGGTGTCTGTCAAAAAGCAGGAATCCCACTTACTTCAGACTCCTGCCTGCTCAACAGCTGGAACAGGGAGGCAAGATGGACAGATGCTATAGCACCTACATGCCTTTCTAAAAACATCATGCAGGTCTAATTTCAGCATACTGTCCTTAAAATTACTGGGCCAAACAATGCCTTCAGATACAATTTACATGGAAATATTCAATCCGATGGAGAGTTTGAAGAGGGGGTTTCTCTCTCCTAAACCCAGAAGCAAAATAAATGCAGCTGCTCCAAACTGATAGTGAGTAAAGGCCCCGAAGCTGAGGGTATGGGACCAGTCCATTCTTATTAAGTTAAAGCACTAAAAGTCCTGGACAAGCTGTAAAAAAAAAGGAGACATGATCAACTCAGTCAAATTTACAGCAGACCTGGGGGCACATCCATGACGTTCTCTCTCCTGGGAGTTCTACTAGATACAGCCTTGGAGCAGTCATAAGCACCACAGCACGTGTTGCAAACAACAGGGTAAATGAGCCCTGAAAGAAATCGTTTTAATGATCATCTTTCTCCTTTTGGGCAGGGATGTGAAAGGCAGAAGTCCGTTTGTGACAAGCTCCCTGTGGCTTTCTTGAACCTGTTCGGAGACCAGACGGGGTGAAAAGGAGGGGTTGTGAGTTCCTCCCAAGCTAGAGAGGTTTCCAGAGGGCCCAGGAACTATGGGTGGCATGGGCTGCTGCCACCACAGAGGGCTTGTCCTTGAGAGATGGATCTGCTTGTGGGATCCTAGAGAGCTTGGTGTAAAGCATTTCTTGCTGCTACCAAGTCACTGTAAGTAGCTTGAAGACAAGAACAAGCTTCTGATCTCCATCCAAGTGCTTTAATTTTTTAAGGTTGAGAAATGATGACAAAAACTTTTAAAAGGTTCCTTGGCTTGGAAGGAGAGAGAAGTAAATCAAAGTCAGGTATACATCATACAATTTATTGTGGCTTATTTAGGCAGCTTGGCTAAATACTCCACCGAAAGCTGCAAATTCAGCAGAAATTTTACAAGGAGTTAGCGCAGCAAATGAGAACAGATAGTGATCAGGCTACAGAACAGTAAAACAGAATCATCGTTAATTAAGAGACCTAAATGATGAGACCCACTGAATTAGGTCAGTGAATATGTCCCTTCCTACTCTAGTTTTAGGTTGTGTAAATGACTTCAAGCGAGGTTGTTTTCAGAGTTCCTGCAGTTGCCAGTGGGGCCATATAATGGACGTGAGAAAAGCAGCCAAGAAATATCCAACAATTTAGATCTACTCTAGAACTGGGTCAACATACGGCAAAAGAAAATTAAAGTCAACAAATGCAAAGTAATGTTCATCGCCACACGATCCTTGGAACCCCTGCTAAGCCTAATTTATATAAATGGCTTAGAGAAGCTGACTACAAACTGGTTAAGCCTGCTGACAACACAAAATTGGGGAAGTGGACATGGAGAGGAAAGAAAAAAAAGCAAGCGAAGAAATTCTACAGAGTCCTTAGCTTTGCTAGGTAAATTGGACAAGGTGCAGCAAATAACTCTTAATGTTGACAAATGCAAAAGCAATACAATTTATTTGCAAGATCTCAGGACAAAATGTGAATTGTCTTGGACTACAGCAAGGGAAAGTTAAAATGGCTACAGCAGAAAGACAGTAGCCTTTTCTCACAAAGGCCAGATGGCACAGCCATGTAATTCATTTTTAAGCTAAGAAAGGAATCAAGGTGAACCAAAAAAAAAAGCAACAACATTCAGGTTGCTTAAAGATAACCCCCAAAAAGCAACACAATGGACCTGCATCTATTATTACATCTTTACAGCAAAGTCTTTAGCTGGCAAAAAACCTGGATAGCTAATAGTTTGCAAAGCCTGAGCATAGGCGGGACCTTGACACAAACGAACACAGTAACCTTCGTGTGAGGCAGCTGGAAAGGGGATAGGGTTATTTCTGGTAAGGACTGCTTTCTAGGCTGTTTAGAAATTTCAGTCCTATTCCACTAGCAGTCCTAGAGTACAAAAATGACGAGTTCCAAAATGAAAACCGATCCTTTGAGAGAAGGTGTTTTTAGGGAAACTTGGCCATTAGCTCAAGATTGATTCCAACACCTCATATCCAAATGTGTGCAGGGATAACTTCTTCCAAACAATCAAGGCTTGAAAGCTGTTAGAGGATGAGGCAGTGAGAGGACAATTCTGCAGAACTATCACACCTGTTCTAACACTATTCACTCCAGCATAGACAACTGTTCACACTGCAGCATAGGGCAGGCTAGAGATATCAAGCCCAAAATTGAAAAGGAAGCCGAATCAGCTTATTTTAAAAACAAAACTTCTCGGACTGTCCTCCATCTTCATACAAAGCAATAGACGGTAACCCTTTGGAGTACTATTGTTGAATTCAGACATTAAAACCAAACTGCACAATGCTTTGACAAATATACTACATGGGGTGTGAGAAGTGACTGACCTAGATACAACAAAGTGATACATGCTGCAATAGTGAAATAAGCAGCGGGAAAACCTATAAGACTACTGTAGGCTATAAAGGGAAAGTAGATGAGGACGAGTTCAGAAAGGAACCTAAAAGGGAGGGGAAAAAAAAAATATAACACAGATGACATCACAAATGCTGTAGTCAAGGAAACATGTTTCATTTTTTCCCTTCAGTTCAGAGCAAGCAATCATAAAATGGACAAAAAGAAGAATTCAGAGCCACTCCTATCTTCTTCCCTGAGCTTATAAAACTGTCAGGGACAATAAAAAGCAGGTTTAGTCAGTATAGATTTGGGATCTAATCTTCACAAAGGTTGATCTTTCAACATTCGGTTCATAGTAATTTTGGTCCTGACTTCAGTGCACATTGCATCAGGCCAAGAATACATAGAACACTATCTACATCGTGAGAATGCCTTACCTGCCCTTTTTTCGGGTAGTCTTTCAATCACTGACTATGTGTTAGAGTATTATATTAGCTACTATAAGTTAAATGCTTCCAACATTGTCAAGGTGTTATGATTGGATAGCTGAACTCCATTTTGAACCTTTTTATGAATGTCATCTCCTTTAGCATAACAGCCAAGAAGGCATTATATTTCTTGCCCTAAACTAAATACTTCTGGACCACAGAACCTGCAGAATTGTACAAATCTCCCCCTTCCACTGTCAGAAGTTTCTAATCCACAAAGTTTACAGAGCAATTAAGAAGATTTACACAGAAGCATGCCTTGCAGCCTGCTAGACATCCAAAGAGGCATGGAAAGATCTTTTCCCTAATACAATTCAATCACAAAGCAACAAGCAAGCCCAAACCAGAAAAAAACTAAAAGGATGAAAGACAGGCATTGTACTTTACCATTAATTAACCAAGATATTTTAACATCTACATTTACTTTACCATTCTTAGGGTACAATAAGCAAGTTTATCAGAGAGTCTTCACTTCTACACACTATCCTATCTAAAGTAGATCTGTTATTCCCACATCTAAACTCAAAAAAATGATGCTTTGCATTTTGCAAATCACTCCACTTTTTCTTGATCCAGTGTAACATGGGAACATACATTCCTCTACTGGAGGGCACATAGCACCTCTAAAATCCCCTCACAAAGCAGTAGTCTAAGGCTGGGGTCATTTGCTCTGTGCCAGGACATAAGAGTGGCTGGGCAGTGATCATGGTATCAGTATCAGCTTCACCCATCCAGTGGCATTCTGAATCAGAGGAGGTAGAAATGCTGCATTACCAGTGCAGGACTGGGGGAATCACAGTAGATCTGCCCTCCAAATCTTGGGTGTTCATCTTACCAAGTAAGCCTTCCATATGAGGTCACGACACGATTGGTCAAGAAATAGTGTTCCTCTTATTGCTTGTGAATTAATTTCTTGCCCCTCTCTTACAGAATGAGCTTAGGAAAAAGAATTGTTTTTATTTCAAGTTATTGTATCTTCTTACATTTTTACGTTCTTCACAGGTTCCTAATCTTTGAGTCACCACTGTAACTAATATTTATATACTAAATTGGGAATCACAAATAGATCAGTGGCCATTAAAGGTGATGGCCTGATGCACCCTCTGGATCAGGAGGTTCTTGATGCCCTGATTGCAAAAACTGGGTGAATACTTCAGAGTTTCCTCTGCTTTATGTCTTGCAGTTTGCTTCATCTTTAATACTATTCAGTAAAACTTTATTGCCACCAAAAGCTTTATCAGAGTGCATAGTATTGCCTGAGGTCAGACCAGTCTCGAGCCTCATATGAACTGGTTTTGTGCATACAAAATCTGTCTTTAACAATTCTATCCTTTCCTAATAAACTGGCCCATCCCTAAAGAACACTGATTTTGAAATATAATTAAACTCCATGTATTCTGCCTTGTGCTGCAAATAGCACCAGGAAGAAAGATTTTTTTTTTTTTTTTTTTTTTTACCTGATTCACTCTTAACTGTTAAATCATGATTCCTTTTATTACATTTTTGTGCATTTCATCCTAGTGGGACATGGAAACAAATCTGAGTAGTTTCGTTGCCTGAATTTTCTGCTGCACACCAGCTGCCTGGTGTGGCTACATTCTCTGCACTGGAAAAGAACATTTATTTCCCATTTCTGTACTGTCTCTACCACTTTCCCTAGGAGGGAAAGATCTTTTCCCTAATACAATTCAAAATAAATACCACAAAATATCTCTTCATGATACGTATAGGCATTTTAAAGCCATTTTGGGGTGATGTAGTTATACACCTCCCAGTTTAATTCAGTTTTATATCTGTTCAGTCAAGCAGAAGCTTTGCCAAAGCGTATAGCATTGCTACAGAGGCCAGACCAGGCAGCTCTTGACCTTGTACGGAGGACTTGCTTCCCTATATATACTGGTGACCCATGGAACCCCTTGCTGCCAAAAATCGGGGATGTTAAGAGCTTGACAGTGTTCAAAATAGAGGAGATGGCAGAGGCAGATCTTGGAAACATGCTTTAGCCTGCGGACCAGAGAAGAATGTGGGGTGAGCAGCAAGGGAATGAGGAGAAGAGAGATCCAGCACATTTAAGGGAAGACATGGGACAAGAAGCCGCACAGTTTCACTGATAAGCATGTGGGTCTTGATTCCCAAGGTCACCTTGGGAATTTGCTGCTTGGTGGAGGACTGGGGAAAGGTTGACCTTGCTGACAGGGAACTATGCACACACTATGTGCCCATATCAGGTCCCCAAGCCAACACAACACCCACCAAATCAGCACTAGACACATACAAACATGCCCAGCCCCTTGTTAGCAGTTTCAGAGAAAGGCCCCAGATAGCTCCAGATAGGCAAGGACAAGCACAACCCTTTCACTGCACCTCTTCTGTACCTTCAGCCAGTTTTGTACTGTTCATTGCAGAGCTCTTACAAGCACTAAAGTCACTCTTTCTCCCACACATATACTTTGTAATAGCTGAATTTAGGACACCTCTTCTTGTCATTCAAACTGGCTGGTCTGCTGCTCAGAGCTCAGCTAGCTGGAAAAGTAAGAGGCACAAGAGCTGACATTCTCAACTTGCAGAATTTCTTCCAGAAAGGAGGTATATTTATTTGTTACCACCTCAATTTAGATGGAAAGACAAGGAGACAACAGCCACCCATGAGTCAGAAGGCAGAATGTTGGTGAAAGTTGTCCCCACAACCGTCAGAAATGTCTGATCTTCCTCAGAGCTGCCTTGCTGAAAGTATCCTTTCATTGTTTGCCCAAATGCAGCCATCACCAGCTTTCATGCCCAAAATAATTAGACTCATGCCATTTAAAGGAAGGACTTTGGCAGGTGGGAAACAGCAGAAGAAAAGCACAGCAAAATGCTATTCCGTGCCAAGCCTTCTAGAGAGCGGTGATACGGGGCAGCAGCAATCTGACCAGAAAAAAATGGGATGAGACAAAGGGGACATTGGCTGTTGAAAAGGCCAAAAAGGCTCAAGGTGTCTGCCTCACTCATCTAACCCTCATGTCTCTCAAGCAGAGGAGCAAAGTGCTGTCTATGCTGGTTTCCTGGTGGGCAGCAATGAAGGGAGGCAGACAAAGTGATATTTCTCTCTCTCTCTTGCCTTGAGCAGGTGCCAGCAGAAAGCTTTGGCAGCTGCTGAGTGTTGTGCTCTGGGAATTTCTGCAGCACAGAGTGTTGGTCTCACTGCCGCAGTTGGATGACACCAGACCCGTTGGTGACAATGAGCCTTACAAGGAGAAGTGAAGGTGTAAAAACAAGATGAAATCCAAGCTGTGTTCTTTTGAAGGGAAGAAAGCATTTACTGACGTCAAGAGCTGCAGCCAGTTCCATTTGAGGTGCGTGTTATGCCCAAAATGAATTCGAGAGACCACAAATTCACCTGGAAGATTGATTTCACGGCCTGAGAGTCAGAATATTAACTCCGTATCACTCAACTCCAAAATAGCCCATCTTTTCCCATTTGTGCTATTCTTCACAGCCAAAGCTGTGCCATCTTTTTCTGCCGAGTCTGGGAGAGCGCTGCGTGTCACCCCCTCGCAGCTGACCAGTGTCCAAGAGGCACTAGAAAAGCAATTAGCTGGGAGAGGATTAGGGAGCAGTGAGGTATGTGTGGTGCAGCAAAAGGCCAGGGAGGCAAGCAGGCTTGCAGGGCTGGTCTGGGCCCACCTGTAACCACATGCAGAACCATTCTGCCAGTCAGGAGGTCCCACAGCAGATGGGGCAACAACCAGATTTTTATTCCCAAAGAAAGTAACAGGTGGGAAGAAGGATTTCTTTCTACAGAAAGAAATAAAAGCAATGCTAATTAATCACTGTGCCTGCCTCTGCTTTGGCTTAGTGTGCTTCATTGATCCAAAGGCTACAGATGTGACTGTGGGACAGATTTCATCTTTGGTGTCTCTTGGATGATTTCGATAGAAACACAGCAGGCTGATGCTGCAGGAAATTAGCCAATTTACTTCAACACACTTGCACCCAAGATGCCAAACAGCCCCAATGTGCAGTCAGTTCTTCATCATCCTCACACTGAATAGACCAAGTCTCCCTTTGGGTGACACCAAGCCCGATGCCCCATTCAGCCCACTGTCTCTTGATTTGAACCAGCTCTCTACACATCATTTGGTGCATTTGTCAAAGGGGAACAAACAAAATAGATCCTGTGTGAAACATGCTTCATCCACTTCATCCAGTTACCCTTATTTTCAGTCCAGCTCAAACCTTCCACTACCTGGAGCAAATGAAGAGGCAATCAGCTCACCTAATGCTGTAGGGAAAACACACAGACACAAGTACAACAAGAGCAGGATGAGACCTGGGCAGGAAGCTTTTGGCAACAGGAAGCTTTTGCTGCCTCCTTCTTCCCTCCAGCCTTCTTCACCCCCACCCCACCCCCTTCACACACACACTGCAAAGCCAACACAAGATAATACAGCAACCAGGGGATGGACAGGAACAGTGGCATTTTCAAAGGGACAGACACACAGCAGCTAGATCGCTTGGAGAAAGACTCCCACCAGGAGCTGGTCTTCAGCATCTCTGTTTGCCCTGCAGTGGTTTCTGAAGCACAGAGGTGTTTGCAAACTCACTCCCACTGTCCCTGCACCAGAGTTCAGCTCTTCCAGGGAGATGGGGAGTTGATTAGATCACTGCACTGCCTCCCTCAAACACTCTCCCCTCCTCAGCTCATTTTCTGTTGATGCATCCAGTGTGGTTTTCTAGCTCCTGACAGGGTCAATTGTCAGGCTCAGTAGGGGAAATAAAATGTTTCAACTCTGTGGTTGCTTTTTTTGTCCTTGTTTGTTCATGAGGCTGTGGGAAAGCGCTAGCTTCTGAAGGGTTAAAGAGCTAGCATAGCAGGTAGCCAGCTGCTCTAGATCTCTACAATTTATTCCTGACCCCTATTCAGGCCCCTGCATGCTGCTGAGGTGCATATTAAGGCCACTACAGGGCTGACACACAACCCCTGGTCCTCACAGTCCGGGTCTGTGGTGAACAGGGGGCACAGGCCAAGGCCGAGGGGATGTCCAGGGCTGAGACAAGCAAACTGTTGGACTAGGTCATGGCCACCAAGGGCCATTTTGCACCCAGCAGCAGGGCCTTCTGCAGGCCTTTTGCTCTCCCTCTGGGGCTGGGCTTCCGCAGAGATGCAAGTCCCCTCCCAGCTTCTCCTCTGAAAGCACTCTTGTTCCTCTTCCCTTTTCATCTAAGTTTTCAATGAAGATTTATTAGTCTGAGTGATTACGCTGTCAGCCATATGAGTGGGGAATAGGAATATCCTTTCTTCCTGTATTCCAGCCACTGGTATGTTTGACTCTCAGCAAAAAGCAAAGATAATTTTAGTCCCTTTTTCTTGCAGGTATTATTTACTTGCAGGCTGACAGCATGTGGTAAAACCCATCAAGAATCGGAACCCCAGGACATGAAGCTGAGTTATTATTCACCATTTAAAACCTGGAAGGAACTGGGTGGTCAGTGAAGTACATGTAAGACTCCAAGGCAGAGACTCCTATCATCACGGAACACCAGTCAGATGTAGCATGAGAAGCAACAGAGAACAGACAAAGGGAACTGTGAGGAGACAGAAATATCAAAGCAGAAGACAGTAGTAGTTTCCATCCCACACTCAGAAAACAGGAATTTTACACAAGATGACAATTGCCAAGGAGATAAAGCATGCATGGATACAAAAAGAGATTTTCCCCAAGACCTCTGAAATCAAGAGTTATTTTTGAAGATTGATTTTTTGGGCGGGAGGGCAGGGGTGGTTTTGGTTTTAATTTTCACTTTGTTGTAATAGGAACATTCCCCTGTCATGTGAGAATGCAGCTGCAGCAGTAGCGCTATGCTGTACCTGGATAACAAGAACACAAACCCAAATGTAAATAAAAAGAGAACACAACTAGTCCAATTTTGGTGCTTACCAGAGAGAAACGCAAGTACCAAACAGATTGGACCAAAAAACCCACACTTCATGCTGGATTTCTGACATTACTGTTTGGATTATTAAAAAGGTAATCAGTAAAAAGGGCAATTTCAATCAATCAACTTCATCTCCTAAGGAGAAGCCACAGGAGGGAGAGTGAAGGAGTCAGGAGATCTGGTTGTGCAGATTTAGGCAAATCACTTTGCTCTGTATGCCTGTTCCATTCTCCTTTTATCTCACTAGACTGTGTCCTAGCCCTGTGTCACCGTCTAGACAACACCATTTCTCCTGTCCTGTGTTTTCATCTAAGAAAAGGCAGGAAGAGGAAAGGACAGGCACTGTGTCTGCAAGCTCTTTACAGAGCCACAAACAGAATTCAGATCACCAAGTCTTAACATCCCTAGCCTTCAGTAAATGGCCAGGAAACCCTCTGGCAAAATGTACCTTTTTAATTTTCTTATGTTGGTCCAACAGAGAACGACAACTTGCTATTCTGTTAGCCCAAGCAGCAGCATCTTGCTCGGTGAAGCTGAAGTCTTGGCCCTGCTGATGTACTGTGCATGTCAGCACAACAACACTTCTGCTCTCAGTTTGCTTTGACAAAATCCAGGAAATCACACACAAATGCAATGTTAAAAAACCCGTTATGATTGCAAAGCTGAAAGTCTGCTAATCGGGAAACGCAGGGAGGAAGAGGGGGCAACTCACCCAAAGTCAGGCAAGGAGACCATGACAGAGCTCACAGCCAATCCCAGGTATCCTGATGCTCAGAGCTACCCCTTAACTACAAGATCACCAACATCCCAAAAGGCCTTTAATCAAAACAGGACCGAAAAATCCTACCTAGGTCACTGCAAACAAAGCTCACCAGGAAAAAATACAGCTTTTTGGGGAGACTGTTTACGCTAGCAAGGTTTGAGGTCTGTCAGGCTCCCCTAAGACCCCCCATCAGGCTGCAGCAGGAGCCAGTGGTTGGGGTTCTCAAACTGCCTGCACTGCAGAACACACTTGGGAAATAAATAAATTGCACAGAAACTCTGTCCCTTTGGGTTCTTCGCTTTCTTTCCATATTATCGTGTCACTGTGCATGTCACCTTGTAATACTGGGTTATTTATCATCACTGAGTGCCTAGATTGGCCCTGCTAGAGAAAAATCAAAAAAAGCAGCAGGGGCTGAGGTTTGATGAGAAGGAAACAAATTCTTCCCTTCGAGAAGCATACATACTTCTCTGCTACCCCATACACACCCACACATGCACGCACACATTTCCAGGCTGCTTCTCTTCCCCCCACCAGCAGGCTCCTTTCAGCCTGGCGAGTCCCCGCTCTTCTCCCTTTTCTCTGCTCAGATTCAGTGCCTTGTTTCTATGGATTTCTGTGTCAGCTCCCTCAAGGATATTCGCTGGAATGGACACATTTATGGGATGACTAACATTCTGAAAGCAGGTGGTGCTATTATAGTCATACAAAAGCCACCTATTTTTGGTGCCTTATGCTGTCATCCTGTTAGGCTATACTTTGCTTTGCCTTGTTATTGTACCAACTTCTCAGCACCATTACTCCAGGCTGCTCCATTTCCAGGGCTGTCTGTGGAGGACTGATAGAGGGGCATCTTTGTTCACTGCAGTGGTGGCTTGTAGCTCCCCCATACAAAGAGAGGCCTGTGAGTTTCTCTCTCTGTCATAATTCATTTCCTTCATGAATCTTGAGAATGTACTTAAGAAAAAAAGAAAAAAGTTCTGGTGTATATGCATATCTAATGTACGCACGCACTCACACATATATATTTTCCTATGCAGAGAAGCAACCTTAAAGTGAAATGTTAGAAGATGTTAACTTTATCCTTATATTTCGGATAATCACTTTGAACATCATAAGGTAAATTTTTAGTATTGTCTATTATCTTCAATGGTGTCTGTTCACATTAACTACATTACTATCTCAACTTGTATTTGCTTGGAGACTCTTAGCTTGTCTCGTCTCAGTTCTTGGCACGTGATCTTACCTGTCCCTGCACTCCTGGGTTTGGTGTGGTAACACTGCGAGGGTGCTGTACTTCTTCTCAGCTACGGATCATCTCTGCCTAAATACCATCCAGGCACCCAGGACTGAGAAGGAATGCCAGATGAAACACAGGTACGGAGTTTAAATAAAATCATATTATTAGAAGCCACATTTCCCAAACTTAAGATCCTGAGACCTTATTTAAGTAACAGTGAAGTGACCAGGAAAAAAACAATGTCAGCATATGCCAGTTTTAACATGCATATAACAGAGCAGGAACCACTGCAGCAAGATCCTCAGGCAGACCAAAACCACCAGAATCTCCTATGTCCTTTTCACCTTGAAGGGAGAAGCTGGATTTTCACTTCCAGCTCGGCACTTTGTAAAACCTGGCAAGCCTGACTCCAGCTCCTTCTACTCCTCATAAACCCAGTGGAGGGCAGTACGTCTTGTATGTGTGCTTCCTAAACTGGTTTATGCCAATCCAGCTTGTGTGTGAGGGATTTGCATTCAGAGAGCCTAGAATAAATACACAATTATTTATACAGCATTGTACTCAATAGCTGAGGCACTGCTTGTTACCAGGGGAAAAAACACTACCCTTCTGCTATAAAGGATCTAAATGGGAATCAGGCTCAGTCTCGTCTCATAGCGTAAATGTCCTGACCTGCTGTTCCCTACTTTGTAACACAAATTCAGCTATAATCAATTATGGCTTGAAATGCTCCTTAAATATAGAGAAAAATCCAAAGCACATGCAAAGGCCTCTGATGGTAACTGATGCGATAAAGCAGTGCAGGAAACTCCTTTTTCTTATTAAAGGCTGATTTTAAATCCCTCTGCAGACAGATGCAGTTGCTGTGCTGTGTACTGCTAACCTTGAATTCACATTAACAAGTGTATCAAAACTTTCCTTTTCCAACCGAGTGCTTAGTATGGGAACTTCTCTGACAGCAGCTGCACATTCTCCTCTTCCCCACATTTCATCACCAAACATTCCCTGGTCATCAATATAGGTCAACTCTAGATCCCATTGGGATTCACAGAGAAAACTATTGACATCAACAGGTCAAGAACAGCCAAGAGATGATTTATACAACAGAGAGCAGAAAACATAAGCAGGAAAAAGCCATCACATTCTCAGCTGATGTAAATCAAGATAGACACGGATTTACACCAGATAAGGTAGGGGAAAAAAAAAAAGTAGACAAAAGAGAATAAAAGCATCGTTAATGACCTCTGATGCAAACAAAATCTCATCATAGCACTGTTGCACAGAAAAGCTTTGACCTGGCCAGGCTGATAGAACAGGGAGATCCTTCTCTGACCGCTATTGCCTGCCAAGACAGTCCAGGACATAGAGGGGAAGCAAAGGAAGAGAAAACCTGCTTTGTTCTTGATTTCAGCAACCATCAGAAAAATATTCACCTCTCTTCAGTCGACTGCCATTGAGGAATGAAACGTTTTGTGCCAGAAGAGGGCACTTTAACTACAGGCAAGCGTGAGCTGCGCTGCCTGGTACTGACCCAGGCAGGCAAGCTGGGGAGGGGGAAAGGGCTTCACTCGGCCCAGCCTTACCCTGGGGAATAGCTACGGGGAGGCGCGGAGAGGCGCCAGGCTGCGGGGCCTCCACTCTCCTCCTGAGAGCTGACACCGAACGCTCATCCTCTTTGGTTTTGCTGCCTTGGACTTGCTCAGGTTCCCCCCCATCAGCAAAGAGCTCGTGCTCCTGGCTCACACAGGCTCTGCCTCAGGCCAGGCCGCCTTTGAAACGCGAAGTACTGGTCCCACCAACAGCACAACTACTGTGGCCCAGTCCCTACCCCTGGTTTCTCCAGCAATATGGACGGTGTGCCAGCTGAAATTCTCCCCGCGATGGAGCATTTTACACCAGCTCCCCCATTCATATTCCCCTGGTGTGCGATAACATTTCAACTCATTCCAGCTTTCCCCAAGCAGAGGCATTAATTGAGTCTCTTTCCTTTGCTCAGCTGCCTGTTTTCATAAAACTTGCCCAAACTTAATACCTCCGAGAACTCTTTCCGGATGGAATGAAAGCACAGGCTCAGAAGTTTTGGGGTGAATGTATATGAAACACACATGACTGCTGCCCAGCAAAAGGACCCTAAACACAAACACTGTCTGCTTTTTCCAGCTGTATCCGCTGGTTCAAAACCAGATTGGCCTCTCTACAAACCTTACTCGTTGAAGCACATAAATGACTCCCGTCCCTCTAGGCACAACATGATCAGCCATGCCTCATCTTAGAAAAACCTTGACAACAAATTTCAGAGATTATGCAAAACCCTGAATTATAGGCAAGACCAGAAGAGATGGAGAAAAATAAACTGAATGATATAGCAAGCATGAGAATTTAGGTCTTGCTTTGAGAGTTTTTTTATTTTCTGTGGTGTTGCCTATGATGAATCTCAAGCCGTATTCTTGTTTGAGATACATTAGCTATTATCCTGTGTTAGCCTATCTGAACCAGCCCATAAACTCCCACTCCATTTATCTATACCATTTAATTCTCAGCGGCTGCCTCAGAGTGGTTAGTTCTCTGTTTGCATCTCAAAAGTTTCCAGACACATAAATAAACCAAGCACGGATAAATCGGGTCCGAAGGTCTGTTTCTCAGATGGATCTGGCAGCTGCCTCAGTTTATTGGCAGTTCATTTATCATCTCAAGAAAAATATTGATGGTTCTGGAGACACAGGCCCTTTTCTGTGTCCTGGTTGAAGGAAAGCTGTCCTTCTGGGCAGGCTTTGGAAAGAAAGTCAATGCAACAAATTCTACTTAGCAGACATGTGAGGGATGTGGTGCAAACAGGAATCATTAAGTAAGGAAGAAGGGACACTAGGATGATAATCCTGTTGGCCCAGAAATAGCCCAGTCTCAAATCTTCACAGTATCACAACAAGAATATGAGATTGTGAGACTGCTAACAAGCACAGTCATGGGCATCTTCTCAAGGGGAGGTATTACAGCTACATGGTAAGTCACAAGCAGCCTCAAGCTGTATTCTGCCAACAGAGCCAGCCACTTACCAGACCTTGAAGAAATCTACAGAAGCTCCAAGATGAAAAGCCTTGAAAAGAGGAATAATGGGACTGAAATACTGTAGACTTTCTCCCCTTGGGCTAGCAGAACCATGCAGTCCTGGCTCCACCATGCAGGAGTGTTATCAGTCCAGCTGCCTCTTCTCTACAAAATCACCATGGACCCTCTGAGCCATTTCCATCCCCTACCTTGATAAAACCCACTATGTTTCACTTGAACAGCCTATTTAATGACTTACTGAAAGGAACTTGAGATTTGTCATGTATTCATACAGTGAAAAGAGATCTCACTTTGCACATGTCCCCCAACACTGTTCCAGCCAAATGTCTGCAGAAACCTGTCCAATGTAGGCTTTTGCTACACGTGACACTCTGCGGTGGGCGGAGGAAGCAAGCAGCCGATTCAATGTGAATGATAGAGCAAGCTTCAACTTTATTGAAAGAAATCACCCCTTATATAAGCACTCTACAATAATCATGCATACTACTCACAAATCTATTGGATACATGTAAAAGGCTACATTATAATATCCCAGCCCCTTGTGGCATTTCAGGTATGTCACAACATCTTCCCTCTTCTGGCCTGCCTTCTTTCCCAAGGTTGTTTACCATCACACTCAGGGCAATTGTGCACCTCAGTTTCTCTCTTTGTTAACATAACAGTCCTTTGTAAGCATAACTGTACCCTGGGTTTTTTCCTTTGTTTACCTCAAATGGCTGCAATCAGCTTCTGCAGAGACCCATGGCCTTGCTCTCTGCAAGACATTCTCCAACAACACTCCACTGCCCAGCAGATCCCTCTTTGCTACATGAGAGGTCTTGAGTAGTTAACCTACATACTGGATCTCTTGAGGGACTGGCCAATGAAGAAAAGATGAATGGATTGTCATCTATCATTTGGTCTTTTGTGTCTCCTTCCAGATGACAGTTGCTGATTCAATAAAGATTCTTTAGTTTTAGAAAAATAAATAACTGGCCTGACAGAATTATGAATGCAACCTGACTATGGGAGCATGTTATCCAGAAGTTGGTTTGCTGAGGAAGAGTGATGCACAGCAACCACAATGACAGAAAGCAAGGTATTTGGGATGTTGAAATTTTCAAAAACCATGTATTCCTCCAGCAGGAGATGGTTTCTAGACTCTTTTAGCCAGATGACCAAAACTGCAGCCTACGATGAACAGAAATTCAGTTTATTTAACAAGCTTTGAATTCCTCCTAAATTGTGGGAAAGAGTACGGCAGAACCCAAACAGACTGTTAAGGGCATGAGGAACTGAACATGTGATGATTACAGTGTGTACTCTGAAACGGAAAGCCATATCTCTCATTTTAGTGCTTAGACCTGTGACCAGGGCAGGATTTATCCTTAGCACAAGTAAAAATCATAATGCATGGCAACACAGACTCTGCCATTAGAGTCATTGGAGTTGATTCTTCATTGCTTGGCAACTCATACAGTTGTGTATACCTAGAAAGAAAGTGTAAGATGATATACTAACTCTAGAAATCAAGGAATGATCCTCATCTGGTAATATTTTTCTGCTTATGGTATACAGGATAAATACTCAGCAGATAACTAGGTAGGCTAGGAGACTTCAGACGTGAGAAAAGGCGGCTGATATGAGCACCATGGGGAAAGCAGACAGGGATCAATGCTGCTTCCAGTGTAACAATTAGGAATCACAAAATAAAGCTTGCAGGTGGTAGGCTTAAAACAAACAAGATATTATTAAGCTGAGGAAATCCCTAGCAAGGAATGCTGCGGATGCTGAAAACGTATACAGGTTCATGGGAGACAAATCCACTGAGTGTTACTACAGACAGAATCAACATCTCCAGCTCTGGGATCCCCAAACCACTAATTGCTGGAAGCTGGAAGAATATTGAGGGAAGTATTGTTATACACTTATTCTATTATTATATTTTTCTCAGGCATCTGCTTTTGGCCTCTGTCAGAGAAAAGACAGTGCAGTGGACTGGTTTTGATCTGAGCTGATTTGTTTGTTCTTCTGTTAAGAGATGAGACATGGGAGAATCAGACCCATCCTCTCTTATCGAAACACAAAGATTTCTGAACACTAGATCAAAGCTGCAGATTAGTTTCTGCCTGAGACATGTTCAGACTTTGTTGATCTGAACTCTGGACAAAGTTTCACCTCTAGGTGACGAGAAATGCTGCTGGCTTGGTGTGAGCATGTATTGACCTTGGCTTGAATGGGCATTCTCTTCACCTATGAAGT
Source organism: Athene noctua (assembly GCF_965140245.1). Lineage (NCBI taxonomy): Eukaryota > Metazoa > Chordata > Aves > Strigiformes > Strigidae > Athene > Athene noctua. The sequence continues at coordinate 9,198,159 of NC_134041.1, read as the reverse complement.
CTACCTGGAAGGTTTCTGGCCTCTTGATGGGGGAGACACAATCTACTTTTCAGGATGCCATATCATTTGTTAAGTTTCACCAAGATGTTAGGGGTAAAACTTTGTAGAGAAAAGAAAAGTGAAGTGGGGTCTTTGCTCCTCAGTGACATGCCCAGGAAGGATTTGTTCCCTGTGACTTTCATTCCTACTGGCCTCCTCTGGTTTCTAACAATAGAGATGCAGCTGTTCCTACTGGAGAGATTCAGCCAGGTATTTTTCACAAAACTCATAGAAATGTAATATCTCTGTGACCTTTATCACTGTCAAATTCAGCTGCAATTGGTCGAACAGCTGAGAAAGACAGACACACAGACACAAACACACTCATTTTTTTGCTGAGTTTCCTAAGAAATATCTGGTTGCCTTTCAGGATGTTGGTATTTGGAACTAAAGAAGTACTAGTTAAAAAAACCCCTTCTGCTCCAACCCTAGAATTCCCTTTAATCACTAGTAAGCTCTGCTGAGCCTTTAGGTGGCAAAATGTAAAAGGACAAAGAAATAGTTTAGCTTAGTACAAAAGGCAGAGACTGGGTGTGTCTGATTAATGAAACATGACCTGCAAAAAATCAGATGAGATGATAGAAAGGCATGGGGCAAGGGTAACAACCTAAAACTGCAAACAAGTTGGTGAGGATACAGACACAGGACAGGCAAGCACAGGGGAGAAGACTCAGCCAGAATCGAAGAGACACAGAGGAGACGGAAAAGATGACAAACATGGAGACACACAAACACCACTACAGGCTAGCAGAAAAGCAGAGACCTATCACAGAGACACTGCAATTTTTCTGTTCATGGCTTTTTGAAAAACACCTAATTCTGAATAGCTTTTTTCTCTTCATTCCCACTGACATTTTGGAAAAATCCAAAGCACAGCACTGGCTAAAGCCCTCTCCAGCCTAAATCTTCAACCCACAGACGTTACTCTTTAGGCATATTAACCACTCCCCTCAGACATTTCCAACAAATTGTTAATATCTTTTAAGCCCAGCTCCCCCTTGCCTTTCAGATTAGCCTTGCCCTTTACTTTGCACTTAAGTTTAGCAAGTGTTACTAATAGGAATTTAACATTTACCAAAGAATTATTTTAACTATGGGTCTAATAGCATTTGTATGGTGTTCTGAGCACCCAAGAACCTCACTATCAGTTCTATATGCTTGATTTTGCCTGAGTTGCTTATAAGTCAAAGGAAAAATATAAGTTTTTAGAAAAGCCAGTTCATAAGAGAAGGGTTCAAAACCTTGAAAGCCAATTCCAAGAAGCACAGGAATGCCTAGAGGGAGCTTCCCCTCTTGTTTATATTAGCAACAACTCAGCAGTCACACGTCATCAACTTCACCTTCCAAACATTCAGCAAAAGCATCACTTGTGCTTGGTCTCAGTTATTTATTCCTGTGTGCAAAAGGAATACTCATAGAAATATGTAACAGTTTTTATTATTAATTGGCAAACTTTATAATTTTTTTTCACCACCATCAAAACCATTTTGAATTGGAGAGTTCTGTGCTTGCAGGCCATTTTAGCTGGCCTGATAGCACCCATAAGTCACTGATAGCTTGAATGGAAAGCACTGATGAGGATTTCAATCAGTAAAATCTCAATGACAGTTTGGTACCAGTTAGCATGCAGTGTCTCATTTTTAGAGCTGGGCTTTCTCATCTTGTCTAGCTTATAAACATCAGTCTTCCTGTGTCACTGGATACAGACCTACCTAGGCCAAAGAGCACATTCTCGCCAGCACTGAGTTGAAAACAGCTGGTGAGAAGCAGGGACCATATTTGCACATGTGTCTCTGTAAGACACTTATGCTCCCACTGTCCACAAAGTCCCTATTCCTGAATCAGGTTGTAAATATTGATGGCTCTCAAGTCAACCTGTCCAAATTCCCTAGTTCAGGCTCACAGCTACTGAAGTCTTTCTGCTCTTAAATGCAGGAGCTTGTCTTCTTTGATGTCTAAAACTGACTTGAGAGCATTTCTATGGGTCTGGATATGCACCTGCTTACATTTGGGTCACACAACAATTATCTCTTCTCTTCCCTGTACCTTGGTATCCCTGGGAAGGAAACCAGTGTACACAAGAGGAAGGAAATTAATCTACACCCTCATGGCGTCCTCCTTTACAATGCTCACAACACAACTCTGGAGCAAACCATGTGCCTTAAAATCTGATAGAACAGTTAGGCTCTCAATACCTCTGATGCTGCATTCCCCTCAAGACTGTTTCCTCAGCTTACAAACTCCCTTACACTTCTACTTAAAACAGGCCTATGAGAGTCTGACCCTCTACCATGTGTACCAGAAAGCCATGTGAATGCTTACCAAACAGGCAGCATGAGAAACATCTCTGGGCACACAGAGAAATGAACCAGTTTCTCAAGACCACTGTTACTGCAACAGTTAACTGCAAGACCATTTCCCCACTCACATGCACGGTATTTGATACCCGGCTCCTAGCCAAAAGGTAGCTGGAATCATATGGTTAAATCCCCAGAAAATACTTTGAAGATGCCTTCCAAGACTGATATTCTACATCTCAGAAAAAAGAAAAAAAAAAATCTTTCTTTAAAAGAAAAAACACCTTTATAATAACACTGCACTTTTATAGCATCTTTCATCTGAGGCTATCAAAGCACTCTGGGATACAGATGCTAAGAAATCCATTACAAAAATTATAGATATTCCTAAGTTGACTGTAGTCACTTGCCTTAATTTCCATTTCTTTACTGATACTCCCAGACGGTGTCTACATAGATTGATGCAGTCAGTGCTACAGGCAACTAGATAAACAAATCTACATACAAATATACACTCTCCCCACAAACACACTGTCTTACAGTAAAATAAGTATTTTTCTACAGCACTGCCCACTGTATTGAACTGTGTGAGGGAAAGAGGTGTGCATACTGCAACACCATATACTGCTTTGCACTTTCATTCCACTGCACTTCATTAAACAGACTTTCACTGTTTCTTAATTTTCTTTGAGCAGGTCCCCCTGTACATACCCAATATGAACAAACACACAGATTCCTTCTGGGTATGAGCCAACAGCTGCAACCCTGAAAAATATCAGCTTCTTATATCATTAACTGAGTTTCCATGGTGCCCTGGGGCAGAGATATTGATGCTTGACAGCATTATCACTATAAAGTAACTTTACAACTCTATAATTTAACTCTATGCTTCCAGTAATATTAAGAGCATTTGAAATTGTGGCTGTAAACCTTGACACTTTCACTCAGACCAGGAAGTTGAAAGAGGATTTTGTTTTCTTTCCTCAAAGACAGCCCAAAACATGGTACTGAGAAACAACCAAATACTGGAGAGATCATGTGCAAAGAGATCACTCAGGAAAATCTGCAGGAATAGGATTAATGCCAGTTTGCAACACAGAGAAAGAAGCCTGTTTCTAGGATCTTAGCAGAAGAAGGATGAAGATGTAAACCTCTGGAGGTCTTTTCCTGAGTATGTGCCCAATTTACTTTGAAATCATCTTGGCAACAAGCTCTAACTCAAGTTCAAACATAAACCACACTGGATAACCTCTGCCGAGCTCCCTCAGTTTTATCAGCACAGCCTTTCATACCTCACTGGCTGTTGCTAGTAATGTTGCCTTTACTGGGTGGGAGTGAATCTTCAAGGGCCATTATCTGGCTCATGAGGATCTTCTCTTAAGGATATCACTAACAGAGCTAGAAGGATCAGAACAGGCAGTTGACAAAAGAAAAAAAAAAAAAAGTTAAAAAGCCCAAAATAACCAAGCACATTTGCCCTAGAGGCCTGGCAGGTCCATGAAGCTCTAAAGGTTATAGATGCTTTTACTGGAATTGTAGTTTGCATACAGATTTCTTTTCCTCAGGACATTTACTGAGGTCCAAGTACTCTTTAAAAGGAATCTGCATATAAGCAACTGACTGTTTCATCCAGGGAATTTAACTTCTCAAGTCCCCAGTCAAGCAGCAGGCTGATATTCTTCTTGAAGTTAAGGATAAGAGTTGAACCTAGTGATCCCAACTGTGCTAAGAGTCCAAGATGCAAGCTCCTGTTAGGTACCTGAAGAGTCAATCCAAGCTTTCATTTTGTGGCTGTAGCCACATAAATACATTTTTTATGTCCATAAACAGGAGAGAAAGTTCAGCAGTGCAACTACACCCTGTTCAAGGGATGCAAAGCTTCCAATTCAACTCATTCAGTGAAATGGAAAATACCAAGTGGTATATTTGAAAGTTGGTTCAACTATACCATTTTAAAGTATTGAGATAATTTCTCAGCTGTTTGTAATGTGAAAAGACCTACCTTGGGGTAATATTAGTAATGTCTCTTTCTTCTGTGTTCTTCACCCCTGGCTTCCACATTTTTTTTGTTTTGCTTGTTTTTATACAAAAATTTTATACCAGATTTTCATTAAATTCATTCTTTATAATGAAGACACTAAATCAAAGAGGTGAAGTGATGTGCTTAGAAAAGCCATACAAAGGAGAACTGTTGCACCAGACTCTCAGTCCAGGGTTCCAGTCTCCTGTTGCACTCAGAAGTGATTTCAGTGATTAAAGCTGTACACATAGATGACTAAAGACCCATCTTTGGATGAGGGTCTTCCCTACCTGCAGGAAGCTTAGAATTAAGATTAAAATACAGAAAAAAAGCCATGGACACACTGACAATTGGTGCGCTCACCCATCTTGATGATTATTCTCCCCTACAGCTGCCAGGCTACAATCATACCAGTTCTTGCCCTATCTCCATCATTTCTATCTTTCTACCTCAAGGCTAGTGTTTGGTTGAGTAAAACCTTTTATGCTCTCTTATGGGCTGCCTGCTGTGCAGCAGGGATCCAGTTCAAACACTCTAAAAAATGAACCCAATAGATTTTAAAACTGTTGATGTGAGGCTCCTTTACTGGCCACTCTCAGGTCAGGCTGTGATGGCTGCTGATCAGCAGCTGTAGCGGAAAGCAATTCTGGGTGTGCTATCAGAGCAGCCCTCAGAGTCCTAACAGCCAGGGATTCATTCTTCCTCCCCCTCTTTTATCCTTTGTTCCCTGCCCAGCTATGAGGCTGGTGTGTATCTAGACAGCTCAGCAGTTGAGCTGCTGGTGGTGAATGTTACAGAGCAGTTTACATGCCTTGTGTCATAAGCCCTGTAAATGCCTAGTAAAACATGGTATTTAATGGAAGCATATCAGCTCATTTTAAAGCCTCATCACCTGGTGCTGAGCAAACTGTTGCTGCGTTGCCTTTTTAATCAGTTACCACCAAATGTGTGCACGTGTGAGAAGGGTTTTAAACACTTCTCTGTCCACTTCCCAGCAACTAACCGACAAGCCTACAATCCTCTTATTATGCCTTCGAAACAGAGTCCATTCACTGTTATCTACAGCACATGTTATCGCAGGGTATTCTGCAGAGCCAGGCTTACAGAACATATCCCTTATGTTTCTCGTGCACCAGGTACATATCAGTTAGACACAGACCTACCAGGCACACACATACCTCTGAAGGAATGTATAACAGGATGTTCGGGAAGTTACACCTGATGCAGTGCTTTGTTTGGAGAATGGAAATACAAGAGACACTCCAGCGGTAACCATTGCTGATATAATGCTAATTGGGGCCTGAGACATTGACGCAACCATGTTAACTCTCTATGTTAGAGAGGCCAGAAATTTGACACTCCGCAGGATGCTGTTATCCCACCATATATGTCTCAAACATATACCCCTCTGCACAGGCTGATGGAAGATCCTTCACTCCTGGATTTCATTTAAATAGTGCAGTCTTAGGAGCAAATTGGGGTTTTTTTTAGAACATACCAGGTGTAATCCTCTAAATTCTGAATCTTTGATGTATTTCATTTAGGAGAATACATTCAGTCATACTAACTGGAGTAATTTGGAACAGATTTCCACTTTTAATGGTACCTTCTTTTTTTTTTGTTGTTTAATTTTCTTAGTTTTGGTATTGAAAAAAGTTACTGTCCACACTGACAATGTCAGAATTGAAGTAACACTTATCAGACTGAAAGTCTGTCTCCCGTTTTCATGCATGTAAGGTATTAATTTATTTCAGTAATTACAAAGTATATTTCAGTCACACAAGCCTGAACAAAATGCATAATCTCACCCAATGTAGAAATATATCTATTACAGGCTCACACAGAGGTTTTTATAGATCATAAAGTTAGCATGTAAACCCTGAGGAACATGAAGAGATTTAAAAATAAACCCACAACAAACCAAATCCACTTATATAATGGCAGGAAATGGGGTAGTACTATGATCTTATTTGCCACGAAAGCTGTAAAGGAAAGAAGCTGACAGGTAGAACTACATGCCACCAGTGGAAAAAGAAGACTATTCAGAGTTTGTTCAATTTTCTTACCTGTCAACAGGAACAACATTAGGCTAAATTAATATTTTTGTAGAACCTGGAGATCCTCATTTGTTTTGATCTCTACATGGAGCCAGTATAGCTAGTTTCTGAATGTGGGGGGTGATCTGCTTTGCAGTCTCTATTCAAGGCCATGAGTTCCCTGAATCTGAGGCTGAGTCTCAGTCTTCACTTCTTAACCCAGCACAAGAAGCTTTGAACAATTCTAGTCTCCCTGATCCTGTTTCTATTAAAAACAAAGCAAAAGCCCCCACAACTCAATAACATCGCAGTGGGATGAACGCAGTCCTAAGAAATACATCTCTGAAGGCAGATTTCCTGAGTACTTGCCCTATCAGTTCACGTTTTTTGGGCTCACTGTATTTTCTTCATTAATTTGCTTGACTTGCTGCCTGCATGTAGCTATATAGTTAATAGAGGCATGCCTGTCCTTGGAGGCCAATATGAACTGACTGGCTGTGTCTTTGGTTCAGGTCCATTAAAAAATCTGAGCATTAATTAATCACTGACTTGCAAATAGCTTAGAAGAGCTGTTCAGGCTAAACTGGAACATTCGGCAATTGTTTTACTTTTGGTCACAGGCACTTTGGTGATACGAAACTTCTCCCCTGCTAGAATAGGCTATGCATAAAACCAGACACTCCTGGGCTAGAGCAGACCAGCCTAGAGACTGCTTCCAGCATCTCCATTTCTCTCCCTAACTAGGAAAACGCACACATAAGGAAGAGCTGCCCTGTTCACTCTTGATAGAATCCCTCCCCATTGAAAAGGGAATAATAAGATCTACCAGGGCAAAATGCCAGCGGAGCATACTACATGGGCAAAGAGCCTTTCCTGCTTGCTGTTTGCCAGGCCAGTCAAAACCAGCTTCTCCTCCTTTGTCACCCAGCTAGGTGAAACCATTAATTGTAGAAATCAAGCCGCTGCTTGAGCCTTCAATTCATCATCACCAAGAAGGATCTCTGTGACCTGGGGCCTGTTTCCTGTGCTCTAGTTGCTGATGGTCACAATGAATGAACTGAGAGTGATGCAGCTCTGTCTGCAGAAGGCAAGCCAAGCAAATATATAGAGATGTTAGACCCCACACATGAAACCTCTGTGATGTGAGGCATGAAACAAAAATCGTTATGGAAAAGGAAACTAAGCCACCATGACCTACAAGTCATGGTAAAAAAACATATTCAAGGGACTCATGATCTCATATGTATAGGGACTCTTCCCACTCCTCACTGCAAAAACCATTCTTGATAAATAAGGAAGATAAATAAGAAGTTATTAGTACAATAAGTACTAAGTGAAGAGGAAAATTAAAGGTGAAACTAAGGCACGTGTTCTTAAAATGCCAAAATATCAATGTAAAAAAAAAAAAAAATCCTAAACCTAATAGTAATGATAATTTTTTCCTCAGTGGTAAGATACACTACGTAGGCATATGTTGCAAGAAGCTATTCTTTGGAAATAGTTAAGCTCACTGGGCAACAAAGAGCTTGTATTCCAAATGCTCAAGTCTGATAAGTTGCCTTAATATATTCATCTCCCTCCTTCCCCCAAATTTCACTTTCAGTGGAGAAGCCAAACCAGAAACCCCTAAATGATTAAGAATTATTTTCCCTGCTCCCTGTTTCTCATGCTTATTCCCACACAGTGTGCACATATGCATGGATGGTGAAGAATTATGTTTCATATGAAAATTTCCTCCTCGCTACCCTGAAGCTGTAAACCTTACCCAACTTCCGAAATGCAGTGGAGAGGTAAATAGGCAATCACAGTTAATCTTTCTCCCTCTGCAGTGTTTCAAAACCTGTGGAAATTTCAAAAGCTACCAAGATAGAATGACAAAATGAAATAACACACCCAAGCTTGAGGTATGGGCACTGGTTATTTGATTGAGCATGGTGACAAAAAGAAAAACATAAAAACAGATCATAAGACCAGTCAGAACAATCATAAGACCAGTCAGAACAATTGTATAAATTGTTGATATATTGAGATAGCCAGATGGATATGTGTTTTTTGAGGAATGAGACATTGCTTCTATTTGAGCACTCAAAAATGCAAACAACTTTGTCGATTTTGTCTGCAGAGCTCGCTTTCCATTTCTTTGTCAACTGGTATTAAAGATCTGGCCCTGAGGCAGCTGCAGAACCTAACGGATTCTTTAGAGCCTTTCAGTTGCAGTTCAAAAGCGGAGAAGATATTTTAACTCAGTATCAAAGATGCACCTTCAACTTGCTATTAAAACAGTAACACAAACACAGGGATAATGAAAGAATAAGGAGAGAAATGAAGAAAGAAATGGAAGACTGTGGAAGGGAATGGATCACAGGCTCTCCAGGACTAGTTTCTGTAATAAGTGTGTGAGACAATCTCCTACAAGAGGGAAATGGCTTATTTGATCTAATATGCCTTTCTCTTCTTGAATTTCCACAATATGGAGAATCAATATGAGGGAAATTAAAGCATCAGGAGCAGACTCACATTTCCACTTGTGTGTTCCTATCTCAACAAACTCTTACTGAGGTAAAAGTATTTACCTTAAGTGCCTGTTTCACGTGTGCTGCAAGAAGAGGAAGGATTTCAAAAGGATACATGCTTCTTCTGTGTAGGGCACAGGAGAAGTAGGTCCACCCAATACGTAGCTGTAGAATGAGACTTCCAGAGTGTAGCAGTAGGATGTATCGTTTAACAGCCCACCAAGAAAACGCCGGCCTGTCCCTGCTTTCACAGCATCTCTGTTGAACGATGTACTGGACTGCGGGAGGAAGAACACAAAGACATGAAGAGAGTTGATGAGTGTAACAAGGAAAGGGTTGGGAAGAGTCTGTTAAAATAGGAAATTCACATTGCCAAATCTCATTTACACTATATGAGACTGAACTATTTTTTGAGCATGGCCCGGAGAGACCATTAATGGAAACACAGTTCTGGCACACAGACTATAAATAATGCCTTGCAGACTTTCACAAAATGCATCTCAGTTCACTCGTAACATCAGCTTTTCTCCTCCTGTTTTGGATTACACAAAGGATGCCTGTCATTTGCATGAGTTGAAAGTAACCATTGCAGACCCTCCATTCTCAAAAATTAAGCTGGACTATTATTTGGATATTGGGCCCCTTCTCTATTGCATTCCTCTGTATCATGACCATTCTCCCCCACACCTTATCCTAGACTCCTTTAAGCAAAGTAGAAATACAGCAGCATTTACATTTTAGTGAAACTTTCTCACCTAAGACATTTGACTGGTTCTTAAATTAGGTCACACAAATTTCCACTTCACTAACTTAAATGTTAACTAGGTGTTGCTCTCAGGATGGAAAAATATACTGCACTATTTTGCAGTATTAGCAGCACAGTACAAAAGGTAGTATTTTGTGCTATTACTGAAGATCTGGCTTTAAGATCCCTACAACTTTATGACTATTCATTTGAGGGGTGGAGGGGAGGACTTCAAGGATTTCCATAAATTAGTTTTAGCTCTCCTTTGTAGGCATGATATCTGGAGACTAAAGGGGAGCTCATCTTCAGGTTGACTGAAGTCTCAGAGCTTGTTCTACCAGCTACATAGAAAAATGGATCCTGATTTCATTTTGGTTATCAGACTATTCACAAACCTCATAACCATTAAACTGAGTCAATCTGAGCTCAGCACAAGCTAGTGACCACCACAAAAAAAAAAAAAAAAAAGGCAAAAAGCACACTCAGTAGATCCAACTTGGATCTGTTGCATAAATGTCCTTAATATATCTTGCTTTAAGAATTTTATGCTGCCAGTGAAGTATAAAGGACACTTAACATAGTTTACCGTTCAGTCATCGTGCCCGTGGTGAATTCTTTGAGCTATCCAGGGTCCTCCTACTGAGTCTTGGCGAGGATCATGTCTTGCTAACAGTAGTATTTATCAAGTCCATCTCTTATGAAAACAGGGGAAATAATATTTCTTTCTTATTAAAAAAATTAGGTGCAATGGTTCAAAATGTTAAACTTCTCTAGACTGAGAAAATCAGACTAATACTGAAATGAGCAACAATTATTGATGAACAGTGTATACCAGAAGAGACGAAGAATGGAAATACCTGTGGTTTTATTAACATTCTGAATGTTTTGAAGTCTCTCTCGTGTTATAAAAAGGAAGGCTTTCCAGGTTAATTAAAATAAGACGGAATTGGGTTTCTTATTAGCATTATATATAGGAGTTTCCAAATGCAGCTTCTTGTCTTTGTGGTAACATAATATTTAGCTTTGTGATAAATTGTACACTGAATATATTCTGCTATGTACATATCATATAATTTCCTCCAAATTACGTGGCAGAAACCTTGAGGATATTCTAAATACATATGGGACAGGGAGGTAATGTGCTCATAAGGACTGATGGGGAAATTAATTGTTGATTTGATATATGGAATAAAATACGTAAGGAGGTCTACAAGAGGGAATGTTCTCTGACTTGCTGCAAGAGAAGCCTTCAAAAGACTACTGAGACCCTGAAACTGAGGGAAGTTTTGTTTTCAGTTAAAATTCAAAAACATAAAGCAAGATGATCATGCTCTGGGGATTGCTTCATAAGTCAAGTAAACTACTTCAATGGAGAGTGCTTTGTGTTCAAATGAATGCCTGTGGTGGAACTTTCAATGCACGAAAGCATCAGATAATGAATATCGGTGTATGGAGCCAGCTCAAAGGAAGACAACAAATATGTCAGAACGTGGTATTGTGGTTTGTGAGCAGAAGCATCACTTACAAGGGGAATAAGCTAACTTTGTGGTTCTATTTGGCACAGCAAAAACCAGGAAAATGTTGGGAGAAGTGATTCGGGGCAAACACTGGGGACAGAGTGCTCCAGTGATTAGGAGACTCAGTTACTGATATGGAGTATCTATGAAGATTATGCAATCTCATCAACAATGTTTAAGAACAAATTGGATAAATATCTGCTGATTATAGTTCATGTCTTTGGGATACAGTTTGGTCATGAGGTCCTTTTCAGCTGTATTTCCCATGATTTCAATGAGGCTAGAGGAAGGTTATGAGTTGAATTCCTCATAGATGATTCTTGAGATAAATCTTACATAATATTTTCATCACAGTTCTTGGCACAGTAAAAGAGGACCATGCCAACAAAATTTTGCTGATGACACACTGTGGAATGAATCATCATTATGGAGGAGGCTCTGAATATCATACCAAAAAAAAGCAGTGGGATGACTTCAAGGATCAGAGTGATAGTAGTCCGATGAAACTCAGCTGCACAAGTGCCAGGTCATGTACTCAGGGCCTAATAAAAAAAACAATCTCTGCTCTAAGCTGAAACCTCATCAGCTGGAAATAGATGAAGAGAGAGTCTGATGTATTACTTCACTGAAGTGATTTTTGCTTTCTGGCAGAAAATAGCTCAGAAGTTGGATCTTGTTATTGGCAAAATTATACTTGCCATATTTCAGAAGTGAAGCATAAGTAGTTTAAGTAATTTGAAGAAGGTTTTGTAAATGGCCAAAAAAAGAAAAAAAAAAAAATTGGATCTTTCCAGAGGTTGAATTTCTATAATTCTGTTTTGTGGTGTTTAGGGTTTTTGGTTTTGTTTGGTGGTTTTTTTTCCCTCTATTTTTCTTTTTTGTTTGTTTGTTCGTTTAATGGAATGATTCCAGTTTCAGCTGTGCAAAACTACTTGAAATGACAAAGGCATTAATAAAATCACCTGTTCATTTCTTTGCCAGGTAGTGCTGCACTTCTAGGAATAAAAAGAAGCTGAACCTTCATTTAGGTGCATAAATGTAGATTTTGCAAGTAGACTTTGTCCTCCTTTTGAAAAAAAATCTGATGGCATAGACCAACTCGATGTCTTGAGTAAAAACTAAGATCTCTGATTTGACTCAAGAAAGTTGGGGTAGAGAAAATACTACATAAGCGTTTCAAATATGAACACATGCATGTTTTGAAACAGCAGCTTGGGCTTGGCTCTAAAGAAAATGCTATGAGCCAGAATGTGATTTGATGTTTTAGATAAAAAGAAGAAAATTACAGATTCAAGAAAATTCAACTAAAGACAAGGAAGTGCAGCAGGTACTTGCTTGAGTCCAACCTTCTACTTACTGTTTCAATTCAAGATAACTAACTCCTCACCAGAACTGATCTGGGCAACTGATAATGCTGAAACAAAAGCTGGGAAAATCTATGTATAATCATGTCAAAGAAGACTTTTGCATGCACATTTATTTAATCAAACTCTAATCTGTGGAAAGGAGTCGGGGGGAGGGGGGGTGGGGCGGGCAGGGAAGGGGGCAGAGTGGATGCATCAAGAGGTGGGAAGGAACAGAGGCAAAGCTATCCACAAATGAGCCTCTTGTTTTTCTGGGAGAATCTATTGCCCTAAAACCCTTGTAAAGCTGAAGTCATCATTAAGCAAATGCACTGAGCAGGCACAGCAGGAGAACAGCTAAACAAATATTTATTTCTCCAAAGCTGAATCACATGGGAGTGTCAACAACAGCAACAGCAAAAAGTACAAAGTCTGGAGGGTGGAGGGAAACACCAAAGACTTTGAAGTTCTTAAATAGGGATATTTGTATAAAATCAACAGTAATTTGTTATTAAAACACACAGATATATTAAAGCTCACAGGACTCTGCTTCCCAGCTTGTGTGAGAAAATTCAGTGAATAAATAGCTATCTACAGGATTAGGAGGCACCAAGCAACAAGAATCCAGTGTTGAAAGAGCAGAGCAGAAAGAGTGAAGGATTCCCCCAATTTCTAGTGGGAAGAAACCCAGCAGAAAACTACACCTGCATTTCACGTACACTTGAGAGGCTGAAGGTGTGCTGACCCTCTCTCTGCATCTCAGACATTAGTGCCTGCTTCCACAGGCCCTCCTGCAAAATTTCTTTCCTCCTCCCCATGCTGTGCTGAATACCTTCTGGATGACTGGTTTCCCCATTGGGAATGACAGTGAACAGCCAGGCAGCACAAAGCAATTTGTAAACCAATTGGACCTTATTCAGACATTGCAGCAGACAAAGAGATGTGTGGAAGAAAATAAGAAAAAAAAATGCATGCAAATTCCTTCTGGAGTGGTCTCAAAGCAGAAAAAAATTCTTGGCCCTTGATCAGACCTCTCAATGTGCCAGAATCCCTGTCTCAGGGCACTATTGTCTCTTGGCTGGTGACTACCATGCAGTGTCTCTCCTCAGTGAATTCAGCCCCCTGGTAGCTATCTTAAAAGCTCAACAGCCTAGGCAGCTTGCATATGGCTGAGGGCCTCTTGGTTTCTCAGCACTGCTCCATCATCCTGTTAACAAGTACTGGACTGAGTAGTCCATATTCACAAAGTAAGGGCAGGCAGTTTACTGTCTGCCTCTACATGCCTGTATCAATCTATCACAAGAGTGGCTCCAAAAGACAGAGAGGGAGAATAGCCCATTTCTCACACATCTGAGACTGAATTTGCCCAAGTCCACCCTTTGGTGTCCTGATGGACTTGGTTCTGATTGATGGGAGTTTCCCCTGGTGGGACCTCCTCCTCAGTGTATGTGTGACTTCACAGAGGGCTTGCCTTGCTACAGCATCAGAAAATCTCAGGTTGCACAAAAGGGAAAATTGGAGGCAAAACCCAGTAAATCTGGGTCCTCTGTTCAGTGGAAGAAAAGGTGCCAAAAAGGGCTGAAATGTCAAGGAGGCTCAGTGTCCAGCCAGTGATGGATGGGAGCTTCAATTCTACCTTTCACTAGTGGCAGTGCAAAGGGACAAGGTACAAAACGTTACTTTCTCATACAGGACTTTTAGGGAATGAATCTTTGTTGCTTTCTGAAATTGTTCAACACATTAGGGAGAAAAAAAAAAAAAAAATCGAGGTATGACCACAGTGCAAGTCAGACCTTGACAGACTCCTAGCATGGGAACCAGGGTACAGGGTGCAGGACTGCACATCACTTATGATCAATCCTGAGGTGTTTCTCCAACCCAGCAAGAAAGGAAACAACAAGGTACAAATGACTCAGAAAGTATTTAGGAAAGAAATTGTTAACCAGACAGAAATCTAGTCGCAGGCTTTGACAGATAGAGAAAGATGAATTTCTGATTTAGCAAGGCCTAGGGGGTTCCTGAAATCCAACAGATATATTTTACCAGCTGTTCACATCTACTGCAACACAAGTGATTGTTTATGTGCCCATGGAAGGAAGTAGCAAACTGCATATATCTTAAAAAACTTGAGCTCTACTGTGCACATGAAAGTTTCCCAGAAGATCATTTGTCCTCACAGAGTAGCTGCATGAAACTCAGAATAAAGAGTTCTTCCCATTTGCCGCTCTAGATAGATGACGTAGGTCCAGGAAGTGTTTTACAAAAGGATGTAGCATGTTCAACTGTATGCTCACAAGAATCAGAGAATCATGTTAGAAATCTTTCTAACGTGAATCTAATCAGAAGAGCAGAGACATAAACAGCAAGAGGATTTATAATTTGAGAAGGGTTTCATATCACAACACATAATTATGCCATTTCCGTTTGGGAAATAAGCTGCATTTTATAACTGAGGCTAGGTATTTCCAAAAAACACCCCACCCCAAAACCAGAAAAACTGCCCACATTTTTCTCGTTCTGTAGTTGAGCAATAAGTACTTTACCTACTGGGGGAAACGGGGATTATGCATACAAATCGCTTCATGTTCTTCACCTATCAGGACCAGCAACGGCCAAGTGTAATCAGGACTCAAATACTACTTCATCGCTGATGCTGCTCTTATAGCTGAAGAGCAAGCTTTCTTTCTAAAGCAGGTCTGACCTCTGTGATCCTTCAACTCAGTGCCCCAATGTAGAAAAAAATGATAATAAAAAAGATAGTAGTTACTGCTCTAGAAAAAAGGAACGACACACCTGTCATCAAGGAAGAATAGACGTGCCATTGGGAAATGGACTGGAGCCCAGACAATGTCAAATCCATCTCGGTGAAGGGTTTTACAGTATCAGCTGTAACTCACTCTCATTTTCTAGAATGCTTTATTGAAGTCTGCAAAAGTTAGAAAGAGAGCGCAGAAATGCACTGGCTTTGAAATCTTTGCCGCAGAGGACTGTAAATAGCACAATTACAAATTGTGACTCTTCTGTTTGCCCCTCCACTGGGTCCTATAAGACGGGTGCAAGCAGCAGCTCGCTTTCCTCATATGGACAGAGCTAATTACTGCCATGGTGCGCCCAGCAGTCACTGCTTTGACCCTGCCATTCTTGCAGCTGGTAGCCCATCAAGCTATTTTACAAGCAAAACTTATCTCCTTACTCCCCTGGAAGCACTGAGGGAACTTCTCACTTCAAAAGCCAACTTAACTCTCTCCCTCACACCCACCTCTCACCAGCTCCATTAACTCTCTTAATAGACTGGAAAGCATATGTGTTAGTGTTTTTTGTGATAGACTATCAACTCCATGCCAACTGGGTCTGGAGACTTGGAAATCATGGCATTTGGGAGGCTGCTATCAGGCAGCCTTCTTCTGATTTATTTTACCAACAAGCTGCACCCAGCATCTGAGTTGTAGATGGGATTATCAAAAAAAAAAAAAAAAAAAAAAAAGAAAAAGAAGAAAAAAAAATCCCAAAGGGAGAAAGCTGATCTGGAGGTAGCAAGCAAAGAGGAAGGATTCTGGGAGCAGAGACATGATGAAGTGGGAACAGAGCTCAAAATTACTCCCAGATTCATCTCACCTTGTAGTTTTGCCTTTGAAGAGGAAGGAAAAATTTTTCATCTCAGAATCATTTCTGACTACTGAAATTTGGGAAGAGAAGGTTTTGAAAAGTTTGGGATCATTTCAAAGAGGGATCCCATTATTTGAAGTTTTTCCAGATCCCTTAGGGACAGCCAGATTGGACTGATATTTCTGTGAAAAAGGCTCACTCACTCTCACGGACAGCTCTGCGGTTGACAGCATTTGGTTTCATAACTTCTGTGCCTTGTAGAAAACACTGAGGTGGGCAGCAAACTTTGGGTTTAACAAGGGAAAATACTCTGAATTAGAATACGATTTGCAAAAATCTGAGAAAAGGCATGCAGAGCAGATCTGAAGCAGTTTGACCTGTCCTAAGAATGTGAGAAAGAAAAGCCTGAAACTAAAATCTGCAGACCAAACAGCCTCAAATCCTAAGAGATTTTCACCGTTCTACTACCTGTCTTTTTTGCCTTCTTCCTCCTGCTCAGTGGAAAGCAGACAGCAATCACCCTTTCTTAAAGGCAGCATCACATTGTAGGAGTAGCAGGAACACAACCTGCCTAGCACCACACTGTCAGACTTTAAAGTGCAATTCTCCTCAGAGAAATAACAGTTTAAAGGTACTTTGTCACCACACACACATCTGCTCCCTGAGGGGCTTCATTATCCCTTTAATGTGTAGTGGAGGAATACGAGATTTTTTCCCCCTCCCCCTCCCTCCCATGTGTCTTTCAGTCATGCCTGCTTAAGTTTGCTGATAAAAACACATATTTGCATGGTCATTAGCAGAGGGGTTGGAAGGAGGGAGACTTTATAAGTTCTCAGTTTATGCCTCAAAACCAAAAGTACCCAAATGAGCTCCCTTTTTGGAAACTCTGTTGTTAGAAACGCAACTGGGTTTCATGCTTCGGGGTTTCAGCTGTTCACCTTGCAAGAACTACAATAGTTGCACTTTTCACTGTTCATTAATATCCATGCTCTGCTCTCTGCAGCGCTCTGCCATACCGCTCCAGGACTATGGAGGTGTCTGCAGTCTGCTGCCTGACTCTGCACCTTGTACCAGTTAGACTGGCAGCACCACTACAGGGATTTGGCCTGCGTTTCACATTTGCCAGAATTCATCCTTGCATGCACTGGAACTGGTTGCACGCACAAACTCCCACCTTCCCACGTGCTACAGCACTGAAGATGCTTATGGAGTTCGCTGGCCTCACCATAGCAGCTAATGCAACTGGAATCCAAATCAAAACAGCAGCTCTTCTGAGAGACCTTCTTAAACAACAATCTGCAGGGTGGCCATGTCCTTCCCTGAGACCTTCACAAAGTCAGTCAAGGGCTCCCTACAGAGTTGAGCAGTCCATCACAGCCTACTTGGAAAAGGCAAGAGGATGTGGCAGATTTCATCCCATCCTTTAAGCAATCTTCAGTTGGAGCTCCTCTCTCCACCAGATTCTGCCACCCCAAACACACACACGTGTGTGTGCACACACACAGAGCGTACTGTCACCCAAGGTCCTCTCAGCCCCTTCTTCAGTGAGCCTGCTTCTCCTTGTCACCAGACGTGCACTTCACCAAACGTGACAATGTCCCTACTCTAACCATTAACTATGCACAAACCCATCATCCACAAACCAGAGAATTAGTCTGGAATTCATCTCCCTTTAAAGAACCAGACCAAGCTGTGACCAGTAATATGCACAAATAAGGGACCTGGCAAATGCTTCAGGGTAGTAATGAAAAAAAGATCTGGTTTTCTCCCCTTGTTTTTTACTAACAGCAACCTCTGCTTCCCAGAGCACATCCTTCCCCAAAGACACCAAAGCTGGCATTTCCTAGTCTAAACTCTACAGAATAATCACACCATTTAGAAAATAACTCGTGTCTCTGGAGCTCTCAGTTTCCCTATTTGTCAGTAGAAAATGAGACATTTCGTCAAAATATACAATAAAATAGCCTCTAGCAATAGCCTGCAATGCTTTTCTTTCCAATAGTTTTATGAGCATGTGTGCGGTCTCCTGGGAGTGCTTTCATAATCATTTAACAAATGACAGAAACTTAGGACAATGAGAAGCAGAATGGGATGCAGTTGCAGATCATGCATGCGGTTGCTTTGAACAGTCCACAGAAGTAGTGGTTTGCTCTGTGGTAAAGAGATGTTCTGCTCACTTGTAGGTCTAAACCAGGAGATTACAACCCCTCCTAAGGAGGGGCAGCATGCTGTACACTGCTCCGAGAGCAACCCAGTACAGCCCATTGCTCAGCCTCTTCCTGGGCTCTCTCACCGCTCTGGAACAGTTCTCTGAACCAGACTTGTATTCTAGATATGTTTAACTATCCCATAGTTAAAAAGGCAACACCCAGGAAGAGATCCTGGGAGGGAGACGGGTATTCAGCTCTTAACCAACTTCCTACCCCTCCTTCACAGCACAGTGTGTCCCAGCTGAGTGAAATTTGCAGCGCTCTGCGTGTACAGGAGCTCCTTTCATTTGTGCTATTCTGGGAGGCTGTCACCTGCTCCCAGCTTGTTGACATAAGGTAAGAGCAATGATGGTCTTTGAAAATACACCATAAAACCACTATGAAAACTTGTTTCTTCTGCGGATATTCAAAATTTCTACCTGTGTGGGGATGGAGAAGGCACTGTCAACTCCTATATGCACAAATAACACAGCAAGAAAGTGCTGAAAGAAAATCCATTTACTCAAACACTATTTCCTCCCTCCTTTTCATTTTCTTTGCAATACAAATTAATTCAACCCTCTGTATAAAAAGAGGGGTGGACTGGTTCGGCACAATGTAAAGGAGCAGTTTAATTTAGCTGCGACTCTCCAGAGGGCAGAGTTCTTGTGAGACCAAAACATATAATGCTTAGAAGCACAGGCTTTACAATCAGTTTCCCTATGCCACCAGAAACACACTTCCTCTCTCCCTTCAGCCAATCTCCAGGAAAAAATAAATAAATAAATAAATAAACTAACTTATGGAGCAACATGTCCAAGAAGCAGTGAGCAGAAATGCATCCCAGAGGGGTGCTAAAGCATATAATAGCTGTATTTGTCTTCCTTGAAATGCCCTAGTACAAGACAACAAAAAAGAAGGTAGGATCATTTGTTGTGCTCAGGTTTTAAGAGATTTCTGAGTAGATCTGTTAAGCTTGGAAGCTGTTAACAAAACCTACCTGAATACAACAGCTTTTGTCTTTCTGGGACGACGGTCTTTTTTGCTGAAACAGCAGAGGCACTTCGGAGATGGTGATGTGAGTATGGACTTTACTTTGGGATGAATTCTAGGTCTAAGCAACATGCTTGCAGATCCCTCTTCCCTGCCCAGTCCCATGCAACACATCTTTATTTTGGAACAGGTCATTGGCATTTGCTCAATGTTCATGAGCTGTTATTACTCCCT
This sequence comes from Athene noctua, assembly GCF_965140245.1. Lineage (NCBI taxonomy): Eukaryota > Metazoa > Chordata > Aves > Strigiformes > Strigidae > Athene > Athene noctua. Next base: position 9,178,627 of record NC_134041.1, on the reverse strand, counting down.
CAGGCACTTGTACCAGTGCTTCCTTCAGACATGTCCCAAAACATGCTGGGATTAGTAATAGGGATCACAAAGCTAAGAGGGAGATGTCCAGCCAGGGTAAGCGATAACAGCTCAGCAAGCTGCCATGGGTAAATGGGAGAAGGTTTGCTGGAAGAAACACATATTCCCTAAGAAAGCTTGGATGGATGAGGGGGATGCTGTGGAAATGAGAACAGACCTGGACAATGTGGATGAAAGGAAAAAAATAGAAAATATAGATAGATTAAAATCTTTTCCTTGGTTACTCACTTTTAGGTATCCTGGATAAAAAAACAAAACAAAACAAACAATACACCACAACAAAAAGTACTAGGGCAAATCATTCCATACCTGAATTCATACTGCTGAGACAGTGATAGTCTCAAAAATATGTTTCAGGTCACAGTGTTATGGCACTGGGGTTAACAACATGTTTCCCTAAAGGTGGGTTGTTGTTCAAAGACTTCACTGTTGAGTGCGCAGCGTGGTATAAAACATAGGGAGCGGATGACAAAGAAAGCAGACTGGTGCTTTGGAGACCTGGGTTTTATTCTTTGATTTCCTCAAGCAAATAATTTTGCACCCATTCTTTCTCTCTTTCCCAGCATGACTGTAAGCTCTTGGGGTTGTGGACATTCTCAGTAGTTACCTGTCCTGGTTTTGGCTAGCATAGAGCTAATTTTTCTTTTCAGTAGCTAGAATTAGACATCATCCAGGGCCCAAGATAACAGGACCCCAAATTTTTATCAGGGTCTTTGGCTAACTGCAGCACACAGAGGACAACAAACAGTATTTCTAAGGAAGGTGATCTGCCAGGAGGTTGAATACAAGAAAATGAAATGAGAACTCAAAAGTATTCCAAGTACCACCAGTTTGGAGTCCAAAGGAAAAAAAATACAAGAAGATTAAGCCAAGTACCTCTGGCCATCCTTTTTCCTTTAACTGCAAAGAAAAGCAATCTTTATGAAGTGATAAAGCCGTCCAAGAACGGCTGCAGTTGTTTCTTTTAAATGAACCAGAGAACAGATGGTGTCCTCTCATACTGTCACAAAGGTCAAAATTAGCCACCTCTAAGACTAGCAGGTTCTTGAAATGCTCAAGTGCTTGTGTCTGGTCCTTATGACTAATCCACTTTCCAGAACAAGAAAGGTCAAATGAAGAACACCCCTCCAAATACTGCAACAACTCCTAGCCATGGCTGATGTGTAAGGCACTCAGACATGGTGTCAACAGCTGCTCCTAAAACCCAATGAGTCAGCCTTTCAAAAGAGCTTGTCAGATCTCACTGCTAGAGCCTCCACAAAGATTATATTTACTCCCCAATGTTTAAAAATATCCTTCTTAAACCTTGAAAATGTAAAATGTTTTCCTTACAGAATTTGTCCTTTTTCCCCGGACAGCTGCCCAAGAATGTCTCATGTATTTATTTGAGAGCAAAGCTTCCCAGCTCTTCTTTCACTTTCCTATTCATGTGCTGACAGCTAAACCAAAGGCAGGCCTCTGTTTCTGAAGTCATGTACAAATGAAGTGTTTCTGGTCTCTTTCACAACATTTACCTGCAAACCACAGTCAGCCTTCTAGAGTACTGTGAGGTTAAGTGTTCTTCTCAACAGATAGGGTACAGAGACACTGGGTGACTTGCCTTTGGTCCTACAACAGGCACGCAGGCACAAACCCCCTATCCATCCCCTACTCTAATCACCAATCTCCCTTGGATGCTGTCATTTAAATAAAAAGGCCTATTGGAAATGACAGGTGAAGAAAGCAGTCCAGGCATGAAATGCACTCTAAAGTATATTAATAGAAGGTTGCCAGACAAAACGGCACAAGGCATTTGATCGCATCATCTTAGGCTTGTTGTTCATGCTCCTTTGCATCTGGCTGTGTGATTTCTGCCAGATTCTCGGCTGGAGGAGCAGGCAAGGATTTGCCTGCTTTCCCTAACCCGTGCCGGGCTCAGCTGCAATCATGCAGAGCACTGAAAGAAATCCCTTTGAGTTGGGATTCATTCCGAACATGTAAAACTCAGACAAATGACTGCTTCTCCAAAGTGAATCCCATTTCACAGCAAGTAGGTTATTAGTGTGGAACTCCATACAAGTAGCCTGCATTCAAAAGCCCTCTGCATTATTAATAGAAGATGAGCTTTTGACATCAAAGGAGAACCATTATGTATGCTAAACGGTGGCAAAAATTGTACCCGCACTTCAAACCTTTTCAGTTCTTTGTCCCTTGTAAATCAATCAAGGTTGACAGATGCTTTAAGGAGAGTAATCTTTTCAATGATACTGTCAATGGATAACATAATGGAACATTGTCTCTGTGCTGTGTGAAGACATGGAGCTAGTCAATTATGGACAACACTTCATGCAGCCGCCAGTTTTCACTTGAAGTGCTGCTGTTGAAGTATTATAATCCCAACAAATGGCCGCAGCAGCATACAATGTAAATGAGACCTCCTGAAGCTTTGGAAAATTAATTAGTAACAACAGTGGTCCATTCCCACACTTTCAAACACCAGCCTGGTAATGTTAACGATGTACTTCCCCCCTTCCCTTTGAGCAGTCAATAGGGCATATTTACATACACTATTTTTAATCTTCAACACTTTTTTTTCCCCCCTTTTTAAATGCAGGAAGCTCTGGATTACTTTCCTCTCTTTCAAGCAGCAAATTTCACCCCTGATATTTCCAACCAGTCACATAACTCACATGACTGGAGCTGAAAACAAGAGAATAGAGACTTTCCCACTTGGAGACAGCAGTAATATTCACTCCTCTTGCTTCACGCACGTCGGACACTTTGTGGTGGTCTCCTTTTCCTACACTTCTGTCTCCTCAGCTGCCCTGAGAAGAATGGCTTGGATGGATGGCAAGGGAAAAGCTTCCGGTCTCAAGAGACCAGTAGGATGTGAGTTGAAAGCCCAATGTACTAAGTGTCAGCAGCACCTATGTCAAACTGTGGTGCACTGGATGCCAACGTATATATCTGATTGCCACATTCTACAGAAAGGAGATTCAGAGTCAAAGGGGACAGACTGCGCTGTTTATTTAGCTATTGGCTTCTATTTCCTACGTCATTTTCTCAAAGATTTTCCCTTTGTCAACCAAGGCTTGCACTAAGAGGAACACTTAATCTCCCACAGTAAGAGAGAAATCAGACACTTGAGACCAAAATTTCTAAACTCCTGTCAATTGCAGGTTTTCATTGCTATGATCTGTGAATGCCCCCTTATTTATAATGTGTTTTTGAAACAACCAGGTGCAGATAAGAATCTCTGAGAATCATAGATAAGAATCACAGAGGTCATCTTGGACAAGAAAAGGCTGTTCCTTGAACCCAGCTCCCTCTTCCCCAGGCTCCAAACAGCTGGGAACAGAAGCAGCTGCTGTCCCCCCTCATTTAGTATGGATTTGGTCCTCTGCACTCCGGACAGTTTTCTGAGAAGCCCTTGCAGTGGATGACTGCAGAAAGCTTCACACTGCAGCAGTCCCCTGAACCCCCAAAACATACAGATAATGGTTAAACTATACTGACAATTGTTAAACAATACTATGAAGCAAGAGAGGCAGCAACAGCAGCCACACACCCTCCCAGTCATTACCTGACCAGCTGCCACTGCTGATCCCAACAAGAAAAAGGAAATATTTGGTCTACTAGAGACCCCCATCCTGGGAACAGAAAAGACAGAGGAAAGGATATCTTCTGCCTAGCCTTAGAAAAGTCTGAGACAGATCCAAACTTCTTCCCACTCTCGCATAAAACAAACTACCACAGAAGAGAGAAATGGACAGGAATTGGGAGGTCTCAATTTCCTCTTCCTTTTACTGGAACAGATCTGTCAAGCAAAGAGTGGCACAACTCCATTTCTATACTCACTTCACGCTCAAACTCCACAGTGCAATATGCACAAACACAAGACAAAAACATTCTCTACTGCATCTTGATGAGAAAGCTTTAGGCTAGCATTCTTGCCATGATGAAAATGGCCCTTTTTCCAGTTACAGTTTGTTTTGCTGTGCACACTCATCTGTTTTTGTTTCTGGTTTTAGATGCTGTTTCTCTAGAGCTAAACACATGAAACACTACAAGGTCCTTACCCTACTCCATCCACCACCTCTGTCACAAGCTGACTGGGATGGCGCTGCCGAGCAGGCAGGCACCATGCCCCAGCTGTCCCTATCTTTGAGAGATGACCCAGGTTTCTCTCTCAATACTGAAGGATGAAGTATAAGCAAAAAGGAGACAGCAGACTGGGAAAACCTATGGTGGGTAACAAAGAGGGTTAAGAACATAGCAGACATAAATTAGGGCCCAAACAGTAAGTTCTGCTCTTCTCTGCTTGATGCGGGATTCCAAAGTAATTTTTAATTGAGTGTGTTCCCATTATGTAGCTGCCAAATGTCATCCACTGCCTTCCCTCATCACAGCTTCTGTCTGGAAGTTCCCACTGCCTTGGCTGAGATGCATTTCTGAGTATTCCTTATCCCAGTCAAAGCAAAATAGGACACCAAACACCACTTACTTCAAAGACTGTCCACTTAAGCAAACCTGGACTGCATAGATTGAAACAGAGAAAAAGATAACTGTAGAGAAGTAGCTTAGCTGGTAGCTCCACAGGTGTGTAAGGTGGGCCAGGAGAAGCAAACAAGCAGTTGCAAGCAGGCAGTCTTGGGCATTGTGTGTGCTACTTGCACAGCTTTCAAGGAAAACTGATGCACAAAAGAGGCTATGGAAAGGGCCAGGATGTCATACTCTGACACAAATTTGCAACACACTGGACCAGAGTCTTAAATCTACTGACTTCTGCAGGGCTACTGCAACCAATGTGTGGTACGGATCTGTTCTACTCTGCTTGAAACTTACTCTAAAAACATATGCACCTTTCCAGCTCATTTATAGTTTACCATTTATTTGCAATATCCAGAGATACCTACACACATACTTTCTTTCAAGTTACAAGACATGTATTGAGCAATTGCATATTTTCTTGCACAACAGTTTCCATGGTAATATCAAAGAATTTCAAAAGCATACATTGCCTTTGTCACAACTTTCAACAGAAAATTATCTAAACTTTTCTTTTGAGTTTATTATTTTTACTATCTGCTATTATTTTTTTAAATTTGCCCAATGAAACAATAAAGCTGATCCAGTTGATCAAAAGACAAAAGATCTGATGACAACTAAGTGTTCCAGTAATTCAGAACCAAAGGTTATAATATAGAAGATAAAGAACCTGCTCTGTTCACATGTCTAATGACAATACATAAGACCACAACTTACCAGTTTTGGATAAGGTAAATATAAGAGGGAAAACAGTAGCTAATGATGACAAAAATTTTAAGTAGCCTTCTATTCATATTAAAATAAAATTCACACAATCCAATTAAGCCAGAGACTTATCATTAAAAAATAAATTAGGAAAAAATTAATTAAGAGAAACATTGCTTACATAAGAGAAGTCTTCGGCATTCTGACAGAGTAGCTTGGGAAAAACAGCCTGTCGCTGAAATCTTTCCTCGTCTTCAAAGATGTTCCCATACATGAAGCCATTCATCATGGTGGAGTGGGCATGGATGTCAATATAGAACTCCAAGTTAATCTTCTGTTGAGGGAAAACAACAACAAAACATTCAGCATGAGATAAATCATAGCTGCGTTATGTAGGTGAAGCCTCCCATAAATCCAGTAGAGCCATCCTTGAATCTAACCATGGTGCCAGTGTCAGAGAGCCACGCTAAAGACAATGCTTTGATGCATCCAGCCATTCGTGCTGCTTCATGGGTGCATGTGAGATCCAACACAGGACCATGACAGACATTTCCTTACCTGTTCTGAGAAAGCTGGAACATTTATGCAGCACAGGACACTGTGCAAAATAGAGTCAAAGCATTATCTTTTGCCACTGATAAAAATATGCACCTTCCAGTTCTAGAGCATGATTATTCAGACATAGCTTTGCCATGTCTGCACAGTTCTGCGTCGCAATGTGTAGATGTACCCTTCTGCCATGGAAGATGGGCTTAGAATTATGTAAAAAAGACCAGTATTCCCTGTGCAGTTTATTTTAGTTTATAAGCAGAAATAACACAAATGGCTTTGTCTTGCTCTGCTTTGCAGTAGTGATTCAACAGAACAACTCCCCAAAACAAGTGCCTTGAATGCCTCTCCGCTTGTACCTTCCCATGTGATTCTGCATCAACTCTTGCTTCAGAAGAAAACACCAGGACCCCCTAACCCAGAAGTGACTGCTCTCCCCATACCCTTCCTGGATTGGCAATTTAGCATCAAAAGGTTCTGTATGAAAACACTGCTCAAGTCTCCAGTCCAGGGACACAACTTTTTCCTCACATGACATAAGTGATACTACTTCTCCTGCCACCAGTGGCAAAGAGTGGATGTTCACCTTGATGACCATCTACGGTACCACTGACAGCAATAAGAAGGCAACATACAGCACTAAAGAGTGCTACCAGAGCAGATGGCACTGAATTACCCAAACTCTTGCAACTTCTGGTCCTGAGCAAATGGTGCTCTGAGACTAGACAGTGACAAACCCACCCCTGTCACCTTGCCACCATGGGTCCAGTAAGAACCTTCCTGGTGACCAGAGGGCTACAGCTCAGATCTCCCTGTCCCAACACAGGGGTGGAGAAGAGCTTGGTTAGCAGGAGAGGGATTATGATGCCTAGCCCTGTGTACCCCTGGGTGGCAAACAGGGATCCCGACCAGTAACATACAACATGGAGCTCTTTGGTCACATTTCTCGCCTGCACACAAAGCTTGCTCAGGCTACTGGAAAATACTGAGCTATGAGACAGCTCAGTGTAATACAAACACAGTTTGTATTATGCAGTTCATGTGACAGCAGTGTCAGCTCTTCCAGAGAGTCTCTGATGGGGGGAGAACATCATTCAGTAGGTGAAAATAATATGATACAGATTTACTTTCCCTTGGCAGAAAACCAATGTACAATACACAGTGACTGTTTAGTTTAATTAAACAGCCTAGAGAGAGTAATACTGTATCTTATTAAGCCTCTCCTATGTTAAAATGTTAGCTAATGCAATATCAATATCTGACCATGCTTCATAGGAAAAGGAACATTTGATTGTATTTGACTCTAATACAATAAATTGTTTGCTCCTGCCAAAACGTTATGCTGTGCTATGGAGGACCAACACTGCAATAAAGCACACATCTGCTATTTAGAGATATAGCACTGAGGAGAAAGATTAGCATTGACAGGATGAAATACCACATAGGATTTTCTTCCTCTCCAAGCATACAGAAATTAAAACCAAGATTGAGTAATATTATTTTTTATAAGATAATTTCCCCATCAGAAACGGAATTTGATGAGATCAGATGCACACAGGCATATCACCATAAAACAGAACATGTTGTAGAGTCTCAAAACAGTGATTTGATAATGAATTGAGGAGATAATCTAGTTAAACTGGATATTTGTAAAGCATGAATGTCCTTCACACAGAAGTCAGTGACCTAAGTCATACTTATTTTAGAACAACTAAACAGAATTCTTTATAGGGACATATTTACTAATATAAAGTAACTGAGAAGGACAGTGAGATATATAACAGTAGAGTAGTATCATTTGTGTCTTAACACAAATAAAGCTGCTGCCATAAACTCTATGATTTGTGCTGTGTCATACTATATTCATTCATCCGTAATTAGGAAACCGTTTCCAAAAAGGAGGTGTCTATGAACAGGGACACAGAGGCCCAGATTACTAAAATAACTTTCCATAGACTATCCAGCAAGAAATTCACCTGCACACACTGATGAACTGAGTCTCAGCTTAGTGTTCAACTTGATCTAGTCATCCAGTCTAACACAGTATCACCAGAGAATATTTTCTAAACTCTATTAGGATTCTCGCTTTAAAAGTTGTGAATAAAAGCATTCCAGAGAATTTTACAGAATCTCTTGGGGTGTTAAAATTTCCTTGAAGAAATTTCTTGATCATCAAAACCATTTTCAAATAGTCTTGTGACACTGGTTATTTGTGAGGGAACAGTGTCCTTCACGGATTTCACACTCACCTAAAGATTAAGCTTCCAGATCGCTTATTTGGAAACCACAACATTCAACAGATAGCTCATCACTCAAACATGTGTTAAAAAACATTTATTCAGTCATTCATTTCCTAAATCAGCCCACAATAACTATTCAACTTTTTTTTCTGATATTTGTTCCTTACCCTCATACTGAACACATAAAAAACTATTTCACATTATTTTTGCCCCCTAAATATAGTCCAAATTTGCAGTTGTCCATCCTATTCAGTAAGTTGTTACATATTGCTATAGTAATTGCCAGTTAGATGTACTACTCCTAGACACTGCTGTATGTGAGCAGAACAGTATTTCAGTGTTGCACGTTTCTTCTCATCACATTTATTATTTTATCAAAGGGAAACATCTTGAGCGTTCTCCATTACAGAACAAAATAATTCAGTGCATTGTTAATATAACACAAGTTCCTAATGGAAAAATTCTCTGTATTCACAGACAGAAGGATGCTATGGACTTAAAACGGACAATAATAGCCCAATCACTGGGACATTAAACTCAAAGTTTGCCACCCTGTGCCCCAAGGAGTAGAACAAGTAGCAGACTATTTGTTTGCAGGCAAATTTCACAAAAGAATTGGGATATGTTCCTGAACAATAATGGTATTTCCTCTCTCTCTTTAGAGTCATACATATTCATAAATACTTTATGTGTAGGATCTGTTTCACCCACTGCCACACTACAAATTTAAGCTAGGGAATAAAGTTTCATATTTCAGCTGAGGTTTTCTGGAAGATTTTGACATAATTACTGATCTCCTGCAATTTAGGCAGGATCACAGAATTAACATTTTATTAAATATATAATGACACCTACTGATGGGAATTTCAGAAAAATCAGCAGAGAGCTGACCTTCTGAAATTGTTTCTCTTAGAGGTAGGGAGAATTTTAATGGGAGAATAAAGTTAATAAATGTATGTGTGCATTTACATGAGCACATGCAAACACACTTAAAACACAAACCGATCCTATCTGGTGTTAAACCACAGGGCTATCTGTCAGTATCTACACAGCAGAACTCACCCTGGTTATGGCTTCTAATGCAGTAGCATCTACAAGTAAGAATGGGAATAAATTTAGAAGTGGCTCAAAGCCTCATAGTCACATTTGCTTCAGCCTTTAAGCAGAAAATAATGAATAACCAGGCTCAAACATCTCTGGACGCCATAGCTGCCTTCTGAGAGACTTACAAGTTACATCCTACAATATGATATTAAACTCATCATTTTCTGCTTTAGAGGTGGAATGCAAAATGATTCAGATGCCTTATAAAAGTTATCATGCAATTTAATTCCCTCAAGTGTCTTTTCTTTGTGCTTACAAGCAGCAGCAGAGATTTCTCTCTCATACTCTCTTTCTTAAGTAAAGCTGTAATTACCTGGGTGACCCAGCTTACAGAGTTGGAGAAAACAAAGGCAGACTTGGTCTTTCTTTTCTCTGTGTGTCAAAACAGAAATCACTCACTGACTGACAGAGACAATGATTGAACCCCACTTCCTAGAAAACAACAGCTAACATTCTCTCCCTTGAAAAGAAAGGTCTTTGCCTCTTCTTGCCACTTACCACATAAAACCAGAATAAATAAATAAGCAAACGAATTTCTGCTCTAAAGTTCATTTGAATCTTTGCCTTTGTGACACACACTTTCCGCTGTTCTCCTGAGTCAGTCTAAAGTTTCTGGCAGCTCGAGAAATATACATATAAATTAGGGAGGGAGAAAAATGAAAGAAATATTGGATAAAGAATAAGAGCTAACACACATTGTCAAGATATGAAATAGTCAAAGTAGCACAGAAACTGGAAACTGATTCTTGATCCATGTAAAGCTTTGAGAAAATATATTCTCACTTGTCTGCATTTTTATTTCATTAGCTGAATGCCTTTGGAAGGTCAGTAATTAAAGAGCAAAAGGAAAGAATGATGTTAATAGCTAGTGCTGATATGACCAAAGTTAGATTTTGAACAGTGCAATTAAGATTCGTAAGGAAACAGAGATTTAATAAATAAATAAATAAATAAAAATCAATAAATGCCGTAATAAAAGGATAAATGTGCATTGAGCCCAGAACACGAGCCACTAGAGAGACAAATGATGCAAGAAGAAGCCAGCTCTGTCCACCAGCTGTCACTTCAATATGGATTTTATTAATTCTTGGGCATAGCAATTGGCTTAGAGAAAGACCATCCAAAAGCCTTCTTCACTCCGATATTTCATACTGGGGATGGGATAAACTCCTTGCAATGTTTTATACAAGCACCTAAAACCATGGCTTGTCTGTGGCAGGAACGTAACAGCCTTCAGGCACACTTCGTACTCTTCCTGCTAAGCCACTGTTTTAAGCAAAGGGACATACAACAATTGGCACGTTGTAAGGAGTTTGCCCCTTTCGGTTCAGAAAGGACTCAGAAATTCCCAGAAGACCAGCTCTTGATGCTTCCTCAGGTCCAGAATCTCTAAAAAGAAAATTCTGCGTAGTCTCAAATATATCCATTTTGACACACACACCATACCCTATGCTTACCTATTTTTGCAATGCCTACAGTAGTAACACCAGAAAACAAATGCAATGTGCTAATAAGCAAAATAAAGGAAAGCTGACCATTCAGCATCATATGTTCAGCAGTTTACATTCAGCTAGAAAACACCAGTTCTGGCCCTTTCAGCTCCAGGGAACTCTGCCCAGTGTGCTGAATCACTCTTCAGGGATGAACACTTGTCTCCTTCTCACTCTACAAGGGAACATGAGGCAGAATTCAAACTGTCTGGATATGGTTCACATTTTCAAGTTTCCCTTGGAACACCTGGAGTTGTATGCCTGGTTAGGTGAATTTTACCCAAATCACTTTTCTTACATCTGCCTTGTCCCCATATTTTTTTCCCTAAAATTTGAAAGGGCCAGCATAAACCCTCCCAAAAAAACCCAACAACCCCAAACAAAAGAAATACTTCCAAGAACATTTTCCTCTGCCATTCTGTGTAACCTCTGACAAGTCAGTCCTACAGTGTCACCTCCAGTTTTACAGATGACGTAAGCCACACCCTTGTTAGAGGCACTGTTTCAGAGGTATGCCACTGCCCCTTTGTAGCCATAGGGACATCTTTCTCCTTCCATTCACCGTCTCATGGACCACCTGCTCCATTCACCTTGTTAAGCACCATGGCAACAACAGCAATCACTTACATAAGAAATTAATTGTAGAAAAGTGGTTTACTATTTTTAAAAACCTTGTAAAGGTTAAAAAAACTTTAAAAAAATTTCAAAATATTTCCTCATCTTGCTTCCTGAGAAGGGAAAATGACGGTTTAGAACCACTCTTATTCTCACTAATATGAAGCACAAAAGCCAATTTCTCCTTATTCCTGCGGACACCTTTACACAATCTTTTAAGTGTCTCTGCAGAAGCAGCTTGCAGCAATGTACCACCAACTCTGCATGCCCTTCTAGCAGTTCTTCATAACACTTCATGCATTTTTTTCCAGATTATTTCAATGACGAATGAACCGCTACAACCAAGTTGCCATTCAAAAGTAATTATTTACTGATCCAGTTACATGGCAAGTTCTGAATCTAAATAATAATACCTCTTAATGTTAGGCATAATCTGACATGACTCATTAGTGCCTCAAAGAGGATGGAGAAGAGACTTCTGTTAGTTCTATGGGTTCATACAGCAATTGGATGGCATGTCTGTCAACACTGCTTTCCTGCCTGTCTTAAAAAGTAACGAATGCTTTTATCCATAGAAGAACATGGGACCCCCCTCAATGAGCTTGAACCCTGCTCTTATGTCCCCATCAGTAGCCCTGAGAGGAGCTAAACTCATAGCTTTGGCCTCAGAGTGGGAGGTCAGCAACATGCATATTCTGATCCAGGTTCTTTATCTGCTTGCTTCTCTCACCTGCCAGTGCAGATAACAACACCTCCTGAGGATTAGCTGACGTTTGTAAAGCACTTTGAAGATATAAAGCATCACAGTGCGTACAAGTTAAGTATTAATTCATCTGCCAGGCAGATTCACTCTTTGACCCCTCTGCAGAGACATCCAGTTAGTGTCAGCTCTGGCAGTTTTTGCAATTCAGGCACCTGTCCACCAGCTACTGGACTGAAGCCAACAATTCACACAGGACGCAGAAGAGCCGTCAGATGGTAGTAACATTTGGTCACGACAGGCCTGAATTGGATTTGAAAGGGTGACCTGGAGGTGAAAGGCTCTATCAAGAAGCCACTTCTGTTCAAATGCATATTAAATTATAGAGGGGGCAAAGAGACAATGTTAAGACCCAGATCAAGTTTAGACAAGACTTCTGGGTCAGCTGCATGAACAATTCTTGTAGAATTTTTACCCTAAATTAATAGGAACCAGAAAACACACTCTTGTGGATTTTGGGCCTGACCCCAAGCCAAAACTAGAAGGGTGAGTCTGAACAAGGACAGTCATTGTTCTGTCTCATCCTTTCTCTCTCACTCATATAGGAGCAAATGTGCACATACACTCAGCAACATGCGTTTTAACCTTTGCAAGCTCTGAAGTCTTTAGTTGCCTGAATAATTAGAATAAACCACTGGGATTGACCTGGGTCTTGGGGCATTACCTAAACTTTGCTGATCTCACCTGGCTCTGTCCATCTCAAACTTCACTTGCATGTCCCCACCACATGCCCTGGAGAACAAGCTCTGTAAATCCTGCCTTGCTCACTTGTCTGCTACCGAACAGCACTGGCTCTGCAGAAAGAGGGCTTTTCAGATAAGAGAAGGGAAAATTCTGGAAGAAGAATCAACAGCTTTTGGGGAGAGTGAAGGAACCTTAGTATAAAGAAAAAAAAAAAAAAAAGAAAGTGAGAAAAATGAGAAAAAGGGGAGAAGGGGGGGGGGGGGGGAATGGAGAAAGAAGCTGAGGCCGTAATTGTTCCTTATTCTGATAATTAAAACAAGAAAATTGGGTTAAAAACAGAAATATCTAAATGACCACGCTTCCATCAGATAATTCAATTTGGCTCTGGTCTGGTTCTGAAAGTCTGCTTAGCTGAAATGCTCCCAGTCACTGTATTGAGGGTTTTAGCACTTCTTGGTACTGTTCCTTAGACAACCACTTGCTTGCTGTGTAACCATATGCAAGTCATTTAATGCCTTTGAGCATCATTAATTGCTGCTTAAACACCTATACTATATTAAGTTCAACTATTCACTTCATAGCAGTATTAATAGTTTTGTGTTTTACCAATAACTTTTAATTATACCTCTGCAGAACCTTCTGACCAAGGTACAGAGACTTTACTTTGCAAGGACATAAATAAGGCCCAAAGCCATTGCCTGTTTCTCCTCCAATTACAAAGGCAAAGAGTGGTAGACTCAAAAACAATGGCTGGGAATTCTGACTCCCTGTCCCCTAATTTCCTAGGAACTATTCCAGTTGGACAAATTATGTGTAGTCAAATCAAACTCTATAGCAACCAGTTTCTCTAGTCTCTCAAATAATATATGGCATTATTCACTATTTCTTACTAAATAAGTAACAGCTGGCAGAATATAAAGTCATCAGGCAGAAGACCTAAGGCAAATAAAATAAAGTGCTTTTTAAATTAGTTTATACTTATATGGCAGAACTCACTGCCACCAGATTTTGGCCAACACACAGATGAACTCAAAGATCAATTAGATAAATTCAAAGAAAAAGATTCCATTATGTTATTACACACAAATCTCCAAATCACACATTGCCAGAAGCTTTGCGCTGTTCTTAGTCTATCCCTTAGCATCTGCAATAGGTCATTGGACACTGAGACAAATAGACCTTGGGTCTGATGCAACATCACTGTTCTTCTTTTCCAATTAGACTTTAATTTATGCTGCAGAATGAGACTTTTCTAGTTCCTAAAAAGTTAAAGTGTTGATTGTTGGTGAAAAGTATACTTTTTTTTTTTTTTCCTACAGTTTGAACTGTTTACTTTAAAAAGAGATTAGACAAATTACTGTAATGTTGGTCCTGCTCTATATAAAGCTTTCAGCTCAAGAAGTCCCTAAACCGACAATAACTACAAGCTGGACCTCAAAAGGTAAAGGTTCATTTTACGCATGTAAAATTTCTTATGCAGGCCCCTGAGTGTTCTTTTTCTACCTACTAACAACATACCCAGAAAATCTGATTAGTTGGACCTATGAGAGAACCTGTAGCGGTGGCTGTTATTTTAAGAGATCCACGTGGAGTAAGAAATAAATAAACATACCTGCATGCAAACTGCAAACCTGCCCAGTCAGGTGGAAGGAAACAACACTAGATGTATCATTCGAGGTTTATGTGGCCATCTACTTGCTAGGGAAGACAGGAAGGCTATGGATGGACATTGTACACATGCTTTACTAGTGATGGACAGCTGAAAAACAAACTATCTCTTGCTCTTCATTTTGCTGGCACAGCCTTGCCACAAGCAGAATTTATCCATGGTCATTAGTCTTATTCTGTTCCTTTGCAAGTTGCATCTTTCTTTTCCTTCCTTGTACTTAGTGCAGGCAACAAGCACATCCAAGTAAGAGATAAAAGTGAAAGCTGATAAACAGGAACACAAGGACACTGAAGGAGATTAGGGACTATACATCAAACATAGCTACTGAGGGGAGGGACAGCGTGCTAACAAATAAAAATAAGAATTGTCACCGATATTCTCTTGTTGACCCAAGATTCATCCGCAACTGTAAGAATAGGTTTTCTTGAGTTTGACCTACTCAGAGACAGATCAGCACAGCATTTTGCACCAAACCACAGAATGTTTTGTCTGTGCTTTACATCTAGCAGTATTTATTATCTGTACAGTGCTATAAAAGCTATAAATGTAACGGTCATTTTGGAAGGATCTGCTTTTACAACTGAAAGCACAACATATCATGTCTTTTGCAAGGCACATATCAGCATCAGTTGTATCTGAAACTTTTTTCCTCCAATATTCCCCTACCCACACTGGCCAACAGGTAAACATATTGCTGCAGGCAATATCACCTTGTGTTCTGCCTGTCAGACCAAACAGCAGGGAGCTAACTGTGCCTACAACTCAAGTCACAAGATCTCAAAGAAAATGTATTCCCTGAAAGCACATATGGGGGACCACTACTTTTTTATCATCTCCTACAGAAAGAATAGGTCTTGCAGAACATCAGGGACTCCAGATTCAGCACTGTGATATAAGAAATAATCAGTGACAATCTCAAGAGAATTCACCGGGGCATAACTAAACAAAGGTGTAGTAGGACTCTGAAGAAGGCTATTTCCCACCCTAGGCAGTCGCAGCTGACCCACACAACCAATAGTTGACTGAGAAATTTAGTCAGTTTTTGTCTGCTTTTTCTTCTATGTGTGTCTATATACACCTGTATAAGCACGTGTGTGTAAAAATGCATCTTTAAATACAAAGAAATATTTTAAACTTTTCATCCTTCTCCTCCGTAACTGTTACAGCTGTCTATAATGGACAGCAAAGCAATTTGCTCTGAATTGTAGGCATATCAGATCAACATTTGATCTTTGCTCTCCTAAACACTGCATCAAATTGATGGTCCACATGCTGTTTTCAGGCTGAGTCACCAAATACTACAGTGACTATTCTATGATACACATTACTGACTACTTCAGGAGACTGGCCCTACAATATGATTGAACTGAAGCAATATTGTAGTTTAACCTCGGTAGGCAGCTAAGCCCAACACAGTCACTCGCTCACTTCCCCCATAGTGGAATGGGGGAGAGAATTGGAAGGGTAAAAGTGAGAAAACAAAGTTTACCCTCTTATTCCAACTAGAGTTCACACAGCAAGACAGAAACCAACTACCTGCAATAGCAGCATAGTGAAAGTTCTCTGGAAGCAGAATACAATCGCACGAAACTTTGGCACATAACTCATGGGCAAACCAAACTTTCAGTGAACTTGCTCTGTTTTTTCATATTTTCCCTGGCAGTTTCCTCCCCTCCACACTCCCACACACCACATTGTGAGTCGGAGAAAGTCCAGAAGTATACTTTAATAAAGCTCTCAGCTTCACCAACCACTTCCCTTTAACTTCAGATTTCTCTGAAGGGAGGAGGTTTCTGCTATCTCTGATGGTTGGAACCTGATCCTGTCATCATTAGCTTTCTCAGAGACTCTTCATTTGTTGAATGTTGGTCTGTAATAAGAGGCAGGAAGGATAGTCATTTTTATAGCAACTACCTGCCAACAGATTTCAATTCTTTATCCCTTCAAAATCCCACATCTGTCCATGTCTCCAGGCACTAGTGGAAAAAGCTCTGCATTAGTTATTTTTATTATCAACATAAAAATCTTTCCATTTATTTATTTATTAAGGAAAAAAAGCAGCTATCTACAAAACTCAGTTCGTTTTGTCCTTAGGCAGACATTTAAAGCTGTCTGCCAACTTCTTTTCTTAATAAAAAAATAAGCTAAAATCTTTATTACACACTGTGTAACAATATATGACCAGGTACATTTACCCAGCTGAGACATGTGCCATCCATTTATCAGGCAAGAATTCTTTGACTGAAAGAGGAAACATCTGATAAAGAAGGCAGCCCCATTTCTGAAACCTCACCGCTGATGAGTCCTGACCCCAGAGCTGAGCCCCAAAACATGCCCCATCCCTGCCAAGTCGACACTACACAGTGGAGCAGGGACAGACACTGAGCTTGTTCTGACCCAGACAGACAGAAGAGGCCTGCCAGTTCAGAGCGAGGAGGGCTCCAGTGCACAACTGCTCTGCTTTTAGGACTCAGGTGCAGGTCTCTGTGTGATGCTACACCAAATGGTTTCTCCAGCTCTTCCCTTACATAGCAGAGAAGGGTAAAGCTTCTGCTGTGTGCTCGCCACTGGGGAGACACCACCACATCCCCAACCACCAGCCCCTCAGACCCACCAGCCAGATGTCTTTGAAATAACCCACTTTTAGGCTGGGTCTTTGCTTTTGCTTCTTAGCAGTGAGATATGGTGAAGACTGAAAATATATCCCAAACCACGTCAGTTCCTTGCACAAACACCTCTTGGACTGTAATGCAAGGACATGGTAGGTGATGAGAACGGTACCTTCTGCCCAAAACCTTGTGGCCTACTTCATAGTGAGGGTAGTATCTGAAAAGCAGGAAGGATTTGGATTCCTACCCAGGATATGTGTCAGAGCTTCTGCCTGCACTCTTTCTAGGCTAGTGACTGGCATGTTAAACCCAAACAACACATCTTAGACTGACACAAGATGAAACACATTAGGCAGATGGCATGTTTTCTCTGCACAAGCCAGCGCCGGAATATTTCCTCCTAACGATCTCCTGTTCTTATTCGCACAGCAAAATTAGTTTTAAAGTAAAAAGAAAAATACGTAACATGATGGGAGCAAAGATTACTATGTGGAAAATATATCAACAAGAGAAGGGTTTTATTCTTTCAATTCCATGGCTTTTATTTATATCTATATTGTTTATAAAAACAAACACCCTACTTTGTCAGACGTGAAAAGTCAAAATTTACATTTAAATGGAGGCATTTAGGTGGGTTTTTTTCCCTCTCATCTCTTGAATGCAGAGTACAAAAGACTAAAAACTCTCAATTTTCCTAAATGGAAGGATAACAGGTGAAGTTTGCATTCTGGGAGCTATTCATTTTGTGAACAATGTTCAACTCAGCAATGACCAAAGCGCAGCTGATCAAGGGGAAAAGAGCACTGGCTATTAGGCCTGACAGGGATTTGCTCAGCAGCTGAGACCAGGAGAAGCTGTGATCTTATTGTGTCCTGTTCCCAAGGAGGAAATTATGCCAAATACAGCTCCCTGAGGGCAACACCTACATTTCCAGATGTACTGTGGATCACTATCCAACTGAAAATCACTGCAATTTTAGAGATTTTAGTGCTACAATAGCCCTGGTTTCATTGCTGGAACTACTGCAGATGTTTAAAACGTGAGGTGGTCTGCTTGTAAGAGAAAATGAGAAAACTTAAAACAAGTCCATAATTGCACAGTACTAAAGCCATTGTAAAAGAATGGAAGTGGAAGCAAATACTGCGATGACCCTTAAAGCTTGCCATCAATTATCTTCCTTCTTTTTTTTTTTTTTTCTTTTTTCTTATTTTCTTCCTGGCAAGGAAAATGAGTACTGATTCTAACCAGGGAGTCTCTCAAACAAGTACATTTGCAAGCAACACGGTCAGAGAATGCCACCCATGGAAAGGTGTAGCAACATTTTTAACCACTTTGTCTCACTGGAGTACACCAGGAGTAACAGATGATGTACCATAGCAGCTCATTCAATTCTAGGCTGGATTGCCCCTCTCTGGCTTTTTCTGACATATAGCTGATCCACAGTGTTAAAAGGCAAAAAGTAACCTCATATTTTTCAAAACAAGGGTTAACCACAGATCCAGCCAGAACTTTGTAGGTGTTTATGTTGATTGTTTTAACTGTCTCTCCTGTGTTATAGAGTGAAGCCCATACAAAAAAAAAACAAACCCGAACCCAAACCACCCCCGCCCATCCCCAGTAAAAATAGCCTGCCTGTATTTTAAAAGCAGAGGAAATAGCAATAAATGTTTGGAAAAGGCGCACACACAGAATCTAAATGCCTGGGAGGTAAGTGCTATGGCTATGTACCCAGCACTAGGAAATCACTGTCTCATTCTTTTTAAAGTTGCAAACAGACAGTGTTGCTAGTCTCCCAGGACTAGAAGCTATTCCAAGCACTACATTACTATCAGGAAGTGTATTCTAATGTTCACCCATCATCACATTGATCCCTCTGTCTTTGGTGAGTTCCACTTTTTGCCACCCTCACAAACACCAAAAGAGTCTATTGTTTCCACAACAAATGGTACTAGTTTTCCTAGCGCTTCCCAACTTAAAAAGCATTACCTGCATTATTTAATTCCGATGCATTCACCCCCACAGCCAGCCCTTTCATTCAGAAGGTGTCGCAGCCCCATTGTGGACTGACCCTTTGTTTTCACGTGCATGTTTTTGTCAACAAGGACAGCCCCAAAAACTCCATCCTCCCCACCTCCCCCACAGATGGGTCACCCACTCCTTGTCAGGACACCATCAGCTGTCACAGTTTGCTGCGAGCCCATGTCATGATCTAAGGAATCAGTCCAGCTAGGCCAAAAAAGTCTAAATATTTGGATGTTTGTCTTTCCAGCCCAATCACCTGCCTAATATATTCATATATTGTGTCCCCTCCTGAGTTGTGTGGTTCATACACAATTACTGCGTGTAGGTGTGGGGGTGAAGGGAAGGAAAAAATACATGAGAACAGGAATATCTTAAGCAACTGATTCTAAGTCTTATTCTGAGATAAAAAGAGTTTTAACTGAGCTAGCAGGACAGCCATAACACATGAAGAGCCTGTCTCTCCCCTTTCCCCTCAAATAACCAGGAACATCTGGTTGCATGTGGAGCACTGAGAGGTAAGTACTATCCATTCAAGATGGCCTGAGGAGTCTGCTCAAGGAATAGGTGATCAATGCCTCCTTTCCCAACCTCATGTCTCGACAGCTGTGTCCATCCTTGCGGGCCATCTGTGCTCTGTGATACTCTCTGTAGGCCTGCACCCCACTCCGGTCACATATCTAGCATGCAAAGCCAAGGTGGGTGGTTTCCCCCCATGCTCCCTGGCTTCCACCAGGAGAACACCCAGGCATATGAGCAGAGATGACCAGAGGCCCCCATCTGGGCAAAGCCGTGCCCTGCAAAGCACAGCCTGCACAGAGGTTTTGTTTCTTAACACCTGCAGTACCTTGTTTTTATTTGTTTCTGTCCTTAAAAAGGCAGCTCTTCAAATCCATCCAGTTGCCTGCAATCTTCAAAAGCAAACAAGGCCTGTTGACACGATGTAGCAGGTTTCCCAGAACCACTGTCTCTTTAATTTTATGGATAAGCTCAAGGCTACCAGATACGCTGTCTTTCAAGACCTGCCGGTAATTAAAGCCTACCTGGTCCTTTACCCCAAATATGAAGTAGAACACTAAAATAATGTTGAGATCACTCTGCCATTACTACAGGTGCTGTAATGAACATTTTGACACACCATGGGGAAAGAGGTGCTGTTCATAAGACATATCTCAGCAAAAAAAAGCAGGAAGTTTTTACTTCAGATAACCGTTAGGATAAGGTTTTAGCTTCCAAAGTGGTATCAACTTGATTCACCCCTCGGGTCTACCAAAAATCCATCAAGAAAATATTGCAGGGTCCTGTGAAACATTCCCTTTCTTTTCCATCTCTTACCACGACCTGTTCTAACAATACTACTCAAGGGTTGGTTATTTACATACATTTCTCATGGCATCCATGCCCATAATGTCCAAATCTGACATCTGTTAATTCCACACAAGTGAACTCAGCTGGACAAGAGGATATAAAGTAATATAAAATGTCAGCTTTCATGCTATACAGATTAAGCCAGCCATGTAATCAGGCACTCTTTATGATGGGCATATCATGGGTAAGCAGTGATGACAGAGTTTATCAGATACCAAAAGCCACTAATACATATGCCTGATTCTGTCTCTGCAGGAGTTTTTCAATCAGCGGTCCCAAACTTAGGCACATAGTTATCACAGCTGATGGAAACATTAAACCTTCTGGGTTACCTTCAAGCCCCAGCAAGGTTTAGCATGCCCTTGAATTAACCTTGAATGTTACCCAAGGGAATAACTATACAATGGATTGAAACAGGCAGTGCTAACTGTAACTAGTCCAAACAATGAAGCATGGGGACAGAACGGGACCAGTGGAAACCCCACGATAAAGCCGAGGTACAGCCCCCTTCCTTCTGCTTGTCCAAGTACTAGACAACTCGGCTCAGCAGGCTGCTCTGCTCCTCCAGGTAACAGCAACTAATTCCCCAAAGGGCCAGGCACCAACTAAAACTGAATTACATTTCATGCTGAATATGTAACTTCTCTGGAATGGCTTCTCTGCTGGCACTGCACCCCCCTGTGTGAAGAAACATCTTCCAGGGTGGCTGAATGGTCACTGGGCTCTTCAGTAGAGATTCCCTCTGTAAATTCAGCTACTCTTGTTTCCAGATGCTGGGAGCAAAGCTACGGGACACTTTTCTGAGTTACCTGAGGCATTCTTCATGGCCCTGGACTAGGTATTCCCACATTTCTTGTATTTATTCCAATAAATAATACCCTTATATTCTTTCCAATAGCCAAGCTATGGGAAAGAGAATTTTTTGGAAACATTTTTCAAAGAATAAACGTCATACAACTGCAGTCAGGTGCCTCACAGCAACTGGTCCAGCCTGAAGATATACAGTCCCTAGCACTGTCCCAACTTTTTAGCACAGTGTTCCATGTCATTATATCCACAAATTTCCCTGTACAGGTGAGATCTTCCTCACATAACTCTTCCTCCTCCTCCCCCCCTCCCCCAAAATAACCCTACAAGCCAACAGTCTACAATTACATGTACAGTCTTTTGACAGGACTACAATCTTAAACTACAGATAGGAAGCAGAGACACAAAGCTCAGCAACAGTGAAGCCAGGCAGAGTATAAGCACCATCCAAAACTGAGTCCTCTTCTGTGCTAGTGTGCTGAATTTTTACTCAATACCACGATGCTAAAACTGTGCTGAGCTGCCTGCCTACTTAAAAAAACCAATACATATCATCATACCATGCTAGGGGCCAGTTCTGGTGGTGGTGTTTTTTGGTTTTGGTAGGGTTTTTTGGTGGTTTGGGTGTTTTTTTGTTTGGTGGTTTTGTGGTTTTTTTTTTTTTTGTGGGGAGGGAATTGTTTGCTTTGTTTTTTTAAAGGTTTCCAGGTTCCTGTAAATGTCACTGAGTTGTGTATAAGGCTGTGGCATTTTGCTCTCTCTAATACCAGGAAATTCATATACACACATTTTCAGTTGTTTATCTTGTGAATACAAAGACTGAATCAAAGCATCATAAGAAAAGAAAGTGGGTTGTTTTCTTCGCTAACTTTTCTGGGACTCAATAATATTGTCAGTTTCTCTTTCTCTCCCACTTCTATTTTGTCTAAGACTCTGCATCTTGGAAGACTGTGAAGCTGCTGTGTGATTTTTATCTCCATGATTAAAGTGTTACACTTTATTGAGCTCTTTGCATCAGCACCAAAATCTGCAATGCAGGATTTTACATAACACTTCATTTTCTCCTCGCACCATTACTGTTATTAACCTGGTAGCAATAAACAGAAAATACAGCTTGGCTCATGATGTACTCCTGAGTTTTTTGTGTGTGTGCGTAACAGAAAAGGAAAAAGAAAAAAAGAATGAAAATGAAAACAGCCTCCACCCTGTGAAAGATTAGGAATGGCTGCACAAACTTGTATTTTCCTCAAAGAAGAATCACAGACTTTCAGAGTTTAAAAGACAATACTACATTTTCTAAGTGCTGTATCTTCTGCATGTAAAGACTTCTTCTAAAACAAGAGATCAGAAAAGAAAAAACACATTCAAATTACTTTAAAATTATCCAATGCATTATTATTTTTCATTAAACTTCCTGGATAGAAGATCTGATTGATACTCTGCTTCCGGATATTGCACTTCTCTTTGTTTAAATGATGAAGTTTTAGGAGCATGAGATCTGCTCACGTGATACCAATAAGGGCCTGAAAAACAGCTGAAGAGCTGTATGTGCATGTCAACACAGATGACCTTCACACTCCATCAATGGATGGAAACAGCATGTTTCACAGGCATGAGATCTCTGAGCACCCAGGAAAACAGTGGGAGTTAACTACCTGAATGTCTGTAGGAAGCTGGGTTATTAACAGAGATTCTCTTTTTGCTGAAGTGGGAGAGACCTGCAGGTTCTGGAGCAGCAGCATCAAGATGTGAAAGCAGGACTACAAGAGCTGTGCAGAAAGAGATGGGTCATACATGAACAGATGGTCACAAAAACTTGATTGAAGCCTAACAGTAATGAGACAGATACGGAGAGAGACATAACACCAGTATGGGGAGTTACCTAACTTGGCATGTCACAGAGAGAGCATTCAGAAGCAAAGTCAATTTTGGTACAAACTAAAAGCAAGGCTTCAGGTGCTTAGGTATCATTTTCAGAAAGAAGAAATTAGGAGGGCAGACTTCATAGTCTTGCTCTGCTTCTCTTCTCTTTAGATGATATAAACACTCGTTTTGCAGTCCTAAAGTGCTGGGGCTGGGGAGCTGAGGGTTATCCTAAAAACTTGTTTCCAACCCATCTTCAGTTCCTGTAGCTCCCCATGAACTGCACTATGTTGCCACATCCAACCAAGGCATCTCCTCGCAGGAGTGGTCAGGAAAGTCAATGCAGATTGGGCTGAGTGGTATTGCTACAGCTTACCCTGAAATGTTCTGGTTATTTTTGAAGGATTGTTTTGTATTTTAACCCAAGAGAAAGCTTTTAGAAAGCTCTCCAAGCTTCTGCCCCCTACTTATGTGGGTTCCTGCTCTTTACTCTTGCTATTTATTTTGCACTTGCTCTTTACTCCTAAATGCTGCAGTTTGAAATATAGCAGAACATTTTTCAGTTCGTCAGTGTGTTGTTTGCTGTCAAGGAGACGAAATGTTACTACTTTCCTCTGGAGAAGCTTAGGACATGATGGATGAAATGTCACAAATAATTAGACTTTTCCTATGAATTACATTTTTTTAAACTTCTGTTTTCATGTCAACAGGTATGTTACAGATAGGCTGCATGAGAGGACCTGGGGAAATTCTAGTTCTCTGGGAACAGCAGTAAGGTAATATCTGATAAGCCAGGGCATAGCTTCAGCTGAGACAACCTTTATACAGCTTCCACTATCAAAATTCAGGGCTATGAACATCTGAGTCCAGTGGCAGAATCAGAGCGGCCCAGTCTAGTTCCTGAACAGCATGGATATAGTTAGGAATTTAAAGATTGCTTGACAGAGTGTGACCTAAAGTGCATCCACCCCAGTGTCTTGTTTCTGACTGTGATAATTTGTGGCACTGTTAAACCCTAGACAATACAATATCCAGTGATAATCTGAATAACTGTGAGGCTTGGAGGAAATAAAAAAAATGCAGTCCACTTTCACACTTTGAGCAGAGATGTACTGCAGATAGGCAGATATTCAGATTGCATAAAATTATCTGGGAGGCAGAGATGAACAAACCCTCCAACTCTGAACTCTCTCTGGCTTGATTAGGTGTGATAGCTGATCTGCACTTCATGGATTGGGCACTCATCTGTGAACATCCCAAATATCTGCCAAATACCTGAGCATGCTGAGGAAAACTGCAGAAAAAAAAAATCACAGGCATTCATACACTACTTCATTATTGTTATATGAGTTTCTAAAGCTCTCATCATTTTAATCTCTAAGTTTATAAACTGCCAGTTGTTATAGTAGGTAGGCAGTAAATGCTGGATCAAACATAACACTGCAGCTGAATTATTGCTTTGAAATCTTGTATCACATGCAACGACTTTAAATTGCTTGCTTTGCTAGAAAGGCTGGAAGAATGTGAAGCCATGACACTCTAATTCACACAAATCAATGATGTAAATCTTAACTGGCAGAATGTATCAATAATCAGGAATGCTCCAGGGAAACAAATCATGGGAGCTACACACCTTTTAGATCTCCCTTCCATCACAAACTTATTGTCATTTATCATCAAGAAAACAGAAAGATTAGTAATGATGCAGCAAAATTTACTTACCCTTTGACATGGAAATAAATTCTTATTTTTTATCTACAGGAAAAAGTTTCCCACATGTATTTGCTAAGTGAACTCAGCTGATTAGAAATTATTGAACTAAAATGAAAGTGTTGCAGTGAGTGACCTGAAAGGATCACTGAAATTTTCTCAGGAGATTTAAAATGTTACTTTTAATGCTAAAGATTAACTGTATACACACTACATGTGTGAAGGGGAAAGGGAGACATGGGGTTCCAGTGTTCCTAAACTGAACACAGGTTGTGTGGGACTTCCTACTATTTCAGATACATATTAGAGATACTGGTGTTATCAAAATAGGGCATGGGAAAATAGTTTTCAAATACCAGGAAAGGCGGGGGAAAGACCCTTAAAACCTTTTCTCCTTATTCAGTGAATAAGACTGTGATCATCAGCTCATCTTTAAGGATCACAAACAACAAAAGAAAATTGCTTCCCAATGGCTAACATGATAAGAGAGAAAAGAGAGAAGTTGAGTAGCTTCTTGACTGTGTCAATTCCTTCCAGCAATACCTAATGAGATGCCCTGTCGAGGTGGAATCTGCCGCACATCCTCTACATCAAAGGGGATCTGGAGGATCTTTTATTGCTTTAGACTATCATACTGCCTAGTATGGTAGGTAGTTACTTCTGAAAGTCCCCATGACTCCCAAAAGTCACCTATTGCTCTATGAGGCGCTTGGAAGTCAATAAAAACCATCATCAAGCACTTATTTCACTGCTTCACAACTGTTTATATTCTAACAGCTGTGTGCAGATTTATCAAAGAGAAGAGTTAAGTGGCTGCATTCTTCCTCTTCCTTAGTCAAGCCCACCATAACTTACATTGTATAATAGCTGTGCATCCTCCCTCTTCCTTCACACTGCAACTAGATAAAGCTCGGGGACACTGTCAAATTTCCTGTAATGAAATCACAGAGATGGTCCCATGATAGATTCCTAATCTATTAATCTACTGTTTCATGCACTACAGCCACCACTGTCATGTTCCTAATGGAACAAGTCTCAATAAGCATCACAGATCTCTATGGCTGCTGATTAATATGTCTGTCTTCCCTACAGTACTTTTAATCTTTAGCAGGTCTTAAAACACTTCACCAATTAACTTAAAGTTATTGGTGTCACACTGCAGCTTGGCAAACTGAAGCCCAGGGATAAAACAACTTGCCCAAGGTCATGCAGGATGTCAGAAAAAGTCAACCAACACTTTCAATTTCTGTCCATTATGCTGCTGCTCCTATTTGTTTTGAAGCAACAGGCAGAGGCTCCAGGTACTGAACGGAAATCTCTTTTATGTTAGACCCCATTCTCAAGCAGAGCAAAAGTGGACTTTATAACTGCAAAAATGACATGGAGATGGGAAGCTATTAATCTCTTTCTCTCCTACTTCTTGTGGATAAGTACTTAATTTAAGGCAGAGAGGAAGTTTTCATAGTTGAGTCCAGCTTCTACCACTAATTAATGTGGGCAGAGGAGACAGAAAGAAGCTGGTTTTTGGGGAAAACACAGCCTTGCTATTTTCTGCACTTTTACACTGTGAGCCTTGTTTCCTTCACCTTGGGGTAGAGGTATAATGAAGTATTCCAATACGAATGCACAGTTTTGGCTCTGTTCCACTCAAATGGAGATAGAGATGCAGTGTCAGCTACCTAGATCATAACTCCCAGTGCTCTGATATTTTTTGGATTTCTGTGGTTGGCTGTAGTTTCATAATACTCCTGCTACAATGCTAGCTTCAGGAGGCCCAGCCTCTACTGTTCCTAAGCCAGACGAAATGGAAGGGGCAGGAACCCTCCATATCATGAAGTGATACGTGCATTGATTTCTCAGTTGTGACACAGGCTTTGCATTTGACCTTCAACAAGTCGTTCAGTTCCTCTCAGCTCTCACTCTTATAATGGGGACTGTAGAATGCCAGTCTGTCTAATCTTCATAAATCATCACCTCCTCATGGAAGACACTTTCTCATAGTGTATAGTAGCACAAATTCAATGGGACGCTGATCAGAACAGGATCTCCCAGGAACTGCTGCAATACAAATAACCTTCAACTACGCAGACCTAAACACAACTCCCTTCCATTGTCTTTCAGGATGGAAGTGCAAAGAGTTATGGTAGCAGGAACATCCAGATAACCTGTTATTTTAAAAGGTGCTGTTTACTTAAGAAACCACCCTTACTTTGTGTTTAATATTTTGTACCTCAGGTTAAATCAGTGCAGGAAATACTCCTATTCCCATATCTCAACAAAAATGATGCAAAAGGTCATACAATATATCATCAATAAAATACTGTCTCTTGAAAATCAGTTTTGCCCCACAGTTTTCATATAGTCAAATTATTTTTGAAATAGAAGTGTCATTCTTTAACCCTGTCAGGAAGTTATAGGCAACACGTTCAGTTTCCATTTAAAAATCAAAGTGTAAAAGGGTAGGGGAAAAAAAACAATAAAATTCACTAACACAAATGTCAGTCAGGCCTGGCAAAAAAAGAACGTAGAGATTAAATGTTACCCTTTATAGTTTGCAACCCAAACAGGAGATCACTGAGCTAGAGCATGACAATAAAATCTACTGCACATTTGCAGACAAACCAACTAGTCAAGTCTCTAGCTCTCTCCAAGCTGAAAAAATGACCAAGTGGAAAAAAACCAAAACAAAACAAAACAAAAAACTACCCAAAACATTAGGACAACTGAAAGAATAAATAACACTTCAAAAACCTTTCTGTTTCAACCACATATAAGCAGCTATACCCCATACCAGGGTAAAAGTCTGAGGGAGGGTTTTTCCTGTTAACATGGGATTTTTTACTCTGACATTATCTCTCTAATGTTACTTGAACATAGGTTACTCTGGCTGCACATCAAAATATACTGGCTTGGAGTTTAATTCTGGAACACTTAACATTACATTTTCCCAAGAAATGGCTGTTCTTCTCCTGAATTTGATGGCTCATTGAGCTTTCAGGTAAGAGATGGTTTTACAGGGATATGTCTCTGCACATTCTTCACAGTCCTTATAAAATCGCCCGGCCAGCCAGAGCACTCTGATTGCCTGGGGAACATTTGGTAGGGATAGGTTAATCTATGTGACCTCCATAGTTCATCTGAAACAGCTGCACAACTTTCTAAAGAGCCATCTTTATTTTGTCCTCATCTGCTCTTCAGTTTCTGAGTGATTCCCAGGCACACACTTTCTCAAGGATAGCTAGAAACAAATAGAGGTGAACACACATTTCTCCCTATAAAAACACGCGCAGTGGTATAGATTAAGAATCAGGCCTACCCGCAAACCACAGTCCCTTGTGTACCAATCCAAGAGCAAACCCACATATATGTACAAACATAATAATTACACTCCAACAGAAGTATTTCTCCACCAGCAAGAAATACAGTTCAGCTGCTGGGAGGGGTGTATTATTAGTAGGGAGCTGTCCTTTCCAGTAATGAAAACGATTTGTCTGCTTTCTAAGAGGAAAGGACAAGCAGATATGATTCCTTCCAAGTTAGTCTTTTTCCTATATGCTAATGTATTAGATTTTTAAGCTGATGATGGGTAATCTATCAAAATTATTCCGATTTAGAGCAAAGGGGTAGCTCTATGCTGCTTGGAAGCCTTTCCTTCCCCATGCTCCGAAGCAGCATTATTCAGAATTGCTGCCTAAGCCATGGAGCATTTTGTAACTACCCAGCCTTCTTCCCACCCCTTAACACCTCCTCTCCTCTTTCCCCCCACCCCATCAGCACTGTTCCCCCCGCACAAATTGCCACACATCTGTACAAAGGACAAGCAGAAGAATAAGGTGACAGTTCTTTAAGGAAAGAATAAAAATGCAAATTAACAAACACCAAATTTGCTGTAAACATTAAATACTTCAGACATGAAACCTTCTGTGCTACAAGAGTGCTTTCAGCATTATCTATTCACAGCAGTTCCTCTGCTCCTGAGGGTCATAAACACTGAGAGATGGAGCCAGCAAAAAAGCTCTAGTTGAAATTCAGCTCACAGCAAAAGCAATTTCCGAGTGTGCAAAGTGCTGTCAGCAGGCCTGATGTTTGTGTATGAAATATAGACAATATGACTGGCCCATCGGCAGTCACTGTCAGCCTGATGGATGGTGCCTGAAAAGAAGTAAAGCGGCTGCCGTTAGGGCCCAGTCTATCAGACGCTTGATGGAGATTCGGGGGCTTAATAGAGGTAAAAGTTTCTTCTAATCGGACAAAATTTCCAGCGGTGATCACAAAGAGAATAAAAGGGACAGCAATGTGATATGAGGGCACAAGCAAGGCTTTCCCATCTCAGCCACAATAGAAAACAGAAGAGGAAAGCTATGCACTCTCAATACCAAGGAAAATTGGTATCTGTGTCCTTGGACCTCAACTATGCCAGAGCAGATGGGGCAGTCCTAAAGCCTACTGTGTGCACAAGCATCTTCAGGGGTTCTGCACAGCCCAGACCCCTGGAAAAATTAAGACACCACCTTCACAATTGCTTTGGTGCTCTTTGCAGTGTGCCTGTTGCTGTGTCAGGGAGGTGACTGGACAAGGCATGCAGACTCTTCCACCAGTCCAGAAAAATTTATGAAACAACAAGTTCAAGTGTCCTTTTACCATTTGGAAGCTAGAGTCCTTACTTTTTATCTCCCCCCCCCCCCTCCAAGGTTGTTATGTAGATAAAACTTCATGTGCAGTATGTGTGGTCTATCTGAATGAAAATACAAAGGGCTAAACTGCATCATACTTCATGCTATGGGTCCCTTAGCTCATGTTGTCAATCAAAGACCCTCAGGCAGAAAACGTAGAGACTGTGTAACAAAGGC
Organism: Athene noctua; assembly: GCF_965140245.1. NCBI lineage: Eukaryota > Metazoa > Chordata > Aves > Strigiformes > Strigidae > Athene > Athene noctua. The sequence continues at coordinate 9,148,998 of NC_134041.1, read as the reverse complement.
ATGGCATGGGTCAGAGAGCACATGCAGTAGTTCAGTTACTAATACGTGTGCCAAGAAACCATGAAAATCAAAAGGCTCTGATGAAATAACACTGACCACCTCAATAAAGCTGGAGTGGATTGCAATTAGAAGTGAGCTTGTGCTTCAAAGTTCAGGTTCCAGCCTGTATTCAAACTGTATATATTTTGAAACTAAATTAACCCACAGTTTTCATCCATCCCTATTTGCAAAGGCAAAGAAGAGCTGACAGCTAGCTATGTTTGCCTCCCTTCAGGTATGTGAGAAGGCAAGTTCACAGCAAGGGGCAAAAAAGAATTACTGCAGGTTCTCACTCCGAAACAAGACTGTCAAGCAGAAGAAATTTCAACAAATGCTTAAATTTCTTAAGCAAAACCACAACGTGAATTAAGGCAAAATGCAGAACAGGAAATTAAAAGTGTGCACAAATGGGAAATCTTCTCAGGTCTAATAGTCTGTCTAATGTTTTGAAAGAAACAACATATTTCAGCAAGAAACTGTAGCCTAAAAAGCCTTTTTCACTGGGACTCTTCACCCCATCATTACAAGTCCCTACTTGATGAAAAATAGAGCCAAGAGTGACTGCTGGGGCATTAGAGGAATTTAAAAGTAGTCATTTCTTTGCAGCAGTGTTTAAATAGATCATATTTATCATCCGGAGAAACAGCAAACATTTCGATATTTTAGATGGTCATGGCACAGGACACAACACTCAGCTTGGGCTCAGGAGGACACAGTACACTCGGTTAGCTCCTACCTGACCTTCCAAACATACAGCCGACAGCTTTCTAGTGATTCTCTCACCTCCTGCATGCTCCCTATAAATGGAGGTTTTCTCCCCTGAACAACCTTTCCCCAAAGAGCTATAGCCAGAAACAGAGCTGTCCCTGCTCTCAGGCTGAGGCCTGGACTTCACACACTAAGCCCTTTGGTGTTTCTGACTCTCAGCAGGGTTTTCTCCTGGAGCCCGGTTTATTCTGCCCCAGACTCAGCTGCAAATTCTGCATCCCAAAGCTCCACTCCAGGATTTGTCACAAGGGCTGGCAATTTCCTACTTACCAAACGTACACAAGAACATGCAGAACTCAGCTTGAGCCCCTGGTAGCAAAGCAACTCCTGACATTAATATCTTTTAGCACAGGCTCCAGAAGAGCTGCTAACAGTGAGCTTTAAAAAAAAAAAAAAGAATAAATAAAAAAAATTGCTGCATCTTTAACAGGTTTTAAACCAAGCTCCTTTACCCTATTACCAGCACCTGATGAAAATGACTACCCTATTGAACTCACCAGCGGGCCATTAGAAGTGTGTCAGATTATATTAACTAGGCAATTAAAAAAAAACACCCAACCAGCAACAACAACGAGCAGGCAAGTCAGCACACAAGGAGAGCCTGTCTGTCGTTTTGTAAATCCCCAAATTAGTTTTGAAAGGCCACTTTCAGCCTGGAGTTAAGGCCAGATTTACCCTCTGCGTGTCTGCAATTGGCTGAATCTCTGCAGTAACCTGATGAAACTGATTATTTATGATAAGTGACTGACATTGGGTTGGTGCCCAAAAGGCGAAGGAATGAAAGCTGCTGTGACCCCAAATGAGAAGATTTTCTTTGATCAGCTCACACAAACTTCTAAAAGAATTATGACTTTTGGTTTCATGCAGGAGATCAAATAATTAAACAAACAGATGTGCAGATATTAATAACAAAAGGTGTCGCATGGGGGAAGCATTCAACCACAAACAAGCCATTTATTTTAAGACTTAAGTGTTGCTCAAATTCCCAATCAGAAGAAGAAAGAATGATTTTTAAGCGTGGTGTGGGAGGCATTTTGGAGAACTGGGGGTAATTTAAAGCAGAATATGCTTTTTTGATGAGACTGCCAAAACCGAGATGCCTCTGGATAAAAAATAAAACAACAAAAAAAGTTAATTTACATACAGACAGAGCTGTCAGGCAAGTCGTCAGCAGAGAGAGGGATAACAAGTCTTTGGGTAACAACTCCCTTGTTAGGAAGATGGCAGCGAGAATCAGGATCAAGGGAAAAGGAAAGTCACTGTACAGATGTTTTAAAGGAACAGTTAGCATTTTCTGTGGCTTGGGGGGCTGAACATCGCAGCTGCCTGCTCAGTGCAAGTACAGAAACCACCTGCATGAAGGATACGTGCATAGCTGGGGAAATAATTAATTAATATCTCCTATTTCTATAGAGCAAGACAAGGGTCTGAGCAAGGAGTTCAGGTCTAGACTCCAACCTCAGCTCTCTCCAGCTTTGTACTGTTGGTGAAGGGGCAGGAAAGATATTACTTTGGGGGTTGAGTCAGGCTCTCCCTCTTCAGCATAGTCTTAAGTCATTTAAGGAAGCAACAGGGAGAGAGTCATCGGCCTTGTCCAAGAAACCTTAAGGAGTAATACACGCACACTCCCTGAGTGCAACTGGATGAAAAGACCAAAAAAAATAAATGAAAAGGCCAGGCAGTTCCCCCATCAGGGCTGCAGAAAGCAGATTTCAGAGCCTCATCAACACAGCAGCTGCTCCTTGTCCCTAATTACATGCCTGCAGTGCCACTAACAGCACAAGGACTCGACTCCTGATATTCAAGGTAAGGAGGGAGAGATGCCCCAATCCCAGTCAGAGGCATGTCTGGGGTTGGATCACCTGTCCTTCCTCACCTTGAATATCAGTGGTCTTTCTACTATTCCCACTTCTTCCATCTCTGTGGATGCAGCAAGCCCCAACTGTAAGCACAAGGTCCAAGAGGTGGGATTTGTCTGCTGGGGAGTCACCTGTTCCCAGGAGGATGAGAGAAGAGGTGATGGAAGGATCCTGCTGGATAAATCCAGCCACAGGCCATCAGCTGCACTGGACTTAACTGTTTTTTTGATTTGCAGATCTCATCTATCAGCTTTACCTTTCCTTACCAACAAGATCTTTCCTGAGACCTGAGAACGGTCATGCTTTTCCATTCCTTAAATCAAAGATCCTCCAAAAATTGTGAATGTCCTGTGAAGATTTGATGAGAAAGAGATACACTTCACTTCAATCCCCCACATATTATCTACCACTATGGAATGAGAAAGAGGACAGCTTGTTTTGCTGTGCTTAAATGTTCCTACATTCCTGAAAAGAAACTATGAAATATCCCTTAGTATCTCAGTGATGATGGGAGAAAACTGAGATCCCAAGAAACGGCATAGAGTGATCCATAAAATCAAGCCACTGGCTGTAATGATCACATGCTTTTCATGGAACTCAGCAGCATACCAATCACATCACAAAATCAATATCTTTCTCAATCAGTTCATTATTCTGACTCACTGAATTGGTGGCTCACCAGCTAGCTGGATAGGGAGTCAAGCCCAGCTGACATTTTAGTAAGTGCCTCTGCCTACCCACACGAGAAGCCCAGCAAAAAACAAGATATTAATCACTTTTACTGGAACCAACTGGAATTCTGCCTCTGACAGAGGGAGTAGGTACAAGCAGCCCATATCCTCCAGAAGAAAAGAGTGGAGCTGGCCAAAGTGTTACTGCCTGAGCCTCTCCAGCTAAAAAAAGAGCACATAGTTTTTCAAGAAACTACAGCAGAGCACATAGTTTTTCAGGAAAAACAACAAAAAACCCCACAATAACAACAACAAACCAAAATAAGCAAACAAAAAAACCCAAAACCATTTTGTTTAGAAGGGAGTGCTCTGTGCAAAAATGTATTTTTCTGTTCTTATGCCCCACAAATATAAATCCTTAAACTGTGTTTAAGCTAAATATCACACAGAGAATTCATTTAAATAAAAACTAAAGTATGTATGTCACCAGCTTTACAGAGAACAAAAAGCCTGGGACCAGAACTCTCCTAATATTGCTTTAACATGGCATATGTAGTATGAAGCATCCTACATGCTGCACAGAATTATCCCTTTGTGATCCTTGTCTATCTGAGTAAATTCAACTTCAATGTGATAGTGCATTTCTTCATAACAGTAAAGAAAATAACTGTTAGAACAGAGCAAAGTGTTTTTTTAAAAACACAGTAGGGTAAGAAACAACTTGGCTGGCTGTGGGGGTGGGCTGGCTAATCTAACAGATTGTTCCCGTCTTTGTCTTCCAAGTTGCTACAGAAATGACAAATCTACCAGAAAGCCAGTACAGGTGACTCACAATTATCTGCATTTCACAAGCGTGTCCCCTGATTGTGATGATGTGATTTGAAGATCAGATGGGGTCTAGTCTCAGAAAGCAATATGTACCCACAACTCACATTGACATTATCTTCCAGAAAGTACACGGAGCTCAGTGCATTTGGTCTTACAGATACCTAGCAAACCACCAGCAAATTTTTCAAAATATCTCCATTCACTGTTTCTGTTGAAATATTAGCCATACTGCAGGTATTCACACATAATTTCAGTGAGGTGAGATGAGAGAGACAGAAAATCTCTAAAACCTAAGTTATTTCACTTAGCCAATTTAGTAAATATATTCAGGGTAATAAAAAAAAAAAATCAAGCTATTCTAGTATTATGTCTGTAATGCTATATTTTTGGCTGAGATGGTGCTTTCAGCTATGACCACCATTTTTTTTTATCTTTTCAGTCCATCTTTAAGGTTTGTAAATTTCCCGTCTCTTCGGATTGCATTTTTCTCATGCTTGCTCACATGCCAGAAAGGATATTTTAAAGCAAAGTAAAACAAAACAAAACTCCAAAGAGAAGCAGTTTCAACTCCTCTGACCACAACATAAAGAATACTGGGGGTGTGTGGGGGGTGTGCGTGTGAATCACAGTTTTCAGTTACTAATACATTTATTCAGATATTTCCTCTTCCTTACTTTTAATATCTCAAAATAAGTTCAAATTCAGAAATCAGATTTAGAAGTAACCCAGTCCTCAAATAGACACGCTTAGCCAGGAGAGGCTTTCTGGCTGCAATTGTCTACGTATACCCAAGACTTGCCTTTGAGTGATTCACATGGACAGATAACAGATCAGCTCTTTATGGCACACAGTCTTTCCTTCCTTGCTAGCAGACATATGTCTTTCCCCCACGCAGCCTTCTGAACATTTATTTGTACTCTCTGGCTTTATTTCTTTTCAAAGTTCTTTCTCATTTCTGGAAAGTTAAGCTTTGCTCCTTAAATGATGTTCAAGGAAAATAATCTTCTCTTGTTCACTATCTGAAACAGGAATGAAAGGGTGGGACAAGGCCCATTTTGCTCCCTAACCTTAGCATAACTCCTTTTATTTGACATGTTTTCAAACAGGCAGCAAAAAGTGAGTAGCACAATTTATGTAAATCTTCCCTTACCATATACATCTCAATATGCCCCTCCCAGGAAACTGGATTTGGAATTCAAGGTCATCGGCATGACCACAGACAACATCATGATTCAGGTCCAACACCAAGTTATTAGGAATGGGGAGAGGGGACAGACAGGGGGACAGCGGTGACCACGGGAGCCCAAACGTCCGGCCTGTCACGCACACCCTTCCCGGTTAGTGCTGCATGTCCCAGCACAAACAGATGTTCTACCTCTGTGTAGCTGCCTTCCATTTATCGAGGTTGTACATCCCCCCTCACTAAAATATATTCGCAACATATTTTTTTACTATAATCTCATGGTACAAGAAAACAGCAGCACCAACAGTAACAAAACGTGTCCTTTAGTTTCAGTGTCTGCCTTCCATTTACGCTACAAAAATGGAAAGCAGCAGCTGCTGATAGCTGCATAAACATAACTGTCCACAGTGCGTAACTGGCACTTTGCTGAAATCATCTTTGCAAAATAATAGGTGTTGCTGTTCTGATGTGATAATACTTGATTGATTTATCCACATGGTATTTAAAATGCAGCTGATGTGACCCTTCTGCTCTGGTCTACCCACGAACCATGGATTTAAAATCCATATATTAAGTGGATTTCTTGGAAAGGTGGAATTCTCAAATCAAAGAGGCTGCTGAGGTTCAATAATATGGTTACATGATGAATGTAACTCTGTAAAGCCAGAGCCCATCGCATGCTAAGTGTGTTGGATAAAAAGGCATCTCAATGATAGCTTAGTGAGATTCTCATTCTTTCCCATGTCACAACCCTTACTGAAGTTTTCCAAAGCTGTGAAGCCCAGGTTTACAGACATATCAATACAAAGAGTAAGAATAAATAAAATTTCTTCTGAACAAGCATTCAAATGTTTGAGTGTTTATTCAGATTCCACATGAACTTCAAACCCTGCCAGGCTTAAGCCCTCATTAACAACTGTGACTCCAATTCAACATTACCCAGCAACTGTACTTGACAGCCACCAGTGCTTACCAAGTCTGTAGTTCTTTATGTCTTGGAGTAGTGCATCATTTAATTTGTCCATATAGCTCAAATGCTTGCTTTGATATAGAACTGGAAAGGATGAAAGGGATTGCTCATGACTGTTATTTAGTAAGGCACCTACCGACATGTTTCTCAGAGCTACAGGCAATTCAGGGGGAGGATGTGGTGGGAATTGTGGGTAAACGGCAGTAAATATTAAAATTAAATAGAGGAAAACAAACGTTGCTACAACGAGAAGAAAATGCAGTTCCAGGCTTTGAAATCTGACTGGATCAAAACTCGTTTCCACTAAGCAAAACTGAAGGAAAACCTAAAAATTCTCAGTAAGAAATCTACCGATTGAAAGTATTTATTGATTCCTGCTTTGTGAATTACAAAATAAAACATTTTCAAGGGAAAAATCGAGTATTTGCTTGTTTTTACCCTTGACAATTGTAAAACCACATCTCCAGACTTGATAAAACTTTTCACTATAGAAAACCTTTCTCGTCTCCATGTTTCCCGTATGTATACTTTTTATTATTCACCCTTTTCTATCAATAACTTCCAGCACTTGGAATTTATGTGCAGTATTTAATAAGAGCTGGTGTGAATGTCGAAAGTATCTTTGTAAGATGTTATATGTCAAAAAGCGATCATGTTACAGTGTGATGGATTAATATGAAGAAACAGCTTGAAGGCAAGGTATTCATCTTTTTTTTTTTTTTTTTAAATGACAACACTAATACATTTGTTTCAGTTCTGAAATTAATTTCCTAATAGTAAGAAAGGTCAAAATGAACGAGAGGCATATGAGCCTTTTTGTCATCTTTAACAAATTATCCAAAACAAGCCTGTCAGATCAAAAGGGATAACATTTTGAGTAATAAATGTTAGTACTGATTAACTGGTCAAAGTTAATCCTTCTCAGGAATTGCTATTTGCAAAAGGTGGAAAACCATTCATTTGTTGGTTTTTGGTTTTGTTTTGTTTTTTTTTTTTAATTTCTTTTCTCATGTTTTCAATTTTTTTTTTTTTTTTTAAATTATATCTGCCAAGTGTCTTCTGCAAATTATGTCTGTTAGATGGAAGAAACTGAAGATGGTATCTTCAGCAGTGCTCAGATGGGAATCTACTTCAATTGCTGAACAAGTCAAATGAACATTAAAAAAATACCCTCCAATTTATGCAACACTCCTAGATTTAGGCTCAAATTCAAGAAACACAAAAGCTTCTATGTTGCAAGTGCTCTCCTGAATTTCAGCTTTGAAATACAGGTATTTCTGAAGTAATTTGAAACATAAGTGGGAAATTAATCAAAAGGAAAAGGAAAGGGTTGTTTTGCAATTCTCACTGGCTTTCAGATAGCTGCTTTTTAGCGGGATTGTGGTGGGGGTTTCCCCTGAAAGATCTGCTCTCCTAAGGATGCAATGATTTAACATCCAGTTTCAGAATCCTGAACTTCAAATTAAAAAAAAAGAAAGATCTTCATTATAACTGGTTCAAAACTGGTAAGGGCAGGTTTATCACTAGGGCTGAGTTGCTCTTCTGGGTATGTTTAGTATGTTCAGAGGCTCTGAATGATTAGAAACTCCTTGAGGTGAGACTGGGGCAGAGAAACCACAGTTGAATCAGGACCAGTCCAAGGACAATAGCCAACAATGTTCAGCAGACGTTACGGGCTCCTCACCTATGGGACTTTTTAGAAAAGAAAAATGGTCCCTCCATCTATATTTCACAATAACCACACTGTGTGGGAAAGATGCATGTTATACCCAGTAGGCCTCAAAATAGTTGAACAAATTGTTATGGACACCTGGTTATAATGCCAGCATACACATAATTTAAATAGAATTTTAGGAGCCTGTATTTCCCGGATGAAAATCCAGCCCAGCTCTCCAGGGACCAGATGTGATTCATAAGATGCAACTTGCTGGCAGAGTGTCTGCATCACAAAACAATGACAAACTTGTCCTCCTTGTCCAACAATACCAGCTGGGCTAAGAAAAATTATTACTTCTCCTAAAAGCCTTGTTTCTTTTCTATTCTGAAACCACGGCAGCCACAATAACATTACACCTCATCCCACAAGAATACCCTCGTGTCTCCCAGAAGTCTTCTCTATGTAGTTCAACAAATCTTTTTTACATTTTTGTAAGGTGATTTCACAGAAACTGCAGGTGATGAACACAGACAGCACTGTGCAATAGTAAGCAGAGCAGAAGACAGTTGGTTTCTGCGCCATACTGCATCACTTATTGGCCTGAGAAAGGGCTGCTCTTCATTTAACCCACAAAATTAGAATCATTTTCGTGGGCAAGCAACATTTTCAGCTTAATGCTACCTTTCTGTCCTCTCCTGGTGACTTCAGCTGCTGCTGCGTATCCATTTTCAGAGAATACAGTGCAGTTTCAAAGTCTCTCTATAATTCACCTTCCTGATTAGAAATATTGACATAATATTCCTCACCCAGCTCACAGTGGGTACATTTGGAGGCACAGGCCCACCAGTGTCTCCAAAAGTATCTGAGTTGCTCCAATAGCATATCCTTCATCAGTGCATATCCTCTTATTTAGAATCATGTGCTACAAGTATCCTTTTAGAGACTTCCACAGAACTACTAAATAGTGGGTCATGATCTTGACACAGCAAATATCCAAAGAATTTCTATGTGCCAGTTTTCAATCACTTGGAAACTGAATCCCCTTTTCTGTTTTAATTGTGAGAGTACTCCAACAGTCTAATAGAATCCATAGTAAGGGAAGTTTTCCCCTTAACTTATTGCTGTTACCTTACACTGCTAAACCCTTGGTCAACACTAAATGAAACCTTTTCTCTTTGGGGTTTATGCAAGTCAAAAAAATTTAGAAGAGAGCAAAATGTTAGGTGACAGGAAATAGGGGAGAAATATTCTAGATTCTGATAATTGCTCTTCTCAGAATAAAAGGTTTCCAATTTATTACAGTTGGAAGGATTTCTGCTGCATAGAGAGGGCTCTACCAGTTCATACACAAGATTGGGCTCTCTATTATATCAACTCTTTTCCAAAACAGACAGCAGCATGACTAATCTCAAAGCTCCAAATAAGAAAGCATCTCCTCTTTTTTTAGCCTCTGAAAACTTCCAAATATTTAAAAAAAAAAAAAAGTTCCCTTCTCGTCACCTCCTCCTGCTACTAAAAAACCCACAAAAACCACAAACCCCAAACAAACAAAAAAAGCCACCACAAAAAAATAAAAATCCCTGAGAAGAAATTAAAGTGAAAGAGCTCATTCAAAAATAAAAGACAAAGATAAAACCTCCAGTGGTAGATTCCTTCTAACTGGTGAATTTATTCTAAACTCAGTGCGGAGAACTGAGTAAAATAAAGGTCAGACCCTGTGCTGGGAATTCCCCTGACCTTTCAGGCTGCATCCATCATTGGTATTACATAGAACGTGCCATTTATCACACCAAACAGAGAGCAAATCTTTAACTCCTTTTCTCTTCCCAACAGTACAGACACAACAATTATTCAGATTTTAAAATGCAATCGATGTTTATCCAGCTTCTTTTTACAGCTCTGCCTCTTTGGGCTCCTCACTTCTTCAACCACGGGATATACAGTAGGCAACTGATAAAGCAGGGAGCAGATGAGAACCAATGTGTCTTGGGGAGATGGTGTGAAGGGATGGATAAAAAATGCATTTGAAAAGGCCTTTTAAAAAGGGTCGGCCTTCCAACTGACACTTAGCCCATTGGAATGATATTTGTGACAATCATCCCCTGAATTCAGGATCATATCTAGAGAAGCCTGACATTATTGATGAAGAGGATTCTTTGAAAGCTTCAGGTCTTTAGAAAGCATCAGGTCATTGTTCTGCTGGCTTTCTACAGAAGTTTGGCACCTACTTAAAACAGATTTGGCTAGTTTTTAAGGAGCCCTCCAGCTGTGAAACTCAGTGGAACGGGCTGCTGCAAGCTGCACAGAGCAGCTGAGCCCATCAGCACCCAGCCTTGCTCATCACCACTGCTGAACTCTACCCTGACACAGAAATTTCTCACTTTCCTTTTAGCCCTTCTGGTAGCAAAGTACGGTCAGCCCAGGAGTTGAGACCAGAAGAAGAAAGAGAATATGGGGAAGTGATACTGCCACGTGGGGATTCAGCTTCCTCAAAGCCACAGTGATCAGACTAACACTGTCCCTCCTCCAAGAGTCTCCGATACTTGTTCCAGAGAAGAAAATGAACAAGTGATGGCAACAGGGTCTAACACAACCACACTGGGGGTGGCAGAAGGGAAGCCTGGAACAATCCCATCTCCATCTAACTGTCCTGGGTTTACAGCTGCACTCCTGACCAAAAAAACCCAGGGATCTCTTGAGAGACCTCTGGGATGCCCCAGGTTGGCTTTCCAGCCTCAGACAGTGCTTGGCGGGATTCAAACCAAGCCCCCTCCACCCCAGGGATCTTTCCCTTCACCTCAAAGCTAGCAGTATGCCTAAGCCACACAGAGCCCTGGTGCCATTCAATGTCTTCTGCTTGCATTTGATACACGCATTACCAGCACTAAGGACCAATTTGGGAGCTCCCAAGCCTCCCCCTCACAGAGAATGAAGGAAGACAGAGCAGTTGCCAGGGTATTTATAAAAGGGTGCATGGGGCAACTGTATTTGCAGAAGGTTAAACAGCCTAATGCACAATATGAGCATCTGTGTCATGAATCAATGATTAAAGTAAAGTCTCTTTCATCAAAATTCAGCTATCTCAACCATGGTAAATAATAGGCTAATTAGGCATCTGCTCATTCAATGTCCAAAGGGACAGGCCAGTTCCTGGCACAAAGTGAAACATTTGTTGCACCAGTAAAAATAAATTTTCAAGCCTGTGAACCACCTACAGCAGAAGGGATCAGCTCCTTCCTTTACCAAATGATGCTCTCCACAGGGAGGAAAATGAAAGCACCTCCACCTTCCTCTTCCTGCTGACAGGGCTTACAAACTGACCCTGGGTGGGTGAACCTGGTGCCGGATCAGTGCAAAATAGACGTGAAACTTAAGACGTAATTTCAAACATCAACTGCTTAGAAAGGAAGAAGTGGGAAACTGTAATGGTCTCTCTGCCCAAATGTGTCAACTCTAAGGTTTGAATTTTAAATACATTCACAAAGGGACAGAATTTGACCAGATAACAAAATAGGCAGGTTTGGTAACAACAGGGATTAGTTTTCCTTGCATGGACTCAGTGAACCATGACATGCTTATGGCCCAATAACTTCTAGCAAAGGTACATGCTTCATTTGATTTCTGACTGCTTCCTTCCCCCTCAAATTAGGCTCACCTCCCTGTTCTATTTTCCTTTGGCTCCGTAGGTGTAATTTAACAAAGAAATCAAGGCATCATCTTGTTGCGGTGGGGGCAACAGCATGCTCCACAGCTGGTTGTGGCTGTGGTACCGCTGCAGTGGGCAAATCCATTTGAATGACAGCCAGACTTAAGAGGCAGTCTTCTAAGGTTGATTGAAATAACCCCAGAATGCAGGGATTATACTCCAGTAGGGAGGCTGCTGATGCATCTTTATTCAGAATAAAGGCCATTTCTTCCCAAGCACTCTTATCTATCCCTCACACATAGCTCTAAGATTCCTTCAAGTGGTGAAGTGCCACTGCCAGGCGACCGAACACCTGAAGGCCACTTGGCATCACGCAGCACCTCGAGCAAAATTTGCAACTAATTTTCCTTTCTGACACACCTTTAAAAATAGCCAGGTGGAGCTTTTTGTCTCAAGATTCCTCAACTGGCTGAACACTGGCTAGGAGGACAAGTCTTCAAAGGAGACAAGTTGGTCACACCCTCCTATAATACCATAAGAATAGTCAGCAACTCCCTTGAGAAGTCTAATGAACTGTTTCTTAGAACGTTTTCTTCTCTTAGCACGCCTCCTTAATGCATCAGCATGGCTCTGTACGCTCTAAAACAAACTGGCCATGTGCCTGCTATGGACTATGCCCTGGACTCCTGCATTGCTCCCCTGGGACAGACGATTTTCCATGGCAGCTTGCAGCAGATTTAAGAATGGAAAGTTTTGCTGAATGCAATATGGTCGTGAATAACACAGGGAGTTTAATAGCCTGTGTGTTATTTATTTTGCTACTAAATTCAATCCATCCACTTTATTACATTCAAGGGTGTCACCTCACAAAATATGTCAAGCCTGCTCAGTTATTGCCCAATGTACAGTAAAGCTTCTTCCCTCATACTCCATGAAGTTATTCAAAATTACTTTAAAATGCCTACTACTGCAAGAAGTTCAGGGGAAAGCTAACATCCTCTCTCTGCCCTGCTGTCTCCATTTGTCTGGCTGACCATTTGTCCTTTTGCACCTTCAGTGAAACTTCAGCAAGGTTTTTCATACATATCCTATCTGAGAATTGTTTCTGAAAGCTACAATCCTCAAGGCCATTACTAGATGCATCTTTAAAGATACCGTGAGAGAGGACAAAAAAGCAGATGATCTTAAAAATATCTTCCTTTTGCAAATATAATTTCTGATGTTAAACTGTTATAACCAAATTGGCCCTTTTCATATTCTTAGTTTTAAAACATAAGCCACTTTACCCTCTGAATTTTTGTGTCTTACCCTCCTCCTCTCCTTTAATTTTAATGCACAAGGACTGAGTAGCACCATGATAAAAGTATGGACTACAAAGTATAATTAGTTCAAATGAGCTGAGGAAAGTTAAAATAAATGGAGTTTACTGGTACTGAAATAATAAAGCTCAAATAAAGCTGCAACAGCATCCACATGCTTCCATACCAGAACTCGCTATTTTGTTTATGAAAGTGCACATCAAAGCAGCCTAATTTTCAGATGTTCAGAAATCAAGTGTACCTTCCTATGCCCAGGACTGATGGAAATCATGCTGTTTGTCTTTGAAAGCTTCAGTATGGATGTAGAGATGCTTTCTAGACAGCCAGATCAGAGAAATTAGACCCAAACATACATATGCATAAATAAGCAAGTCTATATTTAGGGTTGTCTTTGGAAATAATTTTTTCCCCAATCTGTCATTCCCCATTCCCTCATCTTACAGGCCATGACAAAAGCCACCAACACGGCATATTGTTCTTTGTGCAGACTTCTAGGAGCCTTCCCAGGGAGTCTGACTGCTTCCACGGTCATTCCATGGCCAGGAATTTGGGTGCAGAAGGCACAAGAGGGCCATTCTCGGGAACAGGGAGACCACAGTGTGCATTGGAAGATCCCACATGCATCCCTCCCCTACCTGGGGACCAAAGGGTTGAAGCCTCCTGGATCTGAGCTAGGAACCGATGCTCTAGACAAGTCCCTGCCTTGAAGACCGAGGGAAAGCTGCAGGGCTGAGGGCTGAACATGGGCTTGGTTAAACTCAAGATATGATGTTGAGGAGAACTCTCATGCTCAGTTTAAACAGCTGCCAAGCACTAATCTGAGCATTTTTCAGAGTACATAGGGAGCTCATTTTAGGATGACTTTAAACATTTCAATAACCTAAAGTAAATCAGTATCACTCTGCCCACCCTGTGTGAAATTTAACAATTCCCTAAGCAAACTTTTTGAGCTTCACCTATGCATTCCACAGGGCTGAAGAAAACAGTGGCCAAGTGAAAACTATACTTAGGGAGTGATAACTTAATCTGTTCTGTCTGCAGTCTCTTCTCTGTTCTATCAATTCCAGTCCAAAGGATTAAAAAAACCCTAAAATACCCTATCAAGTCCCAGTGTGGTTCAAGAGGGCATTGACTTCTTTATTGACGAAGTTATCCGGGGTACAGAGCCAGTTAGCCAAAGTTCAGCTTTATTCTCTCTACAGGGCCCTGAAAGAGGGTGGCAGCTGGCAGTGCACTCCAGCCAACTCTCCATCACGCCAGTTAGAGAAGGAAAATTCCTATCAGGTCATCCGGCCGGTCTCCGAGTTCCTGCAGGATGGCTCCCTACAGCTAACTGAGGGACTGTGCTCCAATTACCACAGACCCTTTTGATGCTGGCCAGCCTGCAAAGCCAGATGGCAGCTTCTCCTTGGCATTTTGGGCCAGGTTACCCAGTGCAGACCACACTTTTTG